>NW_026988431.1:49466666-50782500 GCF_030222135.1 Aotus nancymaae | reverse complement strand
ACAAATGCGAAGCAGCACGTCTTGAACTAAACACAAGCTGTATGAATATATGTGTGTGCGTATGTATCTCGATGAGTGACAAAGTTAGATATTATGTTGGATAATAGTTATAACTTGGTTGATAAGAGTAGTGTATTTTAGATTATAAGTTTTCCTGCCAGTGATTCAGTTTTTATGCTAGTGATTTTCGTTTACTGGTTTAAATTTCAAATTGATACTCTTGTTTAAAATGGTCTCATTCATATTAATATTCTCAACCTCAAAATCAGTAAAAACGAAGAGGAAAAAAGACTACTCATTTGTAGCATGAAGATATATACACAGAGTGTTTTTCCAAGCACAAATGTGTACAGAATGTGAGATTCTGACAAAGAATGCATGAACAATATACCCATGGCAAAGTCAAAATTCCAGGGAGTGAAGAGATGAGGCTGTGTTATCAATTGCTGTAATGGTAGCAGGAAAATCTATGGCTTTTTTTTTTTCTTTTGAGACGGAGTCTCACTCTGTCACCCAGGCTGGAGTGCAGTGGCCTGATCTTGGCTCACTGCCACCTCCTTCTCCCAGGTTCAAGTGATTCTCCTGTCTCAGCTTCTCAAGTAGCTGGGATTACAGGTGCACTGCCACCATATCTGGCTAATTTTTGTATTTTTAATAGAGACGAGGGGTTTTTCCATGTTGGTTAGGCTGGTCTTGAACTCCTGGCTTCCAGTGATCTGCTCACCTCAGCCTCCCAAAGTGCTGGGAAGTCACTGAAGTTAAAGTGCTGGCATGAGTCACCGTGCCTGATCGATGGCTCTTCTTTTTGAAGCGGAGTTGCTCATTTCCCTTCTACTAATGGAAGTGACATTGAGAAAGACATGGTTCCAGTGGGAGGGCTCTGAGCTGTGTACCGTGAATGGTTCCCTCTCAGGTCAAGCTCCTGTGCCCATTTCGCTACTTGCTTTCTGATGAGTGATGATTATTAGTTTATCCTTTGAAATAGACATGACTGGCTGTATAGATAGAGGGCTTGCACACTGCAAAAGTCTTGCATGTTCTGTGTAAATTCTTACCTTAGTTTATGGTTTCAAAAAGGAATCAATAAGTTGCTTTTGTCCCTGATTTATGATAGATATAGCTCATAAACTGTATATTTTAGAGTTAAAATGGATTTTATAGGTTTATCTTGTCCAGACTCTTCCACAAATAGGGAAGCCAATTTTTGATATCATAATAGATGATCATCTTCTTATTTTACCACAGATAGTTCCATTTTAGGATGATGTGATTTTGTTTTGCCATAGCTATAGTAATATCAGTGATAATGTATTGCTAGGAAAAGGGAATTATCTACTAAGGATCAAATTGTCTCAAAGTGACCCTTTATATGTCAGTGTTCAATTCCAGTTTGTGCTCTATATAATTTTGTAATTTTAGCCTATGTACTGTGTATGTCTATTTAGGAAAAACTGTGATTTAAATGGGAAAATTCATCATCTAGGCTCTGGAGCTAAAAGTTGGGTCTTTCAAATTTAAGCTGAATGAAGCCTCTTGTAAAATATGAAATTAAAAAGGGATTATTATTATATAGATAGGCAACAGAGTGACAGGAGGAAAAATGAGCAGTGATTTATTAGCAGAAAAACAGGCCACTGTCATCTCATATGAGAAGTTTATCCTAAATGTTACCTGTGATGCTGAAAAGGTAACTTCTGACTATTTTTCATTTCCCCGGGGTAAGCTGAGAGAACATCATGAAGGCTGTCAAGGACTCCACACCAGATAAAGCATCAGGGAAAGAATGCAATAAGTAGGCAAAACATGCTATTGCTTGAATCTGCAAATTTAGGTCTACCCAAGGATGAAAAATACAATGTGTTTCAAATGTTGCTTATGGGAGTACACATTTATGTGTACCTTTAAAAAATTAGATTCTGTGTGATATAAGTATTACCTTACTGAATACAATAAAAAGAATATTTTTCAAAAATTTTTATTCTAATAAGATTTTAGAAGCCGAACTATTACTAATCTGTGATGCCATGGTGGTAGAGATAAAGAAAAGCGCATAAAGCCTAAATAAAACATTTCCAAAGCCACCGAGTAAAGCTGTGTCCTGAACATCGTATGTGGCCAAAATAAAGAAGAAAACATTGAATAAATTATTTGGCTTCTCCTTCTATTTGTTAATTTCATTCATTTTTTTTGAGCACGTGAATTATTAATGTGGTTCCAAAAGTCAGAACTGTGCAAAAAGGCATTCTTGGGAAGTAACATTTTCACCTTCCTTTCCCAAATCCTTCTATTATATCCCCTTATTATCTCCTCCTGCTGTGGTTAACTAGTCTCAACAATCTCTATGTGTTTCTTTTTGAACAGATATACAGATACATTATATATTTTATTCTCTTTCTCTTCTTTTTTATGAAAAGGTACCATATTAAAGGTACTGTATGGCATTTTGCTTTTTTCACTAAATGTCCTAAAAATTTCACCACATCAGTTTGTAGAGATTTTCTTTGTTCTTTTGCTGTGCTCTGTTTTTGAAGCTGTGTAGTACTCCACTGTATGGATGTACCATAGTTTATTCAAACATTCTCCTATGTATGAATGTTTATGTTGTTTCCAATATTTTACAATTTCAAACAGTGCTGCATGAATAACCTTATCCATATATATTTTCATATTATTGAAAGCATTGAATAACTTTTGAGTAAAAATTATTTTTCTCTTTGGATTTCAATTTAATAGATTTAAGTGTAACATAAAATTAGGTCCTTCCCTTTCAAATGGTGTGACATAACAAATGTCACAAGTTATTCCACTTTTATCCTAGTCATACTTTGCTAAAAGGTTCCATCATGAAAGAATTGTAATGTGACTCTTATTTTTGATGGCCTGCTCTGACTTCTCTGTTACTGTCTGGCTGTTATTCTGATAGTACCTTCAAGCTGAAAAGAAGAAAAAAGAGACAGAATAGGAGACAAAAATTATTGTTCATTGTAGTGAGAAGCCATGTAGGCTAAACTTATTTGCTAATGTGTTTATAAAATAACACTCAACTGGTCACCTCAAATTTGAGTTGATTGGGTTCATTTAGGATACTTTTCACATATGGGAAATGTGATTTTCTTTTAGTCAGAGAAAATGTCAGACTTTCCTACTGGACTAATTCTAGCCTATGACCCCAAAATTTTGTGGGATGAGCCAGAATGGAGCGGAAATTTCACTACACCTCCCTTCACAAAATACATTTCAACTTTCTAGCAAGGCCATCCTTAAATGCATCAACTAATTAACAAGCTACTGAATAATCAGTAACTGATATGGCCCTATTCTAATTTGTATTGGGTCTTCGGGCAAAATGGTGGTGACATGTTAGTTAAAGTTTGCATAAAAATATCCAAAATAGAAAAATATGCATTATTATTGAATACAACTATGTTATACCTCAGAGGAAAACCAGTATGTGATGCAAGCAATGAATATATATATTCATTACTTTTTAAAAATATATATTAAGGAATTGGCTGATGTGATTACAGAGGCTGGCAAATCCAGAATCTGCAGAGTGGGCCAACTGGCTGGAAAACCAAGATAGCCAATGTTTCAGGTAGAGTTTAATGGCAGTCTGCTGTAGATCCAAGAACTGATGTGCAGATAAAGTTTGAAGGCAGTCTGCTGGAGAATTCTCTCTTGATTGTGGGAGGCTGGTCTTTTTGTTCAATCCTGGTTGTCAACTGACTGAATGAGGCCAAACTACATCATGAAAGGCAATCTGCTTTACTCAGAATCAACAGCATGTTAATTTACATGTTAACTTCATCCAAAACACTCTCATGGAAACACTCAGACTTTGACCAAATATCTGGATACCCTGTGGCCCAGTCAAGCTGACACATGAAATTAACCATCATGGTGATCTTAGTAGTAAAGTAGAAACCATTAGGTCGAATAAAATGAAAAAGGGGTTTAAGGTCAACTGCAGGATGCTGATCCCCAAGTCAAAGTCCCAGAATGTTAGTGCTGAAGGGACACTGGAGATTATTTATCTTAGCTATCTATTTTGCAGATGAGATAACCAAAGCCAGGGATCATTATATGAGTTGCCCAAGATTCCACATATGTTCATTAAATAAATAAATGAAATGAATGTTTATTGAGCCTTTTTCATATGTCAGATGCTGTGCTAGGCACTGGGGATTCAGTGGTGACCAAAACAGGCACTGTCCTTGCCCTTCCTGCCCTCATGAAGCTTCTCTGAGGAAGGGACACTTAAGCTGAGAGATGAGGATATGTAGGAGTTGATCAGACGATGGCAGAGCAGGGACAGGATAATAGCGTCTTACACAGGGATCTGAATGTGGGCAGGTGCTGAGGTGGGAAGGAATTGAGTGAGTTTGAAGATTGGAGTGAAATTTGGAATAAATTGAAAGAGGTAAATCAAAGACTCAAAGATGCTATTTACATTGCACTCTCTCCAAAAAATGGCGTTTCTTTCCTCCCAACCTATTTTTTTTTTTCAAAATGCTTAGCAATTTTTAAGCAATTCGTCTTACAGCCTGAAGAAAGCAGGTATCATTATTGCTATTTAGCAACTAGAGGAATTAAGGCATTGAGCACTCCAACGCTTTGCCCAAGGCCACTGAAAAATTCAGATTAGAGAACTAGAATTAAAAGTCATGAGAGAAGGCTTGGCTTCTTGAGACAATCGTGGGAAAGGAAATTATTTATTCTGAAATTTTAAGTAGTCATCTTGGAACCTTTAGTGAAACCAGAGTGCAAAAATAGGCCTTCTCCTCACCCCCAGGACAACAATAATTTTGTGGTAATTATGGTAATGATTGCGAAATGATGCATGTGCTGATCAGGCTAGGAGTTCCCAGGGCTGAGTTCCCATGTTAGGCTCCTCAGTTCCCCATCTGTGATTTTCCTAGGGCTATATCATGACCACACTTACATGACTCTCCAGCTGTGAGCTCTGCTTGCTCTGCACTGACTACTTCCCATGCATGCTGTTGGTGTGAACACACATGAAGTGACCTGATGAAGCTACTTCATTAGGGAGTCTGAGTCTCTGCAACCGGTTCATTTGAACCAGTTAGATGGGAGTTTCTGGTTAAACATCTGGCCCTTTCCCTGCCTGTCTCTCTCTGATTTACCTGTGTTTTTTCTGAATATATTTAAAACCTCGAACTTCTATCATTCTTTAATTTTTAACAGTTATGGTTGTCAATTAAGCTTTAATAGATTATATTAAATAAGATAAATCAATGCTTATGGGTAGGCTGTTCCATTTTCATTATGTCTGACAACTCAGAGAAATGAAGAAACAAGGGAAAATGTTTATGTCTTCTGAAAAGATGTGTGGCTTGTAATGGGCCTGGACTTCGCTTGTCCTGGGAAAAGGGATAATTCTTCAAAACCACAGGATGTTCAGATGACATTCAAATGTGTCTCTTGCAGCTAATGTTCTATGTCTGTGATTACTCTGAGTAATTTTTCAGTTTTCACCACAGTTCATTTTCAAATAGAGTGGGAACCTCTGCTGACTTTCATTGGTATAAGTAGAAAGAGGGTGGGCCTTGGAGGAGAAGAGACTGATTCAAGTTTTGGTATGAGAGTCTCCTGGCCATATGATTGTGTACATGTTACTTAACCTCTGACTCAAGTTTCTTTATAATTAATGAGGATAATATTTTCCTCATTGCAGTGTTCTTGTGATTAAATGTAAGTGAAAGCCCCTGGCACTACCCTAGCTTGCCTTGCCAGTTCTTCTAACCCTTTCCCTGGAAGTTTGCTACTTTCACGTCTCTGAGAGTAGCTGAAGTTTATAAAAACATGGCTATTTGTTCACTCATTCTAATTCTATGTAAACAACAGATTTTGTTATTTTAGGACTTAGAAAATTATACCAGAATTATTAAAGCAAGGCATCTATATCACCATTTCAGTATCTAATACTGTTTCAGTATGTTTTGAGATTATTTTATCTTTTATATTAAAGGTGATTTGGAGAGAAGCAAATATGGCACAAAGAGAATTCAATTGGAACATAACTTATTTAATATTCCCTTTTAGGTTGAGGGTCAAGTACAAGTGACCTTTTATTTATTTTTGTCCAAATCACATTTGGAACTTGATCTGTATCTCTTTTTAAGTTTCTGTTATCTGTACTTGATATTCATATCCGTAAAGCTTTCTCTCTCTCACTTTTTCCCAAATCAAACTGATTCAGAATCTTCAGAGTTTTCTTTATTGGAGCCAAACTGAAATTATTTCCAATATGAACAGTCAGATGGTTATGGACATACGTAAGAGCAGAATTGAAACGCAATGGTGATGATAACAGAATAATTGCTTGTATGTTTCAGAGTGTTGTGTTTTTCAACACACACTCACATATTATTTAATTGCTCTTTACAGTGACTCTGTGACCTTCTTCCACCATTCAAAAAACACTTAAAGTGTAAGAGCCGCCAAGCTTGCTGAGATTTGTATGATCTTGATGCCAGAACCAGGCAAGATAATACAGGAAAAGTAAATTATAGCCACTTTCACCTATGAACATAGATATGAAAGTCCTAAATAAGTGTTTTATTTTATTTTTTACTTTCTTATTGAAGTATAACATACAGTGAAGTGCCCAACCTCGAGTGTACAGCTTGATGATTTTTTTATATACATATATATCCATATGTAGAACAGTTTCAACACCCAGCAGGTTCCCTTTTACCATCTCCAGTTAATACAAATGGAGCCATACAGAATTCTTTTGTGTCTGGATTTGTTTGCTAAACATATCTGTGAGATTATTCATGTTGTTGCACATAGCAGTAGTTTTTCCATTGCTTTGTAGTATTTTATTATATAATGATACCACTATTTATTTACTCTGGTAAACATTTGGGTATTTTCAGTTTTGGGCTCTTATGAACAAAGCAGCTATGAGTCTTCCTCCTCCTTCTCCTCCTCCTCCTCCTCCTCCTCCCCCTCCTCCTCCTCCCCCTCCTCCTCCTCCCCCCTCCTCCTCCTCCTCCTCCTCCTCCTCCCCCTCCTCCTCCTCCTCCCCCTCCCCCTCCCCCTCTTCCTCCTCCTCCCCCTCCCCTCCCCCTCCCCCTCCTCCTCCTCCTCCTCCTCCTTTTCCTTCTTCTTCTTTGACAGTACCTTACTCTGTTGCCCAGACTGGAGTGCAGTGCCAAGATCTCAGCTCACTGCAACCTTCACCTCCTGGGTTCAAGACATTCTCCCACCTCAGCCTCCCAATTAGCTGGGGTTACAGGCATGCGCCACCACAGTCTGGCTAACTTTTGCATTTTTGGTAAAGACGGGGGTTTTGCCATTTTGGCCAGGGTGGTCTTGAACTCCTGACCTCCAGTGATCCACCCACCTCAGCCTTCCAAAATGCTGGGTCTACAGATATGAGCCACTGCGCCTGGGCCAAAAGCAACTATGAATATTCTTGTAGATATGTTTTATAAGCCCTCATTTCTTTCAGGTATATACCCATAAATGGAATTACTGAGTCATAGTGTATACAGTTTTCTAAAGTAGTTCTACCAATTTACAGTTGCAGTAGTGTGTGAAAGTGTTGCTCCACATCCTTACCTCACAATATTTTAGTTGAAATTATCAGTCCTTTTAGTTTCAGTCATTCTGGTGAAGTTGTAATCATATCTCATTATGATTTTAATCTGCATTTCCCTAATGATTAACAATGACTGATAATGTTGAACATCTCTGATATGCTCATTAACAATTTGGACATTCCCTTTTTTGAAGTGCTTATTCAAATCTTTGCACATCTAAAAATTGAGTTGTCTGTCTTTTTCTTATGGCTGGTAGTACTTAAAAATATATTTTTGAAATACTTATTCTTTGTCAGGCATATATACTGGGAATATATTTTCTCAGTCTGTAAATTTACGCTTTTACTCTCTTAATCATGTCTTTTGATGAAGCCATTAATTATAATAAAGTCCAATTTATAGTCTTATGATTAGTGCTTGTGGGTCCTGTTTAAGAAACTCTTGCCCACTGCAGAGTAATTAAGATATTTTATTGCGTTATCTCCTAGAAGTTTTATTGTTTTAACTTTTACATTTAAGCTCCATTTTTAAAATAAGAATGTTCCCCAAATTTTATTTATTTATTTTCCAACCTTATTTAGGTATAACTGACAAATAAAACTTGTACGTATCTAAGGCATGCATGATGCTTTATATGTTTACATTATGGAATAATTACCATAATCACATAATTAAGCTAACTAACATATCCATCAACTCACCTCATTACCATTTTGTGTGTGGATATGTAGTGAGAACATTCAATATCTACTCTTTTAGCAAATTTCAAGTTTATAATGTAGTATATTAACTATAGTCACCTTGCTGTACATTAGATCTCCAGAACTTATTCATCCTGTAAAAAATTATGTTGGTGCTTTGATAGGAATTACATTGGCTCTGTAGATTGCTTTGGGCATTATGGTCATTTCCAAGATATTGTTTCTTCCAATTCATGAGCATTGGATGTGCTTCCATTTGTTTGTGTCATCTATGCTTTCTTTCAGCAGTGTTTTGTAGTTCTCCTTGTAGAGATTTTTCACCTCCTTGGTTAAATATATTCCTAGGTATTTGATGTTATTTTCTGTAGCTCTTGTAAAAGGGACTGAGTTCTTGACTTGATTCTCAGCTTGGTTGTTGTTGATACATAGTGGTGTTACTGATTTGCATACATTGATTTTGTAACCTGAAACTTTACTGATAAACTTTTTTTATTTTTTCATTTGATAAACTTCATTTATCAAATCTAGGATTCTTTTGGATAAGTCTTTAGGGTTTTCTAGGTATATCATCATATCATCAGCAAACAGTGACAGTTTGATTTCCTCTTTTCCAATTTCATGTCCTCTCTTTCTTTCTATTACCTGATTTCTCTAGCTAGGACTTCCAGTACTATGTCAAATTGAAGTGGTGAAAGTGGGCATTCTTGTATTGTTCCAGATCTCAGGGCTAATGCTTCCAACTTTTCCCCATTCAGTATGATATTTGCTGTGGGTTTTTAATATATGACTTTTATCGTTTTGAGGTGAGTTCCTTCTATGCATGGTTTGTTGAGGGGTTTTACAATAAAGGGATCCTGGATTTTATCAAATGCTTTTTCTGCATCTACTAAAATTATTATGACTTTTGTCCTTAATTCTGTTTATGTGATGTATCACATTTATTGATTTGAATATGCTAAACCATCTGTACATCCCTGGAATGAAGCCTACTTGATCATAGCATGTTATCTTTTTGATGTAGTGTTGGATTCAATTAGCTAGTATTTTGTTGAAATTTTTGCATCTATGTTTATCAAGGATATAGATCCATAGTTTTTTGTTGTTGTTATGTTATTTCCTGGTTTCCTCATAAGGATGATACTGGGTTCATAGAATGAGTTAGGGAGGATTCTTTTTTCTCAATCTTTTGGAATAGTTTCAGTAGGATTACTGTTAATTCTTCTTTGAACATCTGGTAGAATTCAGCTGTGAATCTGGCCAGATGCTCATGCCTGTAATCCCAGCACTTTGGGAGGCCAAGGCAGATGAATTGCTTAAGGCCGGGAGTTAAAGTCTGGCCTGGCCAACATGGTGAAACCCCATTTCTACTAAAAATACAAAAATTAGCTGAGTTTGGTGGCACATGCCTGTAATCTCAGCTTCTTCAGAGGCTGAGGCATGAAAATTGGTTGAACCAGGAAGGCAGAGGTTGCAGAGAGCCAAGATTATCCCACTGGACTCCAGCCTGGGAGATAGAGTAAGACTCTGTCTCAAGCAAACAAAACAAAAAACAAAATAAAAAAGAATTTAGCTGTGAACCTGTCTTGCCTGGGCTTTTTTTTTTTTTTTTTTTTTTGGCATATTTTAAATTACTGACTTAATCTTGATGCTTGTTATTGATCTGTTCAGGGTTTCTACTTCTTCCTGATTTAATCTAAGGATTGTATGTTTCCAGGAATTTATTCATTTCCTCTACATTTTCTAGTTTCTGTGCATAAAGTTCATAGTAGTCTTGAATGATCTTTTGTATTTCTGTGGTGTTCTTTTTAATGTCTCCAGTTTCATTTCTAATTGAGCTTATTTTAATCTTCTCTTTTTATCAGTAGATTATTTTAGCTAAGGTTATCAACTTTATCTTTTTAAAAAGCCAGCTTTTTGTTTCATTGATATTTGTATTTTTTTGTTTCAATTTTATTTAATTCTGCTCTGATTTTTGTTGTTTTCTTTTCGCTGCTAGCTTTGGGTTTAGTTTGTCCTTGTTTCTCTAGTTCCTTGAGGTGTGACATTAGGTTGCCAATTTATGATATTTGAGATTTTTTGATGTAGACATTTAGTGTTATAAACTTTCCTCTTAGCACTGCTTTTGTTGTACCCCAGAGGTTTTGATAAGCTATGTCACCATTATCATTCACTTCAAATTTTTTAAAAATTTCCTTCTTGATTTTATTGATAATCTCAAAAATCATTCAGGAGCAGATCATTTAATTTTTACGTATTTGTATAGTTTTGAGGGTTCCTTTGGCAGTTGATTTTTAGTTTTATTCTGCAGTGGTCTGAGAAGATACTTGATATAATTTTGATTTTTAAACATTTATTTAGACTTGTTTTGTGGCCTCTCATATGGTGTGTTTTGAGAATGTTTCATGTGCTGATGAGAAGAATGTATATTCTGCAGTTCTTGGGTAGAATATACTGTAAATAGTGTTAGATCCACTTGTTCTAGATTGTAGTGTAAGTCTATTTTTTTGGTTGACTTTATGTCTCAATGATCTGTCTAATTCTGTCAATAGAGTGTTGAAGTCTCCCATTAATACCGTGTTGCTGTCTATCTCATTTCCCAGGTCTAGTAGTAATTGTTTTATAAATCTGGGAGCTCCAGTGTTAGGTGCATATAAACTTAGGATTGTAATATCTTCTTGTTTGGGTGATCCTTTGATCATTATATAGTGAACTTTTTTGTTTTCTCTCACTGTTGTTGCTTTAAAGTCTGTTTTGTCTAATATAAAAATAGCTGCTCCTTCTTGCTTTTGATTTACATTTGCATGGAATATCTTTCTACTGCCTTTTACCTTAAATTTATATGAATTCTTACATGTTAGGTATGTCTCTTGAAGACAGGAGATATTTGGTTTGTGATTTTTTTTTTTTTAAAAACCATTCTGCCAATCTGTATTTGTTAGTTAAGTGGAGCATTTAAGCTATTTGTGTTCAATGTTAATATTGAGATGTGAGGTATTGTTCGACTCATCATGCTACTTGTTACTTAGATACCTTTTTTCTTAATTGTGTTATTGTTTTATAGGCCCTGTGAATTTTATGCTTTCAAGTAGTTCTATTCTGGTGCATATTGAGCTTTCATTTCAAGATTTATAACTTGTTTTAGCATTTCTTGTAAGGCTGGTCTGGTAGTAACAAATTCCCTTCGCATTTGTTTGCCTGGAAATGGCTTCATTTCTCCTTCATTTATGAAATTAGTTTTGCTGGAGACAAAATTATTGGCTGATAGTTTTTCTGTTTAAAGAGGCTAAACAGAGGAGCCCAATCTCTTCTAGCTTATAGGATTTCTGCTGAGAGGTCTGATGTTAGGCTTTCCTTTATAGGTTACCTGATACTTTTGTCTTACAGCTCTTAGAATTTTTTTTGTGAAAAGCCACTTCTTTTCATCTGCAAGGATGTTGATGTTCCAAGTAGAAAGGAATAACCTGATGACTATATACCTTGGTAATGTCCTTTTTGCCATGACTCTCCCAGGATTTCTTTGAAATTTTTGTTTTTGGATATCTAGATCTCTAGCAAGGCCAGGAAAGTTTTCCTCAATTATTCCCTCAAATGAGTTTGCCAAACTTTTTGCTTTATCTTCTCTCGGAAACACCAGTTATTCTTAGGTTTGGCCATTTTTCTTTATTTTTATCAGATTGGGTTAAGTTTTCTTGGTTTGTCTTTGAGCTCTGAAATTCTTCTACCTGTTCTAGTTTATTGTTAACATTTCCCACTGCATTTTGTAATTTTCTAAATGCATCTTTTATTTCAAGAGGTTTTGATTGATTTTCCTTTAAATTATCTATTCCTTTAGAAAAATTTCATTGATATCCTGAATTGTTTTCAAAATTTCTCTATTGTTTTTCACTTTTCTCTGGTATTGCCTTGTGAAGCTTAATAATCTTTTTCTTTCTTTCTCTCTTTCTCCTTCTCCTCCCTCTGCCTCCTTTTCCTCCTCCTCCTTCTTTTCCTTCTTCTTCCTCTTCTTCTTCTTCCTTCTCCTCTTTCTCCTCCCCCTCCTCCTCCTCCTTCTTCCTCTTTTTCTTCCTTCTCCTCCTCCCTCTTCCTCCTTCTTCTCCTCCTTCTCCTTCTTCTTCTTCTTCTTCTTCTTCTTCTTCTTCTTCTTCTTCTTCTTCTTCTTCTTCTTCTTCTTCTTTCTTCTTCCTTTCTTCTTCTTCTTCCTCTTCTTCTTCTTTTTCTTTATGTAGAGATGAATTCTCACTATGTTGCCCAGGATAATCTTAAACTCCTGAGCTCAAACAATCCTCCCACCTCAGCTTCTCAAAGAGCTAAGATTACAGAAGTTGAGCCACTGTACCTGGACAAACTTTTGAATTCTTTATCTGGTATTTCAAAGATTTCATCCTGGTTTGGATCCATTGCTGGAAACCTACTGTGATTTTTTTAGGGGTACCATAGAATCCTGTTTTGTCATATTATCAGAATTATTTTTCTGTTTTTTATTTATGTAGACTGTTTCTTGTAATTACTCTTGAGTTTATTTTTGATTTGACTGTGTTTTAAAATTTTTTTCCCCTTTAAAGATATAACTTTAGTGTTTATTGTTTGCTGTAGCCTAATTCAGCTCTTAGTGCTTTCATGAGTAAAGACTCTGTATGAGTTCTTGGTTATAAGCAATCTTTTTATGAGGCTTTCTCAGATGCTGGTTGTAGTAGCAATGTGCTTGGTGTGTGAGCGAGTCCACTTTCTCATATAAGGTTGGCAGAGGTTTCTTGAAACTTATCTCATTCCCCCGTGGTATGCACTTATTTATTTATTTCCCCCTCAGTATTTTATTTGCTAGGTTGAATATTTCTGGCTCCAGGCCAGTGGAGTAGAAGCCAGTTGTGGCTAAAGGAGGTAGATAAATGCAATACCTGATGGTAGGCAGAAGTTCCAGTCTTGACAGAGGTGACTGGGAGACCTCTCAGTAAAACACACTGAGATCTTATTGGGGGAAGAGTGGGAAGCACCTCAGCTCCCCTGCCAGGCCAGCAGGAAAGTGATCCACCTCCCAGACTTACTCCTGATGCAGTGTGCTGGCTATTCAGATCAGAAAGCCACCTCTTTTCATCTGTAGGAATGTCGATGTTCCAAGAAGAAAGGAATTGTGACTACCTCTCATTTAAGCCTGAACGTGGAGGGTGCTCCTTCTGTGGGGATGCAGTCACCCTGAAGTGTTCCAGAAAGGCTGTCTGTAGGCACACCCATGCCAAGCTCCTGTGAGAGAAGCCCCAGTTATGTCTGCAGTGGTAGATGAGAGTAAAATGAGTCCTATTTTCCAAGATCTTTCACAAGCAACAGAACTGCCTGGCTGTTGGGGTAGAGCTGCAGACTTTCCCTGCTAAGTCCAGCACTGCAGCTGTGCCTCTGCTGAAAGAAACTTCCCAAAAGCAGAAAGATCTGTGTGATAGGTAGGGGTCATTACATCTTCTGCATATGGTTAACCAGTGTTCTCAGCACTACTTATTGAATAGGGGATACTTTTCCCATTAAAAATATACAATTTAAATGATTCAGAGAGAAATAAGAAACGGATGCCACTTAACTATGGGAAACTTTATGCTTAAGAGCATGGGGAAAGTGCATTAAAGATGCCATATTCATTTATATTATTATTTGGTAGCATGTAAGAACATTAGAGAAATAAGAATGACTAATGGTTTTATCTTCTAATTATAGAACCAATTGTTAACCTATGGTAAATGAGCAAATGTTAAAAAGACAAAAAAGATACACATGTCTAGAAAAAAATTATAATCTGATCGCATTGAGGTCATACCTGCTAGCATTTTGGTGTATATCTTCTAATCTTCTTTGCGTTGTGGTACAGTATGTAATAACCATGAAAGTAATAAAGCCAACATCATTGGCCCATGCTTCCCTGGTGTTAAGCTTGACAAAGTATTTACAGCTTTCTTTCACCTTGTCAGGTTTCCATGAAGACATGGAAAACTTGTCCTCTCACACTGCTGCCTTACAGATCATCACTATCCTTTTGAATGGCCCTGACATTTTGGGTTGATTCTCTATATTGTGATCATCATAATCAATGGTGACTTCTAATTATCTAGATAAATGTCTCTTTTCTTCATTTAGACTTGATGGCAAAGGCTCCCCTGCCCTTTTCCCTCCTCTCCCCATAACTCCAACTACAGGGCTTTCCATATGACATATGCACTTAAAATATAATTTTAAAATGTTTGTTACATGAATAAATTAGTAAGCATCAGAGATGAGGAAAGGAACAACTTCCACAGTATTTAATACCTCAGTTCTTCCTTTGCTGGGTACCATAGCTTCTTTGAGAAATTTTGGTACCTCTCCTATAAATTGTTGAAGTCCTTACAGGCAGATACTGTATGGCATCTTTGTGTGCATTTATCAAATATTTATTGAGCAAATGTTTATGTGTTAGATATTGTGATGAATTAGAGGTGGGGTGAGAAGAAAGACACAAAGAGAATCTATGTAAATAAGACATGATTTTGGCTTTAGGAGTTTAAAGATTAGTGGGGTTGGGGAAATGTAAGCATACCTTTCACGCTGTGTAAGAGAAGGGGCTAACATTTAGAGAACATTTGCTATAACACTTTGCTAAGGGAGGTATTATTATGCCCATTTTAAAACTGAGAAAACAGAGGCTTACAGAAATTTACTGAGGGCCACTTATGTTGGGCTTTAAAGCTCTTTTAATTTGGAAATAGTAGGGATTGCAGGAACATTTGCAGAGTGAGTAAGTATTGGAAGCACATGAGCACTGGTTTTCTCACCATTTAATTGTAGTCAATTGACAAAAGAATAGTTAAGCCCAAAACATTTCTCTTTTACAGTCTGACTCTCAGACTAAAATTTGTCTATTCTTGGCTATTGGATTTTTCCTTTAGGCAATGGTAGTCTCCTGTCTGGTCTGTGTTTTATTTCTTAACTTTGCCTTTAGGAACAGCTTCCCAGAAAAAGTGGCATTTGAATTGAGCTGAATCGTGATTACCCAGGTAGGCAAGGGCCTACAAGGCAATGGATGATATTCTGGGCCAAGAAACAGAATATGCTGAGACCGAAAGGTGTTGCTGAATCTCAGGTTCAAGGGAGTGCTGAGAAAGATGGGAAGTGAGTCTCCCAAGGTTGTTAGATTTAGGTATGAAGCCTTTTAACAAAATCAACATACCCATCTTGACCTAGGTTTCAGTATGTGATCATTTGAGCAGGCTGTGCCCTGCACAGGAGCACCTGGACAGTGGAAGTTAAACTCCCACTTGCTAGGTGGTAAGCCCTGGCCTTGGGTGACTTTAGCCCCGAGGAAGTATAACCTTGATTGTCTCATCCAACTGGAGTGGGTGCTTTTTTCTAATTCATACACTGAGTTGCTGTTTTTGTGATTCATTCTCCAGAAGGAGATGCTTATTTTTACTTCACACAGAGCCTCAGTTTGGTAGACTGCTACCTTTCATGGGTGGTGTTCAAAAATTCCTGTTCTCTTGTAAAGGAAAGTTTTTCCTAACCATCTCAGTATAAGAGTCCCTGAATAGAAAACAAGTAGAGAACCCAAGTAGATAACATGTATAGTAAATACATTTTCCCTCCCAGAAGGGAAGTATCTAACATTTTACCCATCTGGTTATTCCTTTTCTTCCTTTTTCTTCTTCCCCTCAATCAAACTACTTGCTTAAAAGAATTTTAGCCTCTCTTCTTCTTCTTCATCTGTGCAATGAAGATAATGCTAGCACCTACTTCATGGAGCTCATGAAGCTTCAATATAGTAATTCATATCAAGATATTTAGAATAATGTCTGCCAAATTAGATGTGCTTGAGAAGCATTAGTTTTCCTTCTCCTCCCTTACTCTTCCTTCCCGGCTTCTTGTATTTTTTCTTCTCTCCTCCCACTCCTTTTTCTATATGATCGAATGACTATTTGCATCAACATGGTCTCATTCTCTCTTGCCTGCTGGCTGCCTCCTGCCCAAATCCCTGTGAAATAAATTGGAGAGTCCTTATACCATTTACATAATGTTAAATACCGTTTAAGGTATGAATATTTTGAGAATTAATTAATAGCATTCTTTTTTTCTGATATAGGTTTAATGTAATCATAAAGCCCTATTGACTATTCTATCCATTTAAATGATTTTTATCAACATTATCAAGGAAGGTCTTTATCTTTAAACTCTGTTTCTATAATGAAGTATGCAAAAACCTCCAGGCACATTAAACTGGCATGAAGTCTTTAACTAATTAAATGAGTCAAGATGGTCTAATAGTAAAAACGTTTTCACAATTTTAAGTGAATAAGTCAGCATCGATGAATTAATTTAAAATAAATGTATAATTCTTATGAAAGTATTTCAGTTCATTTTATTATGCCCAGTTTTTTTTAAAGAAATGCATCTCCAAATCTGCCAATTCCCAGGTTTTTTCTCATAAAGAGCTGAAAAATGGATAACTTGAAGTAACATATATTTTGAAAATTATACACAGAATGAGTTAGAATGAATTACATAATTGTTTTTCCTGTCATCGGATTTGTTTATTTCTTCATGTTGTTTTTAAAAGAGCAATGTAAAAATTAGTTTGCATTTCCTAAGTAGACTAGCTGCAAGACGGGGGCGTTATAAATATACTGTTGTAAATTCCCAAACCCAGCTCTGCTAACTGGTAGTTGAAAATTAAATAGAGGTAACATTATGTAACTAATCAGAATAGGTAGAATAAAAGTCAACATCTATCAAATACCTACAGAGAGCTTTAAGATTTGCTCCAGTGAAAATGGGCTTTTGGTGCATAAGAAGTTGTAAAATAAATCATGTATTGCTTATTTCAGCCCTTTTATACATTTTATTCTATTACAATTTTGAGGAAGAAATATGATTTTGTTTTCTTTGATTAATTTTCTTATTGAGAGGCTATTCAACATGTAAAAGCATACTAAGACTAATGGTTGCAAGAAATGGAATATTTGACTATATAATAAATACTGGCAATACTTAGATACATCATCAGGAAGATCGTTATGATCCCTTTTTTTTAAAGGCTGAATAATATTCCATTGTGTATACACTGCATTTTCTCTATCTGTTTGTCTGTCAATGGATATTTAGGTTGTTTCTATATCTTGGCTATTGTGAATAATGTTGCAATGAACATGGGAATAAGGTGATTTCATCTCCTTTGAGCATAGACCCAGAAGGGGGATTGCTAACTTGCCTTTTGCTACAACACGGAGGGCCTGGGTGACATTTTATTAAGTGAAATAAACCAGACACAGAAAAAGAACTATTGCATGATCTCGCTTATATGTGGGAACAAAAAGAGCTCAAGTACATAGAGATAGAGAATGAAATAGTGGTTACCATGGGCTGAGGGTAGGGGGAGGAAATGGTGAGATGCAGGTCAAGGACACAAAATAACAGATATATAAGATGAACACAGTTATAGATCTAATGTAGAACATGGATAAAGTTAACAAATTGTACTGTATTAAGGATTTTTGTTAAATGAGTATATTTTAAGTGCTCTTGTCACAAAAAAGTAACTATGTGAAATCATAGATATGTTAATCTGCCTCACCATGATAACCATTTTACTATCTGTATGTATCCCATAACATCATGCTGTAAACCTAAAATATACACAGTACAATTTTTTTTTTTTAAAAGAAGGTTATTAGGTACTCTTAATTTAGCCTGGAAAAGAAAGACAATTTGTTTCCTCCTGGGACTTTTGCAAACAAACACCAATTTTTACATAGTCTAGTTTAGAAATACATATTTTCTTTTGTTTGTTTCTGGAAGAAATTTGATTTCATAGAAATGCTATATTTCTTATTGTTTTTAGATTCCTTGAGAATAAGAGAAAAGAGCAGATCATGTTCCTATGTTGTCTGGAAAGAATTTGATTTTTCAGATTTTTAAACAATTCCACCTGATGAAGCTCAGTATAATTATTCCGCTTGTAGCAATTTTAGGCATACATCTATTACTCTTTAGTGATAACTGATAACTCTTAAAATCAGCTTACTTTGAGGATAACTGATACTGATTGATGGACTGTGGAGACAACAGAGTTTCACTTATGAGAAGAATAAATATCATTATGTCATTCCATTATGATTTCCCTCCCCCATTTTAAAACAAAATATCCAAAGAAAAAGAGACAAGGATTATAAATAATTACAGTAGAAGGAGCCATCCATTACTTTCAGAAGTTCCTAGTCTGGATGGATTAACAGATTAGACAAACATAAATGACTCTCTCTGTATTGAATGACACAATTGTTGTACCAGTTTTGTGTTATAGTGGTTAAAGTAGAAGTGATGAACTCAGAGAGTCCAGGTTCAAAATCTTGTTCTTCCATGCTCTAGCTATGTGGTTCTGGACAAGTGTTAAGCTCTTTAAACATCAGCTTTCTCATCTGTTTAAATGGGGATAATAGTACACATGTTAAAAGTTTTTTTGGTGAGGATTAAATGAGCTAATACTCATGTGAAGTGCTTAGTACACAGTGCTTAGTACACAACAAATGTAAGTTATTTTGGCTAGATGTATGCTCATGGATGACAGAGTGCTTAACTGATAAAGGGGCTGAAGGTAAAGCAGTGATAGGTTAGGTGGCATAGGTCAAGGAGCACATCCTGTAGATGAGAAGAGAAAATTTGACTTGTTTTTGAAGTGCCAGTGAATATTCATTGATGAAGAAAGGAGAAGGAATATTTCAGGCACTGGAGCTGGCATGCAACTAAAAACAAACATGCTCATGAGACTAAATAAATCATGCTGATTGGAGTCTGGAAATAGATTTACTTGGCCAGAGGTAGATTTGTACAGAAAGTAAGAAAGGATGGAGTTGATTAGATAAATGGCCAGATGTA
Organism: Aotus nancymaae; assembly: GCF_030222135.1. Taxonomy (NCBI): domain Eukaryota; kingdom Metazoa; phylum Chordata; class Mammalia; order Primates; family Aotidae; genus Aotus; species Aotus nancymaae. The sequence goes on along the minus strand of NW_026988431.1, from coordinate 50,763,344 downwards.
TGTTAGCTTACATTTAAAAAATCTATTTGGCAATAGGGAGCTTTTGTGTCTTTAAACTAAAGAATGAGATTATAAAACAAATATTTGTCAAAGTGATTTCAGCAGCAGTTTCTGGGTTGGGAAGGAAGATAATGGCATCTATGCAGGGTGTTGATAATCTGGGTACTGCAGATATAGTTCCAGGAAATGTCCAGGGAATTGGAAAGCAAGAGTGTAATTCTGAGAGGTAGTTTGTATGGAGGAATGATACAGTTTGGTAATAAACTCAAGGTGGGAACTGAAATCGAGTAGTTGATAATACCTTTAGTTATTACCTTATCTGCTTAGCTGTTATATAAATAGAACCTCCCATTTCACCATACAACTTTCATGCTGGAACTCAAAGTTCCAGATTTTGGTTGCTCCAAAGGAAACTTGTTATTAAGGGACTGGAGGGAGATAAATTACTCTGCATGAGAAAATTATGTATGTGTGTCTATATTTATTAAAATATATATTTTGCTCCTGATTAAGTTGTTATAGGAGGGGCATGAGAGAAGGGCAGAGGAGACAGAGAATAGCCAAAAGCTTTAATGAATGGAGATGTCACATATTACATGTGGGTTTTTGTGTGATGCTGTTTATATATATATATTCTGTTTATATAAATATATATATGCTGTTTATATAAATATATATATATACACACACACATATATATATATATATATATATATATATATATATATATATATATATATATATTCAGTATTCCCAGACACTCAGACACCAATGTCATGCTACCAGGTGTGAGTGTTTTAATTTGTGTGTTTGTAAATTATGGAGGTTGATGTAGTGTGGTGAATAACTTAGGCTTAGGAAGGAAAGATGATCTTTAGACAACTAACTGAGCAAAAGTGGGAGCTGAGAGGGAGAGGTGTTCATGATAATACAATTCTGGGAATCTGCAGAAATCCCAGGGATGACATGGACTTCCTGCAAGTCACTGGATGTGGACTTCAGCTTCTTCTTATAATTTTCAGGGATGAACTGACATGCTGAATTTTTGTGGGGATAAAGTTGTCTTCACATTCTTACTTTTGTAGGGATAAGAGGCGACTAAATACATCTGCTCCTTTTAGTATTATATGCCCAAAGAGCCCTTTCCAATCTCCTCTATGGTTAAGCTGCTCTCAATGGCTTCCTGATGCTGCTGCCCAGAAAGGAGCCTCAGAGGAGTTAATTTGCTGGCCAGGCTGGTTTGGCTTCTCAGCCTTTTCACAGACACTGAAACATCACAATGTGCATGCCTGTCTCCTTCTGACTTATTCTTAGGATGGAAAGTCTCCTTCTCCCACTCATTTGTCAATAAAGATGGTAGTTAGAGATGATCTTTTTACGGCAGAATAACATTTAGAAATTTCACATACCTAACATCTGCACCCAGAATTGCTCGAAAGAGAATCTGAGGCACTAGATATTCTCTGCAGATGCTCCTTTACTTATGATGGGGTAACTTTCTGATAAACCCATCCTAAGTGGAAAATATTGAAAATTGAGACACACCAGACTGTTATGGACTCAATTGTGTTTTCCAAAATTCATGTTTAAGCTCTAACCCTATGTGACTGGTGTCCTCATAAGAAAAGGAAATATGGACAGACAGAAAGACACCAGAGACTTCCACACACAGACAAAAAAGGCCACATGAAGACATAGGGAGAGGGCAGCCATCTGCAAGCAAATGAGAGAAGTCTCAAGAGAAACCAAAGCTGCCAACACTCTAATCTTAGAATTCCAGCCTCCAGAACTGTGAGAAAATAAATTTCTGTTGTTTTTTTAAAAAGAGAAAATATTGTAAATTGAATGTGTATTTTTGACTTACAGTATTTTCAACTTAATATGGGTTTATTTGGACACAGCCCCATCATATGACATAGCTCCATACGTCTGTACATTGAGAAGCATACTGAATGGGTATCTGTTTTACACCATGATAAACTTGAAAAATTCCTGTCTGCTTGGAGTCATCTCTTGGTCTTTATCTCATGTTTGTTCTTTTTTTGGTTGTAGTGTAATTCTTAAAATTAAATGTTGCAAAGCACAAGCCAACGAAATATGTCACCTATTATTATTATACTTAAATATTTTTTTCCTGCTTTTTAGCAGAATATTTTGCTGTTTAAATGAAATGAAAAAGGATGGAATTGATTAGATAAATGACCACATGTATGTTAGCTTATCTTTAAAAACAAATCTATTTGTTGGAGGGGGATCCAGAATGGCCGAGTAGGAGCAGCTCTGGATTGCAGCTCCCAGCGAGAGCCCAGAGGGTGAGTGACCACCACATTTCTAGACAGATTTTTATTGCCCACAGACCAGGAGATTCCCAGGTGGAGGAGTGCCACAGGTCTCCAGCTTTCAGCCAGAGCGGTGGGTCTCCACACAAAAAACTCACACGGGTCTGGGTGCTATTTCAGCTGGTGACTGGAGTGTCTGGGAGACAGAGTTGCCCATTCAACTGATAAAAAGGGGACTGAAATAGGGAGCCAGGCCAGGAGATTCCCAGGTGAAAAAGTGCCATGAGTCTCCAGCATGGCCGGTGCAGCAGGTCTCCACACAAAATCTCACACAAATCCAGGCGCCTTTTCAACTGGTGATTGGAACACCTGGGAGACAGATTCGCCCATTCAACTGAAGAAAAGGGGACTGAAACAGGGAGCCAGGCCAGGAGATTCCAGGGCAAAAAAGCACCACGAGCCCCCAGCGTGACTGTTTCAGCCAGTGCAGTGGGTCTCGGCACAAGAACTCACAAATCTGGGCACCATTTCAACTGGTGACTGGAACACCTGGGAGAGAGAGTTGCCCATTCAACTGGAAAAAAAAGGGGTTTGAGGCAGGGAGCCAGGTGATCAATCATGGCCGGTCCCATTCCCACAAAGACCAGCAATCTGAAACGCTCTGGATTGAGAGTTTCACAGCAAGCACAGATGAACCTGGGATGGTCCAGCTCTGTGGGGTAGGGGGCATCCACCATTACTGAGGTAGTCCACCACTACCGAGGTAGTCTGCCATTGCTGAGGTGGTCCACCATTGCTGAGGCAGTTCGCCATTGCTGAGGCAGTTCGCCATTACTCAGGCAGCCTGCCATTACAGAGAGAGTCTGCCATTACAGAGGCAAGCCACCATTGCCAAGGCAGTTCTAACTATACCCCTATAAACAGGACTGCAGGGAAGTTCACACAGCAGCTGGGCAGAGCTCATAGCAGCTCAGCAATGCCTCTGCTGGCAGACTGTGACTAGGCTGCCTCCTCACTGGTCAGGGAATCCCTGAAGAAAGGCAGCAGCATGACAGAAACTTATAAATAAAGCCCTCCCTTCCTGGGACAGAGAACCTGGGGAAAAAAAGGAGTTTATGAGTTCCACTGCAGCAGACTTAAACATACCTGCCCAACAGCTCTGAATGGAACAACAGAGCTCACAGCTCAGCACTTGAGCTCCTATAAAGGACAGACTGTCTCCTCAAGCAGCTCCCTGACCCCCGTTTATCCAAAGAGTCACCTCATAAAGGAGAACTCAGACTGACATCTGGCAGGTATCCTTCTGGGACAAAGATAGCAGAAGAAGAAACTGGCAGCAACCCTTACTGTTCTGCAGTCACTGCAGGTGATCCCCAGGCAAGCAAGGTCTGGAGTGGACCTCCAGCAATCCTACAGCAGATGGGCCTAACTGTTAGAAGGAAAACTAAGAAACAGAAAGAAATAACTTCATCATCAACAAACAGAACATCCATTCAGAGACCCCATCTGAAAGTAACCAACTACAAAGACCACAGTTAAATAAACTACCCACCAAAAACTACCCACCAGGTCCAGTTGGGTTCACAGCCGAATTCTACCAACATACAAAGAGAAGCTGGTACCACTTCTTCCAAAACTATTCCAAACAATCCAAAAAGAGGGAATCCTTCCCAAATCATTTTATGAGACCAACATCATCCTGATACCAAAATCCAGCAGAGACTCAACAAGAAAAGAAAACTTCAGGCCAATATCCATGATGAACATAGATGCAAAAATCTTCAATAAAATAATGGCAAAACGAGTGCAACAGCACATCAAAAAGCTTATCCATCATGATCAAGTAGGATTCATCCTGGGGATGCAAGGCTGGTTCAATATGCGCAAGTCTATAAATGTACTTCACTACATAAATGGAACCAAAGACAAAAACCACATGATTATCTCAATTGATGCAGAGAAGGCCTTTGATAAAATTCCACAGCCCTTTATGCTAAAAATTCTCAATAAACTAGGTATTAATGGAATGTATCTCAAAATAATAAAAGCTATTTATGACAAACCCACAGTCAATATCATACTGAATGGGCAAAAACTGGAAGCATTCCCTATGAAATCTATCACTAGACAAAGATGCCCTCTCTCACCACTCCTATTCAATATAGTATTGGAAGTTCTAGCCAGAGCAATCAGGCAAGAAAAAGAAATAAAGGATATTCAATTAGGAAAGGAGGAAGTCAAATTGTCTCTATTTGCAGATGACATGATTGTATATTTAGAAGACCCCATTGTCTCAGCCCAAAATCTCCTGAAACTGATAAGCAACTTCAGCAAAGTCTCAGGATACAAAATCAACGTGCAAAAATCACGAGCATTCCTATACACCAATAACAGACTTAAAGAGATCCAAATCAAGAATGAACTGCCATTCACAATTGCTACAAAGAGAATAAAATACCTAGGAATACAACTAACAAGGAACGTAAAGGACCTCTTCAAGGAGAACTACAAACCACTGCTCAACGAAATAAGACAGGACACAAACAGATGGAGAAACAGTCCATGCTCATGGTTAGAAAGAATCAATATCATGAAAATGGCCTTACTGCCCAAAGTAATTTACAGATTCAACACTATCCCCATCAAGCTACAAATGACTTTCTTCACAGAACTGGAAAAAACCACCTTAAACTTCATATGGAACCAAAAGAGAGCCCACATAGCCAAGTCAATTCTAAGAAAAAGAACAAAGGAGGCATCACACTACCTGACTTCAAACTATACTACAAGGCTACAGTAATCAAAACAGCATGGTAATGATACCAAAACAGAGATATAGACCAATGGAACAGAACAGAGGCCCTGTAGGGAATGCCACACATCTACAACCATCTGATCTTTGACAAACCTGACAAAAACAAGCAATGGGGAAAGGATTCCCTGTTTAATAAATGGTGTTGGGAAAACTGGCTAGACATATGCAGAAAGCAGAAACTGGACCTCTTCCTGACACCTTACACTAAAATTAACTCAAGATGGATTAAAGATTTAAACATAAGACCTAACACCATAAAACCCTAGAAGAAAACTTAGGCAAGACCATTCAGGACATAGGCATAGGCAAGGACTTCATGACCAAAACACCAAAAGCATTGGCAACTAAAGCCAAAATAGACAAATGGGACCCAATTAAACTCCAGAGCTTCTGTATAGCAAAAGAAACAATCATTAGAGTGAATTGGCAACCAACAGAATGGGAAAAAATTTTGCAAACTACCCATCTGACAAAGGGCTAATATACAGAATCTACAAAGAACTAAAACAGATTTACAAGAAAAAAAACAAGCCCATTCAAAGTGGGCAAAGGATATGAACAGACACTTTACAAAAGAAGACATACATGAGGCCAAGAAACGTGAATAAATGCTCATCATCACTGGTCATTAGAGAAATGCAAATCAAAACCACATTGAGATAGCACTTCACGTCAGTTAGAATGGCGATCATTAAAAAATCTGGAGACAACAGATGCTGGAGAGGATGTGGAGAAATACGAACACTTTTACACTATTGGTGGGAGTGTAAATTCGTTCAACCATTGTGGAAGACAGTGTGGCAATTCCTCAAGGACCTAGAAACAGAAATTCCATTTGACCCAGCAATCCCATTACTGGGTATATATCCAAAGGATTATAAATTGTTCTATTATAAGGACACATGCTCACAAATGTTCATTGCGGCACTGTTTACAATAGCAAAGACTTGGAACCAACCCAAATGCGCATCAGTGATAGACTGGACAGCGAAAATGTGGCACATATACACCATGGAATACTATGCAGCCATAAAAAACGATGAGTTTGTGTCCTTTGTAGGGACATGGATGAACCTGGAAACCATCATTCTCAGCAAACTGATACAAGAACAGAAAATCAAATACTGTATGTTCTCACTTACAGGCAGGTGTTGAACAATGAGAACACATGGACACAGGGAGGGGAGCATTACACACTGGGGTCTGTTGTGGGGAACTAGGGGAGGGACAGTGGGGGGCGGGGTGTTGGGGAGGGATAACATGGGGAGGAATGTCAGATATAGGTGATGAGGAGAAAGGCAGCAAACCACATTGCCATGTATGTACCTATGCAAGAATCTTGCATGTTCTTCACATGTACCCCAAAGCCTAAAACGCAATAAAATATATATATTTTTTAAAAATCTATTTGTCAATAGGGAGCTTTTGTGTCTTTAAACTAAAGAATGAAATTATAGAACAAATATTTGTGAAAGTGAAATAACGGTTGTGGGTGGGAAGTTAGGTGCAAATAAAATAGGAATAATTGTGTAGGTATGTTGCTGGTGACAGGATTAGGAGCAGATTCTTTGGGCTGGAATCCCTTCTCCTCCACCTTCTAACCTTAAAGAAGTTATTTAAACTCTCTACTTTTTAAACTCATGTAAAATGTAGTTCATAATAGTACCTGCCTCACAGCATGAGGTAATTCATGTAAAACTCCTAGAATAGTACTGGATATCAGTTAGCTATTTGTTATTATGATGATTTTTATAACGTTATTATTTACAAGAAAAATCAGTCTGCTGAAAAAAATCAATCTCATTATTTCATTGGTTTTATCTTGTTTTTGACTCAAAGTGACACTTTTTAACTTGATTATTTATGATAGTCAATACATTTGTTTTAATATGACTTTTGGCTCTGTTCAAATGCAAATTCATATTTAAATGCATAAAAATTTGATAAATGTATAGATAGTCCAAGAATTTTCCATTGAATTTGCAGACAGCACCAAAAAAGAGAACCTCTTTAATAATTTCAGCAGGATTAGAAAGTGTGTAGTCTCCCGAGATGGGACTACTTTGAAGGAGATGACATTAATTTGAAAATGCAGGTTCTGTTTGCTTGTTAATAATAAAATCATTCATAATACTGTAATAGGAAAATCTCTTCTCAAAGATGTTCACGTCTTAATTTCCAGAACCTGTGAACTGTTAAATTACATGGTAAGGAGAAATTAAAGTTGTTAATCAGCTGACTTTGAGACAGGTATATTATCCTGGATTATCTAGGTGGACTTAATGTAATCTCAGGTTCCTTACAGGTTAAAGATGGAAGGAGAATCAGTGTCAGAATGGTGCAGTGTGTGAAGTTCATCCACACATTGTTGGCTTTAAAGATGAGAGGGGGCCAGGAGTTAAATCTGTGGACATCTTCTAGAAGGTAGAAAAGGTAAAGAAACAGATTTTTCTCTGTCTACAGCCTCCAGAAAGAACACAGTCCTGCTGCCACCTTGACTTTAGCTCAATGAGATCCATTTTAGACTTCTGACTTCTAGAACTGTCACATAATGAATTTGTTTTATTTTAAGCCATCATGTTTTTGGTAATTTGTTATAATAGCAATAGGAAATGAATACAGTGTCTTACTTTGTCACATCTTGTACCATGGGTTAAGTTTAAAATTATAGTTTATTTTGCTTTGTGTTTTTATTATTTTAGAATACTTAGAAGCAGGATAAAGATCATTTCTGGAAAGGAGTACATAAAAAAAAATTACCACCCAAGGTGTCTATGTCACTAAAGGCTTGTTCTCTGCTATTTAAGTGGAAAAGTGATTTCCCTTTCCATTTCATCAGGCAGGGATTATTATACATTTTGAAGCACATATTGGAGCTTGGAAGAAGAATGAAGGATAAATAAGGGTCTTGTGCTATGGATAAAGCAAATCATGGAAGAGAATCTTACCTTGGGCAGAATGGCTGTGTTTGTGGAAATTTTGAAGAGATTAAACTGATGAAGCTTCTATTTATAGAAATATTCTGATTGTTTCTGTTTTCCCCAGGCTACTGGAGGTAAATACATATGCTATTCATTGACGAATATGTTTTATTTTTCTGTCAAAATATATGTGATAGAGTATCTGCAACTTTTGCCTATGTTAAAGCTACCAAGAGAACAAAGAGACAACTTTTAAGTTGTTTTTTTAAAGATGATAGTGTGTAAGTTGGCATGAACTGAGGAAGCTTATGTGCTAAAATGATTATTTGGCAGCATAATTTTGTGGAAGGGGGCATGACATATATAGGACATGCAAGAGTGAAGTTTAAAACTGAAAGGAACATTTTCTTGAAATGGATCACAGGGAAGGATTCAAACAAGAGAATCTCAATAGAATTATTACAGCCAAAAGAAGCAAAGAAAATGAAGAGGCTAACTGAGCTAATGCTAACTGAAGGAATTAAAAGGAATAAGCATGCTCATGGACACAGTGAAGGGAACATCACACACCAGGACCTGTCAGGGCTGGGTGGGAAAGAGATGACATTAGGAGAAATGCCTAATGTAGATGACGGGTTGATGAGTGCAGCAAACCACCATGGCACATGTATACCTGTGTAACAAACCTGCACATTCTGCATATGTACCCCAGAACTTAAGGTATATATATAAAAAAGGAAAAGCATGCTCATTTATAATTTTATCATGGAAAAAGAAATACAAGTGGCAGAATGGCCCATCAATAAATGAGGAGGGAGGAGAAATCGATGTTAGTTGTAAAATGTCTGAGCTATTGAACTGCTGTTTTCAAGTCAGTCTTTATAAAGAAATAGGGATCTGGATAATTAGGAAGTAATTAAGGACCAACTGACTTTCCGGCACTAGTGATGATAAATAAGTAAATAATTACCACTTGCATTAACAAAATGTGTGCATATGTAGAAGAAATGCGTTCTATATAAATTTCCACATTTTGATGGTAATTGTACCACTTGTTTAACTAGCAACTGGTGAGGGAAAAATAACCTCCAAACATGCACAATTAAATAGATGCAATGATTTGGCCAGAGGAAAAAGGCAAAGGAATGAGTTTTGCAGGCTGAAATAAAAAGAATCTGCTATCAGCTTATCTAAACAAATTAAACAACAAAACACACAAAGCAAACAATACTAGAGTAAAATAATTTAGTCTGGAATTGCCAGGTGTGGGATTAGGAACTGTATAATGCAAAGTATCTTTGTTAGTTATCCAGTGAGCCTGGACTGCTCAGAAGACTGATTATACATTTTTTACAAATGCTACATAATTGGGAGATTTACATCTCTCAGAACTAAAATTTTATGGAAAATTGTAAACTTTCCAGTTTGTGCTACATAATGTGGACCTAGGTATGAGCTAGGTATATAGTCTGAAATGGATAAACAAGTCTCCTACACTTTTTATGCATGGATGAATTGATGCAACAATGGAGTTTTTTGTTTGTTTGTTTTTTGGTAATTTAAATACAGAATGGTAAAGAACAAAAGATTTTCAGTCAGACGGACCTAGTTTAGAATCTTGGCTCAACCTCATGCAATAAGCACATGGGCAAATGCTTTGACCTTTGTGAGGATGGTAATTATATTTGCTGCATATGGTTTTATGACGATAAAGTGAAATTGTTGATATACATTTCTTGGCACAAAGTAGATAATAAATTAAAACTTGTTATCATAATAGTATGGCAAAGTAAAACGTGATATAAATGCTTGCTCAAAAGCTAGAGAATCCAGAATATATTTTTGTTTTAATTTTGAATCACATAGAACTTGTTAGATTGCTACTTGATAAATGGTAGCTATTAATGATGTTATTATTTAGTCCTGTTACCTTAGAAAAATTATAGCTTCATTTGACCTCATTTTCCACGTCAATTAGGATTAGTCTATTTTTTGGCAGCGTTTTTGTGTTCTGAGCATTATTGGAGCATGTGGTTCTTGAAGGAATTTGAGTTTACTTGAAGAGGTGAAACTAACATACAGGAAACAACTGGAGGTAAAAGTGGGTCTAATTTACCGCAAGCACTCCAGGAGTTCAGAGAGCAGAGAGCGTAGGGCATTACAATAACAAAAGGTATGGCAAGGAAAAGGTGGTGCTTACTCTGGGCTTTGAGGATTATTTAAGATTTAGATGGATGAAGAGATGATGATGAGGAGGCTGGAATGCTTTTTGGGTGAGAAACCCACCTAAGTTGGTGTGAAAGTAGAAATAAATGCATCTAGTGATTGTATTTCTGAAACATGAGGCATGTGATCTGGATATGAGGATTGCATCAGAATATTTGAAATTGAGCTATTGGTCTACATATGAGGAGAGGTTAACAGATGTCGACTAGAAGGGAGTGTTAAAGTTGGGTAAGTAGCTGGAGGACAAAGCAGGAAGATACCATCACTCGCAATAACTGCCTTTCTAAGGGTGCTGTGGCTTTAGATGAAATGCGACATTTGAATCCTTAAAGCACTTTTCTTTTTGTGGGAGCCCTACAACCATCCATAGAAATTTCACTTTTTTTATGAGTCCTCCACTAGTCTATGAGTCTCTTGAGGTAGGAACCAAGTTTTGTTCATTTCCATATATGAGCACTTAACACAGTACCTCTAACATAATAACCAATGTGAAGTATTTGTGGCATGAATAAAAGTTTCTGTACAGTTATAAACATGAAATACCATTTTATTTTTCTTGAGATAGAGTTATGCTCTGTCACCAAGGCTGGAGGGCAGTGGCACAATGTTGACTCACTGCCACCTCTGCCTCTGGGGTTCAAGTGATTCTCCTGCCTCAGCCTCCCAAGTAGCTGGGACTACAGGTGCGTGCCACAATGCCTGGCTAACTTTTTGTATTTTTAGTAGCAACAGGGTTTCACTGTGCTGCCTAGGCTCATCTCGAACTCCTGACCTCAAATGATCTGCCTGCTTTGGCCTCCCTAAGTGCTGGGATTAGAGGCGTGAGTCACTGTGCCCAGACAAAATAGCATTTAGTATTTGTGTTTTGTTACACTGACTTTAGTTTTACATTTTATCTACTTCTAAGTGGTGTTACAGTGGTTCTCACATTGAAATAGAATACCTGCTAAGAAACACATCATATTTCAGAAAGAGAAAATTCCCCTCCTTTTAGGCACCAAGGCCAAACAGATTATGATACTCAGGCAAGACAATTTGGATTTGGTTTCTGGCAGCTGCAACATAAAGAGAATCATATGTGCTTTCCTTTTCTGATATGCAGTCTACAACATTTAAGTACAGAGAAAGAGTTTTCCCTGGAAACAAACTTGAGGAGGAAGCGATCACATGGGATCTTGTATTATTTCAATTAAACATTCCCATATAGGGAAGGATGTTCAATTGGATGTGAGTGAGCATAAAATAGGCTCTAGAGAGAATTGGCACCGAGACCAACCCCATTTCTTTTGGCTTTCCAGATGGTTCTGGGATGAAATGTTGTTGTTGTTGTTCTTAAATTTTGGAAGTGCTGTGCATCTGGAAAAAATAACCAGGAATTCAATTGTTTAAAAAGTAAAGATATTTAGGTACAGATAAAGAATGGAACTCACTTAAATAATTTTGCTTTGAAACATGGTAACATAGTAAATAACCTAGAGAATAGCATAAAACACTTTGCAGAGCCATGGCTCATAAATCTGTGACAATACTTTTATTAATTTGGAATCTTCATGAGCAGAGATGAAGAAAATAGTCCTTGAATTGATTTCCACATTATGCTGATTTTGTGATCATCTGTGTACCAAGAGACCACCCAATTTATTTCTGTTGTAACTAACACCAGATTTTGTCCTGGGTTTGAAATCTCTGGCTATGACATGCAACACATTTAAAAAATATGTTTGATTGATAGTTTAATCATTGTTCCCCATTACATCAGCAGCCAGGCCTAGTATTCCAAGTGTGAAGGATTGTTGTGCCTCTGTCCCTGTGTCACATAAAGTACTTGTGGTTTGCCAATGGTAGACCTGACTACAACTTTATAGATTTCAGACATAGTTGAAAGTTTAAATGTTCCATTTATGTTTTAGATAGGACATGATTTCTATTCCTTCTGTTATAAAATAAAATCAACTTTCCAGTTGTTTTATTCATGTGCTCTTGTCTCTTTTTTCTTCCATATTTATATGAGCATAAAAATTTTATACTTTTGGAAAACTGGTGGGAAAAGCCAGTTACACTTGCTCTTTTTGAACCTAAGTAGGCAAACATATGATCAAGTTTTCATATGGTGTAGTTGTAAATTCTTCCTGTTGGTCAGTGTCATTATTTTAGGTTTTCTAGGTGATTTAACAATCAGGTAAGTCAGTATGGCTTTAGAAGCTGAAAGAAATTCAACCAGGCCTTAAAATGCCTATATGTTGGTATAACCTTTAATTGAACTTGGCATTGGATTCATCTGCTGATGGTATACTCTGTTGCCCAGACAAAATTAAGTAGGTATAATCTGTCTGCAAGGATTCTGTTTTATAGGCATTTTCTATGATTTTTCTACTCATTTTATGACATTTTCAGGTTTTCATATGGTTAGCTTTGTGTACCCACCCAAATTTCATCTTGAATTGTAATCCTTAGAATCCCCATGTGTCAAGGGAGAGACCAGGTGGATGTAATTGAATCATGGTGGTGGTTTCCCTTATGCTGTTCTCATGATAGTGAGTGAGTTCTAATGAGATCTGATAGTTTTATAAGGAGCTCTTCCTCACTTTGCTCAGCACTTCTCCTTCCTACTGCCTCGTGAAGAAGTGCCCTGCATCCTCTTCACCTTCTGCCATGATTGTCAGTTTCCTGAGGTTTCCCCAGCCATGCTGAACTGTGAGTCAATTAAACCTCTTTCCTTTATGAATCACTCAGTCTCAGGCAGTTCTTTACAGTCGTATGAAAAATGCTAATATAGTAAATTGGTACCACAGAGAGTAGGGTGCTGCTATAAAGATATCCAAAAATGTGGAAGTGACTATGGAATTTGGCAACAGACAGAGGTTGCAACAGTTTGGAGGGGTCAGAAGAAAATAGAAAGAGGTGGGAAAGTTTGAAGCTTCCTAGAGAATAGTTTTGACCAAAATGCTGATAAAGATATGGACAATAAAATTCAGGCTGAGGTGGTCTCAGATGGAGAAGAGGAACTTGTTGGGAACTGGAGCAAAGGTGACTCTTGCTATGCTTTAACAAAGAGACTGGTGGCATTTGGCCTCTGACCTAGAGATCTGTAGAACTTTGAACTTGAGAGATAAGATTTAGGATATCTGGTGAAAGAAATTTCAAAGCAGCAAAGTGTTCAAGGGGTAACTTGGGTGCTCTTAGAAGCATTCAGTTTTATGTATTTATAAACAGATGATTTGGAATTGGAACTTATGTTTAACAGGGAAGCAGAGCATAAAAATTTAGAAAATTTTCAGCCTGACAATGTGACAGAAAAGAAAAACCCATTTTCTGAGAAATTCAGGCCTGCTGCAGAAATTTGCATAGGTAACAAGGAGCCAAATGTTAATCACCAAGACAATGAGGAAAATGACTCCAGGGCATGTCAGAGGTCTTCATGGCAGTTCCTCTCAGAGGCCTAGAAGAAAAAAATGTTTTAGTGGGCTGGGCTTAAAGCCCCGCTGCGCCATTCAAGAGCAGCCTCAGGAACTTGGTGCTCTGCATCCTAGCCATTCCAAAAAGGGGCTGTGGTATAGCTGGGGCTGTTGTTCCAAAGGGTGCAAGCCCCAAGCCTTGGTAGCTTACACATGGTGTTGGGCCTGTGGGTACATGGACATCAAGAATAGAGGTTTGGGAATCTCTGTTTAGATTTCAGAGGATGTACGGAAATGTCTGGATGCCCAGGAAGAAGTTTGCTGCAGGGGTGGAGCCCTCATGGAGAACCACTGCTAGAGCAGTGTAGAAAGGAAATGTGGGGTGGAAGCCCCCACACAGAGTCCCCACTGGGGCATTGCTTAGTGGAGTTGTGAGAAGAGGACTGCCATCCTCCAGACCCCAGAGTGGTACATCCACCAACCGTGCACCTGGAAAAACTGCAGAGGCTCACATCCGGTCTGTGAAAGCAGCCAGGAAGGGGGCTGCATCCTGCAAAGTCACAGGGGCAGAGCTACCCAAGGCCATGGGAACCTACCTTTTGCATCAGTGTAATCTGGATGTGAGAAATGGAGTCAAAGAAGATCATTTTGGAGTTTTAAGATTTGACTGCCTGGCTGGATTTCAGACTTGCATGGAGCCTGTAGCCCCTTTGTTTTGAACAATTTCTCCCATTTGTAATGCGTGTATTGACCTAATACCTGTACTCCTATTGTATCTAGGAAGTAACTAATTTGCTTTTGATTTTACAGGCTCATAGATGGAAGAGACTTGCCTTGTCTCAGATGAGACTTTGGATTTGGACTTTTGGGTTAATGCTGGCATGAATTAAGACTTTGGGGGATAGTTCAGAAGGCATGTTTGGTTTTGAAATGTGAAAGGGATGTGAGATTTGAGAGGGGCTGGGGCAGAATGATATGGTTAGGCTTTGTGTCCCTACCCAAATCTTATCTTGAATTATAATCCCCACATGTTGAATTAGGGGGCAGTTTATTCCATGCTGTTCTCATGATAGTGAGTGAGCTCTCACAAGATCTGATGGTTTTATAAGGGGCTGTTTCCCCCTTCACTGAGCACCTCTCCTTCCTGCCACCTTGTGAAGAGGGTGCTTTGCTTCCCCTTCACCTTCTGCCATAATTATAAGTCTCCTGAGACTTTCTTAGTCAAGCTAAACTGTGAGTAATTAAACCTCTTTCCTTCATAAATTACTTAGTCTTGAGTATGTCTTTATTAGCAGCATGACAACAAACTAATACACTTTTAAATTTTATTAAGACTTGATTTATGTCCCAGAGATTATGGGCTCATTTTGTAAATGTTTTGTGTGAACATAAAAGTAATTCTGTTGGTGTTGGGTGCAGTGGTCTGTAATTTTCACTTATGTCAATTGGTTGATAGTCTGTGTCAAGCCTTTCATATCCTTACTAATTTTCTGTTCATAAAATCTATCAGCTATTGAGAGAGAATTTTGAAATCTCTGCCCACTATTGTGATTTCTCTAGTTCTCCTTATGATTTTATCAGTTTTTGTTTCTTACATTTTGGAGTTTGTCATTAGGTGCCTACACATTTATAATTGTTATGTCCATTTAATGGATTGACCCTCTTATCAGCAGAAAATGGTCCTGCTTATTACTGTTAGTATTGTTTGCTCTAAAAAGCAAGAATATTTACTATGTCTGATATTAATATGGCCACTTCAACTTTCTTTTAATCAGTGTTAGCATACTATATCCCCAATTCTTTTAGTTTTAACCTGTTTGTGACTTTATATTTGACTCCTGATTTTTAAGCCAGTCTGACAATTGCTACCTCTTAATTGGAGGATTTAGGTCATTTATGTTTAGTGTGATTATTACTGCAACTGGCTTTAAATTTACCACCTTGCCTTTTTGTCTATTTTCTCATCTCTTCTTTATTTTCATTTATTTCTTAATTTACCTCCATTTGGATTAAATATTATGACTCAATTTTATCTCCTTTGTTATTCTTTTGGCTATAAAGCTTTGTTAATTTAATGATTGATTTAGGGTTTATAGAGATAAATTAGAGATGCCATACCTTTCATATTGAATGCCAGACCTTACTTATAGTATAAAAACCTTATAACAGTATACTTCCACTTCATTTTTAGACTTTGTGTTATTTATATCTTACATTTTATTTCTACATACATTATAAACCTAACAATACATCACTTTCATTTTTGCTTTAAGTAGTCAATTATTTTTAAAGAGGCTTAGAAATAAGAAAATGTTCTTTTATGTTAATCTCCATATATCTGGTGCTCTCTTATTTTTTGTGTAGATTCAAATTTCTATCTGGTATAATTATCCTGGTATAAGCTTTTGTATGTCTGAAGAAGTCTTTGTTTTCTTTTTGAATAGTTATTTTTATTGTGTATAGAATTCTAGACTGATATTTTAAAAGTACACAGAAGATATTATTATTTTCATTGTCTTTAGTTTGTGTTGCTTCTAACAAGAAATTTGCTGTCTTCCTTATCTTTGTTCCTGTATACATGTTTTTTCTTTTCTGAATGCTTTAAAATGTTTATTCTTTAATAGCAATTTGAAGTAATTTAATTATAATATGCCTTGGTATAGTCTTTTTCATTTTTCTTGTGCTTATGGTTTGTTGAACTGCTTTTGAATTACAGCTGGTACCTGACTTATAATGGTTTGACTTGTAATTTTTTGACTTTACGATGGGTTTATCCTGGCATTAAGTGGATTTTCAACTTAGAATATTTTTGGCTTATGATGGGTTTACCATGACATAATTCCATTGTAAGTCGAGGAGCATCTGTATTTGGAAGGTTTATGGATTTCATCAGATTTGAAAAAATGTTGTTCATTACTTTTTTAGATACTTTTCTGTCTCATTCTCTTTCCTGTTTTTGGTGGCTTCAATTGCATGTATATTGGCCACTTAAAGTTGTGCTGCAGCTCAGTGAGGTTCTGTTTTTTTTTTTTTTTTTTGCAGCCTTGATTTTTCTCTCTGAATTTTATATTGCAAAGTTTCTACTACTGTGCCATTAAGTTCACTAATCTTTTTTTCTGCAATGTCTAATATACTGTTAATCCATTCCAGAATTTTTCTTTTCAGACCTTGTAGTGTTGATCTCCAGAATTTTGACTTAGGCCTTTAAAAATCTTCCACATTTCCCTTTAGTATGTTCAATCTTTCTTCTAGCTTCTTGAACAGATGTACTATAGTGATAACAATTTTTCATATCTTTGCCTACTAATTATATCGTCTGTGCCATTTCCGGTCAGTTTCAATTGTTTGATTTTTTTTTTTTCTGGTCATAGTTGTTCTCTGAGCAATGCTGCTGCTCTCCACACCAAATCAGACTCTCTGACTCAGATATAAGTTCACCCCACCCTGTGGGACGCAGTGATTTGGAACTGATCATCCATTTTGGGGCCAGCACTCTGGGATGGGGAGATCCTTCCAACCAGGTCCCTCACACTCCTGGCTTACTTCCCTTTCCTCTGCTTGGTGATTCCTTTTCTAAATCCAGAATGCCTGGTGACCAAGATTGCACAGGTTATGTCAATCAGTAAAAAGTGATTTTTTTTCCTTTGGCAAACTAATCCCATTTACTTATTTTTCACACAAAAAAATATTATTTTTCCAGATTATAAATTACTATGTACTCACATAGACAACTTGAATATGTTAGAAATATGTTTTTAATAAAATTAAATTTTCCATAACTCTAGTTACTACTATTTTTTAGTACTTCTCTCTGTTTTACATAGTTGATCTTATAATGTACATACACTTTAAATTCTATTTTCAGTTTTTTTCTGTATTAATTAAAATTTTTTAAGGATTAATGCTATTTCATCACATAGATATGACATAATTTATGTAACTATTTACCTATAGTAGAACATTTTTAGCTTGTTTGTATTTTTTTTGGTCATTGTGTCATTCGGTACAATTTCTTACTGAATTTGGGATTTATTCTTTAGGATAGATTCCCAGAAAAGGAATGAACATTTTTAGGCACTTACAACATGATGCCAGAGTGCTTTCCAAAATGGTTGTAACAATGTACATTTAAACTGAATCAGCATTTGATATAACTTCCGTAGGTAAATGTTTTAAAACTTTACAGTTTGTTCGCTAAATCAAAATGAGATAATAGTTAGTAAATTTGATGTTTACCTTAAATTAAAAAGTCAGTTGAGAATATTTTCTAGGTAGCTGTCTAATTGTAGTAGAAAGTTCTTCTTCTATGTTCAAATCAGTTTAAAAAATGTATTTATATCCATTTTATTACCACAACCAAGTGCATTCTTTTCCTTTAATTCTGAGTCTTACATTAGCATTCATTTGACAAATCACAATGCAGAATGAGTTATATCTTTTTTAATTTGAATGAGGGATTCCCTCCTTGTTAATGCTAACAATTCTTTTGGGATCTGCTCAAGCCTGGTATAAGTCCTTTAATTTATTATCACATTTGTTTTACTTATTTAGGACTTGTATCTTGCCTACTTATAAAAAGGATTTGAGGCAACTTGTGTATAGTAAGATAAAAACAGTAAGATAAAGAATACAGAGAATACAGAAAGAAAAAATCTTAATGGGAACCTAAGTTAATTATCACATCTAAGCACTCATTTTTAAATCAGAGTTTTGTGGGGTCTTTTAAAATGTGTTAATTTTTCTTGCCCTTGGGCTTTGCAGGCAGCTTGTAAGAACCAAGTGGGATGAGACAGCAACTCAGAGGCTGGGGAGGATCCTGGCACCTGGACATCAACCTCAGATGTCCTCTGGGGATGCTGGGATCTCACTTTCTCACCGGAAAGCACTCATCTATCATATTCACTTTCCCCCAGGAAACTCCTTAGAGGACACACTTGCCTTAGAGGACAACTTCCCAGGAGCTATTGTGGCAATCGGTGGGCAGCATTTCACAGACCACTGGTGTCTGTGGTGGGATGGACAATTTGTCTTTGACTTCAACAAGGGTCCTTTGCACAGTGGTGCAGCAGGAAGTGGAAGACCGCGACCCTTCTGTTGTGCTAAGAAGTCATTATCGCCAGACAGAGCAGAAGTATGGACTGCAGATAATGGACCTCTCAGGCTGTCCAGAAATCATTACGTGACTGAGGAAAAGGCAGTAACTGTTTTAAATCCCATTAGTGGGGCTGATGGGCTGTCTGGGACAGGATGCCTATACCCAAACCAGTAGCTTAGAATAACGTCTCCTTATTAACCCTCTAATGTCAGGAACTGTCATTTCCCAGGCTGAGCTTTTCAAAGAGGAGAAGGAAATCACGTTAGGTGCGTCATACATTATCTCATTTAATTCTAACAACCATATTCTGAAGTTGATATTAACTCCTTTATGCAGGTGAAGAGCCTGAGCTCTGCCCAAGGTCACATATCATGTGCCTAGTAAGTTACAGAGTGAAGATTTGAACCCAGACTGTCTGACTCTAAAGCCTATATTTCTTTCATATACCAGCTGACTCAGTAATGTTGTGTATATGTGGTTGAGGAGGCATCCAAATACTGTAGCTCACAAATGAATTTCATAGTGGGCGACACTAATGACTTGGGACTTGGCGCTCAATCCTGAAACTCATATATTTTTGTCAACTTGAATTACCCACATTTCTCTGTACATACCCCATTTTTAGAAGTTATCGATACTTATGCCATTTTTCAATTCCCTTTCATTTTCTAGAAGAAGCTTTTTTTCCCCTTACTTTTTGTTCTATGACTAGAATGAACAGAACTCAGATATGATTAGTACTGTAAGCTGATTGCCCAAATGGCCTAAGAAACAGGATGGGGAGGAGCAGCATACATTTACTTTCCTTTAGCTCTCTCTATAATTTTAATTTTTCTAAGTCTCCTCTGATTTTTCTTATGTCTAAGGATTTTGGTGTTATAAAAATGAGTAATTCTAACTGTGGCTTTTGTTTAACTTTTAAATTTAGGGGTACATGTGCAGGTTTGTAATATGGGTACACCTGTGTCATGAAGGTTTGTTGTACAGATGATTTCATTACCCAAGTATCAAGCCTAGTACCTTAGTTATTTTCCTGACCCCTTCCCTCCTTCCACCTTCACCCTCCAGTAGGCCCCAGCGTGTGTTGTTCCCCTCTATGGGTCCGTGTGTTCCCATCATTTAGCTCCCACTTATAAGTTAGAACATGCAGTATTTGGTTTTCTGTTCCTGCATTATTTTTGCTAAGGATAATGGACTCCAGCTCCATCCCTGTTCCTGCAAAAGACATGACCTTATTTTTTATGGCTACATAGTATTCCATGGTGTAAAGGTACCACATATTCTTTATCCAGTTTATCACTGATGGGCATTTAGGTTGATTCCATGTCTTTGCTGTTGTGAATAGTGCTGCAGTGAACATACCTGTGCATATGTCTTTATGGTAGAATGCTTTATATTCCTTTGGGTATGTACCCAGTAATGGGGGTGTTGGGTTCAAATAGCAGTTACGTTTTTAGGTCTTTGAGGAATCATCATACTGTTTTCCACAATTTACACTGCCACCAACAGTGTATAAGCATTCCTGTTTCCTTACCACCTTGACAGCACCTGTTATTTTTTGACTTTTTAGTAATAACCATTTCAACTGGTGTGAGATGTATCTCATTATGATTTTGATTTGCATTTATCTAGTGATCAGTGATGCTGACCTTTTTTTCATATATTTGTTAGTTGCATGTATATCTTCTTTTGAAAAGTGTCTGTTCATGTCATTTGCCAACTTTTTAAATGAGATTGTTAGTTTTTTTCTTGTAAGTTTGTTCAAGTTCCTTACAGATGCTGCATAGTAGACCTTTGTCAGATGTATACTTTGTAAATGGTATTGCCTAGATTGTCTTTCAGGGTTTTTATAACATTGGGTTTTATATTTAAGTCTTTGATCCATCTTGGGTTGATTTTTTGTTTATGGTATAAAGAAGGGATCTAGTTTCAATCTTCTGCATATGGCTATCTAGTTATCCCAGCACCATTTAATGACTAGGAAGTCCTTTCCTCATTGCTTGTTTTTGTCAGCTTTGTCAAAGATCAGATGGTTGTAGGTGTGCAGCCTTATTTCTGAGATCTCTATTTTGTTCCATTGGTCTATGTGTCTATTTTTTTGGATCAGTACCATGCTGTTTTGGATACTGTAACCCTGTTGTATAGTTTGAAGTTGGGTAGTGTAATGCCTCCAAATTGTGGCTTTTAGGGAATAATTGTTATTTGTTTAAATTTCAAAGATTTTTTATTAAGCAGGTTTTTAAATATTTTTCAAGAGAGGTATGATTACAAGATGAGTATTATGATGATGTCTTCTAATAACTTTGTGCTTTACAGGGTTACATGACAGTTAAAGTATTATAATTACAGGGTATAGCATGAGAATCTCTAGAGGCACAAGAATTTCTAGAACCTGGGAGGTGGAGGTTGCAGCGAACTGAGATCATGCCACCTCACTCCAGCCTGGGCACAGAACCGGATTCTGTCTCCAAAAAAAAGGGAAATTGGCTGGGGCAGTAGCTCACACCTGTAATCCCAACATGTTGGGAGGCCAAGGAGGGGAGATCATGAGGTCAGAAGATCAAGAACATTCTGGCCAACATGGTGAAACTCCATCTCTACTACAAAAATACAAAAATTAGCTGGGCGTGGTGGTGTGCACTTGCAGTTCCAGTACTCGGGAGGCTGAGGCAGGAGAATTGCTTGAACCCTGGAGGCGGAGATTGCAGTGAACCCAGATCTCATCACTGCACTCCAGCCTGGTGACAAAGTTAGTCTCTGTCTAAAAAAAGGTGACAGCGGGAGGGGAATGGATGGGAATTAAGTGAATATGCAAGTGATGGATATGAATGGATGGGAATGAAGTGAATATGCAATGTTCATAGCATTGCACAGGAAGAAAGTTGTCAGTTCTTCTGAGGAGGAAGAGAAGAAAACGGGACCGAGTAAGTGTACAGAGACATTTTAAAGTGTCCTGCAGAAAAGGCATTGGGTCTCAAGTTTGTTAATCCTGGCTTTGGAGAAATCTGCTGGGATGTGAGGGGGTTGTCCAAGATGTAACCAATTTTTATGGGGTATAATAAGCAAGGGGATCAACAAGTGCCGAGGAGGACAACTAATCGTAAATGAGCCCTAGCTGATTTTAGAGGGGCAGACGGGTGTGTCATGGGTGGGGCTGGGACTGAGCAGGTTACGCACGGGAAACTAGGCTGCCACCAGTGTCTTCTGCTCCATAAATACTGATTTTATTTCTAGCCTAGAGAAAAACACGTTAGTATGGTGTAAAAAATCATAAATGTGAAATTTAACAGAAATGGCATTTGAGTTCCATGTGCCTCTGCTCTGTAAGTGCAAGGTCTAGCATGATCTAGTCAGGACAGGTCTAAATGTAGTAGCTTCAGTAAAGTGGCCCTCCTACTGCTTTCCATCTCAGAGCCAATAGAATTTACAGGATTGACTCAGGGTGGAGTGTGGAGCAACGGTATGAGCAGCTTTTTTCTCTATATATTTCTCTGGCTTTTTATAAGTAACCTTAGCTATAACTTAGAGAAATCATAAATGAATTTGTTCTGGATGGGATTTAATAATAATCAATCAGCACACAGAAAATAAATGAAATATATATAGTCTTTCTGCTTGGATCCTTTTGTGAAGTGGAATCTATATAAAAATCTATGTTTATATAAAGGCTCAAGCAGTTGTAAGAAACAAAATTTAATTGGGATGAAGTTAGAGAGTCATAGGTGGAAGTGGTTAACAGTACAGGGATAATGTAAGTTTATGGGCCAAGTTTTGCTTGGCTGTTAATAGTTAAGTAGTATAAGGTTAATTTAAGTAGATGATATGTCTTGTGAGAATATATATTTAACTAAAAAAATTATAATAAAAAATCATATAAACAGGAAGTTAGGAAAAAATCATATAAACTGGAAGTCAGGAGAGGCTGCATTCTGAGTTTTCTGGGAACTGAGGGTGGGACCATAACTTCCCTGGGCCTCGTTTTCCTCACCTGGGAAATAATGGGACTGGACTGAGGTGCCTTCAGCTGTAACAGTCTATCATTTTAGTCTCAAAAGTAGGAGACTGGCCAAAATGTCCCTGAAGGGATTATATAGGCAGTTTGGTAGTTACATTATTACATTACTGTTCATAAAAATGTATTGAAAAGAGCACTGGAGAAGGACTGCATTATAGTTCCAGTTCTTCCTCTTGCTAACTTTGTCCATAAGTTATCTGATCTCCAGTGGGGTAAGCAGAATCATGTCCCTCTTCCATAACCCACCCAAGATATGCTGTAATCCCTGGAATATGTATATGTTATGTAGAAAAAGGAACTTTGAAGTTGCAATTATGTTACAAATTTTAAAATAGGGACATTAGCCTGGATTAAGCAGCTCTTAAAAGTAAAAGCGGAAGGCAGAAGGGTAGATCAGTGACATCTGAGGAGGAAGAAGGGATTTGAAGTGTGAGAGGAGCTTGATCCACCATTGCTGGCTTTGAAGATGGAGGAAGGTGGCTACAAGCCAAAAATATGTGGGCAATATAGAGAAGCTGGGAATGGCTCTTAGCTGGTAGCCAGCAAGAAAACAGGGAACTCAGTTCTACCACTACAAGGCACTGGATTCTGTGAACAACCTGAATGGGCAAATAAATAGATTTTTTTCCCTAGAGACTTGTATTAGGCTGTTTTTGCATTGCTGTAAAGAAATACTTAAGACAGGATAAGACAGGATAATAAAAGAAGTTTATATTAAAAAAGGGGGTTTGATTTGCTCATGGTTCTGCAGGCTATACAAGCAGGGCACTGGCATACACTTGGCTTCTGGAAAGCCCTCAGGAAGCTTTCAATCATGGTGGAAGGTAAAGGGGAGCAGGCATCTCACATGGTGAGAACAGGAGCAAGAGAGAGTGTGTGTGTGAGAAGAGGGAGGTGCCACACATCCTTAAACAACCTGAACTTCACTATTGGAGCCATGAGGGATCTGCCCCCATGATCCCAACTCCTCACACCAGGCTCCATTTCCAACACTGGGGATTACATTTCAACATGAGACTTAGAGGCATCAACATCTAAACCATTATCAAGACTCCAGAAAGGAATGCAGCTGTGCCAACACTTCTATATTAGTCTGGTGAGATCCATGTCATACTTCTAACACAACTGTAAGAGCATAACCTTGTATTGTTGTAAGCTACCAAGTTTCTGGTTTGTCAGTACTTCAAATCCCTTCTGCCTCTTCTTTCTCCTCAGATGTCACTGATCTATCCTTCTGCCTTCTGCTTCTACTTTCAAGACCTGCTTAATCCAGGATAATGTCCCTGTTTTAAAGTTTGTGACATAATTGCAAATTCAAACCAGAAAAAGAAGTTACAAATAAATGAATAAAGAAAAAAAAGATATAAAGCATAAAAACCAAAAAGCAAAATGGTAGATATAAATCCTACTTTTATCAATAATTACATTAAATGTAAATGAGTAAACACTTCAATCAAAAGGCAGAGAATGGGAAAATGAATAAAAAGACAATCCAACTACATAGTACTATTGCCTACAAGAGATACTCTAGATTAAAAAACACAGGCTGAAAATAAAAGACAGAAAAGGACATACCATGCAACAGTAACCAAAAGAGAGCTGGAGTGGCTATAAATTTTTTTAAAAAATTGTTACCAGATTAAAAAAATTGTTACTAGAGACAAAGAAAAAACTCTTTATACGGTAAAAGGATCAACAAGTCAAGAAAACAAACATAACAATATAGATGTATATACAACTAACAATAGAGCTCCAAATTACCTTAAGAAAAAAGTGATAGACTTGAAAAAAAGAAATAAACAATTTAACAACAGCAGAATATACATTCTTCTATAGTGCATATGGAGTATTATTTAGGATAGGCCATATGTTAGGCCATAAATAAAATATTAATATATTTAAAAGGACTGAAATAATATAAGGTATGTTCTCTGATTACAATACAATGAACTGTGGAATAAATAACAAAAGGAAATTTGAGAAATTTACAAATATGTGGAAATCAAACAACACACTCTTCATGGATGAAAGAAGAAATTACAAGGGAAATTAGAAAATACTTTGAGATGAATGAAACAAAACACAGCATAAGAAAACTTATGGGATTCAGATAAAGCAGTGCCTAGAAGGAAATTTATAACTGTAAATACCTATATTAACAAAGAAGAAAGATCTTAAATCAGTAGCTTAACTTGCAGTTTTAAAAAACTAGATTAGTAAGAGCAAACTAAATCCGATGCAAACGTAAGAAAGGAAATAATAAAGATTAGAGTGGAAATAAATGAAATACAAAATACATGAACAACAGAGGAAATCAACAAAGACAGAAATTGGTTCTTTGAAAAGAGCAACAAAATTGACAAACATTAAGCTATGCTGATGGAAAAAAAAAAAAGAGAGAAGACTCAGATGACTAAAATCAAGGTTGAAAAAGGGATGGATACTTTACAGAAATAAAAGGATTATAAGGGAATAATATGAATAATTGTATACCAACAAATAAGATAACCAAGATCAAATGGATATCTGTATAACCAAGGTAACTGGGTATATTTATATGTTCAAGATAATTGAAAACCTGCCCTCACAAAACCATGTACATGAATGATCATTGCAGCATTGTTCATAGTAGCCCAAAACATGACAAACATAATGAGAACATGTACGTTCATCAGTTAATGAAAGGATACACAAACTATAGTATATTGTATATATAATGTGTGTATTGGTGTCATTTCAACTAGAAGACCTCCAAAGGCAAAAACTGTATTCATTTGACATTCCAAATCCACATAATGTTCAATAGTGCAGAAAACAGTACATCAGATGACAATCCACAGAAGAAACAAGTTTCCCAGGAAACTTGCACTTTGTCACTGGCCAAATCTGGGGACAATCCGTACTTAGAACATAACAGCAATAACCATACCCACAATATACTAAGGACATACTTCTTGTCCCACACCATACTAGGCTTTTCACACACATTTCCTCCTTTAGTCAAGAGTATCATGAGGAAGATGTATTTACTGCTATTTGTGGATGAGGAAACAGACCTACAAAGATTAAGCAACTTGCAAGGGCATTTAACTACTAGTTGGAGGTGCCAAAACTTGAAGCCAGGTGTTTTTTACTTTGGATGCTCTGCTCTTTCTGGCACTCCATGTTGCCTCAATTTAAATCTTTATCCAGCCTTCTCATGATTGGATGGAGTATGCCAGTTATAGGTAAACAAAGAGGTCCAGCAGCCTCTTCCAGATTCCAGTCTTCCTCAGTTTCCATCGCCAGCATTTTACCACACCCAATTTGGAGAGTCTTCT
Organism: Aotus nancymaae; assembly: GCF_030222135.1. NCBI lineage: Eukaryota > Metazoa > Chordata > Mammalia > Primates > Aotidae > Aotus > Aotus nancymaae. The sequence continues at coordinate 50,737,278 of NW_026988431.1, read as the reverse complement.
TCCCCTTTATTCCATTAGCTCCAAACCTACATGTTCTTCGAGACTCAGATCAGGTCTGAACTCTGAGCTCTTTCTTTTGTACCACAGCAGGGGTGGTCAGACACCACTCTCACCATCTAATTTAAAGGTTCCTCTAAAAGGCTTGCAATGATAAAGATCTTTAAAAGAATATTTGTCATAAGATATAAACTGATGTATCTAGAAAACTCTTCCAATTATGGCTGTTATTTATAGAAGTAAATACTATTGGTGAGTTTTAGCAAAGCACTTAACAGTAGAGTGGTTTGGATCAAATCCAGGTTATTCACTTGTTAATACATTATTTATATTAACAAAATAAAATGTTAGGCTGAGCACCAAGTATTTTTCCTCCGAATACCATGTGTTTACTAAGGCTAAGGCTATTACCCTTTCCAATAATTATTTGCCAAACATAAATTTTATAGTATGCAACATAATTTCTGAGACTCTTGTTAAAGTTTGGAAATGTAGACACAGAGAATCAACCAGTATGAAGAACAACCCACTCAATCAATTTTGCATCATTACCCATGAAGCTCTTTTCCACTGTTGTTTAGAAAGATTCAAGATGAAAAGAGGCAGTAGCTTACTGATGTTTTATGCACTCCCCCACTATCCACTGTGCTGGGTTGTTTGTTATGAATTACTCACCCTCTCCCAGGTGACTTTCAGCAGTGGTAAAATATTTAAGAAGTATATATATCATCATGACTCCATCATATGCTTCCCCTTCTTTGCTTCAGTCCTTCCCAGCCCGAGTCATCACATGCTTGATTATGTAATGTAGCACCAACTTACCTCCATTTTACTTTATCTTTTCTTGTCAGAGCAAGATTTTACAATACGACAAACCAGAGTCACAGATAACTGTGACTCAGGTGGGCAGGTCGGGGTAGACGAATATTAGGGAGTGTCATCCAAGCATGGTGGCCTGGACAATCTGTTTCACTCCCCACACCTATATCCGCTGCCTCTTGCTTGTGACTTACAGATGGGTGGTGAGGGCAGAACCTGGCCCTAGAGTAAGATTTCATTGCTAGCTCCAACATTCAATAGCTCTGCTTTGGGTAAACCCTTACATGTGTGCTCAGTCTCATTTTCACACCTGCACAAGAAGCTAATAACATACCTACCTCTTATGATTCCTCTCAAGATAATATGAGACCACAAACAAAAAAAAGTGCTTTATAAATTTTATTTATGAGTATTTTATTAATCTATAGTTATTAAAAAGTTTATGTTAATTCAGAATCTGCCCTTCTCTAAGTTATGTCCATTGCTTTTGGTTCTCCTAATTTACTGATAACAATGATAATGATAATAATATTTACCATTTTGAGCACTTACTGTACAATTTTGAGCACTTACGATACATTTTGAGCACTACTGTACAAATGCATGTTTTTTTGTGAAATACAGAGTCTTTTTGGAGTGATATGACTTTTGAAACTGACAATGTGATGCAAACTGGCATATTGAAAGAAGATTCATTAAAAAATAAAAGCTAATAGTGATCTGATAGAAAAAGCATCATGGCTATAAATCTGTAGTTGTGGTCTGCAACACTTTGGATCTCAGCAGGAAGCAGATGACCCACTCTGAGGACAGTTCAACGATGAGAACATTTACAAAGGTGTGGGCAGGATGTAGGGGATGACCAGGATATGGTGAAGTGCACAGGGACTGGGAAAATGGAAAGCTGTGAACAACCAGAAGGTGAAAGTGGAGGGAGCTGTTACCAGGCTTTCGAGAGCACGATAGCCTTGGAAGAGGCGTTGTCTCCCAGGAGCTGTGGCTGTAGGTAACACAGCTATTGCCAAACTGGCATAGCGGAGAGGGATAGGGGGAATAAATACTCATAGTCATCCCATTCTGTGATCAGCAACTGCTTTCCATTTGCTGAACCCAATCAGAAACTGGAGTACCAGGGAGGCCAGGTAAAGCATGGAGGTAGTCACCTGGACCCCAGAGCAGTGTGGAGAGTCTTTCTGGAAGGTCAATATGGGGGGGGGAAAAAAAAACAAACAGTGGAGGATTGTGAGAAATGCCAGCATAAATAATGCATAAATTTAGAATGAGATAGACAAACAATGAAATACGCAGACTTCAGGAATGGGCTGTGTCCAAAACTTTATTTTTTGGTTGTTTGGTGGTAACTCAAGAGTATATTTTTCCTACATGCATTTTAAAATGCTGATTCAGGTCTCCATCTATTCCTCCAAAGCTCTGGGATGTACATTTATTTGAAATTTTATACCAATAGCGTAGGGCTGAATTCTGGGTCTTAAGAGCCAACAGTCATGTGGTGATAGAGGGAGAAACATGAGTCACCTCCTCTCACTGTTCATGGAATTGGATTGGCTCTGGTAAGTTTTGAACTAGGTAGATTCTTCTGAACCTGTTTCCTCCTCCCACTTTTGCTGAGTACGCTTCTCATTCTACCCTAAAACAGCTGCCATGACAACAAACTGCTCTCCCTATGAAATACATCATGCTCACAAATTACCCAGTTATCTTTTCTCCTTTATCATAAGTGGGTTAATGATTGGATTTTGGAATTGGTCTTGAGTTTCTCTAGTTTAGGCTTTGCAATTTTGTACCTGTACTGTTTAGGCTTTGCAATTTCTTACCTGGGTTGTTGGGTTACTTAGTTAACTCTCTGAGCTTCAGTGTATGACCTTGTGAAATAAGGGTACTATTAGCATTACCTGTGGGGTAATAGGCTTTTGGGACTCCAGCTAACTGAATACAGAGAAATCACTTGAGAAGCCTGAGAGCTAACTTAGCTTTTCCTCTTGGGTCTGAGAATGTGGTCCTTCAGTTTATCCCAAAATCTAGGAAATATAAGCCCCCATTTCCCTCAAATGAGAATGTTTAATGAAGAGATTGAGTTTCTTCGAAAGAATGGACTGCAGTACAGTGTGAAGTTTACTCTTTGTATATGACTTACACGGGCATTAGTAGCTGCTACTGGGGATTCTGGGGCCTTGCAAAGGATTCTGGGATGTGCAGTCCACTTCTGCCACATCTGCTCTGTGGGACCACTCATCTAATGCTCAGATTCTGTATTTTTTAATAAATGGGTTGGGAACTTTTACCAACTTAGTGTGTGTGTGTATGTATGTATGCTGCATGTGGTCTTTTTCTACCAATCCATAGCCTAGTGGTTCTCAAACTTTATCAAGCATCTGAATCATCTGAAGAGCTTGTTAAAACAGACTTCCGAGCCCTGCTCCCAGAGTTTCCATTTCAGTAGGTCTGTGGTAGGGTCTGAGAACTTGCATTTGTATTACTAGGTTATACTGATGCTGCTGGTCCTGGGACCGCACTTTGAGAGCTACTACTTTGTCTCCCTGAACTTCTTTTCTGTAGTTTTTGAGAGGGTTAAAGGAGGCAATCCATACAGAGTTCCTATCACAGCACCTGGCATTTAGTAAATATTTGCTTCTACTACTACTGCAATGATCATGACTATTGCTGTTCAGCTGCTGCTACTGCTTGGTAATCCTTCATTCCAGACAACATTAGTTAGGTATTAAGAGCAATTCAATCTGACTTAATTAATTATGGAAAATACTTACCTCTCTTGGAGAGATCTGCATTTTAAAGAAGTTCGTTAATTCAAAGAGATTTGTAATTTGAAGAATATTAGACTGTGATAAAGAAATATACAAAACTTCTGGCAATGTGTAGTGGAAGACACTTTTGAGTAAGAAGCTGACATTCTGTAGGCTGTCTGCTGGATCGCCTCTCTATAAAACTCCCTGCTATTTAGGATTCCACATTCTTTCTAAAAGTTCTGAGCTTTTCCACGGGCTTCCATGGTAGAGAAAGCACATGGTGTGGGTAGAGCAGGTGCGGCCATTTATATGTACAGGTTCTTTGCAAGTCTGGCATTTATAAAATGGGTGATGCTTGTATTGTGTTTATTTATTCAATCATGTAATATAAGATTCTTTTGAAAAGTATGCCTTCTAATTTCATGCTGAGAATAATGCAGGAAGTTCAGTGTAATGCAGTTATAATAAAATGGCAGCAAAACAACATTTTGCTTTAAATCACGGAATTAGCAAGTAAAAACTAATTGGAAGCCAATCTTTTGAAATTATTTTAAACGTAAGTTTGATTTGGAGAATATGGCTTGTTGGCCCAGAGTACATATAAAGAACAAAATAGTATAATTAACAACAGTTTCAGTTATGGACTTACCAGATATCTTGATAAAATAAGTATTGTCATGTATACGAATGCCAACATTGTGTTTTCCCAATTCAACACTATGTTATGCCATAAAACTGCAGCAGTTATAAAAATTACTCATAGGAGGGTGTTGAACAAGGAGAACACATGGACACAGGGAGGGGAGCACTATACACGGGGGTCTGTTGGGGGGGAGTGGGGGGGACAGCGGGGGGTGGGGAGTTGGGGAGAGATAGCATGGGGAGAAGTGCCAGATATGGGTGAGGGGGAGGGAGGCAGCAAATCACACTGCCATGAATGCACCTATGCAACAACCTTGCATGTTTTTCACATGTACCCCAAAACCTAAAATGCAATAAAAAAAAAAATTGGAATTGGTTAAAAACTGTTGAAATCTTTAAATTTTTCCTGTTTAAAAATTCAAAAAATATTAAACTTTTTCTAGAAGTTGAAGTAAAGAAATTAATGTTAGTGACAGAAATACAGTGAATCTAATTAGAAGTCCCTGGGCAGCAGCTCATTAGTGTGGTTAGTTAGTAAGTGAAATTTCAGCTGCAGTGAATTAGACTACGTGTCTTCAGTTATTTTTTTCTAAAGAGAATTACAAAATGTCTACAATGGTTTTTTATTAGTAGAGTTCTACCCCCACCCAAACAGGAGATATTTAGGATCATTTTGTCATTAGGAAAGAAATGGCCATTTGGGGACAGGTTTTCTTAAATGCCTGGATGTTAAGCTTGGGTAAGTAAAACAAAATCTATTCTCCTGTGAGGGAGAGGCTTTCATTTGTCTGCTACGCTTCTCAGTTTCACATGTTTCTTTTGTCAAATCCTTTTTTGTAAACCATTTGCACCTCTTTATTAGATTTCTGTAACAAAAAAAATCTCATCTAGATTGAACAATATTCTAGTGAAAGATATTTAATATAGGTTGAGACATTCATTTGTCAGTTTCAAAATGTGACACATTTCCTTTTTCATGTTACTACCATGGATGTCTGTGTCTTTGTCACTTGAGAGTTCATGGGTAATTTAGAGACCCAAGAGGTTGAATTCCAGTAGTTCAGAAGTGTTCATAAGCAAGGTATGATAATTGGGCAATTACTATAGGATATGATAACCCCATCCCCTGGGGTGTTTAAATGTTTTTTTAGATTATATTAGAAGTTTAGGCCCTGGGCTTACACCTTCCCGTAGAGCCCCAAAATGGTAGAGTCCTGTTCACCCACAGTTTAGCCATGATCCCAGGGTTTTGGGGTCTGCAGGTTAAGACTGGGGACATCCTACAGCAGTTTCTCAACTGGAGGTGACTTTGTTCCCCACGGAACATTTGGCAATATGTGTGGACAATTTTGGTGGTCACAACTCACAACTGGGAGGTGGGAGTGACTGCTGACATCTACTGGGTAATAACCAGGGATGCCGCTAAGTACCCTGCACAACAAAGAATAATCTGACCCCAAATATCAGTAGTGCTGAGATTGAGAAACTGTCCTACTGTCATCAAGTGCTTGCCAAATGAGCACACACACACATAATGGATGGTACACCTTTCAGCTGCCTGAATCCCTGCAGAATGCACAATGGGGCGTGCACTAAAATGGAGCCAAACATTGCAAAGACCTCCTCCTAACCTTGTCATTGAAAAGACTTCTGTGACAACTGTTTATTTCCTTACTCTTCTTTTTAAAAAACATACATTTCTGGTTTATTTCTCTCTGGAAGTCCTTGAGTCAGTGGCCTGTAGAAAACTGTGTTACACTTTCAGCAATTGACTAATATATTTTCCAATATGACTGGTCCCAAAGATCAGTCACCAAAATGTTTTTCAGTCTAGCTTACCTGTGTTTTTTCAAGTAGAGGAAGAATCATGTGAGGCCTTGAATAAAAAATCTAAAACATCACGTTTTCTGTGCAACAGTATCATGTATACATTGCAAGAAATACAAAGCATAGAATACTGGGGGGAGACAATTTATGGGCTGGCCTGCCAGGCAGGAGTGTGGCAGGTGAGCTCTAGTGCCAAAGGAAGAGGGAAGAGATGGGGAAAGGAGTCAAGCGAGGAGGAGAAAGAGTCCTCTCTGTGGGAAGAAAACCTTTTATTTCATGAAGGAAAAGATTTGTTTGTGAACACAGTGTATAAATATGTACATTCTCTCTCACTTTTCTTAAAAAACTGCATTAACATATGAAAGGAGAGGAAGATGATTTGGACACCAGGAAAAATGAACATAGAGAGTGGGAGGAAATGGAGATATTTTCTTCAAGTCATAAGAAATGGTGCTTGGCAATGTCAAGAAGCAGCAATTCCACTCAACTTCATGGTACTGCAAATTACTAAAAGTGGTGTGGAACTGGTATAATTTGGTACAGTCCATTGTATCGATGCAGCACATTTTATCATTTCCCAAGTGATGGACATTGGGTCATTTCCACTTTTTTGCATTTATGAATAATTCTGCTATGAAAATTCACTTATGAGACTGTGTGTGTAATTTCTTTTGGGCATAGTCTGAGGAGTGAAATTGTTGGATCACATGGCAAGTATATATATATATATATAGAGAGAGAGAGAGACGGAGTCTTGCTCTGTCATCAGGCTAGAGTGCAGTGGTGCAAGCCTGGCTCACTGCAATCTCTGCCTCGTGGGTTCAAGCGATTCTTCCACCTCCTGAGTAGCTGGGACCACAGGTGCGTGCCACAATGTCCAGCTAATTTTTGTATTTTTAGTAGAGATTGGATTTTACCATGTTGGCCAGGATGGTCTCGATCTCTTGATCTTGATCCGAAAAAACCCATCAACTGTTTTCTAAAATGGCTGTACCATTTTCTATTCCCACCAGCAATGTATGAAACTTCCAGTTTCTTTTTTTCTTTTTTGAGACAGAGTCTTGCTCTGTCTCCCAAGCTGGAGTGCAGTGGCATGATCTCAGCTCACTGCAACCTCTGCTTCCTGGGTTCAAGCAATTCTTCTGCCTCAGCCTCCCGAGTAGCTGGGATTACAGGTGCCCGCCACCACGCCTGGCTAATTTTTAAAATATTTTTAGTAGAGACAGGTTTCACTGTGTTAGCCAGGGTGGGCTCGAACTCCTGACCTTGTGATCTGCCTACCTCGGCCTCCCAAAGTGCAGGGATTACAGGCATGAGCCACCACGCCTGGGTAATTCCAGTTTCTTCATATCCTCACCAACATTTGGTGTGTCCATCTTTTTGATTATTTGCCATCCTAGTGGGTGTGAGGTACACTTTCCTCTCCTTTTCAATGCCCCCCTTTTTCCTTTTTATCTTATTCTTTTCTTCCCAACTTGTACCTTTAGCCTGTGGCTAGTACTATAGATATATTCATTTATATAAAATCTCATCACTGAAAAATTCTTAGTAGGCAAGTCAAGAAATGATGCTGGTATAGATTCAAAGATTAATCCCCTTTGGCAATCCATTCCATTGGATTTTCCTAAAAATGCTCTAGTTATTTTCTTACAGATGCTCTAGTTGCATTAACAGCAGAGTAGAACAAGCAGCTTTTAGGGCCAGGAAGTATATCTGTTTAGAAATAGCTCAATAGTGAAGGTTAAATCAAATTACAGTCACACCTGTAAGCATTTTCCCCGTAGACATACGCACCATCTCCTTCCCACTCTCCACGAAGTGAAGGAATTGGAGGATTTTCTGTACTCCCTTACTTGTAAGGGCAGATTTACCTTTGCTAGTGTCCTGCTCCTTTGTTTTTCTTCCCTGACTGCTTTTTCCCCTCAGCCTGAGGCATGTGCCTGTAAAGCTGACTTTCTCTGCGTTCTACATGGTGGCTGAACTTAACTTGATTCAGCTTTGCAATCCTCTAGGGACAGGGGTTCTCTACCCTAGATGCCCATTAGAAGCACTTACTGAGTTTTAAAGTAATACCCTAGTCGCAGTTCCCAGGAGGTCATTTAAACCAGAACCTCAAATGACCTTGGAAATGCATAAATGGTTAAAGCCTTTCTTTCCTGTTCCCAAAATAGATTTTTCAAATTTCAGCATTTTGAGTTATAAAAATATGGGAAAAAGCAGACCCAAATAATTATTATACAAAATTTTTAAAAGTGCACCTGAAGTCATGCTGTAGAGGTAGCTGGGAAGTTGTAGAATTAGATCTTGATTTGTACTCAGATTGGGGTGAAGATTCAGGCTCTGTTCTTATTCTTCCCCCTTTTTTTTTTTTTGGTTGGGACAGAGTCTCTCTCTGTCACTCAGGGTGGAGTGCGGTGGTGTGATCTTGGCTCTCAGCTCACTGCAACCTCCACCTCCTGGGTTCAAGCGATTCTCCTGCCTCAGCCTCCCAAGTAGCCCACTGCCATGCCCAAATAATTTTTGTATTTTTATTAGAGATGGGGTTTCACCATGTTGGCCAGGCTGGTCTCTAACTCCTGGCCTCAAGTGATCCACCTACCTCAGCCTCGCAAAGTGCTGGGATTATAGGCGTAAGCCACCATGCCCGGGATCTGTTCTTGATGAGTATTTGTGAATTAATAAGCAATCAGCTCGGGCCTCTTTGGCTATAATATGGGACTCAAACTTACATTGTGTTATCACGATCAATGGGATAATTCACTAAGAAGTATTTTAAAATGATACATTTCAGAGCACTTTAGTATCTACTTATTATTTGTTTTCAGCAAATTTTTTAAAGTTGTGTGGCCTTAATTTACCACACACAATTTCGGTATATTTTAATCTCATGTTTCCTCCGTTCATCAGAGATTGGGCCAAGAGCAGAGGTTCTGGTGCCGACTGCTTAGCAGCAAGTCCCAACCCTGTCACTGAGTCCACTGGGGGATCTTCTGTTGTAATCCTCCTTTAACTTTAGTTTTCTTTTCTGTAAATGAGCACAAGTACCTACTCCATGGTTTCATGAAAATTAAAAAGCGATAATGCTCGCAAAGCACTTAGCACATCCCTTAGATATTGGGCACTTGGAAATGTTAGTTTTTCTTTTTTGTTATTAAATGTGGTAAGTACTTAAAAAATTCAAGGAGATCAGGCATTTCATGGTTGAAAGGACAATTGTACCCTAAGTGGCCCACTTTAAGAAATAACAGTTTCTTTAAAGTCTTGGGTGGTAGTTTAATTTGGCCTCAGCATATATCATTTGGACTCCTGCTTCAGGTCAATTAAATGTCAACATTTGTAAATAACTTTATTTGGAGTTTGTTTTTTATTATTGCATTATTGATTTTTTCTTCTATGCAGAGCATGTGAAGGAAGCTTTTTATATAAGTTTCAAGTCCTAAAATAAAGCAAGGAACTGACATTGACAACTTCTATACTATCAAATTATAAACTTGTGCAGATTACAGAAAACCTGTTTCCCCAGAACTTCATATTTTAAATTACTAAAATGATACATTCTTTGAAAACCTTTTTATTTTGGATATTGTCAAGTAATCCATAATACTTAAAATCAGAGGGAATAGTATAGTGAATCTGCATGTATCCATTAACCCATCTGCAACAGCGATCACTGATGCCTAGTCACGACAAACACTTGAAAGTGTTATGCAATCAGCTGGTAAAGAAACTCCAATCAAATTGATTTTAATCTATTCTTGTTGTTAAAAAACAACTAAATAATAAAGAAATGTGTGGAGTACGAAAAGAACACCCATATTTCCAAACGTTTATTAATAATCTCTTAAGTAAGGATGCAGTGCAGTCAGGGCTTATAAAGTCACACAGTGTTGTAATTTAATGAGTGATAGATAAAAATTCTGGTCATATCCTCGCTGGAGATGGTTCTGACATACCAGTTACTTAGAAAATCTGATCTTTTCAGAGTAAAGCCTTTATCTGCCATTCTGTTTTAGATCATTGTAATTCACTTGTTTCTTGATGGAAATGGATTACAAACTTTACAAGTTTCTATAATTGTTTTCATGGCCACAAAGGGAAATAAAAACATGAATAAATAGTAAAAGAAATGACTTCAACTGTATTATGGGATGGTTGTATTCTAATGATGCTTTGGATGAGGGATTACAAATGTGAAAAAAAGAAAGCTCATTATCGCCTGGTTAGGTTCAAGGACACCATCTTTCTGGATGAAAGGTGATTCCAGTATTCACATTTAGCATAGATTCTGAGATGTACATTGAAGGTTATGGTTTGAATTTTTCTCAAATTAGGTACATAGCCATTTCTGTGTGTGAGGGAAAATGGAAATTCAGGTCACATTTCAACTTGAGTTCATTTTTCAAATTGTACCTTAAGAAGAAAAGTCTACACAACCAACTAGCCTTACTGGAAATCCCTTTCCCACTGTTTCCATTTCCACTGAAGGTTGTATTTGTTTAGCTTACGTCCTGGGTACACCATGACCTTTTATTTTAGATTTTGTAGAACTCTTGAGACTTCTAATACATTTGTTTTTAAAAGAAGTGGTGGTATAATAGTTTTAAGTCTGATTCCACTAATTAATTTTGATGCTTTCTAATTAGACCGTATTTGCAATTTTTCAGAAATATTTGACGAGACTGCTTTTGCACTTTCCACAACATTTTCATTGAGTTTTAAAGTATTTTAAAGATTTATTATTAAAATATTATACAAATTAAATTCAGGTCCTACATGTAGAACATGTTCTAAAGTATTACTGACTGGATTAGTTCAACAATTGGGCCACACAGGATGCTTCATAAAATTGAGACACTGGAATAACATCTTAAGGCAATAGTAATTTGATTTTTTTCCTAAATGTGTTGCCATAGATTTTCTTAAATGTTTTACAAACAGTTATTAAAAGCACATTGAGAATCCGAATTCCCTTTGGGCAAAACGTTTTAGTACTTAACTTTCATTTAATTCAAAATTACATATGGTTAGAGTTGCAGAAAAACATCAGAAAATCATAACCAGCTATCACAACACTACATATTTGAATCGATTCAGTGCAGCTTCACTCAGAGGTACCTCAAGCTGCCTAAGAATAAAAATAAATGAAAGTAATCAGTATTAGTCTTCCTCGCTCAGAAAAAGAAAAATTTTAATTTTAAGTTTGCTCCTGACAATTCAGAGACTTCTTTGAGATCCTAACAAGGAAACTTATAGCGAATGGTATATTTTTAATTCAGGCTCACTCCAGAGAGAGAACAGGAGAGCTTGGTGAGGAAATTCTTAAAGGCTGGGGAATGTGAAGATGTATCTGAAGAAAACATTGATTAAGGAACTTGGTCTAAAGTTCCAGCTCGTTGACACAAAAAAGCTTTGTGTGTAATATGCAAACATTTAGGATTACCTGAATTGGAACTTGGACAATTAAATTTTATAATTTGAAGGATATGCAAATAGGTAATCAACTAACTATTTATGTAATTGGAACTCACCGATGAGGGAGTCTATAAAATGAGCCAGCTGGTGAATGAAAAGAACTGAAGAATTATGTTTTATTTCTATTTAATGTTTGCATTTTAATTGTGCCTCTAGATAACACGCTTATAAATAGAAAGCCTCTCTTTTGTATGGAAGGTAGAATTACCCTTTAAAAATGTTTTTAAACTGTAAGAGCTGAAAAATACCTTCAAGAGAATAAATTATTATACAGAGAGGATTTGCCAATGTAAAGTTATGCTATTTACGTGCCCTAAACTATTTGTATAAAAGTGCAAATTAAAGTTAGCATGTGTTGTAGTTGGCTAAAAGGGAAGTAAAATTTTAAAATTTTCTTTGAGGCCCAATTTCAATAAAGAATATTTTTTATCTGGATTAAACTTCAGCATCTCTTCAAAAGTTTATGCATCTTCTTACAATCACCACTTTTCTAGAGGATGAAAAGGAATTTTGATGAGTGCTAGAGGATTTGATACAATGCTTTAAGCTCTAGTGTTTCTGTGCCTAACTCAATATGCTGCCATGATTCTAGGCTTGTTCATGAACACATTACTTATAATATTTGTACCTTGTTTCTACTCTCAGTAGGTTTAAAATCAGTGTGTTATTGGCTTTATTTAATGCCTATAGTTTGCCATCACTTATCACTAAAAAAGTTTTGAATTATACTAAAAAAGAAAAAATCTTTATTAGCACAATTATCTTTTTTAGGGAAATAAAAAAAACAGAAATTCTGGCATCAAATAGCTTTGATTTCTCTGTATAAAAGAGTGTTACAAAACAGTGCAAAGGACAAGTAACATTCCTGTGTTATCACAATTTTAAAAGTCATTACACTGGAATAAAGCAAATTTTCTAAAGTATGTCAAAGATTTAAAAGCACAAAAACTTTATAAGTTTTGCCCATCTCTTTATATAGGTTGGTGTAAAAGGAAGCTAACTCATGCTGACTAATGAGGACAAAAAGAATGATGTGTATTTTTAAAAATAATGACAAGATGGCCATCTTCAGACAATCGAAAACATTTCTATGGGTACTCAATTCTTAACAGTATTTTGTAATGAAGAGAACTAGGCTGGGCATGGTGGCTTACACCTGTAATCCCAGCACTTTGGGAGGCTGAGGCAGGTGGATCATGAAGTTAGGAGGTTGAGACTATCCTGGCCAACATGGTGAAACCCTGTCTCTACTAAAAATACAAAAATTAGCTGGGTGTGGTGTTGTGTGCCTGTAATCCCAGCTACTCAGGAGGCTGAGGCAGGAGAATTGCTTGAATCAGGGAGTTGGAGGTTGCAGTGAGCTGAGATCACGCCATTGCACTCCAGCCTGGCAATAGAACAAGACTTTGTCTCAAAAAAAAAAAAAAAAAAAAAAAAAAAAGAGGAGAACTGGAAAGTAAAAGAACTCCAATCAAACTAAATTGACATTGCAGAGCCTGGAACTACTTTCAAAAATTTCTGCATCATTTATTAGTAAAATAATAGATGATAGATACATCAATAAATGTGTTCATCTGGGTTGTGGTAAGTACAGGTGCTGAATCCTGATATTTGTGAAACTGGGAAGGGATTCAAGAAATGATATATCCTGCAAAGAACAGGAAGGCTGAGACCCACTTTCTCCTAAGTTTCTTCTCTCTGATTTTTTTCCGGGAATAGGTGATGTTAGCCAACACCCTTGCATGACTGCTTTCTGTCTTTGCAGTCTTCTTATTCATTCTCTTTGAGTTCCCACATCTACTCCACCACAAGATAGATCCTGCCCGTTTTACTTCCCAGATGTCTCTCTATTCCTGCCTCTCTTTTTTAATCCCACAGTGACTGCCTTGGTTGGTTCCAGCTCTTGTCTCCTGTTTCGTGGGCTATTGCTATAGCTACCTCTCTGACTTTGTGCCTTTAATTTACCTACTTCTGATTCACCTGCCACTCAGCCATCAGAGTGATGTTTCTATCATAAAGGGCTCCTTGGGTCCTTTTCAAGCTCAAAATTCTCCAGTGTCTTCTATCTCCTCCCAGAGAGAATTGGAACTCCTTAGCATGGCCTATAAAACACTTTTTGCCCTGACCCATAACTGCCAGCATCGTTACTGCCATTCTGTACTAGCAACGCAGAACTACTTGAAACCTTCCACGCTTGAACCTTTGCAATGTTCTCTCTTTTTTTCCCTTTTGTTTGCCCTTTCTACCCTTCTTCTCATGCCCAGCTTCTTGTTTGCCCTTCAATCATCATTCATTTTCCCCCCAAACATTGAGCTGACCCCTTTCCTTTAGAAACCTATTATTGCCTGTCTCTAAAGCTCAGGCCTCTATTTCGGCTCCAATGATACCAATTGCCCCCTCTGTGTCAAGGAGAATGTTACGTTGTAATTGTGTGCATGTCTGTTTCTACAATAAGTCTTAAACTGGTTCAGGTCAGGAAGGGTGCCATTCCTCTGGGTATCAACAACCCACAACACGCTATTCCTCAACACTTCTGCCCAATAAATCTTTGTTGAGTGAATGGATATGTGAATAAGTTGTGTGAATGGGATCAGATGAAACAGACTGAAAATGCCACATATCATTGAGAATTCACTGACCTGGTGATTTTCTGTATTTAGAATTCAGATTTTGACCTTAACTCTCACTAAAGAAAATCCAGCAGGTATTAAGAGCAGTTGTTTTCCAAAGGAAACTTGATGGCTTAGATTTGGGGGAATCACAAAGAGATAAAAACTATGAACAGTATTTTCTACCACAAAAAAGATTTAAAAATTTTTTTAAATTAAAAACTCCAAAAACCACTCACTGTACTTACTCTTTTCTGTAGACAAAATAAAATGATGATGAAGAGTAAAGAGCATTGTCTACAGATGTCTTACAGATGTAGGGCTGAATATCGAGGTTGATACCGGCACCATCTTGGCTTGTAGCATCAGGTGGCTTCAGAAGGAGGCCCGCTGGGGAGACCTTGGAGCCTCTAGAAGGACTGGAGGCTAGAAAAGAAGCAATGCCAGATTCATGAAAGATGGGACAGATACCAGTCCAAAGTGGAATCATATGGCAGCAAGGGCATAACAAGGCTGCAGGAGACTCCAAACAATGCCTTGCAGTTCTAAAGTCCTTTTCATCCTGAGAGATCAAAGTGCTTTGTCCTAGCATTTTTTTTGAACAAAAAGCTCTGGGTCTGATGAGACTAATCTGAGCAGTTTCGAGGTCTGTGAGTTATATTTTTTGATTGGGCATTTGTCCTAATTGTGAGCCCCAATAAGTCACTAAAATGTCTTCTAATTCATGTGACATTATCACTTTATAAGTCTTCAGGTTTAGAGGTAAATATTTATGCCCTTCTTAGGCATTTCTTTTTGTTTCTATTAAGACCCCACTGCATGTAAAGGTTGCAATCAGATTTTTGTCTTTCAATATGGAATAAATGTTTCCCACTTTTTAAAAAGTGAAGAATGGCTGATAAAAATGGCACCTCATATTTAGGAAGTGGTAGCAAACTCTTATCAATTGATGTATTTTAAATCAGCAATCAAGTTTCTTATAACAGCACTCTATAAAATACTGGTTAAATCAGAAACCACATCTATTGAATACCTAGATGTGAGATGCTGGTGGGCTAGGCCAGATACTAAACTTCTAAGTCAAATGGAACAAAATCTCTTCCTTCAAAAGCATGCAGTTTTACAAAAGAGAAGGAGAGTATGTCAACAATTATGGGGCATTATGATAGGTACCAAGATCAAATGTGCGGAAGGAGTGAGGAGTCACTAAGAAGAGGAACCCAAACCAGACGCGTGTGTGTGTGTATGTGATAGTTTCTTGAAGTTAAGTTTTAAAAAACAAATAGGAATTAGTTGGCAGAGGATACCAGGTGCAGAGGATGTATACCTAAAAATATGATATCACTTTATGCAGTTCCTATGGCAAAAAGGAAGCATGCTTGAGTCAGGGGCAGGTGAGTGGTGGGAGATGAGTGGTGACCAGCAAGTGACATCACTAAAGTGTTGGTATCAGGCAAATAAATTTGGACATTCTCTGGAAGCTATTGGACTCACTTAAAACTTAGGGTTTTAAGCAGGGTAGGGACTATATCATATTTACATTTTAGAAAGATTCCATTAAAAGCAATAGGGAGGCTGGCATGGGGTGGAGTGCAACCGCAGGTTGGGAGACAAGGAAGATGCTTTTACTGCTAACCCAGGGAGATGTTGATGAGGTTCATTCCTGATTGGCATATGTGGGTGGTTATGAGAGAGGAATTGTCGACTCGCACATGTATGCACACACAACAGGGAGATGGTTTGATATACTGCCAGCTTTTCAAGTTGTCAACTTTTGAAATGTTTTGTTTAAGAAATCTTGTCACATATTTCTGCAAAAACTTTTGATTTTAGGCTTTGACAATAAAATTAAACTGCCTTGTATATTTAAGATTCTTCAGTGATAGCTCAGTTTAAACTGTATTCACTGAGATGGTACCAAATCCTATTTGACGAACAGAACCTGTGAACTTCCCATAAGCAAGCTAAAATACTAATGACCCTTAAGCAGCAGAGCCGGGATACTCTTTCTTAATTCTAGGTCTAGAGTCTAGTTCACCAAGAAAACCAAGCAAGTTTTTCCTCTAGGGTAAGACTGGCATATCTGTCCTTTCCTGGGTTATAAGGGCTGGGTCTGACATTATCCCTTTGATATAGATTTAGCAGCTTGTATCCTTAGCAAGAAAACATTTCTTAGTGTTCCAAAAAAGATATTCTCTGTGTGGGGCTGTGGCTGCCTGCTTGGTCTAGGAAACTCATGCCAATTGTAATGACAGCTACTAAGAGAAAGAAGAGGTTAACTAGAGATTCCATTACCCAGGTGAATGATGTAAATTTAATTTCTGGGCTGCTTATTCTTACCTTGAGCTCCTGTGCTTATTTATGAAGTTATGGCTTTTTACTAAGAGACTTTATGGCATGGATACAGGGGTTTTAAAATTTATCACAGGCCCAGATCTCTCAGTTTTTCTCCCTGTCTTTCCTAAAGTCATCTTCACCAGCAGTCATTTCCAATGAAATGCTTGCGTTAGAAGATTGGAACCATAAGCCAACGCCAGCCAAGACTGCCTTTTTACAGGGCAGGGTGCTGCAGGCTGAGGTTTGAGGTTCTGCCAGTGATTCCAGCCCGTTCCAGCCATGGGCCTCTCTGGATGCAAAGTCAACCAGGCAACAGTTATGCTGGCTTTGCAGTGTCATGGGTTTTAATTTTTTCCATTACAGTCAGACAGGGCAAAGACAATGTTACTCCAAAAGGATGGAAAAAACTGGCCATGGATTTTAACATGGCCTGGAGACTAGAGAGTTCTGGATTGGAAATCTAAAGACTGAACTCGGAATAGAAGCCTTCAGCAGTGATAGGAGTGGGATGATATTTGCAGTGGATCAACAATTTTTAAATTTTTATATTTATGCATTTATTTTAAACAAAAAACAGCTGTTACACACACCTGAGATTTGACAGATATTAAGGCTTAGAATGAGGAAATAATTTTAAAAGGGGAGTCATTTTAAAGAGAAAAATTAATTAAGTGATATCATAGGTGGTGCTATGGTGTAGAGGACTTTGCAGTGTATCCCTAGCACTCTTCCACCTCTCCCATCCTGCAGCAGCCATGCTGATGATGCACACCAGAAAAGGACCCTGAATGACCCAAGCCTGTTAGTGGGATGCTAATCCCTTGCCACAGTGATTGGTCCAGGTATGGGCACAGAACCTAAGATGGTCTAATCAGAGTAAAACTCTGGATTTTACTTAATGGCAGAAGCAAGCAACCCTCTCATTCCTTCTGGACAGTCTTGTGTGTGGATAGGAGGTCTTTGGAAAGAGGGAGCTGTTTTTATTTTCTCTGAAAACAGAAAAGCTGTTCTCAGGATAAAATAGACGTGCCAAGGAGGTCAGAACCCGGAGAACAGCAGACAAAGGGAGACAGGGGCCAGCTCAAGCCATAGCTTTGGAATTTTCAGATACTTGAGCCAAAAATTCCTTTTTTTTTTCCCTGCAGCTGAAAGCATCCTAATACAGCCACGCAACAAAGTGAAGAAGGCAAGATGCAGCAGTGTCTGAAGTTTAGGAAATATAGGCTTAGAAGGCAGAGTCTAAATTCTTTACTATAATAATAATGATGATAATGATAAAACTAGTAATAAGAGCTAATATTCATTGAGGTCTTACTATGTGCTAGGGACTGTTCTTAGCACTTTACATATTACTCCATCTAATCCTCACCTCATCCTTATGACTAAGGGAGCCAAAAATCTGGATTCTTGTTCTGTCTTTGCTTTTTGCTAGCTGACACACATCATTTAATCTCTTAGTGTATCTCTTATCTGCTGCAAAGGGTTATGACGATCAAATGAGATAACATGATTTAAACACCTTAGTAAAGCACAAATGCAAGATGCTTTTAAAAAGTGACATATGTTTAGTACCTTGGTTGTGGTGAAGGTATCATAGGCATACAAGTATGCTCAAACTCATCAAGATATATACACTAAATGCTTGAAATTTAAAATATATCAATTATACCTCAATATGAGTAACAAATATCTCATATCCTATTACTATTCCCTAAAAATTCTGTTCTAGGGCAACTAACCTCACAGCTATGCAAATATAAAATAGGCAGCTTATTTTTTGTGTGTGGGAAGCCCGCTTCTCCTCTGGGCTCACCCATGTCCTGCCCTTGTTTCAAAGCCTGGTTCAAGACCCATCTACATAGTTTTCCCACCACTTCCTAGGTAATGCTGCTATCCTTCCATAGATTACCTGTAGCATCGCTGTGTGTCCCACCCATAGGCCCTCATCACATGCCATCCTAGAAGCTATTTAATCCTTGATGTCCTGCTTTTCTGAAAAAATGTAAATTACTGAGGGGCAGGGACCTTGTACTCTAGCTCAGAATATATTACTCACTGGCTGATGTAAGTAATGCAATGATTTTGAGAAAAATCCTGTTTTGCCTTAACTTACCCGAACATAAACTTCCTTGGAAGAGATATAGAGGGGATAAGTCATTTATGATCAAAGACATAAACACTAGTTGTTTTTCTTTTTTGTTGAATTTAGCCCTCCATATACTTGGCTGTTACCTATTTAAATCCTGGCTTCTGCCTCACCCTTCTCATCCCCCAGGCAATATAAATAAACAAAAAGCAAATAGGAACAACAACAATAACAGCCAGAACATATTAGAAGTAGCCAGTGATTCACGTAACAGCCAGAATATTTATCAGTGCTGTAGGGGAGCTGCCTCAATTTGACTTTTCTTCAGGCAACGAGGGCTGCTGTGGAGGTATGGATGTGGGTAGCCTACGGAAGAAAAGAGAGGACTTCTTTGGAGACAGAGTGCACATAAACGTTTTCTTCTCCAAAACATCCCAGGCTAGTGATAGAGGCTAGTTGTGGGGGACCCAGTCCAGAACACATATTATAACATGCTCTGGTTTTCTATGAGTTCAGAGTAGGTGCTGGGTAAGTCATTATCGGGCATTATTTAATCCAGATGGACATCAGACCTTCTTTGTTTGCTGTCTTAAATGCCAATAACATTTACTGAATCTCAGTAGCTGTACTATGCCTGTTAAGGAAAAACTAACACATGATCCATATATTGTCACTTCAATTAACTTTAGAACTTAAAAATCTTCCAAATTGCTTTTCATATGTATTTTTCTGGTTCCTTTGTTTTCATGAAACTTGTGGATGTTGGCATTAAGGATGACTTATTTTTCCAAACATAGGGTGGTGGGTATTGTGGCCATGCAGGTAAAATCGTAACCCAGGGCTTTGCCCTGTTTAAGAAGATGAGGCTGTCTTAAATAATAGATAGTAATAATAATAATAACAATAATAATATAACAACTTATGTGTATACAGTGCTTTAGAGTTTGTAAAACACTTTCACATTTTTTTATTCTGCCTTGGTAGGAAGTTGAATAGAAAAGAATCATGATGGGTGATCAATATGGTGAAGATGCAACTTTCCAAGCAGGAAAGAAGAGAATGTGGATGATCTAAACTGTTAGTTGGACAAGTACAGAACTAATACCATTTTTCCTTTAGGGCACACGCACATTTCCTAATTGAAAGAAAGGAGAACTAAGGCTGCCCACCTGTGTCTGATGTGGTCAGAAACGGAAACGGGGGATCAGCTTGCTTTTAACACCTTTAGCTTTAGGGCAGACTGAGAGATAAGACAGCTTGTTTTTTATATCATTGTTATTAACTGTTTGGTTAGTATTAAGAAGCAGGTGAAATATATTTTTAATTATGACATAAACAACTCAGGTTGTATCTCAGAGCCTTGGATAATGAACTGACAGGCCTGGTTCTCCAGCATGATACGCCATCCTGAGTCCAGATACGGATAAATACTGCAAATAACAGCTATCATGCTTATTATGCACTGTGCGTTGGGCATGGCACTAGGTGCTTCACAAGAATTATGTTAATTTACTCTGTACTACAACTCTATGAGGTAGTTACTATCATTGTTTCCCTTTTACAAATGGGGATGCTGAGGTTAGAGAGAGTAAGTAATTTACCCAATGCTATCTAGCTAGTAATTGATAAGAGATGGGATTTAAATCCATGCTTTGAGCCTTAAATAGAGCTAAACATTCTTAATTATTGTGCTACTGTGTAGTGACAAAAGCTTCCAAAGACATCTGTCAGAATCAGAACTAGGATCAAGCCCTGTGGGTCACAACTGCAGGCCAACCGTTCACATACTAAATGAGACTTTAGAGGAAGAGGAAGATGGCAGGCAATTTCCATTTTGGCACTACCAGAAAGCACAAATTAAATATCAATTAATTAGTGGGTTTTCTTTTACATTAATTCTTACTATATATGTTTTAGTGGATAGATTATTGTAATGATGGTTCTCACTGAATCAAGCCTCCCTGGGTCTCTCACCCTTTCCTATGGAAATTTGTCACTTCTTTCACCATGATGTGGAATCTATTTCTCTACTCCCTTGAATCTGGGCTGGCTTTGGGCCTTTCTTTGACCAACAGAGTATGGTGAAAGTGATGTATGTTGTGTGTTCTAGAGTCTAGGCCATAAAGAATGTTTTGGTATCTGTTCTTACCGTCTTGAAACCCTGAGACCGTTATGTTGCAAAGAAGTCCATTTTAGTTTATTAGAGGATGAGAGACTGTAGACTAGCTGTCATTGAGCACCAAGGGCATCAGATGTTTGTTTTTAAACATCCGATGCCATTAAGTTTTGTATTTTTTTGGTTGTCAGAAAAACTGAGGAATAGACTGGAGTTCTTGCTAACAGCTGGTACCAACTGCCAGACATGTAAATAGGGCCGTCTTGGACCCTCTACCTCAGTCAAGCCATCAGCGAGATGATAGCAGCCTCAGGAATGATCCCAGGCAAGACCAGCAGAGAAATGCTTTAACTGCCGACTTGCAGAATCCTGAACCGTGACGAATCATTGCGGTGTTAAGCCACTGTGTTTCAGGGCTTCTTGTTAGGCAACAAGAGATAACTGAAGCAGTTTTGGTAACCCTAATAGTACCTAAATTATGTGACATTTTGCAGCTATTTTCATAAAAATCTTGTCAGGTAGGCCAATCTGAAATGGCAAGTGATTGGCCCAATGCTGGACAGCTAGAAAATAACAGAGTTGGTATTGGAACTTAGATGTTGACACTTGTCAGTGTGAACTCTAGTGCTCCTCATTTCTTTTGATTAAAGAAAAAGATAATGTTGGTTCATTTCAAAGTTAACTTAATTATGTACATAATAGGTTTAGATGACGGGTATAAATACAACTATTGGTAATCATTTAAATGTCTCAGGAAGGTGAATTGGAGACCATCTATGCAACCTCTCAAAAGTGTGAATGTTCCCAGGTGCTGAAGTCATCCACAATTCTTTCTTTTGGCTATAAATCTTGATTCATGAGTTCATTTCTTAGGCAGAGTAGGCAATTTCTCAGCAAGGCATAATTATTGGGAAGTTGGTTTTTAAAGTAGCAAAAATAAATTTCATTCTTAAAGATCAGTGCAAACCAAGTTAACCATTTATTATAAAAATGCCGTGGAACATTTCTGGAGTGTTATCTCGTGGTACCACGGGAACCATTCTATGGGCTTGTTTTAAAAACCAAGCAAAAGCAAAACAAACTACAACTGAACTCGCTTTCTCTAAAGATAGTCTTTAACCTTTAACCAATGTAACACTCATTTCTAGCTGTCACTGAACATCAGGGTCTTTTGTGTTTTGTTTTTAAACATCCTATGCCATTAAGTTTTGTATGCTTTTTGTTGTCAGAAAGACAGCCTGTCATTTTTCTTTAAAATAAATCATAACACAATTGGCAAAAGTATGAGGAAAGGTTGCTCAAGTAGTACCCCACTCCTAAATGGGAAAGAAAAAGGTCCCTGAAATTTGTATACAGGCTCACCTCTGGTCAGGTTATTTGTTGTTACATTTGTAACGGTTTGGATGGTTCCTTTTAGAAAATGAAAGTGATTTGTAGTAGAACTGTTGCTATTAACTTGAGCATCTGCTTGCACTGGAATACTTGTTTGATGTGAACAAGTAAGCACTTGTTTTAACAATGAACTGACACAAAATCAATAAAAAAGTAGGAAAGCTGATAATTTTATAAGCTGGTTCACCTAAATTGCTGGCAGAATAGTTTGCAATAATTTTGAACACAAATATTTGTATATTCTTAGGACTTACTGAAGATGTATGAATGTCTTTTCCTGGCAACTCAAAATGGCATCTGGTGTGTAGAAGCAATTATTTAAACATGGCCTAGGTATTGCATAATGTGTGGTGTTGTGGTGACCATAATGTGATTTCCTGGTCTTCAAAAAAGCTACTTAAAAAAATTTCACTGTTCTGCTGTGATTATGCAAATGAAAACAGATACAAGCATTAACTCTCAAATCTCACTTATTAGGTGATGGTAGAAAATATGAAGATTTTCAAAAAATGTCCAATGTCTATTTGTTTCTAATTTTCCTTCTGTTAATGTCACTGTAAATTTCAATGTCATATTCCTGCGCGTTGCTGCCCCTAATCTGACAGTGTCAGAGGATCTATCTTCATTTTCTCACTCGTTTCTTAATCTAATCCTCAGCTCTAACATGCAATTAGTGCCCTCTTCGCCCCCTGCATACCAAACAGGCCGACTGCTACAGCTTTCCCTGTGCAATCCGTTTAGCGAGGCTGCCCGTAATGAATATGTACATTTAGAAGACCTCAGCGCAGAGGGTCACAGGCAATCAACCTTGAATTCAATTATGCGAGTCAAGGTTAATGACTCGCTGCAGTGGTCAGAGGCATTCAGAATCCTGCAGATTAAATCAGCCTGTCAGAGCTGACAATGTAGAAGGGACGGAATTACTTGTGTGAGAAACAGGGAATCGTGCAAAGATAAAATGGTGTCAGTCCTCAACAAAGATTACATGGACTTCTCAGTGGCAAATCAGATTGTAAATCTCCTCTGGACCTGCAATATGATTAGTCTACATAAAGACGTTTCTAGATTATAATACGGAGCCACTAATAAGACCCCCTGAACTCCACCCTCACTGGGTAACTTCATTTTTTACCTTATCATTTACATCTTCTGATTGTTCCACACAAAAATGAAATTATTATTTACGTAGTTATATTCATGAAGTGTACTCTATGTAATTTTCTGTAATGCTGCCTAAGATTTAGCTAGTAGAAAAAATTAATTTTTTGCCAGTTATTTTATACAGCATTTTCTGTGGGTTTCTTTCTTTTTCTAAAATTTTAATTTGTTTAGAGATAGAGTCCTGCTCTGTTGCCCAGGTTGGAGTGCAGTGGAGTGATCATAGCTCACTGCAGCCTTTTAAACTCCTGGGCTATTAAGTGATCCTCCCACCTCAGCCTCCTGAGTAGCTGGGACTGCAGGCACATACTACTGTGCCTAGCTAATTTTCGTGTTTTTTGTTTTTTGTTTTCCAGAGACAGGACCTTGCTTTTTGCAGAGATAGGACCTTGCTTTTTTGCCCAGGCTGGTCTAGAACTTGTGACTGGAAGCAATCCGCCCACCTCAGCCTCCCAAAGTGTTGGAATTATAGACATGAGTCCCCATGCCTGCCCTACTTTTCTTTTATGTCCTTGTCTTGGTAATAGTAGATCATAGCTAGCTGGGAAAAACAAAATCAGAAATACGTAAAAAACAGTGTTGATCACAGAAGCAGGTACCTTATGATTTGAAATAAAGTTTGTGAATTTTAACAATTTGTTATAATTAATTTGCCAAACAAATAAATATAAATTTTATTTTAATTTGTTCAAACGACTTATCAATTCTTTTTTGTGTTGAGATGTGCATGTGCTCCCCAAATTCATGTGGAAGAGAAACTTTCCTCTTTCCTTCTATAACCTATCTAGAGCAGAGCTCCTGATTTACACTCATTTCTCAGTGGAGATTCCTGACCTCTGAATAATCATTGATAACACATTGCTTGCACATTAAAAAGAATATCATACACTTGTATATTCCTTTGAACAACAGGTATGCTCTTTAAAAGTTATGCTTCAATAATAATTTTAGAATTAATAATATGTTAAATTCAATGTGAAAGTTATTCTTCCCTCATTTTCATTTTCTCCTTCTTTTCTTCCCATCTTCCATTCTTCCTGTATTTGTTGAATACATACTATATGTCTTGTTTGTATTAATGCAGGATCAAGGATAAATTTTCTTAATCTGTAAAGATCTCACAGTTAAGTGAGAGAAGAAGGTAACCAGCTAACTGGGTAATATGGTATGGTAAGTGTTGCAATGTAAAATGTGTAAAATACTATAGTTAGCCCTAAGGAGAGGCCATGGAGTCTACCCATGTGATTGAATGTCAGTTCACAGCAGATACTGTGTTAGTAGGTGGCGCTCAAGCAGCAAAGAAGACTCCACAGAGGAGGGAATATTTGAGTTGAGCTTTGAATGATGAATAGGAGTCTTTCAGGCAGATATGTGGGAAATGGGCTTCTGGGCCTAGCGAACAACATGAGCAGGGTTTAATATGTGTTTGGGATGGGAATAAGTGGTGTGAGCTGGCCAGGTTTAATATGTGTTTGGGATGGGAATAAGTGGTGTGAGCTGGCCAGGATTTGCAGGGTACAGCAGGGGACACAAGGTGTCATCTGGGTGCTGGAGTGCCCCGTTCTCTAGTGTCAGTAAAACTGTTGGAAATTCTTAGGATCCTTCTTTCCCATTTATCTTTTCAATACATCTGGGTTTTTAACGTCTGACTTGCTAAAGTAGGCTTGTGGCGCCTCTCCCTTTACATTGCATAGAGTAGTTCAATGGGGGTCTGCTTCCCAGCTTCAAATGGGTAAGAACAGATTGTTGGGGAGTGGGGATAGGTGGCTCTACTTCTCTGTCTTCACTTTGGGTACCTATTGGGAACCAGCCTCTTGTAACTTAAATGCCGAGCCACGGTTATGTGTTGAGTAGAGAGCTTTCGGGGTATGATTAGCCCAGAAAAGTGGGAGATCATTCTTTTTTTGGGCCAATGATCCTGGGCTCACACCATTTCCTCGGACTAGGAGTGGTCTGCGTTTTCTGTTTACCTTTTTTGCCTGGACATATCCTTCAAGTCTTGCATTCTCATTCTCTAGGACAACCTTTCCAAGCCAGGGGGTCAACTGTGAGCTCTTCTGCTCTGGCCTCAGAGCATTTGCTGCCTAATACCAAACTTAGTCAATAATCAGGGCTGAGGTGGTCTCATTCTTCCTATGATTCTTTTCTCTTACTAGAGGAGTATTGTTTAGCCACTTATTCAAAGCTTGATCTCATAGCATGACCCACAGAGCTTGGTATGGTGGGGCTTTGTTTTCCCCTATGCAGTGATCTTTAATGCTGTGGGAGGCAGGGAAGGTTGGGAGCCCTGGCCTGGTGAGGAATCGCTCTTAAAAGCATGTGGGAAAATATTTTGTTGTCGCAGTGACTGGGAGGTGCTAGAGGGACTACTGTCCTATAATGTACAGGGCAGTTCTGCAATGTACAGGAAAGAAATGCAAACTGTATGACACTGAATTTTGGTGCAGTGAGACTTAGTCTACATTAGGGCCCTTATGCATGAAGTTGTGTGCCTGGAAGTCTTTCTTTCCAATCCTCTCCTGGCTAGCAAATTTTCGTCTTGCAGCTGACCACGTTATACAATGTTGATGCTCACCACTCTGATAGTATTCACCATATAGCTCCCTTTCCATAGTATATGTTTGGAATACATGTCATGTATTTATAATTATCTCTTTATTTTCTTATTTGTTATTAGACTCAAAGTCCATTAAAGCAGAGATTTTTGTTTGTCTTATTAACCAGTCTGATTCAAGAACAGTCACCAGTACATAGCTGGCACTTGGTAACTATTTGTTAAATGATTCTTCTGCTCTAGGTAGAGTTTTCAGATTTAGCAAATAAAAATACAAGATGTTCAGGTAATTTGGATTTCATTTAAATGATGAACAACTTTTAAAGTATAAATATATCCCAAATATTGTATAGGACATACTTATACTAAAGAGATATTGTTAAAAATAATTCATTGCTTATCTGAAATTCAAGTTTAACTTGGTATCCTATATTTTATTTATCAACAGCCTGAGGGCAGGCATCATATATTAGTATATATCTTCCTGTTCTTTCCACTGCCTCAGCCAAGTACCTTCCAGAAGTAGGCACTCAAACAGGCACTGGTTTGATTTGACTGAAAATGTATACCATTTTGGAATAACTGAAAATTGAATCACTTTACTATTAAGATTCCTAAGTGAAATCCCAGGACAATATATATCCTTAGGGTGAAACAAGAATGAAAAATAGCTCTTTTTGTTTAGATGTAATTATTGGAGTTGCTGCCTATAAAATTCTCCCCAACCTTATATGTAAAGCAAAGTCTGTAGTTAAAAGCACAAACTGTGTTATAAGACATTTTAACTGCTAATCCAAAAGTAAGTCCTATTGGTCACCCTCATTTTAACTGAGCTTGATACTACTAATAGGACACTTTTTTCTAGAAGGTAATTCTGAGTTATGTTGAAAAATGTCCTCCAAACAGAATTCAGTGATGGGAAGAAGCCCAGGAACTGGCAGTGGTTATATGGGCTCTTGGATTCTTCCCATTCAATTCAATCAGAATTGCAAGGAAGAAGATGAATGGTCTGGTGCTGGTTTTGTGAGCTGTGTAGCTCAGAAATGACAGAAATAACAAGAAGGTTATAGCTGGGTTCCCAGTGCTAAGTTTGGCAGGGTCCAGTCGTTTTTGTACCCATATGGTGCTTGGGCAGCAGAGTGTCACACCAATTCCTTCCTTATTTTCTACTGAAGATGGATTTGTCTCAAGGAAGCATGGATGTCTGAAAAAAGACCCTGGCTTCAGGCATATAATGCTGCAGGTAATTTGGCAGGAGGAGTAGTAGGTGAAGTGTGTGAATGCATTTGTCTGCTATACTCCCAACAGGAAATGTAGTTGAGGGGCCAAACATATAATTGATAGAAGAATGAATGAAAAAAAAAAACAAGGAAACATGAATGAAATTATTCTAGCTGAGGAGACATGGTTTAAATTAGAGATTCTGTTGAGTGGTCTAATGTACATCAATAAAAAGGAATTGTAGTTATGTAAATTTATATACTGTCAGAAATTGTTACTATCTTTGTTACTATCACCATTGACATCCTAACATTATTCATTAGCACCAAAACTAAAAAAATTTCATAGCATCTGAAATTTAATCTGATTCTGCCCAGACATTCCAAGCAAAAGAATATCTATTTCTTAAAAAAAAGTGCGTTGCTGCTGTTCTTATTTAGATGTACATAGCTAAAGAACAGTTAACATTTCAGAAGATCTTTATGTTTTATGTTCTTTATTCTGTATAAATAGTATTAATATTTTCAGGTTAATGCATGTGCAATAAGCCAAAAAGTTTCTGGGAGAGCCACCAAGTTGTCTCTGGGCTGCGCATGCTCCGCTTATATGATTCCTTGCCATGTCTTCGTGTTTTCCCTCTTTTTCCATATCTTTAACATTATTCACCAAAAATGATTTTTTCTCTCCTTATTCATCCCCTGATCCTCTTAGGATTTCCATTTTTCAAGAAAGCCATCTGATTCTATTAAAAAGCAGACAATGAAATGAATGCTTCCAAGCCCATCCTCGGCGGGGAGGTCTGGCCAGCATAGCTACCATGGGACTCACGGAAGACCCTCGTGATATACGGGTCACATGCCCATTTTAATTTTACTTATGCTAAGTCAAGCCAATGTTGAATTAACTATAATGTCCTGTTATTATTCCCTAGCTCCCTTTCTGATTGGTGTAGGTGATGAAGTTTCTAGTTCAGTCTTTCTCAAACTGTGGGAAAGACTTTCTACTGCTGCTACACGAATGAGCTCTGCTCTTCATGGTATTGTGGAAGCTTCTTTAAAGAACAATTGAAATTTTTTCTGTTTGTGCCTATAGGTTAAAATTGCCTTTACAAGTAAGCTAAGAAATTGTTTGATCTCTTTAAATTAAGAAGAAAATGGTAAAAAAAGGTAAGTGGGTACAGCCAAAGTAAAGTGGTCCAATAATGACCTAAGTTTGAGAAACACTGGGTGAGGGGCCACTGATTTGTCCATTCAGAGGATACCACACAGTGTGAGTCACATAGCACCAACTGATCAATCTCAAATTGTACTAGCAGAGCTGCCCTTGATAGAGGAGAGGAAGCAATGGAATTTTCAGGATCCATTACTATATGAATTATGGATTGAATCAGTAAAGGTTCTGAGCTATAGATTGACATGATGCATCCTGTCAAAGGACCACTTACAAAGTTGGAAGGTTCATTTATGATGTAACATGTCAGAAGCCCATTTATTAAAATCTCTATGCCCTGGATTGATGATATTGTCTTTTCTCAAAATATATTTTAGTCTTAAGTGAAGGCAAGAGGAAAGAAAAGACAGCTTTCTTTTTAAAGTGACAGGAGAGTATTGCAATAGTCCAGTTAAGTGATGGTGAGGGTCTGAACTGGATCAGAAGCTATGGGGATGATTTGGAGAAGTACTAATGGATAGATTCAATAGGGTTTAGTTGCCAACTGGGTTGTCTCCCAGTTTCAAGGCCTTTGAAAATAGGTCTCCATCCGTATTCATTCTTAGAGCTATCCTCAGGACTTTGAACGTGTTTTGTACACTTTCAGGCTTTGCACAAAGAAAGATTTTGAAAGGAGATTAGTGTAAGCCAGTTTTCCAACAGGTTTCCTAAGTGAATGCTGATGTATAATAAAGTACATGTTATA
Organism: Aotus nancymaae; assembly: GCF_030222135.1. NCBI lineage: Eukaryota > Metazoa > Chordata > Mammalia > Primates > Aotidae > Aotus > Aotus nancymaae. The sequence continues at coordinate 50,708,368 of NW_026988431.1, read as the reverse complement.
AATTCAAAACTTTAACATGAAAAATGCCATATGGAATGTAAAATGATATTAAAGATGACAAATTGGTGCATAATTACCATGAAATAAATGTCATGAAATAAAAAGGGATACCAATGTTGTTAATTAAAGGCATAACAGACAGTGAAGCAAGTTCTGTATTGGGTTGATTCTTCCGGTAAACAGAAAGATTATACGGATTTACTCATTCCCCCATGGAGTTTATAAATATTTATTAAGCACATTGATCATGGTGTTATGGATCAGCAGCCCCAAGCATGGTGATGGCCAGAACAGGTATGGACCCTGTATTTCAGAAGTAAATGCTCTGCCCAGTTACTGCTTGCTAAGTGGGATGTTATTTACTGGTGTAGACAAATTAAAAACATAAATTACATTCCAGTGCCTAAATGTTTTCAATAACCACAAACTATGAGTTTTGTATATGTAAAACACAATCTCCCAGTAGAAAAACACTTTATTGATGATTTATGTTATACCAAGTATGGGGCAATTGCTAAAGTCAAAACCATTCCCTAATTCTGTCTGCATTTATAGCCCTTCCCCTCCCTCCAACAGCCAACACAAATACATTCAGAAATTAATTTGTGGATAATAAAGGAGTATCTGCTTGGTCAGCTCTCATTCATTCATTTCTAAATGGTGGCTTTGGCATTGCATTCTTTGTTTAACTCCAAGTTTGATTCCAAGTCTATCCTTGGAAATTACAACAAATACAGGGAGTACCTCTGGCCTTGCTCACACTCCTCCAAGTGTGACCAACTTCAGGCAAATAAATGAAGCAGGGATAAATTGTCTTTGATGGCTCTAGACTTGGATGGTGGTGTCATGGGCGGGGAGTTGGGGGGCAGGTAGGGTGGAGTTATCTTCCCCTCAAGCCCACTTCTCTCATGGCTACTTACTACAGTTTGGATGTTTGTCCCTTCAAAGTCTGATGTTGAAATTTGATTCCCAATGTTGGAGATGGGGCCTAATGGGAGATGTGTGGGTCATGCGGGTGGTTCTTCTCATGAATAGATTAATACCTTCCCTGGTGGGGAGTGCATGAGATCTTCCTCTATTAGTTTCCTCAAGAGCTAGTTGTTCAAAAGTCTGGCACTTCTTCCCTCTCTGTGTGAGCTCTGTACATGCCTCCTCTCTTTCAGCTTTCATCATGAGTCTGACACCCTCACCAGAAGCAAATGCTGATGCCATGCTTCTTCTACAGCAGAACCATGAACCAGGTAAACCTCTTTTCTTTGTAAATTACCCAGCCTCAAGTATCCCTTTATAGGAATACAAAATGGACTAAGATACTACTCTTCCCACCTTTCAAATATATTCTCTACCCCCAAACCAGAAATACATTTTTAAAAAACCCAAATATAAATTACCACCATTCTCTTAACACATCGCAATTGAAATAAACCCTGACTCTTTGTCACAGTTGATATGACCTAGGTTGTTTCCTTTTTGTCATAGTGCCTTGACCACGTTAGTGTTTATTTATTCCTAATACACCCTCAGCTCTTGCTTATGTTTGCATATGCTATTCATTATGCATCAAGCTCTTCTCTTAGCTTAGTGTCTGGTAGGCTCTTACTGACCCATCAGACCTTGGCTAGGAAGGCCTTTCCTAACCACTCAATCTGAAGTAGAATAGTTCCTTTTATCCATGATTAATAACACTCGTAACATTCTGTACTTTTTCTACATAACATGAATCATAATTTGTTATCATATCTTTATTTATATTGTATGTCTATTTTTTTGTCTCTTGTCTACAGTCCTTGAGGGCAGGTAACATACCTCTTTTGTTTACCACTAACTATTAAATAATTAGCACAGAGAAAATAGCAGGTCATCAATAAATGTTTATTGAAAATGTTGACGGTATACATCTGTTCATTTGTATTTAATAAGACCCTTTTGGTTGAGGTGCAAACTTCAGATAAAACTAAAACAGTGTGCATCTATGGATGGAGGAATTGTGAAAGTCAGGGTGTGGTTTGTGGTCAGAGAAGGTATTTTCTCTGCACTCCTGAAATTGTGCCATGTGGTGGGGCCTTGGGGTCTAGGCAGTGTGTGGTCCTTTGGTTCTGACATTTTTCTTTGTGACTTTTATACTTGTTGAAGGACAGCCTGAATAATGTGTTGCTTGGAATTTGGCATCTATTATGAGTAAAGGCACAGTGGTCTTGTTTGCCCCCAAATCTCTGAAGACATACCATATCTGTGTGCTGTCTGCTTTCAGCTGGAATCCTGGCTGACACAGGATGTGAACTAATGGATGAAGATTAGTGTGAGTTCAATAGTTAAAGAAAGAACTCAAAGAAGACTGATTTTAGTTTAAACCACAAACCAGAGCTGGAGAAAGAGTCTTTGTAATTTCCATATGGTCCAGTCTAGCTCTCTTCTCTCTGGGGGCAATAAGGAAGTATTGGGGTTTCCTTTTCCTGGTTCTCCTGATTCCCACTTGACCTTAAGGTTTGGAGGTTTCTATGTTATCATCAGAGCTCAAGAAGAAGAGAAAGAAGGATAAAGAAGGAGAGAAAAACAATATAATACAGGGAAGAACCTTAGGAAAGGAAATGGCCACGAGACAGATTCCCACAATGGCACTATTATTACCATTTTAAAGAGAATTAAATGCAATAACAGCCTTTAACTTCTTCACACATTCCATTGAGTGCTTTGTACTCCACTATCAGGGCCCCAAAGTACCCTTGACCTTAACTCATGCTGCCTTCCTCTATTGCATGGGAGAACTGAGGATGAACTGTGACCTGTGTTCCCATTAGAAGTTGAGGGTATGTCATAGTATTAACCATTATACTGCACACCTGTCTGTCCATACTTCCAAAAGGGGCCATGTGTGTGCTTTGGATTTTAGAGGGATTTGGATGGCATTTCTTTTCCTCTCTTACCTGCTCCTGGAGAGAATAATCTGGCTGGAGAACTCTTACTCATCTTTCAGACCTAATTAAGAAGCCGACCCCTCCGTGATGCCATCTTTGACTCTCAGTCACTCTTTGCTTCCGTTTTGTCCTCCTTCTCATCAAGATATCACATGTTGGTTTACTTGTCTGTCTCTTGCATTGAACTGTGAACGTTTTAGGTAAATGAACTATATGTTATTTATCTCTGTACCATTAGCACCTAGGACTGTGTTTGGCACATAGTAAGGGCTCATTACTGAATGAACAAAAGATGGAAAATTATAAGCTTTTTGAAGCAATAACTTGCCTGGAGCCTTCCTGTTTCATAGCAAACACTGTTGGCATCTGGCCCAGACCCCCTTCACTCTCTTTTATTATTTCCCTGTATTTCTCCCTGACTTCAATGTGCTTTTGCATCTGATGACTTGAACCTGTGACTCATTGAAAGTCCTCCCCTCAATTACTGGAGTCATTTTGTTTGCCAGCTCAAAAGACGGGAAGTGTCTATGAGGTTATAGCTCAGCTTTAGGGACTCACTTATAGCAGTTTCTTCCATGAGTGTCCTGGAATAATTTCATTAATAAGTTATTATCTGCATGTGAATCTTCATTTTAATGTCTGTTTTTAGGGAGCCCAATGTAATCCAGATTCTTTCCTTCTTGTCTAGCTTTTCAGAAAGTACACTGTGATTCTGTGATCGGGTCACAGTTGTTCTTTTGAGTGACCATAGCTGAAGAAGTGGTTGTAGAACTTCCCAGGAGGCAGCTCTTTGTTGGCAGACAAAATTCTCCCTGAGTCTCTTGCATTTGTATGTATCTTGCAAAAGAGACACTGATTGCTTTTTGTTCCTATCTTTTCAACATATTTGTATGGTGAACATCCTTGGCAGACAGATATAGTGTCTTCCTCCAGAGCAAAGGGCCAGCATGCTGATTGCCATTATAAGAGATTCATGTTCCCTAAGCTCAGTCTTCCATTCCCATAATGTAACCCATGCACGTGCAGACACCTCTGAGGGTCCATCTACATTGCCCCTGGGAACTTGGGAGCAAGGGAAATTGATGTAAATATGCTGATGCTAATGTTGCTTGCTGTGCTCTGGATATAAAGTCTTTTGTTTCCTACCTAGGAGTCTTGTATCTTCTGTCCGCATCCATAAAGCTGTGGCAGGCTAATTTCCTAGCTTGAAAATTGGATAAAATCTGGTCTCCTTCAGTCTTTAAAACTTCTTCTGCTCTGGAATTCCTAGTGATTCTTTCCCTGTGCTGTTTCATTTTACTCCTCATTCATTTGCTATATCTGCCAAAACAGACTTTTCTGACTGAACTACTGGGTGTGACCTCTTCCCCCTCAGATTTTCACTTTTGGGCTTTGTTGGTTGGTTACATGCCACATGGATCTTCACCCTCAAAACAAAAAACAACAAAAATGTATTGTCTCAGGGATGTTCCACTTCAAACACCCAGGCTTTCCTGATTGCGTGTGACCATGAAGCCCCAGCTCCCCTGGGGGCTCCTGAGGGCAATGCTGGCTGGGTCTCCCTTCATCCCTCCCTGACCTGCTGCTCTGTGGTGCCTTGTGCTGCAGAGCAGGGAAGGCTGCGGGGAGGCCCAGCCAGCAGAGCCTTCATGTGCACCTCCTTCCCATATTTCCTTATTGTTCATCCTGTATGTGGAAAGTCTATGTTTTCAAGACAGAATATGAATTGTTCATTTATATGTTAAAATGAGCCCAGAAAACATACGTTGGCATGTTATTATTTTAAATGACAGGGAAAATAACACTGAGATGTAAAACCCAAAGCTTCTTGATGGCTTATCTTTGAAATCAGAAAATCCTATTTTTTTAGGTTTCGATTTCTATTTTACTTACTGTTAGGGCAGTAATTTTGTTTTTATTACTGCCCAAAGAGCCCATTATCTCTTTCATCACATGAGACTGCCCAAAATAACATGTCTCACTTAGAGAAGGACAGCTCACAAAACCATGCTGTAAAGCGTTGTGGTTTTGTTACGAAACCTCTCAGGCTTTGATTGGTTGAAAGGAACATGGAAAATCTAAATTATTGTGACTTAAAATCTGGTGAAGATTTTATTTTGGGACATAGTAGTTAACGTAGTTTTAAGCAAGATATCCAATTCCATGGGAAAATTGTGGGTTAAGAATGAGCTCCATTTCTTATTTACTGATCTCAGGCACTTAAATTCTGTAAGCCTCCGTTTATTTGACTGTAAAGTGGAAATAATAACAGTAGTCCCTAAGGGCTGTTAGGAGGTTCAAGTGAGATGATGCATTTGTATTCATTATAAAACCTTATACAAAGCTGAGCATGCTGCCTAACACAGAAGAGGAATATAATAAATGTTTTTGAAATGAAGGAAGAAAATGTTATGTAGCAACTTTAAATTTAGTCAGTTCCATTAATGGAGATGTGTTTGGATGCTTATTAAAGATGAAATGATTTTTCACGAAATAATTCATAAAAATTGTTTTCCTGGATTCAAACTTAGTTTAGGACTTGATGACACAGAGTTGCTTAATAGAAACCTTTATGACATTAGCTTCAAAAGTTTAGGGATTTATTCCCCAATCTATAACTAAATCAAAACCCCTGTTCAACCTAATATTTTCACATGATATTTTCTGCAGGCATGGCAAGTTCTATGAGTTTTTCTATAAAAATATAAAGCAACCCTTTGAAAAATTTGTCGTGAAACTTCTTTTTTTCATTTTATTTTTATTTTCAAAATTTTTGTAGAGACAGGGTCTCACTATGTTGCCCAGGCTGGTCTCAAACACCTGGGCTCAAAAATTCTCTTGTCTTTGCTTCCAAAAGTACTGAGATTGCAGACATAAGCCACTAGAACCAGATACTTTTATGTATGTGGTTGCATGGCCTGTCCTGAAACTTCTGAAATTTCTAAGAAGAAGGGCTTTCATTCTAAAGTACAATGAGTTGAAATATGATAATGAAGGTACAAATTTAGAATTTAAACTCATATGTAGCTTATGACTTAGATTGATGTTGCCTGCTTCAGATGCAGCTTTGGAGTTCCACAACTGTTGGGCCTTAGTGGAAGCTACATCTTCCTGTCTCTCATTTTTTCTCTTTAAAAGTTTTTCGTGGCCAGGCATGGTAACCCATGCCTGTAACTCCAGAACTTTGGGAGTCCGAGGTTGGAGGATCACTTGAGCCTAGGAGTTTGAGGCCAGCATGGACAATATAGTAAAACTCTGCTTCTAAGATACATACATGCATACATAAAATAAAAATAAAAGTATCTGGTTCAAATGTTTAAAACATGCCTGTAATCCCAGCACTTTGGAAGGCTGAGGCAGGTGGATCACGAGGTCAAGAGATCAAGACCATCCTGGTCAACATGGTGAAACCCCTAAAAAAAAAAAAAAAGTGACTAATAAAGTTATTGTACAGCAGACTACAATAAATGTTGTTGAAATGAATTAATTATTTAAAAGAGACATTAGTCGATGACTGCTGGCTTTCAGTTGGTTCAGTGAGTTTATCTATTAAAAATTCTTCACCTTGTGATGATAACTTTCTAAGATCTGATTTTGTTATTCCACTTTGACAAAAGAGCTTCTGTTAAGCCTCACTAATTTTTACGCACCTATTTATATATTTATTGAACATCTATTGAGTACAAACTAATATGTACAAATTTACATAAAATAATTAATGTACAAGATCCCACGTGGGGGGATTTGTTGGGAAAGTTACTTATTTTTATAAGATGTTACATCCTTCTTTTCATCAGGAAATTTAACAATTTTACCAGAGCATGTTATGTTGGAATGACGAAGAAAGGGAAAATGGAACACGTTCAGAATTGCAATAAGTAATTTCCTACTTTTTTCAATCTAGCTTTTCTTCCTGACATATTTATTCCATATCATTGGTGAGAGGAGGAGGAAAAGAGGAGGAACTATGTGAACAGCAGCCTTCTGTCTCTCATCACGCTCAACAATCTCTGCTAATCATTCAGATTCTCACCTCAATTTACTAAAGATCACCTGGAGTTACCCACAACTAGTGGTTGAGGCAATAGAAGATAAACTTTCTCAGCATTAATTTCTTAGAAATTTTTTACTTCTTGATTGCTTTCAAACTAGACTTTTTATGTTTCTGAGAGTTTAAAGGACCAAGAAGGTGGTGATTTGCCACTGATTAAAAGGTGGGTGTATATATAGCATGATTCTTTTTCTCAAGGTTCCAGACTCACAGTTTTGTGTGTGTGTGTGTGGTTCAGGAGCAGAAGGTCCAGAAATCATCCACTGTTCTAGATGAGTGGAAATTTACTGATATTGAGCCAGTAATGTTGGGCAATTGGAGGAAGAGGAACAGAAATCTTGGGGAAGGATGAGAGAAAGAGGTGGTGGTATATTCGAAAGGTCCTAGAGTTGTACCAGGGAAAGAAGCCTGTGTTAAAGCATGTTGAATACTGGTCTGAGCTGACAGTGCAGCATCTGAAGCCAGCACAGGTCCATGGGATATGAGCCATGTCTCCCAGACAAACCCTCACATCCCCTAACAGATCCCCAAGTGAAGTGCTTTCCTACTTGACGGAGTCAGAGCTCAGGGGAGTAGGAAGTGAACATACACATCACAATTTCTTCACATCTTCCTGTCTCTGCTTGTTTGTCCCGTAAGCAAAGAATCACCTCTTAAATTTCTGTTGCAGGTATTGCTCTAGATGCAAGGATAGAGAAACAAACTAGAAACTTGATGTTTTAATGGGGAGTCAGGCAAGAAAATGTAAGCAAATTTCTGAATTATACAGTGGTGAGAACAAGAAAATAAAACTAAGCAATGGTGATAATGATGTTGGCATGTGTGGGCAGTGAGGAGTAATTTGGAATGCCTTCTTGAGGCCCAGTGGGTGACATTTGATTTCAGGCCTAAATGTCTAGAAGTCAGCCACATAGATAATAGAATTGACCATCCAAGGAAAAGGCAGTGGCAAGTGCAAAGACCCCGAGGTGAAAATGGGCTTGACATATTGGAAGAAATGAGAGAGCCCATGTAGAGTGAAGTGAGTGAGGAGGTAATGTCTATAAGATAATGTAGAGTCTTTATAGATCATGGTGAGGCATTCTGAGTTATCTTGGGTGAAACTGAAAACTTTTGGAGTATTCTAAGCAGAGGAATAGAAAAATTTGATTGCCATCTTAAATTGATCACATTGTGTGGAGAATGGAGCTTAGAGGGACAGAAGTGGAGGCCAAGATACCGTCTGGGCTTGTGGAGTAATCCATGAGAGAAATGATGGTAGCCTAGGCTAGGGTGCTGACTGCAGAGGCTGAGAAGTGATTGGATATGGGATATATTTTGCAAGAACAAAGGAGAGAGTTTGATGATAAATTGGATGAGAGGTTTGAGAGTAAGAGAGGTCAAGATGATGTCAAGATTTTAAGACCTGGTATATGCCATTTGCTGAAATGAAGAAGCATGACAGAAGAACCGATTTGAGGGGTGGTGGAAATCAAGTGAACATGTTAACCAGGCAGTTGAAGTTCTGATGAGAAATCAGGGCTGAAGACACACATCTGGGAATCATCAGCTTATAGATGGTGTTTAAAGCCATGGCACCAGAGGAGCTCACCCAGTCAGGAGCCTGGGGCATTCTGACGCTTACATGTTGGGAAAGGGAGGAGGATACAATAAAGGAGGCTGAGAACAAGTAGGCAGCTAGATTGTAGGGAAACCAGATAGTATGATTGTGAAGAGAGCATTGCAAGAAAGAGGGAGTGATCAATTGCATCAAGTGTGACAGAGAGCTTAGAGTAGATGAGAATTGATTATGACTTTTAACAATATGGAGGGAGAAGTTTTGATAGTGTAGTAGATATGAAACTCTGGAGACAGTTTAAGAGGGAATGGGAAGAAAGGCCGTGGAGTAACCTAAATGGAGGAGATTCCTTCATATCTTAGTTTCCTGTAAAAGGAAAACAAAGAAACAAAGAACTAGAGGGGGCACATGGGATCATGAAATTCCTTCCTCTATCCCTCTCTTCTCCCCTTTTTGCCTCCCTCACTCTCCCTCTTCTGATACTGTAAGAAAGAGAGGATGGAATCTTGATTACACTGAATGCAATGATTATGGATTTTAGGCAGAGCAATCCCGAAATCTCCCCAGCCTCACATGGCTCCATGCTTGTTGTACACATGAAATTATTATGACTTAAGTGAATGAGGCTATAACTAGAGTTATCTAACCAGCCATGACACCTAGACAGAGAATTATATGATCTGATCCAGCAATTGTAAAGCACTATGTAAATAATCCATGAGCCTGGGGACTAGCAGGGCAAAAATAATTGTCAAACATGACCTCTTCGGTGTCTACATCACTGCCAAGCAGTCTTTGCACCATCCTGCTCCTCTGAAGCCACAATGAGACAGGAGTTTCCAGGAAAGTATGGGCTTAGGTGGGTGCTGAGCAGTATGGAATACAGAAAATTGACAATCTAGTGGCAAATATGAAGTGAAAAACGGAGGAAAAATTTTAAAACAAAAACAAAGATTTGTTTGTAAAAAAATTATTTAAAAATTCTTATTGGTTATCTAAATTGAACAAACTAGCCAGATAATTAATTGCTCAATTTTCAAATTTCAGATATAATTTGATAGATTGTGCCTGCGAGGTGACTGTTTTTTTTACATGTGAATTATTATTTTTTATTTTTTTTGAGACAGAGTCTTGCTCTGTTGCCCAGGCTGGAGTGTAGTGGCATAATCTTTGCTCGTTGCAATTTCCATCTTCCTGGTTCAAGTGATTCTCCTGCCCCAGCCTCCAAGCTGCTGGGACTACAGGCGTGTGCCATTACACCTGGCTAATACTTGCATTTTTAGTAGAGATGGAGTTTTGGTTTTGCCACATTGACCAGACTGGTTCCAAACTCCTGGCCTCAAGTGATCCGCCCGCCTCGGCCGCCCAAAGTGCTGGGATTACAGGCATGAGCCAGTATGCTCAGCCTCTTCCATGTGACTTCTTAATTTGGATATGTTGCAACTTAAGTATTTGCAGAAATCCTTTATGTTTCCATTAAAGAGGGGAGCCACTTTATACTGAGAATGCAATAATATTAAACAACTTTCAGAACTTACTTTTCACCAGACAGGTTCTGTCACAAGAACTTTATACCATCGCATTTAATCCTCACAACAGCATACTATATTTACTATTATCACCTCCATTTTATGAATGAGGACACTAAGGCTCAGAGACCTTAAATAACTTGTCCTTGTTCACAAAACTCAGAAATGACAGACGTAGGATTTGAATCCAGGAAGCCTGGCTCCAATATCTCTGCTTTCAACCATAGGTTATAATTATTGTGTGCCTAAAAGTATAGAACTATTATTCCATGGGTGCCCAGATCAAGAATAAATCAAATGAGAAAACATGAATCTCACTCTTAAGTATCTCACTTTAATTATGCCTCTGCTCTGCTCTTTTATATTTTGAGGCTGGCCATAGCATTTAAGACAAACTCAAACTCAAACAAAAATGACACCATGACCCTCTTGGCTCTTAGAAATGATTTAATAATTTTAAATTGATTTCCATTTCTAGTGTGGAGCAACTGGAGGCAGAAGGTGACCAGCTCTTACTCACCTTTGCTGAGCAAAGAAATGTCCTTAAATCGTAGCTGGGAAACTTCAGGTTAGAAAGACTTCATTTCTTGCCTATGAATGCTTTGAACAACTCTAATGTCTTCAATGGTTTAGGTGCCTTTGCTCAGGAGGCTTCTAGTGGGGTCAGATGTACGAAATTTTTTTTTTAAAGAGACAAGGTCTAACTTTGCTGCCCAGACTGGAGTGCATGGCTCATTGCAGCCTTGAATTCTTCGACTCAAGAGATCCTCTTGCCTCAGCCTCCCAGGTAGCTAAGGTTATAGGTGCACACCACCGCGCCTGGCTAATTTAAAAAATTTTTTTTGTAGAGATGAGGGGTCTCACTATGTTGCCCAGGCTGGTATTGAACTCCTGGCTTCAAGTGATCCTCCCACCTTGGCCTCCCAAAGTGCTGGGATTACAGGCTGAGCCACTGTACCCAGCTGATGGATGATGTTTTGTGACTTCTTCCAGGCTTTAATCTCCGTAATGGCAGAGGATGTGTCTATCCTGATACATCAGTTTCCAAACATTGAGCCTGGCGTATAGAGTAAATATTGAATTAATTAATGAGCGAATGACTCCACCAGGCAATTCTTGCTATTTGAAGTGTGCTCTTCTGGAGTTTTCTTCAACACATATTAACAAAGTGAAATCGTGTGTTGTCTACTTATGTTTAATAACTTGCTTTTTCTCATGTATAATAAAGTGTGAACATTGGAACTTTATTTACAGTATCTAGGATATAGAATCAACCTAAAGTGTCTGTCAATGGATGAATGGCTGAAAAATATGTGGTATATATATATATATACACAGTGGAATACTACTCAGTGTTAAAAAAGGAGGAAATTTCCATTTGTGACAAAACGAACAAACCTGGAGGCTAACATGCTAAGTTAAATACGCTAGGCACAGAAAGAAAAATACCACATGATTTCACTTATATGTGGAATCTATAAAAAGTTGAACTTAGAAAAGTAGAGAGAAGAATGATGGTTACCTGGGAGTGGGGAGATGGGCGATGAGGAGAAGTCGACCAACGAGTACGAAGTTCCAGTTAGGAGGAATACGTTTCGAGGATTTATTGCACAGCAAGGTGACCATAGTTAATAATAATATATGGTATACTTCAAAATTGTTTTAAAATAGATTTTAAATGTTTTTACTACAAAAAAGGTATGTGAGGTGATAGATATGTTAATCGGCTTAATATAATCATTCCACAATGTGTACATGTATCGAGATATCACCTAATACTCCATTAATATAAACAACTGTTTGTCAAGTAAAAATAATTAAAAATACATATGGACATCACTCTTTCTCAATAGATTTGTTCTACAATTTTATATATAAACGTGGCATACTTTTTCTGCTCTTGAACAGATTTTTTTTTCTACATTTCTTTATATTTTAAAGAATATTGCAAAGAAAGCTTTGCAGGTAAATCCCTGCAAAGATCTTCTTTCCTTTAAGTCAGATTCCTGTGAAGGCCATTGTTAGGTCAAATAGTATGCATTTTTTAAAGTTTTTTTTTCTTCCAAATTTTCCCCCAGAATGCATGTAGCAATACTATAAGAATGTCTATATTCAAACATCCTCATTACCACAAAGCATATCCTCTCAAAGATATTTTTGCCATTATCTTGAAGAATTATATTACAGTTTTAATTTATACCTGTTTCTGTTCTTTTGATTCTGGGCTTTATGGAAAGTGTAACAGGGATAATATTTTTGAAATATATTAATGTTCTTTTCCTTTTTGTACTTCCTTTTACATGATTCTTCTATCCAGCTAGAGGCAGAATAAAAAAGAGAGAAAGATTCAATGATGAGTTTTTAAATTCTGAAATAGGACTTCTGATCTGCACTAAGATAATTGTCTCAAAAGATAGGCTTTTTTTTTTTTTCAGTAAACTTTTCAATTGAATAGAACATACTGACAAAAAGACCACAAATCATGACTGCCCAGCTTGATGAATTTCTGCAAAGTGAATGCACTTGTGTAACCACTATCTGCGTCAAGATAAAGAGTTTTACCAGCGACCCAGAAGATTCTCTGCTCCCTCCTTCTCATTATGCCCCAGCGAAGTAACCACTGGTTAGATTTGTTTTGCCTATCTCTGAACTTTATATAAAATGACTCATCCAGTATTTGATAATTTTTATCTGAATTCTTTCTCTCAGAATTAGGTTTGTGAGATTTAGCCATGCTATTGTGTGCAGATTAGTTTCTTCAATGTCATTGATATATAGTATTTCATTTTATGACTATACCACAATGTATTTTTCAGTACAGTAAGTGAAAATTACGGGTGCCAATACTTGCTACTGTGACTTGTCCCCCTTATTTTAGCTAGTTCATGTGTGTATGGTGGGATCTCATGGCGGTTTTAAACTGCATTTCCCTAGTGGCTAATGATGTTGGCCATCTTATCTTTTTTTGTAAGATGCCTATTCAAGTGGTCTTATTGGTTTGTTTGTTTTTCTCATTAAAATTGCTTTGATAGTTTTTTTTCTTGTTGATTTACAGATCTTTATATCTTTGTATGTAAAATTGTTGTCAGAAATATACTTTCTTCCACTATTGGCTTACCTTTTTATGTTTTTAAAGGTGTCTTTTTATGAAAAGTAGTCTTAAATTTTAAAGTGGTCTTATTTATCAATCTTTTCCTTTATGATTGATTTTAAAGCTTTTGTATTTTGTCTGAGAAATTCTTGCCCACCTATAGGTCATGAAGACATTCTCCTATGTCATACTAAAAGCTTTGATGTTTTACTTTCCCCATATATGTTTAAAAATCTATCTGGAGTTAATTTCTGTGCATTGCACAAGGTAGAGGGTCCAGATTAATTTTTCCCCCATATGGATACTTAATTCACTCCTCTCTATTTATTGACATGAGTGCTGAGCTGCCACTTTCTTTAAAGTCTCTTATCAGAACCTCTTACAAATTGGCAAATGCCTTATGAGGAGAGAAGGCAGAGAAAGTCAAGCTCACTCTCAGTGTCTTTCTCTTTTCTCTGAGATCTGGGCTCCTCAAGCCTGGGATGCTTTGGTTGCCCTTTGCTAGCTTCAAGTACCTGCTTAACAACAACACACTGTATACAGTTTTTAAGACGTTTTGATGTGAAGGTTGGATTGATGCAGGGTACACTGCCTTAGTTGAAAATAGAAGTTCAAAAACCTAGGCTTTCTTGTAAAAGAGTGATTTCCTATATATAAAGATTCCTTTTACATATAAACAGTCCAGTTTGATTAATGTATGTATAATAAAGTTTTACTCTAAATAATTGTGCAGAGAGGACAGAATATTACCAAAGAGATGTTCTTACCAGATAGGCGGAAGATGTAGAAACCTCAGCATAGTTTCTACAGAGGAGGAAGGGGGATGTTTTTGAGGAGCAAAGGCAAGAGAAAAATGCAGTCTGGGTTCCTTAGAGACTCTGTTCTCACCAACTTGGACTTTGGCTTAAGAATTCACAGAGATACTTACCTGGCAGGGGAGATACCATGATCACGAAGGTGGTTTTCCCACGGCAAGGCTTATCCATTGCACTCCGGATGTGCTGACCCCTGCGATTCCCCCAAATGTGGGAAACTCGACTGCATAATTTGTGGTAGTAGGGGACTGCGTTCACACTCTCCCCTGGTGTAAAAACTATTAAAAAAAAAAAAGAATTCACAGAGATAAGAATACATGAATTTTAGAATCTTGAGTAAAGAAAAGGAAGTCATAAAGCATGCAAACTGTGAACCACGATATGATATTCAAAGACAAGCAGAACAACAAGCTATACTTTTTGAACACCTACGTCTATATTGTAAATTCATTCAGTTAAGCAAAGAAATGACAAACAGAAAACTTAAGAAGAGTGGTTACACCTGGGTGGAAGCAGGTTGGGGAAATTGGGAAGAGATTAATAGAAGATTTCAGCAGCGCTGATTATATTCTGTTTCTTATGTTGGTGGTGAATTCATGAGTGTTTATTATTATGCTTTCTAACTCATATGTATTATGCTGATTATTTTGCAGATATCTAATGTGCCAAAATTAAAGTTGCAAAAGAAGAAACAGAAGAAAAAATACTAGGCAGGAGGAGCTGTGCCTTAGTAGTAAACAGTACAGAGCTCCAAGGCATCAGATCCACCACTCCACGGCAGAGTTTAGTGAATTCCAGTAGACAGGCAAAAGCTCACACAGATCCAAACCTCTCCTCCCTTACTCCCATGGGGTCACATAAGCCCTCATAGACTCAGACACAATCTTGAGGAGGAGCAAGGGAGGAAGAAATGATTTTCCAAATCAAGCATGGATCTAAAAGAGACTGAGGTAACCTCAAATGGAGATTGATCTTTCATTGGCAAAGTCTCCTCACCTTGCCCCCACATCGCCAGTGGAAATTGCAGGGATGCTGGAGCAAACTGAGATCTGTCTAAGAATATAAAAGAAATTTTATTTTTATTGCATATCATGGCCATTGACTATATGAGTAAGTATTTTACCCTAGTTCAAAATAATGCTTGCCTACTCGTTACATGACAAGAAAGGGCAGCAGCTGTAACAGACCTACATCCCCAAGCTTGTCCTGCCCTCTGACTGGTTGTACAACAATCATGTCTTTTAAACTATAGGAGAGCAAGAGGGAGAGTTCATAATCTCTGAAGTTCCTTCAGGTCTGTGAGTCCCAGTATTAGGGACGGTCTTCATTCTCTTGAGCATTCAAGGTAAGTTTTCTTTATTCTTCATCCTATGATGTGATATGGACTTGAAACCATTATTTAAAATATGTAACCATCAGTGGTGGTGCCATTACTTCCTGAAGATAAATCACTTTAGAATGATTTTTATCTCCCTCAACAAGTTGTGTGCTTTAAGACATTCAAGAGGGGAGGAGCAGGGGGACAAGTCCAGAATAGTAAAAATTAAATACAGTTTCCAAAGGATTTATCAGGTAAATGTTATGGATTGTTGTGATTTAATTTATGGGATTAGTTTGACTTTCAATTACCAAGCATCACATTGAATCACTTTGTATTTTGAACTCTGTAACTGGGACTCCTTACACTCGATCTTTCATTTGGAGAGGGATTATCAATAATTAGACACTGTGGCCTTATTGATCAGCTAATCAATACCCACATTAATCACCAGTGGTCTGAAAACAATTCAGTCTTTGCATTAAAAGGAGTCAGTGTGATCAAATTAGCATCTTTTGCTACAAGCTGAGCAAAGATGTGGCCTTCCAAAGGAAAGGCAATGCTGAGAGGATGTACTTACAGAATTCTGAGCTCTGTCACCTATTACTACACAGAAGTGATCTTATAAGAGTCAAGTTTTGATTATTGCTGGGCTCACTCCTGTAATCCCAGCACTTTGGGAGGCCGAGGCGGGTAGGTCACGAGGTCAGGAGATCGAGACCATCCTGGCTAACACGGGGAAACCCCATCTCTACTAAAAATACAAAAAATTAGCCCGGTGTGGTGGCACGTGCCTGTAGTTTCAGCTACTGGGGAGGCGGAGGCAGGAGAATTGGCTGAACATGGGAGAAAGAGGTTGCAGTGAGCCAAGATCATGCCACAGCACTCCAGCCTGGGAGACAGAGTGAGACTCCATCTCAAAAAAAAGTATGTTTTTGGTTTTATGCTCTGCTATTTGTATCACTTAGCAAAATGTTATTCACTACAAAAGTATGACAAAATGAATATGACCTTTCTCATACTACATTGTAAATCAATGTTCTTCATTCTTGCATTTATACCAGAAGCTATTTTGTGTTGCCTAGAAAATTCAGATTATCTCAGTGATTCTAAAAAATATGGCAAATGTTTAGGTTTAATACCTGTGAAAGTGATTTGTTAACTGTTAAGAATTAAGAATATTCCTATTTCCCAAGGTGCACTTATCACTCCAAACAGAGCTCCAGAATGAAAAAATACTTTTTTTCTTCCCAGAATTGTAGTTCATCTGGCTTCAAACCAAAGCAAGTTGGTGAGGTGAAGGAGGAGCTTGTCCTGGCTATTCCATATCGGCTTTGACCACACTGACTTTCAGGCTGTCACTCAAACCAGTGGCTGTCAAAGGAGGTCACAGATTCATCCAAATGGCTTTTAATAATTTGGCATTACTTTCATGTGAATAATTTATAATTCCCAAAGTATGAAACTGTTATTTATGGTTAGTAGCTGTGAAATAATGAGGTGCATGGTTTTAAGGCTGTTTTTATTACCAAGTGGTGTCTGTACAGTTGTAGGGAGTTAAAGGGAAGTGGAAGTGAATTTTTTTTCTTTTTAAAGATTGTATCAGAGGCAGAAATGATATATCACAGATGAGAATAATACTGGCTGTCTCTTCAAATTTATCCATTACAAACACCACACCATTTCTTTGAAATGGGAGCTTACAGCAGCATTCTGGCAGTTTCTTGAAGTCAGTCATTTTCACTCTCGGAGGAAATAAAAAACTGACTTGTTTGGTCTTTGAGTTTTGATTCCTACTGGGAATAAGACAATTAAGTATCATTTTTTATTGGGTTTTAAAGCATAAAAACTATTTTGTCTGTGTAAAAACTTGAAAAGTAGATGTAGATAAAGAAAAAAATCACTTGTTATCTCACCAATTTTAACAAAAATAGGGTCATAATGTATAGTTATTTTATCCTGTTACTTTTGGTCATTTTCAACATTATTAAATAGGTTTTGAAAATGCTATTTTTAATGATTGCAAAATATTCCACTATATAGATGCTATAGAATTTATTTCTTACTATTTAATAATTTAGATTTTTCCAATTTTTTATTGTTATGAAAAACTATGTGATGAGACTTCTTTAACAGAAATCTTTACCTACACTTCTGATTATTTTCCCATGATAGATTTCCAGGAGGGAGGTTATTGGGTCAAATAGAAAGAATCTTTTAAAGAACTTGATACATATCACCAAAATACATTCCAGAGAGTTTATAACAATTTACAAGCCTACCAACAGGGAAAATGGTGATTAACTTTGAAAAATTTTGCCAAATTAATAGATTCAAAATAGATGCACCATTGTTTTAACTTGTAGTTTGTGATTACTAGTAAGTAAGCAATTTTAATGTTTACTAGCCATTTATATCTATTTTTGAAAAGTGTCTATTAGTGCCGTTTGCCTGTTTTATTTTTCTTGCAATTAGCACTTTCCTTCCTATTTGTAAGAGCTCTTTATACATTAAAAGATATCAACTTCGTTTCACATTTTAAATCTACCTATTCATTTTGTAAATGAAGAGAACCATCTAAGTTCTATAACTATCTCATTACATAATGATGGGTGGATGCCAAATCTCAAGTAATGAAAGTGCGGTTTATAAAATTTTATAATTAGCTATTTACACCCAACACCTTTAGTTTATTTAATTGGTAGATATTTATTAGTTTTTACTGTTAGTCATAGTTATATATGCATATATAACTATATATAATCTCTAGATATATTTATAGTAAATATATATATTTGAGATATATATCTATTTCATAACTTTTACCTATTACAGACAAATAAAAGATCATCTTTCTATAACCACAAATTTTCCTATCAATAACTGGAGACTTGGTTCAACATCTGCCTGTGAGGAAACAAAGATGTTTAAGATGGCTTTCACTTCTCAAGCATTCACAGTCTGGTGGGAGAGGTGGACATGTGCACAGTTAGCTTTCATGCAAGGCAGAATTTGACAGGTACAGTAACAGAATAAATAGAATGAAATAGGCTTATCTAGGAAGAAGAGATTAAACCTGACTAAGGCAGTCTCTTTTTGAATGAGTTTTGAAGTATTTCTTACATAATAGATAGTTTATAGCCTGGCTTTGACTTTTTTAAGCCTGGCCTTGCCTTCACTAAATATGTAGGTCTTCGACAAGAAAAAATGAGACCAACGGCAGAAGTAAGGATTGTGGAGTGAGGGAAGAGTGGAAGAAGAAGGATGTTCCAGGTAGAGGGACAGCTAGAATGTGGAGGGATGGCTTAGGAAATTGCATGTATATCAGTGCATGTGGAGTGAAGGTGGAGAGCCTGGAGTGGGGATTAGTAAACTGGTGAGGCAGATAAGGACCAAATGGCAGGCATCTCTGAATGACAAACTGACAAGGATTTATGTTGCAAGCAATGGGAAATCTTTGAGTGTTTCTGAGCAGGTGGATGTCATAATTCAGGCTGTTTGAGACAACTTTGCTGTTACATGTATGAAGATTGAAGGGGAGGAGCAGAAAGGAGGTAGAGAACCCAGCAGGGAGGTGAACAGTGAGTGGGGTGACTAGCAGAGAGTCAGTAGAAAGGAGCGAATGGATCTGATGGTTTGGAGGCAGACTTGCTAGGATTTGGGACCTAATTGGATATAGTGAGGAGGAGGGGAAAGAGAGGGAGAAAGAGGAATCCAAGCTAAAACTGAAGTTGGGAGCCTCAGCAGTTCAGGCCGTCCAGCTTAGATTTCCATCCTGGGGAGTGATTTTTTTTTTGGTATGGTTCAAGAGGTATAACATCATGTGGCAGGCCGGGATCAAGGATTCTGGTTTTGTTATCAGAGGAAGAACCCCTCCTTCTTCACTTCTCACAGGGGCATTACAGCACATTGGAGACTCTGAAGACAGACTGGCTGGAGCTTTCTCACAATTACCCCTCCAAGACATATAATAAGCTGTTGGACACCGGACAGATGCCTCAGCCCTTTACAGCCTCAACGTCCTCATCTGAATTTATTTCCTTGTGTGGTTTTAAGAACTAAGTGAAATAATCAACACAAATGCTTTGCAGTGTGATTGGCAAATAGTAAGTGCTCAGTAAATGCTAGCTCTTTACTTGATAGTGGTGAACATTTTGGTGCTACATTTGAGAAATAAAAATAGCAATATCTCCATGTTAAGTTCAAGCACTGAACATACAATAACATTGAAACAAAATCAGAGGGCTGCAAATTCATAAAATAAGGAACATTTGATCTAGAAATAAAGGATAGAACCCTAAGCTATACTGTGTTCATTAAAAAGAAATAATTTTATAAAAGACTACATTTGATTTTTTTTGTTCATGAAGGGAAGGCTTCTGATGCCATCTAAAATGTCTTTCTGTATGAAATTAAACTAACCAACAGTGATTATAACTACGTGATCTCAAACAATAATTCAGTAAATGTACATAGCACCTGGTCTGTGGGAGAGTGACTGATCTGATAAAAAGTCTATGTGTGCACCCTAAGCCTCCTTGAAATGAGATCCAGAAAGATGAAAGGCAAAAGATGTGAAAGTTTTTATGAAGGCAATTGTGGCCACTTGACTATCATTTCAAGGCTTGCCCCTTTCATATCAATATCCAATTCTATGATGAATTTTTATTTTCTCATTTTTTTTTAACATTTCCACTAAGCTTTCTTTTTTAACATCTGACTCTTTTTTTGGAAGGCAGGAAATAAAAAACAAATTTGTTTGATTTCTTGGCAGTTTTTACATTCAAAGCTGTCAAAGTTTTTTCACATTTGAGAAATAATCCTTGTTTCTACCACCATTTTTAAAGTATCTGTGGATTTGAGCATCAAAAAATAAGACATTAATGGATAATAACACATTGAACAAAACAAAAATTCATTGGTCTATACTAACAATAAATAAACAAATAAATGAGGGAGGGGGAGGAGAAAGCTCTTTCTTACAGCAGAAATCAAACTAATAAATGTAGACAGAATGAGGACTGATGAAATTTAACAAAAAAACCCACCATTTTGTAATCACCAGGAAAGGATCTTTAATAGATGCTAGACGTAGTGGGTAAACATATTATAGGGAACAGTTTTCAAAGTTTTAAAGAATAGTTTCAAAGTATCTCCCCAAATTATTCATCAATTACATAAAGAAAATGGTGCCATTACAATGAAGCACCTGGTAGATGCCACCTTTATCAAGTGATCAAAGTGAGCAACACCACTACTGGGACAAACCAACGTTATGAGGTTCCTGATATGATCTCATGGGAAGGACACAATATATTTTTATGCCATTCCTGCTAAGAAAATGCATAACCTGAATTTAAGCTATTTACTAGAAAACACCAAACAAATCCAAGTTGTGGGGTATCCTACAACATAACTGCCCTGTTCTTTTGTACAAATGTCAAGAACAGGGAAAGATAAAGAAAGGCTGAGTAACTGATGTGGATTAAATGAGACTAAAGATACATGACAGCTTGCAACATGTGATCTTGGTTTGGATCCTGAACCAAAGGGGAAAATTACTGTAAAAGATATTATTCAAACAATTGGTGAAACTGGAATATGGCATGAAGAAACTATTATTGTATCAATAGTAGTGTATGTTCAATTTCTCAATTTTGAAAAATTTTACTGTGTTATATATGATGACATTCTTGTTTGTGTAAAAGACACACTAAAGTTTTAACAAGTAAAGAATTATGTATGCAACTTACTCTCAAATGATTTAGAATGTGTGTATATATCTGTATATGTATGTGTACACACACACACACACACACACACACACACACACACAAAATGAGGCAGGGAGAAGGAAATATAGCCTACTCAAACTAACAGCCCGTTTCTCAGAAGAGAATGGTTTACCACTCTTGAAAGGAAAATGTTATTTAAGCAATGAGAAAAATGTGAAGAAAGATAGTAATTATCTTCTCTCTGATTCTAATTTGCTGAGTGTACTTGTGTGAAAATGTAGGCATAGATAGGCAGTTGCCTTCTGATTGGTTTTGGACTGTCTTTGGTTAAATGATTGGATAGCTATTTAAGGGGAGGGCAATTTTTCCATTTCTGAAAAATCAGAATATAACTTCTTTTCACAAAAGTGTTTCTTGAACACTTGGCTTTGGACAGGTATTACATGTGTGCTTTTATAGTTTGTTATTAAAACTATAAAATTAGGCTTTCAAATTTGAAGTCCTCAATCTTTTCTGGGGGGTGGAATATGAGGAATTTAATTTAGCTTGCTTTATTGTAATTGTTTATTGGTCAGTCAACTAGTTACACTCCTCAGTAGAAGGAAGCTGTCAAAAAAACTTGTTCTCATTTTTTTTCACCTTGATCTTTGACTGTTATTTGCTCAATATGTTAGGAAAATAGGGATTGGAAACCTACCCCAACAGATTTCATAATTGATAGTATATGTTTTATATTACCAGTATTGGGCACATATACTTGGAGAGATTGCACCTCAAAAACTCAGAAGTAGGATGAGATGTTCTAATACACTGAAAGACAAAACCAGCTCAGAAATTTCTTCTGTGGCATCATCAAAAGAGCATGGTCTTAGGGATAGAAGACTTTGGCTCCAGTCCCAGCTTAATCACCAATCGTGTCCTTGGACAAACTGCTTAGCCATGCTGTCCCTTAATCATCCAAAATATCTCGAGTCTATTCTGCAGGAGAGTAGTAAGCATTAAATGTAAGAAGGTGCCTGAAAAGTGCATAGCATAGATTTGACCTAGAGCAGGGACCCAACAAATGCTTTGTCTTTGTTAATTCTTTCATTCAGCAATTTTGTTCACAGCTGAACAAGCAAAGACCCTGCCCTCATGGTCTTGTCCATTGAGTAATGGGCACACCCTGGCTACACAAGTAAGCTGTTTACTCTAGACAAGGGACATTTAATGGTGATACACAGGTGTCTCTTTAGGGCTCATAATGTCTGTCCAGTTGAGGAGTGTTTGTAGGTTTGGACTCAATCGTAGATTTCCCATCACCTGCCAAAATCAATCATAGTTTAAAACTTCATCTCAAAATTCAGGGACTCCGTTTAGATCTCAGAACTTTCAGAAAAAGACAAGGTGCCGTGGTCTTAGGATAAAAAAGTGGTAGGTTCTACATGTAAAGCCCAAACTTTTGGTTTTAAGTACCCTTATATAAGGACTTCATGAGTCAGCCTTGGCTAAGGGCATCATTTCCTAGTCTGAAGGCATTAGGAGTTAAACACATGTTAAATTATTATTTATGGCTTGTTGTATAAACATTGAATTGAAGTTACATAGAAAGTATTATTTCCTATTCCTTTACTTGTTTACTATACTGAACTCATGTAATTTACCTCTCCTTAATTTAGTAGAACATCTCCATTTTCAGAATAACCATATTTGAAATAAAAGTTTACCTGATTTCAAACAAATCAGGTAAAAATATCTGCCCTTGAATCGGTTTAGATTTAATATAATGCATGTTTTTGTCATTTGTATATATCACTTGTGACTCAGAATAATTTTATTTAAGATTTAAATTTGGCTCACTTTTACTGAATTTTTCAGCATCTTCCTGTGTGTTGACTAGGGAATTTCACTGAATGTGAATTTTGCATATGTCTCCTCAAAGCAAATATTAGTAGTCACATCTCCTGTAAGTTAGATTAGACTATTAGGAATACTGTATACCTAATCACTTACTCACCAATTGTAATCAAATCTTGATAATTGAGGTAGTCAGTTTACTAACTGGGCCTTAAATCACTTGGGCCTTAGCTTCAGTCTTACAGGTATTTTGGATATTCATTTTGGTTAAAGTCATAAAATTCCTTCAGAGGCTAGTGACAATTTTTTTTGTCAGTTTTATAGTGTTTCCCTAAACAGGTAAAACAGTATTTGCTATACTCGTATATCATTTTGTTCTGAGGCTGAAAGCATTAGAATTGGTGTCTAGGTAGAAATTAGGATGAGACAATTTGAATTAATCTTAGCTTGATTTAATTCTGAACTAAAAAGCCAGTTTCAATTTGGCTAAAGGCAGTATTTCTACTTAGTGCTTTAGCAGTTGACAGTGGGAGGATGTGTTCCACTTGCTACATCCTCCTACTGGTCTGTAGCACGAACGGGCTTTCCATGTACAGGCCCACCCCGGGTCTCAGGGCTCCATGTGAGTGTGCATCCAGTGCTGGTTTCAAGGGTGTGTGGCTTAAACAGTTGCACAGGGCTCTGAGTTTGGGGTAACGTTCTTTTGTTGTTTCGAAATTTGAAATAATTTTTGAACAAGGAGCCCTGCATTTTCATTTTGTACTGTCCACTCAAAATCGTATAGGTGCTCTTGAGTGCATCCACAGTGCCTCTGCTCACATGTACCTTTACATAGCCAATTTAACCCCTGTTTTGGTGTGGTGTGGGAGTTTCTCTCTCTCTTTTTCTTTGGCAGAGGCGTCTCCTGAAAGTGGACTTCCTTTTGTACAATATTATATGTGGTAGGGTTTACATACTGAAGGCAGTAATATAAAGATAAAAAAATTCACAAAAAGTTAACTGGTATTAAACCTGCACATTTTGTTTGAATCGGTCAGAGTTGACATAGGGTTTAAACATAGGGTTTAAAGTGGTTAGGCTCGTGATTTTCGTGCAGCATGAAATGAGGGCTCTCTTGAGCTCCTTGTACCAGGGCTGCTTGCTTGTTATCTGTGAAAACTATATTTCTATCTTAAAGTTTTGAGGACATAGCATAAAAGAAAGACTAAATAATTCTCAAGACTCTTTCAACTCTGAGATCCTATCATTCCTTTAGAAACAGATTTAAGAGCAATATTTACTTTTTCGTGAAAATGATTAAAACAAGTCTTACTTGGGAAACACAATAATAGCAACCATTTATTGAGTACTTACTATGTGCCAGGCATTTAGCATAAATGTTGTTTTTCACTGAATCTTTCCCTAACCCTATGAGGAAGGGTTATTATCTGCTGCACTGATGAATAAATGAAAGCCTGGGGAAGTTAAGTGGCGCAGCCAGGACTCAAACTGGCTGGCTGATTCCTAAGCCCTTATGCACATCCACTGCCTTCTCTGACTTCTCATCAATTAAGTAAGCATGGAGCTAACCTTTGATTCAAGGAGGGACTAGCCCAGGGGGTTGAATGTGAGGGTGACCTGGCTGTGACCCTGCCACCCCATTGATTGCAGAGCCCATTAGACTGATGTGGTGGCCCGGTGTCTTCTTTCTCCCTCACCTCTGTCTACGTCAGCCTTCAAGTCTCGGGCTCAGACAACAGGAATGACATAACCCCGTGAAAGGAGCATTCATTCTCTGTAGGTTCGGGGAATGTGATCACTGCTTAGGGATGCTTCAAGATGGGGCTTTTCTGTGACCCTGCAATGCCTCCCAAAGTGTTGACATGAACACTGTGGGAAGGTGCTTACTGGGTCTCTCTCTGCAACTCACCTACCCCTCCTCCAATATCACCCAGCAAACTTTTAGGGGAGTTTTAGGATTCATATTTTTAGCTTGCTCTTCCACTGTTGCTCTCTCTCTCTCTCTTTTCTTTTTCAAATGAGATACCTGGAGAGTTGAGGATGGATCATCTATTGCAAAGAAAATCCTTTGCATTTCAATTTATTGCCCATTTAATTAAAGGAATGGAGAAAATATGCTGTCATGGAAGCATTTACTCAATGCATTAGAGAAATAGCTCATTCTTACATAGGAATTACCCCCGTCAAATCAATGAAGTGGGGTCATTGAGCACATAAATTCTGTTTATATAATCTTAAGCCAACAGAGATAAAGAATGCATTTCCTCTTAAAAAAAAAAAAGTTTGATTTAAAAATTGAAATGGGCCTAAATTGCTATTGGTTTTGATCTGGCAAGATCCTCTTAATAAAGTTGGTACCTATCTGCTGTCCCATAAATTACTTTCAGCAATTTTGAAGGTAAAGAGAATCAAGTCTTTCTCTCTTCAAATAAAAGGAAAAAATGAGACAATGTGTGTAAAATACTCAGGGCCTGCAACATGATGACTGCTTGTCAGATGTTAGTTGCTCTTGTGGCGGGAGTGGTTGCTGCTTTATTTAGAGTCAGTTTCCTCACCTGTAATAGGAGAATCACAACAATACTATTGTGTCTTAAGTTTTCTCAATCGTATAATACTTGACTAAACTAATAACACAACCTTCAAATTCTGGAAATCTCTGATAAGATGTACAGTTCCTTTGTTTTTCCTGTAACATCTCAATTTCTTATAGAAGTTTTGCTGGGATGCATTTTAATTTTAAAAATGAGTTTGTGTTCCTAAATTAATCTATACATTTAATGTAATTTAAGTTAAAACCTAAATGAGGCTTTTTTAAAAAAGGCACCACATTGAAAAATCACTCTGAGATTCTTCTGAGAAAAAAGATTGCCAAAATAGCCAGGAAAAATTGTTTAAAAAAAGAATCATCATGATTGGGAACAGGGTACTAATCTGGAATCACCATAAATCATAATATCTCAGTAAATTAAAACTGAAGGCTCTTGGCATAATAGTAAACAGATATTAGAATAGATTGGAAAGTTTAAAAACAGACTCAAGTATGTCTAATAATATGACAGAATAGATGTTGTCTCAAGACAGTGGGAGAATATATTACTAAATACATGTATTGGGAAAATTCACTTACTCTCTGGAAAACATAAATTCCTAACGTATTTTATATAAAATAAATTCCATTATGATTAAAGACTTAAAAGTAAAAGATAAAATGATAAAACCACTTATAGGAAATTAGAGGTAAAAACCATGAAATCTCAGGGAGAAGGACTTTTGAAGCATGACTGAAGACAGAGACCATGAAGAGAAAAGTGGATATTGATATATTTAAAACTGAGGCATGGAAAAATGGAGTATAAGCCAAGGTAAAACACAATAAGCTGGGACAAGTGTTGCTACATATGACAAAATGTAAAGAGAAGAGCTCTTTTAAGTAAATAATAGAATGATTATCTTTCCTACAGAAAAATTTACTAGGACAGGAAATTCAATAAAGCAATACAATGGTCAATAAACAATTTAAAAATGCTTCATTATTACTTCTAAAGAAAGTAATACAAATTAAAAACAAAACAAACCATGTTCTACTGTGGAATTGACAATGGCCAGCATAACCAAGGAATAGGGAAAAAGGCATCATCAGACTCCTAATTATTGGAGGCCATACCTTTTGTTTGGTTGATCTATTTTTAGAAATGTACCCTAAAGAAAACAACTGGATATGTGTGCAATGTATGTATAAACATGTTTATTTTGGATTAAAAAAAATTGTAGTGATCAATTGAAAACAGCTTAAATGCTTGGCAATACAAGAGGTTAGGGAATTGGTGCAGTCCTAAAAAGGAATACTCTGCAAACATTTAAGAATGTTAATGTGACTATGTATTTATTGAATAGAGATATTATTGAGCAAAAAATAAGCAAATGTTACACAATATATAAAGTATAATCCCATTTTTTTTTGTAAAACATATATTTGTATAAACTTAGAAAGAAGTTGAGAAGGATAAGGATCTAATTATGAATAAGGATTACTCCTGGGGCTGAAATTAAATTAGGGATAATTTTTACTTTTCTGAGTTTTCAGCATTTAAAATAAAAATAAAAGACTTGCCATTACTAAAAAGTCAAAAGATAACAAATGTTGGCAAGGGTGTGGATAAAAGAGAACTCTTGTTTACTGTTAGTAGGAATGTAGATTTGTACAGCAATTATGGGAAACAGTGTCAATATCATTAAAATGGCCATACTGTCTGCAGCAATGTACAGATTCATTGCTATTCTTATCAAACTATCAAAGATAGTCTTCACAGAACTAGAAAAAAAACTATTTAAAAATTCCCATGGAACCAAGAAAGAGCCCAAATAGCCAAGGCAATCCTAAGCAAAAAGAACAAAGCTGGAGACATCATGTTACCCCACTTCAAACTATACTACGGGGCTACCGTAACCAAAACAGCATGGTACTGTACAAAAACAAAGGCACTGGGAAAAGGACTTTCTATTCAATGAAGAGTGCTGGGATAACTAGCTAGCCATATGCAATCTATTGAAAGATTGAAACTGGATCCCTTCCTTACATGTTATACAAAAATCAACTCATGATGGATCAAAGACTTAAACGTAATATTCAAAACTATAAAAGCCCTGAGATACAACCTAGACAATAGCATTCTGGACATAGAAACAGGAAAAGAATTCATGACAAAGATGCCAAAAGCAATTGCAACAAAAGCAAAAATTGACAAGTGGGATCTAATTAAACTAAATAGTTTCTGCACAGCAAAAGAACTATCAACAGAATAAACAGACAACCTACAGAATGGGAGAAAATGTTTAGAAACTAAGCATCTGACAAAGGTCTAATATTCAGCATCCATAAGGAACTTGAACAAATGTACAAGACAAAAATGAACAACCTCATTAAAAAGTGGGCAAAGGACGTGAACAGACACTTTTCAAAAGAAGATGTACATGTGGCCAACAAGCATTAAAACAACAAAAAAAACTCATAGGGAGAAATGCCAGATATAGGTGATGGGGAGGAAGGCAGCAAACCACATTGCCATGTATGTACCTATGCAGCAATCTTGCATGTTCTTCATATGTACCCCAAAACCTAAAACACAATAAAATATATATTTAAAAAAAAAACTCAACATGACTAATCATTAGAGAAATGCAAATCAAAACCACAATGAGATACCATCTCACAGCAGTCTGAATGGCCATTATTAAAAAGTCAAAAAATAACAGTTGCTGGAGACATTGCAGAGAAAAAGAAATGCATATATACTGTTGATAGGAGTGTAAATTAGTCCAAACACCGTAGAAGGCAATGTGGCAATTCCTAAAAGACCTAAAAACAGAACTACCATCCAAACCCAGCAATCCCATTACTGGGTATATACCCAGAGGAAGATAAATCATTCTACCTGCATGCATATGTTCATTGCAGCACTATTCACAATAGCAAAGACATGGAATCAGTCTAAATGCCCATCAGTGGTAGACTACATAAAGAAAATATACTATTAATACATCTACACCATGGAATACTACGTAGCTATAAAAAAGAATGAGATCATGTCCTTTGCAGGAACATGGATGGAGCTGGAGTTCATTATCTTTAGTAAACTAATGCAGGAACAGAAAATGATCACATGTTCTCACTTATACTTGGGAACTAAATAATGAGAACACATGGACACATAGAAGGAAACAACACAAACTGGGGCCTACCAGAGGGTAGAGAGTGGAAGGAGGGAGAGGACTGGGAAAAATAACTAATGAGTACTGGGCTTAATACCTGGGCAACAAAATAATCTGTACAACAAACCCCCATGACACAAGTTTACCTATATAACAAACCTGCATATGTACCCCTGAACTTAAAGTAAAAGTTATAAAAAGAAAAAACATTCCAAAATAAAAGAAGTGGTTATAGTAAGGTAGTAGAATTACAAATAATTTTAAAATTCTTTCTCTATTTTACAAAACTCATGTATCAAAAATCATTATATTGTTGTATTAAGAAATAATATTGGAAATGAAGCAAGTAAAAATCTATGTTTGAATACATGCTCACACACAGATGAAAAGTCTGAAAAATTATACATCAAAATCTTAATAGCATTTACTTTTGGATAGTGATAACAAATGACTTAAAGGTTTTTCCTTTGTTTATCTGTATTCATTTTCAAAAATATACATGTATTACCTGTGTACTGAATAATAAAATTACAAAATAAAGCTTAAAAATTTTTCTTTTTTATGTTACAGGTGGGATCAATCGGGCAACTTTTAAAATTTTATATAATTTGATATACCTTCGTCAGAAAGAAAAACTCACAAGCAAGTACTACATATAAATGAAAGTCTGGAACAAAAATACAAAATGTTGGCTTAAATGGTTTTTAGAAGGGAAAATTAATCATGAAGTTTTCTCAGTAATCCTTGACATAAGTAGTGACAACATGGAGTGAAGAAGTTACTGAGCCTGGGCATTCCTGTTGCCGAAAAAAGTGTGAATTTTGTTTCTAGCTCATTACCTTGGTTTGCTTTCACCAACACAGGCTCGCATGCATCAACATTTGGAATTGCAAAGCAAGTGTTGATTGATGGGTCTGATGGGTTTTTAAAATCTAGGATCCTGGGGACTACGTAGCATAGGATTTTGTCTTTGCAAGGGTTTCTGTGTCTTTCCATGGAGAAGCTGAGCTTCATCCAGGACCTGGGCTGTGATGCTTTCATCATGAAAATGTCTCGTTAGGCCTGGGTCCCTGATGTCATTTTTTCCTGAGATGCATGGTGTGTTTGGTCTCCAAAAGTGGCCACTGAGAAGCTCTTGCTGCTGTCAAAATAACTGGCATTTCAGCCAACACCAGAATTTGAATTTTCCTTCCACTCTCAAATGAAAATGGCGAGGGAAAACCCCCGGTTGCACTCTGAACTCGCTTAGCGTTCTGTCTCCCTTCTCTCTCTTGCCAGCTTTCACACCTCTCTTGATGCCTATAGTGTGTATATAATTACAACAATCTATCTGTCAATGGTATATGCATACTTTGGGTCGTCTGGTGTTACTTTTGTATTTTTCAATGTGTGCATCTTGACTCTCCTAAAGGAGTCACATCTCTTAATTCTCAGGATTCTGTATTCTTGTATGACAGAGGTAACCCTGTATAGAGAGATAATCATCGTTGGAGGCCCTGAATTCTAGTCACTGCTCACCTTCCCTCTCTGGGCCTTAATGGCACTCATTCTTTTTTTTTTTTTTTTTTTTTTTAATGAGAAGTAGGACTGAATTCAATAACAAACTGAAAGGCTGCAGAAGCAAGGTAGGTAGTATCCGTGAGTAAAGCTGGCCAGCTATGTGATAAATTGTTCTCAGAAGATACCTAGTCTTCTAGTGCAGGAAAAATAATAAATGGCAACTAGCACTCTGCCTCAGTGTTGGGTGCATAGGGCATGGTGGGGACTGTGGCAAATCGAAGGCTCGTTACCAGTGCTGTCCTGTTGATCATTGCCACATTGGAATGGAGGTCAGTGTTTTCAGGTCCTCAAGAAGGTTTAAAAAAGTCTGATATGTAGCTGTTTAAGTGTCCTCATTTTTCAATGTTGGCAAGTAGCATAAATAGATTTTCCAAACAGTAGACGGCAAACCCATCTACAAGCCCCATCCAGTGTGAGGGCTGGAGGTTTGCATTTCTGGACTTCAGACAGTCAGATGCCTTATTGCTCAATTTTTCTACTCACTGGACGGGGGATGCTGCTATGTGAGCATGGAGAGGCTCCTGATCAATTTCTCTGAATTCATTTTTAAGAAAATGCCAATTTTAGCAAAAGCAAGAGTTAGGATATTGAAGCTTCTTTTAAGGATGAAAATGATAATGCCTACAAAAGAAGCTTGACATTAGAAAACCAGTCTGTGTTCTCTTATCTTCTTAGACACATAGCCTATCTGAGCTGGTATGATGGTAAAGGGAAAGTGGAAAGTGTGTAATAGATAATATCGGCTGGCTGGAGGACACATGAAAACAACTGGAGATGTGCAGTCTGAAGAAATGAAGGGGATTTGAAGGAGGCTCGCTGGTGAACGATGGGGCTTCTCTTTGATCTTCTGTCCAAAGCCAGGCAATCGGAACAATGCTGTTTCTCTCACACACATTTCTGCCTTTAGGACTGAACATTTGTTTTCAATTTTAACAGTTACATCGCATGCTTTCATTACACCATTGTCTAAAATATCGCTGAGGCCCTAACCGTTGTAATTTATCTTTTGTACTATATAATTTGGAGCCGTTCAGGCCAGAAAGGAACATCTGTACTGAAAGGTTGAACTCGACACAGTTTAGAGTTCTACACCAAGCCTATTCTAAGGTCAGGTTCCTCATAAACTTCGTTATCACTCTTGGTTTTATTCATTCTATTTGACATATTAAGCTTCTGTATCTTGGCATAAAGGACACAATATTGCAGCATATTGGCAAGCTCATTTGCTTTTCCCAGCTAGTGTTGTGTCCAAATATCAATCCCCAGGGATAAACACGTGTATATCGACTGCAGGAAAATGAAGCTTAGCAGCAGGTGGCCTTTTGCTGCCTAATGAACATGGCAATCTGTTACTATCACCGCGGCGCTTTTCACCAGACAATTAGGCAACTAAGCATGTAATTATTCAGGCCAACGAGAAGAGGCTCTCCTCTAATTTCATCTTTTCATTGCTGTTTACTCACCCACACTCCCCTCATTAGTGAGAGATTTTCCAGTCTATGCTAATTGGTTTCAATAACATTCATTTCAGTTGAAAGAGAACGATTCTGTTAATTGAGAATCGAAAGAATATTTTCATTTTAAGTGCGTCCTGCTATGGAAATCTGAATACTCTCAACAGGTTCGAGCTAATGAAATTAAGTCACACAGCCATTAGTGGTGTAATAGAAATAAAGTAATTTATTTTCATTGAAGCATGTGCTATAGGTCCAGAACAATTAATACAGCTTGAAGAGGATGGTAACTCAGAAAAAAAAAAAAATTCAGGGTAAACGGGATGATTTCTCTCAGAATGGCTTGTTTGATTCCTGGCTTAAACCCCTTGTTTGCTTGGTGCCACTTTCCAAGTGTTTAAAGCGAGAATTCATTTGTGAAGTGACACTTATACTAATTGTATATGAAAAGCAGCACTATTTCCTATAGTAACCACTTAAACGTATCAAGATGACTCAATTGGTTAGCTGTGTTGGATATTTTAACCTGATCATGCTTATAAAACTTTTACAGCAAAGCAATTAGTCAACCTATGGGTATTTTGGTCTTATGTAGTCTCCGCATATTTACATGTGTGTGATTTAAAATTGTACTGAGTCCTAGGTCACAACTCTTAACAATTCACAGAATTTGGAATCCATCACAAACATTAGGATATTCACACACCTGTACTGTCAGTTCCAGGAATGGGTGTAGGGACAGAATTTTTAAAATGTGCTAATAAATGTATTTATATAAAATACCCTCCAAATAAGCTAAATTATCACAGAAAAAAAATCTGAAGTATAAATGAAATAAAAGTCTTTACTTTGGGTTACATAATACAACTCTATATTGACAAGATATTCCAGATTAGAAGACCAGCATATTTTCTTGCCAGCAAGAATTTATTTTTAACGCAAATCTCTTCCAGTTTCAGAGAGTAAAATATTGAATATATTACTTTCACACATACAAAAATGTACCTGTATCATGACACTTTTACCAAAATTCTCATATCTTATTTAGTTGTTATTTTTTTAATGGAGTAATCAATATGAAACCATTTGGGTGGCTGTCAGACTAGCTGCCTGTGTATAAAATTCCCTATCCTTTTCACACGTAAGAACCAGAGTTCTGCAGTGGCCATTAGTACATAGTGCGGGTCTGCCTGTTTCCAGAAGCTCCAAAGGATGTTGGTTGGTGGGTGGGTGGGTGGATGGGGCTGGTGCATTATGCAAATGTTATGTCTATTTTTTTCAGCTAGATTCAAAAATGCATAATGGGGACAGACTTACAAAATAATACACTGCATAGTGTTATGAATATTTCAAAGAATTATTTCTTTATTTTGCACATAGCTCAGAGTGCTGACATTTGATTTATAGCTGCATGGATGTACCTGGGGTTGCTAAGGTTACCCAATTTCATTCACCCATAGATATTTGAGATCTACATAATGCCATCACATCCTCCACTGCATTTCAAAGTGATGTTGATAAATGGTGCCTTCCTTAGATGATATTTCCATTTAGATGTGATATATCTCATGATTTCTGTCTTTTAAAATATTGTGGTTGATGAAATTTTACATTATGTGCATATACAGAAAGCAGGGATACATATTTTTTCAGTTTTAAAGGTTCGAAAAACTATGAGTGGGCTCCCCTCCCCCTTCCCTGCCCTGCACCTTTCCCATATGTTGAGGCTTACTGTGACTAATACTGAAGTTTTTTTTTTCTTTTAAGAAAAAAACCCCACATTATTGTTTGTCTTATTTTAGAGATATAACAAAGAGACTGGCTAGTCACCTGCAATCATTTTTATGATGTTTCATATCTTTGCAACAAAAGCTTAAGTTTTTTTTTAAAAATGAAAACATCTTTTTAGATTTTGATAACAAACCTATGGAAGTTATTTTTCCCAACAGATCTTTTTTAGAAGTAACACTTAGAAAATATACACATATATATATATAGAATTTATAATATATATTTTCTTATTGCTTACAAATGATCACTAACCTTTTAGCTTGTAATGTATCCCAGTCCTAGAAAGAAGTCTGGTTCAGAGTCTCCTAACTTCAAAGGAATAAGGGATTAGATGTATGGAAGAGAACAGTTAAAAACTCAAAATATCCATAAATTTTTGTGAGAAGAATAGATCTGGCTCCATGGGGCAATAAAGTTGCTGGTGGGAAGAGATGAATACATACCAAAAGCCACAAGCCCCATCTTATGAAGGACTAGTCTATGGATTATATGGTTTCGTTTCTCCCTAACCAGCTTGTGTGAGTTGTGCAAAATTAGTTTTTTACTTCCCTCATCTGAGTGAGAAAACAGTTATGAAAATGGCTGGCATGATGAAATGCAGGAAGGATTTATAAGGGGAAATGGTTAAGGCCTTTGGACCGTGCTCTTTGGAAGGAAACAGACAGGCTGTCGAGGAGTAAAGGATGGGGAGTGAAAGAGGGAGGAGTGTGGTAGGTGGTCAGGAGAAAGAGACCACTGGACTGCGAAAAACTGCTGGGGAGAGGAGGCGAGGGCAAAGGGCTAAGGCTGGGGAGTGAAGGAAGGGGTAGACTTTCTGATGGGCTGAAGGGATGTTGCAACGAGTGAGCGTGAGAGCGTCAGTTGCACTTAGTGGGGTTCTGTGTTACGAATATTCTCAAAAGTTTACAACGAGATGGCCAGTAGACCTGCTTTGTTAGGCTAATTATGATGTTAAAAATATTTTGAATATGTTGCCAACATTTAAACATGGGAAGATTTCACAGAAAAGTTCAGGTATTTGGAAACCTCTGCAAACTCAGACGATCTGGTGAGGCTAGGCCTGCATTCCTGGATAAAGTGATTGGATGGACCTGAGTAGCATCAGCCCCTTTACAAGACAATGCCTTTCCAGGTTGTAACAGTGTCCCTCTCTCCAACACAATTACGTCGATAAACACACCTGGTCCTTTGGGCAGGTGAGCTCATTCCTGCTTGGCTTCTGTCCTCATGTGACTTTTCTACTCCTGGTTCTGCTTTGGGCCTAATGCCTGGCAGACAGTAGATGGTCAATAAATATTTGTTGAGTATATGGAAGATAACATTCACCCAATAAATCTTTTGGTTGTTAAATTATTGTTTTATGTATGTACAGGTCTGTCCTCCATGGGAAACTGTTATGTTAGATCTTGTAGGGTGAGGAGTGTCTTATTCATTTTTGTATCTTTAGTGCCAGCACAGCACAGCAGACAAGTTAATAAACAATGGCTCAACATTGCACATAGATTGTGAGGCTGAGCAGTTGCTCTCCTCATATAAGGAAAGAATCGTACAATTAGGTGATAGAAGACAGTGGGTCTGTCAGCTAAGCTGGTAACAACAAAAAGCCAGCAGGATCATGGCAGCCCAGGTCAGTATGCCAAAGGGCTGCCGGCCTCCCAGACTGGCAGAAAATGGCTTCTGGAAGCCCTATCCTTTGCTCTTCCTGGCTGCCCCTCCAAATTTTGGTCTAATTTTTCTTGGCTCTGCTTTTTTTGCCTCTGGGGTCCTTCTGTTTTCCTTTTGGATTATGATTCGCTTTTTACCCTGCCCTGTTTCTTTGTTTGCATCTCCCTGGGGGTCTGATTACTCATCCCTTCATTTTCTGTGTAGCTGTCTCCAAAGGGACGATGTCCTTTTCTGTTGCATGTTTTGGTAGGATTTAAGGTAGAAAGGGATAGATATGGCAGGGCGGCAGAAGGAGAAGTAACTAATTGTGCACTCACTTTTGTGTTTAACTCATGATTCCTGAATAAACTCACTCACCAGTAAAACTGTTTGGGAGGTAATCAGGCCACAGGCTCTGGTGGCAGATTTCTCTGATTTGTGTTCTGACCCTGCCTCTTATTATTCCTGTAACCTTGGATGGATGATCTATTTAATCTATCTGGCCTCAGTGCCCTCATTTGTAAAGTGAAAATAATAATAGTGCCTACTCATTGCATTGTAATGAAGACTGAGTGAGTAAACACATGAGCAGCGCTTAGAACAGGGCTGGCGTATAGTAAATGTTCAATAAACGTGAGCTACTGCTATCTTAGTCACTTGTTTATCCTCATCCCCAAAGTCCTTTGGGTGGTTCCATGATCACCAAATCACCAGTTACACAAATATTTTCTTTTCTAAATATTTTTGGGTTTGGAGGAATATTAAAATATATTCTTTGAAGAGAAAGTAATCATTAGGTTGGCTTGAGTAAGAAAAATGAAAGATTGCTATACATTTATAATATTTATGTTCAAAGGGTTATCCAGGCATCGCTGGTGATGCATCAAGGTTTTCTAGATGACCTCTCCAGTGATGTTTTAAGTACAGGTCCAAAGTTCCTTATTTGCAATTCTGAAATTCAAAAAGCTCTGAAAATTAAGGTTTTTTCCTCCATACTCGTTGGCTGGAAGCTATGACCTGCATTTGATGGTTAAACCTGTCATGAACTGGCAAAAGGCTATTTTCAATCTTTATCATATTTAGTGTGAATATTTCACGTTT
This sequence comes from Aotus nancymaae, assembly GCF_030222135.1. Taxonomy (NCBI): domain Eukaryota; kingdom Metazoa; phylum Chordata; class Mammalia; order Primates; family Aotidae; genus Aotus; species Aotus nancymaae. The sequence continues at coordinate 50,672,261 of NW_026988431.1, read as the reverse complement.
TCTGCAAAAATATTAACACACTTTCTTATGGCGTACTGCCTCAAACCCTGCTTAAGGTGCTATATGATATATGGTATAGGCACTAATTTATCTTTCTAAAATTTGAAGCATATGAAATTCCAAAGCAATCTGTGTTCAAGAGTTTGCGGACATGTATAACCACATCTGTGCTCTTGTTTGGACCAGAGGGACACTTTTACTTCTTTTTTATCCATCCTTCCCTCCGCCATTTCAAGCACAGTGCTTTGAGCCATTCATTCATTTAATCAATATTTACTAATGCTCACTTATTTGTCAACCATTCTAGCCTCTCAGAAACAGTGAAAAAAACTGGTCTTTGTTTTCATGGGCTTTATACTATACTGGGAGAAGACATTAGGTAAAGAAATAAGATCATCTCAGAGTTTTGAAGAAGATAAACTGATGGGAAATTAGTTTGTATGGTATACGTGTGTGTTTGTGTGTGTGCGCGCACATGTGTGTGTGTATTATAGTTACTTTAGACAAGCTGGTTAAGAAAGACTTCTCTGAGGTATGACTTTGGGCAGTAATGATTAGAGCAAATCAGCCATGCAAAGAAGTGGGCAAGAGTGTTTCAGGAAGAGCAAATAGCAACTCTAAAAGCCTCAAGGCCAGAATGAACTTGACAATTTACACAAGTGGAAAGAAGACATGTGTGCTTTGGGCAACGCTGGCCATGATGAAGAAAGGTGTGAGATGTGATCAGACAGAGGCCTGGTGAAGGAGGGCCTTGAGGACATAGAAGGTATTTGGATTTTATCCCCTAGAGGTCATGGGAGCTGCTGAAGGCTTTTAAGCTTGAAGTGATATAATGTGTTTTGTGTTTTCAAAAGATCACTCTGTTGAATGATAACTATACATCTGCATTGTCAATATTTGCAGAATGAATAATTTAGTTACATGTTGCATATAATGCATAGATAATCTTCAAGTAACAGAGGGCCAAATAACATGACTTAAATAAGATAGTTTACTTCTAAACTGTCTTGTTCAAAGTAGCGTAGGTGGGCAATCCAGGACTGATACAGAGGTTCAGTGAGATGAAGAACTCAGGGTACAGGAGTTCTTTCAGCTCTTTGTCCACTATCCCTAGGTGTAGCCCTCATCCTTATGGTTCAAATTAGTAGCAAGAGCTCTCACCATTGCATCTATCTTTCAGGTAGCATGATACACCAAGTGGGAAAGATTATGTGTGAATCGTCTTTTGAGGAAGGTTCCTGGGGAAGTTGTCACATAATACCTCTGCATCTGTCTCATTGGTCAGAACTTGGTCACGTGTCCTCACTTGACTGCAAGAAAGACTGGGAAATGTAGTCTTTATTCTGGTCAGCTATGTGCTCAGCTAAACTCGGGAGTTTTTACTAGTATGAAAGAAAAGGGAGGGCAGATACTGCCATTTAGCGGTTTCTCTGGCATATAATTTTGTCATTCTATTTAGTCATAGTTTATTAAAGCTGGAAGTGACTCAGAGATCTGGAGGGTCAACACTCTCCTGTGGTACCATTTTTATAAACCCTGTTTCTCACAGGTACTTTAACTGAGGTCCAGAAAGGTGGAACACCTAGTGTCATGCAGAGAGCACCAGCTGCTCTAAGGGGAACCAAGCTGCCTCCTAGAGTTTTCTCAGCAGGGTTGGGTTGCTCTTTTAACTAGTTGTGCAGTTTACCAGACCCCCACCTCCATATACAACAACAAACAAGAGCAGGTAGACTGGGCAGAATGGGTGGATTTGAGTGTTGTTTAAAATGCCATCCTCAAAGCCTAAGAAGCAACAGTCTCAAAGGTTATCATTGAGGAAGCTCATCTATTAGTTCCCCCAAAGAGGATCGTAGAGGTCAGTCAGCAAGTACTAGGTTTAGACCAGGGACGGGCCTTGAGCAAGTGGGGCCTTCCAGATCCCAGAATCAGTTTTCATTTTTCTCCTTTTCTTTCTTATTTTTAAAAAATATTCATGCCCCTATGAGCAACGAATTCCCCAGAGCAGAATGGAGATGACCCCACGGAGCACTGGGCTCTGTTGATGAGAATTGCTTTTACCTTCTGGAAAGAGAATAGGCCACAAAGGATCAATCTTTTCTCTGTTGTATCTCTTTCAAGTTGAACTGCATCGGACAATGAGTGGATTAAAAAAAAAATCCTGTTGCCTGGTGTGCCTCAGATGCATTTGCCAATTTTAACATCATTCTCCAAGTTATATAAAACTGGAGAATAAATGCCGGAGCCTTCTGTATGGTGAGCAGTTTACTTCCCAGGCAGGGATCACATTTGTAACAAATCTCCTCAGAGATGCATTTTGTAAGCGAAGTGAAGAAATCATTAGTGAAGCAATATTTGAAGAAGAAGACTGGCCCAGTTCTGAAAGCAACTCTATTTTAACCTTTAAAAGATATCATTTTACTTACCAGCCTGCTTATTACAATGACACAGTGTTTTCTTTGGCTCCTGGCTCCATTAAACATATGTTTTATAGCAAGTTCTCAATTACATTATCCTGACAGGCCAGCTCATAAGGGCATGTTATAAAGTAGAGAGACTGCAAAGCCATAAACTGGCCCTCATTAAGTTTATAGTTTTATTACCTTGTTTAGGGCACTTTTTCTTCCCTTCTTCTCACCGGCTTTCTTTTGTGATGTTTAATTTATAAGAAGCGAGGGGACATTCTTGTCCCTCTTTTCCTCACGGCTGGTGAACTTGCCCGCTAGGGGCATTTAAGAAATGTGAACTCGGTTGTGCCCGTTTCTCCTCCCCACCATTCACTCTTAAGGGAAATTCTCCTCCTCCCCCAAAGGTTATCTGTACATTAGTACCCTTTTGGTGTTAAACATAAGTAGTCTGTACCTTTTTAAAAGTTTTATTTTATCTTTGACAAATAGTTTATATATTTATGGGGTAAAATGTAGTATTTCCATACATGCATGCACCATGTAATGATCAAATCGGGGTAACTAGCGCACCCATCGCTTTAACCATTTATCATTTCTTTGTGTTGAGAACATTCAAAATTCTCTCAGCTATTTGAAATATACAGTCTGTTATTGTTAATTATCATCACCCTAGGGCAATAGAACACCAGAATTTATTCCTCCTAACTAATGATAACATTGAGATTGTACATTTTGGCCTAAGACTGGTTGCTCTTAGATCGAGATGAGATCTTCACAACCTTGCAAAATTGACTTAGATTGACGAACCTTTAATAAATGATGTGCATTACCTCTTCTAGCTACCTATCTTTGCTGATCTGTTTGAGACAGTTCTTTTGCACCAGCACATAGAGAGGAAGAACTGGATTCTCTTACCACAATACTCAGGTCAGCTGAACTATTTTGATTTACAGACTATTACACATGCCTAAATATATTTATATCCCCATACTCTGACAAGAGAATTAAATCAGCTTGAATTTATATAAAATGTGTTATCATCATTGGATGGGGAAGGAGTATTGTGCTAAGATGCACAAACATCATCTGGCCACTGCTAATTACAGGCATGTAAAAAATGGCTGGTGGTTGCTTCTGAACCCAGACAGAATCTGTGAATGTTGATTATGAAGAGCTATTATATATTGATAGGTTAGGATTTATTACTGAAAGCATAAACCAATAGCTCTGGATTGGATGGTAGTCGGACACTGGGGAATCGGTCTTGGAGCTGTTAGACCAGGGTAATCTATCAGGAGGAGGAGAGTATATTCTATCAATTAAGGAACAAGCAATTCTACTGATTCGCTATTGGCAGACTAATAGAGGTAATGGGTTTTTCTAGACAGTCCTGGTAGTGTACAGCCGAGTTGGGGAAAACAGTGACATTAGACAAATAGAAGAACAGTTCATTAAACCTGAATGAAGGCTGTGATGGGGCGAGAGAGCTGGAGGACCCTAGGCTCTGACATGTCCCTCATGGGGGCCTCATGTAAGTCAACAAGAATGTGGATGCCTTTTGTCTTTGATGTATGCTGGAAACTGATATTCATGAGATACTCCCAAGAATCCTTTGGCGCAGAGGTGTGTTCACACTGTGGATCAGTTGTCTCATCCTACAGCAATGCTGTATTAAAGACAACCTTGGAATCGCAGTGGTTTAAATATTTTTCATTCTTGCTCATGGGTCAGTGGGTCATTTGGCAGATCTCATCTCTGGTTGTAGGTCAGGTTTCGTGTTAGAAACAATGCGGAGGGCCAGGATAATGGCCAGCAGGTCACCACATTCAGAGTAGTTAGTGAGTGAATGTTGCAGGTCCCATTCCCAGTTAGTGTCCCACTGAGTCTCAGTGTATGTGCCTGTATTAGTGCCACTCTAACAGGCTGACACTAGAGTTTGCCACAATATAAACTCCATGAAGGCAGGAATTTCCATCTGCCTTTTTCACTGCCATATCCCCTGCACTATAGCTAGATGCTGGTACATAGTGGGCTGTCAGTATCTGTTAGCGGAATGACTGAATAAAGGTGAAAACAGAACTTTCTAGTTTGGGGGCTACCATGCTGTCTAATGATGTCCAAGATAGGATGTAAATAGAAACCTCATCTCTCCCTTCCATTTAAGGGGTGTCAAGCGTAAATTGCAGGTGAGGGAGCAGAAAGGAGAAGCAGCAACCATGAAAACTCAGCTTTGAGGCAGGGAGACAGAGAGGCTGAAGAGAGGGCTAAGAACATCTCTTTGTTCTGCCATTAAGTGCAAAGTGCCTTGTAGCTCACTGTCTCATCTCCCCACAGTCTTCTCAGAGGGCCCTTCTGTATGTCCTATAGAAACCTCCAGGACACAAACAAAAAGTACAAAACATTTGGGATAAAGAAGCCAAATGAGAGGGCATCTTGATTCTGCAGGCTGGGCAAAGTTGTGACTTGTTTCTAGGGATTAAGAAAATAAAGGACTTAGGTCTAGCCCGGCTATATGAAACATGTAAGCAAGGGGACAGAACAGCGTCAGTCAATGAGAGAAAGCTCGGCCACACCACAGCGTTCTCCCAGACAGGGATCATCTTTTGTTCTTCTGGTAACTTTAGAGCCCACCCCAGTGCCTGGCAATGGTAATCGCTTCTTATAACATGAAAAAATTCAACTGCCATCGTTGTATCATCTGTAGTGTGATTAGAGCATGGGAGAAGGCTCCTGGGAGAAAAAGGCATGGTAAGATTGAATTCTCCACCTGACTGGAGGCACCAAGATTTCTCTGATTAGAATGTAGTTTTCTCCTTTTACTCACTATATAGCACAAGCCGCTGAGTACCAGGCTTTTAAATACAGACAACTTGCTAAAACAACCACACAATTGTAACCCATGTTACTTGAACAAAGCTCCTGGTTTAATTACTGTTTTCTGCCTCATCCACTGATTTTCTCACCCTCTACCATGGGAGATTTTTGTTCGTCCTGAATTCTAATTCCTAAGACCCTTTATCTCCTCCTGACCTCACTCCACAGCTTTGAACTTTGACCTTTGGGTTTGTCTGCTTGGCAACTCTCAGATTTCTTATCAATATTTTCCAAACCAACTTCTTCAAATTTCCCCAAGTCTTGCTCATCCTTCTATTGCCCTGTCTAAATTAATTCCAACAACCTCCTGAGATACTGTTCTCTTTCTTTTCCTATTCCACACCTAATTAAAAACATCCTGCCAATTTTTCACCCTAAATATTTTCTGAATCCATTTCCTTTACCCCTGCAAACACTGCCCTTGCTTGGGCCTTGTCGTCTCTTGCTGGTACTGTCACAGTAGCATACCACCTGGTCCCCTGCCTCAGGTCTTACCCTCCTCCTCTCTGTCCTCTGTGCAGCTACCAGGGGATCCTATTTAAAATGCAAATCTTGCCTCTTGAGTCCCCTCTCTCCGGTCACCTCCGGGTAAGTGTAAGCTCCTTACAAGCACACAAGGTCTTTCCTGCCCTGTCTACCTCCTTAGCTTCATCTCCTGCTGCTCCTTGACTAGAACTTAATGTCCTGGAGTCTTTGAATAGTTTAGGGTTTGTGTTCTTTGCATACTTTGCTTATTACATGTCTCTTGGCCTATTCTCACATGGGATTGTCCCCTTGTCAGCTGCTTTACTTGCCTGAGTATTTTTATTTATTTATTTATTCTGCAGCTCTTAGCCCAAATGCCATCTCCTCTGGGTGGGGCTCAGTGCTCCTTCTCTAGGTTTCATAGCCCCTTGTGCATGCCTGGACAATTTTAAACTAATATCATCTTTCCCCGTCTGCCAGCCTTGCCAGGGTGTAAAGCATGTCATGACAGGGATCTTTTTCTAGTCACCTTATTATCTGCAGCATCCAGCATAGTGCCTGATGCATAACAGACACTCAGTAAATACTTGTTGGGCTGAACAGGCTTTTGACAGTGCAGTTTCCTTGTCTTTCTTTTCTTTGCTCATAGTTTCCTTGTCTCTGATTTACCAGCCTTCAATGATGAGAAGTCAGTGTGAGGCTGAGGTTTTCTTTTGGAGCCTAAAATTGGTACATTTGTCATTGTACACTTAGCCAAAAAAGAAAAAAATCAACTTTGATTTTTTTTTTTTGGAGGCTACTTTTGAAGTTGAAAGGTTGACGTATGCATCATGATATAAAGTAGTAGTCTTTTCAAATGATTTTGCTTCAACCTTCCCAATAAAACAAATGAACTGTGTTCATGGGATTTCGACTTGCTGGTTTCTCTTTGACACTAAAATGAAATGAATGTGCAAAGGCACAAAAACAGTATGTATCCTCAATTGGATGAAAGCTCACCTTTATCTCCCTTTGACCCTTTTATTTTCACAATACTAAAGAAATATTAGAAATGGTAGGGGCTGGCGAATTTTTAGAAAAGGTATCAGTTCCCACTCCCTTTCCATCCTGTTGCCCTGGTGTAACCTTGACCTCCTCGTCCTCTCACCTCTGCAAACACTTTCCAGAATTGGCTTCCTTCCACTTTCTGAAGCCCACAATAGACATCTACACAATGGAAAACCCTCTGCTACAGCATCTTTTCTTGGAATCCAGTCCCCAGGGGCTTGTGTGGGGCTCGATGTAATCATTGATCAATGTCTCTGTGGGGAAAGCTGCCACCAGATATGGTCTCCAGGAACCCTGGTCTGCCTCTACCCACCCCCAGAGAAGTGGGGCTTTGAGCAGCAGCATAGCCAGGTTCTAACAGCAGGAAGGTGGGACTGGGGTGGCGTGGTGGCGGTGCCTTTTTGGTGGTGTGGAAGTAAGCACAAAGAAAATGCCCTTCTCTGACTACATTCTCTTCACTGTGTTTCTTTCATACTGTTTCATCTTGGGATCACAGTCAGTAAGGACCATGGTCACATATTACCTGAAAATTGTGAAAAGATACTACTTTTGGAGAATGAGTTCAAGCAAAATCACTAACCTCCTTGCTCCCTTCTAGATTTGAGAGGAACTGGGAGATTAGGCTTCTGTATAAGTTTGTGTGAGTGTGTGGATGTGTGGGTCTGGGTTTGTGTGTTGAGTGTGTGAGAGAATGTGTGTTGTATGTTTGTGAGTGTGTGTTTATGTGAATGTATGTGAGAATATGTATTTATGTTTGTGTGAGTGTTGTGTGCATATGAGTGTGAATGTATGGTTCTGTAAGTATATATATGTGAATAGGTATAGGTCTACACATTTGGAGATACAGTATCATGAGAAAAAGCTTCCTCTCTCCACCTCCAGTTTTTCTTGACACATTGTTCTACAGTGGCAGAATCATGGGTGACTTTAACTCCTTCATAACCTGTATCATCCCCTACCATCACCCAGATAAGCTTACAGCCCATGTACAGACAATACACTTTTGGCTTTCCCTTGCAACTGTGTTTTCAGTCTCCAAGCTCCTCTTGAAGAGATATACTAGAGCGATCTCTGCTCCTGTAATACGTAATTAATTACAGGGACCTGGAAAAGATGAAGTAACTAGGTACGAGCCTGGAAAGTCTTGCTGAAGAGATAGATGACTTGAAATAGAAGGTAGGATGTAGGGCTTGCTGAATGTCTCTGGCACAAGCAGTGGTAGCTGTAATCTTTCACAGTTGCTTGTAGTTATAGGCCTAAGAGGGGAAGGAGTCCTTAAAAGCACTGGCTATAGGATACACCTGCTAAACAGAGATGATGAAGTGCGTTTACAAAGATGACTAAAGCAATATCCTCCCATCTGTATTCTTTGGCTATGTAACAATGTCCATGTCTATTTCTCCTTCTCTTGAATCTAGCCTGACCTGTAATCTATTTTGATCAAAAGAATGTGGCAAAAGTGATACTAACTTCTGAGTGTGGGTCTTAAGAAATCTATAGCTCACACCTGCACCTCTTTAAAGAGCTCCCTCTTGGAGCTGAGTCTGCGCTGTGAGAGGCTCAGACCGTGTGGAAAGGCCTCTGTGGAAGAGAATCAAGAGGCTCCATAAACATCCCAAACTGAGCTTCTAGCTGATGTCCAACAATAGGTGCCAGCATGTGAGTTCAGCCACCTAGGTGCTCCATCCAGATCACTTGAGTCTGTAGAACTGTAGCCACAGCCCACATCACCTGGAACAGAAGAATTTCCCAGTCAATCCACACAACTGTGAGTAATAAGAAATGGTTGTTGTTGCTTGAAGACACTTATTTATAAGATGATTTTTTATGCAATGACATATTACTAATAGACCACGTGGAATTACTGCTATAGAAGTGAGCCGTGTAGAGAATAGGCTTTCTTCACAATTGCCAGAGAGTGAGCAAACATTTAAGTTATGCAGAGGCAAGGCAAATGATAGGAAAAGGTGGCTTTTATTCATATTTTTCTTTATGGAGAAGCAGTTTTGATTTAACTTTCATGTAATATGAAATAGTTAAGGGAAAAAATGGCTGCTTATCTATATTAAATATTTCTACAATGAACATTTATTAATGCTATAATAAGATAAAATATTACTAAAAACAGTTAATGGGCTTTTTATTGAGTTTCTCTATAAATGGAATAGTACCTTAAGGGATGCTTCACCTCATGCTGTGAGGAAGGTAGGGGATTTTTTCCTGAAAGCATTAGCTTTTACTTAATTATTAGAAAGTTCTAATGAGGATCATTTCATTTGCCTAGTTTCCAATACTTAATTTCTTTTTATTCTTTTTATTTAGAGGGAATAGATTTAAATGATACTTTGTGAGTTTGAAATGTAAAATCCTCCTTCCGAGTTGGTCTTAGTTAAGTTGAATCATAGACATAGATGGGTTCAGAGAGAATAGCCCTCGGGCTGCGAGGGTGCAAGGCACACTACAGAACCTTCTTTCTGCTTTTAGTCATCTGCCAACAATATTTTGTGTCAGAGAATGCCAATATATATGCTTTTCTTCTCTTCCTGGGAACATACCTATTTTGCTAGCCCCAGTGGGTATGTTGGGTCCAGGTGTTAGGCTCTGGCTAATGGGATGACTCATTAAAAAATTTCTGTGCACTCCTCCATTCTCTTCTCCAGTTCCACAGTTTATTAAAGGTCACTGGATGGAGACAGTAGCACACTGGATGGAAGGGGGTTCTCTGAATGACTAAGTGGAACACACCAACACAACCACACACCTCAGTGACCTGCTGCAATGGACTGTGACTTAAGCATGAAGTAGATATTTGATAGTTGAGCCACTAAGATTTTCTTATAGTTGTTAGCATTCCGTGACTAATTCATATTTACAACTGTAAAAGTGCTTTATATTTACAAGACGTTTTTATAGACATTATCTCATTTGATATCCACAATACCTCTGTGTTCTAGAAGGATAAGTATTATCCCCATTTTATAGGGGAGAAAATTGAAACACAAAGAGGTAGATTCTTTGCTCAAAAAGTGTTCTAAAGTCAGTAAGTAGCAGAGCATTGACTTGCCTTTCATTCTTTTTCCTCTTTCTCTTACTAACTCTCTCACTCAGGTCTGGTTTCTTATTTGAATTTCATTTGACTTTAGTCTCTGGAGCGAAATATTATGAAGGAGCATCTTACCTTTCTCTTTTCCAATTGCAAAAGTCAAATGAAAGCAATTCCTGTTTGTAAAGTCAAATTAAATTTGGCAGTTATTTTCATGTGCTCTACAGTGGGTCAGACAATAAAATGGATGGTTTACGCCAGTATTTTACAGAAGTGCCCTTAACTCTGATCTTGAGAGATGGCTTGTGTAAAAGGGTTACTTATCAAATACATCTGTTCAATTCGGAATACTATATCCATTTTGGAAATTAACAATATACATTAGCATGTTAAAGGCTCTGAGAAATTCTGCAGTAAAACACCCATTCTATAGTATGACGCTTCTAAATATTCTGATCTGTGGAACAAAGTTTTGGTAACTCTGGTTTAGATATTTACTTTTCTGACTATAGAGAATGGGATTAAAACATATTTTGCAGTTCTCTTGTGTTCTATGGCTGCGTTATATTATGAATTTCTCCATTCTCTATTTTTCTTATTTAGTCTTTATCCAAATTTCCATGTTCTTCTCCTTTCTTCTCCCCACTTCCCTTGTCCTTCTTCTTCTCTTCCTCTTCTTCTTTATCTTCATCTTCATTATCTTCTAAAACTATTAGCTCCCTAGATGATCAAAGAATGCTGCAGACATAAAGCATCTGAATTTCAGTAACCATTTGATAAAATTTACCACATTATCCTTGGATACAAGATGGATAAATGTAGGTTAAGTGGACCATGATGAGTGACAGAATGTGAGGGAGGAGGCCTTTAACTCCACCCCATTCAACAATTTTAGCAGTGATTGGATGGGCACATTAACAGTAAGCTGATTGAATTTATGAATGATGTGAACATGAAAGGGCTGGATAAATATACTGGATGCCAGAAAAAGATCTTTCAAAATCTCAGACAGGGCCAAATTTAACAAGACATTATTTAACAGGGATAAATTTAGACTTATGCTCTTAAATCTAGAAGTAAAACTGTATAATTATAGTATCAGATGACATGACATAAAAAAAACTTGGGGTTTCTAATTTGATTGTACATTCAGTATATAATCTTGTGGTTTTCATTTAAAAGGGCAAAATAAAACATTTTAACCCTCAAAATCCACAAAACTTTTTTTAAAAGAGAAAAGATACAGCAAAAACCTCTTTAGTCAATGAAACCAGAAAAATGATACTGTCCAAGCAACAAAGCAGAAGTACACATGGTAAATGTGAGATGTGGGAGCCTGCTGGTCATAGAAGTATAGATCCTATAGTTAGGATTCATTGCCATAAGCCTGATGGATATAAACAATGGCACTTCTAGGGGCAAAGACAAGTCAAAGAAAAGGTTGAAAAGGTTCCTAAAAAGACCTCATTTCACATCACTGAAAGCTGGAGAAAGTAGATTTGAAGTGGGAACCATGCTCTTTCTACCATCTACCATGATGCAGTTTGTTGAGAGAGACTGTTAGATGTGAAGGGTGAAGGGTAAAAAGAGAAGACAAGAGAAGAAAACAGTAATTGCCAGGTCAGAACCCAGGGTATTGTCATCTAATGGTTTTACGGTGAAGCTCAAAATAGTGAAAAGAAATGGCCCCAGGACAGCAGAAATAACTCATTTCTTCAAAAAGTTTACAACGAATTAGTTAAAGGCAACTATGGTATTTTGTACTTTCACCTTTATTTTTTTATTGTTTATTTTTTTAATTTTTGAGATGGAGTCTTGTTCTGTCACCCAGGCTGAAGTGCAGTGGCATGATCTCGGCTCACTGCACCCTCCACCTCCTAGGTTCATGTGATTCTCCTGCCTCAGCCTCCCAAGTAGCTGGGACTACAGGCATGTGCCACCACAACCAGCTAATTTTTGTATTTTTAGTAGAGACGGGGTTTCATCACGTTGGCCAGGCTGGTCAACTCCTGGCTTCAGGCGATCTGCCTGCCTTGACCTCCCAAAATGCTGAGATTACAGCCATGAGCCACTATGCCTGGCCTATACTTTCATCTTTAATAGAATTATACACTCATGCTTAATGGTTGTATTTGTCTGTTTGCATTGCTATAAAAAATATCTGTAGTTGGGTAATTTATAAAGAAAAGAGGTTTATTTTGGCTCAGGGTTCTACAGGCTGTACAGGAAGCATGGTGCTGGTATCTCCTTCTGATGAGTCCTTAGGAAGCTTACAATCATGGTGAAAAGTGAAGAAGAAGCAGGCATGTCACATGGCAAGAGAGAGAGCAAGAGAGAGAAGGCAGGTGCCAGACCCTCTTAAACCAGATCTCACATGAACTCACAGAGTGAGCACTCATTCATTACCCTGGGGATGATGCCAAGCCATTCATGAAGGACCTACTCCCATGACCCAAATATCTCCTATAAGCCCCACCTTCAACATTGGAGATTATGTTTCAACATGAGATTTGGAGAGGACAAAACATCTAAACCGTATCAGTGGTGACAGAGTTTACTTCCTATTCCTTGACTTTGGGTTTGGTTTTGTGACTTGCTTTGGCCAATGGGATATTATGTATGCAGACAGTCTTGAGATATGCCTGCATAGTTTGGCTAACCCTTTTGTGTTCCTGTGATTGCCATGAGAAGAGCACGCCCCAGGTATTTCCTTCATTTTTAACTGGTCCCGGAGTGAGATGGAGAAGACATTAGCCTTATGGGAACCATGAATCCAAGCCTAGTAAAAGCAGAGCTATCCTAGCCAACCCACAAACTAATGAATAAGTGTTTGGTAAGACACTGAGTTTTGGGGTAATTTGTTAAGCAGCTTTAATGCTGAAATAGCTCAGTAATACAACCATAAAATTAAGTGAGGATTCTGAACTCTCTAGTTTTGTCCTCTGTTTTCCAACAATTCAATCCTATGATACTCTCAAGCAGCTAGTGACTCTTCAAAAATAAGCAGAAAGATGGAAATTATGTATGAAAATTTGCAAAAGCAAATGAGGAAAGGAACACAAAAGGAAGACAAAGAATGTATATCCACATAAGTATTCATTCACAGAAAATAAAGATTTGAAATAGGTCTCCATATTTCAGAGAAACTATAGACAATATAATCTCTTTATAATAGTAAATTGTGAGAAGTGATACAATGATTGCAGGAAGAGATCGTGGGCTATCTCAACAGAAGATAAAAAGAAAAACAACTAAATAAGAAAACTAGAACATAAACATATAGAAAAATAATTATGAGATGAAAATCACAATACATGCCACATAAAGTAGAATGAAATGGACCAAAAAGTGAGTAAAAATATGTATAGGCTTGAGAAAATTAACTGTAAAGGAAATAAGTAGAAAATTACAGAAAAAATAATAAATGGAAAGTCAATATATACATATTCGATATTCCTAAAGAGACAGAAAAAATGGTATAGGAAACACATTTAAAGATATGATAGAAGAAAACTTTCTTTAACTAAGGGAAGACTTAAGTCAGTATATCAAAGAACACAGCATGTACCAGAAAAAAATCAATGCAGAATATTTCAAACCAATAAATTACAGTGAATATACCACAATTTAGGAATGAAGAATCATATGAAGAACGAAGCTTAAAAAAACAAAAGAGAAATATACAAAATATATTAAGTAAGTGCTGGTTAGATGATATCTAATAGTTTTGCTAAATTCATAGCTGAATTTTGGAGTTCCTGGAGAGTAAATTGCTGTCTAATAAAATATAAACAGTTCCTGATCAAAATCCTCTTGGAAGTCATAGAAACAATTATCATGTTTGTATTATAAAGATGAATGTGAAAAAATAAGGAAACATTTGAAAAAGAAGAGTACAAAGAAAAACTTGCCTATCAGATATTAAAATATACATAACAATAGTCAAAACAGTGAGATACCAACGTCAGAACTCCTGTATGAAAGAGAAATGTCTGGAATTCCTTTTCCACTGCTATCTGCCTAAAGACAGGCTAATCATCCTTCAAGTTTTGGCTCAAAGTTTATCTCCTCTGAAAAGTCTCCCTTCTTTTCCTATATTTTCATTGCACCTGAATACACATTTTTATTTGCTTCTGTCATTTGTCTAGGCTGTAAGGATACTAAAGAAAGAAACCATGTCTTTTGACTTATATCACCAATGCTTATATTAATTCGATGACAGGCACATGGTAGATATCCAGTATTTATTAAATGAATGAGAGAAAAAACAGATGGAAGAAAATAATCTTAAATTATGTAGCCTTACTCAGAAGAGTAAGAGTGAAATTAGTAATGATATATCCCTAATTTCACATTTATTTTGCAGCATGTGACAGTTCCTGAAAGAAAAAAATAATCAAATAATTATTTGTTAAGTTTGCATGTTTGTCTGTTGGAAACTCAGTTTTGCTTTCCTGATTTGGTGCACTTCCCTGAATTGCAGGGGATGAAATCCTGGGAACTACTTTTCTCAGAATCATTGCCGCAAGGTTCCAGGTTAGAGTTCATCAATGAGAAATATGAGATTTGGAAGGCAAAAGAGATGCAGAAACCACCACTGCATCTGTGACAGAAGTAGGTAGTTCTCAAGCCTTGGTGGACAATGGACATGAGGTTTTGCCATTGGCTTCCAAATGTCCTCCTGTGAATGACCCACTTTGGTGTTGTAAGCTGCTGCTATTTGTGTTGACAGTTTCCTGCATCTGCAGTCCTGATTTTCTGTATGTCCATGGTTTGGTAAGCCTCTATGTCTCAGAATTAAATTCCTTTCTGCTCGAAACACCCAGAATACTTCTTTTTACTGACTGGATTTAGACTGATACATTACAGAATGAAATAGACTACAAACTTCTTGGAACAAATGTTAATTAATAGATGCCTTTAGTTTTTATGTAGATTATAGTAGATATTTGGTGTTTATTTATTAGCTAGCTATGAGCAGTCACTTTCCCTGTTAATGGCACTTTAATTTTCTTTTGGGGAATAAGTTTTCTTCTGTTGAGCATGGTTTTGTTTGGCTACTAAATTGACGGTCCTGCTCTTTTACTCATCAGACTAGAGGAAACTCTGGAGTTTCCTTCCCTCAGATTCTTCCTTCCACCACCTGGTATGAATCTGGTATGAACAGGTAACTTACGCTTAGTAATCATATTTTCTCTTTGGGCTTTAAATCTTGAAGAGAATAACAAAATGCCCAATACATCCTGAGAATGCCTTTATTTCAGCAGAAGTGCCTCCTAAGCCTGCCCAGCCATTTTTTTATTTTTTGGCCAAGACCCTCTAGAACTGCTTGATTTCCGTATGTTTTTAGCTGTGTTATTCAGCCTTGTTTTAGTCCTGTGAGTTTTTACATGTCATTACAATAGCATCCATTTTTGCTTGTTATCCAGACTTGGACTCTGTTGCTTCTAATAAAGGAACTCTGACATATAAATAATCTGGAATAGCTTTAAATAGGCATTAAAAGCATTTTCTGGAATGCCGAGTATTCTAGAAAAATACATCTCAATTATTTCATTGATGAGAAAAATATAATATTTATTTATTCATAATCACATTCCTCTTTCCTATATCCTGCTTATAATACCAGTAAAATGTTAGCCAAATTAGTGATCTAAATTAGACTGAAACTTGGTAATCTAAATTTAATAAAATGTGCTGCCACTGCTATTAGAAATGGCAAGGGATTTTGAGAAGTACAAGAGAATGTATTTTATTTTCACAATTAGTGGTCTCACAATTAGTGAGACCTTGATCCTGATAATTAATGTCTGGTAATGGCACAGGTGAATTATGAAGGCGCCATTTCACACACATGGATAAATGAATAATCCTACTCTAAACCCATTAAAAATGCACAGGCTGCAAAGATTATAGGTTAATAAAGTGTCCAAATAAATAAATTAAGATACTAGCCATAAATTATTGTGTTCTGTCAACAATAAATTTGTTAACCACAGTACAGGAGGGAAGGCTTTTAAATTGAATTAATGCCAGGGCTGAATTAATAGTAGGGAAGAAAGTGTAAGAAGTGAACAGTTCATGAATGAGGAAAGTTACCTCAGTGAGTTAGAGCTTGTATAGTTACAAAAAGTAGTGTATTAACCAGGCTGGGTTAGGTTATGCTGCTGTAACAAAAACTCCAAACCTCAGTGGCCTCAACCAACAAAGGTTTATTTCTCTCATATGCTACATGCTCATCACTAGTTAGCAAGATGTTCCTTGTCATTGTTGTCCTCATTTCTGGATCCAGGATGACAGAGCAATCATCTAGGGTATTGCCAGTTATCATAGCAGAAGGATCTGGAGCATCTGACTCCATTAATTAAATGTGCAACTCAGAAATGAGATACTTCACTTCTGCTTAGAAGTTGTTGATCAGAACTAGTCACTAGCTCCAATCTACACAAGGGGGCCAGGAAGTAAAATTCTACCACGTGCTCAGATGTTAGGTCAAAATATTTTCTAATAGATGATAACTATAGCTTAATTTAAATCACTTTTAAAATTGCTGATTGAAATCTAAGGGATTCAGAATGTTAACTCCTGGCACAAAAAGCTTTATTTAGAATTGGTACCAGGTAGGTAGGGGGAATGGAAGGGTGAGTGGGTAAAAATCAAACCAAAGTCTCAAAATAGCACTGTGTTCTTCTTGCAAAATGTTTTGTGAAGGTTCTTCTTGTATTTTTTTTCTCTCTTTTAATCATCATTTATACTTATCTTTTCTACCAAAATATCCTAACACCCTTGTCTGCAGAATCCTAAAAATAAAACCCAATAATCTTAGGTGGTGGAGCATTTTTGTATTTTGGGGGATAGATGAGTAATGAGGGAACTGTCTAAAATCTGCTTATAAATATTAGGCAGAAATCCAATGGCAAATATTAGGTTGGTACTAAAGCAAAAATAGTAAAAGTAATGACAAAAACCGCAGTTACTTTTGCACCAACCTAATAAACTGTTCTGTGTATTCTTTAGGCTTCAGGTCACATGGGTGGCATTTACATTTCTTCTTTTACAATTTAGAATGTTCCAGATCATTTGAATAACACAGTGCTGTTTTGGATCTTTGGTTTACACACTCAAACCTCCGTTCCTCTTTAATTTTATTTGTTTTTACCTCCAGGAAGGAAAATGTTGACAACTCCTTAGTTGCTCTTCTGGTTACTACACTATAGAAGGTCTGTAGGAAAAAGCCACATGAAAAGAGCACTTGGTACCTTTCCTTGAAATAACAGCAACAGAAATATTTGCATGATGGTATTACATTTCACTCTTGGTTCTTTGAACACGAAGGCAAGCCAGCTTGCTGAAGTTGTCGTTAAAGTTCATGAAAGGCGTGGTGCTGCTTGTTAGATGCCTTCACAGAAATAAGCATTAAGAAATGCACTGGATTTTAATCTTAAAGTCTACATACTTGAGAAAAAATATAGAGTACATTACAGACTAGGGTAACAAACAGAATAATTCATGCCTCCCTAAGGGGATTGGGGTTTTCTTTCCAGGGGCAAATGAGCAGGAACAGAATGCCTCTTTAGCCCTTGAGGGAAGAATGTCTTGTATAGCTAATTCTCTTGGGCCAACTTCTACTTTATTCAATGGGAAATTGTATTTTTTATTCAACATCTGTTTTATCACTTTTCTCCCCTCAATCATCCCCTTTTCAACATTGCAGACCATTGAATCATATCCCAAGCATGGGAAAACAATTGTTCATGATCAATGATTTGTATCCTTTCTGTCTTGATAAACAGAGGGAAATTAATAAAATAGTTCATAAAGGCATTGGGACATTATTCCAACCAGTTACTGGGTGCTCATAGGGCACAGATGTGTCACTGCACAGCCCAAAGTGAGCTTCTGATATTTTGAAACCTTTTAAAGTGTATATAGGGCAAAGCTCTCTGTAGATTTGCTGAAAGAGTTTCAATCTTATCCTTTGGAACAAAGGGTGTAAATTGGTACAGAATAATGGCATATTAGTAACAGCTACTATTGGTTTTCTACATACTGACTACCAGATACTCTGCTAAAATGCTTTCCTTCTATTACTTTTAATTCTTTGTGGAGAATATTTTGTTATTCCCAATTTGCCCATGAGAAAACTGAGATTTAAAAGCATTAGATAAGTTGTCCAAAGTCATGCAGCTAGTAAGTAACTGATTTTTAAATTCTGGTCTTTTTGACTTTCCTCTATTCCCTTCATGTTGCTCTGGAATCTCCAAAACACTGGTGTATGGACTCTATGTTCCTGAAGCCAGATAGAATAATTGAGCCAACACTGTTCAGTCTTTCTTTTCATAAGTCATTTATTATTTCAGACACTGATGCTGAGAAGCCCCTAGATCTGAGGTTGAAAGGTGAGAATCTACAACTGATTGGCTGGATGACCTAGAGCAAGGAAGGGGTGCGTTGTTACACGATAATGGGGCTAACAATTCCTATCTACCTCCATTGCCACAATGGATGAGAGAGTCCATGGAAGTTTGAGAAGAACAAATTGCTATATAATTGGAAGGGATTAAGTTACAAATATTGATTTGTTAAGGTAGGCAAGCACTGACTAATTAGAAATTTCAGAATGATCCTTTATCTTACGTTAATTCAAAACAAACAAACAACAAACCAACAATTTATTAGTAACTCTCTACAGAGGAAAGAAGCTGATCTCAAGGGGCTGCCTGTTCTGACTCCGGTGAGTCTACATCACCATTTTTCACTACCCAGACCAAATTTAATTGTCAGTTTCCATCTTCCCTTTTGGCATCATCTCGTGTCTTAGGCCCTTTTGAACTCTGGCTGCTTTGTAAGCACTCTGGGCTGTGGCTACATCTAAGTGGGTAAATATGATCAGTATTGTCCCTCCTTTGCTATTTTTGCTGGTGGAAGTGGAATCTTTCAGCATCATCTAGACTTCCCAAATAATAGTAACCTTTGGCCCTTTATGTGGTCAATAAACTTCCCTGAGGGAAGCCCTCTTTCCCCCTTAACATGGCCCTCTCTGATTTGGATCTTCTGGATTATTGTCCACCCTTTCTCACTTCTTGGTTTAAACTCCAGAAACACTGAACCAAGCTGGTTCTCTGCATCTACCACAGGGTTGGTTACCTCCAGGCCTTTGCTCAGGCTGTTTCCCCTGCCTGGAGGGCCATTTTCCCACCATAAGCCCCTTCTTCTCCTGGCTTGCTCCAGGTTACTCTTCAGAATTCGGTCTAGGCCTCACTTCTCCTAAGAAGTTGCTCTTGATTTCCTGCTTCTCTGTGCCCCTACATCTCTTTGAGCACGCCTCCTATATCCATTACCACCATACATTGTAATAATCTCTACCTTTTTTATCCTCCTATTACCTCAAAAGGATAACATTATCTTCTCAACCTATGCCCTTCATTTCTAATATAGTACACCACCCAGAGTATTAAAAATGTTTCTCAATTAATTTCATACATTGAAATTAGAAAAATCTTTCCTTTTGAATGCTGGTTATGAGTTGCTCATATGCTCAGCTAGAGAAAAGATTTGTGCAAAGGCAATTATTTTAGATGACTTTTTTTTCCTCTTCAAAAGAATCCTTCCTCTTCTCACTGCCCTACTAAAGAAAAGATTGTTACAAACCTCTTCATGAGTTGGGAGAGATGGAAGTACAGACCTTTGAAATTATCTGATTAAAAAAATCATATAACCATAAAAATTGATCTGGGCTGAGTTTTAAATTGGGCATTCTGGCTGGGCGTAGTGGCTCCCGCCTGTAATCCCAACACTTTGAGAGGCCGAGGTGGGCAGATCATGAGGTCAGGAGTTCGATACCAGCCCGGCCAAAATAGTGAAACCCCATCTCTACTAAAAATACAAAAATTAGCCAAGTGTAGTGGCATGCGTCGTAGTCTCAGCTACTCAGGAGGCTGAGGTGGGAGAATTGCTTGAACCCGGGAGGCAGAGGTTGCAGTGAGTCAAGACCATGCCATTGCACTCCAGCCTGGGTGACAGAGTGAGACTCTGTCTCAAAAGTAAATAAATAAATAAATAAATAAATAAATGGCATTCTGTGAGATTGAGAAAATGGGATCTTGTTACAACTTGCACTTGTCTATTATGGGACAGAGGATGAGGAGCATGAAAGCTCAGTGAACTTATGTTGCCACCCTGATGTAGGTCCCCAGGTTGGTTTCAGTGGTCCAGAGCGTTTAGTTGATCTTTGTGTTAGAAATTACAACTGTGTGTAAATCAAACCCTTTGTCTATCTTTCCTGTTTACTTCTAAATATTCCAACATCTTCTTCCTCTAATACTTGGGTTCATAAATCCTCCTTTAGGCTTCCTTGGGTTTAAAGCCATATCTAGATAGAAAACAAAAACAAATGAAAATGATCACTGGGATAAGTAAGACCCCAAGCCTCTTTTTGACTGTCCTAAACCATCAGTTGAAATGAAAGTTTGGGTTGAGGAAGGGCTGGATGAGATGGCTACTTGTTTTGTCTCCTCATCACGCTCCGTGTCCAAGATGAAAATACCACCTAAATTTTCTGTCTTAGACGTTCATCCCTCCCTCTTTTTGCTGTTTGATTTTTGCTTCTTGTTCTGTGCTGAAGCCTCCTGCCTCCTCCCTTCTCCAAAACTGTATTTTATACTCAAATATCCTTTCTTCTCTGCTTTAAAAATTTTTGATAATCAGATGATGATTTTATAGTCCTGATTTATGTTTTAGAAGTTACTTTTCATAAGTATCCCAAATGAGATCTATTTGGCCCTTGCTGCAGACCAGATGCTGCTCAGATCTGGCAGAGCAATTGATTTAATCCTGTACATTTTCATAATTGGTAGGAATCGGTTTTCCCTTTATTCTAACATTACATATTTGTAACAATATGTGAAACAGGCTTCAAGCTTTTCCTCTTCACTTTCATGTATGGTATGGCCTTAATAAACATTTAGTAGTTTCCTGCAAGAGCATCACACACATCAGGATACTGGGCTTTCATTCTGTTTGCTGTTTTTAGTAAGTGAATTGGGTTAATAGGAAAGATTATTTAAAAAAAAGGAAGGATATAGGGAAACAAGAATGTATATTTTTCTTATTGAGTCTTTTCATTCTTGATACACATCTGCCTTTCTTCCCATCTTTGAAATCCTAAGATTACATTCTCTTGGGAAACTTATTATGGGCCTTATTAGGAATTTATTAAGTTATTCAGGCAAAGTCAATTTGTACTTAATTTTAAATCAGACAATTATTTCAATTATTCCAACTCTCAAGCCCATTTAGACAGAGCAAGCTTGATAATGAGGGTGGAGACAGACTCTTCATATGATAAATTTTACCCTGTGTGTGTTAGGCAGTGCCCTGACCTTGCAGAGAGAAGACCCAGATTGAATCTTTGCTCTATCATCCACTTGCTGCATGAACTAAAACAGATAGCAGAATGGCTTTGCATCTCAGTTTTCTCATCTGTATAATGAAAATCATAATTTTAACCTCTAGGCTCTTCTGAAGATTAAAATGAGATAATTTATATACATGGAAGTGTCTAACATGGTGCTAATTTAATGGACATTTAGATCTATTAATTTCTCCTACCTCAGTTGTCTGCCATAGTGATATGGTACCCCTCACTGATGGAGACAATGTTGGCCCAGTGCATTTTTCACACTGCGTGTTGAGTAAGAGGGATAATGGTGATGTCACAGAAATGTGATTATTTCTGGAAGGTGAAATTGAACTTCAAAATATGGTATGTGCTTTTTTTCTTCTCCAAATTTCAGGACCTCTGAAGGTTGGTCTGTGAATTGTCCTGAAAGTCACTCTGAAAAATTAGCTTGTAGTATTAAGTAGGTACATATTTTTGGGACAAGGAAGCACTTTAGAGGTGGTTTAGCTGAAAGTTCTCATTTTCAGCTGAGAAAATTCAGGGTCATGTAGGTGGATGATTTGACCAAGGCCAAATCACTAGTTGGTTATATCTGTTAATCAGTTAGTTTGCCTAGCTGTAAACAGCATCAAGCTGCAAACTACATCATTATGTAGTTTAAGTAGAAAAGGAATTTTCTAAATAACATTACGCAGCAGATAGCACCTCCAGAAGGACTGGAGACTCAGGGTTGGAGTCTGCACAATCAGAAGCCATTTCCCAAATTACATGTATGGAGAGCTCTACTGGAGAGCCAGCTGCTACTGCCATTGGCCACAGGCATTCCAGATCAGCACACAGGATGCTAGTGCTGGGCCTGTCCTACTGCTGTCTCTGGGACCTGGATGACTTTCTGCCATGCTTCCATCCCCATCCATATCAGTATGGATTCCACATGGAGACTTCCTTCTGCTCATCTCTGTCTTCTCACTTGAAATACACATCATAGACAAAGGGATCTAATGGCCCAAGGGTAGGCTATGGGCCTAAACCTAGCACCAAGGGAGGCCAAGAAAATAAGTTTATGTCTTATGCCTAGGCAAGGTGGGCCTCCTAAGGTTGGAAATTCCCTGACTGGAAAGGGTGCTGGACAACCCAAATGCCTGTCAAATGTCCACCACATTACAAGATCCAGGCAGCCATACAGTGCTGCCTTTACTATTCTATAACTCTTCCTGGTTAGTATAAAGCAAATCCTGGTTTCAAGTGTGAGACTCATATTTCAGCACAAATATTAAGTTTGTCAGAATTCTTCTCTGGGCATCCTTGGATATGTGGAGTCTCAGAGAGAAAAATATATTAATCTTTTTAGACAACATGTGTTTTTCTAGGGCTTTAAACTGCAAATAGATTTGGATGCATAACCAATGATTTATTTGATATGTGTTTGGGCTTCTACACAATCTTTCAAATACACACACTTTTATATAGTCTAACCTTTTGATTTGTGTGAGTTAAAGGTAGGATTTAAGTCATATTCTTTGTCTTAAGCAGCCCTGAATTTTTGGGAAATCAAGGAGAATAGGAGGAGTCTGTGAACTCTAGACCCTCAGATCTAATATTAATCAAGGTAGGTTACTAAATGAATAATTTGTTAGCACTTAGAGAACAGGAAGTGATTATTAGGACCTGCATGAATTTATAGAGTAGAAACATTGTGTGTTCTGACTTGTTGAGAACCATCTTCTGGTCTCAGCCAGATAGAGAATACATGTGCCATTCATGTCCTTCTTTAGTTCCTGTGATGACATAGGCCTGAGGGAGAATAAGGATAAAGAGAGAGAGACACTGATAGATACTCAGGAGTATATTGACCTCTCACATTCATTTAAAATATGAATTAAAAACTCTACAGTTGTGTTTGGACACAGATGGAAATGTCTTCATTCTAAAATCTTATTGGATATGTTTTATGCCATGCATAATAAACTAAACATTTATTAATACCTTAGTACTTACCAGAGACTATTTTTTGTCTCATTTAACCATCACAATGATTTTCCCAGGTAAAAATCATTATATATTTTCATAGATTATATTATACTTTTTTTTTTTTTTTTGAGACGGAGTTTCGCTCTTGTTACCCAGGCTGGAGTGCAATGGCGCGATCTCGGCTCACCGCAACCTTCGCCTCCTGGGTTCAAGCAATTCTCCTGCCTCAGCCTCCTGAGTAGCTAGGATTACAGGCACGCGCCACCGTGCCCAGCTAATTTTTTGTATTTTCAGTAGAGACGGGGTTTCACCATGTTGACCAGGATGGTCTCGATCTCTTGACCTTGTGATCCACCCGCCTCGGCCTCCCAAAGTGCTGGGATTACAGGCGTGAGCCACTGCGCCCGGCCTATACTTTTTTAAGATCACCAAATTACAGTGAACTAATTCTTAAAAAGGTTAATAATCTGCTCAAGGTAACTACAGAGCTAATATCTGTGTCTCTAAAAATTGTGATTCTTTTCTCCTTCTTCCCTGTCACATTGCCTCTCATGAGTCACACAGAAAGAGGCCTGTTTAAGTGGGAAGAAGGGGCCACATTGAAAATGGAATTCAACGGATCTTGAAGGAAGAGTAAGAGGTCACCAAGGAAAAAAAGACTGGAAAGCTAACTGAAACAGAGAGAACATGAGGTTTGAAGCCAGGTCTTCTTACATTTCAGGCCGAAGAGCTGAAGCTCTCCTTTAGGCAATGTATAATGAGCAAGAAAATAATATGACCATGTATTTTAAGTTGGTATTTTGCCTAACAACCAAAAGAAATAAAACAAAGGATCATATCTGGATCATGAATTAGAGATTCCAGACTTCAGCTACAAAAATGATGGCCTGAATTGCCATCGGCTGGGCATGAGCCCTGTTACCTTCCCAGTGATGAAAGTTTACTTTGCTCAACTCCTATTCTTCTGTCCCCTCTTGAACACCACTACCTATGTGCAAGACGGAAGCTAAGAAAAGAACAGAATTACAGTAGTGAAGTGAGGTCTTCCTAGTGTCTTAGCACAGTTATTACTTTGTGCATTTTGCAAACATGAGCATAATTTAAAAAAAAATCTCCAGGTGCTACATTCTTTGTGAGTTTGACATATTAATATCCCTAAAGATAACATGGGACCATTCAGGGAAAAAACAAACTTAGCCTAATTCCAGCTCTTACCCAGTATAGCAGTCCCATGAGGTGCTGGTAGGATGGCTTCGTATTGTTTGGGCTTTTTCGGCTCATCAGAGTCTGCCCTGTACTAACATTATGCTCCTCTCATCACTCTTAGGAGCCAGGTCAGCATCTATGTCTGCTGTCATAGTCTATATTGGAAGTATCTGGACTTCCTTTCAAAAATGTCAGCTTTTCATGGACTTCTCTGGGGCTTTGTGACAATGTTCCAAGCTTCACAGGCAATCTATAGATTTAATATGCCCTGGTAATTATTCTGCTCGGTAACATTTTTCCCCCTTCAAAAGTAGAATAAATGAATCTAAAAACCAAAAACATGTTTTAGCTGCCTCAGAAGATGGTCAGTCTGAAATGGTAGATTATTTAGGACCGAGTCTTGGTCTCAGGTTCTTCCTCAATAAACTCATAAATTTTTTCCATGACTCAGTTTACAGTATATATAAATTTAGTATATATGTGTTGAAATATTATTTTAAGAATAAAAAGATTTGTCAGAGTACTTTAAGTTGCCTTGATCGTTCTGATTCCTTCTCCGGTACACCTCTTTTATGTAGTCCTCAGCTCACAGACCACTGCTTCCATGATGTCCCCTCCTATCCTAGCTGAGCACATCTGTGTGCAGGTAGCAAGCAGGTGCACCACCCCATTTCCCTCTTCTGAGTCTTGTTCTAGTGGGAAAATGCAGGAACCTGGATGTCCCATTGAAGCAGCCCTCAGTTTCTCACCAACGGCCCAAAGCTCAGCATGCAGAGAGCTAGAGCTCCTGGAGATTCTTGATGTTTCCAGCTCACTAGGAAGCAGTCTATAAATGACTTGTGGAGTCTTCCAGCTTGTAGCAATCACTCTTCTTGATTTTATTTGATCAAGCTACAGCACAATGTGATTCCTGGATTGCATCTATCCAGCAAATCTTTACAATAGTCAATCCTGAGAACCTTTTGTCTACTTCTGAATAGGTATAGCTGTAGTAGGGTTATACTGTAGTAGCCTATTATGAAAGGTGGTGTTTTGCCTCTCCTTCCTTCAAACCCAGGTGCTGGGGAATGGGGAATTCAATATTTCACTTTAGCATGTCTTGAGGATAATTTGTAAACCCAATTCCATCAATAAAATTGTCTGCCCCAGTGACTGCTGCTCTCACCTGATGACATCCGATCTGCAAGTGACTCCCTGAGGTCATGGGGACCAACCTGCACCTGGCTCAGAGGCCAGGTGCTCCTGGAAGCGACCAATCTTGTGGGTAACACATTTGCTTTGGAATGTTAATCCCTTTTCACAGGGCTCAACATTTGGATTGCCCGGCCCCAGTCAGGTACTTGGAAATCACACTGCAGCCGCCTTAGATTGGAACAGGAAGTGAGCCAGAAGTTCTGAGATGCTCTTGGGCTATTGCTGACATATGGTAATCTGATTTAGTGCCGTTTCCTCCGAGTCCCCAAGGTTCTGTGGTCCCCTCTTCCTAGTCCTCTGGGAAATGAAGAAGATTGCCCTGCTTTTCTCTGATACCTCAGAGTATCAGGTGTTCTTGGGTAGATCAAGCTGGATGCAACATGACATGTTTGTTTGTTTTTTCCCCCACTCTATCAACATCAAGTGCCATTAGGTTGTAAACTGGTAATGACAGTGTTAACCATAGGATTCAAAAGATTTTAAGACTTTCTGTCCTTTAGCCTGGCAAGAAACTGAGGTAGTAACACTGAAAAGCCCCCAGGTAGGCATATAACACAAGCCTCACTTGTGGTTTGCTAAGTAAGTAGCCTAGCACATACTTTTCTGTTTAAGTTAAAGGCTAGGGTGTTATAAACCTCGAAGCTTGTCAAGATTAAGCAGCATTGGGTAGAAAGATGTGCTGTGAGCACTGGCCTCCAGTTATTGGGTCCAACCACATTTTAGTGAAATAAGATTGCTTTGCTAGAGTTTCATTTGTGGGCTTGTAAGTGAAGGGTGTATGGCAGATGCTATGATTAAGATTTCATTTCCTGGTTGATGCTACCACAGTGATCACAGTGCCAGCAGGGGAAAACTCACATTTGCTGGCAAGGTTAAATAGTGAGTGCTTCTGAATTTAATACAAATATTAAAAACAAAAAGAAACCACTGCCACCACCACAACAAAAACTCACTCAGGTTGATTAAGCAAACTGCCTTTCACATTTCTGAAGATGAAGTCCTTGTGTTAATGTCTTTCTACTTTGAAGATACCAACTTTTCCTCCATTCACTCTTTCATTTATTCATTTACCGAGCGCCTACTTTTTTAGATGCTGGGCGTTCAGTAGTGAACAAAACAGAAAAATCTTTGTTCTTATGGAGAGAGAAGGAAACAACTTTTTTAAAAAAGAAACAAATATGTCAGGTTGTTATAAGCATTAAAAAGAACAGCTCAAACTAAGGGAGATAGAAAATAATGGGGAAGCTGTTTTATAAAGGTCAGGGAAGGCATCTCTGAAAAGGTAACATTTAAGCAGAAGCCTGAAGGAAGTAGGGAGTGAATCCTGTAGATGTTTCAAGAAAGAGCTTTCTGGGCAGCAGAAATAGTAAGGTAAAAGGATCTGAGATCTATTAAGGAGCAGCGAGGAGGCCAGAGTAGCTGAGCTGGAGTGGACAGAGGAGGGAGAGTAGTAGAAGGTATGGTTAGATTGCACCTTTGGGAGATTTTGAGCGTGTGAGTGACATGATCTTACATTTTAAAACTTCCCTCTGGCTGTTGTGTGGAATTACGAGTGGAACTGAATAGGGGGCTATTTTTCAATCATCTCAGTGAGAGATAATAGCAGTTTGGATTTTGTGATTTGGCAGAAGTGGTAAAGAGTGGTTGGATTTTGGATACATTTCAAAAGCAGATCTGACAGGGTTTGCTGATGGATTAGATGTGGGTGCGTGAAAAAGAAAAAAGGCAAGGATATTGCCATGTATTTAGCCTAAGCACCTGGCCAAATGTAAGGGCAATTTTTTTTTTCAGATTTGGAAGATGAAGAGAAACGTTTCTGCATGCGTGTTGTCTGGTTTTAGATGTGTTAAATTTGAGATGCCTAACAGACTTCCAAGTAAAGATGTTGAAAAAGAAGTTGGAAAAGGAGTCTTGAATTCAAGGGCGAGTTTGAGGCTAGAGTTATCCATTTGGGGGCATATCAGCATAAAGGCAGATAGTTAAAGTCATGAGACTAGATAAGGTCACCTAGGGAATGAGGATAAAGGAGTCCAAGGTTTTTGCTGGGGGGCACTCTGAAATTTATAGGTTGAGGAGATGAGAGGAATTAGTATAGGGACCAGAGAAGAGCTGCCGAGCGGGTTAGGAGAACCAATAGGGAAAGGCATCCCAGAAGCTAAAAGAAGAATGTTCAAAGAGGAGAAAGTGGTCCAAACTGTCAAGTGTTTCGGGGGCGGGGATTAGGAGCAGTGATAAATCCCCATTGACTCTGATAATGTGGAGGTCATAGGTGACCCTGACAAATGCAGTTTCATTGGAGAGGAGAGGAGAGGAGAAAGCTTACTGAACTGGTTCCAAGACAGCATGAGAGGAAAGTGAAGTAAGTGGAGGCGGTGAGTATCGGCAGCTCCTTCAAGAAGTTTTGCTGTAAAGCGAAGGAGACACGTTGGGCAATAGGTGAAAGGGTTATGAGGCCAAAGAAAAGTTTTTTTCAGCAAATGTTGAGGACCTACTGCAAGCCAATCACAAGTTACACTCTCACAGTACCCACAGTTGGTGGGGTGGGGTAGGAGTGTGACCAAGCACCATCAGCCATGATGAGTTAGAGAGTATGTGCTATGAAAAGAGCGGGTCACAGAGGCCAGCACAACCAGCCACACTTGGGGCCACTAATTGAATCCATCCAAATGAGCCCAGGAAGGCGTCCCAGAGGAGGTGATGCCTAAGCTAACCCAAGAGGAACGACTAGTGTTTAAGAAGGGCACAAGTCCTGTTGAGGAACCACATCCACCTAATTTTGCCTTTTGGGGGGTTTTGGCCACTATTAGGTGGTAATTAAAGGGTTGTTCATTGGTCAGAGTGTTACCTCCCTTTTTCTCCATGCTACTAAAAAGCTAAAGTTTACCCTCAACCAAAAAAGCAGCCCCTACAAGCCTCCCCAGCCTCTCCCCTTGTCACTATCATTTTATACTTGCCATATGGCAAACGGGAGCTATTTGTGATTCCCTGCATACCACCACTATTCCAAGTGAGGTCTCCATGTCTTTACCCAGCGGGGCTCTCTCTCTCTCTGGAATACTTACCTTCTTTTTACCTTCCCATCCTCATTCATCTACCTGGTAAACACAAATGGAAGCGCTTGTCAAACTTTCTAGAAATTGACCTGAAGATATTCACACATGATTACCAGTTATACTATTGATGCTATATACTACACAGATCCTGTATAGATTCTATTTATTGCACTTCCGTACGTATCAGTTATCTTCCAGGCACATTTTCCTTCACTGCCTTTTGTAAGGGCCTTTCTTCAAATTCCTATGTTGCTAAGGGAGGGGAATGGGTGAGTTGACCTTGCATGGAGACTAAGTCTGGAAACATCCCTTTACTCTCTTCCTTCCACTCGTTCTACTCTTCCTTTCCCATTAGACCTTGAGCCATTTGCAGAGGACCCCCAAGTTCAGTCTTCATTAGGCACCACATGACTTACTCCCAAAGTCTCTTTCTCACCTGACTGACACCAAGTCTCCCTCCCTTGGTGCCTCAGGGAATTGGGTGGTAGATTGGGACCTCCCAAAGTCTCTTTCTCATCTGACTGACACCAAGTCTCCCTCCCTTGGTGCCTCAGGGAATTGGGTGGTAGCTTGGGACCTGAAGAGCAGTGGCTTACCAGCTACACTTGCAACCAGGTGGATTGGTTGTGGCAAATGCAGGCCGGAGCAGAACTCATGCTGGGATGTTGAAGGCAATGACTGTGAGATCAGGGGAGAAAGACAAGTCTAAAAGGCAGGAAGCAGGACTGCAGATGGGAACAGGAAGCCTGTGGGGAACAGTATCTATCCTGGAGGCACTTTGTAAACCCTGGTGTTTGCATCTCCACATTGATGGTTGCAAGGGTGCATTGGGCAGGTTGAGAGAAAAGCATCTGATGAATCCATCCCCAGGAGAACCTCACTAACTCATTATGGCTAAACTGTTTTAGCTCTCCTCCAGGAGGGAGAGAAAAAAGAACTCACAGTGGTGGAATTTCAGGCAGAGGGGTAATATCCCAGGAGAATAAGATGGCATGGTCACCTCCTCAAGAATCCCCAAGTCAGACAGATAAGTACCCACTTTGCAGTAGCAGATGGATGAGGAAAGCTGTAAGGATGAATATCTTGGTTGGGATTATCGCTGTAACATCACAGAAGACTGTGGAAAGGTGCTGGAGTAAGAATGTTAGTTGGTCCTCTGTGCTTACATCTCAGGAAGTAAGCAGATCATGGCTTCCTGGCTTTCTCCATTGGAGTCCTGCTTAGAATTTGAGTAGACAATTGCCTAGGCTCTAGGAGGCCTAGCCAGTTATTTATGGTGTGATCTCTGGAAAATCACTTGAGTGGGGCTTAGTTTTCTCATTTATTTATTAGCTGGAGTTATGCTGGACCACTTGCCTTACAAGGAAGTGACCATGAAATGAAACGTCAAATAACTTCATAAAATATAGAGTTTTACATACATGTCAGGAATCACCCTTCTACTGTTCACAGTTCACAGTGGAAGGATGATGAAGATGATGCTCTGTATAACTTCCAAAAAGGTGGGCATCATTTTTTTTTTTTTGAGACAGAGTCTTACTCTGTCGCCAGGCTGGAGTGCAGTGGTGTAATTTTGGCTCACTGCAACCTCCGCCTCCTGAGTTTGATTCTCCTGCCTCAGCCTTTGGAGTAGCTGGGACTACAGGAATACCTTACCACACCTAGCTAATTTTTGTATTTGTAGTAGAGACAGGATTTCACTGTGTTGGCCGGGATGGTCTTGATCTCTTGACCTTGTGAGCTGCCCAAAGTGCTGGGATTACAGGTGTGAGCCACTGTGCCTGGCCGTTTGTTTGTTTGTTTGTTTGTTTTTATCTGTTTTTCCTATAAGGACAATGACTTGGGTGACCAACCTGTCCCAGTTTGTCTGGGAGTCTCCTAGTTTTAGCACTGAAAGTCCTGCATCCTGGAAACCCTCTCAGACTTGAGTGAACCAGGATAGTTGATCATTCTAAACACTTTAAGGCAGGAATCCTGTGTTGTTCCCGTTTGTGTTCCAAGCCCCATCCTATGGCACGTGGCCATGGAAGCTCCCTTCGGTGGCGTGCACTGCTGGATGAATTCCAGCATTGCTGGCTGGCTGTGCGGGGCAGCCTTGGGCAGGGAATCCTGCCACATCCCGGCTGATTGACAACTGCTCGCACTTTCCCTTCCCCCTCACTGCTGATGGTTCCATGTTTTCCCCATTTAAAATGGCATTTTGGGAAATGGTTCTCCCCAGAGACTGCATTAAGGTGACTCAGATTGTGGTACTCTCATTCCCTCAAAGGCTCGTTATTTAAATTATGGCTCATTATCAGCAGCCCTATTTTCACTGGCAGCTGTGAGGTGAGATGACATTTCCAGGTTTCTCAAAGCACCTTGGGAATGATCAGGCTAAGTCAGGTTTTTCCCCTTGAGGTGGTGGCCACAGGGAATAGTGGAAGGAGTCTACTGACATTGCATGAAGTGGATGGCAGAGAGAGAGGGTCAGACTTCCCTACTGTGGGTTCTAACCCAGACAAAGCCTCTTTTTTGGCACTTCCTGGAAAAAAAAACAAGTCAAAAGGAACCTGGTTATTGTCCTATGATGTGGTGAGCCCTAACTGACAAGGCTGGAGCAGCCTGGCTTCTTTTGGGTTAAAGTGTCAGGAATAAAAGGTCACAGGCAAGGTGGCAAGGAGAGAAGCAGAGAAAATCTGTCTGTGGGTTTTTAAAAAAAAGGAAGAAAGAAAAGTTCCTGCTTTTCTTTCCTGTGTGAGAAAAACTATTTAAACTGGCACAAAATATATTTAAGAAGCATATTCTTAGAGTTACTTAAAAAAATACCCTGTATATTATGGCAGCAGCAAAATGTATCCTTAATAGAATTCATATGGGGCCCTCGATGATCATGATGTTTGGAGAGGAGCCAGATAGTAAGTAATTTAAACATCACAGGAAATTAAATTTTAGAATTCAATTTTGCATAAAGTTTTCTGTAATGAAAATGTCACACATAAATTATGAAGTCTGATTATATTCTTTTTTGACTTTTTTAATAAAATAATAGAGGTACTTGACAGTTAAGAACAAATGCATATTTTATGTGAATAGTATTGCGTTCAACCAACGTCCTCTGGAAATAATGGAACAGATGTTAACACTGCTCTATCAGCTATCAGGTGCTCTGTTAAACAGCTCCAAACACAAGTATTTATTAAAAAATGCTAAAGGGGTTGTCTTTTAGGGTTATCTAATTGTAGACTTAAAATGTAGATGGTTAATGTAATTAATTATACATGTAGAATTATATAGTTGGGCTATAATTTATTATATGTGTGCGTATATAAATTATATAATATTCTGTTGTAAATTAATTTAATATGGGCACAGGGAATGACTTCTTGAAAATATTAAATAGTTCATAATGTGGTTATAAATCAAAACTAATCTGAATTTCCACTTAATTTTGAATTTTGAGAAGGAGGATGCTTTAACTCACTGTAGGGGACTTTGGGGGTGCTGATTGTGTTTTAGATTAAATCCACAGCCGGTAATTATTTTTAATAATATTCAACTAAAAAATGCCCCAAATAAAAAGCCTGAGCACTCTTAATTTGTTTCAGGCCAAGCAGCATTTTTCTTCAAAGCAAAAAATATAATGAACGTTTATTTTGAAAATTGACCTCCTCCATCATAACTCCAGGGCCCTAAGGAGGTCTTTCTTTAGGCTCACAATGAACTCTTGCACAATGCAGAGATCATGGCCCTGCTCTCTTGCAGGGGGGAGAGAATTCTTGACAATGTATGTCCTATTTCATATTTCCCTCTTTGAATCTGGTTATTACTTCACCTACTTGCTTTGTATTGGGGGACGGGGTCTGCATATATTTTAAATTTTAAAGGAGTGCGACAAAGCTTTCTTGCTTAATCAGAGTCACACACAAATGTAGGCCAGCCTGTTTGTCCAGAAGCTTGTATCTTCTTTTGGAAAGTAGGCCATGTCAGTTCACAGTGGAAGGAAGATGAAGATGATGCTCTGTATGACTTCCAAAAAGGCGGGCATCTTTTTGTTTTTATGTGTTTTTCCTATGAGGACAATGACTAGGGTGACCAACTTGTCCCAGTTTGTCTGGGAGTCTCCTAGTTTTAGCACTGAAAGTCCTGCATCCCGGAAACCCTCTCAGACTTGAGTGAACTAGGATAGTTGATCATTCTAAGTATGACCCATAAAAGCTTACAAACCAGTATTTGTAAAAGATGTGTGCACAAAAGCACATACTGCCATCATAAAGGTGGCACGAAGAGACAGAAGGTGCTGATGTTCATTGAGGGTGGGCCTCTACCCCTTGATGGTCAGCATGTGCTGGGGGCTGGCCCTCAGTTTTGCAAGTGCACTACTGAGATTTTAGGAGCTGATCCATGGTTGATCAGGCTCTAGGTCGCAGATAAAAGAGGCCTCCTTAGTCAGCGAAAGGAAGGGAGTTCCTGCTGATGTGTATGGGACTTTGTGTGAGTGAGTGATGAGTTCTTGTTGAGCTTAGTCACTGAGATTTGGGGGTTGGTCTGTTGTGACAACTTGTGCCAATATAGAATTTGTCTTGAGGTGAGGTACTATCATTAGAAGAACCTAAAATACATAGCATTGCCCTAGCTATCAGGATGGGTTGTGAGGAAACTAATATTGGAAATGAAAAGATGATGATCCTGTTGTTTTGTGGCAAAATGGCCAGATAAACGATTTCTTCTAATAACTAGGCAGGAAAACCACTTACCTAATTAATTTGTAGTGCTGTGAGAAGATAATGAAAAACAGGACTTTAGTAGTGTGTCATATTATTGGCTATGCTTGACAAGATATTACAAGAAAAGATGAAATCGGGAGAGAACTGGTCAGTTTAAAAAACAGAAAAGAAGGCCGTGCACGGTGGCTCATGCCTATAATCCCAGCACTCTGGGAGGCCGAGGCGGGTGGATCACGAGGTCAAGAGATCGAGACCATCCTGGTCAACAAGGTGAAACCCCGTCTCTACTAAAAAATACAAAAATTAGCTGGGCATGGTGGCCCAGGCCTGTAGTCCCAGCTACTCGGGAGGCTAAGGCAGGAGAATTGCTTGAACCCAGGAGGCGGAGGTTGCAGTGAGCAGAGATCGTGCCATTGCACTCCAGCCTGGGTAACAAGAGCGAAACTCCGTCTCAAAAACAACAACAACAACAACAACAACAACAACAACAACAAAAACAGAAAAGAAGTAGTACAGAGAGAGTTTGAAATTCAGGGCCTTAAAATTTGGAAGAGTTGACTGCTTCTAGAACCCAAACAGTAAAAGATGGTATTTAAAAAGACTTTAAGGGGAAAGTGTTTCTCACTCAGTTAATAAGCCTCAAGGTAAATATTGCTCAAGATGTAACTCTCTCATTCAAGCCTAGTAGCCTATTATCAGTATTCACAGTGGAGTTGAGAAAAAGAGGCATGGAGGTGAGGAAGCAAAGAAATAAAACAGATCTAAGAAACTACAGGCTGAAAAGTTCTTTGGGTATGCTTACTTTTTATTATTTATTTATTTTTTGAGACAGAGTCTTGCTCTGTTGCTCAGGCTGGAGTGCAATGGCACGACCTCAGCCCACTGCAACCTCCGCTTCCCAGGTTCAAGAGATTCTCCCGCCTCAGTCTCTGGAGTAGCTGGGATTACAGGCACCCACCACTATGCCCAGCTAATTTTTTTGTGTGTTTTTAGTAAAGATGGGGTTTCACCATGTTGACCAGGCTGATCTCGAACCCCTGATCTCAGGCGATCCACCAGCCTTGGCGTCTTAAAGTGCTGGGATTACCAGTGTGAGCCACTGCACCTGCCGTGGGTGTGCTTATTGTCCAATGAAGTGAAAAGCAAAGAGAGTTTTTAGGGAACTACATAACTAATGCAACCATGTAAAGGTATCTGAATATTTAGAACTTAAAACGACCCTGAAGCCCCTAATCGAAAGCAATTTGGGAAACCTGAGACACCCCTAGGGAGTTTAAATTCTCTAAACCTCACTTAAAATATGGCTAAACAGATTAAAGAAAAAGAAGAATCTCCCCCAGGATGAGTCAAAGAGCCAACGAGAACGATGAAAAAGGAAGCTCTTCGCAGAGAGCAGAACCACGTGGCCTAACCAAGGGGCCTCTATCCTGAGGGCAGAGCTTCTGCCCACTGGATTCCTGAATTGCCACAGCTCAGCAGCTGCTGTGTGTTCTTCCATTGTTTTTTTTTTTTTTTCAGATGGAAATGTTTACATATACCTTATGTATGCCCATGCATGTGTGTGGAGAGAAAGTAGATAGCTTGTCTTTTTTGGATCAGGACCTCAGAACCAAGAAAAATCACATCATCTGGCTCTGATAGAGAAACAAACTGGACATCACCCAGAAGGACTGAACTTTGAGCTGGATGGATGGAACTTTGGCTGGTCTCCCTTGTGGAGGAGTTAGGGTATTCTTTGTTGGAAGAAAGAAATAAAGAACTATTTGGTGATGAAAAGGGTGAGCCATGGCAGATATAGTAAATGATGATCAAATATTCCATGTTCTCATTCACATTTTCCAGTCTCTCTGCAGTTAGTTGGGCATGTATGTGATTACTTAATGGGAGTGGCCTATTGTATAGGTAGCTATCTTCAATCTTTTCACATAATTTTTGCTTATTTATAGTACTTTTATTTCAGACTACATTTTCTGCCTCTGCCTTCCAATATATGTCCTGCTTGGAACTTGTATCACTTCTATTCACTATCAATAGACACTATGTTGTTTTTTCTTGTGATAATGTTATCAAGCACTTAGGGACAAAAACTTAGTTTACATATATTCAACACTGGACAGGCTTCTCCCCAAATATACCCATCCTGGAAACAGACTTCTTTGTTTTATGTCTTTGCCATTTCTGGAATCAACTAGAAATGCTAAATACAAAAGTGAAAGATTTCATTACCTCCAGAGCACTGTCTATTTTAAACTCTCACCATATTTGTCAACTGGGAAACTTTGTCTTAGTGAGCTTTGCAGAGCATGTGATTGGCTAGAATTACAAGTTTTAGTTTTGGACCACTTCTCCAAAGTGTTACCCTAAGGATTTCAGCAATTCTGTTTCTTGGCTTAGAAAGAAGATGACTCATTCAACCAGAATCTGTTCTTAAGTTGAAAAGTCACAAGAGAGACCATTGCTGATGTGGTGGCCAAAAGGAAGACCCTTATCCAAGTAATTGCTTCCTGACTCCCAGGCCTAGAGCTCTAATTCTATTGATGTCTCTGGTTCTCAAGAATACCATTTGCAATACTGATGTGATTGGCCGTATGTGAAGGTGTACATTCCTTTCTTCTGAACTGCCTTCCACAGGCACACATGTAAAACTGTCTCTATTTATGGATCATAGCAGATAGGACTAGTGATTCCTCTTCGTCTCATCTACGAATTCTTATGAGCTACCATTTTCACTCTTTGCTAAGAGAGAAGCCAAGTTATGTGTCTCCAAAGGACAGCGCTACGAAGAGTGGCACCCAAAGCAGACCTGGGCAACAGCGCTGATGTAGATAGG
The DNA here is from genome assembly GCF_030222135.1 of Aotus nancymaae. NCBI lineage: Eukaryota > Metazoa > Chordata > Mammalia > Primates > Aotidae > Aotus > Aotus nancymaae. The sequence continues at coordinate 50,636,066 of NW_026988431.1, read as the reverse complement.
TTGGAGCCCTGTGAGCAGGTCAGGCCGGAATTATGACTGGTTGTTTCTCACATGATTTGGGGGTGTGAGTAGAATGATTTCCTACTGGGGCTATTGAAGATACCATCGTGCCTTTCTCTGCGGTGCCAGGTGATGAGTATGATTTCTGGTGGAGAGGGTGTGTGGTGGAAAAGGACAGGCTTTGTACATGGATTCCTCAGATTCTGCAACCATGGGCTATCTCATTCCATACTTACCACATGGATGCAAGACAAAGTAATTACAAGAGATTTTCATCACCTGAGTATTCAGTGTCTAAGCTTCTTTAGGTTTAAGTAAAGGTTATTATATCATAAAACATTAATAAATAATCTCCTATTATCTCTCATTCAACATTAGTGTCTGTCTCTGCTCATGGCATCAGCATCCTTGTCTGTTGCCTCCTGCTGGTTTCCTAAAGTGACAAACCCTTGTGAATAACACGAAAACATAAGGGGAATTGATGGCAGAGGGAAATGGGAAATTTTGCAAAATATGCAAGATTTCATGAAGTTGAGAAAAGTGATGTTTGAAGACTATTTGAATCACATGTAATATCATTGACAAATCAGGATTTGTCAGGGTTAGCAACTAGAAAGTTAACAGGGGTGACTTCACCATAGACACGCAAAAGAAAATCATTGAAGCCTCATTTTATTTTCCTGGAAAAATTGCTGAAGCTCTTGTATATATTTGTGAAAATGACCTTTCCTGGAATCTTCTGTGCATGTATAAAGTGAAGAATGCTGTTATTTTGCTGTTGATTTGAATGAAAGTTGTATTAAATCCAGAGAAACCAATCAGCACTTGATACATTTTTTTTTTAAATTTCTTCCAAGAATTAGCAACTAGTTGCAATTGTGATCTATACTTTGTTACATATAGTATAAAACTTGTTTTTTCTATTTAGTTTCATTTATTTTTCATGTTGAAGTGACAATAGAGAGTGCAGTGGCTCACGCCATAATCCCAGTACTTTGGGAGGCTAAGAGGAGCAGATCATCTGAGGTCAGGAGTTTGAGACCAGCGTGGCCAACATAGTGAAACTCTGTCTCTACTAAAAATACAAAAATTAGCTGGGCTTGGTAGTAGACACCTGTAATCCCAGCTACTTGGAAGACTGAGGCATGAGAATTGCTTGAACCTGGGAGGTGGAGGTTGCAGTGAGCCGAGATAGCACCATTGCACACTAGCCTGGATGACAGAGTAAGATGCCATCTCAAAAAAAAAAAAAAAAAAAAAAAAAACAACTTTTATCCTTCACTACTTATATGTCTATATTTTAAGGGGACGTAAAACCTTTTCAGGTGCCAGGAAACCGGGTCTTCTGTATTTGTAATAATGGCATAGAAGTTATTTAACTTCATTTTAATAATGAGCAAATCAAATATAGAATAGGAAAAATGTAATAACAAATATGCAAATAAAATATAAAAGTATTGTACAACATTCCTTACTTTAAAGATACATTATTTAAAAAATAATTTAATGATATTTGCCAGATTGTTTTCCCCTTAAATCATTTGCTTCCAAGACTTTGTTTTGCACCCTCAGGTTTGTTGTCAGCTGATAAGCAATATCTCATCTAGTGTTTAAATAATCCACTATTTACTTAGCCACATACATGGAGCTGCTTACTTGATTTTGTCTGATACCAACTATTTCTTATTTCTCAGGAACCGATCCATGTTTCCTTGGTCCTGAATGTTGGAGTAAACTCCCTATGCTGGTTTTCCACAAAGTAAGGCAGTAGAAAACTTAAGTTAAAAGCCAAAACCCTCCTTACTAGGTTTGTGAAGCATCACTTAACTGAGGGAGGCCTTAGTTTCATCATCTCTAAAATGGAGTTAACATTATTCTTTTATTTCCCTTACATGGTTGTTATGAGACTCAAATGGCACGATGAACAAGTTTTGGTGACACTTTATACACTGGAATGAAACCAGCATTGACTGAGCCTCTGTTAGGAACTGTATACTGGGCTGAGTGGACTCACATGCAGGATTTGGATATTATTATTATGATGCAGCGTGACCGTCCTAATAGTCTTTGATTATCGTGAAGCAGATTTTCTGCTCTAGTTCTTTGACCCTCACAGTGGAGATCTTCAATCCCATTACGTCTTCCTGAGTTGTTTCTAATAGACTCACTCAGGCTGTCTCCAGTGAGTAACTCAGTGTAACCCTGTGACCTTGGGACACAGCCTGCCCAAAGGGAAGACCACCCAGTAACTCAGACTCCAGATTGCTGAGCCATCTCCGAGTGCTCTCTCTTACTACCCAACCCCTTACTTCCAGCAAATTTAAAAGAGCTGTCAGTTCTACCTCTGTAATATATCTTCCATCAATCTCTACTCCCTGTCGGCTTTGTTAGAGACCTATTTCAGGTAGTTGTTAGGTCTCACCCAGAACTTGTGGGGTGGCCAGTGAGTGGGCCTCCTCCAAGGCTGCCCCGCCCCCTGCTGGTGTGGGTGGGCATCCCTGAAGGCAGCTGGAGAAGCAGCAGGGCCAGGGTAAGAATTTCATCTGGGGCCTGGGTCTCAGAATTCATTTTGACTTTGACATCTGCTTCCTTAGGTCTAGAGATGGTACCAGGGGATGACTTAGTGGCATGGATTGGGGATGCTTTAGTTTACTCATAATTTTCATCACAACTCATTAGACCCACCCTGAGAAGATACAATCCAAGTTTACTATGCACATGCAGCTTTAATCCACCAACACCCCTTCCAATGAGATTGCCACTCCTGAGCTCCCTCTAATATAGGAATTCCAAAGTCACGGAGCCTAGTCCTACAACTGGACTTGCCTGGCGTCTTCAGTGTCTGGTATTTGACCTACTCTACTTGCCGGATCCAGGTTTGCTCCTTGTTTTTCCTCCCTTGACGACCTGTTTTTTAAGTCTTCATCTCATTCATCTTTCAAATTCCCGATGTCTTCCATTACCTACGGTCTGTCCCAACTCCAGACCTCCGTGCTTCATCCTCAAATGAAAAGAAAGAGGGTTTACTGTGAAATTGAACATAAGAAGTGAAGTTCAAAGCAGTGGATTTGAAACTGTTTTGACTATTTTACATTGAGGCCAGTGAACACACACACACACACACACACACACACACAATTACATATACATTGGCACATGTTATGTTTTTCTTTTCTCTTTTATTTCGTGTTTTTTAAAAAGTCAGTGCTCCTGATTCACCGACTGGTCCCAATTGATTGGAGAAGCCTAATTTGCTGTTAGAAAATGCTGTTCTAAGGAAATATTCATGGGAAAAGTGGAACTAAACTAAACTGAGTAGGGCCTTACTTCTAACAGTAAGCAGGATTTTGTCTGAATTTTAATTGTTTGTGAGTTGTCTCCTCTTCTTTACCTAGTATGTATGGATGAATCGGGAAGGAGAATTCCAATTCCTTTCCTTTGGAAGCATGTGTGTACAGTAGAACAATTTTAAGAAGTGCTTATTTTTCAATCAAAGGATTTAGAGCAAATGTATCAGGCATGGCTGTCTCTGTGATCTACAATCAGGGATTTAAAAATGCCACTGGGGGTAATTCTTCCATCTCCACAAGCAGTCCCCCCAGTACTGTCAGTTTTGTTGTGGTGAATTTGAAATGGGAGTTCAGATTGCTGTGTAGTCCTCAGCTCTAGATAAGAAATAAATAGAAGAAACAAGAAAGCTTTGTATTCAGCTTGGGAGGGGATTTTCATGGAAGTTTGACAGTGACAGCTGAGGAGTTAGAGGATCCAGTAGAAAAAGTCCACTCATATCCCAGGGGTTTTCAAGACTGGGTCTACCTTGGAGTTCTTGGGAAGCTTTTATTGATTTATTTTTAAACTTTATGTCATGAAAAATTTCAGATGTATATGAAAGTAACAAGAATATATAATGAACCCTTCCTTATTCATCACTCAGCTTCAACTGTTGTCAACTCATGGCCAATCTTGTTTTCTATACTTTATTTCCCACACTGCCTCATTATTTTGAAGTATATCCCAGACACAATAGCATTTCATCTCCAAATATTTCATTTTGTATCTCTAGAATATGATGACTTCACTTTTAAACAAAACCATCATACTATCGCCACACAGGGAGCTTTAGAAGAATCTCAAATGCCTGAACCCCAGACCAATTAAGTCAGAATATCTGGGAGCGGGAGCTACATATTTGTATTTTTATAAAGTTCTCAGATGATTCTATTGTTATTATAATACTTAGTTTAGGGGCAGAAATTAAATGGTCCATGCTAAGGACTCCTACAGATGTTGGTCATAAGTAGGGAACAACTAGAGCAGACCCCTCTATTAGGGTGAGGGTCACATCCGCGCATCTCTCTCTGTCCATTCTTACCCTTAGTAAGCCATCCCACTTTAGACCCACTCTCTGTAGGTAACTCCCAACATCAACATCTTTTAGTCCTAACCCGATGTCTGAACTCCAATCTCAGCTATCTCACTTGCTATCGACCATTTACATTAGTATGTCCCACTATCACCTAAACCTTAATATACTTAAAACAGACTTTTCCCAAACCACCTCCCTCACTGGATGGCTCCATTTCTGTCATCGGGGAGGTTATCATTTTGTTTTTCCCTTGTCACTCATATACCAACCAGAACCTACATGTTTCAGTTTTCACATTCGATGGCACTCATATCCATCCTATTCTTTTATTCGACACTCCACACCCTCCTTCAGCCCCCTGTCCTTTCATGTTACACTATTGCAATAGCTTCCTAATTACTTCTTTCTCTTTTCTCTTCTGCCTCCAACCCACTGAATATTCCAAAGCTATGTATATCTTCTTAAAACACAGTTGCAAAAATTCATCCACCTGGTTAGATAAACTGTAGATGAATTACCATTATTTGTAGGGTATGTCTCAACTCCTTCACCAAGTATTTTAAATTCTTGCAAGACCCTCTACTTTAGCCATATAGGACACTATTCTTGAACCTGTCATATATACTCACATTTCTTCACCTTTGCTTATGCCATTCTCTCATCTCTCACCACCTGATCCTATCCTATCTTATCCTATCCTATCCCATCCCATCCCATCCCTCCCATCCCATCCACAGATCCCAAATTCTCCTTCCTCCAGAAAAGCCTCTCACAACCTACAATGATCATATCTTTGTCTCTCAATCTCCTATGGCACTTATTATAGGCAGCTTTTTATCATTAATTGCTACTTCATATGTAAGTATACACACACACACACGTATATGTATTTTTCCCAATTTTTGCCCTACAAAAATGGAAACCTTGGTTTGTGTTGTTATGTTTTTACCATATCAGTCAGCATCATATTTTGTGTATAGTAAAAGATATAAAAGATCTGTAATACATATTGATTGATTGATTGATTTTGAGTGGACTCTTTAGAGTATAGCACTGCATTTTCAGAGACTTATTAGCAGGAGAAGAATGCATCACATGGCACCTCTAATAGTAGCTTGATTGATTTTCTATTTGTTGTTTGCAATTGATGATGATCACTCCACATTTGATAATTGTTTGTAATCTACTACAGACACCACAGGCTGAGTTGAAGAACAGCCTTGTATAAATAAAACACAAAGTGCTTCTCTCAAAAGCAGCATAAGCACCAGAGGCCAAAATTTATCTCTGTTCTCTGCAGGTGGGACCTTGTGCAAGACCCTTCCATAATGCTGACGTCTTTTAGACTTCATGCCTTCTAAATTTCTTTCCAACTAGAGTATTTTAAGAATTGGTGCTACATTCTGTTCTTTGGTGCACTGTGGATGCCCAGAACTGGAGTTGGGAAGGAGAATAATAGAGGCACCACTCATGGAGGATTTATGTTTCAAAGGCAATAGATAGGGCAAGGATTGAGTATGGTCAAAACTGCCCTACAAGTGTCTTAGGTAGACTTTTCCTTTGCTTGTACATCAGGTGAAGAACTGAGATTGGCTCACATTGAGGATTCATTAAAAATGAGCAAAACAAAACTTAAAGCACTACAGATTCATTCAGCAGGAGGAGATACATAATGAGAAAGGTTATAAGACCCGAGACCAGCTAAGGGAACAGCAGCAGATCCAAGCCCTCATTTATCCTTCTTTGGGTCCATGTGCATTGAGTGGAATGGCAATTGGTGTGGCCTTCACAACAGAGTGTTCTTTTCTGTCTCTGGCATGTGGCTAAATTTTCTCAAGTTAAGTAATCATGTGTATAATATTAGGGGCACAGCTACCATTTATTGACCAGATCATGCTTCTGAAAGAATTATGAGGAGGAGCCTAAAATGTTTTAGCAGCAAGATTCACTGTCTTAAAAATTCAATGCTAAGGGAAGCATTTCCCCTTCCCCCTTCTTCTGATTCTACGTCTCTTTTGGAAAGCTGCCAGTACACCCTCTGATTTCTTCCCAAGGCCAAAGAAATGCCAGTTCAGCAGTGAGAGCCATCAGGAAGTGACTGAGAGGCTGGCAAAATCCCAGATCTTATATTTAGGACTGAATAGTGTGAGGGGGGTCTCTTTATCTCTCACAGAGAAATGTCAAGACATTGTATTCCTCAAGTAGCAAACATTGCAAAGGAATGGACACGTGGATTTGGATGTAGCTCCTGGACTAATTTAATTTGGTTATCACTGTTCACTTTTTGATACAGGAGACTCATTTCTGAGCATCTCCTTTGAACTTTTAAAGACAAGAAGATCCAGACAGTTTCCAGCTTTCACCACAACTATTATCACATTCTAAACTAATGAATCTGAATATGAAGAGAAGGTAAAATTTTAAGAAAAAAACCCAAAGTCTTTAGACTTTGGATTAAGATTTTAAAACATAAAAGAGTGAAGAAAATTAAGATTGTGCTCAGCTCTCAGTTTTATTTGGTATTGAATGGAGTCAATAGAAACCCAAATAAAGCTGGAAACTAAAATGCTTAGGTTGTGGAGTTTGTTTAGTAATTGGAATCCGTAATTGGATTCTCCAGCTTGGCCACAGAGGTTGTTGGTCCTCAGGTGAGCTGGGGAGAGGGGAGTCCAACCACCTGGCACAAATGCTACAGATGCTCAGTCTTCTGCATGGGGCACTCATCTTCTCTCTGATGTCTTCTTACCCCAGCCCTTGCTCTAGGCCTCTATCCTGCGATCCCTATTCCCTTCCAGCTCTTACCTCACTGTTAACTAATTGCTCTAAAGCATTAGCCAAGAATAGCTTAAGGTGTTTTCTCTTCCATTCAATAATTCAGACTTCAAAGGATTGACCCTCAAGCAGAAACTTTTGAGGTGTGAGGAAAGACGTTTTGAGACAGGGAGCCCTCCCCAGCATTTCTCTTATAAAAACTACTGTTGGGCAAATCACTTTCCTGGCTATTGCTCATAAGTAATTGATATAAAAGTGTTTCTTTGCCAGAATATTAAACTCCACAAGGGCAGAGACAGTACTCATCGTTCTGTCCCTAGGACACAGCATGGTGTGAAATATGTGCTCAAAGATGGAAACTGAGGAAGGTTTTCGAGTCAAGGAATGGTGGAGCTAGGGGGCTACTTGGAGCTCATTTAGTGCTCCCTCTCACTACAGACGAGACGAATGAAGACTAGAAAAGGTAAGGGCAACTGAGAGTTTTTGGCACCATGCTGTGTACTATTTCAGGCACGTATTACTTTGTTATATCGTTTCATACTTCTAATATGTTTTTATGGTTAAAATTTTTATCCTCATTACAGATCAGGAGACCAAGCCTCCTAGAGGGTAAGTAACTTGCCCAAAGTCATGCAACTGACCAGTGACAGAGCTGGGATTTGAACTCAGACCTGTCTGATTCTAATGTGTATCTTCACCTTGTCTCAGCTACCTGTCTCCTGGGAAAATGTTTTGGGATAAGTAACTATCCAGGCCCAAGATTGCAGAGCTTATTAGAGGCAGAGCCAGCATTAAACTTGACATCACTTGACTCCAATCCAGTTTGGGGTCACTGATTGGCTGTAAATGAAATAACTCTTTGGGATGCCTTAGTTGTATCCATTATTCTAGTTCATTTCAAACACTGGTCTGGCCAGTAACAATCTCTCAGTACAATAACTACCAAAAGGGGCCTTTTTCCACAGCCCTTCTCTTCTGCTGTCATGGGAATGAGCTCACATTTCTGACCACCCTAGGTTTTCCTTCTCTTTAGGGTTTTTTCCCGATGACTAGTATGTCTTCACTCATTCTTCAGCCTTTTCTGCTCTGAGTTGGCAGCTGTTCTGAAAGAATGACTTTGCTCTTGCAGGGTCTTTGCAAAACCCTTGGCATAAGTTGAGAATGATTAAAAAAAAAAAAGATATTCATGTTTGTGGTTTTTTCTTCTTTGTGTTACATATAAATTTGGCCTGGCTGCTTGAGAGATTAGCAGTCTGATCATGCTACCACCCATCTTACTGTCACTTTTCCCCACTGCCCGCAGAATGAAGCCCAAGGCCTTAACAGGACATGCTTCTTGCATGGGCTCACTCTGCTCCCCAGCTTTATTCCCCTATGCTCTCTGCCATGTATCCCTTGCTTCGTCTATAAGAATTTCCTGAATTCTCTATGCCCTCCCTTGTCTATATGCACAGCATTCCTTCTTCTCCGATGGGTGACTTCCAGCTCATTTTTCAAAATCTGGCTAGAATTTGTCACTTTTCTAATGCCTCTCTCAACTCCTGCAGGGCAGTGCTAGTGACCTCTGGGCTCTGCGTAGAGTACTTTGCACAAATCTCTCTGACAAGGGAAGCAGCAGGGTAGTAGGCTTAGGATCATGTATTTCGCATTCAAATCCTGGCGCTGCCTCTTTTTAGTTATATGACCTTGAGGAAGTTACTTAACTTCTTAAACCTCATTTTCTTTTCCTTTTTTTCCCCCCAGAAAATAGGGATAATAATAATACTGCCTCATGAGGTCATTGTGAGGATTATGTTGATGATCCTGTAGGATGTTCAGTACCGTGCCTGGGGACACAGTAGGTGTTCAATGACTTACACTCTCATTGTGATGTAGCATTTTTTAAAAACTGCCTGTATCTCCTACTAATTACAAGCGTCTAGAGGCATTTGAGTCTTATCCTTCTATGGGTCTTTCCCTAGTACATGATAGGAAGAATAGCTACATGGGTGAGTGATCAGTGCAATTGACAAGGGCCCTGTTCTCAGAAAGGTCCTGTGCTTGGGGTTAACTGCTCTACAGTTGCTGTCTTGAAATTCTTATTAATTGTATCTTTACATTTGTATTTGTCTGCTTTAGTGTAAGTGAAGTCCAATAGGACAATGAGGTGTGTGCGGGGGTTCCATGCCTGGGCTCACATTGCCTCCCTGCTTCCTCAGGATGGGCTCTGGACTGCCTGCTCCCTGTCCCTTGGTGCTCTGGCCCTGCATATCCTCCACTTCCCTGCTTGTCCTAAAATTGCTGCTGCCTTCCACTTCAGATGCTAACTAGGTCACACTGCTGAGGTAGGAAGACACTCACATTCTACTGTTACTCTGTGCCCTCAGCAGGGCCTGAGCCGGGGTGGAGAAGGCACATACCATGAGTGTGTGCCTCATGGTGTCTTAGATGCGGCAAGGCAGTGGCTGTACCTTCCCAGGCCGGAAGCTCCATGGTGCATTGGGTGTGTGACTCCATAGGGGCCTCTTATCCGCTACCAGATCCAGGTGCCAGTGCCTCTAGTGCAAAGGCTGCAGTCCCTTGATGGGGATGTCTGTCTGTTGTGGATTGGGGTAGCTGGCTCATGGGCAATGGAGATTGACTTCACTGTCCTAGGTGAGGCCTCAAATTTTCATTTTGCATTGGGGCTGCAAATTACATAGCCAGCTCCACTTGCGGGTGCTCAACAACAACAAAAAATGCTTATTGAAGAAATGCAAGGTAAAGAGGCCAGAAGAGGTAGCGGGAAGATGGAAGAGAACTGAATTCCTTTTCAAAAATGCCTAGAAAGGCAGATGGCAAGTGAATAGACAGCTGGAGAGCTGGAAGGGAACATGCTATTTTATAGTCCAATCTAGAAGGACATGTGCTTTTCCATGTTCAAATACATATTGACTTTCCTTTTCTTAATTCAGTTTTACTCACTTCTTCCTTCCACTCACATTATCCCAAGACCCCCAAAATATCTTCTGTTTTTTCCTTTGCCAGGATGAAACAAGGATCTACATTTGGTAGATGGGCAAAATAGTGATAAAATCTCATTAGAAAGAATTCCTTATCATGAATGTAATAACTGTGCTCAGACATGTTAAGTGCTTTTTCTTTAGCAATCACTGTTCATAATGAAAAAGCAACGGGTGATAAATTCTCAGCAGCTTTCAACACAGTCTTTGCAGAGTACTTCCCACGGGTGAGGGGAGAGAAGGACTCTGGCTGAGTGCTTTCCAGACCCTACTCTGCTTCCAGCAGCTATCTCTTCGTTGTCCTCCATCTTCAAACCCCAGTAAACATCCCAGTCCCTAATTACTGTGCCAGGAAAGTTCGCTCACTTCAGCTGCCATAATTTCTTCCCATACGTTACATGACTTTATAAAAGGGGACCGAGGTAAACTAAGCTATATTATATCAACAAATATTTACTGAGACCCAATGGAGTAAAAAACTCTTCATTTGCTAATTCAGTTCTGGAAACACACACACACACACACAGACAGGCACACACCCACACAGGCATGCACACACACACACACACAGATGAGGCATCAATTTGCTATCATCTTCAGTGTATGCCAACTAGGCATATGATTTATAGCAAAACATTAATTAAAATGAAATCATTGAAAAATATCAGGGAGCAGAGTGGAATTCTTCATAACAGGGTGTGATCTATAGCAGACAATTAGAAGCATACATCAAGTCATCTAATTTGCCTGTTTGGGAAAGGCAGGGGAGAAAAGGCAAAAATTAGGAAGAACTAGACCTCAACAGAGGTTGTTTTGCAAGATCCACCATGAAGTTTCACATCCAACAGTCCTCTCTCTCCACAATGCTGAGTAAGCCTGCAGTTTCACCTCAAAGATTTTCCAGCTTGTAGTTTTTCAACCTTCCTTCCCCGGTCCCTGCCAGACTGAGCCACTGGCTCCCATTCCTCCCTCCATTCCGTTTCCTTTCTCTCTCCTCCGCTATTTCTCGCGTTTCTCTTTCTCCCCCTTCCTCTTTTAAAGCTAGGGACAACGTGTGAAATGCTAGATGTGCCATGTACCTCCAAGCTCAGCAGCATTTCATGTGCTGCATGTTTTTACATTAATTTATCAAAACACAAACATAGCAAAACCTCAGTGCTAATATAAAGTATATATTCTGTCATTTTAAAAAAAGCACCCAGTGAAAATACACAAAACAAACCCAGCTAGCATTCAAACTGCTTTGAAAATAAAGTAGGATTTGTTTGCAAGGATTTAAATTGGTGAATTATTTGAATTTCTCCACCCCTGGGTGTATGATTTAGATGGCCTTGACCCCAGCCTGACTGCAGGGATTAATGTGGGATAATGATTGCTGAGGCTATCATTGCAGCCGGCATCATTAATTATCCTTATTGATTGCAGCTTTCAAAGATAAAGCATTATGCTGACTGGAAAATACCCTCTTCCTGCAAGGTCAAGGCTAAAATAGGGAAGCTAAATAATTGCATTAACAAACAAAGAAATAAAAATAACCTCTCAGAACATTGTGTAATTAAGATCCAATTACAACGTTTGTTCTTGTTTACAAAATGACAGAGTTCTTCTTGTCAAGTCATTTTCCCGAAAATTGCTTCAGTACATGATAATTGCATTATAGCAGGTAACCAGAAGGGAGCATTAAAAGGGGGATCAGTTTCCTTGGATAGCTGCCACTGCTCTTGCTGTCTGACTCACCTACAGAAAGTGCGAGAGCCCTGAGGGACTCGTCTAAAAATACTAATGATATGTTAAATGAAGGGGGTTAGATGGAGGAAGTAATAATTGGGCCTCAAATCCTATTATATTTCTTTTGGGTAGTGTAATGGAGCTTACAGTTATCCCAAGGATGTTATCGCCAACATCTTTCTTTAGCCCTCTTCTCTGGCCACATCGTTTTCATTGCTGTTAGAGTCTTGGCTCCAAAACCCTATTCAGTTGTAAATATCTCTGGTGAAAGAGATCAGTATTAGGGCTTCTCTGCTATTGATTTGATTTTTTTTTTTTTTTTAAACAAGAGGCTTTTAAGGGTAAAACCCAAAGATATGCATGGTTTGCTGTGCAAAAATATTTTTAACAAATTGCTTATGTTTTTCTTCCACTAAAAGTCTTCTGCTACATGTCCTGCAGCACCTATTAAGGTTTGATTAGAAAAAGGGTGGCCTTAGGGGCCTGGGAACTTCTGCACGAGTGGTGAGTCTACTTTTCAGTGGTGGGGCCTATAACCTATGCCAGGCATCTGGACTTTTGGGAACTTAGTTCCTTCATCTGAGAAAGCAGGAGGGATCATTAATATGATCCTGCGTAAGTCAGAATGAGTTGAAAACTAAGGACATAACAATAACAACAACAAAACCTTCTGTATAAATGATTTCTTATATAGTGGGAATACTTGAATAGATTTGTCAAAATAAAGGGTGATGCTTTATACTCGCCTTACTTTGTTAAAGGGAGGCAAGGGAGCGAGTGAGAGAGAGTGCCACCATTCATGACTTTTTTTTTTTTTTTTTTGAGACGGAGTTTCGCTCTTGTTATCCAGGCTGGAGTGCAATGGCGCGATCTCGGCTCACCGCAACCTCCGCCTCCTGGGTTCAGGCAATTCTCCTGCCTCAGCCTCCTGAGTAGCTGGGATTACAGGCACGCACCACCATGCCCAGCTAATTTTTTGTATTTTTAGTAGAGACGGGGTTTCACCATGTTGACCAGGATGGTCTCGATCTCTTGACCTCGTGATCCACCCGCCTCGGCCTCCCAAAGTGCTGGGATTACAGGCGTGAGCCACCGCGCCCGGCCCTCATGACTTTCTTACAATGAATTAGGCACAGTACTAAGCGTTTTAATTATTTACTTTAGTCCTCACCACCACTCTGTGATAGATGCTATGATTTCCTCACTTTATAAACAGATAGGAGAAGCTGAAGCTAAGAGAAGTTAAGTAATTTTCCTGTTAACACACAACTGAGAAGTGGTGGAGTAAGATTCAAACATGGTTCACAGCTAATTATGAATGCTGCTTCTTTTTGATCCATATGGTTCCAGGAAAGACTATAATTCCAGGCTTACACCTCTGCTACTTGAACCAAGTCTTCTTTTGCAATTTCATCTACTAGTCTCATGCATTCTACATTTCTTAATATAGAAATGAAAGATGAGTACATGCTTCTTGTAAAAATTCTGGCTGGACACAATGGTTCACACCTGTAATCCCAACAATTTGTGAGGCTGAGGTGGGTAGATCACTTGCGGTCAGGAGTTCGAGACCAGTCTGGCCAACATGGCAAAACCCCATCTCTACTAAAAATACAAAAATTAGCTGGGCATGATGGTGCTTGCCTGTAATCCTACCTACTTGGGAGGCTGAGGCATGAGAATCACTTGAACTCTGGAGGCAGAGGTTTCAGTGAGCCAAGATCGTGCTACCACACTCCAGCCTGGGTGACAGAGCAGACTGTCTCAAAAATAAAATAAAATAAAATAATAAAAACAAAGAAATAAAAAATAAAAAATTTATGCAATACCTAATTTCATAGAATAGAATGCGGAAGGCTCTTGCCCCCAAACCTTAGCTCTGTAGATGTAGCAGCTATTAAGAGTATGCTGTGCCTTTTTTACGGTCTTCTTTTTGTATACATAGATGCAAACACATTTTTTTATTTTGCGTATAATGGGATTATAAGTTTTATTCTGCAACTTGTCTTTTTTCTTTAAGAGTATATCTAAGAGAGATTTCCAAGCAGTATGTAGAGATCTGTCAGTTTATTTATAGACTTCCAGTGTAGGAATGTATCATGAGTTATTTATACTGACTCTTACTTTGGGGCATTTATGTTGTTTCCGATTGTACAATTACAGTCAATGCTACAGTGAACATCTGTGTAGATCTATCCTTATTGACATGTGAATATTTCTCTAGATTATATTACTGGAAGTCAAATTTCTGGGGCAAAAAATATGTACATGTAGATTTTGGAAGATAATTAAAAAAGTGCCTCTCCAAAAGATGGTACCAGTCTATGTTACCATAGAATGTATATATTGTAGAATGTGCCTTTTTTCTTCTATATTCACAAACATGGGCTATTATTAGTCTTCTAATTTTTCAGTCAGCTTTTTGGATGAGAAATTATACCTTTTGCTTATAAGTTACATTTTTATAGTGAGGTAAAATATTTTTATATGCTTATTGGTCATTTGTTATTTGTCTGTCTATCTTCTTACACAGTAACCATTCAAATACTTTGCTCATTTTTTCTATTGGGTTATTTAATAGACATTTGTCTTTTTTGTTTTGTTATCGAAACATCCTTGCATCCTGGCCAGGTGAATTTGTTACTCTTGCCTAAGTCACTAAAGCTTGAGGAAATGATGCAAAGCCACAGGGATAGTTGATTAATATTCTGTAGTAGCTCTGATAATGCCATAGGCTGTGTCCTTACCAGACTGTTTCTGGCTGTCTAATCTCCCTTTGTTCTTGCTCAAGTTCCAAGCTTTCCATTGATGTGGTGAGCTACCTGATGGCCTTCTAAAAATTCTTTTTGCTTTTGTTAGCCAGAGATCATTTCTATTGATTGCAACAAAAACTCCAAAAGTTATAGTAATTAACAAGCGAGTAGATCATAGTCAAAAGATCCTCTAGGAACTGAGGAAAGCCTGGAATTGGTTGTGTAGCCTGAATGGGGATGAAGGCAATGGGAATCCTACTGGTATTCAAATATTTGAATTTGGCAGATCCTGGCAGCAGATGATAAAACAATTATTACTATGTAAAATTATTTGAATTATTGCTTGTGGTGATCTAGAATGAAGTATCTATTGAGGATAAGAATGTGGATAACAATTTTGTTATTGTCACAGGTAGCATGAGGAGACATGAGAAATTCAAGGCTGTGAGTAGGATAGGTGATCTAGGGTCCTGGGCATCTTAAAGAAAAGAAGTAAGTCAAGTATCTAAGGTTTTGACTCAAGGCATTGGGAGGAAACTAGAAGACTTTCATGATGGTTTCCAAGACTTTCATGAAGACTTTCCAAGACTAGAAGACTTTTAGATAAAGCTAAAACTATCTTTTATTTCTTGAAACCCAAGGACCAATTTTATTCAGTATCAAACAAAGATTTAATCCTTTGAGCTGCCAAACTTATGCCATCAGTTGAGTTTATAGCTTTGTCAGATCCTTTATGTGAAAGTAATCATTCAATAAAAGAATGAAAGAGAACTGGAATAGAGATACACAAGAGATTTCAGGTGACTGGATTACGCTGAACCTGAATTCCATGTAAAGTTCCCTTGCTCTCCAGATTGAGCGGCTTCTCCTCCATGGTCAGATGAGTCTATTATCATATTTTCAACTGAGAAAGGTACCTTGTGAAAGAATGCAGGTACTCATCATTCTCTTTTCCATACATTGTCTCTAGTCACAGAATTAGGTAATGGGTTAGATGCCAGAGTATGGCTTGGGGCTGATTATAAAAGCTAACATGTGAGTAGAGGAACTTACATATCAAAAATAAATGAATTAATTAAAAAATTCTTATTGCTGAATAATATTCCATTGTATTAATATGAAACAATTTATTTATTCATTCTACCATTGGTGGACTTTTGGATTATTCCCAGTTTTGAGAAGAGTTTCACTTGTTTCATATCCTTCTTTACCAATACATAGTATTGTGAGTCTTTTTCATTTCAGACATTCTGGTGGATATAGGTTACCTTACCCTGATGACTAATGAGATTAAATACTCTTATATGTTTATTGATTATTTGAATATTTACTCATGTGAAATGTCTTACATGAGGCATATAATCTAAATTTCTCAACCATTTTTTCTGTTTCTTAATTTGCTTTAAAAAAATTGATCTATAGGTATTATTTACATAGTCTTTTACTTTGTGGCTTGACTCTTGCCTAATGGTGTCTTTTGATGAATGTTGATTATGTTTTAATTCGGTCTATGGCATCTTTCTTTGTACAGAAATTTAAATTTTTGAGGTACTCAAAACTGATAATTTTTTTGTGGTTTGTAAAGTTTGTATGTTGCTTAGAATGGCCTTTTTCTGCCTCAAGTTTTAAAAGCTCGCTTTTCATACTGTTAATTCTTAAGTAGTAACTATTAAGCAGCATGTACCTCGGCCTCCACACTCCCTTTTGCATTTGTAATGCTCTGTTTATAATAAAACACATTCTTATGAACACATACATTTGTTTTAAAACTCCTTATTCTATTCCACTGAGCTATTTGTCTATGTCTGCATCAATATAATACTATTTTAATTATAATAACCTCTAAATATATTTTGATATCTGGTAAAGCAAGTGCTATCACATTGTTCTTTTTCAAACATTCTTGGTATTTTCTCTTTTATATAAATTTAGAATCAGCTTGTCAAGTTTCATAAAATTTTACTTTCGGGATTTTGATTGGAATTGCAGTAAGTGTATAGATTTATTTGGGGAAAGGATTTATACTTTTAAGGTACTGGGTCATTTTATTTAGAAACTAGGTATAATTCTTCAATTATAAAATATTCTCTTATGTCTCTTCATAAAGTTTTAAAGTTTTCTTCATATAGTTCTTATTCATTGCTTAGACATTTTATGCAAGGGTACTTTATGGCATACAACTGCTTTCTATTGATAAAGGTATCCTATCTTCACTAAATTTTCTAAGTATACTTAACTGCCATGTAATTATTTCTATATGTTGATCTTGTATCTGATCACCTTAATTACCTTTCTTGCTAATAATAGTAACTTATAGTTGATTCTCTGAAATATATATTTTTGATATCTTTTGTAGCCTCAACAAATTTCATATTTTGATAAGTCTAATACATGAACGTTTGATTAAAATATTTTGAGAGAAAAATAGATCTAAATTAAGAGCCACAGTTGCTCCCCAAATGTTGATTTGTCAAAGAGGAGTGCTATATTTGTAGTAGATGCTGCATATAAACGTCTGGAATTCTTGATTGAATGTGGAGCACCCCCACATATTACTAATCATCTGTAACCCACATTTGAGAACTGCTGAATAAGAAGAGGCACCAGGAGAGGCACAATTTGTATCAGTTTGCAATTACTATTTGCTCTGGAAAAAGATTTTCTTTTGGCATTATTTATTGCTGCTCTTCCTTTCCTGAATTAGCGCAGGTTATTGTAGTTACCTGTATTACCTATAGATTCCCAAATCCTACTTATTTATTCAGCCAGTAGGTGTGAGGCTTGCACTATACATCAGGCACAGAGGATCTGTAGTGAAATGACACTCAGTCCCTTTCTTCAAGGAGCTTATGGTTTATTAGGAGGTCCCACAAATACATGAATGATTATGGCCTAGATTTCCTGTGTGTAAACCATGATTAAAAGCACGTTGATATGGTTTGGCTCTATGTCTCCACCCAAATCTCATGGCAAATCGTAATTCCCAGTGTTGGGGAAGCACCTAGTGTGAGGTGATTGGATCATGGGGGTAGATTTCCCCTTTGCTGTTGTCTTGATAGTGAGTAAGTTCTCATGAGATCTGGTTGTTTAAAAGTGTGCAGCACTTCTCACTTTGCTCTCTCTCTTTTCATAATTCTCTGGCCATGAGAAGACATGGCTTGCTTCCCCTTTGCCTTCCACCATGATTGTAAGTTTCCTGAGGCCTCTCAAGCCATGCAGAACTGAGAGTCGATTAAACCTCTTTTTTCCTAAATTATCCCATCTCAGGTAGTTCTTTACAGCAATGTGAGAACAGACAAATACATGATTATACTGGCAATGGGAATTCAACTCAGGGCTTGAATTTTAGATATAATGCTATATTGAGGGTTTGGAATAAATCCAGAAAATGTTTAATATCCCTCATCACTTCAGACTTGTGAATGTTGGTTGGATCACAGAATTTTAAATCTGAAAAGGACCACCTAGTTTATTCTAAAGATGAGGAAAGAGAGGCTCACAGAGACCATTTGCTTTGGCCAAGTGAGTAATCTTTGTAAATGCCATGATGTGAAATTACATCTCTCCAGACCCTTCTTCTAGGACATTTTTCATGAGACCACATATAATTTACTCGCCCTCAAATGATATTCAAACCAGTGGTATATTTTATTCAGATCAGTAATTCTTTTGGCCTCAGTTTTAAGATATCATAAAATATTGTTGTTGGGTTTTCAGGATTTCTAAAATTAAGGTTAATTTTAAGTCATTGTATAAAAATGTATGTTTATTATTTATTTATTTATTTTGAGAAGGAGTCTTGCTCTGTCACCGAGGCTGGAGTGCAGTGGCGCAATCTTGGCTCACTGCAACTTCTGCCTCCTGGGTTTAAGCAATTCTCCTGCCTCAGCTTCCTGAGTAGCTTGGATTATAGGTGCCCACCATCACACCCAATTTTTGTATTTTTGGTAGAGGGTGGTTTCACCATGTTGTCCAGGCTGGTCTTGAACTCCTGACCTCAAGTGATCTACTCACCTCAGCCTCCCAATATTTTTATTTGTTATAGAGACAAATTTTTCTCTGTTATCTAGGCTGGAGTGCAGTGACATGATCATAGCTTGCTGCAGAATTGGATTCTCCCACTTTAGCCTCCAGAGTAGCTGGAACTACAGGTATGTACCACCATGCCTGGCTACTGTTTTTATTTTTTTGTAGAGATTCAGGGAGGGGGATCTCGCTATATTTCCCAGGCTGGTCTTGAACTCCGGGTCTCAGGAAATCCTTTCACTTTGGCCTCCCAAAGTGTAAAATTTATGTTATTTTATATACAGATCTATTTTTCCTAAGCAGGAGGCTATGATGAAATAAAGTCTGAAGTGAAAAGCGTAAGTTTCGGTGGCTAGCCATGCATAGTGTATACTCCACACAGATGCAGTGGAGTGACAAGGATCATGTCACTCATTGGCTTTGGATCTCACTAATGCTGGGCTTTCGGCCTAACTATTCCACAGATTCTGTGTCTTTGAACAAGTTCTATACTCTCTATGAGCCTTTGTCTTTCTTCATTTATAAAATGGAAGAACACCTACATTACAGGGTTATTGTGAAGATCAAATCAGATAATATATATAAAAAGCTTAGCACGGAACCTGGAATATATTCCATTATTGATAGGCTATTAAATTGTTAGACATGGATGACTGCCACTGACTTTTGTAGTCCTGTTTTATCATGTAAATTCCCTCCATCTTTAGATGTTTCTATGTGGATATATTGCCCAGATGTAGTGAAATCACCTGTTAGTAATTAACATTTCACATTATGGTGTGACTGAGGTAGTTTTCCTTCTCATCAGTTTGTTACATCATGGTATTAAAATATGATGTTATAGGTTTATGGTACTCAGGTATCTATAAGGCAAGCACTAAAGCATCTTAGCATATTTAAAAGACTTGAGACTAGTAACTATTTAATTTTAAAGATGATTTTTTTATTTTGCTGACAATAGTCTGTAAAGGGGTTATTGAAACATCTTAGGAATAAATGATCCTATCTTTAAGAAATTTAAAGTGTAGTTATGAACATTAGACATAACTGTGTGAGAAGAACAACAAATTCAGAACACTAAAGTATGGGGAGGTAAATTATTATAA
Organism: Aotus nancymaae; assembly: GCF_030222135.1. Lineage (NCBI taxonomy): Eukaryota > Metazoa > Chordata > Mammalia > Primates > Aotidae > Aotus > Aotus nancymaae. The sequence goes on along the minus strand of NW_026988431.1, from coordinate 50,616,334 downwards.
TAGAGAAAATAGGACTATGAATATAAAGGAGGGGAGAATATTTTGCCTGGGAAAACCTCATGGATGAGGACAGATGGATCTTATTGAATAGGAAAGATTTAGGGGCAGAATGGAGGTAAGGCAGAAGGTTGGGGAGGGGACAAATTATATTCAGGGAACAATTAGTTGATCAGATAACCCCAAAGAGAGAATTCATAAACCTTTAGGTTATAATCAGATTATATTTAGTATTTAACAGCTTTAAATATGCACGGTTAAGACATTTAAACTTTGTTCTGTTGGCAGCAGGGAACCAGTGAAATTCTCAAATAGAGGAGTTAAATCAGCAACAGACATTTCAGAAAGATTAATCTGTTGGCCAGAATAGCCTGGAATCAGAGAGGAAACTAGAGACAAACAGATCATTTAGTAGGTACAATGAAGAGGTGGTGAAGGGCTGAGTGGTGGAGATGAAAAGGAAGGGGAGAATGCAAGATGCATTATTACACCAAACTGCCAATAAATGGTAACTGGCTAGACATGTGACAAAATAGCTTTAAGCTCAGTAGCACTCATAGAAATGAGGAATTCATCAGTAGGGGATGAGTTTTGTATAAATTTTCATCAAGTAGAGTTTGGCAAAATATTCAAGTAGGATTGCTCCATAACTGTTCAAGATTAACACTAAAAACAGATTTGAACATTATCAGTAAGATGTTAAGGGGACAGTGGTGGTATGGAGAGATGATTAGTGAGATTAAGTTTTACAAGTTTGGAAGTGGAAGGAAGGAATGATACATGAAGATGGCTAGAGGAGGCTACTAGGCCAAGTGTTCCTCTTCTTTTTCTTTTTTTCCAAAGGATGGAGTAGGCATGTGAAGTTTAAAGTTAGAGGTGATGAGGCTGGACGCAGTGGCTCATGCCTGTAATCCCAGCACTTTGGGAGGCCGAACAGGGTGGATCACCTGAGGTTAGGAGTTAAAGACTAGTCTGACTAATATGGTGAAACTTCATCTCTACTAAATACAAAAAAATTAGCTGGGCATGGTGGTGGGCTCCTGTAATCCTAGCTACTTGAGGCTGAGGCAGGAGAATCACTTGAACCTGAGAGGCAGAGAGCCGAGATCGCGCCATTGCACTCCAGCCTAGGCAACAAGAGTGAAACTCTGTCTCAAAAATAATAATAAATAAATAAAAATAAAGTTAGAAGTCATGGGAAGGAATAAAAGCTATTTAAGAGGGAAGGGTTATAGAGAGGGGGCTTAATGGAAAATATGAAATCAAGAGGCAGATTGAGATGAGGCTCATGATATGATGACTATTTCCTTGCGATATCCTAGGTAACTTCCTATCAGCTTTTGCATGACATTATAAGACACCTTGCTCAGTATATTTAATCCTGGATGAAGTAAGAAGAATTTGTGTGTATTTTCTAACATTTCCTTGAATAAGATTTTCTACACTGAATGGAGCTGCAAAATAATGCTGCTGCCTCATTTTGCAAAATCAATAAAACTCCAGATCTGGATTCTCTGTAGCCTGGTAGTTGTAGGTGAAATATTTAGCTTCTTAAATTATGCTGGCAAAATAAGAAAAAATGCAAGCATTTCCTGACATAAAATTAGGAAAATGAATCTGTCAACTGCTGAATATTGTTAGAATGCTAGGGTTTGGATTTGCACTGTTTGATGTCACAATTAATTTATCATTGTCAAAGTATGGCTTCCTGTTTTTGACCCCACACCACAAGGCATAAAGGAGTTTGTGAAGGAAAACTTCTTGGAAATCAAATGGCTCATCCAAAACAGCATTTTAATGATTTAAGTAAAAATGAATCAGAAACATGTGGATTTAATTTCCCTTAAAATTCACATGGGTTTGAAATTTAAAGGAAAATAGTACTTGGCACAATGTGTTTAGGGTTTGGTTAAACTCAAAACATTTGAAAAACCCTTTGGAATACTGGCGACTTCAAAATACGTATGGGCTTGCCCATCCATGTGGGCATGGTTACAAAACCCTCATCCTTCGTGGCACTGTTCAAACATTCTATCAACATGTTTTGGTTTTCAAAGGCTTAATTAGGACAAAATAAACAAATTTTATTAATTGCCTACTATGTGCAATCAATAGCCACAGTTTTCCCTGCTTGACAGCTAGAAAGTCTTTACTGGAATGTGGTGAAGGGAAATCCCCACACAGACAGTCAGAGTAGGCCTCTAGCACAATTGTTTGGGAACGAGAATTTCGTTACGTTAACCATTCATACTCATATCCCCTGCTATTGCAGAACTCCATTAAATTTCAGAAGCAAGAAAAAGAGAAAAGTTACTCTACAGAGTACTGAGTTGGTGATCAAACATTGCCTTGGATTTTAAACGGTTACTTTAAAAGGTCATTTTGGTGTGTGCTGAAAAGGCAATACATACTTAAAATGTTACATTTGGGACATTAATTAAAATATGCAAAGAAGACCATGAAAATGAGGAAATCCAGTGGTTGGCAAAGTAATCTCTTTGCAGTTGCAAACCCCACTCACCCACATGGCAAGCCCAGTTGTTAGCAACTCAGTGACAGGGGTATTTGTAATGAAACCCACAGAGGTTCTGCCCAATATGTGCTCATATTATTTATAGCCAATTACATTAGTCCCAAAGCTGAGTGACACCTAGGGAGATAATTGAATTTCTTAGATTTCTCCCTTTACACTCTCTGCCATAATCAGAAAAACACAATTTTGAATTCTCCTGTCTCTTAGGGTAAGACCACGCAGTTCATGTAATTGGATAAGTCCCCAGGGAAAGCTGGCTTCTCCACTGCATTTTATAAAAGCTTTATGGAAAAGTTGGCCTCATTTTCTTAGGTGACGTTTTCGAGGGACAAAAAGGATGAGACTTAAAATAATCTCTTCTTGTTTTTACCCAAGGAAGTTTATGAACCTGAATCATACAAAAAGAACTGCTTAAGGAAGTTATCTCATAAGGTCTAGGCTACATGAAAGAAATAATCTTTAGAAAAGAACAGCATTAGTTGTTTGAATAAACAATAAAATACAAGTATTTAAGAAATCCTCCCTGCCACCCGCCACGAGAAAATTTTAGATGACTGTGGCTGGTAATCAAATCTTGGGAGAGGCTGTCATATATAGTGCCCCAGGTAATTGTGATCAACTTAGGTAACCAGTCCACAAGTTATAAAAAGATGACATGTTGACATGTGAAAGATACCAGGAAATATCTATCTACAGTCATATAAAAGTTTGTATAGCTTTTCTAATCTCTTTTCATATTTATGCTCCTTGATGATCATCTGACATTCTTGGCAAACTTAGGAGGAAATCAACTGTAGATATAATATCCACCACTTTAATTCAGCAAATTTGAGATCCTGAGATTTGAGAATATTGGAGGAAGCAACGCAGCATGTCTTTCATTAAAGGAGGCGGAGAGGTTAATGGGGACTTCTGCGTTACTCAGAGCTTGGTTTCTTATGATCCTGTAGCTGCAGCTGTATTATTCTCATCTGCTCTCCTGAGGAGACATTAAAATATCTCCCACAAATGGGGATAAATAGAATGTAAGATCTTCCTTGGTGTTGCTCAAATCCGTGTGGATTTTAGCCTTGCTCATTTTGCTGCTGCTGCTGCTGTTGTTGTGGAATTGCTAAGGGAGGTGCCAGTGGTCTTTTCTTTAAGGATGGCCAAAATGACCAACAAAAAACATTTTAGGCAATGTGCCTACATAACAGTCACAAAACACATTTCATTTCTTAAATTAATTATATAATGGGGCTAGGTATTCATGGCACCAATTACTATTCATAAAAGGCTCTTTTAAAAGATGGGAATAAATAAAAGAGTTTTTTTGGGGGGGGGTATGAATTAAAGCCTCCTTTCTCCCTCCTCTCTTGTTTCCACATAAATTAATCCTACAATTTAATAAACTAACAGGTGGTTCCACTTCAGGCTGAGCAGATGTTAGACTGAATGAATGGAGTCCCCTCTTGTGTTCAATCTATCCCTGAGCTCTTTCTTTCTTTATCTCTTCCCGTTCCCTTTTCTTCTCCCCTATTTCTGCCAGATTTATGAGCAGCTACAGTATGAACTGTTTTGTTTCAGCAATATGAATATTAATGAGTGACAAATGCTTATTTTAGACGTATTAGTGACATTCATAATTCTGAACGTGCAGACATTTTCAGTAAATAATGAGGTACCAGATTGCGTTACCAGGAAATTTCCTTCTCTTGGTACCTGTAAGTAGATAATTTCTATTACTTTACAGAAGGGACTCTAATAAATTGGAAGCTTATTCCAGAAGAAGTTAAGAGAAAATGTAAAATTAGATTCACCACCCAGAAAATTCCTATGCTGCTCAGAAGCCTCATGTATTACTTCAGTAACATCTTTGACTCCCTTCTTGCCCCCACCCCAGTTTGAAAGGAAGAGCTTTCTATGTCTTCTTCCTCTTCAGATCCAACCTACAAATGATTACACGTTCTTTTTTAGTTTCACAGAGACTTCGTAAATAATGGAATGTAAGAAGCAAATCAAGAGAGAATTGTAATGTTCCCAACACAAAGAAAACATAAATATTTGAGGTAATGAATATCCCAATTACTCTGATTTAATCATTATGCATTGTATGTATGTATTCAAATATCACATGTACTCCCAAAATCTGTACAACCATGATATAGCAATGAAATTTTTTTAAAAAGGCTAGAAGACAGTTGTTGCTTCCAGTAACAACTTATAATTCTTCACCCAGGGAATGGCCTTTGGATAATATTTAAAATGGTGATATTTAGGTGAAAACTATTTTTCATTTTTTATGCTAAAATTATCTATATATATTTTATGTTTTTGATGTAATGTCAGATTGTACTTAGTAAAGACTTATTTTCTGGGATGTACTTCTGACTCCTTACTAAAAATATACGTGGAAGCCCATGGCATGTTCCTGGCTCTCCCAAAGTTTTAGTAAAAGTCACGTTCTCCACTTGGGACTATCCAGACATAGCTGAGATGTGGTTGATGAGAGGAAAAAGTTAGTCTCAGCAACCAATCATCCAGATTGAGACAAGACTGATAATATCCATCCTGTTCCTGGATTTTCCCCTTTTATTCTTTTCCTAAAGCTTACCTTCGAATAAGAAAGGAAGATAAGGAAGTGAGAACAGAAGGTATGATTTCTCTTAGTTTTGGGATAGTTTCATCTTTGATTTTAGAAAAGCAGAAAAGAATACATTCGATTTCTATCACTGATTATAAGTGGGCTCTCTGGAAAGTTATGACATTATCTACGTACATGAATTGGTTTCTTCCACTTATTAAATGGGGTTGTCAGAACCTGGTGGGAGGTAAAGGGCTCTGAGAAGATGAGGTGAGTGTGTGAGCCAGAGTGAGGTGTGGAAGGATTCCCTCAGTGGCCAACAGGCATAACGGGCCCATGGTTCTACTTTCTCTGGTCTTATTCTGCATCTCTGATATCACTGGTTTCAGCCTGCTGTTTCCTTTGTCATGTACACTCTGACTTATGTTGTTCCCGAGCTTGACTTTGTCTATCAAGCCTTATCTCATAGGGTACCTGATGTTGATTTGACAATGATTCTCGTCTATTATCTTCCTCATTTGACTTCTTGTTTGCTGCCTCGATTTCTTCCTAAATCTTGACCTCTGAGTTCTTGAGCCCAGGCTGACAGCCTGACTTCAGCTCTGATAAGTTTTTCTTAACAAGCTTAGCATCAAAGATTTGAGACTGTCCCCTGATAGGAGCTAGTGTCCCCCAAATCTCATCTCAGATGCTATAGAGATTATTGCTAAGAATACTATCTACCAGGCATCAAGTATCTGTTATGTTCTAGACTTTGTAATAGAAATTTTACACGTTATCTCTAACATAATGTGGTATCTCTAACTTAACGAAGCTGTATAGTGCAGTGTTAAGTGTGTACCCTTTGGCATCTGGATCCCTGGATTTGGATTCTTGTCACATTTATTAATGGTGTGGCTTTGAGCAAGTTACTTAAAACTCTATGTGCTTCAGTTTTCTTATCTATAAAACAAAAATAATGAGTATTCATCATAGAAAGTTTTTGTGATGACTAAATGATTTTAAAAAAAAAGACATTTCCTTATGATAGTACCTGGCACAGAGAAAAGCATAATAAATGTTAGCTATTATATTTATGCTATATTCAGTATTCTTTGGAAGTGTGAGTATGTTAAAATATCATTGTTAAAGTTACTTCATTTAGGTTTCTTTTTAATTACTTAATTAAAGAATTATAGATTATATTATCTTTTAAGTAGTTGTGGTACAATTATTTTTATTTTTGTTTGCAATGAAAAGTGAATCCATGAAGATATCTGGAATATATTGTTATTTTACATTCTTTTTACTTCCCATGGAAGAATACTGCCAAAGAAGTATTGTTTTTGTTTTAGTGAGAAAAGAATTAGAAAATAGGAGAACAAACCAGAAAAAGCTGACACATCACTTAAACCTACAGCAAATTTGATCCTGTGGATGTCTATAATCAGGCAAAACCTGAGACTGTTTAATGGTATCAGGTATCTTGTTCTTGTTCTACTGACATTTCTGCTTCTGAAGTAACTGAATCTGCTCCTGACTAATATCACCTAAAATGGTGAATTATAAAACTCTGTAGCAACTGTTCATTTGACTAGAATTTTTTTGAGTACCTACCCTGTCCTAGGCACTGTCCAGCTCTGGGGATTCAGACATGAACAGGGCAGGCAAGGCCAGTCCCCTCTTGTCTTTGACATTCTTCTTCTTTTTTTTTTCTGAGACAGAGTCTTGTTCTGTCTCCCAGGCTGGAGTGTAGCGCTGCGATCTCAGCTCACTGCAACATCTGCCTCCCAGGTTCAAGCAATTCTCCAGGCTCAGCCTCCAGAGTAGCTGGGACTTAAGGCGCGTGTTACAATGCCCGGGTAATTTTTTAATTTTTAGTTGAGATGGTGTTTTACCATGTTGGCCAGGCTGGTCTTGAACACCTGACCTTGTGATCCACCTGCCTTGGCCTCTCAAAGTTTTGGGATTACAGGCATGAGCCACTGCACTAGGTCTTGTCTTTGACGATCTGAAGGGGAGAAATGTGAAAGGAAGAATGTAAAGATGGTGATGTGATGGTGAGTGATGGGGCAGGTGCTTGGGGATTCCTTTAGGCAGGGCGGTAGAGGAGAGGTTAAAAAGGAGTCAGCCATTGAAGACCTGGGGCTGAGGAGACAAGCTGAGAACAGATCACATCTGTCAAGAACATGCCATAAAGTGGGAACGAACATGAACTAGTGGAGGAAATGAAAGAAGCCAATGTGGCTGGAAGGTCGTGAGAGGTGGACCATGGATGGCAAGCGTTCACATTTTTAGTGCAGCATAACTTAAAGTCATTCGAAGATTTTTTTTTTTTGACAGAGTCTCACTTGGTTGCCAGGCTGCAGTGTGGTGTGCAGTGGCTGATCTCGGCTCACTGCAACCTCTGCCTTCCGAGTTCAAGCGGTTCTCCTGCCTCAACCTCCTGAGTAACTGGGACTACAAGTGCGTGCCACCATGCCCAGCTAATTTTGTATTTTTAGTAGAGACAGGGTTTCTCCATGTTGGCCAGAATGATCTTGATCCCTTAACCTCATAATCTGCCTGCCTCAGCCTCCCAGAGTGCTGGGATTACAGGTGTCAGCCACTGTGCCCGGCCTTCACTGGAGGACTTTAAGCAGGGGACCAATGTCCAATGTACTTTTAGCCAAGTTCACTTCACTGTGTGGAGAATGGACAGCAGTGGGGCAATCGAGCAAGAAAGGAGACTAAGAGGACACCACTGCAGTGCTCCAAGCAGCAGTGATGGGGGCTGGGGCTAAGGCCCATGGAGTAAATATCCAGGGGTACATCTTGGAGGTGGGGCTTGGCAATGGATTGGAACTTGGGAAGTGAGGGAAAACTGACCCAAGAATGATTCCTAAATGTTTGGCTTATGAGCTGGGTGGGTGGTGATACCATTCCTTAGATGGGGGAAGATTAAGGAGAAACAAGTTTGAGAGTACAACCAAATGCTTTGTTTTGATCCAGCTATTTTTGGAACGCTGTGAGCCAAACATGACAGTGACTGAAAATAATATTTTTTTGAAGCTATCTGCAGTAGAAAAGGAGATTTGGAGTGTAGAGCATATAAATAGCCAAATAACAGGTATTAAAAATCCCATTTTAAGATACAATATAGATTTGTAAAATAAAACATATAGTTTAAAAGCTCCCTTTGATTTTTTTCCTGTGGCCATAGATTTCATTTATTTATTTATTTTTCCTTTAAAAAAATTATACTTTAAGCTCTAGGGTACATGTGCAGATCACGCAGTTTTGTTACGTATACACCTGCCATGGTGGTTTGCTGCATCCATCCCCCCGTCATCTACATTAGATTTTAAAGTCAAATTGTCATTTTATTACCAATAGTTTGCTTAAAGAATCATAGTAATTGATCCTCTTAGTGTTTTTCCTTGACCACTTTTATATACCTGCTATTCTTCAAAACTTCTTTGTTGTCAGATTTTAACAAGTTTAATCTTGAGTGTTTTTACCTTTATTTTGAGTTGATGTAGTTTCTTCATGATTACATGGAAAATGACTAGTAACAGTGTTAGGATGGAGTTCCTGATTGATAGGTGATAATTGTAGACTAGCCCTAAGTCTTCACAATGGTCTTTAGCATAAATGTTATCATTACATACACTTTTAAGCAATAAGCTCAGGAAGATTCAGGGCCTAACTCATACATTAATTATCTATGAACTAATTTGACAGTCATCACTTCATCTATACTTTATCTGCCTTTGATTTTGTAAGCTTTATAAATATATGTTCAAGTACCATATCATTTTGCATTAACTTTAGACACTAACAACTACTTTTGATATATTAAAACACGTAGAAACAATGAATTTCTATCATTTAAAACATAATGAAATACTAAACTTTTCTTATTTTCATATTTAGCTAGAGATTAAATTACAAGTATAATTTGCTAACGTAAAAGATTCCCATCTAATAGACTGCAGTGCATGCAATGCTATGTGCTGTTTATATAAATTGCGAGGAGGTTAATTCAGACCATTTCATGGAAATGGTTTATGTATTGTAATCATGAGTCAGTACACAATTCTCTCTAAATTTAAAACAATGTAAATTAGCCAAGCCAATTTAATTCTTGCCAAGAAAGAATATTCCTCAAAGCCATGTTTTTAAGTTTATTAGGTTAAATACAACTATACTCTGTAACTAATAAGTAAGAGGATTTATTGAATTTTGAAACCCACTGATTTTAAGTTATGTTTTTAAAGTTACTTAAACGAGTTAAATATGTTTATAATAATTTCATTTCCTATGTGACATCTAACTAATGAGAAAAAAAATAAGGCTGGGAGAGCACTGGAGTGGGTTTAATATTTGCCATGGACAAAGCCAAGTTTAAATCCTGCCCAAATGCCACTTCTCAATCACAGCTTTAAAAGATTAAACATGACTATAGTGGTATTTCTCTACTTTTCTGATATACGAGTTCATGTCAAAGCTATCTTGAAGCCTGCCATTGAGTTTCACCTTTGAGGTGAGAAAGTAGCCTGCTGAGTACTTATTTTAAGGAAGAAGATACACTGCTTAATATAAGTTGGATAGCATTTACAGCTAATGCGTTCAGTTCTCTTTATACCAAATTCATGTGCACATTCTTAACTGTAAGAAGATTATTTATAGCAGTGTTTTCTCTTTTAGATTATAAGATTATATTTTTTAGATTTGAATATGTTTTCCTTTTCTCAAGAAAGTCTGGCTTTCTGCTTGTTCTGTTTAGAAGAAAAGTTTAAGTTATGCTGATTTAAAAACAAACATATATGACCAAACATGTATCATGTGGTAATTTCTTTCTTTACTTCTTGGTAAAATGTGGGCTCTGGGATGAGAAATACTTAGTTTAGGATTTTCCTTCTTTGTTTTGCTCAGAGTACAATCTAATCCAAATATGATTTCTCTACTATTATCTTTGCTTATTCTTCTTTCTCTTGGGTATATGAGGAGAACTATTCTTTCCAACGGCAACTTTAATTTTATTTATTTCTAAACTTTGTACCACCATGGTTATGAAGTTCATATTTCCGGACTGAAATATTTGGCTTGATTAACTCCCAATATACACTTCTATTCATATAACAGATATTTTATGTTTGGATTTAAAAACTGTGGGTACTGTATTCTAAGCTTGCCTTCCCGATCATGGCAGGGCTTGGGTGAGTTTTCTCTGTGCTCTGTACCTAAACTTCCTAATCTGTTAAGGGGACTTCTGATGTGTCACACAGCTGTTGTGAAAGGGAAAATTCTCTCTGGCCTTATGTAAACCATCGGTGTCCTCTATGGACAGTTCCAGACTCCTGTCAGTAGCGATGACTGTCTGCCACAGCATCCATTTGAAGCAATGAGTGTTAGTGGAAGCGCCTCGTCAGCCAGCTTCATTTGGTATTTAAAGGAGACTTTGGAGAAGTTAGCTGCTGGGAAGCTGTTTCTTCAAGAATTTTTTGAGCGCTGCTCTGGCGATAAACCTACCACCTGATAAGTATTGAATAGTAACTGTACATTTTCAAGATATGCAACAGCAAAAAGGTGGTCATTAAATGCCACCAAAGGAAATGCATTTGTGTTGGGATTTTAGATATGATGCTCATTAGAAAATATACTTTAGGGCTGCTGGAGGGTATTCCACAAAAGTTAGCCTGTTCCTACCAGAAAAGATTCCTGCCTTAGGATGATGGGTCCTTGAAGTCATGAATAAACATATATCCTAGGTTCTCTTGAATTTGCAAAACAATTGTTGATTAAACCCTTACTGTATGCCTCGAAATATGCCAGGCATAGAGGATAAAATGATAAATAAGAAACAACCCCTATCCACAAAGATAAAGAAAATGAATACAATATATTTTACCAGATATTAGGTTAGAAGTATGCATGGGAAATCAGTGGGATAAAGAGAGTGCTGTTTTACGTGGGGTAAGAGGGGAACTAGGAAAGATTTGGGGAGGTGTCAGACTTAAGGTGAGTCCTGATAAATGCAAAGTGTGGGCACACAGGGGGAGAACATTTGGGAAGGGCTGCACTAGGGCCAGTGGCTCATAGGTTGGTGAGGCTGTTAATGAAAAAGTGCATGATACTTGTTAAGGATGGTAAGGCAGACTTCATTTAGGACCACTGTGATAGGTGTAGGGACCACCATAATGTGATATGATAGCAGGGGAGAGATATTGGGCTCAACTCTGAATACAACAAGGAGGAATGGGAATTTATAGTCAAGGAGCAGGGGAGAGGGATCAATGGATGGAAAATGACTGACGAGAAACATCAGGGGTAAGAAGGATTCTGTCTAAATCAAATGAGATTCTTGCTGAAGACAGGCCATGGTGATCAGACATCACCTGGGGGATGGTGGAGGATGGGGAACCTGATCAGATGTCAGGGGTGATCCGATATTGAGGAAGGGGGCTTCTGCTTACTGACTTAGCAGGATTCTTGCTAAAATTGGACAAGGCAGAGAAAAATACAGAGCCCAAAAGTCAGGGCCTGGTTGGGAAGAGGATTCAGAAGAAGTCATCTAGAGTTTGGTAGATGTGACCAATCTTTGTGAAAGCCTGGGCTTGTTTGGAGGAGAATTTGGTGGGAGATAAAGCTGGTGACAAGGCAAGAACAAGATCATAGAGGACCTTGTAAGCTATAATAAAATGTTTGTCCTTGGTCTATTTAGCAATGGGTTTTAAGCAAGAGTGTAGCAATATCATATATATTTAAAAATGAGAACTTAGATAGCAAAATGGAGAAAGGGTTGGAAGGGAGCCAGCGTAGCACTTGGAAAATCAGCTAGGAAACCAATGAGGTAGTCCAGGAGAAAGACCAAGAGAGCTGGAATTTAGGCAGTTGCAGAGTGGGCTTAGCCAGGGAGAAGATGGAATGGAAAAATGTTGTGGAATAGAATGTAGAGGTCTTGTCCTGGTGACTGATTGTAGGAGGAGAGAAACTGGAAGTCATTTAGGACATTCTCAGATTTCTGGTCTGGGTGGTTAGATAATGGAGCCATTTACTAAGTTGGAGACGTAACGGGACAGGCTTGCCCATGTTAAAACTATTGGCCAAACCCACATAAAGGGTATTAATGAATTGAATGTAGAGTTAGCAGTGAATTCTTTTTTCTTCAGCAATAGCTAATATCTTGATAATTCAAGACCTTCCAGTGTTCTTTTGCCTTCTCTTTCTGCCAAGATGTGCAGGTAGTTGAAATGGGCAACTGTTAATCTTGGATTTTTGGCTCATTTTCTCAGTTCTCTACATATGAATGTGTGTGGGTACAACACAGATTTTACCTCTGAAAATACCTCTGTCTGCCTTCACAGTGACTTTTTCTAGCAACTTCAGGTATGTCAAAACCCCAGTGAAGTATACAAATATAAATTGGAGGATTTATGAAGGGGTGAGAATTTATGTATGTGTTTTGATACTACTTTTTAAAAGTCTCATATTTTATAAATCAATATAACTGAAATTGTAGTAATTTTAAATATAATCATATGTGTACATGTCTCTTTAAGCTTTCAAAAACACATGAAAGGATATGAATTGTCCCCCAGGATCTCAACAATAGTAAGTGATAGTCATTAAGCAAAAAATAAATAAATTGACATGGATGCATTGGAGCTAATATAAATCCTATGCAATCGGCAGAAAGGAATTTGTTATTTTAAAAACAGAACTAAATCTCTTTTCCATTATAGATTTAATTTAAGTAACATGATAAATAGTGGTAAATTGAACTTTATTATGTATTCATGAAATGCAGTTTAATACAATTGTTATTTCTGGCATTTGTGGTTTAAAGATATTCCCTTATGGGTAGATGTTATTTTTAATGTGCAAATTCAGAAATAATGACCTCCAGTTCCACTGGTGAATTAGGGTTGATATATACACATGGACAATAATGGAAAAATACTCTCCAAATTCCTGCCTTTATGAAAATTTCTAGTATAATCTCTGATCTCTGATTAAACAAACTATTTTAAGTTTACAACTGTATTGTCAATGAAGGAAAAAATAAAAAAGTAAATATTTTTGAAAGGTTTTTTTAAAAGAGTGGTCTCTGATGAGGACATACCTGAAAGGGGGAAACTCACTTAGCAAGAACACGTTGTTGAAAAATTCCTGCACAATGTTTTAAAGAAAAACCAGATCAAAAATTCAGATGAAATAGCATCATTTGGATTGTCTTACTGGATGCCTAATTTTATGTTCTAGATGAACATAAAGGAATGGATAAAGAGATAAACAATATACACTAATTTCCCCAAGCTTCTTTTTCAGAGAATTAGCAGAAAACTGTTCAGGGGAAATATTAGCTATTGTCGTAACTTTATATTTAGCTTAATTATTTTCTGCTCTGGGAAGTTCACTTGATAGATTGACCAATAGGAAATACAGTGTAAACAAAGACACCAAAATTTCAGGAGGCCCTCAATTCGTTCTCAGTAGTGAGCAGTGTGAATTCCCACCAAATTTTTCTTGTCGGACGAAGAGTAGCTTCTCTCCTGAAACTTAATTTTCATTCTGATGAAATAAAATTAATTTCATTCTGATGGCTATCTTTATTAAAATAGGCATTTTCAGGGGGGTGTGGAATGACTTAATTTGATTTTTGTTTGAATATTCATGACAATTAATGATGTGAGATTTGGTCAGGCATGTGGAGAGATTGAAATCTGCAGCAGTTCTTCAGGCACGTGTAGACCATGGTTAGAAAAGTGAAGATAGCTTGGGGTTATCCACTTGTGACAAATGTTTGTGGAATGTAAGACCTATTTTGAGCTCTGGGACCTTGCTTTTTCAGCATAGTTGTGGTCATCTCTGGAAGCAATTAAATGCCTGAATGCAATTCTTAATTCCTCATCTACTATGAAAGATCACAAAGGATATTTCTTTAGATCCAAGTTGTTATAAGCAATGTAGATGACCACTGAGGATATGCATCTTATGGAAGACTGGTTTGAGAGAATGAAAATTTCAGTTACTGGAATCATCACAGTTTTATTGTTATCAAGCTTGTCCTTTGAACAGCTACCCCATATTCATTAACTGAAGGACTTCTTATTTCATAAAGGGATAATTCAGCACAGGTCCTCAACCCCATATCCACATCTGACACCCCAGAGCTCTGGAAAGTAGAAGTTACTTCCATGATTTACTTGTTGGCAAAACATGACCCTGCCTAAACTTACTTATTAGAACAATCTGACCTAAGGTGATGTAAGGGTATGCATAACTTTTATCTCATTTAATGTAAATATTCATACAGTGTGAATACGGTACTGCCTCAGACACAACTCCAATATAATATAATACATATGTGAAATTCATTAAGTTCCTAAACCTTGAAAAATTCTGAATTCTGAAACCCATTTGTATTCAAGGGTTTTAGGAAAGAGACTCTGGAGCTTTAGCCAGAAATGAGTCTTAATTTTCTTTTTTTCTGCATGCAAATACCTACTAATAATGTCCTTAAAGGTACTTTGTTTGGGGAAGTTAAATACTCTTTCTAAAATTTAATTTAGACTATTAATTTGCTTAGTAAAATCATATCTTGCACATAGGCAAATTCAGCCCTGTTGTGGTAAAATTATCATGTTATAAATTAGTTGCATCTGAGTTAATGAGGTTTTATTACAAACATAAAGCAGCATTACTTCCAATGTCTGATTTTCATTAGTACAAAAAAAGCCAAATAAAGCTGTAGAAAAAAAAAAAAGAGTTGTCCTTATTGTGTACCCTGTGAATATGTGAAGTGTTGCTGATATTTTTATTTGTAAAGAACTGAAGAGATATTTATGTTGTCTGCCACTGGTTTGATTTGGATTAAGGCTGCCACAAAATCCGTTTAGTTCCAGTGGCCTGTAAATTACTTCTGGACTCTTGTTCTCTTATTTTTAAGGTACTGAGGCTAAGAGTTTTCTCAACAAAGCAAAAAGGAGAAAGACAGTTTTTTTAAAAATGAGAGGATAGATGGGATGCCTGGTGTACGAAGGGCATTTGCCAAGTGTAAAATCAGGTAAAGCTCAAGCAGGTTAAGGGCAGCATTGCAGGACAAGAGGAGACTGGACTGGAAAGGAGCAGAAGGATGGTGGGGTTTGTGCCGGGGTCCAGGATGTGGGTTACACAAGGTCAACAGCAGGGCTGAGGGCTTGTATTTGAATGCAGAGCCCTGAAGTACATTCTTGCTTCTTTAGAATCAGTGTTGTTCCTGTTTGTTTGCAAAGAGGGCTGTGTTTTTAGTTCCTACTGAGTAAAAGGAGGTTTCCTGTCTTTTAACCATAAATCCACACATAAATACTACATAATAATCCCTTTATTAGACAAAAATGGTTTTTATCTTTAAGCCTATAGGGTTATTCTCAGAGCTGTGACTCTTTCAAAATCTTGGCCAGCTCACCTTTCTCTTTTTTCTTGCTGTTCTGGACTCTCTGGTTTCTCTTTCAAGGGTATGTTGTCACTGTTCTTCTCCAAAGCATGCATTCAAACAGAACAGCAGGCAGAGGTTGCAGACTCCTTGCAGGAAGGATTTGAAGAAGTGTCGATGTAAGCGGATTGGCTGTTTATATCAAATATGCTGGAGCAGGGGCCCCAATAACAATGACCTCCCAAACACTGAGGATCCCCGAAGGATGGCAGGAAACCAGCTCACCCATGGAGATGCTGTTGGAGCTGGAATGACTTCTGTGGAAGGGGGCTGCCTGCAGTACTGTGGGAAATGTGCAGGCCTGGCATTGTGGCGTGCATGGGGTGTTGGTGTTTGTCCAGGTAGTTGTGCTCATGCCAGTAGAAATGTGCCTGCCTCAATTCTGCTGTGCTAATTGATATGACGGCATCTTCACAAGGTCTTGCTGTGTGAAGCATGATAAAACCCCTGCCAACCAAGAGGCTGTACCCGAGTCACATTCCTTGCTTAGAATATTCATTATGGAAGATGGAAAGAACATAGGAGGCACAGCGATATATCCCCAGATGTCAGAGGGAGGTCATGATATAAAAACTCATTTCATAGTAACTAAAATAATAGCAAATTTGCCAGAAAATGTAAAATGGTCACTGGGGGGCATTAAAGAGAGAGCAAGCATTGGATTTAAAGCAGGGGGAGAAGGCCTGGGGAGAAGGCCTTGGGAGTGCTTGGCCCAGGCCCAGGAAACCTTCAGTTAGTTTTCCACCCTGCTGTTGGTTACCATTTGGAAGAAAATGAAGCTGGCTAACTTTGTTATGTCTTATTTACAGAAATCAGTGATTCTCTGTTTCCTCTAGGGTACAGTTCTGGCATGCAAGATTTTTTACGTGCTTATTCCAACCTACATTTCTGTGTGATTGCCTGTCACTTTCCTTCAGCCCATCCTAGGTGTTTATGCATATGAACTTCTTACAGTGGTAGTAGCATGCAAGACCTTTGCATTTCTTGCATAGGTCCTGTTTCTTACTCCCACACTTTTCTCTTCTTAGCAAAGTTCAAATCCATCCTTCAGGGTCTTAGTTCAAGTGCTATCTACTCTACAGAGTCTTTTATTATATTAATTCATTTACTCAATAGTCAGTGACTAAGCAGTGCTAGGTACTGTGCTGGGTCCTGGGGGTGAAGGGACAATGATTAACAAAGTGGCTGAAATGGTTTGGATATGTGTCTCTACCCAAATCTCATATTGAATTATAATTAGAAGGTGATTGGACCATGGGGGCAAATTTCCTGCTTTTGTGCTATTCTTGTGATAGAGTTCTCATGAGATCTGGTTGTTTAAAAGCACGTAGCACCTTCCCTGCTCTCTTCCTTCTGCTCTGGCCATGTAAGATGTGCCTGGTTCCCCTTTGCCTTCTGCCATGACTGTAGACTTTTTGAGGCATCCTCAGCCATGCTTCCTGTAAAGCTTGTAGAACTGTGTGACAGTTACACCTCTTGTCTTTATAAATTACCTAGTCTCAGGTATTTCTTTATAGCAGTGCAAGAATGGACTAATACGGAAAATTGGCAGCAGAAGTGGGATGCTGCTATAAAGTTACCTGAAAATGTGGAAGTGACTTTGAAACTGGGTAACGAGCAGAGGTTGGAACAGTTTGGGGGGTTCAGAAGAAGACAGGAAGATGAAGGAAAGTTTTGAACTTCCTAGAGACTTGTTAAATAGTTGTGACCAAAATGTTGATAGTGATATAAACAGTGAAGTCCAGGCTGAAGAGGTCTCAGATGGAAATGAGGAACTTATTGGAAACTGAACTAAAGATCACTTTTGCTATACTTTAGAAGAGAGACTGGTGGCATTATACCCCTGCTCTAGGGGTCTGTGGAACTTTGAACTTGAGAGTGATGATTTAGGTTATCTGGTGGGAGAAATTTCTCAGCAGCAAAGCATTCAAGATTTGGCCTGGCTGCTTCTAACAGCATATGCTCATATGTGTGAGCAAAAAAATGACCTAAAAGTGGAACTTATATTTAAAAGGAAAGCAGAGTGTAAAAGTTTAGAAAGTTTGCCTGGCCATGTGGTAGAAAAGAAAAGACCATTTTCAGGGGAGAAATTCAAGCCAACTACAGAAATTGACATAAGTAAAGAGGAGCCAAATGCTGATAACCAAGACAATGGAGGAAAAGTTCTCAAAGGCTCCATCACAGGCCTGGGGGCCTAGGAGGACTGAATGGTTTTGTGGGCCAAGCACAGGGACCCACTGTCCTCCACAACCCCAAGACACTGCTCCCTGAATCCTGGCCACTCCAGCTCCAGCTGTGGCTAAAACGGGCCAAGGTACAGCTCAGGTGGCTGCTTCAGCAGGTGCAAACCATAATTCTTGGTGGCTTCCATGTGGTGTTAGGCCTGCAGGTGTACAGAGTGCAAGAGTTGAGGCTTGGAAGCCTCTACTGATATTTCAGAGGATGTATGGAAACACCTGGATGTCCAGACAGAAGCCTGCTGCAGTGGCAGAGCCCTCATCTAGAACCTCTACCAGGGAAGTTCAGAGGGGAAATGTGCAGTTAAAACCCCCACACAGAGTCCCTACAGGGGAACTGCCTAGTGGAGCTGTGAGAAGAGGGACACCATCCTCCAGATCCCAGAATAGTAGATTCACTGACAGCTTGCACCATGCACCTGGAAGAGCCACAGCCACTCAATATCAGCACATAAAAGCAGCTGTGGAAGCTGTACCCTGCAAAACCTCAGGGGTAGAGGTGTCAAGTCTTGGGAGGCCAACTCTTGCACATGTGTGCCCTGGATGGGAAACATGGGATCAAAGGATATTCTTTTGGAGCTTCAAGATTTAATGCCTTGCTGGGTTTTGGACTTTCATGGGGACTGAAGCCCCTTTCTTTTGACTTTTTTTTCATTTTGGAATGGATGTATTTACCCAATGCATGTACCCTTACTGTATCTTGGAAGTAACTAACTTGTTTCTTATTTCACATGCTTATAGATGGAAGAGACTAGCCTTGTCTCAGATGAGACTTTGGACTTTTGAGTTAATGCTGAAATGAGTTAAGACTTTGGGGAGCTGTTGAGAAGGCATAATTAGATTTTGCAATGTGAGAAGGACACGAGATTTGGGAAAGGCCAGTGACAGAATAATATGGTTCGGATCTGTGTCCTCACCCAAATCTCATGTTGAACTGTAATCCACAGTGGGGCCTGGTGGGAGGTGATTGAATTACGGGGGCAGGTTTCCTCCTTTGGTTCTGTTCTGATAATAGAGTTCTCATGAAATATGGTTGTTTAAAAGTGTGTAACACTCCCCCAACCTTTCTTCTGCTCTGGACATGTAAGATGTGACTGCTTCCCCTTCATCTTCCACCATGATTGTAAGCTTCCTGAGGCCTCCCAGACATGCTTCCTGTACAGCCTGTGTAACCATGAGCCAATTAAACTTATTTTATTTATAAATTACCCAGTCTCAGATAGTTCTTTATTGTAGTGTGAGAATGGACTAATACAGTGATCTAACCCCTGTCCCTCAGGAGCATCAGTCTTAATAGGGATCTTGCCAATCAGGGAAGAGGTCCTAAAGGGAATTACTGTGAGGATGAGTGCTGAATTCCTCTTAGCCAAGGGAAAGTTTGGTGGCATGTGCCATGCAAAGCAGTGTCACAACAGTGTAGATTGCCTGCTTCATTCCAGATATTCCTCTGTTGTGTATTATAATATAATTATGCTCATGTATTATAATAATTTCTTTGCTGGCTTCAGTTTTATTCTCCATCTTTGAGTTCCTTACTACTAAGTCCAATGGCTTAGCTTCTTACCCCAGAGTCTAGCTCAGTGCCTGATATTGAGGACTATGGCTCCACTTGGTTAGTAGGAATGGAGATGGGCAGTAAGATCAAAGATTCCTGCTATCTTATCTTGGGACCAGCCAGATTACACTTCACATATATTAAATGGCAGTATCACTTATATTTGTTATATTTCTTCAGCTGTTGTAGTAATTTTTTTTAACTTTTCATTATTTGGAGATGGAGGAAGCATCTTCATAATTCCATTCCATCACCTGGAATTTAGTTGAATTATTGCAGGTTGTGAAGGCATTTGTAGTCCGCCTTATGGGCCACCAGGAAGTCATGTATCAGGTGCTGTTAAATGATAATTTGGCCAGATCAGGAAAGGAGCTATGAGACTTCCCATGCAATTAGCTAAATATGTTCCAAAGATGTGAATGCCCTGAATGTACAGGAATGGAGAGAGGACCAGCAAGCCAATAGATAACAGTACGGCGGGCCAAAGCACTCAGGAAAGTCCTGAGTAGATGATGCCAACAAAGAGTAGTACTGAATGCTCTAAGAAACCTATGAGGAAAGTCTCTGCATCCAGGATAAACACGGGAGGTTGATTAGGTGGGTGAATGAAAGTCTGAAGGATTAAGCCACTCCACATTCAAGTTAGCTAATCACAGTCTTTCTGAGTCACTATCTCTTAATGTGGACCTACCCGAATCTCTCTGACACTCAGATTTTGTCCTAGACTCCAGGAAAGTCAGCCCCCTTTAAAGCTTGGCAGAGAGAATAATGGCAATCTCTTCTTATTTTTGATATGCTTCTTACCATTCAGCACAGGAGTTGAACACTCTTTCCTGGAGGGGCACTCTCTTGTCAATAATATTTGTTAAGCTATTCCAGTTATCCCTAGTTTATCCTTAGGAAGGAATTTGAAAATGTTTGGACTTTTGAGGACTTGTGCTTGTCCACAGGAAAAGGGATCCCAGAGTCCTAACATTCCAGTGATAACATGCTTTTAACAAAATGGATTAAGGTAGTAGATGTGTTTGTATGTCTTTTCCTCCCTTGAGTTTTATAAGAGGAGAAGTCTCAGACCTCTGAAAACTTTAGCAACACTTACTATTCTGTTTAGTAGAATGGAAAACACTTCTTTTCCCTTCTTGAAGGTTTTATTGCTATTTATTTTTAAAAGGGGAAAATAATTTCATGGTGCTTTTGTGGTAGAAAGTTTTGAAATGAATGGGCAGTCAGAGCAATGCTAGTATGGAAAGAGTTTACTGGCTCTTAGTATCTCCTAGGGTCGTGGCCCAGAGAACCTTGATTCTGCAACTTGTGACTCATCTGTATGCCTGAGTCTACTGTCTAA
Organism: Aotus nancymaae; assembly: GCF_030222135.1. Lineage (NCBI taxonomy): Eukaryota > Metazoa > Chordata > Mammalia > Primates > Aotidae > Aotus > Aotus nancymaae. Next base: position 50,595,666 of record NW_026988431.1, on the reverse strand, counting down.
TTCATTCCGTTAAACTTTGAGGAATTATCTTCTCTCTAATGCAGATTTTTGTTACAGATCCCAAAGCATACACAATTCAATTGTTCCGTTTGGCATTTCATTTACTTCCAAAATAATGATGCCTCCAGTGCAACCTGGTACTCCATTGAAAGAACATATATTACTTGGAATTTTATCCTCTGAATCAAGACTTGGCAAACTATAACCCCTGGACCACATCTGACCTGCCCAGTTTTAAACTGCTTGAATGCATAGAATGGTTTTTAATTTTTAAATGATTGCATTTTAAATAATTAGATAAATTGCCTATATAATATCCTTGATCTTGACACTTGGCCCACAAAGCCTGAAATATTTACTATCTGGCCCTATTCAGAAAAAGTTTACCAACTCCTGCTTTAAAACTTCTGACTTTAATGATTATTATCGAAAGATTAGATATGAATAATAACACAAAAAGTAAATTTATAATGGGCATAAATATAGTTACTTCCCTATTTTAGATCAGAAGTTCACAAGGCAGAAGGCACAGTTATTGTTTACTTTTCCTTGTGAAAGTACAGTGCATTCTACTCATAGCAAACCATTCAAGGTAATCATAGGACACTAGGAAGTAGAGGTGAGAACTCAGGCTTGGGCAGTCGGAGACTTGGGCTGTCATCTTCCCAGGTCTGCTGTGTGACATGGGTAAGCCCTTTTATGTCTGTGGGCCTTGGAATGCCCATATTTGGTGCCCTGCCATCTTATTTGAAAAGAAGAGATTCTTCATAACCTCAAACTCTCAACAAATGCTCTGTTTCACCCAGCTTCCCTGAACTTTATTTTGTTCTTTCTTTCCTCTGCTACTTCTCCGTGCCCCTGAGATGTAATTTTAGGGATGTCCTCCAAGGATAAACTGATTAAATTTGAAGGAAAAGATCATATCAGAGCAATATGCTATTTCATATGGTTTTTCATCTTTTTTTTTGAGCAGCTTCTGGGTTTAGGCTCTTGCTTCCTCTTCAGGCTCATATATTATGGATGAGGTCAACTACAGCCAATAAAGATTCTTTTTCAGAGTGAAAACAGCTCCCCTCAGTGTGGCCTAAAGGCTTGGGCTCCACAGAAAAGGAGGCTTACCCTTCTGGCACAACTCCCTGATGGGCCTGCTAAAAATGTGCCCTTTTTGTTTGGTTCTTGCCTTATTTATTCTCCCATCTATTAGCTCCTAAATATCACTCCCTCCAAACAACCTTAATACTAGCACATTTAATAGCAACATGAAAAAATATGAAGCAATATCAATGCTTATACTTGCAAATGAAGAGTCAGAAATCATCTAGCATCCATTTATTCTGAACTCTTTTTTCTTTTCTTTTTCTTTCTTTCTTTCTTTTCTTTTCTTTTCTTTTCTTTTTTTTTTTTTGAGACAAGGTCTCTTTATGTTGCCCAGGCTGGTCTCAAACTGCTGGGCTCAAGGGATTCTCAGCCTCAGCCTCTCAAAGTGCTGGGATTGCAGGATTGAGCCATTGTACCCAACCTGAATTCTAAATTTTTGAAGCCACTGTGCATGTGGAAGGACTAAAGCTCTGAGGCAACTGCATTTCACGACTTCAGGGACCATTTACATAGTTAGCAATGAAAATGAGGTCCCCTGGAGCTGTGCAATGTAGCCAGCCCCAAATCCTCTATGGTTTGAATTAATTGTAGTTTTGATCATTTGAGAAAGAAAAGAATATTTCATGCACTCTTACATGGGAGACAAGTAAAGACAAGGGATAAGTAAGACAGTGCCTGACCCTAAGTCATTTCAGATTAGGGAAGGGATTAAATATATCTAGAAACCAGAATGTGTGGGAGCATATCCTGCCTAGTGCAGTACTGAGAAACAATGTACTCTGGAAGTTCAGTGTAAGAAAATACTGCTCTTGGCAAGGGAGGCATGGAGATTTCATGGAGATAGTAGCACTTAAGCTGAGCCTTGAGAGGTGGTAGGGTTTCACTAGGGTACTGGGGCAGAGTTGGGGAGAATGGTAAGCAGGCGAGGAAATGTAAACAGTGTTTGCGAGGAGTGGATCTGTTTGTTTGAGGTGAGGCTCCCCATAGGAAAAGTGCACAATGTTTTGTTGAGGCAACTTCATTGAAGCACCAAATTTGACCTTAACCTGTGTGGCTTTTAGCTTCAGAGTTACTTTCTTTCTGATCATCAGGAATCAGGGAAAGGAGGCCTGGATGATTGTCCCTGACACTTCATTTCAGAATAAAGGGCTGCAATCGTTCAAGGGGTTTCCTCAGAGGTGATAGATTTTCCATCCCTATTTGAATAGTGCTAGTATCTCATTTATGGATACAAAATGATCGTGCATATCCACCAATCTTCTTTGCCATATTCCTAGGAGAAAAAATAACCCACACCCCCTCATCCATCTAGAAATATCAACATGGTTGGTATTCTTCCAGTGCAGGGCTATTGCCTGTCTGATTGCCACTCCACTTGAGATAGTCCAGAAATTTCTTTTACTCTAAGTAAGCAAAGAACTGATCAATTTAATCTGGCCAACATCAATCTGAAAAACATATGCTGCTTTATAGGAAAAACACATGTGTATGAAACCGCCTGATCCCTCACCTTCTTCATCATTCACAACTCTATTCCTGTAGGTGAGGCAGAGATTTTGCATGCCTCAGAAGTAAGGTTGAATATGTTATTCCACCCAGGGAAATTACTGCTCATCCAGAAAAAGAGCTTATTTATGTAGCTTGAGGGAAAAGCAAACACTGAGGCCATTTATATGCTCACTGTGGAACCCCTTGGGCAGAGTAGACTTGGAAAGATTTAAAATGCAGCACTAAAACAGGGCCACCGCATACAGTTGGTTATGTGGTGCACTGCCCAATGCCAAGGAATGCCATTTAGCACCGTATTATACACAGATGCTACACCCTGGAGTTGTACTGTCCGCCACCTGTGAGGATGTGTATAGCAGTCCTGGCAGAGTCCTGAACTCTAGCTGAGGATTGGCCACTACAACAGAATTAACCTGGGCAATTCATTTCCCTTCCAGTTCAAGATTTATCATTATAAAACAGTGAATATTGGCTTTGAAAATTTTATCTTCTAAAAATTGTACTAGACAACAGTGTTGGGAGGGAAAATGGGGTAAACGACATGGTAAGCTATTGTCTTTTGTGGGTTTATAGCTTACAAATAAAAGAGAGATATTGTTTTTGAAACTTTAAAATAATTTTCTCTTTATAAATATAAATTTTTATGTCCTGTTATCTAAAAAAATAGATAATTTTAAGCCTTATCTATCTATAATTACAAAATAACACATTTTCATGTTTAGTTTTTATTATTTGATTGTGATTTTTAATAATTAAAAGAGCTGAAGTAATTTCCCATATTATGTAAAAAGAGATTTTCTTGAGTTGAGTTAGCAGCAATGAGAAAGGAGGATATATGTACCTCATTCTTAGTTGTAGTACTTGGACACACACATTTTTATTTGTTTATTTATTTAAAAGACAAAGTCTCACTCTGTTGCCCAGGCTGGAGTGCAGTGGCATGATCTTGGCTCACTGCAACCTCTGCCTCCTGGGTTCAAGCGATTCTCCTTCCTCAGCCTCCTGAGTAGCTAGCTGGGACTACAGGTGTGTGCCACCACTCCTGGCTAACGTTTGCATTTTTAGTAGAGATGGGGTTTCACCATGTTGGTCGGACTGGTCTTGAACTCCTGACCTCAAGTGATCCACCTGCTTTGGCCTCCCAAAGTGGTAGGATTACAGGTGCAAGCTATGGCGCCTGGCCACACATTTATTTTTAAATCAATGAAACAATAATTGGAGGAAAAATATGTTAATTTCTAGCATAAAGGTCTAATAAAGAAATATATTAGTTTTTCCCCTAAAGTGATGAAAATAAGTGAAGCCTTTTTTTAAATTATATATTTAGATAATATGAACTAAAATGTAGTAATGAGACTTAAAAACAGATCTTAAAATGCCCTTAAAGGTGGAAATAAACTATTCAGTCTATAAATTAAATGATCAATAATGACATGAGGCAGACTGCAATAAATATTCCTTCTGTTTTCATAAATTATTTCTCTATCACTAGAGAAGATTTCATGGAAAATAAAATGGCCCAGAGCGAAACTAATTATGATATTTACATCTCGGCTTTGAAGATGACTTGATAGTTGTTTTTTTTATTGTTTCTGTCCAGCCCCTTTAAAGGGAGAAGAGATTTAATAATAATGTACTTCATAGCATTATTTATGATCATCAGTTAAATCTGGCACATGCGAAGTGGCTTTATTTTATAAAGTTTATATTTGGAAGACAGCTTTTCTAGTTTTTCTGTAAATATTCCATATTCTGAATCTTTTGAGTTGGGGATTTTTGTCCTTGAAATTCTAGGTTTCAAGTTAATTTATGTAGGCCTTGGGGATTCATTTATCTTATCTCTAATTAAATAACTGGAGTTTAAGCAGGTGCTAAGCAGAGTATCCAGGAGAGGAGGTTTAGCTCAGGAAGAGAACACCTGTCCTTCCTCACTGTCTTTATGTTTCTTCCTTTCCTCCCTAGTTGCTCTGATGCAAGTTGTGCTACACCTCATACCAGAAGTGGCCACCAAAACTCTTAAATTTTGATCTAAGTTTAGTTTCAATTTTTTCTTTTTCCTTGGAAGTGCTCATTAACGATAATATCTGAGATGTCAGTGTAGCCATGTATGGGCAAAGACAGAACATGATTTATATCCCGATTCAGTTGTGTTTAGTTGACACAACTAAACCAAGTAAAGAATGCAATGCTCACAGTCTACTGAAAGTACGATTTGAATTGAAAAAGAGGAAACCTCTAAGAAGGCTTTATTCATCTCCCTGGCCTTTTTATATTGTAAAAAACAAGGACATCTGACCTTTGGAAAGGGCTATTCAGCTTCTCTCCATGCATGTATAATGCAAGTGGAGTCAGAAAACACGGAAAGTCTAATGCTACCAAAATGATGGGTAAACATTCAGTTTGCCAATGTCCTGGATAAGCTGAAAAATGCATCTGCTGGACACTCTTGACGAAGAAAGTATCTAGTGGTAGGTTTTTGTTTCCAAGACAATCACAGGTCAGCAATCCTCAGTGGTTTGGAGCCACCATTGGTAGTGGGCAATTCTTCATGATGGGTGGAGAACATTCCAATTATTCTTTTCAGACTTTATCATAGTATCTATGTGTCTCCTGTCTTCAAAGTAGCTAAAAAATAATGTTTTTCAAGAATAATTGTAATTCAGCAGTAATTGGATACCCAATATAAAGGAGAATGAGACACAAACACATACAACTTCCAATGTTACTAATGATTGTTATTAAACATATACAATTAACATTTTAGTTGTCACTAGCAGTTGAAGTACAGATTTGCCCCATCACGTGTGCCAACATTGCCCATTTGAAAAGCACCAATTTCTTAGTCGATATACTTTGTTCCTTGGAGAAAACTTCAGAAATAATAACTGCCTTAGGAATATTTTTATCAAGGTAAAAGAAAACAAAGGAGTATATTGGGAGAAGAATGCAAACATATTAAAAAACCAAAAAGCGGATAGCAAATGTGATTGTGTAAACTGCAGCCTGTTACAAAGCTCCTACAGGAGAGACAGCTGCAATCTCAGTATGAAGCAAGGTATTCTTTACCTAAACTATATTATTTGACCTTGTTCTCTCCTCTTCTCAATATTGTTTCTCTACTCATGGGAATCTTCAGTGAGGGAAGAAAAGTCAAGACAGAAAGAAAATAAGACCTGATGAAAACCCAAAAAGGGACCTCAGCTGATGTCACGAAAAGACAAGAACTTTGATTAAAGAACATTAAGCTGGGAGAAACTTTAGAGGTTATCTACTCCAACCCCTGGATTTTATAGATGAGGAAACTGATACTCATTCACCCATTCAGCTATTTATTCATTTGACAACTAGATATTATCCTAATCTAGGTACTGAGGAATGAGAGAGATAATGTCTCTGATCCACAGAGTTTACATCCCCGTGGGGGAGATAGGCAATAAACACACAAATAACTAACAACTAAGTTTAGATTAGAATACATTCTGGCAAGAAAGCACATTAGAATGACGAAAGAGAGAAAAAACAGGGGAAAACTAGGGAATGGCTATGGAAGAAGGCTTCTCTGCCGTGGTGGCTTTTGTCCTGAGACCTAACGGTGAGAATGAGTCATGTGAAGGCCCAGGGCAGAGTGTTCCAGCTGAGGAAGCAACAGACACAAAACTCCAACATAGGAATGAGCTGGGCAAACTTGAATAATAGAAAGAAAGCCAAGATGTCTGTAATTTTAAGGACAGGAGTGAGAGGGACGAAATCAGAGGGGTTGGCAAGGGCACAATCACAAAGGCCTTGTCAGCCATGGGCACAATTTTAGATTAAGAGAATCTAATCAGAGGAGGTGAGTGTGATGAGCTCTAAGCAAGGGAGTAGGATTGCAACTTCCCTAAGCAGAACCACATGCTTTAGAACATTTTTTTCAAGAAACATTTATTCAGCATATTTTCTATACATAATACAGTACTAGGTGCCATGTTCTGAGGAGTTACAGAAAAAAAATCCTTGACACTCTTCTTGTTTTTTAGAAGCTCACACTTTGGCAAGAGTATGACAAGTCAAACAATCGATGTTGCACTTATATAACAAATCAAAACATAACAAATGATGTGGCATCATGGGAAAGAACCGTGGGTTAAGAATCAGAAGACCTGATAGAATCTGCTTCTCAGAGTCTTGGTTTTATCTTCCAAAAAAGAGGAAAAATAATGTCTTCCCTGTCTATCTTATCAGTCTTGTGGTAGATAAAAAGAGATAATGTTCACAAAAATGCATCGGGAGGACACTTTGTAAACCATCGTGTGCTATATACATGTGGTGGGAGTGGGTACTATAGGTGGCTGGGATTGAATAAGGGGGCAGATTTTGGAGAATCTCAAATCTGGGTTAAAACTTTACCTTACTTTCAGGGTAAAGGAGTGTTCATTAAAGGTTTTAGAAGAGGGAAAGCCATCATGAATAGCAGTTTCATTCATTCATTCATTCATAAATGCATGAAAAAAAAGTACAGAGTAAAGAGAAAAGAAAAAAGATTACTCTCAATGTTTTGAAGTAGTGTTACTGCTGGAAATCCTGAGGCTGTGAAGGGGTCTTTTTTTGGGGATAGAGAATGACCCAGATTCTGAGGACGTCAACAGCCCGGAGATCTTCATGTGGGGCTGTGTGGCAGAAAGTTGGGGATTTGGGGCAGGAAGATCTGATTTGACCACCTTCTTATATTGCAGGTAGTTAACCTATGAGGTAGGCTCTGTTAATGAGTAGAAGTGGGTAGAGAAAGTACTAAGAAATGAAGCCTGAACCTCTGTTTATACCCAAAATCAAAATAGAAAAGAAATAGATGGAGTTATAGGCAGGGCAACAGGACTGGAGAAGTACAGATAGTCTCCTTTCCAGAAATACCTTACCTGCCTTCTCTTCCTTGTGAACTCAACCTCGACCTCTGAGCCTGGCTCAGTGACATATTGTCCAGGACATTTTCTTTGGCTGGTTCACTGGGTGAGAGGAACCCCGCCTTGTGCCTTGCACACCCACTTCATCTTCTGATAAAATACAATGCTTGTTTCTAACTATTGGGCTCTTTTCTGACTTTCCTACAAGATTGTAAATTTCTTGAAAGTGGGGATGGTGCTACCCCTAGTGCCTAGCATAGACTGGGCTGCAGAGTAGGAGTGTGACATATGTTTGACAGACTGACTGCTGCATCCAGAATCAAGAGAGAAGGAGCTTTGAGAAGGATGGCTTGTGGACAGGATCAATACATAGTGCGCTATAAAATATTAAGCTTTGACGGGAACATTTGTTTTAGGATTAGGATCATTAGAGATCTTCAAGGTGCAGAATCAGTAGAGTAAAATTGGAGTGGCCCAAGGGAAATCTCACTGCGGGAGAGGCAAGGGTAGTGGCTGAAGAAAGGAATGGCAGTAATCAGACGGAGAGAGCACTTGCTCCCAATGTTGGGTAGGAAAATAAAGAAGAGATGGAGAAGAGAAACAGGGGTTTCATCCATGTTTTTTGTTTTTGAGGAAAACCAGAAAAACCAGGATTCATGGATAACCTCCCCAAACTCGAGTTAACTAATAGGTCTGAAAAATGCCACACATTCAGACATTTTTAGCATTGTGCTGTCCAGGTTTACCTGGAAAATTCTCTTCAGGCAAAAATTAGAACTGAATATGGCAGGACTATGTTCCATTATAAGCTATGACTAAGTGCTCTGCCAATAGTCAGTCTAAGGATTACTTTAGCCTAGATGGCAACTGCAAGCTTTAATTTGTTATTTATGAACCCTTACAGCTGTATTTCCATGAGAATGAATTGCTGGTTCATTTATCAGGTGCGAAGGAGGGATGTTAACAGGTAGGTCTGAAAACTTGGAAGAAGGGATAACCTATTTAAATCATTGTTGGTGGAGGTGTGGAGAGGTTCCTGACAGGACAGTGAGGTAAGCTGGAGGGGCTGCCAAAAGCTGATTGATGCCCCTTCTTTGAGTCAGGAAGTGTAAATTTCTCTCACAGAGATTTTGAGGTTGACTGCATTTGCACCTCTAAAACTTTATTGACATGTATGTAAAAATAGCTATCCCATTTATTCCAACTGAAATGTGCAGTTGCCTCAGATGTAACTGTGCTTCAATTCTTAGACTGATAAACTTCTATCTACCTTTCAGGACTCGGTTGTAAAGCCTCCTCCTTTGGAAAACTTAACTAAAGCTCCCAGTAGAGTCAGTTGTTTCCTTCTCTGTGTTTCTTCAGTCCCTGGTGCTGTGTGCACTGTGTGTTGTAGTTTATTTTGGACAGTCTTTTCTGCTAGATGGAGCTCCTCTAGGCCAGGAGTCATATTTTAACATTTTCTGTACAGTCTTAATAAAAGTCTGTTGTATGAATAAATCAAATGGCAGGGAAAGGGTGCTGTGCAAACTTATGGATAATACTTAAACATGTAATTAGTGGATTGATCAACTTTGTTTTTAAGACCACCTATGCTGGAAAGCAAGAGGCAACAAGGGATTAGGTAAGAGGAGACAGAGAACCAAAGCAATGATTCTGCTTAGTGGCTTCTGCAGAAGGAACCAGCAGGAGGCTGGCGAGGGAGTGGGGTGAAGGAGACTGAGAACCGGCCAGTGTTTTTCAGGCTCCAAGGAGGCACCAAAGTTATGGAATTTACACAGAGCAGAGATGGGGAGGGCTCTTCCCTGCAGTTGAATCAGACACATCCACACAATTCTCTCTAATGAGAGAAAGTGAGCTATGTTGGAAAATAGGCAAAAAGAAACTTGTCTCAAATGGGACAAAACTCTAATTTTTGGAGGTCAGCAAAAGGATGCAAAGAAAACTCTTAACAGGCAGAAACTGCCTGTACAAATTTCTGGGCAACAGATGCTGACTGAATGTACTTGCATACAGAAACAACTTCATCATACAAGCTTGATTTTGTTTAATTTTAAAAAATTCTGCTCTCACTGATTTTTTATTTTATTTTTTCGGAGCTTCTTTTGTGAAAACTATGATGTCTCTCCTGTTTTATACTAAAGGATTCTGCTGTGAAAATGTAATAGCCTTCTGTTTTACTAACATATAATGTTTCATTTATTCCCAAGAGTTTGCCTGCTTCCCCAAAATTCAAAAATATTAAAACCAGCTAAACTGTTTAAAGTTTGGCAGTATAATATTCCACTTATATGAAAATATTATACATTTACATGTAAATTCAATTAATACACAGAATGGTTTATTTGAACTATAATGAAACATAATGATTTTGTGAGCAAATCAAATTACAATTGATATATTTCCTGTTCCATAAGCAAATGAGTAATTTTACATTTGGAAAGCTTTAAAAATCTTGCTCTAGATACCTTGCTCTGGAAGGAATGGAAGAATAATTCAGTCCTTAACAAAAAATTTCTTTAAGATAAGGTTGTTGGCAATTTGTGTCTTCATAGCTAAGAAATACAGAAAATGAGACTCCAGAGAAATTTTGAGTTTGGAAAATTGACTTTACCTTTCATTGTTTGAATTAGGTGTCTGGGTGGTGGTGGATAAAGAACTCACCCTTGGAACAAGGAGAAAGCTCTTCATTTCATTCCATTCTCTAAAGTGTTGTTTCTTAACTTACTTTCCTGAAATGTATACCGTTATGATTTTGTTGAGAGCTATCCACTTACTCCATAGAAAAATGTATAGAACTCATAGCATCTGATAACTCACAAAAGTCCTATTGTGATAACTTTTTGCTTAATGCCAGAACTTTTTGCATTTAGAAATAATCTTTGCATTTCTAAAAGAACCTGACCCTTGTTTTACTTTTCTGAAGGGACCTTTAGAGTTTTGCATTAGGAAGGCAGGTTGTGGGAATTCTGGGTTCATTCCCCAAAATGCTTTCTGTTAGCTATACATTGGGATTGATTATCTGTATTTTTTTTCTGGTTTGGATTGGATGCTTGCTCTTGGGTCAACATGATTTCCTTCCTTCTCATAAGCCAAGAAAGTTACTCATTGAAAGAAATAAGTTTGAGAAAGCTTTGGTTGGAGATTCACTTGATTTTTGTATTTGAGATAATAACCTAACATATTCCAAGAGAAGATTTGGGTTCACCTGTCAGAATAAGGGTAGGGTACTAAACAGTGACTATGTAGGTTTGAAATCATACCATTCAGCTGTTTCTAAAAAAGTATATATTAACCACTGCTTTCAAAGTGCCTGCCAACAAATGGCAGGAGGAGCTATAATTTACAGGATCAGAAAATGTTTTAGAAGTAATCAAAGCATCATAGGTGGAGAGAAGAAATTTTAGAGATGTCTTTGAGCCTGCACAAGCTTTTATGGGCAAGTTAATATCTCAGGGCCACAGAAACATGTTAAACCTCCTGGTTTACTGGTATATTCTTGGCATATGTGCCCTCTGAAAATAAGATATACTTATGACATCAAATGGAAAATTTAGGCTAAATGCCCAGAGTGCGGTAATGGGCATGGGTTATTTCATATTCCAAATGTCATTAAGAATGCATTAATATTTTGAAACATGTGACACTTACTGAAACTTGGCAAATTTTAGACAGAGGAGCATACCATAGCACAGTATGGGAAACCAGCATAAGAAGTTAGTATGCCTGGTATGAACTGAGCAACTTTGCTTTCATGCTTAAAATTTTTGTGTGTCTAAGAGACTGATTAATCCAAGACAGACTGGAATTAACTTTGAAGCTTGAAGTTAGTCCCAATCTCAGGTACAGCAAACTGTGACAGTAGTAAAATACAGGACAAATATTTCCTATAGTTCTGCTTAACTCCAGAAAAAGGATTAGATTCTCATTTTTGTTATTTATAACTCTGGTTTGGCTTTTCAGTGAACAAAATTCTTCTGTTTGGATAATTCCCCACCTTATGAGTTTTAGTGGAAAACAGAGAACATGACCCATTGTGGAAGTGGGAAATACCAGATGCAGTTTCTGTCAGCCTCCCTGAGAGCCCAGGGCAGGCATGTGACCTGGCTTTGTTGATTTTGATTTGGTAGAAAGTGACATAAAAGAAGAACCTACAAGGACTCCATTCTGGTGTGAACGCCAGCAGTGGTGGGGGCATCTAGCTATAGGGTCCTGCAACTACAGTGCACGTGGCTGGTTCATGGCCAAGTCTGTGCTCAAGAGCAGTGGGGTTCTCATGGGACTGTTCTGAGGTATGGTTTGGCAATGTTCCTAGTTTGTAGCCTCAAGCCTGATTCTTGGCTTTCTAGACAGTAGCTTTTCAGGAATTCTTTTTCTGTCTAAATTAGTTGGTTCTGTTGCTACTAAGAACCTGAAAGATACAATTCATACTCAATTAAGTCCTATTTTAAGTTCCCAGTGCATTTGTTTTCCTTGTATTGCTGTGACCTGACTATGAAGAGGACACTGCTGGGAAGCCATAAAGCCATGCTTTTTCAGCGTTCAATGCTTAACATAATTGTCCATGGTGCAGAGAAGACATTGAAAAACACTTCAAACTTGATTGTGGCTTAAGATAAATTGTTTTCTGATTTAACTCTAACATTGTTTCTTGCTTGTGGTGTATGCCAACGTAGTTCTACTTAAAGACTATCAGGCAAGAACAAAGTTATGCTCACTTATAAGAAAAAGATACACACCTGCTAATCAGCAACAGTCAGAACCAGTGAAGGGCAAGGAAAAAAGTGCAACAAGATCTTTCCAAACCAGGTTCTTCAGCCCTGGATGCACATTAAAATCACCCGGGACAGCTTTAAAATACCCTCATTTCTGGTCCGTACCCCAGATCAATTAAATCAGTATCCCTGGGGTCTGGGCTTAGGCATTACCATTATATTTTTAAAAGTTCCCCAGATGATCATCCTGTGCAACTAGGATTGTGATCCACTCTAAACAAAACCTTTGTCCTCCCTCTAAGTTCTGGGTGTGGTTTCAATATCATGGGTACAGAGGGGAACTATCGACTTCTTCTCCGTAACATATATTCCCTGAAATAGCACTGACCTTTTTGACTCACATATCATATTGCCCTGGTATCAGATTCAGTGAAACTGGGTACTATCCCTGACATGTCTCCTTTTACCTTTGTTGCTTTCTAGGTTTCTCTGGCAGGCTGAATGGCTTGCTCTAGATGTGTAACTGCATATGATAAAACGTAATTCATTTTTAAAACTATATTCCATGAGCTATTTTCCATATACATTTGTCTGTCTCACCATTTCTAATTTTAATCTTTAAGCTATTTAAGTGACTGCATTTTATATGTTTTTATAAAGGCATAAGATAATATAGTACTGAATTTAATTTCAGACATCAATTTACTCTGTGGTGCTAATAGGGAAGTCTTGAAAATGTGTCAGTCTACCTTTTACAATGATTGGTTTTAGCTGTTTTTCTACTTCAGAGTTTGGATTTGGATTAAAAATTAAATATGCTTGAAATCTTCTCATTATATCATTTTGCATACATCCAATTAAATTTTACTAATTAGCTTTCTACCATCATTAATGTTTAAATGTGTGTTCAGGCAAAGTCACTGTTAACTTCCAACTATTCATATTGCCAATTATCTTACAATCAGGTTTTAAAAAATTTTCACTATGAAGTTATTTCAAATACATGCACACACACAGTATTTGAAATATGTATATTTCATATATATTTGAAATATATATTTCACATATGTGTATATATTTCACATATACATATTTCAAATACATATAGAAATATATAATATGTATATATATTTCTGTATACATTTAGATTTTAAATGTTGGCTTCTCTCCACTGTAACTGGAGTGTCATTTGAGGTTGAAGATATGTTTATAAAATTATCATTAAATTAGAAATGTTAGAAGGATAAAGATAGTGTATCCTAAGCCTTAAGTAATGAAAAATGAAAATCTGTTTATATTCAACATTAAACAAAAATATGAAACTCTGACTCAAATGATTCATTTTTCCTATGTCCACACACAACACTAACTTCAAGAGAACTTTTGTTGTTGACTTGTACTAGAGTTTCACAAAATCCATGTAAAATTTATTTTATTCATCCAGACAGCCAGGTTCTCTCCCCATCCTGGGATACCTCTACATGAGATGACTTTTCTCACTTTCTGGTTAAATATCTAACTAAAGCAACCGAGTTTATTTATAGTAGAAACTCTTCAACAACAATTGAAATGCCAAAAATAAAAATGGCTTAAATTTTTGCAGGAAAACATGGGATGTAAGAGAGTACTCACTTAGTATTGGTGTGTCTTTTTTAATAGAGAAAAGCAAAACTTTATAAATGTAGGCTTCATTTTAGTCTCTTTATATACATTTCTGATAAATAGACTCCATTCTTGGGGCATATTATGTTGTCATGTGATCACTGAAGTTGCAGTGAGATGATAAAAGCTTCTTGAGGATTCAGACTATGTCTTCTGCGTTTCTTCATGTGTAAAACAAGATGATGACTATGAGAGTCTGGCCTATATCTACAATTCAAATTCTTGGCCTTGTCCTTCAAATCCTTTCATAAAATTAAACTGTCAATAAATACTTATAAAAATACCAAAGACAATAATGTTGTTGTATTTTACTGATTTGAAGATGGGATTTTTGTTTCACATTTGTCATCTCTGAAGTCAGAAAGCATCTTATAATCAATGAGTGGTCAAAGTTTAATTAGCGGTGGGTTCCTTTCTGGGTTTCCCCGCCTCTTAGTGGTATAGAAAATAAGGGTGCATCTTACAATAAAAGGTAACTTAGATTCAATGAAACATGGCATTTATTCTCACTTATTTACAAAAAGGATTTGAAGCACTTTACCAAAGTATATAAAAATTTTAAAATAAATAGATGTAATAAGAAAAAAATAGAATAAAGCCAAAGCAAGGTAAACTTTTAAAATTATAAAAATACTACAAAGGCTGGCCAATTTGCAACTGTAAACTTCAAATTTAGCACTGGCTTTCTTGGTACGTGAGGCAAAATGAGATATAGCATACTTCTTTCTTCCTAGCGAAAGCCTAAAATAGAAGTCTGTGGAAAATATTCTTTAGTATACAATAAAAATGCTCCATGCAAATCCAGTTTCTAATATTAAGATTTTCTAGAATCTCAGGAACCTCCCTTCCTCCTCTTCCCTGGCAACATTCTTTTCCCCTTCGTAAATTTCTTTTTCTGACTATACTATGTCTTATTTTTCACTTACAATTAATTTCAGCTTATCAAAAACCTAATATTTGGTGTTTTTCAGCCATGAACCAGTAATTGGAATTGCATGTGTTATAAGAGCAAACATGTCCCCTGACTTTGTTTTTCTCTCAATCTCAAAGTGATAAGATTAGGATGATGCTATTTTAGACCCAGAACTCAAGCAAATGGTTACTGTTTAGAAATACCTTGAAGTGTTGTATTTACTGTAGAGATTATCATAGCAGTAAGTCTACTTTGAATTTGTGTGATTTTTTTCAGTATTTTTTGCTATCCAGTCATGGAATGTATTGATAGATGTGCCTAGATTCTCAGGTTTATCATCATGTCAACATTGTTTATTAACAGGCTGTGTAGAAAAATATCCATCTGGGTAAAAGTGACAATATCAAGGGTTGGAGTCTATGGCTCTTTTTTTTTTTTTTTTTTGAGAGATGGGGTCTAATTATGGTGTCCAGGCTCAGCTGGAACCCCTGACTTCATGTGATCCTCCTGCCTTAGCCTCCTGAGTAGCTAGGACTATAAGTATACACCACCAGGCCCAGCTTATGGCTCAATTTCATGATGAAGCAACTGGGTTGTTGCCTCAGTGAAGCAATCATTTTCTGCTCAGTTAAAAAATAAATTTTAAATTTTCTATGTCACATCTAATAGAATTTTGGGTTAATTTTATAATTCTACTCAAAGGATTTTTATTTGCTTGGAATATATTTTTAAAGTAACTAAATAATTTTAAATATTTATACGTAACTTTTATCAGCATCTTTATTCAGTTTGTTGATTATATTTTCCTTGGTTGTAATTATAGCAGAAAAAATTGACATACTGAAATGCAATTAGCTTCTTTTGTAATTATACTATATTTATGTAATGTATCATAAAGAAGTTAAAACTTTTTGGGAAATGTTAGGAGAATGAATGGGAAGTTGGAAATGCCAGGTGGCATTTAATAAAATGCAATGCAAAATTATTAAACATTTTAAAATATTTACTTCTTTTCCTTAGGGTTTGTTGTATACTAAGAACACAGTCTGAATGTGGAAAACTGTTTAATTTATCTTGGTAATAAAGGAACTGAAGATCTTTTCCTATAGAACAATGAGTTCTTGAAACAAAAGCATGTGCCAGTTGAAGTACATATGTGATACAACCTCTGCTTCTACTGAACATAAGGTTATCTTGGAGTTGTTTAAGCTGAGCAACACGAAATGGGATGTCCATGACAATTCAAGGCCAGTGGTCCATGTGATTCTATAATTACTTTTGGCACTTTGCTTTTGTGAAGTCATTCATAATGAGACTGGCCTTATCTTGTCATACCTACATGTCATTAGCAATGTTTTAGTGCATTAGTGACCAAATGCAGGTTTAACAGTTGGTGATTAAGACTGGGCCAGTTGCCAGCAACTAAGGTTTGAAATTATGCAGTTGTTTAGTGAATTTCTATTATATTATAACAATAATATTAAAATTATAGAAAATGGACTATAAAGAGTGAGAGACAAGAAAATAAAGATGTTCATACAGAAAAACAAAACCAATTGGATGATTACAATAACAAATCACTGATATTTTCCAAGTTAAAATAAACTGAGAATTTAACCCTGACTTATCATTTAAAAGTTACAAATCTGGAGTCTCATCTTTCAAAGGGGAAGAGAAAGAAAAAAAAAAAAAAATCTAAACCAAAACTCCACTCTAAGATGTGGTGATTTGATGTGAAATATCCTCCATTCTAACCTCAACCATTTTGGATCTGTGATTTATTTGTATAAACTTAGTGTTTTATCCAATTAAAAACTGTTTTTTGGCTCTCCCCAGGGGTAACCCCAACAAGCTCCTTCCACTGAACATTTATTTCTCAGTTGGCCTGACTTTCCGCAGTGAAGGTCAAAATGAAGGCGATATGCTGGGGGTGGATTGGATTAAAGTGATATTTTCTATTACAAAAATATGCGATACTTCATTTCCTTTTAAAATACAATTTTTTTTGTGTGGACAATGCTACATTTTCAACCAGATACAAAGTATATCAGTTATTTAGTATTGGCTTTGATTTAGGAAGCTCCTCAACTGAATTTAGCATCTTCAGATTCATTTGTTTTTAATGTTATGGATTGCATTTGCCTTGTGGGTTGGACTGTAAAATACATAATTAGGTAATTTCATGGTAGCACATTTCCAAATCTTTAAAAGATTTATGAAAACGTGCGGCTTTTAGGTTTCAACTAAATTATAAGAGAAATAATGGAAATTTTGAACTTAATCATATGTCAAGAAAATAAACTTAAGCATTCTGTGGCAACATTAATAAGATGCCTAAATTGAATAAGTATAAAATTTGGAGTGTTAGACATGGAAATATGAACCTTACCAACCAGCTTAAACAAGATGAACAAGCTACAATCGCAATGAAAATCTGCTTTTTGGTGTTTTTTTTTTTTTTTCCTTTTTTTCTTTTTCTACGTTGGCATCTATGAAATCAAATCTTTTCAGGTCACTGGTAAAAAATGGAAGCATTAAATTGTGGGGAAAGAATTGAGTTAGTTCAAATTCAGTCTTGATTAACTTGAAAAGATATGTTAACCCTTATAATCCAACCCCAACTGAGGATTGCATGTTTTACAGCATGACGGGGGATTTGGAAAGCACGTTGAACTGATGAAGGTATTCTATTCCACTTAGAAGCGTATGTCTAACCCCCAAAAAGATGGTTTAGAATTAGGTTTTATAAACTTTTCTTTTGTAGTAGAAATAAAACATATCTTACACCAAAGAGATATGATCAAATAAGAAACAGTATCTAAACCTTTTGGTTAAAAATAAATGGTTAGATTTTATCTTTCTTTGTCATGTCTCACAAATAACCATGAGGGTCACATAAGGATTCTGACCCTAATATAATCTAAAAGGGAAAAGAATTGATTCAAATTAGTCTCCTGCTGAAAGCAAGTTGCCCTAGATAAAGGCCAAAATCTTGGGGATTTTTATATGTGTAAAATCTCTTAAAGTAAAATCATGTTGCATTAAATTAAACATGTATGATTTTGATCATTTTTTACATTGATAAATTTACTGAAAGGTTTATCATTAAGTATAATAAATGCAATAAATGTTACATCATTTTTTATAGAAGACATTTCAGAGAAAGTTGAGTCTAAATAGTGAAATAATGAATCAAAATGAACAAAAATCACCAAATAAATCTTATATATGCAATCTAGATCCAGACTGATGTGTAAAAAGAAAATTGTAGAGACAGGGCAACTAGACTATGTAAATCATTTTTAAAGCATCAAGTCCACAGCTGGCTGTCTGAAGTTGGGCCATACTTTATTATCTAAGAATATGCTTTTCTTCTTATACCAAATTTTTCAAATACATTGCAATATTTTGTCTGTCAGTCTTCACACTGGAAGTCCATCAAAGCCTGGAAATTATCCATATTCTGTCATGTAAGTAATGTCAAGAAAGTGGGCAAAAGCCTCTGCCAACAGGCTCCAAACCATGTGTAAGTGAGAGAGCAGCCCATTAATAAATACTGGTTGAGCAAAAGGAAGGGTCATGTGTACTAAGGGAAAGTACTGCATGTAAAAGACTCATCTCTCATGTAGAAGACTCAAGTTTTTGGCTTTTGAAGGCACCTGTTAATGTGTATGCTAAACTTTAATCAGTAAATTAAGCATTATTTTGAATTATCTAGAAAAAGTCTGTTTCTGTAATTGAAAAATGCTTAGGTCCTCCTATCCAAACTCGAGGAGAGCTGTGATTTTCTTGTTTTTTAACTATTATTTCAAATGGCTTAATATTTTTCAAATATAGATTTGTCTTTATGGAGCTTTAGATAGCTTTATAGAGTGGAAAGAATCCAAAAAAGGCAGAGAAACAGCTATTTGAACTAACTAGATTCGTCAAATAAATGCACACACACACAAACCAATGACATGCAGTGAGTTAAAATGACTGAAAGAAGGTAAAGTGACAATAAGGCTAAAATTTTTTAACTGGTAATACCACATACAACATTGAGAAAATTAAGTGAAGACTTTTGTTCCTCATTTAAAAACATATATTACCAAGAAAATGGAACAGTGACCAGATATCGAACTTTATTTATTATATCAAATGACATTGAAAATTATAAACCATGGTTACGATTTTGTTTTAAAATGTGTCATGAACAGCAACAATCTTGAGTTTGTAACATTCCTGAATTATAACCACATGTCTGTGTTCAGCTTTGAGCAGTTTTGCCAAATCAAATCAAATTTAACAAGTGTGATTATCCCTATTAATGCTCTAACATTGTCCATAAGGAAAAGAGAGGTAACTTCATTACAGGGAAGTTACATAGAGGAAGTTAATGCATCTATTAATTGAAACTGAAAATCAAACACCTGCTCCTTTGCTTTAGAAAACAAGTTTGATCTATATTAGGAGTTCTCAAACTTTAGCATGCATCAGATCACCTGGAGAGATGGCTAATACATAGTGCCCGTCTCCGGAGTTTCTGATTCAGAAGAAACTAGGGTGGGGCTGATAATTTTCATTTCTAACAAGTTCCTTGGTAATGCTGAGCTACTACTGGTCTGTGAACCACTCATTTATTCTAATCAAAAAAGGGGGAGTGGTGGGGAGGAAGTATATTTTTTGGTTAACATACATATTTTTAAAAACTCAAACCATTATTGCTTGTATCTGCCCCTTATGAACCCTGGTCAAGGTTGGAATTCATGTTTAAGACTTGAATTGGTATAATGATATGGTGAGAGACTCAGTCTTTGTAGAAATATCATGTCTTTTCTGATTCATGAAAAGGCAATTTCCTGTGTGAGATTGCCCACTGAAACATTTTTAAATATCAAATATTTTGTAATAATTCAGATGGAATTCATTGTGCTCACTCTGGCTCCTGAGCTCAACTGATCCTCACAATTGCAGCTAAAGTATTGAGACTCAGAAAGATGAAGTAACTTGTGATTCCTACATGACAGAGCTGGGGCTTCCAACTATTTTCAAATATTGTCTCTATCTCCTTATTCCCTCCTGAGAAATTATGCAAATGTGGCTTGGGAAATTAGTTAAAAATGATCAAGAAGACCTTGTACTGAAGGCAATGTCATGCATTTATGCTGACTTCTAACCCTCTTTGCTAGAGCAGTGGAATCCAAAGTAGGGCCCGACATTGCAGAGGGTGAGCCAGTTGAGGTGCTGGGATGTTTATTTTAAAAGTCAGAATGAGACCCAGTGCAGTGGCTCACACCTGTAATTTCAGCACTTCGGAAGTCCTAGGCGGGCGGATCATGAGGTCTGTAGTTCAAGACCAGTCTGGCCAACATGATGAAACCCCATCTTTACTACAAATACAAAAATTAGTTGGGCATGTGGCATGCGCCTGTAATCCCAGCTACTCGAGAGGCTGAGGCAGGAGAATTGTTTGAACCAGCACCGGGAAGTGGAGGTTGTAGTGAGCCGAGAGCCGAGATTGTGCCACTACACTCCAGCCTGGGCTACAGAGAGAAACTCCATCTCAACAAACAAACAAAAAAACAAACAAATAAACAAATGTCAGAATGAAATCAAATTTCAGTAACTTCTCAGATCAAGATTGGCAGTGTTGCCCTCACAGGACTCCAGAGATGGACAGGAAGAGGGCAGAGCCATGTTGAGGGGTGGATAGAGGGCAGTGCCGGGACCCACAATGGTCTTTAGATAGACTGCTTTTTAGGTGTTAAATGTATTTATGAATGTTATCTTGTTATAAATAACAGCTTTGAGAAACCCTCAGGAAATAAACAGATAGGTAAGATTCCTGTAAGGGAATGGGTTTGAAAACAGTGCAGAACAAAGCAACTCACAAGAAAACGGCAGAGCCGATCCTCCTCCTCCTGCCAGATGAACTATTCTGCAGCTACTTCACATGGTAAAATCAATGTTGAGCTCATCTTTCTCTGACAGGAAGATCAACCAAAAATATTCAAAATTATCAGGAAGGTTATTTGTTCTTTGAATTTACATCTAATATTTAAATGCTGTTAATATGAACCTTGCCCTAAGTTAATATTGTATTTTGAGATATTAACTATTAACTGCAATATATTCTAAACATTATAAAATTTATAATAAATGAATATGTACATATTGTGGATATGTGCACCAGAGTTTTTCTTTTTTTCTGAGAGTGGTATGTGATTAAACAAACTTGGAGATCATTTATTGCAATAATGAATTATTGCAGCTGGTGAGGAAAGATTGATCTTGCTATCTGATAGGCAAATCCATAGCTTTTTTGGTTCAACTGAAGTTACCCTAAAGCTTGTTCTCTATGTGTAAGTCTCCATTTCTTCTGTGAAATGGAAATACGCATGAGACCATTGTGAACATTAAATGCATTAATGCATGGAAAGTGCTTAGCACAATGCTGGCCATATGGTAAAGGTACAACAAATTTTAGCTCTCCTGCCCCTTCTGTTTTTAGAATAAGAACAGTATAAGAACAAGTTTCATTATTAAAATGAGAAGTTGGTGGATAGGTTAGTGGTTTTTTCATGCACCAATATTCTTGGGATACCTAGACAGGCTCTGGAAATAAACCCTTTCATAACTGAGAGTGCTTTGATTTATTTTGATTATAGAATTTGTTTCCACTCTCTAACTCTCTTTTTATTTATAAAAAAAACTTCATGATGCCCAATATAACCTAAGTATGGTTAAAAAAGAATATAAAGAAATAATTCATTTAAAGTTATAATACACTTTAAAAGAAATTATTTCTAGGGGCTAAGAAAGATCTGAAGAATTATGATTAAATTTCAAAATGGCTAGTACATTTCTATTATAAAAAAAGCCTTTTGACACAAGTCTAATAGCTGTCCTTTCAATCAAATTTAGATTCACATAATCTGAAAAAGATCAAATTCTTGCAAAGTAGAAAGTTTAACACAGTGTTATCACATTTGTAATAAACCTGATGCAAGGCATATTTGCAGATAGCAGTGAGACTTAGCTCCATTTGCTGACTTCCGGGGCTGATTTCAACACCTCTGTCAACACTGTGCTATATTTTGTCATAGCTTTTGGAATTTTTGTTTCAAAATTGATTATTTTTATTTCTCCTTTGAGCTGACTTTAAAAAAAACAGAAACCTGCACTTCACTGTTTAACATAACAAATAGAATATTCCCTATCTTTTATATTTGCATATTTTTACCTCCACACAACCCTAAATATTTACAAACATAAGAATCATTGAGAATAACTTCGGCACATGTCACTGTTTGCTTTAAATGAGCCCTTCCTTTCTGTAACAGCCCAAATGCAGGCAATTATTAACAATTAACATTGGATCACACTTTAGTGGATTTATATCTGCATAGCATAAACACTCTTGTGTCCTACTTAATAATGTAGTGCTGCTAATGCATTGCTGCTTTCTAACAATTTCTCAGGTAGACATGCTTTCTTCTATAGCTGTGCATAAAACTTCTATGCCAGGGATTGATTTTTTTGGTTCATTGTAAATAGCAAGATAAACAACCTGTGGACTAAATTCAGTGTAAGTGTGCATACTTTAAACAGGGTTAAAGAACTCCTTAATGTTGATATTTCCTTAGCTTGGCAGTAAAACAAAATCAATGCTAATTTAATTGGAGCTCACAAACCAAGTTTTGTTTTCATTGTCCTTTTAAAAAGAGTATAGGGCTGTAGTTATAAACAGAATTAGTAATTGCTTCGTTGATATGCTTGTTGAATAGCAGATGATTTTTACAGTCTATTCCTTTTAAGATCCATTACCTTAATTTTAGATATACTACTTGATAACAAGACTGTTGATTAGAATGTTTGCATTAAACCTGTTTATAATTTTGTAAAGTGATTTTTAACTTCCTCTAAACACCCTTCCTTCTGGCAGAGGAAAAAAAATTGCTTATGGGGTGTTCAAAATTGGCCCTGTTTTTCTTAGATGATCTTTAATTACACTTCAAAGCAAGATTTCTTAATGGGGAATTGGAATTCTGCTTGTAAGAAAATTACAGAGGGTATTTGGGGATCTGCTATTAGCTGCAGGAACAAATAGAGAGATTAGTGAGACAAATGATTAGTAGCCTAAAAAATTACCTATGGGAGACAATGA
This sequence comes from Aotus nancymaae, assembly GCF_030222135.1. Lineage (NCBI taxonomy): Eukaryota > Metazoa > Chordata > Mammalia > Primates > Aotidae > Aotus > Aotus nancymaae. Next base: position 50,572,746 of record NW_026988431.1, on the reverse strand, counting down.
TTAGCCCAGGGAAGATCTGGCTGTGGTCATAAAGGCTGCCTAAATTATGAGCTTATCAAACCTGTTTTAGGAGCTGTTAAGAAGAGGCGGTTTATATTAGCCACCAGGAATCAGTGGAGGGGTCATCCTGGAGAATAATAAATTACAACTTCTTCCCATGCCTTGGCCCACAACAGCAGTGATTTATGTTGGAGTTACAGATTAGAGAAGAAAAGGCAGGGACCCAGGAGTCCAGAACCATTGAGGAACTGCTCATAGATGAAGCCAGGGGAAAGGTTTTTTTAACAATTAAATGATTTTACTAGATTCATACAGTTGTACATCTACCACCACAGTCAATTTTAGAACATTTGCATTACTCCATAAAAGAAATCCTGGCTCTATGGGCAGGGCATCTCTGAAGGAAAGGCAGCAGCCCCAGTCCAGGGCTTATACATAAAACGCCCATCTGCCTGGGACAGAGCACCTGGGGGAAGGGGCAGCTGTGGGTTCAACTTCAGCAGACTTAAATGTTCCTGCCTGCCACCTCTGAAGAGAGCAGCAGATCTCCCAGGACAGCGCTCAAGCTCTGCTAAGGGACACACTGCCTCCTCAAGTGGGTCTGACCCCCTTTCTACTGACTGGGAGACACCTAACAGCAGGGGCCAACAGACACCTCATACAGGAGAGCTCCAGCTGGCATCTGGCCGATGACCCTCTGAGACGAAGCTTCCAGAGGAAGAAGAAGGCAGCAGTCTTTGCTGTTCCACAGCCTTCACTGGTGATGCCCAGGCACACAAGGTCTGGAGTGGACCCCCAGCAAACTCCAGCAAACCTGGAGAAGAGGGGCCTGTTAAAGGAAAACTAACAAACAAAAGTAATAGCATCAACATCAATAAAAGGATGACCACGCAAAAACTCCATCTGAAGGTCACCAACGGCAAAGATCGAAGGTAAATAAATCCATGAAGATGAGGAAAAAGCAACACAAAAATGCTGAAAATTCAAAAAACCAGAATGCCTCTTCTCCTCCAAAGGATCACAACTCCTCGTCAGTGAGGGAACAAAACTGGACGGAGAATGAGTTTGATGAATTGACAGAAGTAGACTTCAGAAGGTGGGTAATAACAAACTGCTCTGAGCTAAAGAAGCATGTTCTAACCCAATTTAAAGAAGCTAAGAACCTTGATAAAAGGTTAGAGAAATTTCGAACTACAATAACCAGTTTAGAGAAGAACATAAATGATCTGATGAAGTGACTCTGTCTCAAAAAAAAAAAAAAGAAAAGAAAAAAGAAATGAGTTCACGTCCTTTGCAGGGACATGGATGATGCTGGAAACCCTCATTCTTAGCAAATTAACACAGGAACAGAAAACCAAGACTGCGTGTTCTCACTCATCATTGGGAATTGAACAATGATAACATATGGGCACAGGGAGCGGAACATCACACACCAGGGCCTCTGGGTAGGTGGGGCGAAAGGGGAGGGATAGCATTAGGAGAAATACCTAATGCAGATGATGGGTTGATGGGTGCAGCAAACCACCATGGCACATGTATACCTACATAACCTGCAGAGTGAGAAGCTATTAGAGTTGTTTGGCAATCTTGTTGTGTCTGAAATATTGCAGTTTTCCTATTTGACCAAGGCCATAATGGTACCCTACTTTTTTTTTTTTTTTTTTTTTTTTTTGAGATGGATTCTCACTCTGTCGTCTGGGCTGGACTGGAGTGGAGTGGCACAATCTCGGCTCACTGCAACCTCTGCCTCATGTATTCAAGCAATTCTCCTGCCTCCATCTCCCAAGCAGCTGCAATTACAGGCATGCACCACCACAGCCGGCTAATTTTTTTTTGTACTTTTAGTAGAGACAGAGTTTCACCATGTTGGCCAGGCTGGTCTCAAACTCCTGACTTTATGATCCGCCTGCCTCGGCCTCCCAAAATTCTGGGATTACAGGCGTGAGCCACCACGCCTGGCCAATGGTACCCTAGTTCTAATCACCAGCTTCCTCATTTCATTTCTGAAAGATTTAATCTCTGAAATATTCAGATGTTGAATAAGATATTCTTGAAGGGAGACAGTTTTAAAGTAACTACTTCAGTTATTTAAAGATTGTTTCCTTTATTGTTGGACATTGAGCACAAGGGACTTAAATCTGAATTGCTGTGGGACATTTTGTTTTATATTACTGTTCAGGAGAATAACAAAATTTTAGTTTAAGCCATAGTTGGAATTATTCTTTGAAAATCTGTCAGCTGTGCACCTACAAATACCTTGCTTTAAACAACCTTCACAATCAGTTCTATTATTGTTCACTTACTACATAGTATAAAAAATTGGAAAAACCTAGTGGTAGCAAAATGCTGAGCTGACTATGGGCCTGAGACATGAAATTGCTGGCACTATGTGGTTCTTTTTGTGAAATCCACAAGTTTTAATTAAGGTCCATAATTGCATACCCTTCTATTCAAAGTAATCAAAAATACTTTCTTAGTTTTATAACTCAGTGACTTTTTGTATTAGCACTTTCAGATTGACCATTGATACTTCCAAAGTTTGGTAGAAATTAGAGCTTAACATGGACACAGGGAGGGGAGCACTATACACTGGGGTCTGTTGGGGGGGAGAGGGGGGATAGAGGGGGGTGGGGAGTTGGGGAGGGATAGCATGGGGAGAAATGCCAGATATAGGTGAAGGGGAGGAAGGCAGCAAATCACACTGCCACATATGTACCTATGCAACAACCTTGCAAGTTTTTCACATGTACCCCAAAACCTAAAATGCAATTAAAAAAAAAAAAAAAGTTATCCAGCCAGGCATGGTGGCTCATGCATTTGATCTCAGCGCTTTGGGAGGCTGAGGCAGGTGGATCGTCTGAGGTCAGGAGTTCGAGACCAGCCTGGCCAACATGGTGAAACCCTGTCTCTACTAAAAATACAAAAAAATTAGCCAGATGTGGTGGCACATGCCTGTAATCCAAGCTACTCAGGAGGCTGAGGCAGGAGAATCACTTGAACGTGGGAGGCAGAGGTTGCAGTGAGCTGAGATCGTGCCATTGTACTCCAACCTGGGCAACAAAAATGAAACTCTGTCTCAAAAAAAAAAAAAAAAAAGCCGTCCATGTGATGGGTAACACATATTTGGGATTTTCAGGAGTATGATTAATTTAATATGGTGTTATCCTACTTTACTGGACTGAAATAAATGATTGTCAGAGAAAAAAAAAAAAAAGAAATTAGAGCTTAAATAAGTCATCCAAAAATATTGGATCTATCTCCCTGTGAGACTACTAAGTATTTATTGTTTCCTTTTTTAAAATATCTCACAACAGAAGTATACTAGCTCCAGGAGGCTGCGAGTCTTCCTAGTTTAAATGGTAGTGGCAGAAAGAAAAACAAAATACCATGTTTACCGTTGGCGATTTCCAAATTGTTGTGTCTTCCAGATGGCTTAGAGAGGTTAAATTACTACAATGAATAACATTTTGAAAATATGTTTCTCTTGGTATCCAAAGGCATCAAGTTAAAATCTTAGTTTCATGGAATTTTAACATAACCCACATTTTGGGGGAAGAAAATCACAAAGGGTTTTCATGTACTGTTATCTTGAAACCCTGCAATGTTAGCTGACCACCAGCGTTGTTTTCTTGGGGTAGATAATGTTTTCCAGCTGTTCCGTTACCACCTCTTTCTTGTTTCTCTTATTTGGGACACCATTTGCTCTTCGACGTAACCAAATAGTCAAATCGGTGTTGACTGTGTTGCTATTATAGATTTTAAAAAAGAACAAACTGAGTTTATATCATGGAGCCTCTCTATCAATTAGAAATCAAACTCTGAGCTCCCAGGTGATTGTCATCAAGGCCTAAAGAAGGATACCAGCCACAGGGCAAACTGCAGAGAAAATTCTTTCCTGAAGTATAGGGGTTCTAATAGCTATTAGTTTTAACCCTGCTAAGTCAATTATTTATTACGAATGTAGAAATGAAATGATAGCAAATGCAGATGTGTATATGAATTCCAATATTGACCTGCTTTACTGAATGCAGAGTCATGAAAACGGACAATTGCCTATCATATCCTCATACTACAATGGAGCTTTCAATATGTGCCCACAAGGGCAGCCCTCCCAAAACTCTATATTGCCTTTTAAAGCATTAGGAGGCTTCTTAAGGCTCTCACAGATTTAATAAAACCTCCATCAAATTTTGGTTGCTGTAGCCCCAAACAATCATGTTTCAAGGACTTGGGAGGCCTCACCTGGATTTGCACGGCCCTGGAGCCAGACGGAGTTTTTATTAAACCTGATCTCACACTGTTGGAGATGTTGGTGGAGTTGCTGGAGCTGCTCCATGGTGGGACAGATCCAATCGGCAATCCTCTGTGCAGGCGTCCCCCAGCACCGCTTGCCTGTTGTATGTTGCAATGTTTACATAGCATTTTCACAGAAGGATTCATTTAGGATTAACTTAATTGAATAAACACAAAGCTGCATAATTTATGGACCAAAATAGTTTTTCCTGGTTGGGTTGCTGACTAGCATTTCCTTTCTCCCTAATGGAATATTGTGAAACCCCCATATTGTTATAATCTGAATTTAATCTTCGAGTTGATTCTGTTCATTTGCATAATATGATTTTATTATAAGCCAGATGTATAAATAGCTGCTCATAAAGAGAGTTTTTCCTTCAAGCAAAGTAATGGAAATATATCTATGTATCTCTGTGTGTGTATATATATATATGTGTATATATATACACACACACATACACAGATATGTATATATAAATATAGCTTATATTTTAATTTTTAATTTTTCTAATAGAATAAATACAGTAGCCAAATCTTTTCATTATATGAATTATACTGAATTCTTGTTAATGTTTCCCCCAAAAAAGATAATTTAAGAAAATAAATACAGTGGCTGAGATTTTGCTAATGAGATAGCATAGAGTACATGCTGGGAAGATGTAGTGATTGTTTTGGGGGCCCAGAAAATTGACCATCACGGTACATCCCTATTTAAGAATCCATAATAATTCCATGCTGCCTGTTAAATCAAGTTTGGACTGTTTCACTTGTGTTTCAAGAGCTTTCATAATCTGGCTCCATCCTACCTGTCCAGCCTGATTAACCCTGCTCATTACTACATGCCTTCCGTTAGGGATTGGTGAGCAGTCATAATCACTCCCCATGGGCACCACATATGGCCTCATACCTCATTTGCTGAAAATGCAGGATGGTCTTTGCACCTGCTGTTCCCTCTACATTGAATGCATGCTCAACTTTTTGTGCCTGCCAGTTGAAATGTTAGCTATTTTGAAAGGTGCTGCATAAAATCCATTATCTCAGGATGAGAAGGAAACTGACTACTCAGTCCCAAGGTGAACTTCCACTTCTGTGGTAGGTTGAAAAATGGCACCCCAAAGATATGTGTAATTCTCATCTCTAGAACCTGTGAATGTTACTTTATTTGAAAAAAGGTCTTTGCAGGTACAATGTAGAATTTTGAGATAAGGAGATTATCCTGGAGGATCTGGGTGGGCCCTAAATGCCATCACAGGCGTCCTTATAAGAGAAAGGAGGGGGAGATTTGACACACAGAAGAGGAGAAGGCAAGTGACCATGGAGGCAGAGACTGGAATGATGTATTTTCAAATCAAGAAAGGCCTACAGCCACCAGAAGCTGGAAGAGACAAAAATGCATTTCTCCCCTGGATGCTTAGTCAGGAGTATGGCCCTGATTTTGGACTTCTGGCCTCCAGGACTGTGAGAGAATAAATTTCTGTTTCTTTAAGTTACCAGTTACCGAATTTGTGGTAATTTGTTACCATAGAAAATAAATACACCTTCTTTGGAAAGTATTGAACGTTTAGTCTGTTTGGTATGGGTAGGAGTCTAGTAGTTCCCTAATGCTTCATATGTGGCTGCTCACCTCCAAATAGATTATAAATTCTTGGTAGGCTCTTAGAGGTAACTGGGACAGATACGGTCATGGAATATCACTGAATTCTTTTGAAATATTTACTGGTTACTTTGAATATGCTGGAAAAGACAAGATGCTGGTTGCATCTCAGTGTTCTGTTGGCAATTGATATTCTTGCTTCAGGTAAATATTCACCTCTAGAATGTGATTGTAGATCTAATAAACTGTTTTAACAATAAACCGTTTTCTCTTAACTCTCTACACTGTTGCAAAAGTATAATAGATGTAGGTATTTGATATGCCTTTGTTATCTAGTCCAGTCTCCTCCTCATCTACAAACCCCCTGTGTGGTAATTTTTTGGTTCCCTGGGTTGCTGACACACCTGCAGTCCATTTTCATCCATCACAGAACGTCAGCGTTGTGGCTGGCTCCCACTCCAATTTCTCGTCTTTCCAGAGGAAAGAGTCTAAAGGGCTTATGAGGTTGGCAGTGTTATGCCTCAGCTTAGCATTCTGGGATTATGCAACTACAATGGGGTTAGCAAAATAAGCAGGCCCAGGAAACATGAGGCCAGACCTCATGAGACCAGACTGCATTTCCCCTGATATCCAGGGCTCTCTAGAGCAGAGCTCACAGTGCCTCATCATTCGGGCATGGAACATGGCTGGATAGGGAATGAAGCTCAACATTCTGACCTGATAGTCTTCTGACAGTCCTTTAAAATGACTCATTTATAAGGAAGCTAAATTTTCAAGAATAGTTTCCTTCAAGTTGAATATTTTGGGACCCATTTTAGTTCGGCTGTTCACAGTAAATTTTATTTGGTCACAAATGTAACTCACGATAGAAAATGTAGGCTGGCTACGCCTGGTTCCAACCTTGAGAGAACCTCCTCTGAGGTATATAAATATTTAGAAATTTGAATTTCAGAGGAAAATTCACCTAAATATTCATTTACGGGAGATCTGAACTAGGCTCTTAGTTTACCACAAGACTAGTCTCTGGAGACAGAGACAAAAACATTTGATCAAATTAATTTATAACTGCATTTTAAAGCTGTTAAATAGTAACCCATGGGTTGTTCTAAGGGGGAACTTCAATTATGTTTCTAATCAAGGGGCTACTAGTATAAAAATAACTAGTGCCTTCCTGCCTGTCTCTAGGAGGACAGTTTAAATACTGTAAAAAATATTCAAGACCCCTTTCTCTACTCTTTAATAATATTCTCCCCAAGTGGTACTACTGGTAAGCCTGACTGCAGCTCTCAGGGTGTTCCTAGCATGGGTTCCAAGAGAGGAATTCTGTAAGCAAAATCCCCTTGATAATGAGACAAATAGTTTTCTCTGATTTACTGCTAGCCAAAATGTGTGCATTTAAATCTAGGTAACCATACTCATTGTAGTCCCTTTGTTAATTTCTCTTAGGTTGAAGAAAGCCCTTATTAAAGGGAGTTTTTTAGCTGCAAAACTATTTAGATACTTTTCTGAGTGGTGGCTCCCCTGGTTTAACTCTTCAGTTATAGAAGTAGAATGGACACAAAGAAAAGTCAATCTAGTTTACAAAAAGCAATAACTTGTAATAACCAAATTCAACCAATTGGCTATTAACTTTCTTTTCAACCAACTGCAGGTCTGAGTCTCTCGCTCTGTTACTCCATAGGATGAGCTCGGGTAGGCTATAGGCTTACTAATTTTGCTTGGTACATTAAGTTATTTGGAGTCTATCCACAGCTTTGGTGAGCCACTGGGTGAATTCAAGTAGTGGAGTGAGAAGATCAATATCCATTTTAGAAAGATGACCTTGGTGGTCTGGTGGAAAGTGAATGAAGTGGGCAATAACAGGAAGCTATGCCAATACTCAACTTAGAATTGAGAAACAAAGGTAATATCAGAGAGGTTAAAACAAGGAAAGAGATTCAAAATATTTTGAAAAGTAATGTTGATGAGAATTGTTGACTTGGATTTAAAAGTAAGGGAATGGGAAAGAAAGAGGTTAAGAAAATTCGTAGGGTGGTGGTGCCATATGACTTGTAATCAGGACCGTAGGAGGATGATCAGGTTTAAGGAGAAGTTAATGGGACAACAATGGACTTAGTCATAATACATCTTGGGTGTGAGTCTCCTATGAGGAATTCAGGCAGAGCAGCCCAGTACACAGTTGAGAGTATGAGGAGAGACAGTTTAACATATAGGCCTATGAGTGAACATTGGCACCCATAAGTTGTGGTAGAATATTATTTAGCTCTTGATAATTATAATTACTTATGATGATAATAACTAGGACTAAGCAGAATATGAAAACATAAAGAGAATAAGGTAAAAAATTGTATCTATTGTGTGACTTCAACTATATAGAAATGATCTTTATAAATAGATAAAAGTAAGAAAGAGAAATAGAAAAATTAAACAAGCAGATTTGTTAAGATGGTGGGCTTTTAAAAAATTTTTCATATTCTGCCTCTTAAAAAAGAATTTGTACCATCATCAGACATCATTAATTTTCTAAAATATCACTTCTGTGGTTCTAATATTGTTCATGTAATACATTAAAAATGGCAAGGGCTGCTGGGTATGGGTGTGAAAATATTAATATGAGACATCATATGAGAAAGTACTTTGTAAACTTCCATGTGAATGATTATTACAATATAAACATGATCCTTTTTTATCTGTCTAAAGAAAAGATATTTTCATAATTAGCTTCTAGTATTTTGTGTTCTAGATGTTTGTGCTAGTATATAGATTCTCTACATCATTTTGAAGATCACAGCCATGGAATTTCCTGAAAATTCATAATAAGAGTAAAACATAAAGAAAAAGCCTTTGATGAAATTTGCTTGGATTATCAGACTCATTTATTGAATAACCTCTATATACCAGGTGCTATACTGATGATATGTGGAAAGAATAAAACATACTCCCTATCTTCTGGAATCTTAGAATTTGGTGCAAGAAACAAAAAGTAAATAAGCAATTATTCGGTGTGATGAGTGAGATCAAGGGAACTTACCCAGAATTTCAAGGGAGTACATCAAATAGGGCACCAGAGGCTTTCCAGAGAAGATGGTGTCTGCAATGAGTGTTGAATAACATGGAGAAGTTGAGTTAAGGACTAGGGGGAGGTACCTTCCAGGAAGGGGAAGGCATCATACGCACTCTCAGAAGTAAGAAAGTGACACATTTGGGCAACTTGTAGAAGCTTACTTTGGCTTTTCATAGAGCTAGTATAGAGGACAAGTGATGCTAAAGATAGAGGGCAGGTCCAAATGGTTTTATTTGCTATGCACAGAATATTGGACTTGGTCCTGTAAGAAGTGGGGAGTCATTGGAAGACTTTAGCAAAGGGAGTAACGTGATTAAAAAGATTATTCTGGATGCAGTGTGTTGAATGATTGGGAGGCACCTGGAGTGAAGGCCAAGACCCCTGTAGCTGTTGCTATGATGCATAAAGAGAAACATGACCCTGAATTGGGTAAGCAAGACTGAAGAGTAGAAAATGGAGGTGGAAGCTATTCTTGGAGAGGAATCAGCAACCCTTGGTGTCAGAGTATAGAAAGCGAGGGAAAGAAAAGTCAAGGATGATCCTTGGGTTTCTGGCTTAGAGAATGAGATCTTCCTCTCCCCTAAGAAGGGGAAAACAGGAGGAGCAGGTTGGGTTGGCAAGCTCAATTATGGTACATTGAGTTGGAGGTTTCTGTGGGATAGCAGTGTGATGAAAAAAAAATCTAATAGGTGGTGACATATCAATCTGGACTTTGGTTGAGAGATTTGACTAAGACTTCTCAGGTGAGGGAGCTAAAATCTTAAGTGGACATTGAAGAAGTCAGTACTGTATGTCTGGCACATATAGGATGCAAATGCAAGTGATTACATCAATGAGTAAATTAATGGAGTTGCGGATTCTTTGGAATTGGAGGAAACTTCAAGGACCATCTAGTCTGTCAGATTACACAATGACCTAAGTTGGATTCAGAAACCTAGGCTTTATGAATTTATATCCAGTTGTCTTTCTGCTCTATATTGCTACTGGGGTGGATATAGAAGAGAGAACCGAATGAAGAAAAGCATGAAAGAGGAAACTGGCTTGGTGAGAGCAAAAAGCAGGAGTTTGCTACCAAGTAGTGGTAAATGAGGTAACCATCCCTGACTCTCACCCAACACCAACATACCAGACCAATTCCTGAGGTCCTGTGATGGTAGCCAGGGAAGAGGCCTCTTGACTGGCATTCCTAAAAGGCAGTCAAATTTTCATGGCTTGTCTACCTTCTGGAGGCCCAGATTTCTCCCACTTTCTTTAGGTGAGGGGTCACTTTGCCTCTATGTGAGAGTTATGAAGGCCTGCTTTGTTCTGGGAGAAATTTTGTCACCTGTACAAGTCAAAAGCCATGATTTCCATGGCTCTGTGAACTCAGGCAAAACCATGGATTTTCACAAAGAAAGATTCAATTGTGTAATAGCTTTCTCACTGCTGTGATGTTTCAGGACAACCTAACTGTAATGTCATTTCCATGCTTCTAAATTTTTTTTTTTTTAATCACAGATGAAATGAAATGAAGCTGTTAATGACAAGCTGAATGGGAAATGCATCTGGCAGCTCTGTGAGGGATGAATCAGGTTGCCCTCTCCTCGTGAGAGCGTCACCTTGCTTTTATTTTGCCCAGCTCTTCAAAGAGAAATGGCAAATAGCATTAGCAGATCAGGCCAGGAGGACTGAAGGCAACTTGGTAGTGTATGTAATTTGGTGCTTCTTTGCTGTTGGATATATTTGTGTTAAGTGCTCCCATTTATTCAAATATCAGAGGAGAAATTTTTGAATTTGGGTAGTACTGACTCTCTGAGGTTGGTGGGAATTTTGCAGGGTAGATTGTGTGATAAAGAAAATTAGCCATTTCTTGAGGCTGGCCTCCTTGAGGCCTGGGTAAAAGGTTATAAGGACAGATCTCATTAGGCCGAAAGGTGTTTTATATTATCAAAGCAGGGCTTTTTCAAGACAGTTTGTCCTTTTGCCTGGGAGAAGATGAGTTTTCTAAATGACTCAACTAACTTCTTTTTGGCATAGTTTTGCATTTGGTTCATTTCCAGGTACCAGAAAGAATGTAAATATGGAATGAATCAACTTTTTCCACATTTTTCTCTAGCAGTTCTTTTATGAAGAACAGATTTTCCATGGAGGAAATTAAAAAATACATAAAACTGAGAAACGATGGTGTTGTTGAGAGCGGCCTCATTTTCCATGTCACTTTGTAACTGGCAATGCACACTGTATTCAAATGGCATTAATATAAAGTATGGAGTTTGTTTCAATTAGCTTCATTTCTCCTCAGGATGAGGAATTATCATAAATCCCTGAAATAACAGTTGACTCAGAGATGCTTGTGTCATTGCATTGGGAATTTTTAATAGCTTTTCCTAAAAAACTACACTTAGTTATAAAAATGATTAAACTCTGATTTAATGCATTTGATATGGGCCTTTTGCCTAAATTAGGAATGACGAGAGAAGGGCAATACTGTAACTCATTTCCAAAGAGAGAAAAATTATTGTTTTGCAGTAAATTTGTGTAGAATGATTTTTTCCCCATTTTAGAGCATTTTTCTACATGGAACACAAGAATTTTCATTAGCATTCGGTTCAGATTTTTTTTGTTCGATGCCACTCTTTTGAATGATTTGAAAATATTCTTCTGGTGCATCCGTAAACATCTGAAAATTCGATATTTGGTAAAAGACAATTGATATGGACAGCTCAAAAAGCCAGAACTTTATGCAAAGCGGTATCTGGATTGCCGTCTAAATGAAAACCGCATGTCAAACAGATGCCATAAATATGAATTCAGACAAATGCCCATTGATAGTTTTTTTGTGGTGCATCTTAGATGGTTCAGTGAGTTACAGATCTTGTGAAGTGCAGCCTATTTGGTATGCTGAAGGCAAGTTAAAGTTCCTTTCCTTTCTATTGTGATACTACAAGTCTAACCTTTATTGTCAGGGTCTCAGCTGAATTTTCTAACAGCAGATGAGTGGGAATTCATGGAAATAGCATGTGTTTCACCAGTTTCCTTTATTTCTCCCTCAGGACAAGCAGCTGTCAGGTCAGCCCCCCATTGCAGAGCTTGAAGCCATCAAGAGCAGGGATATATTTGCCTTGTTCTGAGGGCAGGCTTTCTGCCGACTCCGGAGATCACATAAATACCTTCAGGCCAGCGTGTCTGAGTCATCAGTGAGTGACCTCCTTGACAGGCTGAAACCACAAAATGGGACTTATGGAGCCAGCAAAGCAGGCTGCCCAGCTCTGGGTTTAGCTGAAGCAATCAACGCGAAGGGGAGATTCATTCATGTTCACACTCCCATTTTTCTACATGGTAGAAAACTAATTCCAGAGAGTAATAGTAGTGTAACAGTGCATCCACATAACTTTCACAACCCCGTTACCTCGAGTGCTTTATAATAAAATCCAGAATCTTTGATAGAACGTGTTTCTTAAGTTCTTTATAATTACAACTAGACATAGTTTTAGAATGGAAACTTGACTTTTTAAAGTGAGTTTAATGTCTTTGCATTAGCAGACCTCATTCAGGTGAGGTGAGGAAGGACAGTTTTGCTATTAACCTAGCTTACTTCCCTAGGTCACGGGATGTGAGCTTCCTAGATGAGAAAGGAGGACGATGCCAGTCTTTGTTTTCAAGTGGTTGTCATTCTTGCATGGAATCGAGAGCTCATTTACATTGTGTCCTTAAAAAGTGTCAGTATTTCTGTTTCTTCTCAGTAATAATTTTAGCACTTACTTATTGGTAGATTATTCACCTAGATCATTGTATTCACTTCTTGAAATAACCCTATAATTAATATTATTGGCCTCAGGGTGAAACCAAAGCTGATGGGATAAATAACTTGCTGGAAATCATGCTAATAAGGGGTAATTGACCAATTTGAATCTGCCTATCTGCCTACAGAGCTTATATTCTTCTTCATTTACTGAGGCATGAAAAATGTGGGAACTGGCCAAGGGGCGTTCTAATTTCGTCTTCCTACTACAGGTCTGATGGGACTATGGAGCAACTGTATTTATTAAGTACACTTAGTACATCATCCTTTAAGTTTTTGATTTTTTTTCCATTTATTCAATAAACATTTAGCAAAAACTTTCTACTAGGTGCTGGGGATATAATTATAAACAAAACAAATTTTTAGAAAACCTTCTGTGTAGAGGTCAGAGCAAGGCAGAGTGAGAACTCAACCTGCTTTTGCTAAAGTGAAGGGAGAGGCTATGACTCAAAGAATGCAGACAGCATGTAGAAGCTGGGCAAGGTGCTTGGAGATGGATTCTTCTCTAGAGGCTCCAACAAAGGAGCACAGTCCTGCTAACATTTTGATTCTAGTCCAGTAAGACCCATGTCAAACTTTAACCTATGTAACTGTAAGATAATAAATTTGTATTGTTTTATGTCACCAAATTTGTGGTAATTTGTTAAAACAGCAATAGTAAATTCATGGAGGTGGCATTGAAGGATTTTCCTCAGAGTCTGGGCATCATCAGATTGGCTGTCTTCATGAGATTCTTGCACTGGCAGTGTAGAGTCTGGATCACTGGGGCCAAGGCTAAAGGCAGAGAGATGAACTAGGAGGTACTGCAAAGAGAAAAAAATAAAGGGTCAGAGTCCACCCTAAGACAGTGGATGTGGGTTTGTTTCCTTGTTTGGCAAAGCATTTTTAAAATAAATATTGTAAAGCTGAAGAGAAGGAGCCAGAGATAAGCCCATTTAAAAAATCGAGGATAAGGAGAGATACTTGTTGGAACTGGGTGTCTGACTGCAGAGGAGAAGAAGAGACAGGTGTCAGCCTGTGGGATAGGCAGCACGTGTTACTAGGGAGAGTGTCACTGTTTCTGGTGGCATTTGGGAGTGATGCTGCTTATGGTGGGGATGGTGGAGTGATAGTGATGGTGGGAATGAGAAGTGATGGTGGGTAGAAGGCAATGCAGGCACCCAGGTATGAGGGTATGAGGGCTTCTCTATTTCTTTGTGGAGAAGAAGGGGAGTTCATCAACTGACAGCCAGTAGGGTTCACGATAGCCCTGTGCAGAGTGGAGAGGGGGGCCAGGCTTGGTGGGGTTAAGCCTTGCCCCTTTGGCATCACTTTTTGAGGTTGTATTATATGTCATATATATGTCTTCCCTGACCAATGCTCAGCAACCTGGGAGTAGCAGCAGAAATGGGCGTATTAAAAAGTAAGGATTTGGAAGAGAGAAGGGAATGAGGTATTTTACGCCCCCCCCTTTAGTGAGGAAGTGATTTTTACTTGGAATGGAAGGAAAAACCATCTCATTTTGTCTGAGACTGATTTCATGAATTCCTAAGAAGTACATCTGTCCTATGATTCTCTACAAAACCTTCTTCATTCAGTTCAGCAGTATCTTCCCTCAGAATCACAGCTAGATCTTTCCTGCAAATCAGGGTCATTATCTTCTGTTAAGGCAAATATATCCAGAAGAAAGGCCAGCCAGTCATGCCTATCTTTGTAGCAATGAGTCAGCTCCTTTCCTGGGAAAAAATGTCACTGGTGAAAAAAATAAGGGGGAAGACCACATTGAGTTACTTGGGAGGAGGAGCCCCATCTTGGGGATAGAAGGTTTAATTGCTGGAGCTCTGAAGGTAAGTGGCTTCTCAGCCACCTCTACTCACCTTCCAGGTTCCCAAAGGGAATATTGGGGCCTGGGTGAAGGGTCAGGGGATGGCAGGACCTTACTTCCCATGGGCCAGCTGAGTATTTTGTGCTTTGTCAAGGTTTGCTTTGCTTATACCTTGAAGAATGTTTGCCTATGGCCCTGTGGAAGGCAAAGGTGAGAGACTACAGGAGAGGACAAGGAAGATACATATTCCCTTTGGGACTGGGAGAAGTCTCTGTCACTGGCAACAGAGAGAAGCTATAAGCAAAACTAGCACCATGTTATGTAACTTAAAGTGGGGGAGATGAGAAGGCATAGTATCCAATCCAGAAGTCCCTTGAGGGCTGGTAACTCTCTTTGGGAGGGATACCCTAAAAAGAATGCACAGCTTGCTAGGGTTAGAGTTCTGTTTAATATCAAAGAAAACCTTTCTCATCTTTAAGAAAAATGTATAAAGAGAGCCTGTAATCCCCAGTGCCTCGGATTTATGCTTTCCAAATGTGGACACCTATTTTTCCATGTGCTTGATATCTTTTTAATGGACTGCAAATATTTGAAATGTGTAAACACCAGGGAGGATGAGTATTTTAAGTGTGTAGGGTTGGAACTGGATTAGGAGAACTTGGATAGAAGAAGGAAGCATGAGACAAGATATCCCAGCAGTCTAAACTGCTGGACAAGAGCATACTCTTAGAGCAGGGAAAGTGGAAATATTCTTTCATTTGAACTTTCAGCAGTTACTCATCCAAAAGCATGTAGCATCGTTCTTTGTTGGGGGTCTGCTGTCTTTGAATTTTATCCTTTTCCTGGAGCTAGAGGTACTGTGTTCTTCCTTCTATACATACCTGCCTTCCAGAAGAGGTGGGGGTCATGTGTGTCTTGGATATCTCCCCATACTCCCTGCCACAATGATTCTAATATACATATCCTCTTCTTTGTTTCCAACCCAATCCTTCTCTTAGGGGAATTAATAGCTTCAAAGCCAAATACTGACATGATCAGAAAAGATTGCTCATTCTAAATAGAGTGGTGTGTTTCCAGTCAAAATTATCTCTGGAGTCTTTTCTGTGGTTTTCCTTACTATACTTCCTTAATCAGACACACCTCCACTGGAGATCCTCCATTTCCCCAGGTGCAGAATGGGAAGAGAATATACTGCATAATGTTTTGGTGAAGATTAAATGAGATGTTAACACAGGTGAATCACTTTCACCTAGAGAGCCCCCAATGCTAATTCACTTTCTCATCATAGCATCAGTTGACAGTGAATTATGTCCTGCTTTTCCAAATATTTATGATGTTTTCATGCATTTATGTACTTTTAAAATTATTTAGAACTAGAAAGTAGTTACATGGGTCTCAGTTGTGGGTGTTTTGTTTTTGTCATAAAGTACCCCTTGGTAAAGTGGCAGGATTGCACAGTGGTGAGAACAAGATCCCTGGAGCTAGACTGACGGGGTTTCAATCGAGGCTTTACCCCCATTTAACTACATCATCCTGGAGAGACTCTTTACTTCTTTGTGCCTCAATTTCCTTATTACAAAGTAGGGGAAATGATAATTATATAACCTGCCTCATTGGGTTGTTCTGAGGATTAAATGAGTTACCATGCATGAAGCATGTAGTGCCTGGTGTCAGTAAGGGCTATTAATAATTATTGTTGCTACCATATTTTTTAGTGCCTATAAGATACTTAGAATAGTATCCAATACATGTTACCTGTTTCTTTTTTCTTAAAATTTTAATTGTTTAGGGGGCACAGGTGGTTTCTGGTTACATGGATAAGTTCTTTAGCAGTGAGTACTGAGATTTCAGTGCACCTGTCAGCTGAGCAGTGTACACTGTACCCAGTATGTAGTCTTTTATACCTCAACTCCCCTCCCCAGGTCCCCAAAGTCTATTATATCATTCTTATGCCTTTGCATACTCGTAACTTAGCTCCCACTTGTAAGTGAGAACATATGATATTTGATTTTCCATTCCTGAGTTACTTCACTTAGAATAATGGCCTCTGGCTCCATCTGAGTTGCTGCAAAAGACATTATTTCATTCTTTTTATGGCTGAGTAGTATTCCATGAAGTATACATATCATACTTTGTAAATCTATGCATTGGTTGATGGACTCTTAGGTTGGTTCCATTTCTTTTCTTCCATGTGTCTTTTTCACATAATTACTTCTTTTCCTTTGGATAGATACCCAGTAGTGGGATTGCTGGATAAAATGGTAGTTCTACTTTTATTTCTTTAAGGAATATCCATACTGTTTTCCATAGTGGTTGTACTAATTTACATTCTCACCAGCAGTGTAGAAGTGTTCCCTTTTCACCACATCCGTCTGTTGTTTTTTGACTTTTTAATTATGGCCATTCTTGCGGGTGTAAGGTGATATCTCATTGTGGTGTTCATTTGTATTTCTCTGATGATAAGTGATGTTAAGCTTTTTTTCATATGTTTGTTGGTTGTTTGTGTATCTTCTTTTGAAAAATGTCTATTCATGTCCTTTCCACGTGTTTTGATGGAACTATTTGTTTTTTTCTTGCTGATTTGTTTGTGCTCTTTGTAGATTCTGGATACTAGACCTTTGTCTGATGCACAGTTTGCAAATATTTTCTCCCACTCTGTGGGATGTCTGTTTACTCTGCTAATTTTTTCTTTGATGTTCAGAAGTCTTTTACTTTAATTAGGTCCCATTTATTTATTTTTGTTTTTGTTGCATTTGTTTTTGGGGTCTCAGCTATGAATTATTTGCTTAAGTCAATGTCCAGAATAGGTTTTTCCAATGTTACCTTCCAGGATTTTTATGGTTTCAGGTCTTAGGTTTAAATCATTGATCCATCTTGAGTTGATTTTTGTATAAGGTGAGAGATTGGGATCCAGTTTCATTCTTCTACATATGGCTTGCTGGTTTTCTTAGCACCATTTATTGTATAGTATGTCCTTTCCCCAATTTGTGTTTTTGTATGCTTTGTTCGAAGATCAGTTGGCTGTAAGTATTTGGCTTTATTTCTGAATTCTCTATTCTGTTCTATTGAACTACATGCCTTTTTTTATACCAGTGCCATGCTGTTTTGGTGACTATAGCCTTGTATCATAGTTTGAAGTCGTATAGTGTAATACCTCCAAATTTGTTCTTTTTGCTTAGCATTACTTTGGCTATTTGGGCTCTTTGTTGGTTTCATATAAATTTTAGGATTTTTTACTAGTTCTGTGAAAATTATGATGGCATTTTGATGGGAATTGCATTCAATCTGTAGATTGCTTTTGCCAGTATTTATGATATTGATTCTACCCATCCATGAGCATGGGATGTGTTTCCATTTGTGTCATCTATGATTTTTTTCAGCAGTGTTTTGTAGTCTTCCTTGTAGAGGCCTTTCAACTCCTTGGTTCGGTATATTCCTAGGTATTTTATTTTATTTTTGCAGCAGCTGTTGTAAAAGGAATTGAGTTCTTGATTTGATTCTCAGCTTTGTCATTTGGCTGTATAGCAATGCTATTGATTTGTGTACATTGATTTTGTATTCTGAGACTTAGCTGAATTCAGTTATCAGATCTAGGAGCTTTTTGGATGAATCTTTAAGGTTTTCCAGGTATATGATCATATTATTGGTGAAAAGTGACAGTTTAACTTCTTCTTTTTCCAATTTGGATAATTTTATTTCTTTTGTTTGTCTTACACTCTGGCTAAGACTTTCCATGTTAGCTGTTTCTACAAAACATGGTTAAAGATCTCTGATCCATGAACCTAAATATCAACTTCTTGAGAATAATTCTTGACTTAAAATGATTTCTAGGACCAGAACTGGGAATTATTAGCAGTAGGTAAGGTAGTGACAAAGGTCTGCAGAAGGTAGTGGCTTAGTTTGCTGGGACTTTCAGGCCTTGAGCCAGGCTCCTCTAGACATCAGGTGGTTATGTGTTTTTTAAATACCAAGTGCTACACTGGCAAACCATTGGCCTATGAACCCAACTGTGCCTGTAGATATGTTCTGTTTGGCTAGTCCAGGAAATAAAAACAGATAAATTGGTTGCCAATATTTAAAACTGGGGCTGTTTCTCATAAAACTCTGGACTTCCTTCCTCTCAAACAATGAGAAAATCTACAGCTCTGGGCTTGCTCTCTTCCATGGCAGCCGTCTGTTTTAACAGTATAGAACTGCTCATTTTTGATTGCTCATTCACTTTTCATTCTTACACAGTCCCCACCACTTCTTATTACTCTATATCTGGCCCACTTCAGTCATCTGTGTTATTGTCCGATCCCTATAGGCCTCTGAGTTTGCAGCTCGTACTGTAAACTAATATAGAAGAAGTGTTGCTGAGGGGAAGATGGTACATGCAATGTGGAGAGAGATATGTTCATTTAGTCTTGAATCATGACATGTTTCCTCAGCTTAAAAATTGGTCATTTCACATAAACTATTATCAATATTTCTAAGTAGAGTCAATTTATGCACCGCAGGTGTACCGCCTTGATGTCTGACACTGGCAGTTACTACCAGAAAATGTTCACTATAGATCAGAAACCATAAGGACATGGCACTATAAAGAGTACCTAGATTAACCTGCCATTTTTTTGAGTCATACAACATATGTTTAAATGAAAATAATCCCTGATAATTATGGCTTTGTAATATAATGCTTCTGGAAAAATAGTTTCTTGAATACCAGAGAATAAACCAAAGACATCTGGAATCCAACTGTAGGGACATCTTTAACAGTTGGACATTTTAAGTCTGGTACCAAGTTCCCATTTATGGAATTAGTAGCAGGACAGCTGAAGGAACAATGTGGCTGATTTCTGGTATATCCAGGATGATGGGGAATATATCTTAAATCTTAAATGTAGGTGTGTTTACTCCCACCAAACCATCACACTGACGCTAGAATCACCTTTTGAAACAAGTCATGGTATGAAAGGGTATATCTCTTCCTCAAACTACAGTGCTCCAAAGGTAATGTCCTATAACTAAATTTAGTCAGAGGTCCAGAGACATGTGTCAAATGAGAGGTGTGCTTTCCACAGGTAGGTGATGTTCAATCAGTATCTGAATGAAAATGTTTCTGCTTCACTTGGCAACATGGTAGAGGATTCGGAAACTTCATGTTTCCTTAAGGCTTTCTAGAACAAGCAGAAGAACATCATTTTGTCAGAGTATACAACTCAGCGTTGCATCATGCAATGCAAATGACAAGACATGCTTCTTTATCAGCAGAGATGTATGTTAATATAACTGTCACATTAAATATTTGCTGCCGTTGGCTCAGTTAATGGCTGTCATAAAAGTGTGGCAATAGCTGGCATTTTAAGTGTGTGTGGTGCCTAATGTAGAGTTTGCTATTGTAAATAAGCCACACATTTAGAACTAATTGCATGCAAGCTATGATAGCAGGTTTATGTTTTTTTACAACTATCTGAGCTGTGATCAGCACTTGTAATCACAAAGCAAGAAAAAAATAAGCAATGACAGCAACACCTTCATGTTGAAAGCAAAGTCTTGTCCTGAAGTGCTGTGAAGTGTTAAGCATTTTTCAATAGAAAGTGATGATGATTAGTCAGAAACAGATATAATTATGAAATGGCCTGTATCTGTCTTTTCTGCTATGTTTATATCCACATACATTTATTTTTCTTTAAAACTTTATTTAATCCAGTAAACAGCCAAATGGTATCATTTTGAACACACACACACACACACACACACACACACACATATATGTTCTATACCTATAGAGAGAATATATATAAATACATATTAATATATAAATATAAGCAATGACAGCATATATATATATAGGTGTGTGTGCATATATATATACTTCTTTTGTGGGCCAGGGAAAGTGGCTGTCTTTTTGTCTCAGTGATGCATTATTTTTTGCTGGTGATTCTTGGTTGAAACAGATTTATAGATGGGTTATTACTAAAAACACACTGACAATCTTCTGTCCCTGCTAGCTCACCAATGCCTCTTTCCTGTGCTCCAATCCTGAGGGTTTTCCAAAGCTGTCCCCATGTCTAAAATAAGAAATCAAGATTTCTGGAAAGTGGTTATAGACCCAGGAGTCTTCATCTGGAGTCAATGAACTCCCGAGGGTCCATGGATCAGGTTGGAGATAAAAAGAGAACACAAGCCCTCAAAATGCATGCAAAATTTTAGATACGTGCTTTTTTCTGGGGAGAGTTATAGAGCCTTCTTCAATGCCTGAGAGGGAATATTAGGTATCATAAGTTTAGAGCTTGCATAGGCCACAGTCCATAATGAAAAACTGGTTCTCCAGAGACCATTTAGGTGTCCACAGTCTTGATGATGAGACAAAGGGGCCTGTGACAGTTGAGCAGGAATCTCTGAGACAATTGCAGCCAATTTTTAGAAAGCTCAGAAAATCCTGATTTCTGGGGTCCTCCTGACAGCATTGGAATGGACTTCATTTCCCTTCTTCTTAAGCACAGTGCTTGGTTCTAGCCAGGTGTGCAAGAGATGGGGAGGGGATGACAAAGCAGCAGCATCTCACTATCCTCCTTTCTGTCCAGTGGCCAGCCTGGGAGACCAGGGTTTTCCTGCCTCTGTGGAAGGTTTCTTTCCAATCCAGTGGAGGTTGGATAGATTATTGTGCTGGGCCATTTCTGGGGCTTAGGCAGATGGGGACCAAGTCTAAATGATGGGGCTGGAGACTGAGGGAAAATGTGTTGGTTCAGGAGTCAGGCACGGGACTTTGAGACAAGGCTGTTGCCTGACTGACCAAGGATGGTAAGAAAGGCTGGGCAACCTGTGGAGGATTCAGCAGAGCCTCTAGGTCTCTTGTGTGAACTAGAATTTACACTGTCTTATTTTTCTCTGTTCTTTTCTTCTTTCTTCATGCTACTTCCTGTGGAGTTAAAGAGCTAAATACAGATACTCAATACCTGTTAATTCGTTACCCCCTCTTCTCTGCTCTCTTTTTCCTGTTTCATTCTATACCCATCTATTCCCTTTGTCTTTATCTCCTTTTTCATTTCTTATTTTAATTATTTTATTGATTTTTTTTTCTTTATTATTAATCATTGGAGCTCTTTTTTCCCCCTTATTTTTTGGTTCTTCTTGTTTTGTCACCAAATGCAGTTCTTTCTTCTGTTCTTTCCTCTGCTACATTCTCTCTCTCTCTCTCTCTCTCATTTTCTTCCTTTTCCCTTTCTTCTCTCCCTCTCTTTTTGTGCTTTTCTTTCATGATAGGGAGCAGGTGAAATGGTGACTTTTGGGATATCTGCTCCTGTAAAATGAGTTGGCAATTTTGAACATGAAGCATCCTTATTTAGTTTTGCATGATTTCTAAAGTATCCTAGGGTAATGAAAGGGAATGGTTTTTTAGTCCACAAAAACCATGCCTGGGAAAGAGCAGACATCCCTCCATTCCAAATCCCTTCTTGAAGTCTAGCTAGCCTCTCTAGCTGGCTTGGCCTGCAGCCAAAGCTCTGGATCAGGTGATTCTGGGTGTCACATGGATGCCCTGAAACTATCAGTGGGACCCAGTGGTAGACTTTATTGCATGGCTGACTTAACATGTCAAAGAGTACATTTCTTTAACATTCTTTTTGAGCCTGAACTTTTCTACCTGCATTTCCACTGAAAGATAACGTGTATCTAGTTAGAGATCTCTAGCTCAATTTAGTCCCCAGCTAGATTTTCAATTAAATTCAAACCCACCTGTATACCTGACTCCCTCTATCCTAGCCTTTGCTCTGCAAAGGGGTCTTATGATTTTTTATTTTGTGCCCTTGCTGCTGTCTCCTCTGTGACTTCATCTATTGAAACTCCTTTTACTCTTCAATGCCACCTCCTCCATAAGGCCTTCTTAAGTCCCCAGCAAGGATTAAGACTTACCCTCAGGTTCTGTGCTTCCAATACATATTTACCTAATATGTACACACACACACACACACACACACACACACACACACAAAACATATATATAATACATATATATTTCACTATATATATTTCTGATGCATATTGGTTACACAGTACCTTGAGCTAGAGTCAGGAATGTACCTCAGTAAACAGAGAGAAAAGTGAGGGCAGGAACAATGTCTTCTTTATCTTCACTGTGTTCAGGACCATATCTTAGTAAATGGTCACTAAATTGACTTGCAGAGTGATCAAATGAGAACAATTATCAGTAATTTTCTGCATATTTTTCATGTGTAATAAAGATTACCTTTGAAAAGTTTAGTTGTGTTCACAACGATCATTTGCATATCTATTTTATAAAGAGCATTACAGGTTGGGCCTCTCGTTAACCCTGTAAGGAGTGGATTATCTCCCTTTCATAGAGGAGGCTGAATTCTCATCATGGACCCAGCACTAAAAGATAAATGATTGGACAGCAAAGTCCCTGCTCTTTCCCCTTATGCTGAGATTTCTTATGGGAAGGGATGTCCAGGAGGTATATTCTCATGGGCTCCACTTCCCTGCAGCCATGCCACCTTCCCTCACAGTTCACCATGCATGGGCTGGGTTTATTGCTTGGCTCCCTTTCTGAAGGAGCAGTATCCACCAGTACCTTTGTCCAAGACTCCAGGGCCCTGTGGCGAGTGCTCTCTCTGGCTGAGACAGGGTCATGGCCATATACTTGGAAAGATCACAGCCCTTGTTTGGATACAGCTCCCACCCTCAGCCTGCTTTGGGGCAGAAACCTGCTTTGATCTGTGTGCAGGCCTGGGAGGTTATGGCCCTAATTAATTCATGCATAACAATCTGACTTTCCTTTTCATTCAGAGAAAAGCATAATCATTTCAAAGCTTTCATAATGCTGAAATTCTTAAAAATCCAATTGAATCTTATTTTTATGTCTGGTCAGGGTAATTTCCAGGCAGCACTGAAACAAAAAGATAATGAGAAATGTGTCTTTTAAATTACTGAAAATTATTTCTGTTAGAAGACGAATTCTGGTCATTAGGCAAGATTTTAGGAGAAAAAATCGTTCCAAATTGTAATAGGCAGAGGAGTGGTCACAAACTTCATCAGAATGCAATTTTTGTTATGTGACTTCTTCAGCCTACTAAACCACTCCATTCTTTGGAAATGTCATATAAATAGAAGAAAAATATAAGTGTGAGGGAGACCACAGATATGAAAGTACTTTGTAAACAGCAACATGCTTTGTAAATGTGACATATTATTACAGCTTGACTTCTGCAGTTCCCTTCCCCATGGTTAGAAATTATTAGAGGTCCCCTGACTCCTGTCAGGCTCCTTTTTAATGATCTTTAAGCCTTATTCCTGAAGGCAGGACAGTGATACTGGCAGGAAAAGTGCTTAATAATTTGTTTATGGTAAAATGCTATCCTAATTAGTAGATCTCATTAATTTCAATGAGGCATCGCTCTGACTCTCCCCGCCGTAGTCAATCAGTCAGTAAATCCTGTTGCCTTTCCCTACGAGAGCTATTTCTTACTGTTTGCTTTGTCCCCATTACCACCACCTGAATTTGTGACCTCTCATGTCACAACTGAGCAGTGGCTACACACACCCACCTACAGTCCACCCTCCATGGCAGCCAGAGTAGTCTTTCAGAAATTGTATAAGGCACTTCCAGCTTCACACCTGCAATGCGTGCCCTATTATGGCCCATAAGACCCTGCCGGATCCTGCTGTGCTTGCTCTCAGTCTCTGTCTCCCACACTGTCCTTATTTTTTAATCCCTCAAATGCTTGAAATTTCTTTCTGTCGTAGGCTTGGCCTTTGCTGTTCCTTCCGTCTGGAATGCCATTTCCCTAGATCTCTGTGTAGGCTGTCTGGTCATCTCTCAGTCTCAGCTCAAATATTCCTTCCTCAAGGGGGCCTTCCCTTTGCCATCTGACCCACAGTGACCTGCTCACCTGCACTGGCTTTCTTTACCTTACTTTCTTTGAGCTCTTGCTTTTCAAAATTATCTTATGTAACT
Source organism: Aotus nancymaae (assembly GCF_030222135.1). Classification (NCBI taxonomy): domain Eukaryota; kingdom Metazoa; phylum Chordata; class Mammalia; order Primates; family Aotidae; genus Aotus; species Aotus nancymaae. Next base: position 50,548,252 of record NW_026988431.1, on the reverse strand, counting down.
GTTTATTTCTTATTCATCTCTTTTGGATCAAATATATCTTCTATGAGGGCAGGTACTGAGTCCATATTGTTCTCTGCTATTTCTCCATGGCCTGCAACAGGGTCTGGCACACAAGGCACCAAGGCACTCTGGTTTATCTGCTGAATAACTGAGTGCCAACGAAAGGCAGAAACTATTGACTGAGAAAAAAAAATGTTACAAAAAAGTGATTTTGTTTCTGTTGACAGTCACTAAAACAATTAGCAAAATTCAATTCAATGAAGATAAGTAGTCAAAGTGACTGTTTTTCACCAATCAGAGTGATTAATTCAGTTACAGATGTAACTAACTGTTGATAAAATAGCAGGTGCTATAGCATCCTTTAGCTATTGATGTTTCTTGGTTAAACTAGTCAGAGCTGTTTATCATGCTCAAAATGTTCAATTCTCATTCAAATTTTACCCACGAGCAAAACCATAGAACATCGATCACTTATTTTCCCAGAAAATAATTGTTTCCGGAGTAATTCCTAATGCTCAATCTTAAAGGATTGAGGCTGTAATTTTATTCTTTTCATCTTATTCTTTCATTCCAGTGTGTATCACCCCATGATAAAGTGTATTTATTGTTTTTTTTTTTCTTTTTTTAGAGGGAGTCTTGCTCTGTCACCCAGGCTGGAGTGCATGACACGATCTCAGCTCACTGCAACCTCTGCCTTCCAGGTTCAAGCGATTCTGCTGCCTCAGCCTCTCAAATGGCTGGAATTACCAGCACCTGCCAACACACCTGGCTAATTTTTATATTTTTAGTAGAGACAGGGTTTCACCATATTGGTCAGGCTGGTTTTGGACCCCTGACTTCAGGTGATTCATCTGCCTTGGCCTCTCAAAGTGCTAGGATTACAGGTGTGAGCCACCGCACCTGCCTGTATTCATTCTACCAATATGTTTTGGACACCTCCTGTGTGCCAGGTCTTCAACTTGGCACTAGAGAGCCCATGGGAACCAGACAGAGAATATCCCTGTGCTGGGAAAGGTTGGCTAATAATTTTCCTCAATAGGAATTTAGAATGAACACAACTGCCATGTGATGACACCTTCATGATGTTTCAAGGAAGCTAGAAAGTGATGGTAGGTTGGCCTGGAGATGTTACAAGAAAAACCCATGTCCTTATGAAGGCCCAGGATAAGAGCATCTGTGGAACAGAAGGGGCAGGCTGAGTCAAATGTTCTTAAAATGGACTTCATAATTTGGCTATAAGGACAGTCATGCTCCCAGTATAAACCTACCAAGTACTCTGAGTCAAAAGAAAGTTTGGGCAAATTCAGAATCTTTTGGACTCAGTGGACTCCATGTAAAATGTATAAAACCAAATTTTGGCCTTATACATTTTAGTATCTAATCATGGCAAGGGAATGCCTAGTTGAAAAAGAAATGAGCTTTTCGAGTTTGGGATTAGACAACAAATAACTGGAACTAAATTGATTTTGTTGAGTTTCAAAATGAGTCAGAAACAATTGGACCCAATTCTCTTCAAAATTAACATCAGTAAAAAAGATTAAGCAAAATAAAGCCCTCCTGGGCAAAAAAAAATTGTAAACTGGGATTTTTTCAAACACTTCTAGTTCTTCCATCCTTGGTAGACAAAGACATAAACTTAGGAACATTGGCAGGATTTTAACCCTTTTAGATTATTATGAAATTAAGAGTTCCAAGTCTTAGAAATGTTTAAAGAAGATGCTTTTTTTCCCTTGACATTTCTAATTTCTTCTAAGTATTGAAATATATCATCCATATAATATTTTAAGTTATAGAATTTCAGAGCTGGAAGAAACCCTTAGAGACAATTCAGTCTGGTCTACACCTTTCTACAGGAGAAAAGTGAGACTGAGGGAGGCATACACACTTGTTGAAGGTTTATGAACAAGCCCGTGGTAGAGCTGGGCCCCAGTTCATTTTGTCTTACAGAAAGACCCAAGATTTGAACAGGTCCAGCCTCACTTTCCTACTGATAAAGATCTATAAAATCCCTGAAACTTTGCATAATTCTTTTCACTAAAAATATGATATTTTGATGGTCAGATAACAAAGAAATGAATAATTACAATCACAATCTTGCTTTTTCCTTTGGGGAATTTCAATGATGCAGCATTTTATAGGTAATAGGCATTGAGGATACTCATTAAAAATGGAACATAAAGAAGATTTAAAGAGCTGGATCTGGATGGAGTCAGTGTGTGGCATGAACACATTGAGATAGGGAACCCATTTCCTCACTCTGACATCCCTTTACACTGACATGTCAAACCTATTGTTGAGTTTTGAAACCCACATTTCCTCCTTGTTTTGTGGGAGATAGTCCACATCCTAAAGACAGAGGTGGCCAAATGAGTGAAATATCATCTTTGTGAACTCCTTTCATGAGAAGGGTGTGTCCTTTCAGGACTCTTTAGTTTCTGATCTCATTGCATGCTCCTGACAACCATATGACATGAAAACAGAGAGAAGAGAAAGAGGGCCTTGGGCTGCAGTGGGTGCTGCCTCTATGATGGCGTGAAGTGTTGATCACCAGCTTTCTTTGAATGCCAAAGTCATACCACACAAATAGAAAAAAAAGGATCCTGTATGCCTGTAATACAAAGGGACACTTCATTATTTTTTCTTCTGTTTAAAAGCATGGGCAGGTGCAGCTACAGATTCCTGCAGCCTATTGCCCCTTTCTTCCCCGACTCCCCCTGCTTTATATGGCATCTGTCCAGACAGGGAGGGGTAAGGATATAAATGAGAATTTAAAAGGTAGCAAGTGAGGAGGAATTTTGGCAAGGAAGAATTGGGAAGTGTTATGTGAGTGGTGATTGTCTGGCTGGGTCCTTTGAAAATACTTAGGAATTACCTAGTTGCAAACAAAGTTTGTTTGTTTGTTTTTTGACAACTGTTTTAACTATTTGAGGTAAATGATCATCTTTGCTTCACCTCTCCCCCAACATACATACTGCTTACGATGATCTCTTTAGGCTGTGCAAACCACAGTTTTTACAAGCCAAGAAGAAGTTTAGTTAGTTGGTAGTTGGCAGACAGATCTGCAGGGAGTAGCATTAGTAATCAGTAGGCCATGCCCACTTTCAGCTACTTTTGGACCAAGGCCTGGGAAAAAAAAGGTATTATTTGAACTCTCCTTGGAGACACTGTTAAAATTGTATTTTAATTAGTGTCCATTTAAATTTGAGTCAATCAATACCCAGGGAAATTAGCCTGCTCTTAAATCACACCCAAACATAATGATGAAAGTAAAACAATACAATAATATATATGATGTTTACTGTCAAAAAGTGCTTACATCTATTGCCTTATATATACTCCCAGAATACTTCATTAGCTGAATTTTTTAATAAGAACATGGAGATTTATCATTTTTCATAATATTCTGATGATAAAAACATTCATATTCAAAAGTGCTTATTAAGTACTCATTACTAATAATACCAACAATACTGAGCTCATTTGACTTAAATGAAGAACCACAAAAGGAGTTTCTGTTTTTGATGAAGATTATCTGACATTTTTCTCTTTGTGTTCAAAAGAGTAGGCAAAGCCATTTGGGCGTCAGAGTTTAGTTGGATGATACATATTCCATGTGTGGAATTGGTCAAGATCAGAGAACTTCTTCCTTTCCTCTGGCTTGGAAACTAAGTTTTTAATATAGTTATTCTCTCTGGCATTTAGATCATGAATTTTGCACAGCCTCACATCAAGGAGAAAAGAGGCCCTTTATATGTTAGATTTGCAGAATGACTTCAGATGTTTTGACTGGATAGCTGCAGAACAGAATGGAAATAGTACAAGTCATGATCTCCTTTGCTGGCTTCCAGACTCCACTAGACTCTGTTATTATTAGTTATCTACTGGAATATCATGCTGTGATCCTTATCCAGTGTGATTTGGCTTTATTATTCCTCTTAAGATCTTGTTAATGTTTAGTTGACTTGTTTTATATTTCAGGAGACCCAGTAAGATCTCTTATCAAAGTATCTTCTGTCTAAACCAGAAAGAAAGAGTTGATGGCAACGATCTTTTTTTGTAAGATGAGAGTTGTTTCATATTAATATTCTGCACAGAAATACATACACATAACCACATGTTAAGAGCTTTTAGTTGTTTTTTGCAAGCCCTTCTCATTGTCTGTGGAGAGCATCAGAAGTGTGTTAAGGATACTTGCTGTATGGAGTCACTATGACACCTACACATCCTTTTGGCAAGAAATACTTACCAGATAAATACCTCTGAAAACCTGGAAAGTTGAGCTATGGTCCGTTATCTTCTCTGAGCTATGGGCAGAGACCTGGTGGATTGTTGGAAGAAATGGATGCATGAGACAAAGGATGACTTTTGTTCTCGTCAGTGATTTCCCTTATTTCTTCTTGACTGCATGAAAATCTTGTCCCTGAGGAAGCCAACGTTGTGTGCCCTGATGCATCCAGAGAGTCACTTACCTCTGATTTTTCTGAAGAGTCTATTTTCTGGGATAAATTTGAGCTGTGTCCAGAGATATACCTGAAAGTCATTGTTGCTCAAATTTTTCAGATTTGGTGATGATGTTAGGGAAGTGGGATGTTAGACAGAATGTAGCTGTATCAGCTGACATCACTGGCTCAGAGAGCCATAAAGAGCCCTTCTGCATGTATCCACTTTTCCCTGAAACTCAGTTTACTTGCTATGTTGTGCACCGGTGGTGCCCCGAGATGAGTGCTCCTCAGTCCCATCTCACCCCACCTAAAGAGTAGCAGCCACAAAGCACTGGCCACTGATACCCCAGGACATCTTAAAGCTAGCTTTGCTTGGCAGCGCCTACCACTCTGCCTCATCCCTCATCTCAAGGACTTTATTTTGTTGTTTTTTGAAGTGATCTTCCTGCTGTTCTTTACCAGGACTACTTGTATGAACGTTATCAAAGTTTGTTCCTATGTAGCTGTCCTGTTTAGGCCTGAGGGTAAGGCCTCACCTTGTAAGTAGAAAGCAACCTGTTCTCTGAAGGAGGTGTCATCCCGGGTTTCAGTCCCTAGGGAAAAAGGCCTACCCTGAACAGGATGCTGGGGCACTGGACACTTAGGCTGAAAAATTAGAAATAGTATCTCTCCTGCCAGTTCTTCTCTTTTGGAATGTGCTTTGGAATGCTGGGGACCAGGATGGCATCTACCACAAGGAGGCAGACTCAGGGCTGGGATGAGATGGGTCCTGAACCCAGGAGAACAAGCCATATTTTGCAAGCTATATAAAAGATTTTGTTATACATTTCTGTTTCAGCCTCTTCCTTAATTGCTAACATTCTCTTAAATATCCTGGCCTGGTCTCAGCTGGACTTTAAGGGGAGGATTTGGGCTATACCTAGTCCAGAGTGTTAAAAGAGGCAGTGCCCCTTGGATTAGGGAGTGGCAACAGCAGGAATTAGCAACAAATACCCAAGGCTCAAGGTGAGGGGAGGTGGGAAAATCTCAGAGTCAATGCTAGGGTCTTGGCACTGTCTCACCACTGGATGGAATTCTCTCTTCGGGTCCCACTTTAGAGGACCTGGGCGTATTTAACTAAGAAGGAGGTAGCTGCCGGATAGCTTTTTGGTACTTTATTTCTAGGGTGAATTTTTATTTTTATTTTGTTTTTGTTCATTATCTGGCTGGTTTATTTATTTGTTTCAAAATACCAAGGGATAGTTGGACAACAGCTCTTAACCAACAGAGTCACCCTGTTTGAAGCAAATAGTCTGTGTTTAACCTCTAGAGGAAAAAGGAACCATTGGTCATATATGATCATCATAAGCAAGATTTTTTTTTCTTTGATTTTTGTTTGTTTGTTTGTTTTTTGAGACAGAGTCTTTGTTACCCAGGCTGGAGTGCAGTGGCATGATCTCGGCTCATTGCAACCTCCGCCTCCCAGGTTCAAGTGATTATCCTGCCTCAGTCTCCCAAGTAGCTGGGACTACAGGTGCATGCCACCACGCCAAGCTAATCTTTGTATTTTTAGTAGAGATGGGTTTCACCATGTTGACTTGGATGGTCTCGATCTCTTGATCTTGTGATCCGCCTACCTCAGCCTCCCGAAGTGCTGGGATTGCAGGCATAAGCCACCATGCCCAACTAAATTTTTCTTTCTTAATGATAGAACTGACTGGGCATGGTGGCTCATGCCTGTAATCCCAATATTTTGGGAAGGCAAGGTGGGAGGAACATTTGAGCCCAGGAGTTGGAGACCATTCTGGGCAACATAAGAGACCCTCATCTTTACAAAATAATAACAACAAAAAAATCTAGTTAGGCATGGGACCTGTAGTCCCAGCTACTCAGAAGCTTAGGAAGCTGAAGTAGGAGGATCCATTTAGCCCTGGAGTTTGAGGCTGCAGTGAGCCATGATCACACCACTGCCCTCTAGCCTGGGCAACAGAGTAAGACCTTGTCTCAAAAAAAAAAAAAAAAAAAAAAATAGATAGAACTATGGAAATAGATATTATGTTGTTTGGAGTCTACATAGTTAATAGATACTGAACAAATGACATTTGACATCACCAGGCTACCAGCTCCCAACCCAGCACACACACTTGTGCATGTTACCAACAATGGCTAACATTTAGGCTGAGAGAAATGATTTGCTAACATGTTTCTGTGTCTGTGGTTCAAACTGAAGTCTACCTGAAATAATTTAGCTGCACAGCACCACCTGTAGGAAATCTATGTGTGGGTGTTGCACTATACCATGAACCAGGGTAGGTTTAGTTTTTAGAAACCTGATAGTTTATTTTCCTTAACTTCTGATTGGATGAGTACAACATGTTAAATACTGGTGGGTGGGTTTTTGTTTTGCAGAACTTAATAATAATGCTTTCTAGGCAGAGCATTTACAACTCACAGTTTTTGCACTGAGTGTGTCTCAAGTAATCTTAATTGACCAGGGAAGAAAACACATATTACTAACACAGGTATTACATTCACTAGCTTCTTTCTCTTTAAGTTTTTTTCTAGAGACATTTCCTACATCTTTAGGGAGACATAATATTTGACATTTACATTAGACTAGATGCTAACGTGATTGAACCATTTCTGACTTGTTCACTCATGCCATTCTTGAAGCTAGCACAGTGCTTTGCACATAATAAGTTTTCCACAAATGTTATTGAATGAGTGAATTACATAGTGTCTATTCATCTGTACCTCTTTTGCGGTATGACTATAATGGCTTTAGTTCAAATGCTCTTCTTTGTAGAGGCTTTCCCTGATCACCTGATGTAGAATAACCAAGTACTGGTTATTCTCTTTCATAGATATCAGTTTTCCCCCCTTTTAAAGTACATACTATATTGGCTTATTTGTGGTTTAATGTGTACCTCATCCATTTAATAGAAAGATATATTGAGGATAAGGCCCATGTCTGTTCTGTTCCTAATTCTAGCACAGTGCCTGGCACAAGGTGATGCTTAGTAAATACTAGATAGTTATAACTAAACAGCAGATGATTGGATGGATGAGCAACTGTTACCTACTCACATGTACATCTACAGTGACAGTTACATGCTGACCTTATTCAACCCTTGAACGATAAAGAACAATGAAGAATACCATAGGAAGCGGCCATAAGCACCCCTTATGTGAGCAAATTGTTAGAGATTGAGTGGCTAAAATGAGTAGGTTTTATCATCTAGTAAGTTTATGCTCCAGGGTTATTAGGTTTGGGATAGAGGATTTCTCTATTTCAATATACAATTATACGGCCTTAGATAGATAGGCCCTAGATGCAATTCTTGCTCAAACAACAAACTGTGTGATCTTGAGCAAATTACACAGCCTTTCTGAACCTCCTTTCTTAATATGTAAATTTGGGACACAAATAGTACTTACTTCATGTGGTTATTTAGAAGATTAAACAAGGTAATGTATGTAAAGTATGCAGTTTAGTGCCTAGCACAGAATAAAGAATAAGTGCTCAATAAAAGTTGTTATTAAATTAATAATAACATTAGAAGCCCATCAGTGGGCTAGCAGTATCCTGGGACTCAATTGGGTTGTAATTAAATATAATTAAAATGGTCTTACACTTAACTTCAGTGAAAGGAATTAGTGCTTTCCTTTTAATGGCTATAACATTCTACTTAGCTAAATAATGGAATCAGATTAATTCTCAACGTCAAAACTGAATTCAGTGAGATCTGAAAGGTTATAACAAGGGACACTACCACTATAGATGAAAACATTGCTGTCCTCCAAATATTGAAGTTATTTAATAGTATGTTGGATGGTCTTTTAAATCTCTTTGACAAGATGAAAATTCAAGCACACAAGAGTTTAAAAGAAATCTGTTTATAACCTTACCAAAGTATGATATTAGCAATATCTTACAATAAAAATAATTATGTAAATATTCTTTTAATTTTTTATCAAAAGTATATTACAAATGTTTTCTTATTAGAAAATAAATATAATCTCTGAATATGTTTAAAAAATATTTACTCATATTGACATACATATATATATAAAACAATTTAGATAATTTGCAGTGACAGGTAAGACCTAAATTACAGGATCCAGAAACCTAATTATTTCAAATGGAATAATCTTGCTAACCAGTGTCACTCATTTCAAGGGAACAAAGGCAATGGCTTTTTAAAATGTCTTGCTTCTATTAATTGTTCTAATTTTCCACAAATTATGTCAGAATTCTTCTATATCACAGAGACAGCAAAAGCTGAACATTTATTTCTTCATCAAATGCAAGAAGATGCATACTCCACCTAACCCTTGGCTATCTATGTGGGGATCAGTGGAGCCTCTTAACTCTACAACAGTCAGCCTACAATTTTCTCATCATTTTTCAATCTGGGCAAAAACAACTTCAGAAAGAAATTCCCAGATTTCAGACCTTGTGGTAGATGTGAGGGTATACTGTAGAGTAGTTTTTCTCCATGTTTCTCACTCCCTCAAGCTTTTCACGGGATAAAAACTTTGGCAAGCAGCCAGTCTCTTGTATTTGTCATCTCTCCATTTCAGGGGTTGGCAGGCTGTATGATGAAGAAGAGAGGGTTTGGGTACTGGAATTCTAGTGCACAGCTTCTAGAGTATGTTGGAGACACTAACTACCTCACCATGTCAGAGACAAAAAAGAGACAATCCTTTTTGTCTCTGAAACATTAAATAAAAAAGCCATCTTCAGGAATGGCAGAAGTGATACCAGTAACTGCCTTTATTTTTACTATATTTGCTGTTACTCACACCTTTCTGGAAATGGCTATGAACTCAAGACATGGGTGAGAGTGACAGTGAAATATTGCATTTTTGAATTAGAAAGACCTCTTTGATGAATGAATATCACTTTTACATCATTACAAAATTGGAAAATACTTGTATTTTCATTCTGAGACGATGCCAAGCAAATACTATCCTTTAATGATTTCGTATTAATGTGCTTTCTGAAGTACTTTAATATTGGGTATTTTTATGTTTGTATACCTCTCTTGCATTATCAACTCTCTCTCTCTCTTTTTGTCTATCTCTATCTCATCATTCCCCATTGGCATACCAATCTAAAAAAACAAACAAAAAGGAGCATTACACCTTGAGATACTTCTCCATGTATTCTTGATGATCCCAGCAACTCTTACACAAAGCGTTGTCTATAATGGATGTCTCTACTTACTCACCACATTTTTTCTACTCACCACTTTATTTTGGCTTTCATCCACATTCCATTAAATTGGCCCTCTTAAGCTCACCAATAACCTATATCTGGCCAAAGCTATTGGCCAATTTCCCATTGTCATCTTACTCCACCTCTCAGTAGCAACTGTTGTTAAACACATGCTTCCTTTCAAACACATCCTACTTGAAACATGCTTCTCTGGCTTCTGTGACACTAGTCTCTTGGTTTCCCTGTCTCTGGGCTGCTTTATCTCATGTCCATTTCTGGATCTTCCTTCTCTACAATTCTATATGTAGGGATCTCAGGGCTTTGATCATAGTGAGCTCTTCCAGTCTTCTAGTTCTGTGGTGCTAGAAGCATTACATATTAAGAAGCATTATGGATCTCAAATGTCCAGCTCTGGACTTGTTTATCTAATTGCCTACTTGTCAGGGTTTTCCAGAGAAACAGAACCAATAGGATCCATCTCTCTATCTATCTATCTAATCTATCTATTTATCTATCCATCCATCCACACACACATACACACATATCTCACACACACACACACACACACATGCACACACACACAGAGCTAGAGAGACAAATTTATCTTAAGGAATTGACTCACACAATTTGGAGGCTGGTGACCAAAATCTGCAGGGTGGGCTACCAGGCTGGAGACCCAGAGAAGAGCCAATGCCACTGTTCAAGTCTGAAGGCCATCTGCTGCAGAATTCCCTCTTGTTTGGGGGAGGTCAGTCTTTTGTTCTGTGCAGACCTTCAACTGATTGATGAGGCTGGCTATTTTATTGAGGGCTATCTGCTTTACCTAAAGCTCATCAATTTAAATGTTAATCTTACCTAATACATTCTCACAGAAACATCCAGAATAATGTTTGATGAAATATCTGGGCACTGTGGACCAGAAAAATTGACACATAAAATTAGCCATCACAGAACTCAACATCTCAACATGGATGTCTAAGAGATACAAAGAAGAGGGAGACATGAAGACCAAGGGATGTTATCCTCTTTATAGATAAAAGAGAAGTTAGTTGGATTCTTTTTGAAAGCCAAGGAAAGAGTGAACTCAACTGCATTCTTGAGATGCAGCCATTGTACTATATTCTCAAACTAGGGGCAAATATCAGGGCTAAGAACACTGTAAGTAGTTGTTTAGTATACTATCTTTATACTTATATACATAACTCCACAACTGGAATTGATTTATCCAGATGTATCCCATCATACACTGAAAATATCACAAGCCGAAAACGTGTTTACTACACCTAACCTACCGAATATCATAGCTTAGCCTAGCCCATTTTAAATGTGTTCAGAACACTTAGAATAGCCTACAGTTAGGCAAAATTACCTAACATAAAGCCTATTTTATCATGAAGTGTTAAATATCTCATGTAATTTATTGAATACTATACTGAAAGCAAAAAACAGATTGTATGGGTGCTTGAAATACTGTTTCTACTGAATGCATATCATTTTTGCCTCATAATAAAGTTGAAAAGTACTAAGTACATCATAAGACAGGAACCTTCTATACTGAAACACCACTCAGCTACTAGATAATATCACATGCTCCTGATAACTTTGAAAGCTTTGTCCTAAAACTAATAACTTACCCCTAGAATTCAAGGTCCTCTCCACTCTCTTCACCAATCCTAGCTGGTAAATCTTCATGTATTAGGTTGCTGCAAAAGTAATGGCGGTTTTGCCATTGCTTTTAATGGCAAAACCGCCATTACTTTTGCACCCAATATACCACTTTTAGGACTAATTTTCTGATGATTGAATTCTTCAAACTCTGTGTGTCTAAATTAGCCATTAACTTTACTCTTTCAATGATCACAGCTTCAGACCACTCAGCATAATTTCCCTTCACTCTTATTCACGAGACAAAAGTAGTGAATATTGCTATCCTAAAGGACTCTTTTTAAATGATCCATTTTTATATCAGTCAGGAAATTTAAACACATGTGAGAATCAAATGCTAGACTTATAGGGAAAGATCTAGTTCTTTATTCCTTTTCTTATATCAAGTGATTGTTTCTGTCATCACAATTATTTTAAAAGCATCTGGAATTTAGTGTTTAAAGAAACTCAGTGTGCCAAATTCAGACATAGTATTCCAAATGGTACTTATTCACAGTTTTCCTCCTTCCCTTCCCACCCAAAATGAATACTTGGATCATAAAATGGTAGAGAGAGTCCTTTGTAACTCTCCTCATATTGTAGCCTTGCTCATAGAAGAAACTTCCAACCCTCCTCCCACCTATTCAAACTCATTCTTTCTCAGTGGAACAGGAACACTTAATCTGATTCGTAAGAGCCTTAACTTTCCTTGGGCTACCTCTTACCAGTGGGTGTTGTCACTGTGCTCCAAGTGGCCTCCAGTCTCTCCTGCCCTTGGGATAGTGACTTCCTTAATGACAGCATACTTGGACAGGGCCATGGCCGTATTTTTAGCCCTCTATCTCCAGCTTCTGAAGAGCTGCAGTTCCAGTCATCTTAGATTCAGGGAAGGTGGACATGGGATGCTCCTACTGGCTGAAGACCTAAACCATATTCATTTATATGAGATTAGCAGGAACCCTGCTTTCGGGGGTTGTTGGTTCTTGCCAAGATTATGAAAGTAGTACTTCCTGTTCCATGGTTCCTTGACCATATACACTCAGCAAGAACCCCTGGGGTGAAAAGAGGTGAAGGGCCCTAAATTCCTAACATAATAATTGAAACAATCTAGAAGCTAAACAGAATGTTAGTTCTATTAGTTTCCTAGTGCTGCCATCGTAACAAATTACCACAAATGTAGTGGCTTCAAACAATGCCCATTTATTGTCTCACAGCTCTGGAGGTCAGAAGTTCTGGCACAGTGTGACTCAGCTGGCTCTGCTTTGGATATCACAAGACTGAAATCAAGGTGCTGGCAGGGAAGTGTTCCTTTATAAAAACTTGGGCATGAATCTGCTTCTAAGCTCATTCAAGTTGTTGGCAGAATTCAGTTCCGTAAGGCTACAGGACTGAGATCTTGATCCCTTGTTGGCTGTTCTCAGCTCCTAGAGGCTGCCCACATTCCTTGTCTCATGGTCCCTTTTTCTATCTTCAAAGCCAACAATGGCAGGTTGAGTCCTTCTGACCTCTCTTCTGCCTCCCATTTCCTCTGCTGTGTCTCTCTCTGCCACCTTCTTCTTTTAAAGGCTCCCATGATTAAATTGGATGCATCGATATGCTTGAGGCTACTCTCCCTATTTTAAGTTTAGTTTATTAGTGACTGATTAATTCTATATACAAAGCCTCTTTACAGCATATCTAGATTAGTGTTGGTTGAATAACCAGGGGACAGAAAGCTTAGGGGTGGGGGGACATCTTTAAAATTATTACTACCACATAGCTCATCTATGTTTCAATTATAACTCTCATCCCCTCTCACATCCTCAGTTATGGCTAAATGTTCACTTTTGCCCCCTATGTCCAAGTATTATACTTTGTTCACTAAAACTTCTCTGCCCAAAGGTGACCCATCCTCTAGCACTCTCTGTCTGTGTTTCATAGGACATGTCCCTAAACCTCTCTGAGCCTCCCTTTCCTAGCATACAGGAGAGATCAACTACTCTATAATATTGTTCCAAACATTAAATGAAAATATGTTGTGAATAAACTTTGAAAATGGCAAAATGAAACACAATGTTTATTGTATTACCTTATGTTTTAATACAATTATTTTTAAAATTAGAAGGAGAATATTTCTGGTATATATGTTGTTTTGATATGATGATTTCTAAACCTACTTGGACCTGAAGTCAGAAAACATGAGATAGAGTTGTCATTAGCTGGATGACCCTGGGCACATCATCTGGTTTCTCAAGACCTTTTTTGTTTCTCATATGTGAATTATTGTATTTGACAAAAGGAACTCTAATGTCCCATTCTGTGGTGAAATTACATGCTTCTATTTTATGTTCTTTCTTCAAGATGCATTAAGAATCAGAGTTGTAAGAAGCAATCTATTTGTAGTCAGTTCTTCCCAAGATGACTATAAAATGCCTGAGACAAGCTCATAACATTGGGACTAGAAATCTCTTCTAGGATAACCTGAAATATCTCTGTAAATCCCAGCAGTTTTTCAGTCTTTTGTCATTTAAGTAAGCATTTCTTCAGCACCCAATTTAAAAATATTTGGTTACTGAACAATTTCAGTTTGATAATTCATATCAGTTAATTGACTAGATGTTATGTTTTGAATAATACTAAATATCTTGCGCTGATTAAAAAGTATCTTTGAATTTTATTTCTTTAAAAATCAAGCATAAACAGAAAATCGAATTCAATATTTGTGAACTTCTTTATTTCTTCAATTTTTCAAAATTTGTATTAAGAAATTATAAAATTTTTTTTCTCTCCCTAAGAATTTCATTTTTATCTCAAACAAACCATGAAGATTAAGCTATGTATCTTCAACTACTGTCTCAAGAGTCACTAACAATGCTTTCTATTTTGAGTGTTAGTCTATTCTACTCTCTGGCTCTGGAATAAACATTATTTTTATAAATTTTATTTTTGAACTTTAAAAAGGAAGCATTTTTTCTCAAACTTTCTTTGAGTGGGTTTTCCAACATGGGACACTCATTTTTATGACAGCATTGGTGAAGAAATTTAGGAGAACAGGATTATGAATTTTTAAGTCCCTTTTCATTTGATAGGCACTGTGGAGAGCCCTACTCCCCCTGCAGGGGCCATGCCAGAAGCAGGAAAATGACAGGGTGGGCTGAGTGTGAGCACAAGTTCCTGTCACATTTGAGTTAGTGCTGCTTAAGAGTATGGGGAATGAATTATTTTTGACCACACTGTGGTGGTCAAACAGTCTTCACTTAAAGAAAATAATTTTCTTTGCCACAGTAATCTCCTAGGTTGTCGTAGCTGGCTGGACTGGAAGTTTCACAAGATGGATGTGGCATACAGTGTGTTCTGCTGTAATCAGTTGCATGTGTGTGATGCTTTCAGTCCCATGGCTCGAGAGTAGGGTTGGAGTGGAAATGTTAGACCACCTGAAGCAAGGCAGCAGTGTGGTTCACATACTCCACATACAGTTTCTTATCTGGAAGTTGGTACTTTGAACCTGAGGGGTTAGACAGCAGAGACAATAAAAGACAAGATAGTCCAGGCTCGGTGGCTCACGCCTATAATCCTAACATTTTGAGAGGCCAAAGTGGGCAGATTGCCTGAGCTCAGGAAATCGAGACCAGCCTGGGCAACATGGTGAAACCCCTTCTCTACTAAATATACAAAAAAATTAGCTGGGTGTGGTGGCATGCACATGTAGTCCCAGTTACTCGGGAGGCTGAGGCAGGAGAATTGTTTGAACCTGGGAGGCGGAGGATGCAGTGAGCTGAGTTTGTGCCACTGCACTCCAGCCTGGGTGACAGAGCAAGACTCCACCTCAAAAAAAAAAAAACAGAAGTAGGGACTGTAAAAATGGGACACCAGCGGATTCCTTTGTTAATTCATTTAGCAAACTGAGTACCTACTTTGTGCTTAGTATTGTGCTGGTTGCTGAGGATACAACAATGAACAAACTGGACACCTTTATTGCCCTGGAGTAGCCTATGATCTATGAGGAAGGCCAGTCTAAAAAGTGTATTCAGGACTACATACATCCTACCCATGCTCAAAAAGAGAGAAACTCACCTGACCAGGTAGGTCCTTGTCCTTCCAGTCCTCCCAGAATGTATTCAGGTGAGCAGAAAGTGCTCATCATGTTGGCTCTGCCTCACTGTGGTTCCTCAATGACAAAAGCTATTGGTTTGAGGAAACAATTTTTAATTTTCATAGTTTGAAAGACTGTTGGCAAGTCATAGTTCATGGGTATTTCTGCCAGACAGACTTGTTTTTGTTAGGGGAAGAATAATTACAGAGTGACATGTACATTATCCTCAAATGGAATTGAAATATCTTTGTAGGACAGTCAAAGACTTTAGTTCCCTGATATAAGAATGGGTGAGGGCAAAGAAGGACAAAATTGGGAAGTAAGCTGTGGTGACTTTTGTTCCGTCCTCCTCTGGTGATCAAACATCATCCTTCAGATGCTTGTACTGAGCACCATACTGGCCGTGCCCTCCTGGGTCAGGCACTGTTTTCACAATTCCAGCTATAGTTTTCTTGTATCTCAGTTCCAGATTTTGCTAGATCTTGCTAGATGCCAGGAAGCATTTGATAAACTTACTCAAACTGAACTGTAGTGGGTAGACACTGTGCTAAGGGTACTGGTTTTCTCTTTAACAACTATTAATGTCCCTATAGCCCAAATAAATTAGTAATGGGGGATTTCAGGCAAGGCCAGGGAAAGGGCAGAGGACTTTGGGCTCTCATCAGTTCTTTGCTTATTCTCTAAATGCATAAATCTGCCAAGGCTCTCACCTGTGTGTCACTGATGAAAGAGAAGGTGGAAGCATCTGGGGGTAGTTCTGGCAAAGCTTCTCATTTACCACACATGAGAAGCCCCTACTTACGCAAATTTTTTCAGTAGAAATTCTAACAGCTTAGAATCATTTTGACATGACTTTTTTAAAGCATGATTTTCATTCTAAAATGGTGTAAGTGTATCCCATGAGTAATAGTTTTTGTCAGATCATTCCGCATCAAAAAGTGTGGCCTTTTAGACCAATCCCTGGATGCAGTATGCTTTGAGTTTGAGACCCAACTCCCATCCCTTTTCTGTCACTATTTGCCTTCAGCCTTCCCAAGAACAATTGAACCAGGCAAAACATCTGCAGCTCCCATCACTGCACTCCCAGTGATGGACTCAAAGAAGGGCGGCTAAAAGAATACCAAGGCTATTCTTCTAATTACTCATTATTTAGAAAGTAAAGTTTTGCTTATTTATGTTTCATTCCTTTAGTCTGTTTTCAAAATTAAAAGGCAGATGATTGAAATTAGAAATACTGCTCAGCATTTATATTTATAAATATATTTATCTACATATATGATGAATTTAATATGTTTAAGATTATTTTAATTACCACTTTTGGTGTCTTTTATCATTCCCAATTCCTTATTACACATTTTTTCATTTGACCACATAGCAACTTTATGTAACCTACTATCATCTTTTTTTCCTGACTAGGGGGAAAAAAGATCCACATAGATGCTGCCTGTGTAACTTCGTGTAATTCTTACCACACCATTGTATAGCAGGCATTATTTATATATTTACGTTTTTACAAGTGAGCATTACCCAGCTTGTAAACGGAGAAACCAGGATCCAAACGCAGATGTGTCCGACCTCAAAGCCCCGTGCTCTTACTCCCACCTCCGCCCTACTCCGCCCTACCGAGGGCTGGCATTGTTCTGGCCCGGGCGGATGCTCATCTCTACGCACCACGACTTCCGTCCGTGGAAATGGCTTTTTTCAGGAGGTGCATGCCGCCAAGACAGCAGGTTCTTCCCACTCGGGGAGCCGGGTGGGTGCTCTACTCGCAACACCCCCAGCCTCTGAGTTCCGTGGGGTGGATGTGGAAAGGTGCTGGTCCCAGCTTATGTAACCAAAGGCAGGCATTTTGCTGCTGTTACCTACATGAAATCAATTATTGCCTTCTGCCCACCTAATCCCTTCATGCCTATTTCTCTAAAGCCATTTCACCCTGCTTTTCACCTGGGAACCACAGCACCTGGGAACCGCAAGTCCCTCCTTTGCGTCATTCCGCCTGCTTCTTTCCACTTTGTAAAACGCAGATTTTGTTAGCCCCTCCACACAAGCACACCCGCCCCCATTCACTTTTTTTAACCTAGAAATGTCGGCTCCTGTCAGAGTAGAAGGCAGGGGATATAAGAGGGGAGAAAAAAATCAATGCCAGCTTCTGGCTATCATTTAAACACAATAGAATCAACTTCTGTGGACATCTGCTATTCTCAGGCTAAATTATGGCATTAGAAGGCTTCAAATTGGAGAAAGTACCTTACCAAATCAGTTTTATAAGTGACACTTTTGTGATTCCAATATTTTTAAAACATACTCAATTCCTTATTTCTTGTTGCATCTCTAAAATTAGGATCAGCCTAGGCTTAAGTGGATAAAGAACTTATCCAGAATAAAATGGAGTAACCCATTTCAAAGCCTGCACAAGTAAAGCCATTTTGCAATTATTTATATATTTATATACTTAAAGTCTTCCAAATGTTGTCAACCCAAGCCCTCACTGAACATCTCAACATGGCGCCCAGGGGAGCCTTCAAACCTGACAGCCATTACCTGTTTGTCAGGAACAAGAAGAGGTTTTAAAGAAAAATGAGATCTCCCCCTTTCAGATGTAGAAATAAAGGGCTGGCTGAGAGACACATCCAAGAATAGGCAGCGTGAGGACCTAATGGGTCATGACAGCTCAGATATAGAAGTTATCTCCCCTCAGGAGGGGTGGCCCCATTATGCACTTGTGGTTGTGTTTTGCTACATCAGTCATGAGTGATGAGGCCACCCTTATCTCAGAGATGAAGACCATATTTTCCAACCCTGTGGCATGTTCTTTCTGTGCACCCACTTAGGGCATGGATTTTATTTCCCGACTACACACATGCGTATCTCACACACACCAGAAGAAAGAACTGCCTGTGTTTAAGTGACATTCAGTGGCGAATGTGCCACTACTGACATCTTGAATGAGAACTCTCCCCCAAAACTCTATAGACACTTGAATGACTCTCAAGAAAACCAACTCCCCTGCTCTATGAAGATGGCTTTCATACCGACGTAGCTCCCGATGCCAAAACATTTTAGAAATGGCACCGACACGCTTTAAAAACCAGAGGGATCTTCCTTGTCTGAAAAGTGAAAAGCAAACAGAATCCTTGTCTATATCATTCCAGTGAACTGGATCACCTCTGTCCTGGAAGCCATCAACTCCGCAAACCTGAAAAAAATGCACATTCTCAGGTCAGTTATTTTCTAAAGCAGGCCTCCTGGTGGAAAACCTTGGTGACACAAGAGCACATGAATCTTAGCCCTGCTTAAATCCACCAGTCATTCTATATTGTGCTTTCTCTTTTTAGTTTTAAATTATTTATTAAAAGACACAACGCCTGTTAGGGCAACCTCATCAGGATGGAGAACATGGATCCAGTAACTTGTGCATAAAATCTGCAACTCAAATGAAAACTGTGGGGAAAATTCAAACAGTGACAGAAGAGAAAGAACTCAAAAGTGAGGTATTCTCCTTTCTGATTTTAGTTCATAAGAAGAGATGGCTTGTAAATATTTTGGTTTTATTCAACAATTTTTTTTTCTCTTTTAAAGGTAAAATGCTTTCAGAAACCCCCAACTTGGCTTTCCTCATAAAAATACAGGGAACCTTGCTTAGGGTTAGTTTTGTCCCTCCTTTAGGAGGTGCATGTGGGGTGTTTGGGAGGTGAAAAAGGGCTAGCTGCTCTCTTTTTCTTTGCTTTGATGGATTCCTCCCCTCATCAACCATAGCCCAGCTCATAATTATAATGCAAAACAGCATCCCCACAGCCTGCTTGGTGCATTTCAAATCTGAAGTTCCTTGAAGTTCTAAGGATTTTTAAATATTGATATTCATTAATTGTGTGGCTTTTTGTGACATAAATGCACAGTACATACTTTTATGTGCTGGAAACAGCTAAAAATGCCATGTCACAAGTGTTTACATGGCTGTTATGGAAAACGGTACCATGCTAATATATGTCTGCTTCTTAAATTCTGTTAGCAGTTGTAAGACAGTCAGATACCACCCGTGGGATCTTGTGCCCTCATGAAACACAATTACAATGAGAATATCTCATTATCTCATTGGCTTTAGCTTACTGCTCTGTTACCATGGTTTCAAATACACAGAGGAGTCTGAAACTAAGAGTGCTGCTAACAAAGAACATATCCTTGTACAATGACATCAGATCATGTTAGACAGAATAGACTTAATTAAATACCCCCTGATGGAGGCCAAAATACAGAAGTTGGGTCTACTTTTTAAAAAAGAAACCTGCCATTTAAAAACATTCTGCTTAATTTACTTGGGAATTTTTAATTTGTTTTTAGCAGCAACTGCAATAATGAAAACAAACTCTAAATCCAGATCGCATTTAATATTCACTGGTAGTAATGAGAAGTAAAAAAAAAAAATTGAGAAGAAAAAGACAACTGTTAGAAGACACTGATATCAAATGTGGTTTTCTTCCAAGGGTCAGGCTAGTGAGCCTAACCAATCCACAGATTAAGCATTGGGAATAGTTCTGAGTGCAAACTATTATACCCTCTGCTATTAAGTGTCCTTGGAATTCCAAGCATGAATTCTAGTCTTCCCAGATGAGACCTGCTTTTGCCAGATACACTCAAGGCATTTCACCCTCTTTTCTGTCACATCGAGTGTCTAACTTTGCAAAACTAGAATTACATGACTTATCATGAAGGAAAACAAGTTGATTTTACTAGAAGAGAGATCACAACTTTGGACTCTTGGACTTCCAAATGTTGTGCAGCTTGCTGCGGTTTGATTGATTTCCATCCCCTGGCTTACTCTGCACTGATGAAAGTACCTCATGACTCCAGCCAATGTGGCTTTTGTTTAAGCAAAGCTTTCAAATACACTTCGGTATGAGAAGTCATTTAGGCTACAGAATTATCCTAGTGTATAACCATTTTCTCCCAATGACCTAAAACAGTGGCTGTCATTTTTCTATGTTGTAAAATTAATTTCTCTATAATAGAAATCTCTCTTGTCAATATGAAGTTTATTCCTCCTCCCATATCACACAGGCACACTAAAATCATAGCAGTAAAAAAAAAAAAAATTTAAATCACTTATAGGCCCTGGAGACTATCGGGTGACATAATGTGACAATAATGACATCCCTAGTGGTGTTAATTGATTTTGTCCTGGTAGAGAGGGTAATTTGGCTTCCACAGTGACTGCGGGATCATGGACTTACTGATTGGTCTGCCTAGGTAGTATTACCATTAATGAACAGAAAACACACTTTCGTCCTTAAAAGATACTGGTAATTACAGGGAAGGGAAGATGGAAAGCCATGGGTTCTTAATCGTTTAAGGAGTGTTCATTCTGAGCTGTTTGCATTAAAAGGGGATATATGTTAAAAGACCGTGAATTAGCAATTCAGAGTCTCACTCCATAAAATCCAGCTGCTTTTCTGCTACCTTAGGAAGATTTGTGAAAAAGTCAAATGATTTGTAAAGTGTGCTTTAAGAGAAAAAAATAGCAATTGGCAGCCGCATGTGCTGTGTGATTAAAAGTGATACATCATCTGTCAAGCGGGCTTACTTTATTGGTCTACATTCCTTTCTTTATGGCTTTTAATTGGTGTGATTTTGAAAATATTTTTAAAATGAAAAACACATCTCATTCTAAATTGCGTGTGTGGAATAAGATATTCAGATAATTCTCTGATTTTCAAAGAAGCTGGATAGATTTGGGAGTCATTCAAGCTGAAACAAAATAATTGAGATTATGTAAATAGAAATGATGTTACTCATATTGGGTAAAGGCACCATTATTCTCTGTATCACCAAGCTTAAAAACTTTGGAAGTATCTCAATTCATTTCTCGCCCATTGGGTTCAACTGGTTATCAAGTTCTATCGATTCCATGAGGCCTGGTGCCATTCTGCCTGTAGGCATCAGTTCTGTCAAAACAGTTGTTTATAGCTAGCATTCATTGTATCAGTGAATATCTGTGCAGTACGGTAGCTGCACTTGTTGCTAAATATTTTGCATATTACCCCTACATTTTACTATTTAAATATCTTTTGAATCTGCCCCTATATCTCTATTAACGTCCCACTACCTTAGCTCAGATTTTAGTTATCTCTAATCTAGACTCTCATAATAATTTTTTAAGGGTGATTATTAGCTAGTATTCTTTTTTCTCTTTTTTTAATAGTAGTATTTAACTGGTCTTTTTTACTCCAATGTCTTCCTACTCTAATCCACACTCCACATTCTAGCCACAGTTACTTTGCATATTTATGTAAACTATTTTTTAGGCCAGGTGTGGTGGCTCAGGCATGTAACCCCAGCACTTTGGGAGGCCACTGTGGGAGAGTTGCTTAAATCCAGGAGTTCAAGACCAGCCTGGGCTAATATTTTGTTTAGGAGTTCAGCACCTATGTTCATGAAAGAAACTGGGCTGCAATTTTACCTTCTCATTATGTGTTTGCCAGGGTTTGGTGTCAGATCATAGGGGCCTCATAAATAAGTTGGGAAGAATTATTTTCTGTTCTCTGTAAGAGTTTGTTTAATGATTGATATTGTTTATTCTTTAAATTATTGAAGATTTTTAATTATTGAAGCAATTTCTTTGGTAAATTTAGGACTAATAAAATTTCCTGGGTTTTTTTGGGTCAGTTATGGTTGTGTTTCTCTAGGAATTTTCCTTTTCTATTGACATGTTCAATTTTATTGGTAAAAAGTTGTTTATAATATCCTTTTGTTTTGATATTTACTTTTCATACTTTCTGATATTCATAATCTGCACTTCTTTCTCTCTTTTTCTGGATCAGTTGTGGCAGAGGTATATGAGTATATTGTTCTTTCAAAGAACTAACTTTTGACTTTGTTAATTTTTCTCTAGTGTATGTTTTCTATTTCATTGATTTATGTCTTTCTTTTTAAAAATTGATCAATTTTATTTATTTATTCATTTTTAGAGATGATGTCTCATTATGTGGTCCAGGCTGGCCTCACACTCCTGGACTCAAGCAATTTTCTTACCTCAGCTGGTCAAGTAGCTGGGACTACAGGCACAAGCCCCTATACCTAGCTTTCATTTATATCTTTCTAACCTTTTAAGTTGTCTTTGCTCTTTAATTGGGTATATTTTGCTGTTCTTTTTCTAACTTCTCAAGATGGGTACTTAGATAATTAATTTGCCACCTCTTTTTTTTTTTCAACAGGGTCTCACTCTGTCACCCAGGCTGGAGTGCAGTGGCCCAATAATAGCTTACTGCAGCCTCAAACTTCTGGGTTCAAGTGATCCTCCCACCTAAGCCTTCTGAGTTATAGAACTACAGGTATGTGCAAACATACCCAGTGAATTTCTTTATTTATTTTTATGTTTTGATAGACTGGCCTCAAACTTCTGGCCTCAAATGATCTTTCATCTTTCCGCTTCAGTCTCCCAAAGTGCTGGTATTACAAGCATGAGCCGCTGCACCTGACCATTTTTTCTTTTCTTATATTTGTGTTTAAGACTACAATTTTCTCTCTAAGTATAGCTAAAGCTATACTTTTTGTTTTGCTGAATTTCATTGTAATTTCAGTAAGAACTTGAAAAAATTGCCATGAGATTTCTAAAAACTATATTGCATTATTTCTAAGCATTTGGATAACTTTTAAAGTTATTTTTTATTACTGATTTCTAACTTAATTTCACCATGTTCAGGGAATATATTTCTAGATTTTAATTATTTGAAATCTGTTAAAATTCACTTTATAAACCAGAATATGATCAATATTTGTAAACATTTCATATGTGGTTTGAAAACTATATTCTGAGGCAAATTCATAGAGACAGAAAGTAGATTAAGGTTTGCTAGGGGCTGGAGAGAGGTGGAATGGGATGTGACTGCTAATGAGTATGAGATTTTTTTTTAAGTAATGAAAATGTTTTGAAACTAGATAGTGGTGATGCTTGCAAACCTTTATAATTATATTAAAAACCACTGAATTGTGAACTTTAAAAGGGTGAACTTTATGGTATATGAATTAGATCTTAATAAAGCTGCTATAAACAAATATGAACCAAATCAACTGTGCTGAAATACGCTAATATGTGTTAAACCTTATCTTCAGTCTCAACAAGAGAAAACTGTATTCTGCAGTTTTCTCTACACATGAAGTTATTTTTGTTAATCCAATTGTTCAATATATATATCCTTACTTATTTTTGTCTATTTATTTTATCAGTTGCCATGAGAGAGGTGTTAAAATCTCCAACTGTGATAATGGATGTGTCTATTTCTCCTTTAGTTGTCAAGTTTTGCTTTAAAGCAAGTTCATTTGTGTAGTCCAGTTTGTAATTGTTATATATTTCTAGTTAATTGACCCTTTTGTCATTGTAAAAAGTCTTTTTCAATCTTCAGTAATGCTCTTTGCATTTATCTTATGTTAATATAGCTAGACTTGATTGGTATTTGCCTTATACAAAGTTTTCCATCTCTTGGTTTTTCTTTCTGTGAACCTCTATTTAACATCTGTCATTTGTTAATTTGCATATAGTTACATTTTCATCTGGTCCGAAAAGTTTGTCTTTTAGTTAGTTTTTCGTCCATTGCTATCTGACGTGACTACTGATGTATTTGTGTCTAAATCCACCATCTTCCTGTTTCTTTTCTATTTGTCTCATCTGTTCCTGTTCCTGTTCCTCTTTCTCTCCTTTCTTGTCTTTTCTTTATTAATCTAGTACTTTTGCTATCTCATCTCCTCCTCATCGATTAGCTACTTATTTATACATTATTTTGCTATTCTTTGCATGGTTATCTTAAAGTAACATAATGTATTCTCAATTTATACATTTTAATACAAATTACCGCTTTTACATTTTCTGAAAAATATAAAAGCCTTAGAACTCTAACTTTATTAAGTCATTTCATTATCTGTACTTCCATATGATATTTTTTTTCTGAAGAATCTCTGCTTTTGTCTGCAAACTTCTTTTTACGTATACTTTTCATACAGGGTCTGCTGGTGATGAATTATTTTATTTTTGTTTTTAAATTTATGTTACTTTAATTAAAAAAATAATGTTAGAGAGGTAGATTTACATAAAATAAAATTCACCAATTTTAAGTGTGTAATTTAACGTGATTTGACAGATATGTGCTTTTGTGTAATCACACCACAATCGCAATATAAAACATTTTCATTCTCTCGCGCCTTTATGCAATCAATCCTCTACCTAAAACCTCACTCTCTAATAACCATTGACCTGCTCTCTATCACTAAAGCTTGCCTTATCTAGGGTTCCATATACAGTTGACCCTTGAACAACATGAGTTTAAAATGCATGGTTCCAGTTATATGCAGATTTTTTCCAGTAAGTTTTAATATATTGGTAATGTTTTAATTGATTTGTGATGATTTGAAAAAACATGCAGGCAAACCATATAGCATAGAAATACCTCCTAAAAAGAGAGAAAAAGTTAGATATGTCATGAATGCATAAAATATATATATGGCCAGGTGCAGTGGCTCATGCTTGTAATGCTGGCACTTTGGGAGGCTGAGGTGGGAGGATTGATTGAGTCCAGGAATTCAAGACCAACCTGGGCAACATAGCAAGACTTTGTCTCTAGAAAAAACAAAAACCAAAACAAAAAACCCAAATTAAAAATTAGCTAAGCATGGTGGCATGTACCTGTAGTCCTAGTTACCTGGGAGGTTGAAGTGGGAGGATCTCTTGAGCCCATGAGTTCAAGGCTGTAGTAAGTCATGATCGCATCACTGCACTCCAGTCTCGGCAACAGAGCAAGACTCTCTCCATATATATATATATATATATATATATATATATATATATATATATATGTAGTATCTATCATTATGTTTATAATATATTTATATATATATGTATATTATAAATATAAATGATACATACTACATATATAAATATATAAATATAATATGTATATACTAGTCTATTTTGCCACCTACTATTATAAAGTATACACAAATTTATTATAAAAAGTTAAAATTTCTAAGAACGTAGGCATACAAACACTTATATACCATATATGGTGCCATTTGCAGTCGAGAGAAATATAAACAAACATAAAGATGCAGTCTTATATGATAACTGCATAAAATTAACTGTAGCACATACCATACTACTGTGATAATTTTATAGCTACGTCTTGTTGCTATTGCAGTGAGCTCCAGTGTTCTATTTGCTTAAAATGCCATGTGACACTAATCATCTCTGTGAGCAACTGATCTCTGCAGTAAATTATGTATTGCAGTAAGTGGTCTCTCACAGTTCTTGCATTGTCTTTCATTGTGTTTAGTGTGATACCATAAATCTTAAATTGAGCTTGTCCAACCTACAGCCCCACTGCATGCAGCCCAGGATGCCTTTGAATATAGTCCAACAAAATTTCCTAAACTTCCTTAAAATATGAGATTTTTTTGGTGATTTTTATTAAAACTCATCAGCTATTGTTAGTGTTAGTGTATTTTATGTGTGTCCCAAGACAATTCTTCTTTCAATGTGGCTCAGGGAAGCCAAAAGATTGGACATTCCTGCCTTAAATAATACTACAAAGCTGATAGGAAAGTGATTCTGAAAGTACCCACAAGAAGTAGAGATAAGTTATGCCCAAAGATGGGGATAGGTCTATAAGAATGAGGAATCAGTATTTTTCTCCAGGGGAAGTATCTGTTGAAACCCTGTGCTTTTAGATCTGTTCTGTGCTTTTCCTAGCATGAAAAAAGAGAATGGAAAACTGAGGGAAGAGAAGTCTCACTGCTGGGCAAGGTGAGAATGTGTAAGCTCCTCCTGGGACTAAAGGATGTCTTGACAATAACCTAGTTTGATTCAACTTGCCTCTATAATGCTCAAGATACCATATTTCATAAGACAAGGGGGTTTCTACCATCCAGACACTGCAGACTACCTATGTAACAGTAGCTGAAGAACATTTGGAGTTTCCTGGTGGCAAAGCTCCTACAAGATTTCATGCTATGGGGAGGCTCACTTGAGCATTCAGTAATAGAGTCTTCAAGTAACACCTGCTACATGGAGGGCTCCTATGCCAGTGGTTGTGAATCTGAGAAGCAAGCAGAGAAACCTACAGAGAATCATACTAGTGGTCCAGTTAAGGAAAGTCTGGTCTCATTTCTTCCATCCTTCTTCCCAGGTTCGAATCCTTAAAGAGCCTGATCCCAGGAAAAATAAAAGAGAAGAAAGAAGGAAAGAAAGATTCCCTTCCTGTTCATGTCTTTTATGAGGGAAGCTGGGTCAGTGCTGGGCTGTGGGTGGAAAAGGGAGTGAACAGTATTCTAAGTTTTCCAATTTGCTGGCACATACTTTTTCATAATAGTCTTTAATGATTCTTTGTGTTTCTGTGGTCTCAGCTTTTATGTCCGCTGTTTTGTTTCTGATGTTATTTATTTGGGTCTTCTTTCTGCTTTGTTTTGTTTTGTTTTGTTTTGTTTTGTTTTGAGATGGAGTCTCACTGTATCACTCAGGGTGGAGTGCGGTCGTGCAATCTTGGCTTACTGCAACCTCCACTTCCTGGCTTCAAGCAGTTCTCCTGCCTCAGCCCCCTAAGTAGCTGAGATTATAGGCACATGCCACCATGCCTGGCTAACTTTTGTATTTTTGTACAGACAGAATTTTGTCACGTTGGCCAGGTGGGTCTCAAACTCCTGACCTCACTGATTCTTTCCTCTGCTTGATCCATTCTGCTGTTGAGAGCTGCTAATGAATTTTTAAATTCAACAAATGTATTTCTCAGTTCCAAGACTTCTTTTTGATTTTTAAAAATTATTTCAATCTCTTTGTTAAATTTATCTGATAAATTTTTGAGTTGCTTTTCTATGTTATCTTGGAAGTTATGGAGTTTCCTTAAAACTAGTATTTTTGAATTAATATTTGGAAAGCTCACAAATCACCATCCCATTAGGGTTAGTTACTTGCTACTTGTTTTGTTCATTTGGGGAGATCATATTTCCCTGTTTGCTGTTGTTCCTTGTTGATGTACATCTATCTCTTTGCATTGAAGGATTAGTTATTTACCAATTAGTCTTTTCTATGTGGTTTGTTATTTTTTTTTATTGAGTATATTTGCTTACAGGTCCTTTACTGCTAGGTCAGTGCCTTCTTTTTAGCTTTAGGTGGTGCCTTAAGCTCACGTTCACCTTGACTCTAGTAAATGATTGAAGTACTGCCTTTCAAAAATGTGGAATGTTCTAAAGGGAAGTCCCAACAGTGTATGAAGGCTGGCTAGTGGTTCACGTCCAGGAGACCCAGAGGACAAACTTCCTGTGTGAAGCTGCTGAACAGTCACTCTGATTGTCATTTCCTTTGGGCAAGTTATAGGGCAAAGTTTCCAGGACTGGAGGTGATAGTCCTGCCTTTCTCCATTGTTTCTGCCTTTCTTCAGGGATATTTTTCCATCCAGGCATTCATGATGCTTCGTGTTAAGGCAGGGACAGGTCTCCTGCCAGAGGACCTAAGATGCTGGCTGTCCACTTCAATCCCACTTTTTCCAATGTAGAAACAATGAGTTGGGAGAAAATTTTCCACACGCTTAGTGCTTAGCAGAATGAGGTAGGCTGTGGGGGTGCAACACAGATGTGAAAATAGAATTCTCTCTTAATGTCTATTAAGAGTTTTTATTTCTCTGTGACCCTGGAAATTGTCTCATCTTCATATTTAAGTTCTGGGATATTTCTGGTGATTATCTCTGCACTGTATATTTGTTTGTTTGTTTGTTTTTGTAGTCAGAGAGTGAAGCCACCCTGCTTCTATGCTACCATTTTAGAACCGGAGGTCTGGAATGAGTCCTTGTCCATTTTTGTGGTTCCAGTCTGTTTTTATGGTTTTAAAAATTATTATCTTTCCTGGGATTTATAGTACTTTGTTTCAAGGGGTTGGGGTTTTTAGCCAATTTTGGTAAATTCCAATGAAAATATTTTCAAACATTGCTTTTTCTTTTTCTTTTCTATCCTATTCTTGGGCTTTGGTCACTTTTACATTAAATATATTCAATGAGTCTCATGTGACTCCTTCTTTTTTCTGTATTTTCTATCTTCCAAACCGCTTTAAGCTATATTCATTCTACTAACTGGTATATCAGATCATGAATCTTCTCCTCAGTTGTATTTTAACTTCTAGAATGCCTATTTGATTTTAAGAAATAGATTCCATATCTGTGATAAAATTCTCTCTTTCCGCTCTTTTCACAGTTATTTGAAATTTTTGATTACTTTTGCTTTTTTGTTTTATATTTTTCTTTTGCTTTTCTCCTTAGTATTCCAGCTAATTTTTTATTGAGTTACTGACATTTGGTATGTTATATTGTAGAGGCTATGGATAAAGTCATCTTCCTCTAGAGAGAATTTTAGCTTCTAGCAAACATCAGGGTAGGAGAATATAACTTTAATCTGCTAAGTGATTGACAAGATTCAAGGTTTGGTTTCCAATTTTGTAAGTCCTAATCTATTTCTTGTTCTGCCTTACTCTTAGAGTTTAATCCTTCTAGAATTCCACTTGAGAGTCTTTGGTTTTTAACAGGCCCTCTTGACTTAGCAGATCCTCACTTCCAGGTTTTCTATCCTCAGCACTGTAAGTTAATGGACAGTTCAGCCTCTTAGCTGCTGCTGTCTGCTCAACTTTTTAAAAAATTAACAATCTTTATGTTTTAGAGCAGTTCTAGATTTAGGCTTACAGAAAAATTGAATGAATAGTGCAGAGAATTCCTATATATTCCCTCACACACACATACAAATACAGTATCTCCTATTATTGGCATCTTGCATTAGTATGGTAAATTTGTGATAATTTATTAGTCAATACGCATATGTTATTATTAACTAACATGCATAGGTTACGTTAAGGTTCACTCTTTGTGCTGTACATTCTACGGGAATTGACCAATGTATAATGACAGAGCCAACATTATAGTATGCTACAGAATCGTTTCTACAAATTCTCTAAAAATCACTTACCGTTCACCTAGTTATTGCTCCCTTTTTCATCAACTCCTAAAAACCACTGGTCTTTAAATGATTTCCATAGTTTTGCCTTTTCCAGAATGTCATATAGTTGGAATTATACAACATGTAGTATTTTTAGACTGACTTCTTTCACTATATGTTTAAGCTTTCTCCATGTATTTTCATGGCTTAATAGCGCATTGCTTTTTATTTCTTAATAATGTTCCATTGTATGGATGCCCCACAGTTTGTTTATTCATTCATCTGTTGAAGTACATCTTGGTTGCTTTCAAGTTTTGTCAATTTTAAATAAAGATACCATAAACATTAGTGGCAGGTTTTTGTGTGGACATTAATTTTCACTCAGTAGAAAGGTCAAAGTTGCTGGGTAATATGGTAAGAATATGTTTAGTTTTATAAGAAACTGCTAAACTATTTTCCAACGTGGCTACAGTATTTTGGATGCTCACCAGCAATGAACGAATGAGAGTTCCTGTTATTCCATATCCTTACTAGCATTTGGTAGTGTTGGTGTTTGGATTTTCACTATTCTAGAAGGTGTGTAGTGGTATCTCGTTGCTGTTTAATTTGCAATTCCCTATCGACATATGATAGCGAGCATCTTTTCATATGCTTATTTGCCATCTGTATATCTTACTTGGTGAAGTTCAGATGATTTGCCCATGTTTAAATTGGGTTTTTTGTTTTGTTGTCCTAGAGTTTTAAGAGTTCTTTGTATATTTTGGATACCAGTGCTTTATCAAGTATGTTTTTTGCAAATATTTTCTCCCAGATGGTAACTCATCTTTTTATTCTCTTAACCATGTCTTTCTCAAAGTCGAATTTTAAATTATAATTAAGTCCAACATATCAATTTCTTTTATAAATCATGTTTTTGACATTGTGTCTAAAAAGCCATTACCAAGCCCAAAGTCAGTTAGATTTTCTCCTGTGTTATCTTCTAGGAGTTTTATAATTTTGTATTTTACATTTGGGTCTGTAATCCTGCACAAGTTTTTAAATGATCTGCCTACATAGCTACAGATCAGCAAATAACCTTGAGGATATTAGACTATTGTTTTTGCTTCTTAGCAATTCCCTTCTCTCCAGAGTCTTGACCCCTCAAATTCTAACTTCCCGGGTAGCCCTGAACTTCAACTTTTGTCTTCCTAATCCTGTAAGGTTGCTGAAAGCTGTGCTCAGTTTATGTGTCTTTTAGCATCTGCTTGATTTTTTGCTTATAAGCCTGTCCAACCATGATCTTTATGAACTGGAACGACCCTAAGGGGAAAAAAAAGCATAGAATATCATGTTTACGTCAGTGAGTTTCCCTCATTTCTGAGGCCTTGAACCCTCATATCCTGAGTGATTCAGGAGTTCTCTTATGTGTCCAAAGTAAGATTTTCTAAAAATTAAATCTATCTTTTCTAGTTGCTCTTGATAAAAAAAAAATAGGTCTGCTATGAACCAATCTTCTATTAAGAAAACTGAAAGATACAGTTTAAAAGGACTGTTCACACATGTCTTTCTTGCCTAAAATCCTTTAAAGGCTCTCCATTCCGGCTGAATCTGGCATACATAGAGGAATATAGCCCATGATATTCTTTATCCTGTGGTTCATGCCATGCTTTTGGGTCCAATTTCTACCTCATACCTGCTTTCAAGCAATATAAATTCACAATGTTTTCTCGTGTTTGTATGCTTTTGCTTCTGTTTTTCCTTTTACCCACAAAATTCTTCTGATAGTCCAAATTACCTAATTACTCATCTATCTAGCTTGAAATTAAATGTCACCTTTTCTGGGAAACACTCCCTGACCTTTCTCCCCAGGAAGAATTAATAGTTGGCTCATTTATATTCTCACTGAATATATTACAAACCCCAATCACAGTACTTTTCTCATTGCATTTGGTTAATGGTTTTTGTCTCTACCTTCTACCTCAGACTATTAACTTTTCTATTATTAGTGCACAACAGGACGTAGCATATAATAGAAGCTCAATAGATTACTATTGAATTATTACATATATGAACTGTTAAACCATCTGATTTCTTTCACCATAGGTTCTCATTTTGTTATGTCTTCTCCATCACTCAGGAATATAGTTAGTTAATCCATTTAATTTTTTAAATTTGCTAATTAAACAAAAATACCAATTACCAACCAGGTATTAGGTGCATTTCTAGGAAATACAGGGACTACAATAAAGAACAAGGTAGAATCAGTCGTTGTCTTCATGGGGCTTTTAATCTAGAGGTGTTAAGCTTTGCTTTTGAAAATGTTTCCCAGATGGTTGGCAGAAAGTCATTTCAGCTAGAATATTTCTCTCTTGGCTTTCTTTATTTTTTGTTTGTCTTAGATCTGTTGATACAGTTTGGCTGTATGTCCCCACCCAAATCTCATCTTGCATTGTAATCCCCATGTGCTGAGGGAAGGACCTGTAATCCCCACCTGTTGAGGAAGAGACATGATTCGATCATGGGGGCAGTTTGCCCCATGCTATTTTCATGATAGTGAGTGAGTTTTCATGCAAGCTGATGGTTTTAAATGTGGCACTTCCTTGTTCTCACACATACTCCCTCTTGTCACCTTTTGAAGAAGGTGCCTGCTTCTCCTTTGTTTTCCAGGATTGTGGCTTTCCTGAGGCCTTCTAGCCATGCTTCCTGTTAAGCTTGCAGAACTATGAGTCAATTAAACCTTTTTCCTTTATAATTACCCAATCTCAGGAAGTATTCCTTTTTATTTTCTAAATTTTATTTTTCAATAAATTATTGGGGTACAGGCGGTATTTGGTTACATGAGCAGTGGACATTTGTAAGAACATGATACACCCATCACTCAAGCGGTATATACTGCAACATCTTTGTAGTTTTTTATCCTTTGCCCCTTATATATAAGATATATATATATATATATATGATATATATATGTATGATATATATGTGATATATATATATGATATATATATGTATGATATATATGTGATATATATATGATATATATGTATGATATATATGTGATATATATGATATATATTTTATCTATCTTACATATATCATATATAATATATACAAGATATATATGATATATATATCATATATATGTATGTGTATATATATACATATGTATCTTATATATACATATATACATACGTATATCATATATATTATACATATATATCTTATATATAAGATATATATGTGTGTATATATATATCTCCATCGTGTGTGTGTGTGTATATACATGATGGAATACTAGATATATAATGGAATACTATATATATATGATACTATATGCATATACATCCATACAAAAACTGTGTGTGTGTGTACATATATATATGTACACACACACACACACACACACACATATGTATATACCAGAGTTTCTTTGTCCACTCATTGATTGATGGGCATCTGGGTTGGTTCTGTGATTTTGCTAATGTGAAATGTGCTGCTACAAAAATGTGTGTGCAAGTATCTTTTTTGAATAATGACTTCTTTTCCTCTGGGTAAATACCCAGTAGTGGGATTTGTTGGATCAAATGATAGTTCTACTTTTGGTTCTTTAAGGAATCTCCATGCTGTGAATGTAAACTAGTTCAGGGAGTATTCTTTATAGCAGTGTGGGAATGGACTAATAACATCTGTTAAGCTAAATGTCATTACTTTACAGAATTTCATACTCTCATCTATTATGGCATTCTACATGCAATAGAAAATAATTTACCATGCACTACATGCATATGTACTATGGAAAACTGTGTACTATGGGGAGGTTCATATGCTGAGACTTCCCATCTCGAGTAGCAGTTAAAATAGTCTAGGTGGCTTTCAGTCAATTTACAGATAATATTTCATTAGCCAATATAATTATTTTATCTCAATTTAAGTGACAATTACAAAACAATATTATGTCAATTGATATTGCCAAATGAAATTTTAATGAAAATATTTCATTTGATGCCAAATAAGTATTTGTTTGAATCCTTTTCCTTATTCTCATTTTGGGGCTGAGGAAATGGAGAGTAGTTGATATTGTAACTCTATATGGTAAGTTCATCATGTGTGCCAGCTAGAGCAAAATCTTGAACATATTCTATTATCATACTCCATGATGAATATTTTAATTTTCTTGTTGTATTTACTACACGTATCTGTATCTCAGTAAATGACAAATTCTTAAACAGTAAGGATTATAGGCTATGAAAGTCCATTCCTTCTAAAGAAATTCCCTAAATGTTAAATTTAAAAGTTCTAAAATTTAAATTGTGCCTTCCAATTTTTACATTTAATTCTTGCAGTATTTTACTTGAATTGACCCATAAATTTAAAAGTGATCATTGCTTTTTAGACATTTGTAATACATGAAGCAAATATTTATAACATATGTAACATTTATAACATTTGTAATACATGAAGCAAAACAAAGCCTGGGAAAGTTGTGCCTAGGATTTTAAATACTGTAAGATTTAGAAAGTCACACAATAATAGCAGGAAACCTCACCACCCTACTAACAACATTCGACAGAAAATCAAGGCAGAAAACTAACAAAGAAAGTCTGAACTTAAGCTGGACACTTGGATGATTGGAACTAAAAAACACCTATAGAATATCCAACAAAAACAGAATATGCATTCTTCTTGCCTGTACAGGGAACATATTCTAAGACCAACCACATGCTCAGTCATAAAGCAAGTCTCAATAAATTAGAAAAAATTGAAATCATGGCAAGCATGCTTTTAGACCACAGTGCAGTAAAAATAGGAATCAACACCAAGAAGATCTCCCAAAACTACACAAATACATGGAAATTAAACAACTTGCTCCTGAATAATTCTTGGGCAAACAATGAAATTAAGGCAAAAAAAAAAATCTTCTTTGAAATTACTGAAAATAGGAACCCAATTTACCAAAATCTGTGGGATGCAGCTAAAGCAGTGTTAAGAGGAAAGTTTATAGCACTAAACACCTTCATCAAGAAATGAGAAAGATCTAAATTAACAATCTAACGTTGCACCTAGAGGAACTAGAGAAAAAAGAACAAACCAATCCCAAAGTTGGCGGAATAAAAGAAATTACTAAAATCAGAGAAGAACTGAACAAAACTGAGATGCAAAAATCCATACAAAAGATTAGTGAAACCAAGAACCGGCTCTTTGAAAGAATAAACAAGATTGATAGACTGCTATCTAGATGAAGGAATTAAAAAAAGAAAAAGGAAGAAAAGATCTAAAAAAGCACAATTAGAAATGACAAAGATGACATTACAACCAATCTCACAGAAATACAAAAGATCCTCAGAGACTATTATGAACACCTCTATGTGTACAAATTAGAAAATATAGAGGAAATGGATAAATTCATGGAAACATACAGCCTCCCAAGACTGAATAAGGAAGAAAGTGAAAGCGTGAACAGACCAATCTCAAATTCTTAAACTGAATTGGTAAAACAAAACCTACTAACCAAAACAAAACCCACTAACCAAAACAAAACCCTGGACCAGATGGATTCACAGGTGGATTCTACCAGATGTACAAGGAAGAACTGGTACCAATCCTACTGAAACTATTGCAAAAAATTGAGGAGGAAGGTTTCTCCCTAACTCATTCTATGAATCTAGCCTCAGCCTGGTACCAAAATTTTGGAGACATACAATGAAAACAAAGAAAACTTTAGACCAATATCCCTGATGAGCATAGACACAAAAAATTTCAACAAAATAGTAGCAAATTGAAACCAGAAACACATCCAAAAGCTAATTCACCATAATCAAATAGGCTTTATTCCTGGGTACAAGGTTGGTTCAACATATACAAATCAGTAAATGTGACTCACCACACAAAAAGAATTAAAAATAATAACCACATGATCATCTCAATAGATACAGAAAA
Source organism: Aotus nancymaae (assembly GCF_030222135.1). NCBI lineage: Eukaryota > Metazoa > Chordata > Mammalia > Primates > Aotidae > Aotus > Aotus nancymaae. Next base: position 50,513,025 of record NW_026988431.1, on the reverse strand, counting down.
ATCTTTTGACAAAATCTAACATCACGTCATGATAAAAACCCCCAACGCACTAGGCATTGAAGGAACATATCTCAAAATAATAAGAGCCATCTATAACAAATGCACAGTCACTATCATACCGAATGAGCAAAAGCTGGGACAATTTCCCTTAAGAATTGGAATAAGACAGGATGCTCACTCTCAGCACTCCTATTCAACATAGTACTGGAGTCTTAGCCAGATCATTCAGGCAAGATAAGGAAATAAAAGGCATCCAAATAAGAAAAGAAGTCAAACTGTCTCTCTTTGCTGACCACATGGTACCATACCTAGAAAAGCCTAAAGACTGCCAAATGCTCCTAGAACTGATAAATGATTTCAATAAAGTTTCAGGATACAAAATTATGTAAAAAAAATCAGTAGCATTGCTATATACCTGTAACATTCTAGCTGACAGCCAAATCAAGAACACAATGCCATTTGCAATAGCCACAAAAAAACCTGAAACACCTAAGAATACAGCTGCTAGAGGAGGTGAACTACAAAACAGTGCTGAAAGAAATCAGAGATGATACCAATAAATGAAAACATTCCATTTTCATGAATTGGAAGAATCAATATCATTAAAGTGGCCATACTGTCCAAAGCAATTTATAGATACAATGTTATTCCTATGAAACTACTGATTCTATTTTTCACAGAATGAAAAAAAAAGGTATTCTAAAATTTATATGAATCCATAGAAGATTCCAAATAGCCAAAACAATCCTAAGCAAAAAGAACAAAGTGGCCAGGTGTGGTGGCTGGCACCTGTAATCCCAGCACTTTGGCAGGCTGAGGTAGGTGGATCACGAGGTCAGGAGATTGAGAACATTCTGGCCAACATGGTGAAACCCTGTCTCTACTAAAAACACAAAAATTAGCCGGGCGTGGTGGCTTGTGCCTGTCCCAGCTACTCAGGAGGCTGAGGCAAGAGAATCACTTGAACCCTGAAGGTGGAGGTTGCAGTGAGCCAAGATCATGCCATTGCACTCCAGCCTGAGTGATGGAGTGAGACTTCATCTCAAAAAAAAAAAGACAAAGCTGGAGGCATCACATCACAATTTAAAACAATACTATAAGGCTACAGTAACCAAAGCAGCATGATATTGGTACAAAAACAGACACGTAAACCAATGGAACATGTTAGAGAACTCAGAAGTACAGCCACACACCTACAACTGTCTGATCTTCAAAAAGTCAACAAAGACAAGCAATTGGAAAAGGACTCTCTATTCGATAAATGGTGTGGAGATAGCTGGCTAGCCATATGCAGAAGAATGAAACTGTATTCCTACCTTTCACCATATTAAAAAATTAACTCAAGATAGATTAAAAATTTCAATGTGAGATCTTAAATTGTAAAAATCATAGGAAAGAAACTATAAAATACCGTCTGAACATTGGCCTTGGCAAATAATCTATGACTAAGTTCCCAAAAGCAATTGCAACAAGAATAAAAGTAGACAAGTGAGACCTAATTATATTAAGGCCCTTTTGCACGTCAAAGGAAACTATCATCAGAGTAGACTACAGAATGAGAAACTTACTAGACAACATACAGAATGAGAAAAAAATTCACAAACTATGCATATAACAAAGATCCAGTATCCAGAATCTGTAAGAAACTTTAAACAAGCAAAACCAAATAATCCCATTAAAAACAGGCAAAGGAAATGAACAGACACTTTTCAAAAGAAGACATAAAAGCAGCCAACAAACTTGAAAAATACTCATTATCATGAATCATCAGAGAAATGCTCACCAAAACCGCAATGAGAGACCATCTCACACCAGTCAGAATGGCTATTATTAAAAAGTCAAAAAATAACAGATGCTGGTGAGTCTGTGGTTAAAAGGGGACACTTATACACTGTTAGTGGGAATGTAAAGTAGTTCAGCCACTGTGGAAAGTAGTTTAGCGATTTCTCAGAGAACTTAATCCTATTACTGGGCATATATCCAAAGGAAAATAGGTCCTTCTACTAAGGCACATGCACTTATATGTTAATCCCAGCACTATTCACAATAGCAAAGACACAGACTCAACCTAGATGCTCATCAACCGTGGACTGGGTAAAGAAAATGTGGTACATATTATACACTGTGAAATACCATCCAGCCGTAGCAAAGAATGAGATCATGTCCTTTGCAGCCACATGGATGGAATTGGAGGCCATTGTCCTCAGTGAGTTAATACAGAAACAGAATACTCTATGTTCTCACTTATAAGCGGGAGCTAAACACTGAGTACACATGGACACACAGAAGGGACCCATAGACATTAGGGACTACTGAGAGGGGAAGGACTGAAAAACTACCTGTTGGGTATCATGCTCACTACCTGGGTGACGGAATTATTCATACCCCAAACCTCAGGGTCATGCCAATATACCCAAGTCACAACAAACCTGCACATGTGCCTCCTGAATCTAAAATACAAGTTGAAAACTGCTTACGAAAATAATTGAGACTTTTAAATAAAGTGTTTTGTATAAGTAAGCATTCACATATTAGAAGAACATGAGAGGCATCTTTTATAGGTTGAGGAGCAAATATTTTATTTGATCCTGGAGTTCATAACAGTCTTATTTACATTAAAAGATTAAGTGTTGTGTATGAGAGAAATAGAAAATCAGATCAAAATATCTGAGGGATGAAATAGTTCTTGAAATACTCCTTGGTGAAAGGAAACAATTCTGGAAGGACTGGGTAAGAGTTCTCTAAAATGCCCACAAATAACCTTTCTTCAGATTTTATACTAATCCCTTCAAGTAGGTTAATGTTTTGACAGTAAATTTCCCCACAATGACACTGAGAAGAGGAACAAGGAACAGGACCAGTTATTCATTTCATAGTGTAGGAGATGAGCCCAAATTAAGTGCTTGCATGTGGTAGTGATGGGGGGGGGTGCACAACATTTGAGATAAGGAGATCAAAGTGCAAGAAGCATACAGCTTATCGTGAAGCACAGTGCAGTTCACTCCTCAGCTGCAAGACAGCTGTAAACCCTTGATTGGCCATGGGATACTCAATACCAAAGAGCATGTGTAGGCTGGGGAAGTTAATTGGTATGCTTTGTTTAGAAGCTTCAGGAAAGATAATAGACTGTGTGACTTCTGGCATATTTACAGTTCACCTTGGGCTTTTCTTAAAGTATAAGCTTTCCTCAGCTTGAACTTGGTGAAAGATATGAAGAAAGCACAAAAATCCACTGGGATATATGTTGGAAGGCTCATACTCTAATTAATGGGGGTGGGAGCAACTAAGGAGCAGCTTGATGGGAGGGAATTCGAATGTAGAAAAGCTTTAAAGCAGAGATAAGACACTTCACTGAGATAATATTCACTGTTCTTGTTAACTTCCCTCCCAAATTCAAATTCAAGCTCTGCTGCTGGGATATGAGAACCTATGTCTCCTAGTCACACTCTCTCCTTTTTCCTAGGGTCCTCCAAGTCTAGGATTCTAGGTCATATCCTCATGGCCTTGCCCTTCTGTCTGGTGCTACTGCTTCTGCCACAAGGGTCTCCCTGCTATTCTTCAAGCACTGGCTGGGCACCTCTGGTCTTTCTGCACCCTCTGCCAAGGTGCTCTTCTCCCTATCTTCATGGAATGCTACCCGTCATGCTCTTTTCAAACCTTCCCATTCCCCATAGTCTCTAGGTCCTTTGGGCCCCCATGGCAGTGATCTCAGTAATCACAGTCTGCCATATTTCATAGGCCAGTTGTACATCCCTCTGGTTCACCTCTTGGATTGTAAGTTCTTTGAGGTTCTGGGCCATGAGTTGTGCACATTCGTGGTCCTTATATGATCTAGCTAATAATAATAATATCAACATTTACAGAGCACTCTGTAATACATAACACTCACATAGTATTTCTATCTTGTGAGAGCAATGAAACAGGAAGTGACATCTCTAATTTACAGAAGCAGAACTTGAGGTTCAGAAAAAGTAAGCAATTTACCTTCAGTCACACAGCCAGGAACTGGGAGTTTCTAGACGTAAGTTCAAGTCTTTTGACTTTGTTCTGCTTTAATAAATGACTGTGAAATTGAATTAAAGGATCCACCAGTCTGCATCCTAACAAGAAGAAAATAAGCTCCAAGTAACTACTTATATTCAGGTTCAAGCTGGTGAATGTGCTCAGGGAGAAGGGCCTTAGTTCATGGTTTGAGATCTGTAGCTGCCCAAAATCTGTAACTGAATTTGACTTTGAATCAGCCAAAAGGGGTATTTTCAGCTTCATTTTGCTTGGGGTTTGTGTGAGCTGATTAAATGCAACCAATCTCTGCTCTTTCCTATTCATCTTGTCAAGTAAGAGGCTTTCCTTTCCTCCTTGAGAGGAACACTTGAATCTCATCAAAGTGAGTGGCAGGGGTTTTACTTAACACATATGGCAAACCAAAAAGAGAGGGCAGGAGATCTCTCCAAGAGTGAATCCAGAGAAGCTTCTAACAAAGAGGACAGTTAATTCGTGAGGAAAGGGCTAGAGGAAAAATCATCAGCAACACCGGCACTATCAACTGAGAAAACACTTGGAAGGAAATAAGCCGAGACATTTTGGGATCTTGTAGCAGAATGACGTGGAGTTTTTGAACACGATTTTATGCATAGGACTCAGGAAGTGGTGGCCATGACGCTCTTACCTGGTGCAGATGGGGCAAAACTCTTACCTCTGTGTGGTCTTGTATGGAGTTTGTAAAGCTAGAGAGAGCTCCTTTAGGGTATTCTTCCTTGGAACATGCTTGAATCCCCGTTTATTGGAAACTGCTCTCAGACAAAAATAAGAACACATCCTCTTTTGATGTAAAACATCTGACATCTCCAGGATGCAGGTTCTAAGTCAGAATGTTATGTATTTTATTTGCCAATATGAATTTCTTTAGGGCTGATACCACATCAGTGAAGGCACAGTCGATGAAAAATGCTCTGCTAACAGTTTGGTAACAAAGCAATTTAATTTGCCTCACAGTCCCCTTGCCTTAGGCTTAAATCTGGTTTAGATCCCACATAAAAATATTTTAGAAGTCCCAGATATGAAGTTCCCAGGAAAGTTTGCCCCATCCTGATATTACCAATGCATTTGTCCTTTTCTTTTATGCCTAACATTTATACAGTGTTGGGTTCTATAAAACAATCTTTGGGACTCCAGGCCACCCTAGCCTTGAATTTCAAAAGGGTTGCATAAGGAAAGACAGCCTTGCCCCTCCCCTGGTTTTCATGCAGGACCATCAGTCATCCACAAGTTCTACTCGATTGATTTCCAGGGGTCGTCAGCTCTGCTCATGAGCAATTATGACCAATGACCACAGCAGATCTGCTGGGTATTGTTGCCTCTTTGGGACCTCATTTCACTGTCTGTTGGTGTCCTTTGCAAGGACCCCTGCTGTGTCTACCATGCAAATGACCATTTCTTCTGTGCTGTTCTACTTATGCCCCACAAACACTGGGAAACATGACCCAGGTTGCTGCCAAACATGTTTGCATCATTTCTGAGACTCCATGGCCCTTTGCAGCCCACTCTATGACTGAATCACAAAGAAGGCTGGTTTCCCTGCCCTCTGGTGTTATGCCCTGTGAGCAAGGCTGTAGAGCAATACTTCCCTGTGCCTGTTGCTTTATGGTGGTTGTATTGAAAACAGTTATTTTAATTATTACTTTGTAGCCTGCAAGAGCTTCTCCCCCAAGGGCTAGACTGGGAACAAAAAAGCCCCAGTGACAAACACCATGTGGACGCTTCTTCACCTCCCTCTCCCACCCTCTGCCTTCTCTGAGGCTTTGTCAGGAAGCCTTCTTGCCTGCATCATTCCCCTTAGCACGAGTTCTAAATATATTTAGAAATATGTTAAGGATCTTTTTTTTGTTACTTTATTATAGTTTCCTATTGCTACTGTAGGAATTTACCACAAACTTAGCAGCTTAAAATGACACAAATGTATTGACTTACAGTTCTGAATATCAGAAGTCTGAAAAGGGTCTACTGGGTTAAAATCAAGTTGGCAGGGTTGCATGCCTTCTGGATGAAGGCTCTAGAAGAGAATCGATTTTCTTATCTTTATGGCTTCTAGAGATGGCCCAATTCCTCATGGTCCTCTTCCATCTTCAAAGGCAACTATGTGGACAAGTCCTTCTCTCTGGTTTCTTCTCCTCTGCATCCCTTTTCTACTTATTAGGACTCTGTGATTACATTGGGCCCAACTGGGTAATTCACGCTAATCCTGCCATCTCAAGGTCAGCTGATCTCTTTATTCCCTATGCAACCTTAATTCTTCCTTTCCACGTAAGGTCACACATCCAGAGGTAATGGGAATTGAGACTTGGACATCTTGCATTATCTTACTTGTCACAGGTGACACAGCATAGCTTAGTGAGAGCTACTCAGGATGGCTCTGCATGGGCAATAGGCAGGGTAGACCAGTTGAGTAAAGAACACAGTCAGTGTGACTTGGGGTTCCTTGATGGATTTGCCTCCATATGCCCTGGAGCATGTGTTAGTCACAGTCTGGCTAACCTAATTAAGGCAGCCACTTTCCATCCTTGCAAAGGCTCACTGCTACCACACTCTGCTCTTTCCTCTTTGCAATCTCCCATCTCCCAAATCCCTCCCATCTCCCATCTCCACCATAATCTAATCAGCTGTTGGAGGTGCTGTCCCAATTTTGGAAGACCTTTTAAAGGCCTCTAGATCAAAACTTACACTATCATCCACATACTAGATGCCAACAGGTGGGCAAATGGGAGCTTACTTTGTTAATGTCTGAAAAATATCTCCCCTGCTGGACAGCATGTTCTGGGAATAATTACCGTGACCTGGAAATGTCACATTGGCTACATTAATTGTTCTACTTTGACCAAGCACAGGTTTTTCTCACAAAGTAGGTATGGAACAGCTGGGACTTCTATGTGTTCTCTCCATAGATTTAAAGACTCACTGACTTCCAGAACACCTAAGCTGACCTCAATCTACTCTCACCTCAACACCTGTGGCCTTCATGGCACAGGAGAATCAAGGTGGTGCTAAATGGAAACTAGGACAGGTAGACAGGATCAGAGCCAGGAGGTAGAGGAATTCTCAGCCCCTCCAGTACCACCGCTATAGATCTGTGGGCAGGCTGTCAGTTTATCTCAGCACCAATGACCATTCTTGGGTCACTGAGATATTCTGGATATTTTATGAGACATTTGTAGTAGCTGCATATATCTGTGGTCTAGTCTTTGCCCTACAGAAATACATTTCAGGTTGGTTAATGAAGTGATGCTAACTGGTTCTCCCTTGCGTTCTTTCTAAGATTTTTCATTTTACTTCATTTCTGTATCTGTTCATGTTTTGGTGCACATACACATACAATACTGATACCACAGCTAGTCGTTGGTAGCATATGTCAAAACAAAACAAGCTTCAACCAAATGAAACACCAGCATGTTTCCCCACATTCAGAGATGGGCAGCTCATTTTCTCTGAAAGCAGATGATATTCAGAATAAGCATCTCTTGAGAATACCAGAAATCTAGCAAAAATTTTCATCTTGGATAATTTTGATCCAACTTGTATGGAAAATATGAAAACTTTAACCTAATTTAAGATGGAAATGTAACCCATTTACAATATCTGTACACCCTAGATGAATAACAAGTTGTCATTCTCATGTGGTGCAAATGTGTCTCCTAAGTTTGAATTTCTCATTTTGCAAATCCCTTGAGAAAGAGAATCTCAAGAGGAAAGTAAAAAACAGTGAGAGGCAGCAAGTGGTTCCCATGCCCCACAGCTAATTTGAGCATCAGTGATACCCTAAGCAGCATCCTGCTGCCATCTGTAATGAAAAACATGCTTATTTCTAATTTGTAGCATTCCTCCCCTTTCTGATTATACAAGATGGGTTCATTCATTATTAATCCAGTTTGTCAGACAGCACGGCCCTTCAAGTGTCAGGCTTCCTTGTTTCCAGGCAGTGAATTTGTGTAGGAGCAATGAAATTTCAGAATGCACAGATCAGCAAGCTCTTGTCTGTACCTGATTAAAGTTGGATAGGCCAATTTAATAGGCTTAAAATAATTATACATGAAGCAGCAGGACACGCTTCTATATTTGTCCTTATTATTGGAAAGGACATGAACTAAAAAAAAATTGTTACTTTTATTCCAAACTAAACCTATTTGAAAGAGAGGAAGGAAAAGACAATGATTCCTCTTTGTCTATACCAAATAGCCTAGAAATTGAAAACAGCAGAGACATAAACTCCTAGGTTACTTTAAAGTTAGTCAGTAGTTAAACACACACATACACACATGCATGGACATATACATGTACACATACACACAACAATCCTAGCTTTAAGGATCCTACAGCTTAATGTTAATCAGATTGTGATACCATGCTGTCATTGAAAAAGAGTGCTGGACTTGTCAAATGAAGACTTAGATTGGTATAATTCTCAGGAAAGATGCTTGAACAAGCAAACTGTTTATGGACCATGTGACTGGGTTCCAATGCATACCTGAAGAAAAGAAAAAAGTGATGTATTATGGGGAACAGACATGGATACTGTGCACTTCGAAACAGTAATTATTATGTAATAGACTGAGAAATAATATTTAGCTTATTTCCAAGCCATTTGAATGAGCACTGGAATAATTTTTCTTTTGTACCACCTAGCTTTAGAGGAAGTGGCTAAATAAAAAGACTGCATGACCAAATCTTGAACTAAATACAGATTTATACAATACCTTTGAGATATTGTGGGTTTTGTTTCAGACTACTGCAATAAAGCAAATATTACAATAAAGTGAGTCGCACTATTTTTTTGTTTCCTAGTCCATATAAAAGGTATGTTTACATTATGCTATGGCCTATTAAGTATGCAACAACATTATGTATGAAAAACAATGTACATGACTTAGTAAAAATACTTTACTTTGTTGCTAGGAAATGGCAACAATTATCTGAGCATTCAGTGAGATGTAATCTTTTTGCTGGTGGGGGATCCTGCCTCAATGTCAATGGCTGCTGACTGATCAGGGTGGTGATGGCTAAAGGGTGGGGTGGCAGTCATAATTTCATAAAATAAGACAACAGTGAAGTTTGCCACATCAATTGACTCTTCCTTTCTCAAAAGAGTTCTCTTAGCATGCAATGCTGTTGCATAGCATTTTACACACAGCAGAACTTCTTTCAAAAGTGGAGTTAATCCTCTCAAACTCTGCTGCTGTTTTAACAATTAAACTTATGTAATATTTGAAATCCTTTGTAGTTATTTTAACAATGTTTACAGCATCTTCACCAGGAGCAGATTACATCTCAAGAAACCGCTTTCTTTGCTTATCCACAAGAAGCAACTCCTTAGCTGTTCAAGTTTGATTATGAGACTGTAGCACTTCAGTCACATCTTCAGGCTTCACTTCTAATTCTAGTTCTCTTGCTATTTCCACATCTGCACTTACTTTCTCCACTGAAGTCTTTAACCCCTCAAAGTCATCTATGAGTGTTGGAATCAACTTCCACACTCTTGTTGATATTGCTATTTTCACCTCCTTCCATGAATCATGAATGTTCTTAATGCATCTCGAATGTGAGTCCTTTTCAGATGGATTTCAATTTGCTTTTCCCAGATCCATCAGGACAATTACTATTTATGGCATCTTACAAAATGTATTTCTTAAATAAGAAGACTCGAAAGTCAAAATTACTCCTTGACCCATTGAGTGTAGAATGGAGGTTGCATTAGCAGGCATTAAGCAACATTAATCTCCTTGTACATCTCCATCAGAGCTCTTAAGTGACCAGGTGCAATGTCAAGAAACAGTAATATTTTGAGAGGCATCTTTTTCTGAGCAGTAGGTCTCAACAATGGAATTAAAATATTCAGGAAACCATGAGCAGTTGTGCTATTGTCTAGGCTTTGTTGTTCCATTTATAGAGCACAGGCAGAATACATTTAGCATAATTCTTAAGGGACTAGGATTTTTGGAATAGTAAATGAACATTGGCTTCAACTTAAGTCACCATTTGCATTAGTCAGTAACAATAAGTCAGCCTGTTGTTTGAAGATCTGAAGCTAGGCATTGACTTCTCTTCTCTAGCTATGAAAGTTCTCGATGACATCTTCTTTCAATATAAGGCTGTTTCATCTATGTTGAAAATCTGTTGTTTAGTGTAGCCACCTTCATCAGTTATCTTAGCTAGATCTTCTGGATAATTTGCTGCAGTTTCTATATCAGCACTTCCTGCTTCACTTCCAGCTTTGTACTTTTATGTTATGGAGGTAGCTTCTTTCCTTAACCCTCATGAACCAACTTCTGCTAGCTTTAAACTTTTCTTCTGCAACTTTCTCACCTCTCTCAGCTTCATAATACTGAAGAGTTAAGGCCTTGCTCTGGATTAGGCTTTGGCTTAAAGGAATGTTGTGGCTGGTTTGACCTTCTATCCAGATCACTAAAACTATCTTCTTAACAGCAGAGGGGCTGCTTTACTTTTTTATCATTTTTTTATTCATTAAAAGTGAGTAGCACTTTTAACTTCTTTCAGGAACATTTTCTTTGCATTCACAACTTGACCTATCTTAGCATTCAACCTGCCTTCCTCACTAAGCTTAATCATTTTAAGCTTTTGATTTCAAATGAGAGACTTGCCACTCTTTTCAGTCGAACACTTAGAGATCATTGTAGGGTTATTAACTGGCTCAATTTTAATATTGTTGTGTCTCAGGAAATAGTGAGACCTGAAGAGTGAGAGAGAGACAGGAACTGGGCAGTCAGTGGAGCAGTTAGAGTACACACAACATTTATTGATTGAGTTCATTATCTTATACAGGTGTAGTTCATGGCACCCCAAAACAATTACAATAGTAACATCAAAGATGTTACTATTTGTAATCACAAATCACCATGACAGATATAATAGTAATGAAAATTTGAAATGTTATGAGAATTACCAAATTGTGACCCAGAGACATGAGGTGAGCACATGCTGTTGGAAAAATGTGCTGATAACCTTACCTGAGGCAGGGTTGCCACACACCTTCAATTTGTAAGAAAACAAAAACACAAAAAACAAAGCAAAAACAAAAAACACTACCTTCAAGGCATAATATGAGGTATGCCTGCAAAATGAACAAATTTCCATCTCTGTTGAGAGTTTTTTTAATCAAGGTCTCTTTTGACATTTTTTTTTCTTCTTGGTAGTACCCGTCAGAAACCCAATACTTTTATCAACCAAAAAATTCTCTGGGCTGGTTCTTGCCTCTGGCATGGAGGTACCTACATATATGACAGGAAAGCCATTCACAATTATGACTTTTGGACTGATACTAACTTTGGAGAGTGTTTGGGTGAAGAGGAACAAGAGTGGTGTGGGGGCTGTGAGAGATTATTTATCCAGACTCCCCAGCCAGAAAAACTAAAAGTGGACAGAGTAATCCAAGATAGAACCTGAAGTGGCACCAAGACAAAGAGGGCAGATTGTAACTATTAGGGCTATGCTGGAAGTCTCATTTGCCTAAAGGATGTAGCTGAAAAATCCTTGACACAAGTTGCCAAAAATTTCATTCTAAAATTTAAAAAAAACAACAAAGGTAATTGTTACTCTATGCTGGTGGTTCTCAACTGGGGAAAGAGGCAGTAATTTTGCCTTCCAAAGGACATTTTGCAATATTTGAAGATACTTTTAGTTGCCACAACTAAAAGGAAAAGAGCCTTGTTATGAGCAGAGAACAAAAAAGAAATGGGTTGGGAAACAGCTAGCCAGTCTTGCTATAACCTCATTGAATATTGTTTTTTCATTTTAAAGATGATATTGTAATACTTTATTTAGCTATTGTAAAGATTAAATAAGATAACATGTAAAGTACTTATCACAGTGCCTGACACATAGTGATTCATCAATAAATGGTCACCATTATTATTAGCATTATTGCATAATTTTCAGTAATGGTATTATATTATCAAGTCAGGGGAAAATGACTTGAGAATTTTAGGAAGCTTTTAAAAATAAATTTCTGACAAACTTGAAGCCAAAGATACTAGTAAAAATTAAATGAGGAAAGATGCACAGAATTTAGTGTGGCAGCAGTAAAAGCTCCTGGCTGAATCGTATTTTAGTAGGATGTATACAAAACATGAAAAAGCATATTACAAAAGAAGTTTAAAAAATAGAGAAATATAAAACAGAGAGAACATGTTAACTAAAGCCTATAACAAGACTGTCCAATAGAAATGCAATGCAAGTCCTACATGCAATTTTGAATTTTGTAGTAGCCACATTAAAAAATAAAATGAAACAATAAAATTAACTTTAATAATGTATTTTATTTAAGACAACATATAAAAAATGTTATCCTTTCTACCTGTAGCCAATATGAAAAATTGTGAGGTAGTTTATTTATTAAGTCTTTAAAATCAAATGTGTATTTTAGACTATAGCATACTTTAGTTTGGACTAGCCACATTTCAAGTGCCTAACAGACATGTGGCTAGTGACTACCATACCAGACAGCAAATGTATAGAATATAGTTGTAAAAATGTCATGAATTACAAAAATAAATCTTCAAAGTCACATCCAGAGAAAAACAGTAGGAAAGAGGATACAAGTCTGTTGATATAAGAGGATGATTTGATGTTAGTATTTCTCAACTATTTTAAAATTTCCATCCTTTTTCTTCATGTAAACTTATTGCCCGGTAGATGTGGTTAGACCTCACTTTAATTCATAGTATGTAATAAAATGGGGAGAGATCATTCTGAGTGCTAACAATACATTAAAATATCTCTTTCTGGATGAAACATGTTTTAGAGAATTGAGAAATTCTAGAATAGGTGGGAGAAGTTGTGATTGGCAACAGGGGTATGGAGAGACTAATACTGGGAAGAAGCAATTATGTCCTGATTATGGAATGAAGAAAGACCCATGAAATCCCACACAACTTGATATGCCTCTTTGCAATAGTCAAGCTCTGGGCACTAGGTTTCTTATCTATAGACTAGGAGGTTGGATCCTATGAATTTCATGGTCCCTTTGTGTTCTAACAGTCTATAAATCTGTAAGATTATCCAAAACTGAGTGTTTGAACATTGAGAAAGATGATCATTGTGTTTAGCAATAGCTTATGGAAAATAAGTAACACCAGCCTAACCTCACATCTTCTTGTGAGGGAAAGGCTAGGATCATAGCACATCTGGATTTTGGGAAGAGATTTGGAAATTATATTTAATAAGCACCTACTATTCATTTGACATTCATTCAACAGACACTGTTGAGCACCTGCTATGTTGTATTTCATTTTTTCATAGTTTCTAAAATGTTTTCTGTCTCAATATCTTTAGAGGTACAAGTGATTTTTGGCTACGTGGATAAATTGTAGAGTGGTGAAGCCTGGGCTTTTAGTCTACCCACCACCTGAACTGTGTACTTTGTACCCACTAGGTAATTTTTTTATCCCTCATCCCCCTTCCACCCTCCCCTCTTCTAAGTCTTCAGCCTCAATTTTACCACTCTGTATGCTTCTATTTACCCCTAGATTAGCTCTCACTTTCAAGTGAGAACATAAAGTGTTTGTGTTTTCCATTCTTGATTTGTTTCACTTAGGATAATGGCCTCCAGTTCCATCCAAGTGGCTGCAGAAGACATTATTTCATTCTTTTTATGGCTGAGTAGTATTCCATAGTAGAATACTATCACACCATGGAATATATATTTCGTTTTCTTTATCCACTCATCGGGTGATGGGCACTTAGGTTGATTTCATATATTTGCAATTGTGAATTGTGCTGCAATAAATATACATGTGCAGGTGTCTTTTTAATATAATAACTTCTTTTACTTTGGAGATACTTGGGAGTGGGATTTCTGTATTGAATGGTAGCTCTGCTTTAAAAGAAGTCTCAATACTGTTTGTCATAGAGGCTGTACCAATTTACATTCCCACTAGCCCCTTTCACCGTATCTGTGACAACATTTATTGGTTTTTGACATTTTAATAATGGCCGTTCTGGCAGGGGTAAGGTGGTACTTCATTGTGGTTTTAATTTGCATTTACCTGATAATTAGTGATGTTGAACATTTTTTATGTATGCTTGTTGGACAATTGTATATTTCCTTTGGAGAAATTTCTGTTCACGTGCTCTGTCCATTTTTTAATGGGATTCTTTTTCTCGCTGATTTGTTTGAGTTCCTCATATATTCTGGATATTAGATCTTTGTTGGATGTATAGTTTGCAAATATTTTCTTCCATTCTGTAGGTTGTTTGTTTATTCTGTTGATCATTTCTGTTGCTGTGCAGAAGCTTCTTAGTTTAATTAGGCCCAATTTATTTATTTTTGCTTTTGTTGCATTTGCTTTTGGGGCCTTAGTCAGAAATTCTTTGTTTAGGCCAATATCCAGAAAAGTTTTTCCTAAATTTTCTTCTAAAATTTTTATGGTTTTAGGTCTTAGATTTGAGGCACCTTAATTTTAATTTTAGACACTAGGGATTTGACAGTAGATAAGATGTCTCTTAAGGAACCAATTATGCAAACTTGACTATGGAACAATGTGGAAGATACAAGGGAAGTACGTTTGAAGGGTCACTTAACTCCTTCATAAGACATTACAGGAGATTTTCTCTAGAAAATGGTTTCAAAGCAGACACTTGAAAGTATTAGCCTGAAAAGATTTTGAGGTATGAGACCAAGAAGAATATCTCAGGAAGAAGAAATAGTGGTCATGAAGTCTCAAACATCAAAACAGCCTAGTGTGTAGATGAGCAGTGCTTCTCAAATTTTAATGTCCACATTAATCACCTGGGGATCTTGTTAATCTTTTTTATCCTTAGGATCCTAATGTGCATATTTGCATAAAGACAGAAGCAACCCAGCAACCCTCAGCATCACAGTGAGATGTTTCCTAGTTTTCCATTTTCCACTTTCTGGAACATGTATTCCTTTTGCAGATGCCACTTAATAGGTAGCCAACTGTCACATGCTTTCTTTATGCTTATGAAATGGAATAGTAGGTTTTACCACATGGCTTGTTAAGTAGGAAAGCCATGCCATTAGCAAGCACAAGCCTCAGTGGCACAAAGGTCAACTAGCTTTTCCTTAATTGAAGAAAAAGCAAACATGCATGTTTCTTATATAAACATTGATATTTAACATTTAACTCAACCCTCATGATGCATTAAGAAAAGGAAATTCAATAAATCAGGTAGATATGAGTATAGGAAAAACTGTGTCTGATGAATCTGGCTGTTTCCAGGAGTTTGAGTAAAAGAGAAATCAATTTCTGAAATAAACGTGCTAAATATAGATTGTTACCATCATTATAAATACTGTTTATTTTTGTTTTTATTCCTATAGTGACAATCTTTTATGTTTTATACAACTGTGTTTCTTCAGTCCCTTGGAATAATTACTAAATTATCTCATTGAGTTTGAACTTTAAACTTCTGGGTCAGAAAGTGAATAGTGATGGCTAAAATCCTGGCTATTTCTGATTTCCAAAAACAAAAATAGATTCTTAGGAGACACATTTTGTAAGTCATAATTTGTGGGAAATGTAGTAGGCACAATAAATTGGCAGCAGAGAGGAGGCAAAAAGTAATAGAAAACAGACAAGAACTAGAAAAGCATAGCCATCTGGGATCATTTAGTGAAGGGCAGACAGTTCTACACACCTCAGCAGTCCCTGGGGCATCCTTAGGTCAAAGGGCATAATCTGTTTTATAAAGCTCCCCATCCAAAGAAGTTTTAAAAGATGCCCTTAAATAGTGTTTGTGCCTAAAAGAGAAAATGTGCTCTTTTGGGAGTGAATAGAAGGTTGATTGGGAGCAGAGGAATGTTTTGGGATTTAAAAACCCAGAGATTTTGAGGGGAAAAGGGAACAAGAAATGGATGATAGTTTGCGTTCTTTAATGTTATACAGCTCTAGGTGCTTTGTTTTAAACAGTTATAAAGAAAATGAAAAGAAATCCAAGCATACCCTGAAAAGTGGCAAAGCAGAAGTATAACTTTTCTGCCTGACATTAGACCTAGAATATATGAGCGTGGCAGGTTCTATACCGTCTTTACCAGGTTTCCCTTTGGAATTTTGGGCAGTGGCTTCATCGCTTCCTCTTCCAGCAAAATCTCCATCCTGCTGAGCCACATAAACACCACTGAGGTGATTTTCCGCCACCCCCTTACCCAAGGCAATCAGGTACAAGAGGGTGTGAGCTTAGAAAATGAAGGTGACAGTTGAAGGCTTAAGGACCCTGTCAAGACAACAGCAATGATGCCACCCTACCAAAATTCAGATGAGAGACTTAATACAGAAATAGAAGGACTATCCCAACATACACTCAGTGAAGTGACAATTCATGTATGGGACCATGCCAGTAGTCCCATCTACAACGTGAACTCAAGTACTATTTTTAAATGATGCTTATTGATTCATCCATTATTTTGATGGTATTGTGCATGCCATGTCTTCCCAGCTAGCCCTGCAAATAGTCTAAAGAACATAATTAAAACCATTATAATTCATTACAGTTAATTATTGTATTGCTTTCACCAGCAGAAACACATCAGACTTAGTAGAGTTCTTAGTTGCCCTAAAAATTACACATGGCACTTTTTGCTTAATTATGGTTCAGAAACTAAAAATCCATGGGTCAGAATGGGAAGGGATCTTATGACTGTGGAAAGAAGATGTGAACAGCAGAGCATGAAGCTTATGGTTGAATACTTAATGTATTATGAACCCAATATTCCTGCTTTCTTTCTGTTTAATTTGCAGAGACAATGATCATAAACCAAAGTGAGCCAGAGTACTTTGTGATTCACTTATGCTGTAATTAGCATATTTTAGTGAATCTGGGGCTTTATTGCTAGAGCAAAATCCTCCCTCTCTCCCTTCCTTTCTTCCTTCCATCCTTATTCTCCTCTCTCATACCCCCTAAAAAATTATTTTTGAGCTTGTGCTAAGCAACATGTGCAGTCTGAAAGCAAAAACATAGGTTTCAGATTCAAATCCCTGATATGACATGCTCAGACTTGAGTTTCGTTGGTTTTGACTATATAGAGGATTAAGCCAAAAGCTAGGCTGGACTAAAGCCAGATCTTAAAGCTATGCTGAAGAGTGTGAACTTTCTCATTGAAAGTGCAATAGGGAATCTTTCAAGATTTTGTATGCAATACAAGTTATTTCATTATATTTTATGACTTTCTTTCTTGGAAGAAACCTAGTATCATACAACTGATGCTGTTTCAGTTTGTGCTCTGTTATATTTGCTAACAAGAAGTGCTACATATGGCGTAATAAAGCATTCTTTTCTGCCTCCAGGTTTCTATGGTATTCCCACATCCCACATCCTGAAACTCTCCATGGAATTGTCAACTGTGCTAGAGTTAGAAAAGTCTACAGCAAGTGGACTTTTGTTATCAATGATTCACTAATAAATTGTTATAAGTATTTTCCCAATCCTGGAAAGAGTGATTTCTCAGGGCACCATTAACTGATTGAGCACAACAATTGGGTTACAGAGAAGCAGCAGTTTGGTGGGGAAGGCATGGGCTGTGGGGTCAGCTGGGCCAAGTTCTGAATTCTCTATGTGTCTTGGAAAAGACTCTAACATAAATGAGCTTATGTTATCTGAGTTTTAATTTTTTTTTTAAATGTAAAATTGAGGTTACAGTCTCATTTTGAGGATTAAATGAAATCATTTATGTGAAGCACCTAACACATAATACTCATGATGATCAGTAATAATGACAATGATGGTGAAGTCATGATTATGATGGTAATGATGATGATAATGAGGATCATGGTATACTTTTGGGAGGGTCAGTATGGTATCAGTGGTTAAGATAATAGAATCAGGACTACTTGGGTTCAAATCTTATCCCTGGCACTCACTAGCTATATGGTCTTAGGCAAGGGTATTAGTTATATTTTGCTTCATAACAAATTATTCCAAAACTAAGTGGCTTAAAACAACTCATATTTATTATTTCACAGTTTTGGAGCTTCAGGAATCTAGTCATGACTTAGTTGTGTCCTCTGCTTCTCAATCTCTTAAAAGGCCACAAATTAGGACTTGGCCCAAGGTTTGTGGTTTCATTCAAAGGTTAGACTGGGGAGGGATCCACATCCAAGCTCTGCCATGTGATTGTTGGCAAGATTCTGTTTCTTTAGGCCTGTTGGACTGAAATTCTAAATTCTTTGCAAACTGTTGGTTGGAGGCTGCCCTCAGTTATTTGACCCATGGGTGTTTTTGACATAGTAACTTGTTTCATCTAAACCAGCAGAAAAACAGTCTGCTAGTAAGACAGATGCCACAGTCTTTTGTAACCTAATCATGGAAATGATATCCCATCACTTTTGCTGTATTCTATTTGCTTGATCTAGGTCACTAGATCCAGCCCATAGTCAAAGAGAGGGAATTACACAGGGTGTGAATGCCAGAAAAGGAGGGGGATTTTTGGAAGCTATCTTGGAAGTCTGCCTCCATAGCAAGTTACTTAACCTCTCTTTACCTCAGTTATTCCACCCATTAAATAAAATTAATGACAGTACCTATTTATGAGGGCTATTGTAAAAATTAAACAAGTTCGTATTTATATAGAGTATGCCTGTCACATAGGCACTCAATAATTGTTTGATATTATTTTACCTCAATTTATAGTTCTTTTCTCTGCTATCAAAGTATTGGCCTGATGTGTTTAATGGTACCTGTCACTCCATGTTGAAAGGTGGTTGTTGCATCACCAGTTTATACATAGATATGGCAACAAAGTTCAGGGCAAGAGAGTGCTGTGGACCCTTGAAAGAACGCTGTAGAATGAGGCTTGAGTTCAAGTTCTGTTGTTCTCTTAACTTGATGTGTAGTGGGGGCAAGTCACTTCATCCCTCTGGGTGGCTATATCTTTATCTGTGAAATGAGTGCTTCAGACCTTACCAGGTTGATATTAATGATATTTAGCAACTACCTGGGATCAGGCACTGGCCAGTTAGCACATAGGCTGCTGTGAGCAGTGGCGTGGCCATGCTGCTATGGGCTGGCTGCATGTCAGCTTCAAGAAGTTATCTTCACAGTTCCTCTACCCTCAAACGTCTAAGTTCCCATGACATATTCCAAATCACTTAATGATTTCATAGTCCACAAAGCCCTTGAGTTTTATTCCCCTTACTTTCATAACTTTTTACCAAGTTGGTTTATAAGCCAGCATGCTAAAACAATCTCAATAAAAAGCCATTTAATATTATATGATTATCCTGGTCTGTGGTTTTAAACGATGTGAGCAAATGTATCTAAATATAATCATGGTATTTGGTTCAGGAGCTAATCCCATTAAGTGTGTTTTTAAAACTCAGCAAATGTTATTTCAGACACTCATTACCAGAATGAAAATTTTAGCCTGCGTTTGTCTCTGGCAGGTCTTCTGGCTCCTCCTCAGGAGCTCACATATGCCTTCAAACACAAATGTCACCCAGTAAAGTGACAATGTCCTTGCTCTGTGTCTGTTGCTGCCAAGACTCCCTGTGTGACTTGTCTCTTTCCTAATGCTTGCTAAGTACCTGATACTTTCCTATGCAGGAAGCTTATATGAACTAATTAACATTTAATGAGAGGAAACCAACTGATTAGAATGCTTTCTGTGGTACTTTAGCTAATAAATGTTGTATATACTTTTGACTGCATCTCGTCAGCATGTGGCTTCCCCTCTCGAATGCACCCTTTCTTTTTTACAGCTCTGCCCTGCTCTAGGACTCTCTACAGTATCCTGCCTTAGTTAATTTGAAAAAAGTTTTGGGCCAAATTTATTGAAGTAAATATTTGTATTAAACTTTGCTTAGAGCAGTTAGTGAGTGAAGCTTCTGAATCCAAATCAAGACCAAATCATTCCAACCTTGCCTGATGGAGAACAGTGAATCTGATGAAAAGCAAAATCTGCCCGGTAGAGTCCCAGGCAGCTGAAAATGATTTTGCCTGTGTTTACAAAGGCAATTAGGGCTGTGCTAGAGCAGCTTTGGAGGCTCAAACACAGGGGCAGGAAGATGTAACTTCAGAGGCTCAAACATTTCCCAAGGATTGTCTGGATTTAGCCATTCCATACCTGCCAGTGTCTTCTGAATTATGGAAAGTGCCCTAGGATGAGCTGGGTCAAGGTCTTTTACATCAAACTTTTTGTCAGGTATTATCGGTAAAAACCATTGAGCTGCACTCCTCTATTTATTTATGGCTACATGAAGTTCAGTTGTTAATGTCTCAAAGTATAACATACACTTGAACTGAAGTCCAGCATTGATGGCAGTCGATAAGTTCACATTTTGAAAAATTATGATGATTTTTGTCATATTTGAGTAAATCCTCATGGTTTTAACCTCATGTTGTGGCTGGGATAAAACAAATATAAGGGTACCATAAGTAGGACAAGGGTCAACTCTTTTGAGCTGAACAACTTTCTTGCTCACCAGTGCTGGCCTTATTAATACTATCTTTAGCATTCAGATTTTTTGCAGGAATATTTTAAGCAACAGAACCATTTTCTTTTAATTTCAAAGATTGCTTTTGTTAAAACCAGATAGCATAATATATAAATCCACACAAACAGGGCCATGTAAACTGAAATGAGTTGTAAAACAACGAAGTGAAAATAAATGAGCTCTGAACCCTGCTGTGTGACAGAATGCCCTCCTCCTCCAAGACACCTCCTGTGTGCGTTTGTCAAGTGTGAAATAGAAGGGAAAGCACCAATGTTAGCCTAGTTATTAGATATTAGAAATGCTTAATTTTTCTCTTATTTTAAAGTAAAGTTATTACAATGAGAGAAATTCTAATATTTTATTCCCACTCAGCAGTGGATTGTCTAGAACACCCCCTTCAAGGACTATAGGTCTAGATCTTATGTCTGAAGACACAATCTGGCCAGATCTACTTAAACTGGAATAAGCCTCTAATGATCTAATTTATTCCTCTCAGTTCCCAGCTCCTTGACCAAGCTGCAGAGAACCATGCTGACACTTGACTTAGCGGGAGGCTTGGGATTTTCTTGCCATGTGCACCATAAGGGGTAGCTGTCACCTCCATTCAGCTGTTCAGTTTTGTTCTGATCTCCCTAGTCTCCCACGAAGTGAATTAAATGGTCGAGATGGCTCAGTGAATAGTGGGACCTTCCTGAACAGGTATCCTCTTCTGTAGGGTAATTTGAGGGCTCCCAAGAAGCTTCTCCAGCTTCCAGAAATCTAAGCTTCTCACTATTGAATGTTTGTTGTTGTTTCTTTTTGTCATCAGGATGGAGCATGATGTAGAGAGTGTGGGGTTGGCCATCAGACAAATGTGAGTTCAAGTCCTGGCTTTGGGACATTCTATGTGATCTGGGACAAATTCTCTCACCTCTCTGAGCTTCGAGCTCTTCATCTTTTAATGAATATAATAATACCTATTTTATTAGATTGTTGTGAGAATTATGCAAAATATAGGTAAAGCATTGCCCAATACCTGAAGTGCAGCTTGGCTGTGAGGAAAGATAAGCCTCATAAATGTTCTGCACCTGTGGAACTTAGTGCTTGTTGGGAGCTGTTTTAAAAGAACTGTAATAAGGCCAGAGGCTGGAGAGTAGGGCATTTCCCCTTGGAGTTCACTCTTATATCAGTACTGTATAAGAGTTCATTAAAGCTAGGTATTACAACAAAACAAAATTCTATTCTTAAGGGCTTAATATAAAATGTTTTTTAGCCCCTTCACAGTTTAGTGTGGGTTGATGGGCATGCAGCGCTCTACATACACATTTAGGGGCCCAGGCTCCTCCCATTTTGTGGCTCTACCTTCCTCTGGATCCTCTCAGTTTAGTTGCAGACAGGGAAAAATTAATGATCATGTTTGGGAAATTTTCATGGACAAGGTCTGGAAGGAATGCATAGCACTTTTGTTCACCTTCCTTTGGCCGGATCTCAGTCATATGGGCACACCTAACTAACTATAGGAAAGGCTTGAGATGTTCCAGCTGTGTTATCAGAAAGGAGGGATAAATACAAACATTGCCAAACAATTGCAATTTGCCATAAATAATTTTCAAACCTTTTGGATTTACTCTAGTACACACAATTTCATGTCAATACCCAGTAGCCCATATCCCTACACACCTCCAGAACTTGTAAAGAATACTTGTTCTTATTACATGTGACACCAATGATTATTTTCTATTCTATTTAATTTCATTTAAAAGTACTGGTTGTGCCACAATTAACTCCACAATCTGGCAGAGTGAAAAATGCTATTCTACATTATAAGCCTGAAGATATTATCCCACTTATTGTTACCAGACGTAGAATATGAGGTCCCTGGCTGCAATGGTCAGAATCTGTGGTGGCTGAGAGCATCTGCTGGGAGTCCTTGTGATGAAAACACCTGATAGATGGGTCCAGATATGGCAGAACTCAGTGACACCACCTGCGTAGCGTAGGGTTCCACCTGGAATAAGACCCACAACCACCTTGAAAAGTAGTTAAAAATAAAACTAGAACAAAACTAAACATAGATCTCTGATGCTTGGGTAAACTTTCCTCCTCATATCCTCCAACATTTACAAGTTGTGAAACAGAATGTCATCTCATTAGCTGTACCGCATACTCATATCTCCCTGCTCCCATCCAAGTAAGAAATTGGTATCTCATACTTCAGATACCACTATTTTAATAAAGTGACCCATTAACCAGTGAAACTCAAAAATTGCTCTTTGTTTTAGTCCATTTTCACACTGCTACAAAGAAAAACCCAAGACTGGGTAATTTATAAAGGAAAGAGGTTTAATTGACTCACAGTTTCACGTGGCTGGGAGGTCTCAGGAAACTTAGAATTATAGTGAATGGGAAAACAGGCACATTTTACATGGCAGTAGGTGAGAGAGAGCATGTGTCAGCACAGGAAAACCTACCCTTTATAAATCATCAGATATCCTGAGAATTCATTCACTATCACAGGAACAGCATGGGGGAAACCACCTGCATAATCCAGTCACTTCCATCGGGTCCCTCCTTAAGCACCTGGGGATTACAATTCAGGATGAGATTTGGGTAGGGACAGAAAGCCTAACCATATCAATCCTGTTGGATGAACCATAGATATGCATTTTTCATATTTTGATATTTATACTGCAGCATGAATATATTGTCCTCCATGGTTCATTATGCAGAACTTGTTTGGTATCACTGTGGCACTGAATTTTCACCTGGCAATTGAGGTAGAGAGCCTTACTGTTAAAGGAAGAGCAAATCAGGCATAATGAAAGCCTTCATATGTATGTTATCACTCTATGCATAGAAGTTCCAGGAGGTATGAAGTCACATTCTTATCTCCAAATCATAATTTTTGAGTTGTATAGCTTTTGATCTGCGAATATGCTCTACAAACGCTCTCTCCTGGCTCCATCAATTAGTCTTAGCATGAATTTTATTTTCCATAGTGTGGCTATAGTTTCCTGTTCTGAATATTAAAGTAACCTGGCTTTAAAAAACCAGTAACCTGAACTTTTATATATGGAATTCTGGTTTTCTAATCTTTAGAAGCCCAATTACAAAATGAATTTATAGGTGAGGAACAACATAAAACAAAAACCTAATTGGCTATATATTAATGGCAGCTGTGTGTGTAACAAATATAAATTACCATCTGTTTAATGAAGTTCACTTTAGGAATGTACTTAATGAGTAGATGATTTATATCAATAGAAAAAGCAAGAAGTAAAATTTCAAGTGACTGATATGATCAGACCACATGCTTTGATGAGCAGAGCCCCTGAGAATCTTGTGACATACATCATTATAGACTCTGGTCACTACAATGCACCACCAGGCAAACGCTTAAGTTAGATCATTCTAATATCTTTTTATATTGAATGGAAAGCCGCTGACACTGCATGCTTTCGGCTGTGCTAAAATCTCTTTAGGCTGACTTCACATGGATCCAGTTAACCTTCAATATTTAGGACTTTGCTTTTAGGATTAGCAGAATTATATTTGTGGTTGAACTGGCCCAATAAATGTTTTCTCCAGTCCCCTCTTTATTGAAAAAGAATGACATTGAACACTGTGGTTTTCAGTTTAAATTGAAGACTTCACAGTTTTTATTATAAGGATGATGTCATTGAGAACCACACGGACCTACCTTCCCAGAGTTTTCAAGGAAAACTAAAACCCCTGGAAGGGGTAAGAGGTAATAATTAAAACTGTGAAACTTTGATAGGTTAATGGTATTATTTTACAAAGGACAAAAAAGATGCTAGCATCTGACTTTATCAACAAGCCTTTCAAGTATCTAATTTAAGAAGTAAAAATGTAAGTATCTTATTAAAGTTTCACGTTTTTATTTTATCATCCCTTACCCTCAAATACTCATTCATTCACTTATTTGTCTATTCAGCAAATAGTTATAAAGCCTATTACGTGCCAGGCACTGTTCTGAGTACAAACGAACAAATCAAATAAAACTCCTTTTCTTTCAGGAACTCATACTCCAGAGGGCAATAAATGAGTAAGTAAAATGTGAAATATGTTAGTGCTGAAACCTGAGGAGAATAATGAAGAAAAGAGGGAGAATAAGTGGTAGAGAGGGGTTGCGATTTTAAACAATATGTCCAGGGAAGGACTCACTGATAACATGACATGTAAGTAAAGACCTTAAGGAGGTGAGACAGTGAGCCATGTGACATCTGGGGGAAAGAGTGTTTGAGGCAGAGGATGCAAAGACTCTGAGTGGGAAGCATGCTGGTGTGTTCAAGGAACATCAGTAAGGCAAGGTGACTACAGTGGATATGGTGAGGTGAAATGGAGGAGTGTCATGGTGGAAAGGTGACTGAAGGCCAGAAATGCGGGGTGTTGTAAGTGTCTTGGCTCCCTCTCTGAGTGTGATGGGGAGCCATTGGTGAGTTTCAGCAAATTAGTGACTGATACAATTTAGTTCTTAACGGGATCACTCCAGCCACTTGTTGAAAATAGGCCAGTTAGGAGGTCCATGCAACAGTCTAGGACAGGGATGATGGTGGCTTGGACCTGGGTGGTAGCAGTGTGGACCTGAGGAGTGCTTGGATTTTAGAGAGAGTTTGACAGTGACACCACCCGGATTTGCTGATGAATCAGATATGAACTATAAGACAATCAGAAACATCAAGACTGAAGAACATTTTTTTTTGATGGGGAGACTGGGAGGAGTACTTTTAGGGGAAGAGAGAAGTTCATTTTGGGTACTGTTAAAATTGAGTGGTGATAACAAAAAGGCAGTTGGCATTTGAGTCTGCAATTCAGGGGACATTATGTTTACTACCAAGCTTTTTCAACCCTCCTATGTATTGGACAATAGAGCTGTTATAAGTTAGTAAATGGGCAACTGTATCTTCAGAGAGAGATGGTTTAACCCCTGGTTAAAGATTGAGTTTTCTCTTCATAAAAAACAATTACTACACAGGATGCTTTTCTTAGGATTCATCTTCATACTTGGCTACCCTCACCCAGTTGCATAATCTTAAGAGTCTCTTTTTCTGTAGTGTCTGTCATGACTAGGGGAGTCTGCTTCTGACCTCAAGCCAACTTAGTGTCTATTAATTCAGTTGTTGACATGTAATATGACATATGTTAGGCTCAGGGTATTTCCTGTTTGTCCCATGATGCAATAATTATGCATAGGTTTATATGACTGACTTCTGCAGGGTTTTGGCCATACTTCTAATTAAAATATAATTAGCACCCCACCACTTGTCAGGAAAAGTGTTCTGCTCTAAACTGAGTGAGCAGGTCAGGGCACCAAAAGTGGGCATCTGAGGTGGCTGAGAATTCACACTCAGAAACATCAGAGAAACCGGGCTCAGCCCTTATGATAATACACTACACCAAGCGACTGCCCCACTATCTTGAAGAGTGGATTTTTTTCTTTTGTATATGATAGGACGTTGATGGATTGTGTCTGTTGCAGAGACACAAGGAGAGAAAGGTGACTCAAATCCAAAAATAGCCCTTTTGAATGCATTAGGAGAAAGCATCTCTGAACAGACAGGAAGAAAGGGAAGAGGGGGCAGGAATTGGTGACAGAATGTTCATAGTGTGTTGGTCACCAGCATTGATTCATATTAAATTATTGTCCTCTGCTAAGAATGACACTGTCCTCCACTTTTATTTTAAATTATAAAAACACTCTAACAGTGCACAATTACCTGAAGATTAAATTGATTGTCCATTATCTGTATTTTAACAGTCTGCTTGGTAAGTGTTACCATTTCTTCATCACTTCACACCCGGTTGGGGTTTGGAGTGGGTCTTATGCGTGGTTCTATTTGATAATGTGGTGGTTATGTACCTGAATGCTCTATAAAAGTAAGAACATCAGTATTGAAGTGAAACAAGAAAAAAGTCTCACTTAAGTTTGCTGTAAATAGACAATATCTGAAAGATACTTTAACGGAAGAAATTATCCCATTCACAATAGCTGCAAAAACCATTACGTATATCAAATTAAACTCAATAAGAAATAGTAGGAAGCGTATGAAGAAAATTCTAAAACTAGTAAAGGAGATAAAAGGAGAATAAATAGGCAGGAAGACTCAATAATGTAAAGATGCGTGTTATACCTAAATTAATCCATAACTGTGATGTAATCTCAATAAAAATCCCACTGGGGTTTATTTTGTTTTATTTGCAAATTGTTTGTTTATTTTTGAACTTGTCAAAAATAATGAGAAAAAGTAGAAAAAGACTATTGAGGCCGGGCATAGTGGCTCACATCTGTAATCCCAGCACTTTGGGGGCAAAACTGGGAAGATCACTTGAGGCCAGGAGTTCGAGACCAGCCTGGCCAACATGGCAAAACCCCTGTCTCTACTAAAATTACAAAAATTAGTGGGGAGTCGTGGTGTGCACCTGTAGTCCCAGCTACTCTGAAGCCTGAGGCACAAGAATCACTTGAGCCTGAGAGGCGGAGGTGGCAGTGAACTGAGATTGTGCCACCTCACTCCAGCCTGGGTAACAGAGCAAGACTCTGTCTCAAAAACAAGCAAGCAAGCAAGCAAACAAAAAACAGTGAACAAAGACTATTAAGGAAGACTTGCCCTGCCGTATTTTAAAAGTTTTTATAAAACTATAATAATTAAAACTGTGCAGTATCAGCACAGACTGGAAAGATTAGACTGATGGAACAGAATCGAGTCTAGAAATAGACCTAACGTTATATGAAAATTTTATATGTGATAAAGTCACCAGTTAAAATCAATGAGAAAATTGATTGTTCAATAAATGGTTTTAGGAAAACTCACTAGGCCCCTGGGAAAAGAATAAAATTGAAATTACTCAATCTTCCTCCTAACAGCAAGATAGATTCCAGATGAATCAAAAGTTTAAACACAGGAAAAGAAAACCAAACGAGTACTCAAAGCAAACATGAGGTTTGTCTATACTGTTGAAATGGTGAAAAGCTTTCTTTCTTTCTTTCTTTCTTTTTTTTGAGAGGGAGTTTAACTCTTGTTGCCCAGGCTGGAGTGCAATGGGGTGATCTTGGCTCACTGCAACCTCCACCTCCTGGATTCAACAATTCTCCTGACTCAGCCTCCTGAGTAGCTGGGATTAGAGGCACGTGCCATCACACCTGGCTAATTTTTGTATTTTTAGTAGAGATGGGGTTTCACCATGTTGACCAGGCTGGTCTTGAACTCCTGACCTCAGGTGATTGGCCTGCCTTGACCTCCCAAAGAGCTGGGATTACAGGCATGAGCCACCACACCTGGCTGAAATGTTGAGAAATATATATATATATTTTTTGAGACGGAGTTTCACTCTTGTTACCCGGGCTGGAGTGCAATGGCGCACTCTCGGTTCACCGCAACCTCCGCCTCCTGGATTCAGGCAATTCTCCTGCCTCAGCCTCCTGAGTAGCTGGGATCACAGGCACGCGCCACCATGCCCAGCTAATTTTTTGTATTTTTAGTAGAGACGGGGTTTCACTATGTTGACCAGGATGGTCTCGATCTCTTGACCTTGTGATCCACCCGCCTCAGCCTCCCAAAGTGCTGGGATTACAGGCGTAAGCCATCGCGCCTGGCCGAGAAATATTTTTTAAAAAATACATGAGGCAAGGATACAAACATGCTCATTCAATGTAAACAGGAGTATAAATTAGTTCACCCTCCTCAGAGGACAATTTGGCAAAATCTAACAAATATAAATTGTACATATCTTTTCATTCCAGCAGCTGACATTTTGGGGAATTTGTCCCATATTATATGCACCCATGTGCAAGAAGAAGGATGAGGTGGGGTGTTCATTGTAGCATTGTTGGTCATAGGCAAAGACTAAAAGAATTGACAACAAACAGCCCATTTGTTTAAATAAATTATGATACATATATATAATGGAATGCTATAAAGTTATAGAAAAGAATGAAGTAGTTCTGTTGATCTTATAATGTGTTCCAAGATATATCATTTAGTTAAGAAAAAGCTAAGTTCCAAGTAATATGTGTAGTTTGTTCTAATTTATGTAAACATAAAATATGATACATGTGTATTATACAAGTATGATGTATGTCACACACACACACACACACACACCCCTTATGCTTGTACGCCTAGAGCACTTCTAGAAACTGTTTCCCCCTCTGGAAGGAGAAATGAGGAACTATGAGGAGGGGAAGAACTGGTGACGAGAGGTAGACATTGTATACACTTTCTGATTTTTGTGTCCTTTCTTACCATGGCCATTTATTATTTTTGCAATGAAACAAGTTATTTTTAAAAATAAATGCTAAAACATGGAAATTAGAAAATGTAAATGTGGCTGGTCCGAGTGCAGTGGTGTTTACAACTAATTGATCACAATCAGTTACAGATTTCTTTGTTCCTTCTCTACTCCCACTGCTTCACTTGACTAGCCTTAAAAAAAAAAAAAAGTAAATGTAACATTTCAAACTGATAAGGGAAAATGAATTATTAAATAATCGTTGACATACTGGCTAACCATTTGGAATAAAGCAAAATTGAACGCACCAAAATAAATTCTAAATGGGTCAAAGTTTTAAATATAATAAAATATAAAACCATGAGCATTCTCAAAGAAGAGAGTGATAATTTTTACAACCTTGGATTGGGGAAGAACTTTCTAATCATGTAATGAAAACTCAGAGAAATTGAGCAATTTGACTATAAAAATATAAACTTTGACTTTATTAAAAATATCATAAAGTCAAAAGAAGCAAAATGGGAAAGATGTTTGTAAAGACAAATGATAGATCACAAGTCAATATTATTAACTAAATATTCTTTAAAAGTGAAGAAAAATATTTAAGTGAGCATAGGACATGAATTATTTACTTTGAAGAATTTACTCTGAAAAGAGAATCTTCAAGTTCAAACTGATAAAATCTCAGTGATGTTCATTACAGTGTTGTTCAGAATAGCTTCCCACTAAAAGATTGGAAATCATCTAAATGTTCAGCCAACTCACAGAAATAAAACATTCAACACATGAGAAGATTTCAACCATACCAGTAATCAATAAATTGCAAATAAAAAATGACGATGTTCATTTTTCACCCAGAAGATTGGCAAGAACATTTAAGTTAATAAAACTCAGTGTTGTTGAGCGTGAGTTCTCTCTAGTGCCATTTGGTTGAGATATAAGTTGATACTTTTTTGAATGTCACTTTGGTAGTTAAAATGCAGAATGTGTGTACTATCTGCCCCAGCAATCCTTCATCTAGGAATTTACTCTGAAGAGAGAATCATTCAAGTTCAAATTGATAAAAGCTCAATGATGTTCATTACAGTGTTGTTTAGAATAGAGCCCCACCAAAAAAATTGGAAA
The DNA here is from genome assembly GCF_030222135.1 of Aotus nancymaae. Taxonomy (NCBI): domain Eukaryota; kingdom Metazoa; phylum Chordata; class Mammalia; order Primates; family Aotidae; genus Aotus; species Aotus nancymaae. Next base: position 50,483,218 of record NW_026988431.1, on the reverse strand, counting down.
CTATCTAAATGTTCATCAACGGGACATTTGTTGTATAAATAAGACACTTACATTCAATGGAATACAATATTGTCTTTTAAAAAATGAAGGGACATGCAAGTTTCTCCTTGACCAATTGTCAAGTGAAGTGCTTAAAAACAGATTACAAAACGCCACTTGAAGCACAAAGAATTTTAAAGAAAGGAAGCTCTCTGGAAGTTGGCTCCTATAAACATTTACAGTGGTTTTTTTTTTTTTTGCTGTAATTATAATTTTTTTATTGCATTTTAGGTTTTGGGGTACATGTGAAAAACATGCAAGATTGTTGCATAGGTGCATACATGGCAGTGTGATTTGCTGCCTTCCTCCCCTTCACCTATATGTGGCCTTTCTCCCCATGCTATCTCTCCCCAACTCCCCACCCCCTGCTGTCCCCCCCCAACAGACCCCAGTGTATAGTGCTCCCTTCCCTGTGTCCATGTGTTCCCATTGTTCAACACCCGTCTATGAGTGAGAACATGCGATGTTTGATTTTGTGTTCTTACAGTGGTTTTTACTGAGTGGAAAGAATGTAAATAATTTTTACCTTCTTACACTTTTTAAATGAAATCAGAGCATGTATCATTTTACCCCCTATGATCCAATTAAATGAAATCTATGAAAACATTAAAAATAACGTAGAACAAATAAAATGCCATGAAATTATGTTTACAATGTATTAAGTGGAGAAATACAGGTTACAAAGTATGTACAGCATTTATCTCATTTTTGGAATAAAGTATAAAAACATATATCCACATACATGCATTTGTGATTAGAAAAAAAATAGCCCAAATATATTAACAGTGGTAATCTCTATGTAATGACATTTTGGGTAACACTTTAGAAGACATTTTCTATGTTTTCTTTAATGAAGTTGTATCACTTTTAAATGAAAATTATTGTAGCTCTCTCTAAAAATAATATTAAGATAAAATTGCTAAAATCTGGGTTTAGTGTGAATACAAAGAAAATCATTCCCTCTTAATTTACTTCATAACCCAATATTTAAAAGCAAGGCTATAAAATGGTGAGCGGGTCATTGGATTACAGATGGTGGAAACTGTATTACATGAAGACTCTTGCTGATTTACAGTCCCACTACAGTGGTTTCACCATTATGAAATTAAGCTCTTTGCAAGGCATTGAAAAGACAACTAACTACCTTATGTGAAGTATAAAGAGAATTATCCCTCGAATCAACTACCTCCCTCACCAATATTAACAACCATATGCGCAAACTTCCACCTTGGATTCGTGAACAGTAGGATGTCTCACAAATCCATAGCTGCATGAGCCCTTCTCAGCTTCATGAGCCAAGAAGAATAAAGGGTTAAGTTGGACATTAAAACTGCAACAACAACAACAAAAATTAAAAGCCCCTGGAATTTGTTTTCACACAAGATCCTGAATCTTGCTCTGTTGTGAGCTGGCACTTGCACGGTAGATGCCCTTTTTATAGAGAACCATAGGTTTTCAAGGGCTGATTTTATTTCTGATTTGTTTTTCATTATTTCCTGAAGCTATTGATGTTTCAGAGGCAATGGGGGAAGTGAGAAAGCCCTGGGAGAGTTTCAGCCTTTGAATGTCGGAACTCAACCATTCAGAGGTTCATACTCATGTTCACAAAACAATGTCACAGGGTCACTTTGGCCAATGGAGTGTTTTGTGTGAGGGCTGGAGCTTGGGTTCTGTGTGTGTTTGCCTCAGTAGCCTTCCACCCTTTCCACACTTCCCTTTTTCTCTTTCTTTTCCCCTTTATATCAACATGTTGTAGCCTGTGACACCAGCTAAATTAATCACTCACTGCACTCAGGGAAGTCACCGCAGGATATAGAATAACAAAGACAACAAAATTATTGCAAGGCTGGAGAGAAGGGACTAGCTTGTGAATAGAGCAGCACACCCTCACCAGCTGTGTCCTCGCAGGGGCTGGAGCAGCAGATTAAATCAGGGACTGTTTTCTATTCCATTATTTGAATTTGAGAATAGCCACAATACAGTGCCAAGCACCCCTAGTGAAGGGAAATCCCTTTGGAACACTTAGCTTGTCAGAACTAAGGCTCTTCCCAGCCCATGAGAGTCCTCTTAGGGTTCCCCTTGGGCAAGCTCTGCTTGAGCAGATCCAGCTGAGTGACTGCTGAGCCTGCGGGATCCAGAAGCATACCTAAGGGCTCCTAAGTCAGAGCCAGCAGGGAAATCAAACCTCCAGCAGCCAAAAAGATGTGGTTTGAGTCCTAGTAAGCTTATCAATCTGCATGATAGCCCAAGAAAAAGATGGAATGAATGGGAGCTGTCAGCTTCTTTGACTCAGAGGAGAAAGGAATCTCTGATGACAAATGTTGGCTGGATGCTGGGTGAGTTCACCGGTGTTCTTTTATGTACCTGGATGTCAAACTACAGTGGACAGTTCAAGGGTGACCTAGAGCTCTGTCAGACCTTTTAAGTTAAACATGTCTCCCAACAACTTAGATAAAGGTAGAGAAGATATACTCATGAAGCAATGGACGTATAGCTGACAGGACTAACAAGTATGTGAGAAAAACAGCGTTATGTACAATAGCTCTTCAAAGCCACAAGTAAGAAGTCAAAAATAACAAGAGGAAATGCAATGAGAATGGTAATAAACATGTAGTTCATAATTATAAACAAAACCAAATGTGAATGTGAATGACTACATTCGGGTTCAAAAAATCAACTGAATGATAATAGAATGGGGGAAATTTAACCTGACAGCAAAGTCACCCCAAAGAAATTCTAGGATTTATATTGAACAAAAGTTCATGAAGAGACAGCTGAATGATGCAGATGTTAAAAAAGCTAAGACCAAGGGAAGAATAGTATTTGAAACAAGAGAAGCAAGCATTGTATGATCCTCAGCATTGGTTAGACCACACGGGGAGAAGACCCTGCCTTTGGATGACTGTTGCAAGGGAAAAAGCATTTCACATATCTGGGAACGAGACAAGGAGAGCTAGTTCCAATGTGGGAAAATGGAAGAGAGACAGATGGGGCATGTAATGGGCTTAATTATGTCCCCCCAAAATTCATATGTTGAAGCCCTAACCCCAAGTACCTCAGGATGACTATATTTAGAGAGGGGGCCTATAAACAGGTGAGATGAGGTTAAAATGAGGCTTCCAATCTGACTGGTGTCTTCACAAAAAGAGGAGATTTGGACTTGCTAACAGACTCCACAGACTTGTGCACACAGAAGAAAAACCACGTGAAGACATGGTGAGAAGATGGCCATTTGCAAGCCAGAGAGGCCGCAGAAGAAACCAAACCTGCAGACACCCTGATCTTGGGCTTCCCAGCCTCCAAAATAATGAGAAAAGTTCCATGAAGCCACCCAGTATGTGGTATTTTATTATGGAAGCCCAAGCAAAGTAACACTGGGTTCTAAAGAAAGAAACGTTTTCTAACCAAGTGGATGAGTGTAGTGCCAACAGCAAGGCCTCATTTGAATCCTGACTCTGCTGTGTGACTCTGGGCAGCTAATCTCTGTCAGTCACATTTGCCTTGTTTGTAACCTGGAGATTAGACAACCTACTTCACAGGATTGTTAGGAGATTAAATGAAAAAATGAATGCAGTGCACATAGTATGTCTTTCCCCAAATGATAAACTATCCAGGAAAGGAATGGACTGCCTTGCAGTAGGACCTCTGAATAGAGCCGGCTTATCCATTCACAACACACACTGCCGCTTAAAGGCTTCCACTCGGATATGGCCTTTACTTTCGTTCACATTTTGTTGGACAAAGAAAGTCATATGGGAACTCTTCATGAAAGTGAGAGGGTGAAATCCTCATGAGCCTGGAAGGAAATTGAAGCATTTGTTTTTAGCTTTAAAGTCTATAACTACTTTTTTTTGGAAAAATAAAATTAATTTATATTTATATGCTAAAATGTTGATATTCTAGAAAGTGGCTTTGTTAAGATTAATAAAATAGGCAGTGTGTGGTGGCTCATGTCTGTAATCCTAGTACTTTGGGATGGGCAGATCATGAAGTCAGAAGTTAGAGACCAGCCTGGCCAACATGATGAAACCCTGTGTCTACTAAAAATGCAAAAAAAAAAAAAAAAAAAAAAAAAAATAGCTAGGCGTGGTGGCAGACACGTGTAATTCCAGCTACTTGGGAGGCTGAGGCAGGAGAATTGTTTGAACCCGGGAGGTGGAGGTTGCAGTGAGCTGAGATTGCGCCACTGCACTCCAGCCTGGGGGACAGAGCAAGACTCTGTCTCCAGAAAAACAAAACAAAACAAACAAAAAAACCCTCAAGATTAGTAAGATATTGTAATGATGCTCATAATATTGTGGAGGGGACAGGGACGTCCACCGCCGACTTCAGGTCAATGTAGTAGCTGCTGTTTCACTGTCAGCCCCATCACCCTGTGCCACCTACAGAATCTGCTCTTTCCTTGGTCCCTAGAAGAGATTGCCTTTGGCCACAACTGATTGGACCAGAAGAAGACACATCATCCAAGGTGATTTGATTGGACAAAGCAGACTGCCCTTGACTTTAGCCAGAAAGGCCACTTATTTAGTTATGGGCCTATTTCCTCTTTTCCAATCCAGTGCTGTTGGTAACCTCAATCCCAGGAACTGGCCTCTGTGGCTTGGGTCTAGGACTCCAACAGCCTGGACCCATCTAGCAGCCACTTGATCCAGTTTGTGTGGCATCAGAAAGACGATACTGAAACAGAGCTATTATATTAAAGGTCCTTTAGTTGGGGAGGCAGGTGGAGGACAAAGTTTCAGAGTTCCTTTCCAATACCACTACTCAGACTCATTACCGGAATTGAGTGTGTGCTAGCATTAGAATCCACAGTTACACTAACATGTGCCATTCTTATAAATGGCAGGCATCTCAGTTTCTTATATTCCTGTAACTTGGGTCTATATGTCTTATGCCTGGAATGACTTACCTTCAGTAAAACATTCAACCCCATGCAGTGGGAACTTGGAGGAAGGTACCAGGCCTTGATATTTTCATGGGACTTTCAGGGAGTATCAGGAATATTAATGCTTACTTCCCCGGAATACAGGCCATTCATCAGTCTGCACAGTGTGAACTAATATTTACGAGTGAGTGAATATGTGTGTGTGTGCACATGCATCTTCGTGTGTGTTTGGCTCTGTGACTGTTCTTGCCATCGATGCCACCTCCCTCTTACCCACATGGCTTGTTGGAGTCCTTTGATGTTAACACTCTCTGTAAGAAGCCTTCAGTTTGATAGCATTGCTGACTCCTAACAAATGCATCCAACAACAATGCACACTCCTGCCCACTGGTAATCAGAGCAATTACTTAACGAGTACATCTCTATTTCCTTCAGGCTGGACTAATTAAAAGGCTTCCATGCTGTTGCCAAGAAAGGACAGAGTGGATTTTGTATGACTTTTTGGAAAAGCTAAAAACTATCTTTGAGTTCTGCATGGAAACATTTTCAGCATTGCGTATAGGATTCTCCTCCCTTCTGCCCTTCCAGGGCAGGCTGCATTGTTGGCCCTTGACTGATAAGGCAGGACAAACAGTAGGCCTGCAACTCAAATTTATTATTTTGAAGAGAGGACACCTAGAGCAATAGAGCAGTGGCTCCCAAACTTTAGCCCCCATCGTAATACCCTGGGTGCCCTGTTAAATCACTGCCTGCTGGCCACATTCCAGTTTCTGATTCAGTGTGTCTGGGAAGGGGTCTGAGAAGTTGCACTTTTTTTTTTTCTTTATGAGGCAGAGTCTTTCTCTGTCACCCTGGCTGGAGGGCAGTGGTGAGATCTCGGCTCCCTGCAACCTCCACATCCCTGGTTTTAGCAATTCTCCTGCCTCAGCCTCCCAAGTAGCTGGGACCACAGGTGCGTGCCACCATGCTGGCTAATTTTTGTAGTTTTAGTAGAGATGGGTTTCACCATGTTAGCCAGGATGATCTCGATCTGACCTCGTGATCCGCCTGCCTCAGCCTCCCAAAGTGCTGGGATTACAGGTGTGAGCCACCCCACCCAGCTGAGAAGTTGCACTACTAAGGTCCCAGGTGATGCTGATGCTGCTGGTCTGGAGGCTACACTTTTAGAAAACTGCAATAGAGAAATGCTTTCATTTTCCTGGTTCCACTGCTCCTTAAGACAGCAAAAACATCACTTTTCTAGTGAGGCCAAGGGAGAGAATCAGCCTTAGACATGATGTCATTTTGTGAAATGGAGTAAGTGCCAAAGGACATTTGATTCAGTGCAAGGATTGTAAACTTTGAGTTCAAATTCTCTGATTCTCAGTGTTCTCATTCATGGAATAGGGATATAGGCTTTGCTAGACTTCTACAAGGCTGTATAGAGTACCTAGTGTAGGGCATGACATGCCGTTATTGCTAAGTGAAGGATAGGCCCATTCTGGTCTCTTCCACTTACCTCTTCTCCCAGGTCCCTGGATGGTTTTGAGTGACTTCCTTATTCCTCAGAGCTCATGTACTGCTGGTGTGATGAACGTCAGGCACAGTTTACTTTATGCTACAGTGCACTTGTTAAAAAGATTTGCTTAATGTAAATCATGTCTTAAGATATAAAGGATAAATGATAACTTTTCCATGAACTTTGCATGCAGGGAACATTTTAATAAACAGAAAAAGAAAATATAAAGTTCCAAAATGTACTTTCTTCTATGGAAACGTGTTAGCACAGGGAGGCAAAAATATGTTGACATAGTACTACTTTTTACACTTGTGCATTAAAAGCTTGAACATACAGTCAATTTGTACCAAAAGTCTATAGTAAATCTATTTTAAATGAAAGAGCCCATGGCCAGCCACAGCAGCTCACGACTGTAATCTCAGCACTTTGGGAAGTCAAGGCCGGAGGATCACTTTAAGTCAGGAGTTTGAGACCAGCCTGGCCAACATGGTGAAACTCCATATCTACTAAAAATACAAAAATTAGCTGGGCATGGTGGCAGGTGCCTATAGTCCCAGCTACTTGGGAGTCTGAGGCAGGAGGTTTGCTTCAACCCAGGAGACAGAGATTGCAATGAGTCGAGATCTCACCACTGCACTCCAGCCTGAGCCACAGAGTGAGACTGTCTCAAAATAAATAAATAAATAATAAATTTTAAAAAGAGCCAATGATAGAAGAAATTTCTGGAAAGCAGTGTAAAAGGATATGAGGTTAAAGATTTGTTAAATCTTAAGAGCTAAAAAAAAAAGAAAGAAAAAAACCTCTTACTTTGCCAGGGACATTGTTTGCAATCTCAATTTTCTATGCTCATATCCTCTGCCTTCTCAAATCCTACTGAAGGTTATTAGTTCTGCATTTAGTGCTAATAAAATAAAATCACCTAAAAACGAACACCTCTCATACTACTCCCTACCAAGCTTACTAAGAAACTGTGGTGGTTTTAGTTAATCACAATTTTGGGGTCTTTATCAAAGAGCTACATTTTTTGAGCCCTTATTATGTGCCAGACTTTGGGCTATGTTTGCATTCATTGTCTTACATAATTCTCACAACTTAGTAAAAAGGGTACTAAAATTTCCCTCAATTCATAGATAACAAAACCAAAGTCTGGGGAAGGAAATGACTCGCCCAAATTCCTAATTATTGGAGGAGGGCTTCAATTTCAGGCCTGCTTGGCTTTTTGAACATCCACAAGGCCTTCCTAACCTATTCATCTCCTTTCCTCTCTAATCAAGGGACATCAAATGCTAAAAAGATAGTTTTGCAAAAATTGAACCAAATGGGACCCAATTGTCAATGCTCCCTTAGGACAAGCAACCCAGTTCATGAGCCTGGTTTATGTGCCAGTGAAACCTGAGTATGCCCAAAGCTTAGAATCATACTTAGGGTATGATAAAAGAAACATTATACTACAAAATCTCTGTCATGCCCAAATATCTTCAATCTCTGCCAGGGCAGTGCCTGGCATTTTCTAAAGAGAATACCAAACAACTGAACTTCATAGGATCTCAGCTAGTTGTAGGTTCTATTAGGGAAGTCTCACCCTTTTAGAGTCAAGGTCTCAAAACTGAAGTGAAAAATGAAGGATGATATTTAGAGCTACTTAGTATTCAATGGTGTAACTTTCCAAATACACACAAATTTAATGCACTTTTGATTGATCCCATAATTACAAAATTTGTTTAAAGCCGTTATATTATCTTCTTATTTGACACAATATGGCACAATTTTGTTATAGAATTGAAAACCAAATAAGACAACTACAGTTGGTAGCATTTCAAAGAAATATTCCCTTTAAGATGAAATCAATCCTGTTTCAAGTTTATTCCCTTGCTTTATGATTGAGGCTCTAGGGGTGTATTTTGCTGAAAAATGTCTTTTTGATTTTTTAGAAATTCTTTAGATTAATATGCAGCTCTCATTGCAAGGCAAATCTAGATCTGCTTTTATGTTTCCTCTTTCCCCAGGCTGCAACTAGTGTCTACCTCTCCAGGAGAGACAGTCCACTCATTCCTGATTGGGGCTTAATATTACAAGTCAGACAGCAAAGAATTCGTCAACTTATCATCATTTAGAGCACGTCATACTTTGTCTATTTACTTTTCTGAATTCATTTCTTTGCTTAATATGTCTGATATCTTGGTCTTGACATTTTGTTGCTAATTTTAATTCCTGTTCACACACACACACACACACACTACTCACACCCACTATGGACCATACCATATTATCACAGTTCTCAACATAGCAAGAAAACAATCCACGGTTTTAATGTATATCTGAGTAGAGTTTCAGCATTTACTCCATTTCATTCGAGGCTTTCCTTCATGTCTTTTCTTCTGTTTCAACTTAAAGGGCAGTGGACTTTCCTCTTGTGTTCTAACTACTGGTATGTTTTCAATTCTCCCCTCTCTCCAATTCTTCTTTCGTATATCCAAACATGTTTATTTCTGCATTTCAGTGTATTTCCCAAAGGCAGATTTGTACCCTTCTCCCCATCCTATGAAAACACAAGGAGATGCAGAATAAAATAATTTCTAAAAACTTCTTTTTAATACATGTTAGACACCAAACAATTTTTAAACAACTAAGCAATAAAAGCTAGCTGCCTATCAATCCCACAGCACGTGAAGGACACACATTTGTGTTGGCTTTTTAAAAAAGGGAACATCATCATTGTACTTCTGTAGGTTGAATGTGGACTGTAATTCACTAGACTGAACAGGATGTGTCAATGACAGAAGATTAGGAGTTTTGTTGGTAAGAAATGGGAATGTCTTTCCAGGATATTAATTATAATCTAACTAAGTCCAGCTGTTTGCCTTTTGCTCCTCTTAATACTTTGAAAGAAATATGGGCAATATAAATTCCATTGAGTTATCAAGAGAGAATATTATAACACTAGATCAGGGGTCAGCACATTGAAGCCCAGAGACCAGACCAGGCCTTCCTCCTGCTTCTGTCAGTACAGTGTTGTTGGAACACAGGGCATCCACTTGTTTACATACTGTCTGGCCGCTTTCATGCTAAAGCAGCAGAATTGAGCAGTCTGAAATGTTTACCATCTGGTCTATTACAAACAGTTTGTCAACCTCTGATACAGATATTCAGAGGTGGTGATATTTTTAAGCCTTTCTTTCCTAAAAAGAAGATGAATCAGTCAGTCAGGCTTATTCATGAGTCTCAAGGATACACCAATTATAAGAGTTGTTGTTTTAAACTTATCACAACAGGGCAGATTGTGTACGAAAGAATGATCCCTGCCTAGAATTTACAAAGACATTCCATTTTACTCAACCAGTACAATAAAATGTTTCTCAAATAGAGTAAGCATATAATTTATCATTACTTTAGAAAGTAAAGGGGGCATTATTAATAATTACGCTGAAACAGCAAGTATAAACTAGGAGTGTTAGGGCAAACCAAGATGTATATTTACCCTAAAAGGGTACATCAGTGTACCAGATTCAATAAAACCATAGTATGAAAGATAAACACACATGGCTTTAAGTTCAGTTCTTCTACTAAAGCATATTCATCTTCAGTACCCTTGAAACTGGAGTTTTAGCATAACTGTTAGGATACAAATGGATATTTCCAGTTCATATGGGGAGTTAACAGAAAATCTCTGGACCATCAGAAAATATTATGCAGTAATCATTACAGCTTTTAAAGAAAAAATTCAGCTTGAATAATTCTTGCTGTGATTGTCCACCTGGACAATAAGAAAGTAACAAATATAAGTTATTTTATTACTGACACTTTTACTTGTGTCCCAAAAGATTGGCAAGCTATAAAAGAATGGCTTTGAGCTTTTTGTCATCCTCTTCAAGGACAATGCCCTCAGATTGCCCTGTTCCATACTAGCATGGTGTGGGGAAGGAAGATGGAGATAACCAAGAGTACAAAGATCCTAAGGGTCCTTGTTCAATATCAACATCTTAAATATTTACCCTCCATCTACATCTAAACAACTCTAAAGCAAAAATATTCATCGTCCATGACCATTATTCTGCTTTGTTAATATTTTGCAGGAAGATCCCTAATCGAAGATTCATTTTACCCTCAGAAAAGTATTGAAGATATTGTAAACTGCCATGTATGTTGTAATCTTTAAAGGTATCCTCTTATACTTCTATCCAATGTATGTATGGATAAAGAAACTTAGTATGTACCGCTTACATTTGAAGTTTCTAATAGTATTCATAACAACTAACATTTGTGTGGTGCTTCATCTTTTACAAAATACTTTCAAATACATTCTCCTACCAGATTTTCACTGTATACCAATAAGTCAGTAATGCATGATTATTATTACCTGTTTCTTGTGAATAAAACTAAGGCTCAGAGAGATTAAAGGACTTGTGCAAAGTCACATAGCCAATAATTGCTACTACCAGGGTTGGTCTAGACCTTTGAACTCCAAATCCTAGGCGACCTAACCATATTGTCTTCTAACTTGTTATAAAGTAGTAATGCTATTAATAACTGTGAAAAAAAATGAAAATGTCCTTGACCTGTTGGAGAAGAGGCCAAAACAAGCATGAACCTTATTGCAGATTAGTTACAAATACTAAAGGAAAACTATAGGTATTACAGTTAAATGTGAACTATCTTTGTGGTTTTAGTATAATCAAAGTCAACAGGGACGAAAAGAAGCTTAACATATAAGTGGTTAATAAATGTACAGTAGGCTAGTGGCAGTGGTTCATGTCTGTAATCCCAGCACTTTGGTAGGCCAAGGTGGGTGGATTGCTTGAGCCCAGGAGTTTGAGACCAGCCTGGGCAGCATGGTGAAACCTCATCTCTACAAAACAAAAACAAAAACAAAAATTAGCTGGGCTGTGCTAGAGTATACCTGTGGGGTCCCAACCACGACTTGGGAGGCTGAGGTAGGAATAGCTGGGACCCAGTCTGGGAGCCTGGGAGGTCAAGGCTGCAGTAAGCCGAGATCATGCAGTGGTACTCCAGCCTGGGCAACAGAGTAAAACCTTGCTCAAAAAAAAAAAAAAAAAAAAGAAGAAGAAGAAGAAAGGAAAGAAGGAAGGAAGGAAGGAAAGAAAGAAAATAAAGACAGAAAGAAACTAATTATTTCTTAGTTATAATTAATTGAAGTATATTTTGTCCACTGATGTTATCTCCTGGGTATGGCAGCATATAACAGAAAACATCCGCATAACAATGGCTTAAACCAGATTGAAATTTATTTCTCTAACAAAGGAAGTCTATATGTAGCAGCTAAGGCCTGAATAGAACCTTAAGGGTCACCAAATCCCCTTCAACTTTCTATTCTGCCATCCCGAATATATGTTCCACATCTCAGGAGTTCAAGGTGGTAAACATAGCTACAGCTATAACATCTATGATACAAGAGACAAGAAAGAAGAAGAAAGAAAAGTGCCTCCTCTTGAGGAGACCTCTTAGAAGGTGACACATGATCCTTTGGCTTATATTTGTTGGCAGAACTTTTTCACGTGGCTGAATATAGCTGCAAGAGAGGCTAGAAGATATCTTTAGCTGGGTCAACTCAAATTAGAGTCTTGTTACTAGAAGGAAGGGACTCTGAAGGCTATAAGAAAGGGATTGCTATTTGCAGAATAGAATAGACAAATAGCAATCTCTGCCACAATCACCTTATTAAAAAAAACATAAAATCTGTTTTAGAGAAAAGATACAAAATTTTGTTGTTTTTTTCTACTGTGTCAGCCTCTTGATATACATTATGCATCAATCCTTGAGGTCACTTTCATTAGTCCATATGACAAAGTAAAAAAAAGTAAACCACAGGCAAGTTAAACAACTTGTTCCTATTTCTATAATTAGCAAACGTGGTGTAGAAGCCCATTTTCTTTCCACTATGCATCCTTATCTCCCTATTTATTTTTAAATTGTACTTTAAGTTCTGGGATACATGTGCAGGTTTGTTACATAGGTATACAAGTGCCATGTATACTTTTTTTTTCTTTGCTGCACCCATCAACCCATCATCTAATCAGGTATTTTTCCTAATGCTATCCCTCCCCTAGCCCCTGTCCCCCAACAGGCCCATGTGTGTGATGTTCCCCTCCTGTGCCCATGTGTTCTCATAGTTCAGCCACCATTTATGAGTGAGAACATGCAGTGTTTGGTTTTCTGTTCCTGTGTTAGTTTGCTGAAAATGATTCATCCATGTCCCTGCAAAGAACGTGAACTCATCCTTTTTTATGGCTACATAGTATTCCATGGTGTATATATTTCTTTATCCAATCTATCATTGATGAGCATTTGGGTTGGTTCCAAGTCTTTGCTATTGTGAATAGTGCTGCAATAAACATACATATGCATGTGTCTTTATCGTAGAATTATTTATAATCCTTTGGGTATATACCCAGTTATGGATTATTGGGTCAAATGGTATTTCTAGTTCTAGATCCTTGAGGAAACTCCACACTGTCTTCCACAATGGTTGAATGAATTTACACTCTCACCAACAGTGTAAAAGCATTCCTATTTCTCCACATCCTCTCCAGCATCTGTTGTTTCCTGAGTTTTTAATGATCACCATTCTAACTGACATGAGATGGTATCTTATTGTGGTTTTGATTTGCATTTCTCTAATGACCAGTGATGATGAGCTTTTTCTCATCTGTTTGTTGGCCAGATAAATGTCTTCTTTTGAGAAGTGTCTGTTCATATCCTTTGCCCACTTTTTGATGGCGTTGTTTGTTTTTTTCCTTGAAAATGTGTTTAAGTTCCTTGTAGATTCTGGATATTAGCCCTTTGTCAGATGAATAGATTGCAAAAATTTCCTCCCATACTGTAGGTTGCCTGTTCACTCTGATGATAGTTTCTTCTCCTTAATTATTTTTAATGGAAAATTAGTCAAATAGAAAAAGAAATTGAGGGAAACTTAATTGCTTGGTGAAGAAAACAGGATTTAGGAAGGGTATGCATGCATTCGTTTATTCATTCATTCAGGAAACATTAACGGTTCCTGCATGTCTTCCTTTCTGTCTTCAAGTAGAGAGTTTTTTGCTTTTTAACTGAAGCCAAAATATCAATAAAGATCAGAATGTTTGAGTCAGAGGGGTTTGCAGATTATCTAGTCAGACCACCTCCTTAAAATGAAAATGAGGTCTGATATAATAATAAATTTGTCATATTTTATTTCTCAAAAGAACAAGGGACAGGAAATAGATCTCTCTTTAAACTAGAATTAAAAAAATATGTCCCAGGATCATGCGATAGAAAATATATCACTGAGGGAGGTCATGAAATCTCAAATCCTGGATGTTTTTAAGAAATTGGAAAAGTATCAGTTCTAGAGGATTTCCCATTTTCTTGGATCAGATAACTGCTTCAGACCAATTCCAGTTCTATGATGCCAGGAATGCAGGGATTTTATTGGGATAAATGGTGCTGTTCTGCATCTGCAATGGGACTAAACTTCATTTGGGTTTAAACCAGGAATTTAAACCAGGGCTTACTGTGTTCAAGCACATGATTAGATATATTTTCAAATAGAAAGAGACTAAAGTGGGAATTGTTTCTTATCTTGTTTATAACAAATAGATTTCTGGAAGTAAGAAAACTACATTATATGTGTAGAATTTCATTCATTGGGGAGCTTTTCTGCCTTCTCCCTTTCTCTGCTTGTCTCTGTTTTCAAGCATTTAATTATAAAGGCTTTATTTTACTATAGTTATCACAGTTGTTCGATTTAGACAGAAGTTGATGATCCTGTGTGTAATTCCATGGCCCTGGGCATCCCATTACTGTAGAAATCATCTCTGGAGTTGGCAATTTACCAAACTGACTTTCCACCAAGAAACACAGAGCAGAGGTGGTAAAAGCAAACTGTCGCACTGGTAGAAGCAGCAGCTGCTCTCGAAGCAGCAGAAATGGTCTGCTGAAAGAGTGGAAATTCAATCCCTGTATTTATACTAGTGGGACATAAGCAGGCCTGTGCCAAACATAGAGTCACATTTTTCCCATTGTTCAAAATAGGGTGTGATACACAGATGCCATGATTGGTATCTAATTAATATGTTTTTAAGGAGTCCAATTCTATCCCGGTGTTCCTATTTATTCAATTCAATTGTTTTTAATTGTTCTGGCATTGTTCACTTCACTGAATAAAAATGGAAGGAAGGAAGGAAGGGAAGGAGGGAGGGTGGGAGGGAAGGAGAAAAGGCGGGTCAGGAATGAGACAATGTTATAATGTTACCCCAAAACATAGTTCTTTGATATGAAGCGGCTCCAAGGTGTCTCTGATCTTCTCCCCCAACCCCCCGTCTCTCAATCCTCTGTTTCTCCCAAAGTATAGGATGAAGTTGTACTCTGAAGTTTCCTTATCAACCTCCAAGCTGGAATTGCCAGAAAGAAACACAATGGCCTTTATTCCCCTCCCTGAAATATCATTAACCAGAGAAGATTAAAATTCATATCACAGAGGAAGAGATTGAAAACTAAACACTACACCAGAAGCCCAGACAAACTTTATCCTAAACCATCATCTGCTATTGGTCCCACCTAATATCCAAAGAAAGTTATTTACTAACCATTGTCTGAGTATTAGGCCCATTGAGTTCCCTCCAAAAATCATGTATTATCCCTCTGATTGCCACATTTCCCCCATCTACACTTCCCCTGTGAAGAAGGGTGTATAAGCATCAGTACCTGATTGGGTTATTGGGGCATCCTATTCCTGTGATTTTCCTGGACCATAGAGGGTAAAATACATTTGTATGTATACCTTTTTCTTCTAATTATCTGCCTTTGTCAGTTTTCAGTAAGACTTCAGAGTGGGGAGGGGAAGTTTTCTTTTGGCCCCTATGGAAGGAAAAAACAAAACAAGAAAGGAAGGAAGGAAAGAAGAAAGGAGAGAAGAAAAACGAAGGACAAAAGAGCTACCAAAATGTGTGACTTGACTTTTTCATATGATGCATTTTTACTGAAGTGAACACTTTTGTTTATCTTCCTTAAAACTGTTCATTAAAAACCTTCCTCCACAGCTAGAATCACACAGGAAATAAAAGTGGGTGTGCATCTAAACAGAGGACTGCTACCTTGAATTTTGTAGACAAAAGTGGTCCCCTCAAGTTATTCTCACTTGTTCAGGGAACTTGAAGGGACAGTGAGATGAACTTCTTCTCACTATGCTCTCAGTTTGATTTTCCTGTTTCCCATCTTCCTGCCTTCAGGGCAAGTGCAGAAAGATGGTTGGGACCATGACAATGCCAAATAGCAAGAGTCCCAGTTTAACAAGGTTTGAAAATGTGAATTTATGACAGGTGACATCAGCTTATAAAATCTGTGTTTGTTATTTTCAAATCACACTCATCGAGAAAGATAATAGTATCACAAGACATTGAAAAAAGTGTATTTGATCAATTTAAAATAGGAAAAAAATGCAATCCAGGCATTTTTATAAACATTCCTTTCAAATTTGGTAAAATGCTTTGAACCCATGTCTTGAGATGAAAAAACTGGAAGCTACTTACTTTTTCATCTTAGATGAGTAATAAAATATGGCAGTTAAGTAAGCTGCTGATATTTATTTTAATTCTGATCTAATATTGTCGGGTACAAAACAAAGATGGTAAAAATTGACAGAAGGATTATGTACCTTACCACCTTCTCCCTGTTACTTCTGAGGAAAGTTGGATGTTCCCAAAGCCCTTATCATTTTTCCTCACTTCCTAAGAAAAGGCAGAATCCCTCTTTCACGAGGTCAACATTCTGAGGCTTCATAAGACCTCTACTTTTAACATGTTTGCTTTTATATTTTGGAAAAAATAATGCTACACAAAATAAAATATTGAACCACTCTCAAATCTCCTTACTTTTCTGTTTCTTCCCTTGCATTTTATCCCTTTGGATTAAGTAGGCGAAAACATTAGGGAGATGGTGTTACCCAACTGAAAGGAAAGCTAATGGGGAATATGATCTCATATTACCAGAGGTTAGCAGAGAGCTACTTTAATATGACAGCTAATATAACTCATTTATGTGATTACTCAAAAAGAAGAATGCCATTGGTGTCTAGTTACATCCCAGTGGTTACAATTAGATAGGCCAGATGGATGGAGTCCAGCGAGACAGGCTGACAAACCTGCAGACAGGTCAGCAGGGACGTGACTGGGGCAAGGTGGACTTCATGAATCAGGCAAGAGAAAAGGCGCCCTAATTAATTATAGGCTTTTTAATCCTGAGGTTCTTAAATAAAATCTAGAGAAAAAGGACTAGCTTTGAGGTCTATTTGCCAACTCCAAGCCAAGCATTTTGAATAAGCAGTTTTCTGTAATGGATGATGACTATTGACTATTAAAGTCATCTTAGGTTGACTTTTAAAATAATATACTTGAAAGCCAAAGCCTCCTAAGAAAAGTAGGTTACTATGCTTTGAGCAAGTCCATGGTTATAAAATTACTTTGCTTCCATCAGCAAACATACTGTGGTCAGAGATACAGAGAATGGTAGGGCCAAAAGGGACCTTAAGCTTGTCTGAACTCTTTATTATACATATTAGACAGTCCCATCACCTGGGGTCCCATCAGGAAATAAAAGGTACATTTGAAAAGTTTAATTAAATAGAGTCTTTTGAAGGGACTATTTACTGAGATCTGGGCAGAGTTAGGGATGTTGAAGCTCTCTGGGACCAGCTACAGTAGAAAGCTCTTACCACCCCTCAGCTGAAGGAGAAAAACAGGGAGCTGGAACCTGGCAAGAGCTGAAGCTGTGGGCAGGAGTCACCTAACAGAAGTGGAGGCCATAGAGGAACAAGCCACTGCCACTCCACAGTCCCGCACAGAGTGAGTGTGGTATGTGTGTGTGTGTGTGCATGCGTGCAGGTGCACACACCCTCACACATGCACGTGTGTGTGTATACGTATACGCAAAGGTAAGGGGGTAGTATCTCCCCAACTTCTTTCCTCAAACCCCCTGATCTCCTGTTGGTGGACTCCCTTCCACCAAACCCAAGGAGAAGCAAAAGAATAAGGAAGGCGCCACAAAGATCAGTTCCTAGGTTCAGAGCAGGGCAAAGCAGGGAGGAGTATAAAGCTGGTGAAAGATCAACAGAGAATCACTAGCACAGAAGCTGCAGCCGGAGAGGAGAAATGATTCCCAAAGGCTAATTGGTATAGGGCTAGGACTGGGATCTGGCCTTTGGATTCTCACACATGGAAGCTTTTTGCATTTTAACCACCAGGCTTTCCAAGACTAAAAATGAGTTTCAAAAAATATCAGATACTCTCCTTTGGGAAGCTCTTCCTGAATGTAGCAAATCTGGGAAAAGCCTGGCTTCTCTAACGGCAGATGTTTGAAGCTCAGGGTTGAGAGGACTGTGGGGTGTGAGCTTCTCAGATCCCAGAGCCTCTACAGCAGCTGACCCAGCAGAGCCAAGCACATGGTGGCTTTCAGCAGCATGTGGGTGTGAGTGTCAAGTTATAGATGAATGAAACTGTCTTTACAAACCACCCACCAGGATTGCAATCTCCAAATAAGCATTGTGCCCTTCTTTCTGTGTGGCTGTATGGGAGACTAACATTGCTACACTGATTCTGCTATTGCTCAAGTCACTTTTGAACTTCTCCTTAGAGACGATCTTTGGAGCCAATCCATGTGTCAGAAAAAACTCAGTGTCTCAAGAGGTTACTTATCAGCTGTATTGTTTTAACTTTTGCTTGATTTTCTAGCCAACTTTAATATCATTTATCAAACTTGACTTGATACAAAATGTGATAGAGTCCAAATATCAAACCCACTCTCAGAATACAAAGATTTATCACACTTGAAATGTATCAAAAACATAACAGCAAGCTCAAAAGTAGTATATTAGTTACAGTTCTCCAGAAAACAGAACCAATACTAGATATAAAATGAGAAATTGGCTTATGTGATTACAGAGGCTGAGAAGTACCACAATCTGCTGTCTGCAAGCTACAGATTCAGGAAAGTTGGTGATGTAATTTAGTCCAAGTTCTAAGGTCTGAGACCTGGGGAGCTGATGGTGTAAATCCCAGTCCGAAGGCAAGGGAAGATGAGAGGAGATGTTCCAGCTCAAGTGGTGAGGAAAAAAAGGAGCAAATTCTTCCTTCCTCCATCTTTTTATTCTGTTTAGGTCCTCCACAGATTGAATAATGCTCCCCTCCTATACATACACACACACCACACATACACACTCTTTGGAAGACCAATCTGTTTCACAGAGTCCACTGATTCAAATGCTAATTTCATCCAGAAACACCTTCGTAGGCACACTCAGAAATAATGTTTAATCTGGATACCCCACGGCCTAGTCAAGTTGACACATGAAATTAACCATCACAAACAATGCACCAAGTGGAAGCTCAAAAGTCATGGAACAATGGCAGCCTTTTGAGAATAATTAAACAATTGTCTCTTAAAGTGTCAGAGTTGGGATGGGCAAGGTTTATTTGAATATGGTCAGCCTCATACTGTGTTTGAAAATACATCACTTAATATTAGGTAATACGTGAATTGGCAACATTTATCAGAGAAAAGAATTATAGCTATGTAAATACTATACATGCACTTTGAAAAGTAGAATTATGAGTGGTGTTACAGGATTTTCTCATTTGGAAATGTCTGTTATTGTTACCATTGTCTATGCATTACAGATACTCCTCAACTTAAGATAGGGCTGCTTCATCTGATGCTGAAAATATCCTAAGTCAAAAATGCACTTTTGACTTAGGATATGTTCAACACATGATGGGTTTATCCAGACATTGTCTCATCATAAGTCAAGGAGCATACAGAATGCTATGGGAAAAAAATCATAAGTTGAATTATTGTAAGTTGGAAACCATCTGTATTTATAATTATAAAACCATAAAATAAAGACACATTGTTTTATGGAAATATTTCATAAATGCAATGAAAGGAGATGAAACACAGAAAGAAATGTGACCATATGGACATAGCATATGTGTATAAGCTGCACATGTAATGCTTGTACTTTGCTCAAATATAGACATATCCTATTCTCACTGATTTGAGACAAAGAAAATGTGGCATATATTTTGCTTTTAATACATCCTCCCACCCTCCTTATGAAGCAATGGAGAAAAAGATGCTTGAGATCTTTGTTTTTCTTTTTTGAGAGGGAGTCTCACTCTGTTGCGTAGGCTGGAGTACAGTGGCACAATCTCGGCTCACTGCAACCTCCGCTTCCCGGGTTCAAATAATTCTCCTGCCTCAACCTCCCAAGTAGCTGGAACTACAAGCATGCACCAATATGCCCAGCTAATATTTGTATATTTGGTAAAGACAGGGTTTCACCATGTTGGCCAAGCTGGTCTTGAACTCCTGACCTCAGGTGATCCACCCACCTCGGCCTCCCAAAGTGCTGGGATTACAGGCGTGAGCCATTGTGCCCGGCCGAGATCTTTGTAAAGGGTTCTTGCACACTAAGAACAGATTACAGAAAAGATGATTTGGAAGAGAGAATAAATGGAAAAGTTGAAATGGACATTGATTAATCAAACTTCGACACAGGATTCAACATGTAGTCACGGTCACTGGAAACCCAATAAATTTGATAGTATTTATGATTTAGTATGTTTTCCTTATTACTACATGTTGATTTTTGTCAACATCAGGCCTATCTGCTTTGTAGAATAATTATTATTACCATATGCATAAAGTTTAGAATTTTAGAAAATTGGTGATGGGGTGTAGGGAACACAAAAGGAAAGCAGAGAAATGATTTTAATGTTACTTAAGAGATACGTCTTGATTTCTTAAATGTAACCACATTTACTTGTTTGGGGAGGGAGGAGGTGAGAGATCTATACTGCAGTTTTATCACCTGTCTCCAGCAAGTTTTGCACTTCATTAAATTGCTTAGGGTTGTACTAGCAATCCCTCCAACACATAACTCAGAGATGTGGATATTGGTTTTATTGTTCTCTCATTTCCAAAGGAAAAAATAGTGTTTGTTAAGTTTAATGTATTTGCTTTCCTTCTATAAGCAGATGCTGCTGGGGTTTTTGGTTTTTCATTTTTGGATTTGTTTTTGTTTTTTAGAATCTTATTGGTTTCTTTTAAAAATCATGTGTAGCCTGACCTCCTAACTCAAACATTTGGACAGTATACATAATTGAAATATCCAATGTCCCCTTATTAGCCAGAACAAGGCAAATCAAATCCCTATTTACAGTGCAAATGTAGAAATACCAGTTGAAGCCAACAATTCAACGTGACCCTCTGCCAAGACATCCTGTAACCTGTTCTGTGTCAGTCCTTCAGTCTTCCTCACCTACACAGAGCTGCTGGAGCTTGAGCATTGGAACAGGTAGTTCAGTGAGAAGAGGTTTGCTACAATAACCTTAAGTATAGCTCATACCTACATGAGATCAAGTAGGAAAACATGAATGTGTTTAATAATTAAATTTCAGGTGATAAATCATTGGCAGATATCGACATTGACTTTTGAAAAGCAAATGTAAATGCTCATCTCTGATCGAACAGATTTTGTGGACCATGGCTGTGGTATGGAGGAGGAGGAGAAGGAGGAGCATGCATGGCTCCATGCTGGCCACACCTGCGTCTAATCCTGAAACCACTGCTCACTAAGTGTTCTTGAGCACATAATTCCTCTGAGCCTGATTTTCTTCATCCTTAAGTATGGAAATAATAACATCATAATAACCCAGGGACACTGTGAGGCTCAAACAAGATAGTTTGTGTAAATTTCCTAGTGCATAACTATTTTTGAATAAATAATAAACATTGTTTCTGTTCTTTTAGGTTTCAGGATTAACTAAGTTATTACACACACAGAAAATTTGCCCAACTAGTTTTCCAACTGGGTTTCTCAGCTACTACCTGGACAACTATTGCTACAACCTGCTTAGAACTCATTTTGATATTTTCTGTATTTCAGGGCAAGCTGAGTACAGGGAAACTCAATTGTCTTTTAGAATGATATTAAAAGTTATCAGCAGCTTCCAAAATGTGGGTGCAGATAAAACCAAAATAATGAAACCCCTGAGAGCATCTGGGTGGAGGTATGTGTGTCCAGGATAGGATCCAGTTCTCGGGGGTGGGGGGTGGTGGGGGGCTGTAAAACCATTCAGTGTTTTCTCCCTAGGAAGGCTATGCCCATGGCACTAGCTGGAGCAAAATCTAGGGAACACAAGAGCTGGCCTGGAGATGGTCATTCAGGAATCATCTAGGTTAGGATGAAGCCATGAGAGAGGTGTTACCTTCTTGGAGGATGAACATGTTCTGAGAAAGAGGCAGAGAACTAAATCTACCCCTGGGGTTTCACAATTAAGTAGCTCAATTTACCCTCTTCCATTTTGAGTTGCCTACTATGTCACACATTTCCCAGGCATTAAAGCCTGGGTATTCCAGTATGGGAAGTGTATTACCAATATATATGTGAATAAAAGCTCTCATCACTCTTTCGTGTAACACATTTTTGTGTTCAAAAAGGAATTTGATGAGTTATTGAACAAAACCTCAGAATGGTTTTCAAAGGCCTAGGACTTGGATCCCTTCACTGCTACCTTCTAGCCGTGGACTGTCAGGCAGCGGTTGACATCCTGAGCCTCAGTTTTCTTATCTAGTTTCTTATTTCACCGTATGAGGTCATGAGGATTACATAAATTAACATAATCTGAAGTGCACTGAGCTTAATAGGCACTCAATAAATGTATAATAACGTTGATAAGCCAGTTCTTATGCCCTGCCCATTGATGGAAAACGCTGATGACAATAATGATGTCCTGTACTTGAACTGTCAGCTCGGGTACTTTGTGTGAGAGAGCAAACGAAAACAACAGACAGAGTAACTAACCAACCAGCTAACTAACTAACTGCTTAAAACCTGGCTTTGCCCCCTTCTCCCAGAGCCTGTATTTGTGCCCACGCACCCAACACTCTCATCACTGGTGGCTTCTTCTTTTGCATGACTCTACATCCCAATCTCCTTCATGTGGGCGGGAGATTTATTTATTATATCTTTTTCTCAAAAGTTCACAAACAATCTGAATACATATCCATGACCTCTTCTGATTTGTTAATAAATAAATGCATATTAAGGGCCCTTAATTTGCATATTAAGGGCCAACTCTTTGTCTTCACTGAGAGCGAAATTTGCCCTTAATATGCATTTATTTATGAGACAGGGCCACAGTGGGGGAGCCTATAGATGCTGAATAGCATTTGAGCACACATACAAAGTGAGTTAAACACAGATGATGCTGACTGAGGTGGGACGAGGTGCTCTCTATGGCAGAGTGTTCAGGAGGCTTCTGTTCCACTGGATAAACTTATGAAGAGTCTCTCTTGCCAGGTCAGCTTTAAAGAAAAACAAAGTCTCAGTGCGGGGGATTGCTTTAAAAACAGGTTCACTCTGCATCCTGGGTCTCTAGCTTCTGGACAGTCCCAAGAAGATGGAATCAAACTTCAAGAACAATCTTTCGTGTTCTACAAATCAGAGACAACAGCTTGGTTCCTTGGTTTTCTATCTTTCCTAGAGAAATGCTTGTGTCTTCCACATGTTTTCCATATAGCAAAATGTAACCACTTACTTTATTTCCATCTCTTATCCCTATACTGGATTTTATTGCTGTCATTTCATTATTAAATCACTGTGGAGTTTGCTACATTAGAGCTAAGGAGGAACTGGATTACAATGTATAGGACAGTCTTGTAATTTCCAACAGGAGCTGTCTGAATGAACACATTGTTTCATTTTATTTCTCTGGAAAGATCACATATTATAATCACTATTCACAGTATACTGTGTAAAATGATCTTTGTTTGTTTTCTATAATAGATACTGTGTCATTTAATTAATTTAGACTAAAGAAGAGCAATCAACATTCAGTAACAACATTCCCTTAGGGGATATAAAAGAAAAATTTTCCACACTCTACATAGCAGTTAGAGCAAAGGAGGTGCTGATATTTATTTATGAACATCAGTGCTCATAATTATAAGCAACAGAACTCTGGCTGATTTCAGCAGAGAAGCATCATGTATGAGAAGAATATTGGATATTTCACAGATCACAGTGAGGGCTGGAGAAGGAGACTTCAGGCTCAGCAGCCAAAGACAATAGTCACAATCATGACAAGAGCAGGCCTGATGAGAAAAACCCTCCCTACATTCACCAAACAGGAGATGATGCCACTTAAGCCACAGCCACTGCGGCATTTGGAACTTGGTCACCTGCGACTATCAAGTAATATCAGCCCCTGAGAAAGTGCCTGCATAACGTCTGCTTCTCTGCTTCTTTGGCTTCTGATTCTGCCCGCCGTGGTTGAGTTTGATTCTTGAAGGCCAGGTCATGAGCTCATGCTCTCTTCACCAGAGAAGCTGGGAAAGCGAAAATATGGCAGTTTCCACTTTTATAGTTGGAGTGGGTTCTACCTGTTTCTGAAATTCAAAGGTATGGAAGTCCCCAAGTGCATGAAGCACTGCACAGAATTTTTGTAAAAGGACAAAAGCTCCCTCAAATCAGCATTGCCAGGAATGGGACCTCCAATACCCTCAACCTCCCAGTCACAGAAGGATGTCAGGCCCTTCCCTTGAGCTAAACAGGTAACCCAGCATCCTGGCCTGCCTTGGAGAAAAGAATGAATTACCACTGGTAAGAATGAATGCAAGAAGACATCTTTTCCCCCAGTACTGTGCTTTCCCCCAATACTGCAGCAAACTTAGCTGCATAAAATATGCAGCTCTCATGTTGAATTCTTTTTTTTTTTTTAAGCTGGCCTTGATTAGATTTTAAATTGAGTGAAACGTCCTATTTTGTGCCTTTGTCTCCACTTACTGAGAACAACATGTTCTTTTTGATGGGCCCAGAAGACTAAAGACTTGGATTTGCAACCATGGTTTGAAAGAAAACTATGAAAATGTGATTCCTTTTGGAACATTCATTTGACCATAAGAAACTCTACAATTGGTTTGGAACAACAGTGGGATAAAAAATCAGTACAGGGTAAAGAAAAATACTAGCAATGGGTAAAAGAACCAGATAGCTTACCAGGCATTTATAGAGCTCAAGTCCAAGATTCCAAGATAGGACATAATCAAAAAAACAGCTGCCTCTTCCATAATTGCATTTTAAAATCTCATTCTATGCACACAAAATTTCCCCCTACTCTCTGATGCATGCTTTTGTTGATATGTTTTTTTTTTATTAAGATAGATTTATTGGTCAAAGTTTTAATTTTAATTCTCAGGTTTATTTAAAAGAAGGCAGTTTCACAAGCTGGTTGTTCTGGATATTTATGGAAGATGAGGCAAAGAAGCTGAGATAGCCAAGAGAAAAAAAAAACAAAAAAAAAAACAACTCTGCGGTTTAGCATTCTTGTCCCTGTAGGATCCTTCCTTATATTATGGAAATTTCTGCAGACCTTAGGCCATGAGTATTGAACAGATCTCACCTTCCACAGCTTCTCATTGACCTACAGCACAATATAGAGTTTTTTGAACATAAAAGAATCATTGACAACCTCTCTATTACTCTAAGAAATTGTTTACCCATGTGATAAAGAAGCCTCTCAAACTCCCTTAATTAAAAGTATGTTACATCGATGACCCACCTTCCTGGTGGAGAAACTGAAATCCACCCAGCCTCTTTCTCCCCTACCAATTAGATCACTTTCTCTGTTTGCATCTTCTATCCTATTAGCTCTGGGGTATCACAAGGATGATTTACTTCTGCATTCCATGCTGTCAAGTTAAAGAACAGATTGCCCAGGGTCTTGAACATCTCTGGGTAATTGAAGCTTTTGCCTTTGGGGTTATTACTTTTTAATCACACTATTTGAGGAGTTTGGGTGAGGAAAGCACTGAAGGTGTGTCTGCCTGATTTGTCTGTCCTACTCATTTCAGCCTACTAAGTTGGGTGGTGACTAATTCAGAAAAAAAAAAAAAAGGCAGACCTCAGTTACCCCTCCTTTTATGATGCTGTCTGGATAGCTGTGCCCACATGATTTCAATGTTCTTGCATCTGATAACATTAAGGTATTTAAGCTGGAGAGAAGCAAGAAAAGAGGTCAAAGGAACAAGAAAAGAAGAAGACATCCTGCTGAGTCTGTCCTTACAATAGTAATGATCATTTTGCAGAGATGTGTGGATTTTTCAGAAGAGTCAGCCAGGGCAGAGCTTTGATACTGCTTAAAATTTACATGATGGCTTTAATTTGAAAACAATTAAAAAAAAACAAACAGAAGAAGGAGAGAAAGAAGGTAAGCAAGGAAGCAGCATTTCTCTGGACGGCACTGCTTTTCTAGCTACTAGTGGCATCCATGATGTTTCTCTTTTTTAAAAAGGCATTTGTGATTCAGTAAACTATACTTTAACATATTACAGCTTTTAAAGGGAAATTTCTTTACACATGGCAACATATAAGGAACAAAATATGATTGAATTATTGTATAGGTTAATTAACAAAGTTAGTTAACAAGAGTACATTTTAATTATATATAACAATGCATCTTTTTCTTATCTTTAAAAAATTTTATAAATGAATGGCTTTATTTTGTATAAGATCAAATTGAAAAATGAAAAGCAAACTGTTAAATGAGCCATCCAATCACCATCAAACTTCTGAGTGTTTTCTCCAATCATGTGGATCTCATTCACTCACTCAACATTTAATGAAATGACTTCTATACTAGACATTATGCTGCATAGGGGTGAGGAGATACACAATGAGTTATGTATAATTCTTGAACCTCAAGAGCTCGGTCTAGAGAGTTTGTGTATATTAGTTTCCTAGTGCTACTGTAAGAAAACAGCATAAATTTTGTGGCTCAAAAAATAGAAATGTATTCACACACAGTTCTGGAGGCTAGAAGTCCTAAATGAAGGTGTGGGGTAGGCCTGGTTTATTCTTGGGGGCTCACAGGAAAATGTATTCTTCTAGATTCTGGTGGTTGCTGACAGTCCTTGCATACCTTGGCTTGTAGCAGTACAACTCCAATCTCTGCCTCTGTCATTACATGGCCTTCACTGCATGTGTTTGTGTCCAAATTGTCCTCTTCTTATGAGGACACTGATCATTGTATTTAGGAAGCACCCTAATCTAGTATGACTTTTTCTCAAATTCATTGTATCTGCAAATACCCTATTTCCAAATAAGGTCACATACTGAGGTACTGAAGGTTAAGAATTCAATATATCTTTTTTCAGAGCAGACACAATTCTACCCATAACACCATCCAACAGGACCCTACACAGAGGTTAGAGGATCTTGACTGAAAGATCCTGGAGGTGTACCACCAGTGTCCAGGGACCGCAGAAAGCACTGTAAGTGACTTGTCACAGGCAGTTCAGGGAAATGGAAGATGGAGGATGGCTTCAACCATCTGTCCTAGCAGAATGAACCACCACCATTATAGAAGTCAGTCAAGTAACCCCTTTCCTGCTAGGTCACCAGACCAAGCTGAGGGGGAAATAGAGAAGTGGACCACAGCCCCCGTCCCACCACAGGTTTACAAGATCCATCTACATGAAGACAGAAGACATAACCTGAAATGAAGTTTAGAGTTTTGATTATTAGATAGGGCTAGACATATTTATTATTGGCTTGAGACTTTTTGAGGACTAAAGTGACCAGAGATGTGTTACTCAAGAGTGAGCAGAAAAGGCATGAACCTACTTGATTTTCATCTAAGAAGGTGACAGGGCAAAGAACTATCCTATAGACTGGGTAGGTAAGGCAGTCATGAGGAAAGAATAAAGTTGCTTTCAGTTTTACCTGACAGAGCACAGCTTGTTCCTCACATACCTTAAAATAAAAATGGGTGCTTGGTGTGTTTGGATAAAGAGGCTGTGATGTAGCCTGTGTTAAAAGAATTAGCCATTAGGCAAAGACAACTCCAGTGCCTTGGGTTCCTACATAAGCAAATCAAAACTCATCTCAACAGAAACAGTAAAATAAATTTGATCTTAACCAGTCAGAAACCTCCAACTAGAGACTTTACCAATCAGAAACTGACAGCTAACCTCTAACTAGGGACGTTCCACCAGATTATGCCCAAATTAGTCAAATGCCTAGTTGTAGCTGATCAAGTACTACAGTCTCTCCTTACTTGTGGGAGATTGGTGTTAGGACCCCCACGAATATAAAAATCCAAGGATGCTCAATTACCTTGCATAATTTATTTGCACATTACCTATGCATGTCCTCCCATATACTCAAATTATCAGTAGATTACTTAAATACCTAATACAATATCTACACATCACTTCATTTGATTGGATTCAAGGTAATACTCAGTGCATAACAAATTAAAGCTTCACTTTTTGGAACTTTGTACAATTTTCTTTTCCTGGATATCTGTGGTTGGTTGAATCTGTGATGTGAAGCCCATACATACAAATGGCTGACTGTAATCATTTTGCTACAGTGTTTAGCCTACCAAAGCCCACTGCTCAGGCTGTTAAAGCAGAACTCCCTGAACCTCTTCTGGTTTTGAGTGCTACCTGATTCCTTCATTGCTCAAATAACTCTGTTCAATTTATTTTGTCTGTACAGTTTTGTTTTTCAATTCCTGAGATAGTGATGTGCCTACACCCTTCTATCCCCTCAAGACTTTCCAAATTCTGTAGCTCTTGAGAACATCCAAAAAGTTCCTAGAACCACTGGAGACAGTCTTGGAAGGCAGTTGAGGTTTGAGAGCCATATGCTCAACTCTGATGGGGGCGAGCCAAGGTTGATATTGCTATGTCCTAGGCTCTCCATGTTCCCCATGTGCGACAGACCCAATGCTAGACTTGGCTGAGCCTCGGAAGACTGGCAGCTCCAAAGGGCCACATCAAAGTTATGGGAGGCAGATAGAAGGCAGGGTGGGTTTCATGGCACTGATTTGCATGGGTATCCCTCTTTCTGCCTGTGACAACTCAGTGACAGAAAAATCTTCCTATGTTGACAGTTCTGTGACAGCAGGTCCCAAGTTAGATCAGCTAGAAACATCTCCTCCAGAAGTTAAGACTGGCCTTGGAAAAAAGGTGGAACAAGAGACATAATCCCTACCTCAGTGGCAGTGGAGGTGACTAAGGAGGGCTTAAGGATAAAATGTCTCACTCCAAAGTCAGAGCAATGATCTGTAGTTTGGCATTCATCCTCTAAATGGGTTGGGGGGGAAATTTGAATTAGATCTCTTATCTACTCCCAAGGATGCAATTAGAAGGAACTGAATTATTTGATAATTAAGAGTTTTCTCCATATTCAATAAATGGTTCTAGGATAACTGGCTAGCCATGTGCAACAGACTGAAGCTGGACTTTTTCCTTACACCATATACACCATGTCTTGAGTTATCTATCTTGAGAATCAACTCAAGATAGAATCAAGAATTATATGTAAAACCCAAAACTATAAAAAGCCTGGAAGACAACCTAGGCAATACCATCCTAGACAAAGGAATGGACAAAGATTTCATGACAAAAACACTAAAAGCAATTGCAACAAAAACAAAAATTGACAAGTGGGATCTAATTAAACTTAGGAGCTTCTGCACAGCAAAATACAAGAAAATACTTGCAAACTATGCATCCAACAAAGATCTGATATCCAGCCTTTATAAGGAACTTAAATTTATGGGAGAAAAACAACCCCATTAAAAAGTGGGCAAAGGACATAAACGGACACTTTTCAAAAGAAGACATACTTGGAGCCAATAAGCATACAAGAAAAAGCTCAATATCATTAGAGAAATGCAAATCAAAATCACAACAAGATACCATCTCACACCAGTCAGAATGGCTATTACTAAAAAGTCAAAAAATAATAGATGCTGGTGAGGTTGTGGGAGTGTAAATTAGTTCAACCATTGTAGAAAGCACTATGGTGATTCCTCAAAGAGCTAAAAGCAGAACTACCATTTGACCCAGCAATTCCATTA
Source organism: Aotus nancymaae (assembly GCF_030222135.1). Lineage (NCBI taxonomy): Eukaryota > Metazoa > Chordata > Mammalia > Primates > Aotidae > Aotus > Aotus nancymaae. The sequence goes on along the minus strand of NW_026988431.1, from coordinate 50,453,877 downwards.
CTGGATATATGCCCAGAGGATTATAAATCATTCTACCATAAGGACACATGCATATGAATGTTCACTGCCGCACTATTCACAATTGCAAAGACATGGAATCAGTCTGAATGCCCATCATTGACAGAATTTTTTTTTTTTAAATGTGGTACATATACACCATGGAATGCTATGCAACCATACAAAAGAACGAGATCATGTCTTTTGTGGAAACATGGATGGAGCTGGGGGCTATCAACAGTAAATGAATGCAGGAACAGAAAGACAAATAGCGCATGTTCTCACAAGTGGGAGCCAAATGATGAGAACTTATGAACACAAAGAAGAAAACAACAGACACTGGGCTCTACTTGAGGGTGGAGTGTAAAAGGAGGGATAGGAGCAGAAAAGATAACTATTAGGTACTAGGCTTAATTCCTGGGTAATGAAATAATCTGTACAATAAACCTGCATGACATGAGTTTACCTATGTAACAAACCTTCACATGTATCCCCGAACCTAAAATAAATGTGTTTTAAAAAAGTTTTCAGCTGCATGTAAAAATGTGGCTTTAAGAGCTATACTGAGACTGGGTGCAGTGGCTCATGCCTGTAATCCCAGCACTTTGGAAGGCCAAGCTGGGAGGATCACATGAGGTTAGGAGTTCAAGACAAGCCTGGCCAACATGGTGAAACCCCATCTCTACTAAAAAAGTACAAAAAAATTAGCGGGGCATGATAGCAAGTGCCTGTAATCCCAGCTACTTGGGAGGCTGAGACAGGAGAATTGCTTGAACTGGGAGGCAGAGGTTGCAGTGAGCTGAGATTGCACCACTGTACTCCAGCCTGGGCAACAGAGCGAGATTCTGTCTAAAAAAAAGAAAAAGAGCTACACTGAATTAATTCATAGAGAAACAAAGATTGTTCTGTTAGGTACATCTATGTTAAGACTGTATTTTTTAGCCTGCTACTGAAATAATTTTGTTGGTTAAAGAGGGTGGGTGAGTACAGTTCAGAAAGTGGACTGCAGGCACACACAGCTGGTGTGGGAGAGAGGTCCTTCATCCAAGACAACTTGGTTCAGCATGGAACAGATACATCTGATCCAAGATGGCTGATCACTAGCAGCTCGGGATTGTAGCTCCCAGAGAAAACGCACAGAACGAGAGGACGCCACACTTTCAGACGAATTTTTGTTACCCGCAGACCGGAAGATTCCCAGCGGAGGAGCCCCACGGGTCGCCAGGGCGACTCTTGTGGCCGGCGTCGCGATTTTGTCGGCGCGCAGACACAGCAGTTCTTGGTGCAGAGTAAACGGGACTGATCGATGTTTGGAGCTCCGGGAAGGCAGAGTCACACATTTACCTGATTGAAGAAGGGACTCAAGAGGGAAGCCAGACTGGAGATTCCCGGGCAGAAAAGCACCACAAATCTTGATGCTGCTGTTTTGGCTGGCGCAGTGGGTTGCTCAGATTTCGGTGCTGGGAATCAACAAGTTGGACGTCCACTCAGAGACCTAATTTGAAAGTAGGCAATTACAAAGACGACAGGTGGATGAACTCACAATGAAGGGAAGAAACCAGTGTAAAAAGGTGGAGAATACCCAAGATCAGAATGCCTCTCCTTTTACAGGTGATCACAGTTCCTCATCAACAAGAGAACAAGGCCTGATGGAGAACAAATGCGTTCCATTAACAGATTTAGGCTTCAGAAAGTGGATACTAAGGAACTTTAGTGACCTAAAAGAACATGTTCTAGCCCAATGTAAAGAAACTAAGAACCTCAAAAAAAGGTTTGAAGAAATCCTAACGAGAATAGACAATTTAGAGAGGAATATAAGTGCATTAATGGACCTGAAGAACACAATACAAGAACTCCGCGAAGTATGCACAGGTTTTAACAGTCGAATTGATCAAGCAGAAGAAAGGATATCAGAGGTCGAAGACCAACTTAATGAAATGAAATGAGAAGACAAGATTAGAGAACAAAGAGTAGAAAGGAATGAGCAAAATCTCCAAGAAATATGGGACTATGTGAAAAGACCTAATTTACGATTGATAGGTATACCTGAATGTCATGAAGAGAATGAATCCAAGTTGGAAAATATTCTTCAGGATATTATTCAGGAAAACTTTCCTAATCTAGTAAGGCAGGACAATACTCAACTCCAGCTAATCCAGAGAACACCACAAAGATATTTCTCAAGTAGAGCAACTCCAAGACACATAATCGCTGGATTCACTAGGGTTGAAATAAAGGAGAAAATTCTAAGGGCAGCTAGAGAGAAAGGTCACATTACCCATAAAGGGAAGCCTATCGGACTCACAGCAGACCTCTCACCAGAAACACTACAAGCTAGAAGAGAGTGGGGGTCAATATTCGATATCCTCAAAGAAAAGAATTTTCAACCCAGAATCTCATATCCCGCCAAACTAAGCTTTATAAGTGAAGGAAAAATAAAATTTTTCGTGAACAAGCAAGCACTCAGCGATTTCATCACCACCAGGCCTGCTTTACAAGAGCTTCTGAAAGAAGCACTACAAACAGAAAGGAACAACCAGTATCAGTCATCCCAAAAACTTACCAAAATGTAAAGAGTATCTCTATAATGAAGAATCCACATCAACTAATGGGCAAAATAGCCAGCTAGCATTAAATGACAATATTGAACTCACAAATATTAATATTAATTCTAAATTTAAATGGATTAAATGCCCCAATCAAAGACACAGATGGGTAAATTGAATAAAAAGTCAAAACCCATCGGTATGCTGTATCCAGATCTATTTCACAAGCAACGACATACCAAGACTCAAAACAAAGGGATGGAGGAAGATTCACCAATTAAATGGAGAGCAAAAAAAAAAAAAAAAAAAAAAGAAAAAAAAAACAGGAGTTGTAACTTTCGTCTCTCACAAAATAGACTTTAATAGTAACAAAGACTAAAAGAAACAAAGAAGAACATTACATAATGGTAAAAGGATCAATGCAACAACAGGAGTTAATGATTATAAATATATATGCACCCAATACAGGAGCACCCAGATACATAAGACAAGCTCTTAATGACTTATAAAGAGACCTGGACTCCCACACAATAATGGCAGGAGACTTTGACACCACATTGTTAATATTCGATGGATCAACGACATAGAAAATTAATAGGGACATCTATGATTTGAACTTAGACCTGGAATAAGTAAACTTAGTGAATTTTTATAGAATTCTCCACCCCAGGTCCACAGAACATACATTTTTCTCAGTATCACATTACACCTATTTTGAAAGTGACCACATAATTGGAAAATTGGAAGTAAATCATTCTTCAGCATTTGCATAGCATTTCACAGACTTAAATGAAATATTGGTTGGCTGTTTGTTTGTTATTTTCTTCCCTTATTCCTTCCTGTCTCCGTTGTTAAGCACAATTATCGGCATAAAAGAGGTTTTTAATACCTATTTTTAGATTACATTCCAGCCTGGGCAATAGAGCAAGAATCCTGTTCTCTCTCCCCCTTTTTCTTTCTCTTTCTTTCTTTCTCTCATTAAAAAAAAAAAAAAGAAAGAACAGATACATCCTAGAGGAAAATGCTTTCACTGGCTACTAAAAATCAAATATATGGCATTAAAAAGAGACTCATGTTTCCACACTACAAAATTAAGTGCACTATCTGCTCGAAAGCTGCAGCAAAGTGTTATTTTAAGTTATATCATATTATTATGATACAAGGGAGGCAGGAAGGATAACAGGAGACTCTAAGCTTTCCCTGCTTTCAGTATCGGGGCATGAAAATCTGTTTTTAGTATCCCAGAAAACACCATTGTAATGGACTGAATGTGTGAATGTGTGTGTCTTCTCAATATTTGTATGTTGAAATCCTAATCCTAATCCCCAGTGTGATGGCATTAGTAAGTGGGGAATTTGGGAGATAATTAGTTCATGAGGGTGGAGCCCTCATGAATGGAATTAGTGACCTTCTAAAAAGACCCTAGAGAGCTCTCTTGTTCTCTTTCCACTATGTGAGACACAGTGATATGGCCATCTATGAACCAGGAAACGGACCCTCACCAGACACCGTGTCTTCCAGCACCCCTTGAATTTCCCAACCTCCAGACATGTAAGAAATAAATGCCTGTTGTTTACACCACCCAGTCAGTGTATGATATTCTGTTATAGCAGCCTGAGCTGACCAAGACAACAATACAGTTGCCAGATTTACTGGCACTTGGCTCCCAACTGGTATTAAGCACGTGGAAATGCAAATATGAGATTATAATTTATTGATGTAAAAGCCGAGGGGAGGAAGCCCTGGAATTTTCTAGCTTCCAGTTTTCAGGTTTACCCTTTTCAATAGTGCACTTCACTAGCATGAAAATGCTCATATTTTGAATAACAAAAGTAAACACCATAGCTGATACATATGTAATGTTTAGTAAGCGCCAGGAACTATTCTAAAGGCTTTATATACAATAACTCATCTAGACTTTACACCGACCCTATGAGTTAGTTACTATTATTATCCCCACTTTACACTTGAAGAAATTGAGGCACAGAAAGGTTAGAAACCTTGCCCAAGGTCATGCAGCTAATAAACAGTATCTCTGGGAACCATATAGATAATATGATAAATAAAATGGAAGGTGAAGAATAGACTAGCCTGGGATAAGTGTGATTTGTTAATATTCTGGTTTTTGTAATATGTAGGGAAGGGAGCTATGATTATTTCCAGTCATTCCTCCGTCCCTTTTTCTCAAGAAAGGGTCCATTTTGCACAAGCTGAGTTCTTTGCTTGTTCAGCACCTTCACCAGCAGAGGTCCACTCTGAGCTCTGACACACCATTTATTTCCTGGAAGGATACCACAGAATGGGCAGGGAGATAGCTCAGCATCTATTCTTCCAAAGATACTCAACAGATCTTCCAGAAAGTACAACAGAGATATTTAAAATGATAGGGAAACATTGTTCATTTTGCTCCCTGCCTTTTAAAAAATTGGTATTTTCAAGATTTTTTTCACAGTTATTGAATAAGTTATTTTCACAGTTATCATTGGTGAGATGTAAAAGTAATTATCTAATTTACAATCAGACAATTACATTTACTACACAGGCCAGAAAGGGCTGGCTCTGGGCAAAATTATTTGAGGATGAGGAAACCTGAAACACATTCTATCTGATCTCCTGACTTTATAGGTGAGAAAACTGAGGTCAGAGAATGCAGGTGATTTACTCCAATTAGGAAATTCTGTTATGTGGACTCCTAATCCAGAGCTATTCAGAACATACATATACACTACACATGGACACACTCAATAGAGACACACACTGACATGGATGGACTCCCACATATACACACACATACGTACACACCTGCATAGTCACACACTCACAAAGATACACACAAGCACAAACACAGACACACATGGGCATGTACACATGAAGTGCCCCACTTTCCTATGAAGCCATATTTTCTGCCTAAATTCTTCATTAATAATCAGGTAGTTAATAGCACTACCCTTCCCTAAGAACATTTGCATTTTAATAGATGTCTCCAGAAAATAAAAGTGAAGGTCTAAAATAAAGAATTTTAATGGTGTAATTTCAGACAGAGAGTCAGAGATTGAGTGCTGGCCCAACGCCCTTCAAGTTGCTTCTTTGAGGAGGCTTTTTTTTTGTCCTTGGGACCACATGTGTGTATATGCAGGAGTCTACGGGTGCTGGTGTTTGTGGACATGTCTCCTACGGGTGTGTGGGTCCAAGTGTAGTGTATATGTATGTGTAGAATTTTCTAATTTGAGCAAATTACATGTGTTCTCCAGCCTCAGTTTTCTCATCTGTAAAATCAGGAGATTAGGCAAATATTCACTAAATGAACATTCTTGAAAATATGTTAACATATCTTCTCAATCAAATTTGGCCCCAACTCCTATTGTCAGAGTTTCACTTTCCCCCACATACAGCTCATTTAAGAATAATTCTTAAAATAATTGTTGAATACAAAAGAATAATGTGTGTAAGTTATGATGAAATTGTTCATTTTTCGCTATTTTTCCTCTTCAAGAAGACAAACTGACTTGTAGCTGTGGCTGTGGTTTCCAGCCAGCTGGGTTTGTCTTACTGCTAAAAGGAGACTATAATTCTTTCCCCCAGGATCCTCCTGTTCCTTTCAGGTTCAGAGCTCAGCTATGGATGGAACCCAAGTGTGGCTTTCCCATTTTTAACATTGAAATACAGTGTTCATTATAACAAAAGCTTCTCGTCCATATTGCAGGGTTCGATATAAGTGGTCTGCCTGGCCCACACATCACAGCTTCCTTCATATTGCAACGATATTGTAATAGCTCAGATTGTACATTGAGGTCAAACTCAGCTATTGATCTATTTAAACATAAATACTACAATTAATTAGAGACGGGCTTGGACTAAAATACCTGACCTTTCTGGGTTCTTGAGAGTAGCACTGGAATAACTTCATGTAAAAGCTAAAAATCCTGAGACGGACATTTTCTACTCAAAATTACTTCCAATAAATGACTTCACGGGGCTGGACCAGGGATCTGCTTCATTAGTAGTCAGTGTATTCCATGAGTTTAGCATGAAATGACCGTCTCCATTTACACCAAAGAAGTTCAGGGTGGTTGTGGAACAGGTTGGTGAGGAAAGGGCTTGTTTCTTGAAATATGTATACGCCAAAGTGGAGAAAGACAAACAGGAATGTTTTCCACTCGGCTTCCAGCCGCCTGGAGTATCTGTCAGCATTTGAGGAATGCTGATGTAATTGAGCACCCACTATGTGCCAGCCACTGTTCTAGAAGCAAACAAGATACAGAAGCAAACAAGATAGAGAGTCTGCTCTCATCGTAAATTCTTCATTAATAATCAGGTAGTTAATAGACTTACCCTTCCCTAAGAACATTTGCATTTTAATAGATGTCGTTTAAAGATGCTTGCACAGGGTAGGGAGATGGTGCTCCACACCATCCAGAGAACTGCATTCATATTCCAGTTTTCTTACCAGAAATTCAGGAAGGGACGAAGGCAAAGGTAGACACCAGGCTCTCATAGAGGCCCCTCAGTGGTGAGTGGGGGTGGGGTTGGGTCCCCTAGCTCTCCATGCATAAAAGAGCACATGTGTATGTTCACCACGGTGGCACCCATGTGACTTTCACTGAACTGACAGGCAACTCCAGTTTTTCATTGTGGCCAGGAAGGTCCCACGTGATGTGGCCCCTGTCTGTCTCTTCCATTTCATTCCACTCCTTCGTCCCCTGCCTCGCCATATTCTGCTCCATTGGCCTTTTTTTTCTGTTCCTTGAATGCGACAAAGTTTCTTCTTTCTCAGCTGGTGCTGCTGAGTGGGACCGTGGAACACTATGCCCAGATGTTCTCAGGGCTGGCTCTTCCTTGTCATCCCATCCCCAGGCCTCAGTTCACCTGTCTTCCCTGGCCAGCCTCTCTGAAGTAGCCTTCCTACCCCGTCCCTCTCTTTCCACAATTTTATTTTCCTCCCATCAGTGTGTTCCTGAGATACTCTTGTTTGTTTTATTTTTTTGTGTGTCTTCTTCCATTACTCTTGATGAAAGCCTGATGAAAACAGTGAACCTGTCTGTCCTTTTCACATATTTGGCACATAGTAGATGCTTAAGAGTTACTTTTCATATGAAGAAAACAATGTTAGAGTTTTAAGGAGTGCAGTGAAAATTTCCTTCTCAAAATTTTTCTTCCTTATTATTATCAGGCAGAATTGAGATTTAAGTCACCAATGTATTATACCAGTTGACAGGGCAAAGATGGCTCTGGAATGACATTGGCTATGGGAATAGAACCAATGTCTTATCTTTCCAGACTCTCTAGAGTCTCAAACGCAGGCCATCTTGGTGATGTTTCGAAGTTACACTGAGTTCCCAGTTCTGTTCATCAGGCAGCCAGGCACAAGACACCTGGATGAGCAGGCAAGAGCTGTCTGCTCTGGCAGCTCTAACTCAATTATTTCCAAGGCTTGGTCTAAACTCTTGCGGAAGCTCACCTGTTGAGAGGCTGTCTCCCTTGTGCTCATACTTGGAGCAGCATAAACTAGTCTTGGCAGAGAGGCTATCCCTTAAACAGTATTGGAGTTCAGGTCTCATTTCGGGCTAAATGGTGGTTCAAATGTTGGCTCTGTCCTTATTTGTATTGTAATCTCAAGTGAGTTACTTAACCTTACTAGACTTCAATATTTGCAATTTGTATAATGAGGTTAATATAATAAAGTTGTTGCAAAGCTTAAGTGACAAAACAATATAAACAGGTAGTAGTGGGACTATCTTTTGAGTTGTCTCCCTTTGCACTCTCTCATCATTCACTCTCAGCTTAGAGGTCACCTTCTCACTGAGGCCTTCCCTGACCCAGACTAAAATAAAACGCTGGCCACACATCTCTATCCCAGCACCTGTTTTGGTCTCTTAGCAGCACAATCACCAGCAGAAAACCCAGTTGGCTAGTATGTTTATAGATCTGTCTGCCCCTAGAGGATGAGGGCAGGCTCTCTATCTTGCTTGCTTCTATATCCTCAGGGCCTAGAACAGTGGCTGGCACATAGTGGGTGCTCAATTAATGTTTGTTGAAAAAAACGATTGAATGTTCTGGCTGCTTCACATACATCACTTCTGTTAATCTTGACAATTCGGCAGAATATTATTGCCGTTACTTCAAAGATGGTGAAAGTGAAACTGAAATAGCCTTAAAAATGTCATAACCTATAATATTTTTTGGGTACTCACTACAGGTCAGACACCAAGCTAGGGGATTTTCAGTCGTTATCTATTTAGGAAGAGAGGCACGTGAAGGGGGGATGAGCCTAAAGGACATTTAAGATTGGCCACTTCTACTCTGGGCTAGTTAATAATTTTAAATGAAAATTACTTATTCAGATGAGGATCAAGCTTTCTTTTATCCCAAAATGTTCTGAAACCCTACTTCCATCTACATGGAAATTGTTTTAAGTGCAACACAACTGGAATGGCATCAGTTGCAATTGTATTGGGCTGCTGGTAACAGAAACCCACATACAGGGCTTTAAATACTGTTTTTTCAGCTATCAGGAAGTCTGAGGGTAGATGGTGCAGGTGTGCTCAGTAGCTATGTAATATCAGCACCTCTCAGTCCCCTAGTACTTCGCTCTGCCTGCCTCAGTACCAGCTGCTTCTTCGTGCTTGCTGTATCAGGGCTGCAAGATGGCTGCTGCGTCTCCAGGATTCACATCCACATTCTGCCAGCCTCGAATGAAGGCTAGAAAACTGTTATTTGGTTGGGCACTTTACCTCCCAAGGAAGATGGTTGTCCATCGGCTGATAAGATGACCAATTACTTTTAAATAAACATCAGATAATCAGAGATTAAAATGAGTTAGGGGAATAATATTCCGTCTTTGGTGCTTCAAATTACTGTGGAATCAATTTACACTGAGTCCCACAAAATACTTAGAGTTCTTCAAATATGTTGATAAGTGCTCTTTAAATCAGATACTTTCGGATATTTGGAGGAACGATAGCAAGCTTTAGCTGTTTTCTGAAAATTTGACTGACTCTAGGATCTAGAGTCACCTTGTGCCATCCACAAGGACTCTCCACCTGAATTTAGCTACCATAGTGAAAATCCAACTTGAAAGAGTGTGACCTGGAATAAAGTATTCTCTATTCTAAAGGAATACTGTAGCACAGTCCATGAGTGTTGGTAGATACTATAAATTGCCTCTCCAATAGCCATCTCCATTCCTTCTTCCCTGCAACATAATCCCAGTCTGTTCCATTATTGAATTAAAGATAGCTTAATGCTTGGAGGTCTCCACCACAACTCCAAGGAATGAAGTAGGAGGGGTGTAAATCAGTCATGGGAAACTCCTTACCACTGGACAATAACTGATCTACTGGGGGAGGGGAGGGTGCTGCCCAGTTCTGGCCAACGAGGAGTAAAAGAAATTTTCTTGTGGTGGTGGGGGTAGGGGGTAGTTTCATTCCTTAATAAACAAAATTGTTAAGAAGGAAGTCCTATTTCTTCTGGCTGTGAAGGCAGATATGGCATTAGAGCTGTACGGCCATCTCAGAAGGTATCAGTCCTAGGACAGTCAAGTTGCTGAGCCAATCCAGGAATCTACAGACCTCCGGATTTCTTGCGATGTGATAAAAGTATATCCCCACTTAAAATATTGGAGTTGGTACCCCATAAATATATATAATTGTTTGTAATTAAAAATAAAATAAAACTTTAAAAAAAAATTGGAGTTGGGTTTTTTTCTTTCTATTGCTTGCAGCCAAACACGATTCTAACTCATACACATACTCTACAGGCACTTGGGGCTTTTTCTTACCAAGTTCTACACTTTGTGACTGTGTACTTGACTTCAGTGTCCAATTCTGTCCAATACGGCTAATAAAAGCAGCCACCTCACTGATAGAGGTGAGGGTGAAATAAGCAGTCCGTGCAAAGGGCCATCGCTCATCCTGTCACATTGGAAGCTGTCAGAAAGTGTTAGCTACCACTATTATTCAAAAGCATTTGTTTTTAAAAATATTTTGAGAATTGTAAAAGGCTGGCTGATGGAAAAAGGAAAAGGAGCAAAAAAGTCAGCAATGGAAGTGCTGTTGGCAAGAAGACAAGGGGGCTGGAAATGTGGATTAGAAAACACCATGAGACTGGAACAGCTACGAAACCTGACTTGGAAGGCCCTGGGAGGAAATGAGGGAGCAGAATAGTAAAGGCGAGAGAGGGATTTGCATTGTGAGCATGTTAGACTGTGCTACAAAACTGAAAAATAGGCAAAAGAGGGCATACACTTATGATTAAGGGTTTGATGGGGATAGGATCATAGACAAATGTGATTGTTTCATTCAGTCCAAACTTGGGACAAATGCATGAACATTTTTGCTATACTTTTATATCAAAGAGCTCTGTACCTTGTTGTTAGAATGAAATATGTGCTAAAATAAAACAAGAAAGAAAAAAACACAAAAACAAGACACAGACCAAGAGAGAAAGGAGGCCAAGTGTGACATGAAAGGCATGAATCTTTGCATCAGCAGGATGGAAAGGTCGCCTGGAGCCTGAGGATCACAGTTTGTGGGTGTTCTGTTCTGCAATAGTTAGGGTTAATGCTCCTTGATTGGCATTGCTCACTGAGAGATGCTGCCTCGCCTCCAGATTCTCACACAGGATGCAATGCAACATCACAAATGGATCTTTTCCAATCTTAACTCATCCCCTCCAACCACAGAGCAGCAAGTGTGTTCATCTTAAAGATGGTCCAGCAAAGGCCTCTTGCCCCAGTGGAAAGAATACAGATATAACTCTGGCCCCCTTCACTTTAGGGCTCTGAACATAAACACTCAAAAGATCTCAGACACAAATCACTACTGCTACCAATCCAGACAACTGGAACCTGACCCATTTCTGAACTGTCTTGGGCACAAAGCACAGGGGGTATTTCTGCTGGATGTACATACCAATTGCATTTCACATTAGAAATCCTCAAGAAAAGCCATTCTCTTGGAACTGAGAGTCGTGTATAAATGTATACATGTTTTTGAGTCTTCTTTATATGTTTGTTCAATGGAAGAACTCCAGTTATTACTAAATATTCCTTAGCCTGTATATTATGATCTGAATTTGTTCGTTTTTTTCCTGATCACTCCTTGAGAACAAATATATGACTTTATAAGACTTTTGTAGGCCAGGAATATTTAATTTGGCTGAAATGAACCCCACCTTTTTTTATATGTAGCAGCATGAGTGTGTGTATGTGTTTGTGCTTGTGTGTAGATGTACGTGTGTGTGTATGTGAGTGCCCAGCCGTCCATCTTCTCTCACCTGGCTTATCACTATAGTCTAGGGTGTCCTTGACTCTGTCCTTCCCCTGCAAATCTATCCTTCACACTGTAGTCAGAATAAGCTTCCTAAAATGTAAATCTTTGTACCTGCCTCTTCCTTACTTAGAGACCTTCAAAGTCTTGTCTCAGGCTAAAGTCCAAGCTCCAGAACTTGTCAGTCAGAATTCATGCCTGTTGTCCCAGTATACTTATTAATAGCATCTCCTTTCACTCTCAGAAGTGTTTAGATTTGGAAGCTATAAATGATAGAATATAAATTCTGTGGGCACCTACTTATAAGGCCCCAAATTATCTACGCTTAGCCTTCCCTACTTCACCTTTCTATTCTGTGCTCCAGATAGTAGCATCTGTGCCACAGCAGGCAATCTCAAGGTGGTGTGACAAGCTGAGGTAAAGAAAGTTTAGGGTACCAAGGAAGGCCAAACAATGAGGACCTGACCCTGATAGAATTGGGGATAGAGGAAGGTTTCCCAGAGAAGTAACTTCTGGAGGTAAGCAGGAATTAGCCAAGTGATTGGAGTTGGAGGAGGAAAAATGTTTTAGGCAGGAAAAAATTCATATACAATGGGTCTCAGGCAAGAATCCAGTCATGCAAACCACTTTGAGATCTGTGAATTTGCCGTATTTTCTCTTGCTGGAGACCCACTGTGCATGAATTTTTTCCTGCCTAAAACATTTTTCCTCCTCCAACTCCAATCACTTGGCTAATTCCTGCTCATCTCCAGAAATCACTTACTCTGGAAAATCTGCCTATATCCCCAATTCTATCAGGGTCAGGTCATCCTTCTTTGGCCTTCCCTGGTACCCTAAATTTTCCTTACCTCAGCTTGTCACTGAGGTAAGGTAAGGTAACAGGGTTATATATCACTGCCTGTTGTCTTGCACCTTGCAAGGCTTTATGGAGTACCCTTGCCTGCCCCAGTGATGATAGGCTTGGCCATATGACACTGTAGCAGATAGAAGGGAATGCAATATGCCTTAGGATTGATGGAAGTCTTAGAAGCCTTGGTGCATTTTCACCAGAACATTTGCTCCTCCTTGGCCATGGGAACAGCATATCCCATGTAGGGATTTCTTCATCAGCCTGGATTTCAGAGTGAAAAGACATGTGGGCAAAGTCACAACCAGCATTATAAAACATGAATGAATGAAAAGCAGTTGCAGATGTAAAACACCTGAGATTTGGGGGTTGTTACTGCAGGATACCCAATAACCCAGTGAAGGCTGACTGCCCTGTGTAATCTTTTTTATTCCTTGGCACAGTAAACAGCCTGAGGTCAGAGAGCACATCTACCTAATTCACCCTTGTATCAACAGTTTCTAGATCAGAACTCAGAACTGGACATTCCTCATTACGTTTTGTTCAATAGAAATACAGATGTGTAGATTTTGCTTTCTTGAATCTAGATTAAATAACAGTTTTTGCCAGGTCTAGATTGGTTACATCTTTGTGGAACATTATACTTCTCACACAACCTTCCCATTTACTGCTTAATTTGATTTTCACATACAAGTAGGTAAAATAAAGGAGGATCACCATTTTATAAATGAGAGAATTGATGTCAGAGAGACTTTTACTTCTAAGATTACACAGCTATTTAGTAGCAAAGAAAGAATGGAAGCTTTTACTTTCTGGTGCCTAGTTCTGGGTTCTTTTCCATCCTATGCTTGAACCCAATCCTAGAGAAAACAGAAAATAATTATTCCTCTTTACCCAAAGCTGTCTTGGTGTCAGCTTTTTATCTGCTCACCATGACCACTCTTAGCGGGAGATACAGTGACACCCATCATCCTCTTTCTTTGGGATTGGGGGGGCAGTTAGCCAAAATGTCTTCTCTGTTTTGAAAAGAGACCATTTAAAGAGCAAAAAGAGAGAATCACCCAAATTTAGTTCCTGTCTGGTCTTTGTAGATTTCAGGTACAAATTCTGGGCTCCCACAGAGTGAATGAGGTTTTTTGTTCTACATAAAGGTTGTGTTCAAGAGAACAGGCTCCAGTCTGCCTCACCAACCCAAATTCTCTTAAAATTTCAGTAAAGGGTCTCTCTTATTTTGGGTGGCTTATTTAAGTCAAAGCTGATCCTTAAGTGTCACATCTTCCTACAGCAACAAATACTTATCGATCACCTCTATGCATAAGGCGTTATGCTAGAGGGGGCCGAGTTAATTTTAAGTGCTTCCTAATTGCCCTCTCAGTGGCTGAGGTTAAGATAATTCTTAATCAAAACCTTTGCATCTGTCTTTACTGAGAAAAATGTAAGGGCAGTTCTTCTCTACTTGACTGCACATTAAAATCACCTGGCGAGCTTTTAAAAATAATAGTGCCTGAGTGCCACCTCCTGCGTTCTCATTTAATTGGTCTGGGATGTAGCCTGGACATTGGAATTTTTTAAAGTTTGGCAAGGGGATCTTATATACTGTCAAGGTTACAAACTGCTGCATTCAAGAGAGTCCCATCCCCACATTTCCTCTTATAAAGTAGTGATCAGAATCATCAGTTCAAACAATGTTAAATCCCAAGATCCTTCTGACCTAATTCATCAGTTGGATTTGATACAGGGTTGTGGGGTGGAAAGAGACCCCACAGAGGAGGTCAAGAGATCTGGGCTCCAGATAGGGCTCTCTTCTACTGCTCCCCAGAAATGCGACTTCTTTAGACTTAAATGCTCTGGATCTCAGCTTTCTGACCTGAAAAATGAAGGAGTTAGACTAGATCAGTGTTTTCCAAACTTTTATTACCAATGACTACCTTTTAAGCCCCCTTGATATAGTTTGGATGTGTGTCCCCACTCAAACCTCATGTTGAATTGTAATCTCCATTGTTGTAGGTGGGGCCTAGTGGAAGGTAATTAGATCGTGGGGGTGGATTTCTCATGAATGGTTTAGTATCATCCCCTTGGTGCTGTCCTCACAATAGTGAGCAAGTTCTCATGAGACCTGGTTGTTTAAAAGTGTGGCACCTCCTCTCTCTCTCTTGTTCTTGCTTTCACCATGTGATGTGTCTGCTCACCCTTTGCCTTCTGACATGATTGTAAGCTTCCTGAGGCCTTTCCAGAAGCAGATGCTGCTATGCTTTCTGTACAGCCTGCAGAACCATGAGGCAATTAAACCTCTTTTTTTAATAACTTACCCAGTCTCCAGTATTTCTTTATGGCAATCCAGTAACATCCTAACACACCCTTCTTCCCAAATGAATGTTTTTAAGAAAACTACATCTAACAAATTTCATCTGTGTTAATTAACATCCCCCCCGCCAATTAAATAAATTGAAGGTGCTGTCAGAAGTTTAAAGAAGGGACCTGGTGCTTAAATCCTTCTACAGATTACTTTTCTTCTCCACATTTTGACTAATCCTGTGTAAATGCAAAGTACTATTGAATGGGCATCAAATGCTATCCTTTATCTGTCTTGGAAAACATAGCTGAGAGGCTCACTGGGTGCTGGGAATGGTGGGGCCATCCTCACTTGCCACCTCCACTGTCACTCCAGCTTCAGTCAGTGACCTTCAGGGAAGCCAAAGGACAATGGGACTGCTCAATGTTCCTCTTTGAATAAGCATAGGCAGCTCCAGAAGGAAGCTGTGACAAGAGATCCAGCCTTCAATGAGACAACATTTAATGCACTAACCCTGCTCGACCAAGAGATGAGGTCTGGGAACATCAGGCCACCCTCATCAAGCAGATTTCTCTCTCTCATCTCTTTCTGTGAAGAGGGCTAAGTAAGGAATGGAAGGAGGGGTGGAAGCTGCCTCCACAGCTTTCTGTAGGAGAGCTGAAGTTAGCAGAAATTTTTTCCTGAGGACTACTGGGAGAATGCAAGAAGAAGAAAAAGAATGGACTCCTGTGATAATCCTTACCCATCAGAATCTCCAATTAATGTAAAATTGCCAGTGTTATCATTGAACAAACAATGTTTAAGACTGAAGCAAGAAAAACTGGTGTATTAGCTGCTGAGTTTTATTAGGGATAATGTTGATTGTTAAGCTTTTTTGAAAAAAAAAAAAAAACACTAAAAATAGCTTGTAGATTCCATGATTGGCTTTAAAATTAGGTAATGGAAACTGGTGGTTGGGACTGCTGAATTAGATAGTTCTAAGGTACTTACAACACTAAAAAACAAACATTCTGTTATTTAAAAACTCATAGACTAAAGGGCTTTTTAAAATTTTTTGTCAATGTCAAAAAGGAATCAATATTAAAGAAAAAGTACAGAATTTTGTTTTAACCAATATGTATACTTTGAAAGTGCTCAAAACCAATTTATTGGATTATGGGAGGTTAACTTTTTAGGAACTTGAACTGCACTGTGCATTGTTTCAGGCAGACCACTCAGAGAATCCTAGGTATGTGGAAAAAGCATTCTGTTTTAGCCAAAATTCTTTTGTCAACTCATCTTAAGCAACTAGAGTGGATGTTGAAAAAATAAAAATCTGTGTTAAATAATACTTTCTTATACCATGCTAACTTGTGTTACTTAATGGCTAATTCTTTCATTTGATGAATATCAATGGTTCCTGCTTTCCTCAAAACTTATCTTGTCTCTTGCCTTTTAAGTACTATGAGACTTCACCATTTCACTTCTTCCTGAGAAGTAAGGGTGTAAATCTTTAAAGAGACTAAATGAATCCATGCTGATACTCATGAGCATCTCTATATTGAGTGTGCCTGGCAGGTAAAGCACATGTGTGGTGGTGAAATGGGGCTGACATGTCAATTTCCCAGCCGTGCTTGACCTCACTTCTCACTCAGACCTCCCTGTTCCCACATGTCGAGAATCACTCCTTCATGCTACGTGACCAAGCCACAGCTGATCAGACCAAGGGTAGGTGGCTAACTTAAGGGTAACCAAAACATTAGTTGGGTTCAGCCAGATTTTTCCTTACAATTTGAATGAACAGACACAGACACAGTAATCCACGAGTGGTGTGCCTGAGATCTCAAAAGTCACAGTCAGGGCCAAAGTTGACTCCAGCCTAAGTGTGAGCTGAAGTCAAGAGGAAGCAGAAATTATAAGCCCTGCAGACAAAGGCAGTCGGCAAGAGAATGGGTCTTCTGCAGGAAAAGATGAAAATGAGAGACTACATAGACCAAGAAAGAAGCAAGAGCTGTAACCTAAAGACTTAACAATCCAGCTAAACTTGTAACTTAAACTCTACACAATTCCTCTCAAACTATATCATTTCCATAGCTCTTTTTTAAAAACTGAAGCTCACTTTAACCAGTTGCTGTCCCTTGTAACCAAAGTACCTTTGTTAAAATGTCTAGTGGGGAAGAGACACTGTCACCTCTGCTGCAGTGAGAGAATTATCTGGGGTTTCAACGTTTACCTTTCTCAGCCTTCCTTCTGCCTGTTGCCTGTATCCTCTGTTGTTTCAGACAAGTAAGGATGGGCTTAAGCAAAACATACCAACCTGTTTCTCTACAAAACTATTATAAAGAAATGAGAAAAATATTTTTATTTCCTTATCTTATGAGTTAAGAGGGTACCTCCAATACATAGGTAGCTATGCCTGGCTCACCTACAGCCCACATGATTGAACAAATATTTAACAATCAAATATTTAACAATTTATGTGCTCAGAATATAAAACGAATAAGAAAACATTTCATACCTAGAGAAATGTGTAGTCTGAGAAGACCCACATATTCTATTAGCTATTATCATCATCAAAGTCATTCCTCACACTTTCATTTAATCTCATTATGCATCCTATAAGTGATTTGTGGAAAATCCTATTGAAATGCAGAGAACTGCGTGGGTCATTCTGGTTGAGGAGTTGAGGACAGTTTCAGAGAAATGAGAGGAAGTGATTTAAAGTATGTCTGGAGTACCATGTTGTCCAAAGTGTGCTCTGTGGAACATTAGTTCCATGAAATATAACCATGTATAAATATGAATGGATGGATGGATGGATGGATGGATGAATACATAGGCAGACAAATAGATCCATGAACAAATAAGCTTCAGAAGTTCTAGGTTAAACAAAGTTTACAATTTCTTTACCATAGGCCTTCTCAGGAAGGGTTCTTAATATTTGAATGTAAATTTTGAATTTCCGAGAAACATATATAGCATTGACCAATTATTGGTTTACAAAACTCTTTTGTTCTTTGAGCATTTTACAGGAAGCAGTATTTTTGCATGTCAGATTAAACAAAATGAATTTTGCCCTTTTCTTGTTATTCCTTACTCCTGTTATTTAGAATAGTTAGAATGATGATCATTATGCAGTCATGATGACATTTTAAACATCATCATTTAGAAGTGCCAGATGTAGGTGATGGGGAGGAAGGCAGCAAATCACACTACCATGTGTGTACCTATGCAACAATCTTGCATGTTCTTCACATGTACCCCAAAACCTAAAATGCAATTAAAAAATTAAATTTAATTTAAAAAAAAGAAAGGCTACAGAGACAAGACTTGTTTATAGATTTCTAAAATTATCTATCAATAGTTCTTCAAAACATTTGTTTTATCATGTACCCCAGAACCTAAAGTACAATTTTAAAAAATTTGTTTTATTTTAGTAAAAGAGTGATCCAATCTGACTTAAATATAAAGAAAGCTTCCCCAGGTTTTTGGATAATACTTTATCAAGTTGCTGAAATTTCATCAAAATCCTTTCAAGAACAGCAGGCAGGAAGCGAGGCTCAATAAACCTTGGAGATTCTGCGCCATGTCAGTGTGCAGAAGCGCTGTATCCTGGGTTACACATGCCTCATTGCCCACCCTTACTGTCAGGTTGCCATTAGCGTTCTAAGGTTATTTCCACGGTCACACAACTGGCTCCAGCTCTCCACATCCTGGGTGTTGTTTGTTCAGCACAGATGAGAGAAAGCTCTTGCCTCAGAGCCAATAGCAATTCAAAGTCCTGACTGTCTTATGTCTCAGGGTGTTTAAATCCAGCTGCTTAATCTGAATCTTTAGTGCTTTTCACCAGCGTGTTTGTTTTTCTTCTTGCTAATTTATAAGAGTTGAAATGACCTCTTCAAAAGCCTTCATTTGAGGTTTCATTAAAATTCTAGGAAGTCTTTCATTTGCTTGTTCCTTCACAGGCATTAATTTGCATGGTCCAACATAACAAGAGGGTTAAGGAGAACATGGAACTATTTCACACAGCATTTCACTCGTAACCATTGCTGCTGCACAGACCAAATCAGCTATGTGGGCCTATGACGCCATTGACCAACAGTCCGTGTGTCTCTCCTGCCATATTTGATGTTGGTTATTAAAGAGAACACTACACTCTGGAAAATTACTTATGACAGCCTTTTCCCCCTACACTGAACAAAAGTGGGAAAAAAATGGTTAACAAAGAAACCTCTGTAGAAATCTCCTTAGCAATTTGATTCTAATGAAACTTTACTGTTTTTACGTTATAGTTTTCATATCTTTCATAAGATTTTCCGTAGCTACTACAGCAGTCAGTTTTGCCCATTGAAATATTGAAATTACAACCCTTTGACACCTGAACAGCTTTGCCTCCCCATAAATTAGGAGTTTTCTTTCCAAGATAGCTAATTTATTCTTCCTTATAACATCCTATTCTTGTTTTATAATCTCTTCTTCTTGTTTAAGAGATGCAATTCTTTATCTCACTGGAGATTTTTAATCTAATTATTTTACATTTCTCTTCTGACTGCTTTAACTGTGTTTCTTTCTATGTGGGTTTTTTTTTTTTTTTTTACTTACTTTTTTGCATCTATCCTCTCTCTTTTCTTCATGACACTGACTTTCCTCAAATACTGATGCTTCTTGGTTGTGCACCAATTTTTTTTGCAATAGATTTCTTACCAATATGGCAGCTTCTTGCATTGCATTGCTACCTAACCTTTATATTTTTTCATAGAGATACTGTTAGTTTATCTATAAGGGTCCACTGATACTCTTTAGCTGTTTTTGGCCCGGTGTGTGGGAGGGGGAGGGCATGTGTTGCAGTGAGTGCTCAGTCCACCATCTTGTTCTGTAAACAATAAACAAGTGTTAATTTTAGTTACTTTTACGCACACTCTTACTTCCCTGGGAAATACTATTCAGAAACTTAAAAAAAATATTCAGAGCTTTTCCTGGAGGCTTTCAGGTTCTATAGTCTTGGATTTGAAAGTCAAATCTTTCAAGTTTGATTTTTGCTAAGGCATTCATTTACATTCTCAAACATCTGTTTATTGAATCTGCTGTGTGTTTTGGAATCATTCTTGGCTACCAGTCCTGACTTTAACACTAATTAGGATGTGTAGCCTTCAGTTCATTTAGTCTCACTTTCCACGGTTAATGTAAAGATGAGTTTTGTATGAAAAACAACTACCAGAGTGTCTAGTACACAGTAAACGCTCAGGAAAAAAGAAAGGAAATAAAACACTTTATGCTTTTTTGCCCACATATCAGTGAATTTCTGTGCTTTTTATTCATTTTTGTACATGTAAATTTTCATCTGGTATGATTTTCCTTCTGCCTGAAAAATTACCTTTGATATTTTTAATAGAGAAGATCTCTTCATAATGAACTCCATCAGCTTCTGTATGTCTGAAAAAGGCTTTATTTCATCTTCATTTATAAAAGATACTATTTCAGGGCATAGGATTCTAGATTGACTGTTTTATCTCTTGGTCCTGATTGATGTGATCCACTGTCTTCTGGCCTGCATTATTTCTATGGAAAGTTTTCTGTCATTCTTATCTTCATTACCTTGTAGACAATATGTCTTTTTTTCCTCTGGCTGCTTTGAAGATTTTCTCTTTATCACTATTTTAAAGCAGTCTGATTATTAGGTGACTTGGTGAAGACTTCTTTAAATATCTTGGGTTTGAAAGTTAACTGAGCTTCTTGGATCTGCCAGTTTACAGTTTATAATTTAGAACATTTTCATTCATTATTTTATCAAATACTTTTTACTTCTACCCCATCTTCTTTTTTTTTTTTTTCCACATTGAAAAATATGGAATGCTTCACGAATTTGTGTGTCATCCTTGCGCAGGGGCCATGCTAATCTTCTCTGTGTCATTCCAATTTTAGTATATGTGCTGCCGAAGCGAGCACCTACCCCATCTTCTAAAACTCCAATTACATATTTTCCAGTTTCCTTGAAGTGTCTCACTGTTTACTGATGCTATATTAATTTTAGTTTAGTCTTTTGTCTCTCTATGTCTTATTTTGGTGAGTTTCTATTTCTATGTCCTTGAGTTCTCTAATCTTTACCTTACTAGTGTCTAGTCCAATGTTGATTCTGTTAAGTGTATTTTCCCTATAAGACATTGCAATTTTCATCTCTAGTTGTTCAAATTATATATATATATTTTTACTTTCCTCTGCTTAACTTGCTTATGCTTTTCTCCATCTCTTTGAACTTAGGGGTTCTAGTTATAATTGTTTAAAAATCCCTGTTTTAGGTCTCTCTGACCTTCTCTGGCCCTCATCTCCCACTGTCTTTCTCCCACAAGGCATTTCATAGAAACCAGAATTCCTCTCTCCCAAGGTAAGTCATAGAAACTAGAACTCGTCTCCTCCAAAGCAAGCCATAAAACTTAGAAAGATCATACTCTGACTTACTTCTCCTAAAAGTACATCACAAGACCCTCATTCCAGAGGGTTCTTCCCATAGCCAGGGAGAGGAATGTTACGTAGAGAGGCCAAGTAAAATCTGAGCAGACAGGCCTTGCTGAGTTCCCTTCAATTGATTACTATTAGACCATCCTCGTTTTGTCCAATCACATTTCCCCACAGCGATCCACTTCTTTTGTCAAACTTAGCATAAAAGTACACTTTTTCCTGGGTGTCTGTGGGTCTTCATTTCTGAAGCCTCCCATGTCACATAAAACTTCATTAAATAGGCCAGGCACGGTGGCTCATCCCTGTAATCTCAGCATTTTGGGAGGCCAAGGCAGGCGGATCGCTTGAGGCCAGGAGTTCATAACCAGCCTGGCCAACATGGTGAAGCCCTGTCTCTACTGAAAACAGAAAAACAAATCCTCTCAAATTTTTTAAAGAAATTTGTTATGCTTTTCAAAAAATAAAATAAAGTCCTTGCAAGGTCTTTCCACTGTGGCTAGTGAGAGCATGAATGAATCCTGGTCTGTTCCTTTCCAGTTGTCCTTTCCCTGCCTGTGATAGTTTCTTCACTTGCGTTCACTGATCAGCACTCACTGAGAGACTCAGGGGAATACCTGCAGACCGCTGGATGTCCCTTCTGTGTGCAGCTTTCTCCTCTTAGTAACTCTGTCCAATTACTAAGGCCAATTACAATTGGCCTTCCTTAATTCTCAACTCACCTCCTCAACTCAGAGAGACCTCAAGGTTCTGTTTTCGGATTTCCTCTCCCTGCAGAGTGGCCTGAAAACTCTCTCCAGGCAGTAAGCTGGGGCAGTTACAGGGTTCACCTTGTTTGTTTCCCTGCTCTCAGGGATTGTTACACCGTGCAGCCTGTTTCTTGTTCTCTGAAAATCATTTTTCCATATATTTTGTTTGTTTCATTAGGGGTTTAAAGCAGTAGGGTAAATCTAGTTCCTGTTACTCCATATTGGAAATCAGCATAAATGCTCAATAAATCATGATTATTTTTATGTTTTACCTTAATGGTGTGCCTGACATTATATTTGGCCCTATGGATTTAAAGACGTGTAAGATAAAACTCCTATCTATATATGCAATCTTTGTCTTTATTCATCTGAATATCTCTACATTTTAGTATTCTGTTTCCTTTTAAACCAGTAAACCTATCCTAACCAATACATTTTCCTGTGTTCCTTCTAATCTGTCTTTGTAACAATTATTTTTTAATATTTGCATATTCTTTCATCGACTAGATGTACCTAATTTACTTACTCATTCACCAATCTCTGAGTAATTTGGTTGTCTACAATTTTCTTGGCTACAGATAAAACCAAAATCTAATACCTTGTGTGCATATGTCTGTGTTAAGAAATCACTAAATTAGGTTCCTCTGAGATTTGCAACAAGCAGGTAAGCCTTAATAATCTTATAAAGTGAGAGCTCTGCTTGTTTTGCTTGCAGTTTTTTTCCTTTATTTCCTCCTTCCATTCTGTCTCCCTCTCTCTCTGTCTTATTCTCCTTCTTTCCTTCTCTCCCTCTTTTCCTTCTTTCTTTCTTCCCAGTGAGCATTTATTGAACACCTTCTATGTTCCAGGCACTATGCTGGTGCATGAGGTATAACTGTGGACAAAAGCCAGGATTCTTGCCTTAGAGGACTTATGGTCAGAAAGAGGGCAGACAGGAAATTAAATAAATAAAACCAATACATAATAAGTGCTCTGACAGCGCAAATTCATTTGAAGAATTCCGATAGAATCCATCCACACAAATTCCACATATCACTCAGAGGACAGTAAGAGATAGGAGGGAAGAATACACAGGCACTCTGGCTAGCCTCTCCTTGCCAATGATGCAGTGCAAGAACGAGCAGGGAGTTGAATATCTGACAGGCCTGGGTTTGAGACCAGGCTCTGCTACCTGCTAGCCAAGTAAGCAGGGGAAACTTAATTAACTTGGTTCATTCTGATTTTTAACATCTAAATAAGAGTCATAATTCATCAAAGGGTGCTGTGAGAATGTATGTAAAGTGCAAAGCACATAGTGGGTGCTCAGAAAATGGTAGCTAATATTCTTATTAGCTATTTGATATTGGGCAAGACAACTCCTTGGACTTCAGTTTACTTATCTGTAATGAGATTATGTGGAAGGTCTGTTTTTAAAGTCCTACAGAGGCAGTGCGTTTGCACAAATGCCCAAAATTGTCTCTCTACCCCATTTTCAGTGACACGCTGAAGTTTGTTCAGAATGTCTTCTGATTCAAGTAGCTCTTCCTTATCCCTCCTCTGGACTCTGAAGTGAGACTATTCTAAAATTAAGTAGGATTCTTCTTTATCTGCAAACCAGGCAGTCATTTGGAAACAGCCCACCATTTGCCAGCAAACACCTAGAAAGTCTGGCATGAACGTTGGGTAGTGGTTCAGGTTCAATTTAAAATGAATAAACCAAAGTTTTATATCAAGGAGAAATATTAGCATACCAAATGAACAAGCAAAAATCAAACATCAAATATTTCTCCAAGTAGAAGACATAGAGGGCATTTCAGGTCAGCTCCAATAAGAATGTAAAAAATAACTTAGATATTTAAAAATTATCTGTGTTCCAGAAGTAGCAACATTAAAAAAATTTCATAAAGTGAGAGCTTCTGTGCCATCCCAAGCATAAGTAAGATCCATCTCTCATGAAATATTCTGGTGGCCAAAAAAGCAGAGAAATATGTAAAATGGTTCTAAATTGTATTGAGGCAACATTTGATTTGAAATCTTCCCTTCCTGGCTGCTGAACATTGAGGCAAAGCTCTTCCCCATCATTTCTTTTTTGCAAGTGTATTTTTCTGTTTCCTAAATTCCAGGCTATATATTTCACAAATTCCAGGTGCTCTGCCTGTGTTATTAAGAACAGTAGATACTGGGGAGAACTTTATGAATCATCAAGACCAATCTCTTTGCTTTACAGATAAGGAAGATAAAGATCAAGTTTAAAAATAACAATAATTCTCAGTGCATGTGAATGGAGAGAAAGATGAAAGAGAAAGTGAAAAGTGAAATGTTCCTAAGCCATCAGTCACACTCAAAATGTTCTAATTTGTGAGCTATTGGATTTGTGCTGCTGTTAGGAGCAGAGGAAATCACTTTTAGGCATATTTGGTCAATATCAAGTGTCAGACCCAAAATCACATGTTACTAATTACTCTTTAATCCTCAGAGCTGGGATTCAAGGTCTTCAACACTGCATACTAGCCAACTATACTGATAGCTTTTTAAAAAGTGGGTTTAGAAACTTTAACAAAAGCTTAGCTTACTGCTAAAATGAGACACTGCGTTTTCACTGCTGAAAATGAGACAAACTGGCATCATGTGTCTCCTCATATGATGCATTGAGATGGACATAATTCTACTTGTGTAGAATTCCTGCTCAAAATGTACGACCCAAACCTAATCATGAGAAACATCAGACAAAGCCAAATTGAGGGATAATATACAAAATAACTGACCTGTGGTCTTCAAAGATGCACATGTCATAAAAGACAAAATAGTAAAAGACTGAGGACCTGTTCCAGATTAAAGGAGACTCAAGAGACATGATAAGTAAACGTAATGCGTGATTCATGACTGGATCTTGATAGGACTGGAAAAAATATCATAAATACCATATTATTGGAACATGTATTAGTCAGCTTTGGCTACCAGAATAAAATACCATAGTCTGGGTTGCTTAAGCAACAGAAATTTTATTTTCTCACAGTTCTGGAGTCTGGAAACCCAAGATCAGGGTACCAGCAGGTCGTGTCTGGTGAAGGTTCTCTTTCTGACTTGCACCTTTTGGCTGTGTCTTCACATGGCAGGAAGAGACAGAGAAAGCTCTCTTGTGTCTCCTCTTATAAGGGCACTAAGCCCATCAGACCAGGACCCTACTACCCTCATGGCCTCCCAAAGGCCCCCTTGCTAAATACCCTTACACTGGGGGATAAGCCTTCAATTTATGAATTTTAAGCAGACACAATTCAGTCCATAACAGTAGGGTTAATAAAATTTGAATATGGGCTAAATTTACATAGTAGTATTGTGTCAATGTTAAATGGAATTTATAATACTGTGGTCACGTAAAAGAACATTCTTCTTTTCAAGTCATATACATTAAAATATTTGGGGACAAGGAGAATTGTTGTACACAACTTACTTTCATATGGTTAAGAAAAACAATTAAAGAAGAGTGTGTGTATGTCTGGGGGGAGCAGATAAAGAGGGAGGGAGAATAATGTAATGGAGAAAAAAGGTAACACTTGGTGAAGATATGTAAAAGATTTATAGGAGTTCTTTATACCAGTCTTGTGATTTTCTTTAAATTTCGAATCATCTCAAAATGAAAGTTGGGTTTTGTTTTGTTTTTGAGACGCAGTTCTGCTCTTGACGCCCAGGCTGGGGTGCAATGGCACTCTCTCAGCTCACTATAACCTCCGCCTCCCAGGTTTAAGCTATTCTCCTGCCTCTGCCTCCTGAGTAGCTGCTATTACAGGCACCCACCACCACACCCAGCTAATTTTTTTGTTGTTGTTGTTCAAAATAAAAGTTTTTAAAAGTTCACCAGTATCTTTTCAGGGTAGGCTGGGGGACAGGGTACAGGGTTTAAAAGAAACACACATACACATGGAGGTCTCCAGCTTGTGTCCTGATATGTTACCAAGAGCAGAAATTGGGAGGCAAGGTGACGTAAGATTGAGGTTGGTCCTCAGACTCTTGGACAGATGACTGGGTAGTGGCTGATTTGCAAGCAGACCCTCTCTAATTTTATTTCACTAACATTTCAAATTGCCTGCTAGTGTATCTACAAATCAAATGGACAAAATGACCTCTTTGTTAAATTCCCCATCCTTTTAAGAGAGTCATATGTAACTGACACTCTCAGTACTATGTGTCATGTGCCAGGCACATACCAACTCATAAAAATGTCCTAAGGCATTAATTATCACAGCTAAGGAGAGTAAAGACAGTGGTTCCTGCTAATTGTCAAAGTCCCCTGTGTGACTGCACACTGCCACACACACAGTCGGAGCTTAAGAAACACGAATTGGTGATGAAAGTTGCCATTCTTCTTTCTTTGCAGGAAACGGCAATGATTAAGTTGGAGGAACACATCAAAAACCCCCATGCCAGCTCAGGCACAAGCACTGCGACAGAACTTGGATCCCGAGCAAGTGGTGGATGCCCTGCGATAGTGATCAGCAATTCTGTTTGATTTAGGAAGTGCTAATCAATAACAAGCCCAACTTGGAAAACGGCACTGGCTTAATCATTTTGCATCTGGTACCCAGGACTGACACACCCCAGCTGGAAGGGAAGCAAAGAGGCAGTGGGAGAGAGAGGGAAGTAGAAGCGGGATATGTGGTGGGGAGACGCAAAAAACAAGTTCATGAAAACCGAGTAAACATTTCTGGAGTTAAAAATTGTTTCAACTTTCAAAGACGAAATCTCACCCGCAAGTGAAAGACATGACATAAATGCAAAGGCAAGTGAAGATAAACAAAAGGCCCCGCTCAGATGTTCCCGAGGTGATCCGTCATTGTCAAGGAATTCTTTACACATCATAATGCTTCCGAGCACCCTGCCAGCTTGTCTCACATACTATTTCTATATCTTACAGGATTTTTTTTTTCTTTTCTCCAGTAAACAGCACTTTACAACACAAGGTTTGACTGTAATTTTCATCAAACTGCAACTTGTGCAGGTTTGTGAGAGACACATTATTACTTAAATCCAGCTGTACTGTTCTTTTACCTTCAAGGGCCGTTCCCTTGATACATCCTGTCAGCTGAGGGTGGCAGGATAACAATTAGCTTGCAAATCCATCCAGTTAAATTAACAACAAAGTGTAGGGGGATTGGATGCAGAATGTGTTCAAACTCCCTTCCTATGTATTCGAGGTGGGCTCAGCCCTCCTCCCAGACACAGGATCCCTGGAGGCTGGACTCTGGGGGTTGGTGACGGAGGGGAGAAGGCAAGATGCAGTCCCAGCCCATGGGCTTTAGCTGTGAGCCATCCTCGTGGAGGCAAATCATCCTCGTGGAGGCAAATCTGTGCTGAAAACCAGTCTGGCTGTCTATCCGAAGATGCTAAGCACTCACAGAGATGCAGGTCCAGGACAAGGCAAATGGGTGGAAAATTGAGAGCAGAACACTCAGCAAGACGTTCTGAACAAAAGGCCAGAGGTAGAGCCTCCCAAGACTACAGGCTCATATCTTCGGACGCCTCTGACATCACTGAGAGGGGAGGGGCAGAAGGGAGGAAAGGAGAGCTTTTAGGGGCCCTCAGGAAGCCAGGATTCTGATGAAGGAAAAAGTATTGAACTGGCTAAGTTTTCTTGGCTACTTCAACATTAATATTTTGGGGCAAGCTAATTTCTCTTTGTAAAAATAAAAATGGACTCAATATAATGATGACTCTTTTGGCAGTTTTCTTGGGTTTTGGTCAGATTGTTTTCTTGATTTTTTTTTCTCTAAATCAATGCTTTTCATGAATAACAAGAAGATCTAAACAAGTAGAAATGACACTAAAGATATCAGTGTACACCCATCAGATTGTCAATGGAACTCTCATTCACCGAGGAGGGGATTGGAGAGCTCCTGGACAATTCCTGGTTTATCGAGGTTCACTCATTTATAGAGCAGTCCGGTCTCATTGGATTATAAACATGATGAGATTTTATTCCCTCTGATGAATGCCCTAACTGCACCATGTTGAGTCTCCCTGCCAGCTGAGGACAGGCTCTCTTAATAACCTTTGGCCAAATTATCTAGCTTTTATGCCTTTTGCTTATTGGTGCATTTAAAACTCAGGCCTGCTTGTTTCCAAGTTTTGATCTCTTACCTGATGCAAAGCTCTTTTCCTCCTTCTGTTGGCTGCAGCTACTGCTAGGGATCTCTCAGCCAGTGGAGATGGAGTCCCAGCTGGCAGACTCTTAGATACCAGCTTTCTATGTCTTTTCTTCTTCGTCTTGAGTTGAATGTGGAAGAGGAAAGGGAAAACGGTAAAGATATTTCCTGTGTGATTGGGTGAGGGTGCAGTCTTCTCTCTGTAATTCTAGTTACATCTCTGGGCCATGCCAATGAGCTCTTGATGTCCTCCTCCATGACAGTATCCAAATGCTGGGCTCTCATGGGGCACAGATGTGGATTCTTTGAAGGGCTCCATGGGAACCTATGCCTTGAGTAACTGTTTGACGTGGGATCTAATGTGCCTTCTCTTCTGCGACCCTGCCTCAGTGTCTTGACAGAGCATGATGTCCCCCTAGAGAATGGCACTCTGGTGGATGTACCACAAAGATGTACCACAAAGATGGCTCAAGTACAGGCATGTTCCATGATGTTCTCTTAATTCATGTAAACCAGCAGTGGTATACTTGCCATGCTAGATGGTGGGAGGGCAGCTGCCCCTCTCTCAGTCCTGCCTTCTTTCCTGCCTCCTCCTCCACACCCTGGCAGCATCAGATACTCTGAAGGTCCAAGTTCTCACCCAATTTCCCATGAAAGAAGACCGGACTCTGATCAGGTTATTTGTGGAAGGGAAAGATAATTGTTTTGACAGATGCCCAGAAAACCTTTACCAGTGATTATCTTTGGTCTTCTTTCCTTAGCTTTTATGGTGAATATTGTGGTTATGTGAAGAGAGGGAATATCCTCTCTTCGTGAACTTAGTACTACCCCCAAAGACCCCCTCCTTTCTTCCTGTTCTCTACTTAAGTTGATTGGGTGGAAGTGGTTATAATAACCTATTCTCAGCATTGGTGATTCTCAGTACTACCTCCTGGGGGGTAGCTGATCACAATTTCTATGACATCATAGTGGTTGTATGGAATGTGGGAAACTTAACATCTTTTGTCCTCATCTTTAAGCCTTAGCCACAATTCTGATACAACAGGGAAAATAAAATAGAACATGTGGGCAGCAGACCACCCATCAATTCTATGCCTAAGTTTGTGTCCTAGAGAAATTCTCACACATATGCATGAAGAGAAGGCTACAAGAATATTTCTAGCAGTATTATTTATAATCATGAAAAACTGAGAACAATCTAAATTTCCACAATAATGGAATGAATAAATAAAGTGTGAAAGCTGGGCTGGTATTCAGCCAGGTGTGTGCAGGTACACATAGGTACAGAGTTACTGCTGTTTATAATGAGCACCTATGTGTGTTGGTCAGTTCCAGAGCCATGCCAGTTGTTAAATATTTTGAATACGACTTCCTAATCATTTGATTGACTACATATAACAACAAAAATGAATAAAATAAGTCAATGTTGATCAACATGAATAGATCTCAAATATGGGCTCAAAAAAGTGCAGAAAGAAAAATGATAAAATTTATGTACAATTTTTAAACTGTACAAAAATGTTATTTGTGATTAGTGTATATATAAGTATCGATGATATAAAAATATGGGTAAGAAATGTTCCACCAAATTCGTGATAATGGTAGCCTCTGAGGAGAGAGGGGAACTGCATTGGGGAAGAATCCAGAGGGAACAACATCTTTACCAGCTGTGTTTTATTTCTCATCTTAAAAAAAATAAAGATCTGGAGATCTGGACACCAAAAGCAAGAACAAGAAAAGGAAAAATAGATAAAGTGGACTTCATTAAAATTTAAAACTCTTGAAGATCAAAGGACATTATCAAGAAGAAGAAAAGATAACCAAGAGAGTGGGATAAAACATTTGGAAACTATGTTTCTGATAAGGGTTTAGCATTCAGAACATGTAAAGAATGCCTATAATGCAACAACAAAAAGACAACCAATATTTTTAAATAAAGGAAAAGAATTTGAATAGACATTTCAACATAGAAGATATACAAACAACCCATAAACACATAAAAAGACGCTCAGCATCATTAGTCATTAGGAAATGCAAATCAAGATCACAATGAGATACTTCACTCACACCAACTAAAATGGCGATTTAAAAAGCAGTAACAACTACATCAACAACCAAAACCAAAATCAAAAAACAGAAAATAAGTGTTGGCAAAGATGTGAAGAAATTGGAACTCTCATATCCTGCTTGTGGGAAAATAGTACATCTGTTATGAAAGACAGTTTGGCAGTTCCTCAAAAAACTAAACAGAGTTATACATGACCCAGCCATTCCACATCTAATTATGTACCTAAAGGAATTGAAAGCAGGGACTCGAACAGATACCTATATGCCAATGTTCATTACAAGATTATTCGCAATAGCGAAAGATGGAAGCAACCCAAGTGTCCACCAGTTGATGAATGGATTTTTCAAATGTGATATATACATGCAATAGACTATGATGCAGCCATAAAAACAAATGAAGTTCTGACACATGTTGTGATATGGATGAACCTTGGAAACATTTTGCTAAGCGAAATAAGCCAGATACAAAAGAACAAATATTGTATGATACTACTTACATGAAATGTCTAGAACAAGCAAATTCATAGAAACAGAAAATATATTAGCAATTACCAAGGTCAAAGGAAAGGGAGAATGAGAACTTGTTCAGTGGTCATGAAGTTTCTGTTTAGGGTGATGACCAAATTTTAGTGGTGAAAACCATAGTGGTGGTAGTTGCATAATATTATGAATGTAATTAATAACACTGAACTGTAACTTAAAATGGTTAAAATGGCAAATTTTATGTCATATATATTTTGCCATAATTTTTAAAAAGAATATATTATACCAAAAACGATTGAGTTGTACACTATAAATGGGTGAACTGTAGAGCATATAAATTTGACCTCAACAAAGCTTTTTAAAAGAAGATCTGAAGGAAATACATCAAAATGTAAATATTTATTAATTCTTGAAAATGGGTAAAGGTGTTTCATTATTCTCTGTACTTGTCTAAAAGTTCAAAAACAATTTTCTAAATCAAAGAAACAAGAATCAAGTGGGTGGGAGAATGATCTAGAGAATATAAACACTCAAGAAGAGGAAAATAGAACAGACAACATTGGCCCCTCATTGCATTTGGAAATACCTGTGCATCTGTAAGCAAACCGTCTGTTTGCCCACTATTTACTGCAAAATGGTGAAAGAAGAAAATACTGACCAAAAAAGGACTTGTTATTCTTCTATTTTTTTGTTTGCACTATATGGGTACTAAGAGGCCAGGGTTTGTTTACCTGAAGATGCTTTTTTCTGCTAGTGGGAGAGGGAAAAGCAATCAGAAGCACCTGGGGCATGCTGGAACATTCGCAAGTTCACTTATCCCATCCCAGGGTTCCACGGTACTCTGAAGTCCCTCTTCCTGGGGACTCACATTACCACTCCCACCTTTCCCCCCATAGAGTATATCCCTGATCTATAGCAATGCTTCAGTGACACTCTGCTCACAATGTCAAAGACTAGTCCACAGACTGCTGAAGAAAAGGCCAGGATACACCTTCCTGCCCTCTCAGCTGGAACTGTGGGGTGAGTAGGAGAAACACGCTGCTCTAGGCCAAGCTGTCTGAAAGGAGACACTGTGTAGTCAAATGTGTGGTTGGTAGATATTCTACAGTCGACACAAGGATGAGTTGAGATCGGAAAATAAAAGATTCAAAATTCGATACTGCCATTGTTCTGGTAAGGTCCCCATGAATCCCTTTCTGTGGAGCCTGAGCTTCTCCAAGCAAGTGCCACTCTATTCCAAGACTTTTTTTTTTTTTGGTAGCCTGCCTGTCTCCTAAAGTGACTGATGCTTACGACCTGAAAGATACAGCTTATTGATATAACCTGACTGTAAGACACCAGTTTGAAGCTAGCAGCCAATGTCATGTTTGAAAAGTGACCATATGAATGGCTTTTTCTGTAAGCTTTTAAAGGATTGGGTGTTTATTTGGATTGAGCATCCTGGTTCCTGCTGAGCCTCACTGTTGAGCAAGAAAGGACCTGGTTGTCTTGGAGTTCACAGAGCTTTCAGGAGGGCTCCATTCCTGTCACTCTCTTATACCATCAGCATGACTTGTCCCCTGCCCAAGGGGAGGGGACCGCAGCCCTAAGAGCTATTCTGGAGCAGGTCCTCCTCTTCCTTCTCCACCAGCACCAAAGTCAACTTGTGTTTTACTCACAACCTGGCCTGGGTTCCCTGTACTATAGTCAACTCATTTGGAAGAAAAACAACCACCTCTAGCAATGATTCCTGGAACAGAAAATTATTCCTTATTTGTCAAGATCAAATGTTCTTAATTTATTCAAATGCAGAGAAGTTAATAACACCAAAAGATCCACATTCGATTTATTATTTCAAGTATAGATGCTTCCAAATAAACTAACATTATGCATAGGTTACAGAAGCCTTAATTGAATTTTAAATTTTTATATGGGTTTTAGGAAACAAAAATTAAATCTTTTGGGGAAGGCATCTGAATGTAAGAGTAATTTTCCCTGGATCTGCCATTTGTCCTGGGAACTCAGTAGGAATTAGGGTTAGTGACAGCAACAAACATCTTTACAGGTCTCAGCAAAGATGGAAAACTCAATTAATCTAGTTGGTATGTTTCAAATATTTAACCACTTCATGCATAATTTCACATCAGTTTGCTGTCATAAGGGACACTCTGATATGCCAGGAGCTGGCTTTACCATATGGAGTCTTCATTACTAAAAGTACTAAAAACATGTCAACATGTATAGCGTGATCTCTCCATCCTACAGACATGAGGACATAACGTTTGTTCCCATAGAACGTAGACTAAAGAGTGAAGGGATCAAATTTGCAACATCGTGTGCGCAGTGATCTGGAAAGTGTTGCCAAAAGCATGTAGACCTTGGCGTCAGGCCTCAGTTTGAATCCAGCACCATCACCAACCAACTAGATAATACTGGGCTAGTTTCTTGTATGTGAAATAGAGGTAATATCATAGCACCCTTGTGTGTTAGTTCGCTAGAGCTGATGTAACAATAAGTACCACAAACTGGGTGACTTAAACGACAGAAATTTATTCCTTCACAGTTTAGGAGGCCAGAAGTTCAAAATCAAGATGTGGACAGGGTTGGAGGCTCTGAGGGAGAATCTGTTCCATGCCCCTCTCCTAGGTCTTGGTGGTGGCAGGCAATCCTTGGCATCCCTTGGCTTGTGTCTGCACTATTCCAATCACCTCTCATCACATGACCTTCTTCCCTGTGTATCTCTATGTCCAATCTCCTTTGCCTTTCTCTTATAAGGATACCAGTCATTGAATTCAGGGCTCATTCTGATTCAGTAGGGCCTCATCTTAACTCAATTAAATCTGCAAAAACCTTATTTCCAAAGAAAGTCACATTTGGGTTAGGACTTAAATGTATCTTTGGAGGCAGGGATACAATTTGACCCACTACACCATGCCATGACCTTATAACTAGTATTTTATTTGACAGTTTAGAGAAGCATTTAGCACAGTGCCTGGCCCATAGTAGGTGTTCACAAAATGCTACTTCCCTTCCTCTGAGGACATGCTGCTTTAAAAAAGTGCTTCTTTGGCCTGTTCAGTAGTCAGCATAACTATCGGATTGTGTTTCTCAATTATAGACATAAACTATTATTTTATTAGAAATCTGTGGATTACCTAAGCATTTTTTCATCTTATCTAGGAATGTAATAGAAAACTACAGTAAAATTTAAAGAAATGTCTGGGACTCAGCTATTCCTTCTAGTGGAAGTAAAGCTGCCTTTAAAAACAATGTGCTACAAATGCTTCTCATAGAGACAATCACTGTCATGTAAACAAATCTGGCCTTTCATGCCTGCCTGCTTATTGGTAAATATTGAATGGCAGCTGGTCAATGAGACCAATGGTGCTTTAATGATAGCCACAAAAACCTATTTAGGAAAAATAATAGAAAAAGCATCTTTTTAAATGCTTATAAAGGGTTAAGAAATACAGCAGAAGTATAAAAATTTAATAATTGCACGTGATATTGAGAAAATATAAGCTCTATTTCTTAAATTTTCAATTGCATTAATTCAAAACCTTACCCAGAATAAGAAAAGAGCAATATGCCATATTCTTTGGCTAAATCCTTCATTGTCACAGTCTTAAATTATTGCAAAGACCTGAAGATTTCAGAATAATGATGATACAGAGCAGCCACTTTCTATCACTGCACAAAACGTACAGAGCTATAAATCTTATTATAGTTTTAGAGATGCTTAAAATCTTCTGAAATACCAAGTCAGCTAGTTGGTAAAATGTAGCATCCGCAATTTACTGATAGACAAACTAAGGTGAATGACCTCACTGTAATCATGGCAGAGGAAAGGGTGGATTTGCTTAGCTAATTACACTACAGCAACTGATCTGGTCTACAACTTCCTCTGTAATATTTACTTTTTAATGAAACAGACAAAAGTTTGCAAACATCTTGTCTGCCTTATAAGTATTTCCCCCAGGACTATTTAAAGATCAAAAAAGAAAATTTCAAACATGCAATCTGGCCAAAAAAAAAAAAAAAAGAAGAAGCCAAGGAAATAAATAGCCAAAAAAGTGCTCTATCTACAGTAGGCAAACCAGCAGCTAATACTCTTCTTACATAGTCTTCAACTCTTTCCTTCCTTCATCAATTCAATTATTCCAAGGATACCTTCACATTACGGTCCTAGGAGAATCCACCTGCCTTCTCCTTTTTTGATACGTTATTTGCAGGCTCATGAGCTACCTCATTTTAACACAACCATTTATAATGCTTCCAAAATTCCCTATCCCTTGCTTTCTGATCATCACTCCTGTTCCTTAGCTGTCCAGCACCAGGTATGTACATAATCAATATTCACCAATGCTGATGATTCCTGGCTCTCCCTGCTTGTCCCTTACTCTTGCTAGGATACAGCTCATCCAGGGGAAATTTATTCTGCCTCTCTCCTTGCCCTGCTCTTGACAGAAACCAGCTAAAAGCAATTTAAGATAGTAGTGAGTTTACCAAGAATTCTAACAGGATCGTTTCCCGAAAGCCAACCTGTTGAAAAATCTTGGAGGCCGAGGAAATGTGCCCAACACGAGAAGTTTTGTTTATGTCACTGTTTACCCTGATGCCTCATCCCTATCCTTAAGGATTAAGTCTAGTGGCAGAAAGGAAGTTCTGCAGAACAAAAGTCTATGTGGGCTTTTTCAAAGGATAAGTCTAGTGAACCTACCTGGTACCCATTCTTCTGGGATTTCAGTTAATAAGAACAACATCAACAATCACAAAACAGGTGCAGAAATGACCAAATCCACCACCACACACATACAACAGTGAGGCATGCAGAGGCATCACTGCCTTTGTGAGTCCAGGAAGAAAGTTTCTTTTCGAGTAGTAATCACAAGCAGCCATGCAGCTTTGGGGACAGGGGCCTATAGAGAGAGAGCTCCAATGCCAGATGTTTGACAGCCGGTGGGAGGGACTGGGCTCGGTCAGCTGCACCAGCCATGAGTGGTGCTACTCTTCCTTGAATGTATGGCCTGGAATACTTCCAGCTGATACAGCTATTTGGTAATGGTAAACTCAAACTTGAGCTGGGGGAACAAAGTTAGGACAAAGCTAAGCCCCAAGATGTCAGAAAATCAGTGAGGATTAAAAGCATGTCAGCTGATGTTGAAGTCAAGCTTCAGACAGAGGAGTTAGTGTGAAGGAGTCAGTTTTATGAGGAGAACAGGGAGACACTAGGGCTTCATGGCTCAGGGACCCTGGGGATGGAGGGAAACTCCATAACCCCCGGTGTAGGAGGACCCTCTTGCTCTGTCCTCCTCTATCCCAAGCTCTGTTGGCTGAGTTGAAAGGGAATGAGGTAGTATCTGAAAGCAGAGCAGGGGTGGGAATGGGAATGATGCTCAGAGAACCCCATCCAGGCTTCTGTCCCCTCACTGTAAAGTGATGAGGGTGGGCACAGTATTTTCAGATTGTAACCCGAGGAGGATGGTGGTGGAGACAGACAAGGCTTAGAAACTAAGGATTTCTCTCTCTCTCTCTAAGTGTGTGTGTGTGTGTGTGTGTGTGTGTGAGAGAGAGAGAGAGAGAGAGAGAGACAGAGAGAGACAGATATCAGGTCAGTGTGTTACAATGTGATCTCTCCATTGTACAGACATGAGGCCGTAACATTTGTTCCCATAGAACGTAGACTAAAGAGTGAAGGGATCAAATTTGCAACATCGTGTGCGCAGTGATCTGGAAAGTGTTGCCAAAAGCATGTAGACCTTGGCGTCAGGCCTCAGTTTGAATCCAGCACCATCACCAACTAACTAGATAATGCTGGGCTAGTTTCTTGTATGTGAAATAGAGGTAATATCATAGCACCCTTGTGTGTTAGTTCGCTAGAGCTGATGTAACAATAAGTACCACAAACTGGGTGACTTAAACGACAGAAATTTATTCTTTCACAGTCTAGGACACCAGAAGTTCAAAATCAAGATGTGGGCAGCATTGCTTTCTCTGGAAGCTCTGAGTGAGAATCTGTTCCATGCCTCTCAACAGAGGAGACAATGGAGTAGCCCTCTGCTGCCCAGGCTGGAGTGCAGTCGCATGATCTCGGCTCACTGCAACCTCTGCTTCCCAGGTTCAAGCAATTCTCCTGCCTCAGCCTCCTGAATAGCTGGGACTACAGGCATGTGCCACCATGCCTGGCTAATTTTTTGTATTTTTAGTAGAGATGGGGTTTCACTAAGTTGGCCAGGCTGGTCACTACATATATATCTTTTTTCTTTTTTTTTTTGAGATGAAATCTCACTTTGTCTTCCAGGCTGGAGGACAGCGGCATGATCATGGTTCACTGCAGCCTCGGCCTCCTAGGTTCAAGCAATTATCATGCCTCAGTCACCTGAGTAGCTGGGATTATAGGTGTGAGCCACCGCACCTGGCCCGTCTTAGCATATTTCTTTACAAAAACCCCTCCCTACCATGAATCTGGCATCCCAGTGGATAGGATTTTACTTATGTGTATTTCACACCCAAATTCTAAGAATATGCTGCTCATCCATTGTCATAGACCATCTGTGTTGAGTTTTGCTACAGGTGGAGTGAGGAACCCTGATAAGTCATTTATACACTCAAGTCCAGCTCCTCTTGATTTCAGGACCTTCATTAAAATAAAAAAAAGACCAGTTTGCACAAATAGTTGTGAAATAGATTGAAGCAAATGGTTTGAATATTTACATCGAAACTATCCCTTTGTACTACTTAACATATTCCAGCTAACTAAACTTACTGACCATGTGGGTTTACAACTGTATATAGGTTTATAACATTTTCTAATACCAAGCAGCTAATATCTGTTTTAAATTAATACAGTATACTAATGTTTAGCTCTCCTTTTACCAGGATTAATTGTTAAGTATTCCAAGGCAATTATTTATGTGCTTGGAAGTGGGTTTGTTGAGCCTCGGTCCTCGGTGTTGTGTTAGGATTTGTAAGAGGCAAATACGTCTGCATAAAGGCAAATTAATTATTTAGAGAGCAAAGCCTTAATCAAGGCAGTGGGCCACTGTAAGAATTAGACTCCATAAAAGGAAGCTAGCAGCAGCATGACCCACGCTTATTCATTGTTCTTCCTCCTCTCCAAATAATCAAAATTAGATGTCTGGCCTGAAAATATACACAAGAATGCACATACACCCACAAACACTGTGTGGGCTTGCTGCTTGCCTCTCTGCCCCAGCCCTTCTGATTATTCTAGCCAAAAGACTCAGAAACAGATCACTTACAGAATTTTAGAGTAAATAATCCACTTGGTCACTCCACCAGGCTCCAAAAAATAGACCTTTGAACAATGACAGCTGGAAAATCCTGAGGCATCAGACACAGCTAATAGAAGATTCTCCTCCTGTTTTCAAGAGTCTTTGAAAACCGAAAGGCATAGTCCACAGCACAACATGTGACAAGACATTTATTTTCATCTATTTGCTATAAGCCGTTGAAAACCAGAAATATCAAATCAGATCAAATGTTTTAAAATAGGTTAAAATCGAACCTTTCCTTGCATTTTGGGTTCTGCCCAAATAGTCCTCAGACTGGGGCCTCTGCAGCATGAATATATATTTCATCATAAGAGCGAAAGCAAAGCCTCTAATGGTGATAATTACTGTCACCAAAATAGAAGGCTAATTGTCAGAGGAGTTCTTTCCTCTCTGTGCGCTGAAGGGCTAGGCAGGCATGCCTGGCGTCTTTGGGCAGAGACATTTTTTCCTTTCAGTTCTTTCAGGACGTTTAAAAATCATTTCATCTGTAGACACAGAGTGATCAGATAAAAATCCAGTGAGAATTTTGTCGAACAAAGGCTTTATTACGTGTTTTGTTTTGTCTGGTCCCCGCAAACCCTCTTTGAGGAATAGAAAATGTGGAAACCACAGGGCACAGAGCCCCTGCGACTTTGGCCTGGACTGCTGGTGTTTTTATGCTATTTATTTTTAGGACTCTTATCCAAGGGTAAGCAGCACCTTTCTTAAAGAAACTCTAGACCCTTGACTGCCTTTCTCTCATCATTAATCCTCACAACTTCCCGGGGAAACTGGGAAGAGACAGCGCTCTGCATCCTCCTTTATAGATGGAGAAGCTGAGGTTTGGGAAGGTTAAGTGACTTGCCCAAGGTTATTTAGCAAATTAGGAGAGGCCACTTGGGAACGGAGCTTTGGGTTCTTAGGTTCTGGGGCTGCAGCCAGGAAACCCCAGCCACAAAGAATCTCTTTTGTGCTTGATTTTGTCGATGTACCTATTTATATAGAAAGAAAATAAGTAAATGTTTCAGTTCTTCTGCCCTCCCCACTTATGGACCAATACACACACACAAGCACTCACATACACACATGCATGCACACATGCTCATACACACCATTAGCCATGGGGGAAAGAGACAGCTCTAAATTAGAACTTCCAAATAAACCCACTGATTTGCTGCAATGATCTCAATTATTCTATTGTTTTAGACTCTATTGCATAAAGGTGTCACTCCTACTTCCTGTCCTCACTCTGAGAACTAGGCTCATATATCTCATTATAGCCATATTTAAAGAGTTGGTACAAGAACAACCACTCCATTGATAAGAAATTTCTTTTAAAAAGAAACTTTAAAGAGGATTTATTGCTGTCATTACAGAGGAGAATAAAGTTGGTGTGTGATTCATGGAGAAGAAAAAATTTCCCACAAATCAGGGTGCTTTTGCAGGCTGCACTGGATTCGCATTCAGGAATGAGACTTGATGATGTGAAGCCCTCATGCTCAGGAGTGAGTAGTGTCAAGGCAGGGGGAAGAAAGAGACCACATCTTAAGGAACGCATTTTCCTACTCAGTCACAGGGCTGGGAATTCAATAATGATACACTCAAAGTTTTAAAGGTGAACTCACACAGAAACACTGACTGTGGGGAGAATTGACCTGTCCTGAGGAAAGAGGGAGAGAAATATCAAAGACTGGTAGAAAAGAAAAGAATACCATCTTCAGGACAAGTAGTACTTTCTCGCTGTGTAGATGCAGGTTTGTAAGTACAATAGATCCTTTGGTAAAATGCTTGTACCGCAGAGGCTGAGTTATTTTATTTTTGAATTGCAAGTTCGCCATCTAGTGGTCAGTTTCTAGAACAACAAGTTCATAGTGTTACTGATGTCATCCTTTGGATGCAAATTACTTAGTTCAACTTTTTTTTTTTTTTTTTTTTAATGACTAACGCCTGCATCAATCATAGCAAGCTATTGAGAATTTAACTTCCGGCAGGCACAGTTGGCAGTGGTTTTCAAGAACTATACGTATTTGTATATTGGCAGTTTAAATCACAGCATTTTCCACTGCTGAGATCAACTTCCTTGACTTAATATTTAAAATTAAATTATCTTGACATTGTTTCTGAGGTGAACAAAATAGTCCACAAGAAAATTTATGAAAATGTATGCCTAAATTCAACATGTATTCCTCAACATGTGAAAACGAAGGGAAGTCAGGCGTTCATTGGGCATTTTGTCGCTAAACATCTAGGAAGCGTTTTTAAGTTTCATATTCTTGATGGAGCTTGCTGGGCAAGGAAAGGTGAGGAGTCTTCTGACCTCTAAAGAAACAAGGGGATCTGATGTGGCTACATTGTTCCCTGTAGTGGTCTCCAGGTGTGAGAATCGTATGACTGATTGTACTGGAGAAAAATTCTTCTCGCGGATATAAAGATGACATTAGATGGCACTGGAATCAGGTCCAGAATCCGTTTTTAGTCTTCTAGGTCTTAACACCCCTGAAACTTGCCAATCCTCCTTTCTAATAAAAGAGAACGAATTTCCAGCGTGTTTTCTTTGCCCAGGCAACAATATACAGTTATAATCTCACATACTATTTTGCATTGACTTTAATGCGTTGTCATTCCTATTAATGGCAAATGATACTGTCGTTTTATAAAGTCATGATATAAAATTTCCCTTTAAGATAAATTTATTGAAATAAAAATATGAGTCAATTTGAAGAACAACATTGAATAAATAATTGTAGAGAAAGTATAAGGACACAGGAAACATCCCGTGGACTCAGGCTGCTAGCAGCATGAGCTGAAAAACACGGTCCTCTGGGAACACAGGGGCCTGTTCACTCCTCTGGATCTGCCACTCACTCTCTGTAATTACCTGCACATGTGACTTAATCTCTTTCCACCTCCATTTTCCTCATCCTTAGAGTAAGGCTTTGGGTTTAGATGAACTCAAAGCAACAGATCAACCTAGAGCTTCTTAGACCAACTTTTAAAGTGGAATTATTCTTTGCCTGAATTCAGAAGATGGGCATGGAGATAAGGAAGGAAATAGAACATCCTAAAGCAATCTTCATCAAAGAATGAAGGGAGACACATGGAAGACCCAAGGACACACAGCAGTGGTGAATTATGTTCAGCCTCTGACCTGTACTTAACTACAAGCCCCAAATTATAGTCATGGTTTCCAAAATTCTAGGTCATGCATACTAAAGACCCATTAAATTAAAGAAGCATCAAACAATATCATTTCTTATTATGGGGTATCAGAAACAGAATAGAATTCTGCTTCTTAAAGCCATGCAAAGGACAATCCAGGGGGCGTACAATGTGGTTTTGACCCCCCTGAAGGCAGGCTTCTCCTGGAGCAGAAGGAACACTTGCTGGGGAAAGCTGGGCCTGAGGGGGCCCAGGGGCTGAGGCCTTCATAGCAGAGAAGCACCACGTGTGCATAGAGCAGTGTCCATGTGAGTTCACATGGGCTGTGGGACCTGAGATGAAGCTCCACCCTCTTCTTCACCACGCCCCAGCCTGGGCCCCATGCCCATGGTTTGTGCACACTGCCTCGTCCAGCCCTGACACCAACCCTGAAATACAGGTATGTTACCCAGCGTTAAAATAGGTGGAAACAAGCTCAGAACCAGTGCATTCCTTGCCAGAGGGCACTTGGCTTATAAGTGGCAACACCGAGCTTGAGTCTGGGTATCTGTGATCCTGGAAATGCAGAGTCCACTGCCAGCTGGGACAGGAGCCCTGGGCTCCACAGGGGTAGCCACGGCCCCCTGTACCCCCCACCACAGACAAAAGCACTGGGGCACAGAGAGATTGGCCTTTGCCCTCTCTGGGATATGACCAGTGAAGTTAATCAGCCCTGAGTCTCTAGTGTTCATGCCATGACACAGCACACACACGCATGTGTGCACACACATACACACACACACACACACACACGCAGAGTCGCCAGCTCCAAACCTCTTGTTTTCTTCCTCTTAACCCTCCCCTACCCATCCACTCCCATCAGAACTGTGGTCAGTCCTGTCCAGGCTTGAACAACTGGAGCCATTCAGTGATACACTGCCCTGCGTCACACATGGCCCCATCCCACAGAAGAAGAAAGGGTTTCCCCCACCTTCCTCCCTGTCTCCCTCAGGAAACTACATGATGCTTCCTTCTGCTGCAGCAGATGACTCTCTTCTGTCCACCCTAGACTTGATCTCTGAAATGTAAAACTAAGTCACCGAATAAGAGAATAGCCAATTGCAAGAAAACATAATAAGCGGCTGAATTATTGTGCCCTTCTGAAATGACACCCAATATACTCAGTAGGTACCATGTGTCAGGCACTGCAGTGAGCAGAGGGTACAAAAGAAGAGGCCTAGGACCCCACCCCTGCTCCCCTAGAAGGGAGGATGCAAAGTGAACATGACTTACCACAATACACGGTGGAGTGAAGTGTCATGTCACCTCTTTGTGCATCGGTTGTTTTTTTCCTTTGTCAAATGGAGATAATAACACCACCTACATTGTACTGTGGTTTTGAGGGAAGCCCCATACATTTAACACATGGTACATAATAATACATGCTATGCACCAACATCCTCCTCCTCATCATCACCGTTGAGATAATGACCATGTTAGACTTTGGGTGACATTAGGGGTGAGCTTGGATGGCTGGATTTTGGCAGATAGAGATTTGTAGCAAGAGCAGGGTGGTGTTCTAGGTGAGGGAACTACTCTGAAATAAAGTCAATGGGTGGGAAAGCCAAAAGAGAAAGGTTAAGTTTAGGTTGCTCTTAGAAATGTGGCTTAGCAGAAGCGCAGGCTTGTGAAGGGAGCAGTGAGCCAGTGGGATGGATCTGCAACTCTGAGGTGAGGTGTTTGACTGGATAAGCAGTGGCCACCCACCAGAGACATCTATTGATTAGGGTAAGATAAGGAGATAGGTATTTCCTCTGAGTAAAGAAAAGACAGATGGGGGAAAATCAAGGCAAGGGAGACCAGCCAGGTGGCAGTTAAACATCCAAATGACCAAATGGTAAGCACTTTGATCTGCTGTATCCTGACCAAGGTGACTCAGAAATCCAGACACCATTACTACCTGTTCTTTCTCCTCTGGAGGGTGGCTTCTATTCAAACAGAGCAATGGGAGTCACCACTGCCAGAAACTAAACTCACATGTCCATTGTCCAATGCCCTATGCAGGAAAAATTTAATGAAAACCCAAGTCCATTTTTTCTAAGATTGTGACTTCTAATCTTCCCTGGAGCTTAAAAGGAAACCTGAGACAAAGTTCAGATGAAGGTTTGCAGAGCACAGGACAGCCTGTCGCAGAGACTCCCTTGCCTCCTTTTTCTGGGATTGTAATTGGTGGGTGCCGCCTGAGATGTGGTTGGCTGGAAAAGTCTCCTCGGGAGGGAATGAAGCTCCTGTGGCTTCATAGGAGGCCAGTCCCAGAGTCACCTCCTCTCCCATTTACCTTCATCCTCTTTTACAAAAAGAGTACTGGTGTTTTTCTTAGCTCCAAAGGAGACAGGAGCTGTGAGATAGGGAGGTGAGTCTTTTTTTTCTTTCTTTCTTTTGAGATGGAATCTCGCTCTGTCACCCAGCCTGGAGTGCAATGGTGTGATCTCAGCTCACTGCAACCTCCACTTCCCAGGTTCAAGCAATTCTCCTGCCTTAGCCTCCCGAGTAGCTGCGATTTCAGGTGCCCGCCACCACGTCCAGCTAATTTTTGTATTTTTAGTAGAGAAGGGGTTTCACCATGTTGGCCAGGCTGGTCTTAAACTCCGGACCTCAGGTGATCCACGTGCCTCAGCCTCCTAAAGTGCTGATATTACAAATGTGAGTCTTTTTGAAAGGATCCATCACAATGCTTGGGTAGAAGAATTGTTTGCAAGCTTCTAAGGCTCCCAGGCTCTGCTGACTCCTGCGGTGCCACTGGGCAAGCCATCTCGCCTCCCTCT
The DNA here is from genome assembly GCF_030222135.1 of Aotus nancymaae. Taxonomy (NCBI): domain Eukaryota; kingdom Metazoa; phylum Chordata; class Mammalia; order Primates; family Aotidae; genus Aotus; species Aotus nancymaae. The sequence continues at coordinate 50,409,862 of NW_026988431.1, read as the reverse complement.
TTTTCCTTTCCTTGTCTGCACAATGATGGGGCCCTCTTACCGCCAAAAACTCTTTTCCAGTCTTAGAAAAGGCAAGAGCCAGGCATAGTCATGTCAATTTTAGTTTTATTCCCAAACTGATAAACTAGGAGAACAGATTTGGGACTGTGTGTAAGAAACACATGAATGGCGAGGATGGGGTGCCACTGTGCCAGGAGCCACCCTCAGCACATGTGGGTCTGGATGGCACAGGCTTCCTGGCAACTGGGTGGCACAGGCCAGATCCCAGAGGGTAGCTGTTGGTCAGATGTCTCTTCTCTCTGTTTGATGCTAAACTACAGAGAAAACAAGCCCCATGACTTTTGGAAATTTATTTTCAAGGACAACGATCATCATAAACATCTTTATCAAATAAAGAAAGCATTTAAAAAAATCTCTGTCTTATTAGACTTATATAACTATGTGGAGTTTTTAGAGGGGCTGACAACGGAGGTTTCTCTGGCCCCTCAACCTTAACTGGCTCCTTCTAAGATGCTGGGACAAGGGGCTCAGTCTTAGAATCTGTAGGGAATGTTGGAGTGGACACTACCCTGAATGACAGTTTCTCAGAGCATGGTATGTTTCTAAATCTACATTTAGCTATAGCCCACCCTACACCAAAGCAAGAACACTGCTGGGCAGCCAGCCAGGCCCACTCACTAACAAAGAACTCATTTCTGCCTCTCTGTGAGGGTGATTCAAATTCACCCTTCCACAAAATAGCCACGGGCCTTCCACAGCCCACATTGTTTGCCGAAGATCTGCGGTCCTGCCTGACCCCACAGGTGAAGCGGTGGGGAGAAAGTCCTGCAGTTCTTCCCATCTGACTTTGCAGCAGCTCTTTAGCTTCATGGGTAGACTGTACTGGGTAGACTGTACCGGAAATGGGGTCTACCTGCTGAGCCCTCAATAGGCCTAAGTGATGACTGGGGAAATAGAGACTCCTGCCCTGTGAGCTGATTCTTCTCTCCCTTGGGGTGCATTGTGCCCCTTGTAGCACCAGAGGGGAAGGAGCGTGCCCCAGGCCTGACACTGGCAGAAGAGAAGCCATGTCAGCCTGCCCAACAGCAGCTGGGCCCTGAGCAGAGCCGGAGGCTCCTGTTATGCATGCTCCTTTGGGGCTGCTGATCTGCTCTTTAAAATAAACCTGTTTTCCAAGTATCAGATCTGAGATGGTGCCAAGATTAAGAGAGCTTCCTTTCATTTTCCTTTTTCCCTCTGGGATGCCATTATGGAACAAGAAGCTGTCACCAGCCTTACCTGGATTATTCTCTAGAAGGAAAGACATCTGGTGCTATTTTTTTCCTTCAGGATAAATATTTTACCTAACTGATCAAAGCCAAATTTTTGGCCCCTTCATCCCATGACTTTAAGCCAGTGCCTGTCCTTTGTGCAAACCTGATTTGGGATTTAAAGTTCTGCAAGTCTTCTTTTGTCATGGGTTCATGGTAGTCTTCAGAGGAGAGTGTGAGAGAGGAGTAGGGGCTATTTGCTTCATATCCCTCAGAAGGAAGCGTTGTCTCTACTCTCTCGAGAATCCTCACTGTGGTTTTTGTATTTGGGGCCCTAATCAGATGCCCCAGTGCTTTCCCTTTATTGCCCATCCCCTTGCCATCCTTTATTGAGGCTGCCATTGCATTAGATAATTACATTCACCCTCCCCGATCTCCCCCTTCACAGACCTTCTTGGAAGCCTGAGCTCATGACTCATGCTTCTCTAATGTAAAGTGACTCTCTGAATTCATCCATATCTGACACAGGGCTGCCCCTGTCCCCATTAGGCACTGCATCATTGACTGGTTGGTTAATTTCAGAATTTAGTTTAGGGTCATAGAAATGGTTGCAAAATTTTTTTGACATCAGGCTCCTTGAGCTCATCAGTTTATCCAAGATTCAGGAACAACCCTCAATATGAAGTATACCCAGTCATGGAAATTTCTAGGCGAATAACACTAGCTTGGGGATGAACCATAAAATGGCTGCTGCCTCTCCTAACCAGCGTGCCCACTTCTTCACTGGGTCAGGCTGCTGCTGCACATACAGAGGACTTCCCTGGGGCCACCGGCCCCCTCTTTTCTTTCTAGAAATGTCTGTCTCTCTGCTGTTAGCCAGAACAACTGCCACTAGATGGCCCCTCATCTGTCTCAGCCCTCTCTCCTTTTTCCTCTTTTGACTCTGAAGTTTCCAGGTTACAAGACCAAAGCCCACGGCGATGACTTCCTCCTTAGGTCTGTGGTTTCCCCAGCTCCTCTCATGATACAGGCGCAGTGTCTGGAGTCTCCAACTCTCCTGCCTGTGCCACTGCCTCCCATCCGCTCATGCTTGGGGCCTCCACCTCTATATGAGTCCGTTCTCATGCTGCTGATAAAGACATATCCGAGACTGGGCAATTTATAAAAGAAAGAGTTTTAATTGACTCACGGTTCAGTATGGCCGGGGAGGTCTCAGGAAACTTACAGTCATGGCAGAAGGGGAAGCAAATACGTCCTTCACACCATAACAGGAAGGAGAAGTGCTGAATGAAAGGGGAGAAAGCCCCTTATAAAACCATCAGATCTCAAGAGAACACATTCACTATCACAAGAGCAGCATAAGGGTAATCATCCCCTTTACTGGGTCCCTCCCACAACACATGGGGATTATGGGAACTATAATTCAAGATGAGATTTGGGTGGGGACACAGCTAAACCATATCAACCTCCAGGAGGAAGCATCTCCTCCTCCAGCCCCACCTGCCAGAGTCTTTACCAGGCGCGGCCTCATGGCCTCAACCCTTTCCTGTAAGAATTGGTGGATTGGGGCCGGGCGCGGTGGCTCAAGCCTGTAATCCCAGCACTTTGGGAGGCCGAGGCGGGTGGATCACGAGGTCGAGAGATCGAGACCATCCTGGTCAACATTGTGAAACCCCGTCTCTATTAATACAAAAAAATTAGCTGGGCACGGTGGCGCGTGCCTGTAATCCCAGCTACTCAGGAGGCTGAGGCAGGAGAATTGCCTGAACCCAGGAGGCGGAGGTTGCGGTGAGCCGAGATCGCGCCATTGCACTCCAGCCTGGGTAACAAGAGCGAGACTCCGTCTCAAAAAAAAAAAAAAAAAAAAAAAAAAAGAATTGGTGGATTGGCCTTGTGGAAGGAGAAAGTTTCATTTTTACAGGGTTCATGCAAGGAGCGAGTTGGTCCTGCATTCTCAGTTCAAATACAGGGTGTGTTTTCTCACAGAAACAGTATTTTCGAGGAATGTGTGTCATTTATTAATATGAGAAATACAGTTCAGGTCTATTCTATATTTGTGGAATGACCCAGATGGCAATCCATTAGTAAGCTAATAACTGTCTGTAATTCAGCTTTGCATGTGGACCAAAAATCATACTGACTGAGCCAAGCCTCTGCCTTATACATGACATAAACAAGCGATGGCAGTGTTCGACGTGGGACATGGGGTCAGATGCCCCTCAGTAGAAGCAGCTGTGCTGTAACAGAAAGGATCCTGGGACTTGGGACCAGAAATTGGGGTTCAATTTCTCATGTGTCCACTTTGGACAAAGCTGTCTTCTGAAAGACTTCATTGTCCTCAAGTCTAAACAGGAGGGGTCATGAAGATGAAGAGACACGGGGATCAGGAAGAAGGTCATTCATGGTAGGGATTCAAGAAGTGTTAGTTAAATATGAATCCCGAAAATAACCATTAGCCACACCATGAACTCCAGAGGCTATTTGTAGATTGTGCAACTCTGTTTCCAAAGGCCAACATGTTTCCTTATTTGAAGCCTCATTCTCTTCCCTTTGCACAGACACAGCCCCTCCTTACCTAACTGAGAAAATGTACTCAGGCTACCTTCGGCTTTCTACCGAAGAGTCAGAGACTCTGGGGTGCTGGAGACCAGAATGGCCTCTGCCCACACCCACTCCCATCTCAGAGAGGGGACATGGGTAGCATTGCCAGACTTAGCAAATAAGAATATAGGATACTCATTAAAATTTGAATTTTGGATGAACAACAAATAATTGTGTGGGCTGTTCTTACTAAAAATCACTCATTGTTCATCTGAAATTCAGATTTGATTGGGCAGCCTGTATTTGATCTGTCAATCCTAGGCATAGGGTGAGTTTCTGCCCCCTTCAAATGACCCCAACCATTGCCCCTTCAGAGTCCGAGGCCTGGGCCAGATCTGATGGTGGCTACTTGTCCTTCTTCTGCGTAGCAGACTCCCATCTGAGCCCAGTGTGGCCACATCATGTGGACAGATCTCCTCAAGTCAGTGCCATCAGAGCCACTGAATGGCATAAGCCTCTCCAACCTGGAGTAGATTCAGGCCCTTCTGTGTCCCCCCTACTGTTCATTCAGTGGTCAGGACCCACTCACAGGCTGAGAGCTGCCTCTCAGCCCTTGGAGTCTGTGTCATAGAGGGAATTAGTTTCCCTCTCCGCAGGGACAGCTCCCAGTCAGTGATGGGTGGGAACTGGAGGATCAATACCACAGCTCTCACAGACCTGGGTAAGGACAGGATAGATTGGAGGTGTGCACAATAATCGACACTGTCTTCTCCATGTCCACGGTGGAACTGAGCCCCAACTGCCCAACAACGAACGTGCTCTTTATAGGCTTCTCTTCTTCCCTTCTCTGTCTCACTTTCTGACTCTCTCACCAATACTCCTTGCATTGCCTTCCTAAATAAACTCCTGCACCCAGATACATGACTCATGGTGGGCCTCTGGGGAACCCAACCTAGAGCAAACCCTGTCTTTTATCTCACTACAGTTTCCTCAGCCACTTCAGCACCCACAAACTACCAAAGGTTAAAATCACAGGGTGCTTACCAGAAACTACAGACCCAGAAACCCAAGGATGAGGTCAGGAGTCTTACCACACTGTTTGCTGAGATTTGTAAAGACCCCAGCAACAGAAAGAGAAGGCCCTTCCTAGCTTGGAAGATACTCCTGGGTCAGGGATTCAGCACTAGCATCTTCTTACCAGTTTACCAAACCAAGAACTTTAGACAGGAAAGGCCAGAGTTCCGAGTCCATGGCAGGGGAGTGGAGTCCCATTTCCTGGTCTTGCCCTGCAGAGAAGTGGCCCAGCAGCTCCTTCACGGGTTATTACTGTCAAAGCAGACTTCCCTGCCTGGCTTCCCAGGGTCCCCAGGAACTGATCTCTGAGGAAACTCAGAGACCAAGGTCTGTGGGGTTTCAACTGGCCTAAGCCACTGAGAAAGGAAAGGGTTTGGGGGCCAGAGAAAGTGACTCTCTGCCTCCACGTACCCGAGTGATCTGGATAAAAATGAGCCTCGCACAAGGTTCTGTAACATCACATTGTCAATATTAGACTGATCAATGAGATAGAAAATTAACAAGGATATCCAGGACTTGAACTCAGACCTGGAACAAGTAAACTGAATAAACATTTATAAAACTCTCCACTTCAAATACACAAAACATACATTCTTATCAGTACCATATAACACCTATTCCAAAAGTGACTACATAATTGGAAGTAAATCACTCCTCAATAATTGCATAGCATTTCATAGGTTTAAATGAAATATTGGTTGGCTGCTTGTTTGTTATTTTCTTTCCTTATTCCTTCCTGTCTCCATTGTTAAGCACAAGTATTGGCATAAAAGAGGTTTTCAATTCCCATTTTTAGACTGCATTCTAGCCTGGGCAATAAAGCAACATTCCCGTTCTCTCTCCCTCTTTCTCTTCCTTTTTCTTCCTCTTCTTCATTCTTTTTTTTCTTTTCTTTCTTTTTTTTTTCATTTTTTCTTTCTCTCTTTCTTTCTTCCTTTTTCTTTAAAAAAAAAAAAAAGAGGGGCCGGGCGCGTTGGAAAAAAAAAAAAAAATGAGCCTCAGTTTTTCTATCTGTAAAATGAGAGTAATGATGCATTCTGGGGCTGTCAAGTGAATTACATAAAACAATGTGTGCATGTGTAAGACACCCCACGAAAGTTAATTTCCTTCCCTGATTTTATTGTGCCACTGAAATCCAGGCGATAAGAACTCACACTCCTGTATGATGCTGTCTGTACTAACAGCTTTCACAAATCTCATCTCCCTGGTCAGACTGGAAGCCACGCTGGAATCGGGTGAGCTCTTGCTAATTGATTCAAAGGCCTTGACCTGCAAAGCTCTGTCTCCCACCTTGCCTTCCTCCTGGTTATCAAGAAGGTTCTGCAAAGATTGCCATCAGCAAGGCTGCCCAGCCTGATTCTTGAGTGGATCATGCCAGTAATTTGCTGTGATGGATAGAGTGCCTTACACTGCCTGTGTGACTGTGGTGAGCAGCCGCCGGAGTGCTGGAGCGACTGCATTTAGGAAATTCAACTTGCAGGGAACACGGTGCTGCCTAAGCCACCGTCGTTCCAAAATTAGACCTTTCCTCCACTCCATCATTACATGGGTAAGCAGTCAGAACACTTCCTGAATACGAACCACAGATCAGAAGTGATTTATAGAAACATCCACATGTGTGTTGAGGGGTGGCAGAAGGAGGGAGGATGGGAGCCGGAGGTTGGCCCCAGACCAGCCACAGGCCGCCTCTACTGCAGCTCTAGCAAAACGACTGCTCTCACTGCTACAGGGACAGGGAAGGACTACAGTTTCCCGTGAAAAAGAAACGTGAGCTTCTTTTGGTTCACAGACTTTCCAGATCATAAGGCCCACTTGTTATGCATGTTAAAAATTCAGCCACCCTGTATCCTCTTTAAAGACACTGATTCCGTCAGTCTAGTTTGGGGCCTGGGCATCTGTGTTTCTGACAGGCCCCTCCATTAATGGCTCTCAAGCTGTGCTGCACATTACAGTCATCAGTGGGGCTTTAAAATATCCTGATGCCCAGGCGCCACCACAGACCAATAAAATCAGTCACTGGAGGCGGCACCCAGGCACTGGGGCTTTTTAAGGAGCAGTAGATGATGCTGATGTGCAGTCAAGTTTGAGAACCAACGCTCAGATAATCTGTAAAAGCAAGCAAGTCTGGGAAATATAGGTTCCAGGGTAGAAGCCTATTTAGAAGAACCAAGTAACTCTTTTATTTGGCATCATCGAACTGAAATTCAAAGCCTCTGCTGGTTTAGGCAGACAAAATAGGGTTATGGAGACTCTTTTCAAGCAGTTGTTCTGAAATCAGTTTCTAATACAGTTGCCTGGGCATCAACTTATATCAGCTGAGTCACACCTATGTTTTTTAAAGGTTCATGTCGTTTGGATGCTCCTCTGGGTCTGGACCCACTGACTTCAGAGAATTTATAAAAGATCAAATCCTTTCATTTATAATTATGTAGGAGGCATATTTGAGCTCTGCTACAAGGAAATTTCATGGGACTGAGCATTTCTAGAGAAATTTTTATTGCTTTAAAAAAAAGTTGAAAAATAAAAGATGTTTGGTAAGTGGACGTTATAAAATGCGTTTGCAACCTGGTGTTTCCTTTACTCCTGAGCCCCTAAATAGAAGATATGGTAAGATAACTCAGCTGTTCATTTTCCCATATTCGTGCCACGTCTAGCCAAAAAAGGAAAAGGCCCAAAACTCCCTCCTGGTCTCCACCTTTGCTACAGCAAAGGTGGCGGAGTCAGAAGCTCTGAGGTCCGCCGAGTCCCTCCGAAGGGCTCTTTCAGGCCAGCAGCTTCCTGTGGGGGCTCCCCCTGGTGACAGCACGTGGGATAATTTCTGATTAGAAAAAGATCCCTGGGCTGGAAGGGCCTTTGTGCAGCTTCCTGCAGTGGCCAGGGTGTGCTAGGTCTGGGTTTATCTCAGTCAGGGCTTCTCTGAGGCATGCATTTCTCAGCGAGTCTCCCGAATTTTATTTTCAATCCTGCCAAGGGCAGATTAAATGGCTACATGAATGGGAAAATGCAGGAGGCTTTGAAACAGATGGTTGGCTGTGAAGGCTCAGTGACTTGCCAAGCACTGGATTGTGTTGCCATATGAATGAAAATCCCACCGCGGCTGGGTTTTCATTTCTTCAACCTATGGATGACAGCAGCTCCCTTGTGCCCCTGGCAGTGGGGCCTGGAGCAGTTACCTGCTATTATTCGCCTCCCATTAGGGCTCAGCTTCTTGCCTCTCTGGATTTTCCTGGTTCCTTTCTCTGAAAGGGAGTGTCATTCTAGACTAATTTCCTGATGGTGTAAATGATTTAGCAGGGCTGATGAATATCAATAGAGCTGCAGATGGGTTTAAGGCGCCTAATGAATGTGACAGTCACTGGTGCCAAATATTTTTCTAACTTGCATTTAGGATGCAAACAAGCTTGAATACTACCCACAAAGAGTACTTCTTTAATTATGCATCATAAATTCTAAAGTCAGTAGTCAAAAGTGTCAGCACAGTATGGCACAAATGAGAAGCTGTGTACATGGAGAGACCCCAGTTCGAATCCCAGCTCTGCTACTTCTGAGCTGTGTGAATTTGAACATGTTATATAATTTCTTAAAGCCTGATTGTAAAACACAGATAAAAATCCTTGCCCCTGGGCATTTAAAAAATAATGAGCATGAAAAAATGTAGCATGGCTGGCATTCCTAATTCAAATAGTCATTAAGTACCTACTGTGTAGAAAGGGCTGCACTGTGTGGGGAATTCAGAAGATTCTGGAAATTCACAGGTGAAGGAAATAACTGGAACAATAGAACGCCTGAGTGCAGGACAGTGGGAGGATGCACCAGGTGTGTCTTGTCTGTAGAGAATTTAAAAACAACAATAAAGCTGACTAAAAGTTTATTTGCAGCCAAGCGCAATGTCTCAAACCTGTAATCTCAACACTTTGGGAGGCTGAGGCAGGAGGCTCGCTTGAGCCCAGAAGTTCAAGACCAGCCTGGGCAATATTGCAAGACCCCCATCTCTACAAAAATTTTAAAAAATTAGCCAGGTGTGGTGGTACATGACTGTGGTCCTAGCTACATGGGAGGCTGAGGTGGGAGGATGGCTTGAGCCCGGGGGGCCGAGGCTGCAGTGAACCATGATCATGCCAGTGCACTCTAGCCTGGGTGACAGAGTGAGACACTGTCTCGGAAAAAAAAAAAAAAAAGTTGATTTGCTTTTTATTATCGACATGAGCCAACAATTCTAAACAATACCAGTGATCAAATCGCTTTCTCCCCAAAATCTCTTGTTGGTTTAAGCTCCAGGAAACTATTGTGGTTACTACTGAGTTTTAATAGAATATATGTAAGCTTTGTATTCTTCTGCTTTTTTATTATCCTTTAATAAACATTGTACTCTTTATTAAGGAAGTTAATTTGAAGAATGCCCAGTTATTCAAGGTGTCTTCCCCACTCCACTCCTCAGCACAGGTGGACTCAGTCACGGGAGTTTTATATAAAGCAAGTGTATAATGATTCAAAATCGCTGGAGCTATTGGTTCCCCTGAAGGTTTTATCCCCAGCCCTGGCGGTATCATCTCTTCCTGTGTTTAAATAGTAAATTCAAAAACAATGGTAGCTTAATAATTGTAGAAAAAAAGACACAAAGATCTTGAGTTACACCAATTCTGTCATTTCTGAGTAATCACTCAGAGGTTTTATGTTTCAGATTTATAAGAAGGAAACTCTGAACTTCAAAGTGTAATATTTTCATTTGGCAAGCACAAATTTTAGTTCATACATGAAATGTTTTACTGAATTTGAATATATTTAAAATTAAACTTTGCTCTTCTAATAAAATTGTTAATTATTTGTTTTTAAAATGAATGAACAATTTGAGAAAATAATGATGATTGCTAATCCTTATGTGATAATTACTGAAAATAATTTTATCATAGAGAGGAGGGGATGTTAAAAAGTGCTGCACTCCAGGCATCAAATACGCTAAGTATGTCACTACAATGGATTACACAGTACGTTTTTAAAACATTGATATTAACATCAATGGTGGCCTTTCTCTTCTAACATGGCACTTCTCTAAGATAAAAGACAGGAGTTCACAGTGAAAGAACTAGGTGTCTGCAGTCTTTTGAAAATATGATTCTGCAGTTTTAAAAACTAATAGTAACTACTATCATTGAGCCCTTCCTATATGTCAGGCATGGAGCTGACATGTTACAAACATTGTTTAGTACTTTATCCAGCACTGTGAGGTGGATAATATTTTCCTAACTTAAACAATAAAGAAACTGAGGTTGGGAGAAATGTGTTCCAGGTCACAGACCTTGTGAGTGACACAGCTGGGCTGACACTGTGGATTATCTGATTCTAAGCTTGTTCTTTTAACCACCATGCCATCAGAAGAAGGAGAAGTTGATGCTGATTTCAGTTCCTGAGTAGATTATGATACTGGTTTGAGGTCTGTGAGATTCTAGACTTTGTTTTTCTAACAACCATGCAATTAGATAAGACACTGACACTCGCAAATCAAACAGGCAGATCTGAAATCCTGCAATCACAGAGGACTTACAGGAGATGAAGCTGAATCCCAGAAGGAATTATTGCACCAATGATCACACAACTACAACTGAATCAAGAAATCAGGTTTTTCTTTCCTTTTTCTTTCTTTCTTTTTTTTTTTTTGGTGGGGGTGGGGGTGGATGCACAGTGTCTTGCTCTGTCATACGAGCTGGAGTACAGTCGCAGGATCATAGCTCACTGCAGTCTCGAACTCCTGAGTTCAAGAGATCCTCCCACCTCAGCCTCCTGCAGGAATGCACCACCATGCATGCCTGGCTAATTTATATGTGGGGTGTGTGTGTGCGTGTGTGTTTGTAGAGATGGGGTATCTCACTATATTGCACAGGCTGGTCTTGAACTCCTGGCCTCAAGCAATCCTCCCACCTTGGTCTCCCAAAATACTGGGATCACAGAAGTGAGCCATCATCCCTGGCCAATAAATCAAGTTTCTGTCTGCCTATACCACGCTGCCTGTGGGCCTAAATTATACACAATCAGCTGCTTTACTTTTCCAACTCTCCTTCGCTCTTATTTCCATAGGTTTTGGCTTGGAAGGAGGGAGATTTTGGTTGTATGAATTTAGTCTTGAGGCAGCAGGCTGATGGTATCACTGATAGAAAGGAGAACTGCATGGGCTGAAGTTGCTGTAAGTACTCTGGCTGGGATGATTTTGGAAACTGACTTTTCTTCTTGGGCTACAAATGCTCAGCTTCTCAGATGCTGCTGAATACTGACTATGTGATAACGTGCTTACATTCTTGATAAAGTCTCATCTTTCAGTGTTTCCCAGAAGGAGTTTATGTCAAACCATGCTCCTTCTCTTCTTGACTCATTCTGTCAAAAAATGCTTTCGGAATTTTATTATAGCCCAGTTCATCTGCCTGGCTTTAAAGAATTTCTATTATTTTCCCACAAGTCTGTCTCCCCATAGGAGGTATATGAACCCCTATTTTAATCGTTCTAAAATTGTGATTCATGTGACTTTGGCTAAATTCAGATTCTTTCCTGTAGATGTTCAGATTCAGTAGGTCTGGGTGGGGACCTTGAATCTGCATTTTCCATACAGGTGTGTTGCAGGTCCCTCACTTTACAGGTCCCACTCTGAGAGGCTCATAAACAATGATATGTTCTTCAGTTCTTTCCAGTCTCTTGTGAATGACAAGCCATTGGCAAATGTCTGCTGATTGAAAATTAAGGCTACTTCTATCCTCTATTGCAAATATACACTATTTGGAAAATTTCTTTACTATTTCAGGCTAGGCTTATTTTAATGATCAGTGGTGTTGATTGCAATGTCATCTTTCTCAGACCTGTTAATAGTTCTTATTTTGTGTTGTTTTGTTTAAGGATCCAAAAGTTGTATATGAAAGGGGAAGCTGCTTAATCAGCAATCCGGCTTAGAAAAGCGTCAGCAACATTTCATAAACATTGCATGTTAACTGTTAAGAAATAGGTTGAAAGGTAGACTGAGAAATAATAATCCATTTGTAGGTAGTGCTACCAATAAAAAGATTAAACTTAAAAGAAAACATTGGGTTTCCCTTTCCTGATAATACAGAAAGCTTTTAATATTTGCAGTCAAAAGAATTGATTAGAAAGATTCATAAAAACCAAATTCAAAACCCAATAGTAATTTTTGCAATAATGAGACCTCCTAAGTATAATGTAGGTGGCAGAAAATGGAATCTGATAAGAGTCTAGGAAATCTAGGATAGTCTCTTAAAATATAAAATAAAATCCCGGAGTTATTCTTTCCGTTTTTGTGACAATCATTATTTTTACAATTACACAAAAACGGTTTTTAAAAATGTGGAAAACAATAGGAAGCATATGATTCTCTTGTCTGTCAACAGTTTGGGAAACAAAAATTAACAGAGGACCTTCATGATTTGCTTTCTCAGTCATTACAGAGCATCAGACAAGATATTTGCCAATTATTAAAGCATCTCCTGGCATTGGTGGACTGTTGGAGGTTTTTATCCATTATTTTCAAGAAATTCCACCTGGGAATTCATTTGTCCTGTATTATTTCATAATCAAATTTCTACACAAATGGAAACTCTTGGAAGTTTGGTGAGCAGAAGTAAATTGATTTCCCTTTTTACACAAATTTCATTTAAAAGCCAAGGTAAATCATTCTAAACTACCATCCATATGGTTCTAATTTCAAAAATAAGAATAATTTTAAAAGTCTGAACGCTCAAGAGCCCTCTTTCCCATGTTGTTCCAACCATGCCCTGTCCAAAGCTTTCTGAACTTTATACCTAAATTCCTTAGCAGTGTTACTTACCCCTGAGATGTCAGAGAAATGTTTTTCTGGTCACCTACCAGACTGTACCTCAATTTAAGGCTGCTGAAGTAAGGAGTCAGGTTAGGACCAATTGCATATTTTGAAAAGAAAACTCTAAATCCCTTTTCTTTCCTTGAAAATAAAAGCTCTGAAAAAGCAAAGACAATATTTCATTTTAATTTCCTTTGATGTTAAAGAATATTCTCAAGAGATGCTGATCTAAAAATAGGAGTGACTATCAATTATCCAGAACTTAAACTGATTTATATTTTTCAGCATGAACTGCAGATTCAGGACATAATCTCCATGTCCCCTAATTTCTCTGGATCAGATTTCCTACCAAGTGGGGGAAATAACCTTCTTCATAAGAAGCACTGGATACTTTAATTTTTTTTCCAAAAGTAACGCTGGATATAAAGATCTCTGTTACCCATGTCTTCGGGAAAAAGGAAAATGAAACAGGGGAACATTATCTTGTGTTTTCATTTCATAATGACTTGATAGTCAATTTACTCACATTTACAAGCACAACAGCCTTTTGACAATTCATTCATGTAATTAATGAATTGTTCTTACCCTAGATGTATATAATATTGCTCTTTAAACATTTGCCTGACCAAAGATAAAGCGATTCTGAAGATTGTACTTTTATTTAGGTTTTAAAATTGAGCTGCAAATGGATGTGGCGTTTTCTCTGGGTCTTGTGTGATGTTTACTCTTCTTCCAAGCCACGTAACTCAATCTCGCTCTTCCCTGGTGTTTGCAGGTGCTAAGATCTGTGCTGGAGGTTGAGGCCTTGCTTGAAGACACCTGCAGGTGCCTCTTGTCTGAAAATTTCCGACCTATAATTTGTAGAAATCACAGCAGGCTGAAGGCCAGGGGATTTCTCTTGGGCCTTCCACTTTACCTTTGTGATTTTGTTTAAGTCCTTTAACTTCCTAGAGCATCAATGTCCTCATTTGTAAAATAAGGAGATTAGCCTATTCATTTTAGCGTTACCTTTCTGGATTGTGTGACATATCATCTGCATAGTGCTTCTATTAGTCAAGAGAGAGATACGAACTTCCACCGAACAGGGCCTCTATGATTCATGATGATACTAGCTAATATTTATTGAGGTCCTACAATGTGTCATGCAAAATGCTAAGCACTTTGTATTTGCCACACTGTTAGAAAGTAGAAACCTGGATTTTTTAAAAGTTCTACACATTTCGGGATAGAATGCCCAAGAAGCCCTCATTGCTTTTATGTATACCACTTGACTCAGCTACCTATCATAGTTAAGTTATGGTCATATATATTTGTACATTAATTTAACAACATTCCAAGTCTCAAGTCAAGGTAAATCTTCTCTTAGAAGTATTTATAATAGTGAGCATAAACAACTGTAATACCCAGATAGGCTCATTTCACTTACCTGAAAGAATATGGGATACATAAAGGGCATAGGACTTCCTATCCCCAACAAGTGATCATCTGACTTTCTCTCTGGTGATGGAGTCTTTGAATAACTGAGGTTGGAATATCTTGAGGAAAGAAGGGAACATTGAAAATAAAATATTAATGCTTAAATTTCAGTTTCAACAAATGCTGATTTCCATCCCAGAACAAAATACCAATTTGCAAAAGTCTTGCCAATATTCCATGAAAATTTTGTGAACTAGATTTGCTAGTTCACAAGCAAGACTTTTTGGCATCTGTACCTCTACTCACTTAAAAAATGTATTGATACAGCTAGAGCTGGATGAAACCGGATAACTTTGTACATTTAAGGTATGTTTACAGTAGCCAACGTGCTGCTAATGAAAACTTTTTGATCATTGAAAAGTAAATTGAATAACAAGTTATGATGAATTATAAACACATATGATGATAATTATGAACCAAAATTCTTTCATCATAAATTTAAAAATGTGCTGTAGATGCATGTTAAAAAAAATTTAATGTTCAACCCAAACTGTAATTAGCTTTCATACTAAAGAACAAAACAAAACAAAAAGTGAAGATTGTGAAGCTCAGCTTCTTAGTCTTGAAAGAATGTTAAATTTCATACTTAGACAAGCCATTTTAAATCATCAGTGTTAGTTTAGTTTCAATGTTTCATTAAGCACAGAACAATGCACATGTACAGGCGTATGCCTGTGTCCACTGGCTCCCACCCTAAACATGAAGTTTTACTCCCTAGTTTCTGAGCTGCAGTACAGTGCAAAGGGAGATTAGAGTTACTTTTACTCTTTGTACACGTTTTAAACATTTGAAAATATAAAGAATAAATTTTAAACTTGTCAATTCAGATTGGAAGGAGCAGCAAGGAGTAGACCAGGGGCAATGACAGAGTAACGGAAGCGAACACACGAAGGCATGAAGGTAGAATCGAGTTCTTTCACAGTGACCCAACACAGCTGTGTCCCACCTTCTTCATGCCCTGGCGGACGTGTTACCTTGTGGAGATATACTACCAAGTCAAGGTGGTTAGGATGTTTTCTTGCTCCTTTCCCTCCAGGCCTCATCCATGTGAATCAATGACCATTCATATCCCAAAACTACGTAAGCTACTCACGGGAAAATACCCATATGTGAATATGCAAGTGTGTCTCACCAGACAGAGGGATGTAGCTCATCTACTAAAACATGGGCAGACACAAAGCGAGCTTTCCATAGAATCCCTGTGTCAGACCAACAGGTGTGTGGATTCAGGAATC
Source organism: Aotus nancymaae (assembly GCF_030222135.1). Taxonomy (NCBI): domain Eukaryota; kingdom Metazoa; phylum Chordata; class Mammalia; order Primates; family Aotidae; genus Aotus; species Aotus nancymaae. The sequence goes on along the minus strand of NW_026988431.1, from coordinate 50,394,473 downwards.
CAGGGAACAGCTCTTGCTCCAAGGACAGCCATGGCTAATGTTGGCGTGTCAGCCGCTTTAACACCTTTGTACAAAGACTAGTCGTTTTTCTACAGCATTTAAAAAAATATAGGGTGAAACTCTACCCAGACTCCTGGGAGAAGCTAGTCATTCTTTTTTTTTATTTTGACAAATATTAATTGACTGCCTACCATGCTTCCATAGGCTATCCTGGGATACAACAAATAGACAAAATCTCAGCCTCCATAAACCTATGTAACAGAGGAGGAGACAGGTAGGTCATGACCAATGCATTTGTGTGAATGGATTTTACCAATTTCTTTTATTTTTTTTTTGAGACGGAGTTTCACTCGTTACCCAGGCTGGAGTGCAATGGCGCGATCTCGGCTCACCGCAACCTCCGCCTCCTGGATTCAGGCAATTCTCCTGCCTCAGCCTCCCGAGTAGCTGGGATTACAGGCACGCGCCACCATGCCCAGCTAATTTTTTGTATTTGTAGTAGAGACGGGGTTTCACCATGTTGACCAGGATGGTCTTGATCTCTTGACCTCGTGGTCCACCCGCCTCGGCCTCCCAAAGTGCTGGGATTACAGGCTTGAGCCACTGCGCCCGGCGATTTTACCAATTTCTTCTCTGGTAGCTTCACCCTGAGTACAAAGACAGAATTGGGCACTTTAAAGCTGAGAAACTGACTATGTCCATGTCCTAATTCCTCGGCTTTTCTCTGGTCTTTTCATGTCCCCATTAATGGCATGATTCTGAAGTTGTGTTTTTGCCACTGAGACATATTAGAAAGGTATTTAAGCTTTTGTGGCAGAGTAACAGTGCGAAGTGTTTATCAATGTTTTTCCCCTGTCCTTGGTATTTCCTTTTTTCATTAGCAGAGAAAAACCTAAATTCATATTGCTCTTTAAAACTATTTCTGTTAAGTCTCAGAGTTTTTCCAACATGATTATAGGGAGAAAGCTAAGTGATGGGCTGGATGCTTTTTAACTAAATGAAGCTGAGACCGTTATGTAAGAGTAAAATAACAGAATGAAGTTAGAGAGGACACAGAGCTGGTATGTACATTACACGTTTAGGTGAGTGACTTGATTTCCAGCAATAAACATTCTGTCAAATTCAATTTCCTTTCACAAACTTATAGTGAGCAAATGCAATTTCCCATTCCAGCAAGCATGTCTCTAAGATTGAACTTATAGTCCATAGAAGATAACAATAAAAATTTAAAACCAGTATTTCTCCAAGGAAATTACTGAAAACTAGTTAGGGAATAATTTTATGACAAGATACAGAAGAAATATAAGCATGAAGAAAAGGGACTTTCATCCTAATCTTGCTGTTTATATTCTTAGTGGGTTTAAAATAATCTTCTTGTACTTCCCTATTATATAATAAGGATTTCTGGCTAGCTCAGTGCTTCACATTTGCCAACTTCTATACCAAGAGTCTCTCATTCTTCAAAATTCTTCATGAAACTGAGCGCTGAAGTTTGTGATCCTCTAGCGTTGGTCACAATTTCAGCCAAGGCTAAATCAAATACATTTCAGAGGTTTAACTTTCTATTTCCATTATTCCTAAGTGTTATCCACATGCTTTCAGCTGAGTGCCTTACTGTTTTTGGAAATGAGTGATGGTGCCTAAAAGGGAAAACTGAAGCATATTCTCGATTTTTTTAAAAGTCTAACCCTCGAAGGAGACACCTGTGCATAAGCAATGTGACAACTCTGTGAGGATGCTTGGTTGTATAAGTGCAAGACTTGCTACCCCAGAGATTAGGAAATACTCCCCATAGCAGAGGAAGGAGCAGCAAGGAGTGAGTAGATACCGGTGGACTTAACAGAGGGAGCTTGCAATTGCAAAAACACAGAGGCTTGGAGACCTGACGAAAGAGGAAATCTCTCTCTCTTTCCTGGGAAGAGCCTGGGGAGTAGCAAGATCCCAGGGTAGAAATGACTGACTATTGTATTAACATAAATTTGCCAGAGGCAACCACATAGTTTAGCCCTGCACAGGACAGGGTGGGAGCAGCAGTTGTACTCTTGTGTCTTGGAAATGCAGGGAAATTAGTGGAGACCTAAACACTTGCAGTGGGGTGTGAGGTATGTCATAGCAATAAGGACCAGATGGGAATGAGGACATTTCAGTGGATGCCCACAGGAAATATGATAATCCAGATGAGATGGAATTAAATCATAGTAAGTCAGGGAGGTGGGGGGTGCACCCTCCTGTGCACTTAATTCCCAATAACTTACTGCAATCCCTAGGAAATAGGCAGAAAAAACTTGAAACAGAAATTGAGTTACAGAAAAATAAATGTCCATTTTTCTACATGTAAGTCTATAGATAATATTCCCACCTACTATATTTTTATAAGGAGTTTAGAATTTTGGCTTAATTGGGGTTAGTTGGGGTAGTTCTGGGCAGGGACTTGTTTTGGCAAACAGATTTTATGTCTTTTATTTAGGTTGTTTGTTTGTTGTCTAGAGGTTGAAGGAATCAAGAGGAAGAGAAGGTGATCTCTTTAAATCACAGCTGAAAGCAGAAGTGGCCATTTGGAAGTCACTGGTTTGAATCCTTGATTGGCAAAGACTTTTTCCAAGATAAGCCAATAAAGTGTTTAAATTAGAATCATAAGGATAAAAATATAAAATTATTTGCTATCAAATATAATCTCGCTCTCAGAACTGTTACAAAAGTCTAAAAAGTTGCATGTCATCAGTGATTTTTCAGCCCTAAATATATATCAAAGTCATCAGTAGAATTTTTTATAAATAGATGTAGCCAGGTCTTATCCCAGACCTGCTGAATCATAATCTCTCCTGGTGGGGCCTTTTCTGGGCAGTCATTTATAAAATATCACAAGGCTGTAGAATAGTTAGTGACAATGATGTCTGAGAAACTTCTTCTAAAGCAACTGGCTGCAAGCATTATAAAAAACTATGGAAATGGCCAGTATTGTTTTCATTCAAAAATATTTATTAAGTACCAATGATTTCATGGGCTCTCTAAGAGAGCCTTCTGCTTTCAACTCTAATTTAAAGAGGATTTTCTCTTCTTCTTGATTTCCTTGAGCTCTTAACAACAAAGAAACAGACTGCTTGAATAAAAGACATAAAATCTGTTTGCCAAAACAAGTGCCTGCCCAGAACCATCCCCAATATTATGGGAATATTGTCCCTATACTTAGATGTGCAAGAAATGGAACTTTATTTTCTTTTTTTAAAAATTATACTTTAAGTTCTGGGGTACCTGTGCAGATTGTGCAGGATTGTTACATAGGTATACACGTGCCATGGTGGTTTGCTGCATCTATCCCCCCATCATCTACATTAGGTATTTCTCCTAATGTTATCCCTCCCCAATCCCACCACTCCCTGCTATCCCTCCCCTAGCCCCCTCCCCGAAACCCTCAACAGGTCCTGGTGTGTGATGTTCCCCTCCCTGTGTCCATGTGTTCTCACTGTTCAACACTCACTTATGAATGAGAACATGCGGTGTTTGATTTTCTCGTCTTGTGTCAGTTTGCTGAGAATGATGGTTTCCATTTGACCAATCCTATTATGGGGCATATACCCAAAGGATTATAAATCGTTCTATTATAAAGACACATGCACCTGGAACCAATCCAAATGTCCATCAATGATAGACTGGATAAAGAAAATGTGGCACATATATACCATGGAATACTATGCAGCCATAAAAAAGGATGAGTTCTTGTGCTTTGCAGGGACATGGATGGAACTTTATTTTCTACCTTTCATGCAAGATAAAACACTGTTTCAACTTTAACACCTCAGTGTGAGAAACATCACATCAACCCACAGGTGAACTACAGCCTAGTTCTTCACTCGTGGGTTTGGCTGGGACTTTTGAAAGAAGCCCAGGGCCAACCACACTTCCTGAATTCTGCCGGTCACATTGTCCACTCCCTGCTCGACTAAGAAGTAAATAACGTTAAGAAGTCTGTTAAGCCTCTCTTTTGAGGGGAGGGCGGGATGGAAGTTTAGTAAGGTAGTCACGCTTTCTTATGGTTCTGCCGCAGTGAGTCCTGATCCTCTCCCACTCATCTTCTTTCAGTATTGTCAGCCACACCAGGGAGCCAGGCAAAGTCACGTTGCTGACAGCCACAAAGGACTTCAGCACATAGCAGACAGCCTTCCCTGACAGCTCTATACGAGACAATGTCTCCAAAATGCTGCTTTGATTGTATCACTGCTCCAAAGCCTTCAGCGAGCCCCCATTGCCCCTCAAGGAACTGCGGATCTGATCTACCTCTTCCAGCCTATTCTTCTGTTCCTTTCCTACATTTTCTCTCTCTTTCATCCAAATGGTCTGTCTTTTATAGTTCAAATACTGGCCCACTTCTCAGTCTCTGTTCTGACTCTTCCATCTGCCTCTAATTTCATGCCTCTTATCTTGGGCTACTGATAAATTACCCATCTTTTAATCCCACATCAAATGCTCCCCACTCCTTGAAGGCTTCTGTAGTCTTCTGTTACGGATGCTGTAACAAAGTACCATAGACTGGGTGGCTTAAACAATAGAAATTAATTTTTTCATCGTTCTGGAAGCCGGAAGCCCAAGATGAAGGTGTCAGCAGGCAGGTTCACGCTTCTCTCCTTGCCTTGCAGATGGCCGTTTTCTCTCTGTTTTCACATGGTCTTCCTTTTGCCAAAGCCTGTGTCCAAATTTCATCTTCTTATAAGAAGACCAGTCATATTGGATGAGGGCCCGCCCAAATAACCTCATTTTAATTGAACTGCGTCTCTAAAGACCCTATCTCCAACTGCGGTTACATTCTGAGGTACTAGGGGTTAGGACTTCAATACATGAACTTTTGGAGGGACACGATCAGTCCAAAACAGCTTGCTTCTGGTTGCTCATTTCAGCCGGAAGGGATTTCTCCACCTCTGTGCCGACAGTCTCTACTGCACACAAAGATAGAACTGTACTTCCGTCTTTGTTCCCCAGTTAGGGACTAGCACATTGCACGATACAGAGTGGAATTTATTAGAGTGGAAGCTGCTTAACAGACCCCCACTTACAAAATCTGCAGATGACTCGTCTCCCCCATGCCCTCTGTAATCCTCCTCTCTGTTTGCCCCTAGTATGCCAAGGGCCGGCAGAGAGCAGGCTTTCTGGAGCTTGTGTGCTTCTCTTCTGGCCAATTGAGTTGTAAGTTTACCAAGAATCAGCTGTGCTTGATCTCAACCCTGTGTATGCCCTGTTGCACTTAATATATTTAAATAATTTAACTAAAAATTATGTGATGTAATGAAATATGAGTGCAAAGGGAACGACTGTTTACGAAAAATTAAGATGGTTCCTTTAAAAGACTTGACAAAAGGGAGCTCCTAAAAGTATTCTTGAATTACATGTGAGTGAAACAACTGTAAAGCCAGAAGAAAATAATAATTACAATCTAGAGGCCTCTGTTCTCAGATTATGAGTGTCTTCAGGTTCCCACTCTACTCTAACAAAACCGTAACTTTAAAGAAATCAAAAACTAGAAATTGTAAATGATGCATTATAAATGTTGTTTATGAAAGACAACTCCAAATTCAGACCTAGACTCAAAGAAAAGACTTCTGTCTTCCTATATCAAATTATTCTTGAATGAATACACAATTTTTTATTTTAAGTTAAATGCTTATAATATATATTACATATTAGGATTTTTAAAAATGTCTCTTCAGCTTTATTTAACTTTTCAATTAATGATCAAACTACCCATCCCTCTTGCATAAGCTAACAGGAACACTACTGAAAAAGCTGCCATGCCAATGAAGGATTGAATCAAGGTGTGATTTTCATAAGCAAAGAAAATGCAAGAGCTGCCTTTAGAACTTGCTAAGCTCTGGGCAGCATCTGACAGAGACCTGAGGATTAATACAGTTTCTTTCCAAAGAAACTGCCTGTGAGACATAGTCATAACAGAGACACACTTTCTGGATAAGTGGTTACAGTTATATCACAGCTCCCTCACTTCACTTGCCTGGGGAGGAATGTCTGCTCGGGGGTCTCCTCCCAGCCATGCCTACCTGCACAAATTGAAGTCCACTCTGCAGTGTTTCATCCAACGTTTGCAAAGGATCCACTCTGCACCAGCCAATTGCACTTTGCAAATACTTGCAATCTTTTCCAGAATGAGTTGAATCCACAGTTTATCAATATGTTTATTTCTATAATTACCCACAACAGAAAGTATGTGCAACACCATTCAACCGGAGTCTGCTTTGAGACCAGGGTGTCATACAGAACCCATCTGAGTGATTTTTTGTACATTAAAAAAAAAAAGAACCACTGTTGAATAAACTTAGAAACAGACATAATAATTTCTTCTTTCTTTCTTTCTTTCTTTTGAGATGGAGTCTCACTCTGTCACCCAGGCTGGAGTGCCATGGCATGGTCTCAGCTCACTGCAACCTCCACCTTCCAGGTACAAGCAATTCTCCTCCCATCTCAGCCTCTGGAGTAGCTGGGACTATAGGCACAGGCCACCACACCCAGCTAATTTTTTTATTTTTAGTAGAGATAGGGTTTCACTATGTTGGCCAGGCTGGTCTCGTACTCCTAACCTCATGATCTGCCCACCTCAGCCTCCCAAAGTGCTGGGATTACAGGCATGAGCCACTGTGCCCAGACTTAGAGATAGTAATTGTACAGATTTTCAGATCAACTACAGTGCAGTCAATTTCAGAAAACCTTGATGATAAACATGTTCTTTATTCTGTCACCAATGCCTGTGGTTAGGGCAGAATGTTATAGAATGAATGTGTTGCAGGGAGAAAAGGCATGAACTCATCCCTTCACCCAAAAGACCATCAAGACAGCAAAGTTCCTCACCACACCATGGGCAGAGGCTGCAGTGCACGCTTTAGGATTCATCCTCATTAACAAGTAATGGCTCTTCTTCCACCACCCCCACCAAACTGGGTCATGATGTCCTCTGCCTGTAGTACAGAATAAACCGTGCAGTCACCTGGTGTGTTCTTCTTAAGGAAAAAATTAAAGGGCTTATTAATTCTGACACGATTTACAGAATTACATTGCAAATCATCAGCTCTTCCCACCTCATACTGAATCTGTGATACAGGAAACTCGTCCGCTTTCTCTCACCCAATACTTACCTGTAACCTTATTTCCTTTTGTTCTTCTCCAAGTTCTTTTTCACTCGTTTCCCTTTCCTGATCTTTGCCTTCCCCACGCGCTCCCTGGCTTTGCCTTCCCCACGCGCTCCCTGGCTTTGCCTTCCCCACGTGCTCCCTGGCTTTGCCTTCCCCACAGGCTCCCTGACTTTGCCTTCCCTACACGCTCCCTGACTTTGCCTTCCCCACGCGCTCCCTGGCTTTGCCTTCCCCACACGCTCCCTGACTTTGCCTTCCCCACGCGCTCCCTGGCTTGCTTGTTTTCCTTTAAGTCCTACACCAAAGAAATTAAAACAAAAAAAAATTTTTTTTAAACCTCTTGAGTTGAATATAGAGAATAGACAAAGAATTCTAAAAGCAGAAAGACTATTAAAGAACATCTAATTCAGTTATTTCCATTATTGACTAGCAAAGTGAGGTGCAAAGAGGCCAAAGCTAGTCCTGGAGAATTCTTTGGCTCTATTTGTTCACGTTTGTTGCTCTCCAGTGGCTACTAGTACAGGGACTTGGTAAAGCACAGAACAGGCTGTGCTGTCTTTGAATTCACTGAGTACCTTTCCTCCGAAAAACAGCAAGTCTCAGGTGCTATGTGTAAAACTGCTTTGTCAACTAAAAAACTTTTTCAAAACACGGTTATCACCATAGACTGGGATGACCTTTGCATCTCAATTTTCTGAAGTCACATCTAGGCAAAGTTAAGGGCCTGTGAGTATAAAATCTTCATTTAATAAGATCTCTGGTGTGCATCCTCACTGAAAGAAGTTCAATCAACACCTCCATAGGTCACACACTTTAAAAATTCTCACACTTATCAAAAAGCCCCAGAAATTCTAGGAGAGAAATAACAAGGAGGGTATCTCGTGCTTAGACCAAGTGTTACTTTCGTCAGCTCCCTGAATCACTTGCGAATCCATTGTCTTTGGGGAAACAGACATTTTTGTTTTTTCAGTTTATACTAGAAGAAAACTCATCTTCTGAATACTCTCAACATCTTCTCTTTCCCTTTTGTTTATTTATTTTGCTTTTGCTTCATATTGAGCCAAACCACTCCCTGGCCTTGTCTCCAAATTTGAGATACTCTGCCTTTGGCCTGGGAATTTATAGAATTAATTTTATGACTGTGGAGTGTTTTCCAGGTATAACATTCTATACAAGCAATGAAAAATACTACATGGGGCACCCTCAGTCTTTTTTCATCTGGCAGTCACCCAAGGGATACTGCCTTCACTGGCTTTCATTTATTTAAAATATAAGGTAAATTTTGCTATTAAGAAATGGCGTGGAATTGGGCCAGGTGCGGTGGTTCACGCCTGGGAGGCTGAAGCAGGTGAATCACCTGAGGTCAGAAGTTTGAGACCAGCCTGACCAACATGGTGAAACCCCATGTCTACTAAAAATACATAAATTAGCTGGGCATGGTGGAGGGCGCCTGTAGTCCCAGCTACTCAGGAGGCAGGAGAATCACTTGAACCCGGGAGGCGCAGGTTGCAGTGAGATGAGATCACGTCACTGCACTCCAGCCTGGGCAACAGAGTGAGACTCCATCTAAAAATAAAAATAAAAAAAATTAAAAAATAAAAAGAAATGTAATGGAATTATACAATTGTACTAACCTTTGCTGTCTCTCATCTGATCACACAGACATTGAGGGAAGTCTATGCTACTGGCATCTAATGTTAGTTTAGACTTAGATGATTCACTGAGAGGAGGCAGTGAGAGTGAAGACAATCCTGGTTATCTTTCAAGCTGGCTGAGCTCAACTTAGCACTTCCAGGACATGAAATCCCTCTGCCATTTCTCAGCAGAGCCACAGCATCCTGGCATAACAGGAACATAACATTGGCCTCAGAGATTCCACCTGATGCTAGGGTAGGATCCCACAGGATGAAGAAAAGAGGTCTGACCTAAAGATGAGGGGAAATGGAGTCAATGTTTTTAACCTCAGCCACAGAATCAGGAACCCAAGCAGAAAGCAGGGGGGAAATGAATCCAAACAATATCATTCATTCTCAATTTAAAATAAATTTTTTAAAGAGTTTGCTAAGAACAGAAATTGTCACCAAGAGTGTTGGAGTCAGGCTAGCTGTAGTTTGTGACTGGTCTGACAAAGGCTGACTCTTACCCAGATGGCCAATAAAAACACTTAACAAGTATTATTTCCATAAGGCTTTGTCTACTTGAAACACAAGCCAATTGTTTGGGTCCAACTTATGAAGCAAGGTCTTACAAAGGTTATGGGGTGAGGAGGCCTGATGACAACTAAATTGCTTTAAATGGAGCTCAAAATACCACCTTAAACATTCTCCTCTCCCAAGAAATGCTTAATCATAAATCAAGTAGTTCAAAACATATTAAAAATGACAAATAGAGTAAGCACTTACATCTCATTTTTTTTCTTTTAATTCACTGATGCATCAAAGATTTCTGAAGGATATTATTACACACAAAAAAGATGAAGTACACCAGGAATGCAAGATTCCAGGGATAAAAGAGGAGATTAAAAATCAAATGGTGGTCCAGACTCAATGCTAAAAATTATTCTGAAAATAGACATATGCATTTTAAGACAAGGAGATGAGGACTGTCTGCTCTGAACTCGTAAGGAGTGGTGAATCTCACAATAATTGGACACATGTTTCTCATCTTTGAAGAACTTATGAATCCATTTTAATGCATTAAAGTTCGTGGGTACTATTTGTCTACAAGTAAGCTTTCTTCTCCCTCTTCCCACTATGCATTCCTTAATGGGGTTTTGATTTCAATGAGGGGAAAAAAAACCCAAAACTCACTAATGTTTTCTGAATTGCCATTAGGCTAACTTTAGAAGGAGTTTTTTAAAATGTGCTAAATGAAACTTTCTGTGCAAGAATCCCTGATATGCCAGTACTTGTAGAAACTAAGTTATTTTTTATATGTCCCTTCTGCTGTATGGAGAAATTAATTCTCAGCAATAAGAATTATTAAGTGTCTAACCCAAGATTCAAATTTGTCCTGACCTGGAATAAATCAGAAAGTGGCTCAGGTAGAAAAGTGCAGTGTGGCAAATCATAACACACCTCCTTAAAGGACACTGTTTCCGAGCACCGGATGACTCAGTGTGAAAGGAAGAGCAAACTCTCCGGAACAACTCTGATTTCTCTCTTCCTTGTGATTATAAATACCTAGAGAATTCAACCAATTCTCAAGGCAGTGAGCCTGCCTTTTTTTTTATAGCCTTTTTTCAGTCTACTTGGAAACATCTGTTTTTAATTGAATTTGGATTTGAAACTAATTTCAGGAGAGATTGGATTCAGGCTCCAATCAAGTTGGAACAGAGAGATTATTGCTTATACATGTATCCTAAAATTCAGGGAGGCTTGAGGCCAAGGATACCATACTTCCTGAATGCATGCATGAAGCACATACATTTAGAAATGAAAAAGGAATGGTCTAATTCTCTTGGGAAAACTTCTTTAAGGCCAATGATTATAGGTTTTAGGTTTCAGCTTCTAGACAGGATTGGATTTTGGGAAAGGTCAGTTAGAGGACAATGCCCTCCCATGCGTTCCATATCTGGAGCAGAAGATTAAGCATTCATATGATCAAGTTAAAATAGAAACAGAAATTTGGGTTGTTCACTGAAAAGATCATAAATCTACCCTACTCTGCCAATTTGTTTTATTATTATTATTATTATTTGTATAAGTTTAAGGGGTAGTTGTGTTACATGAATATATTGCATAGTGGTAAAGTCAGGCTTTGAAAGAAATGGAAACAATACTATCACATAACCACAATTTTTCTCTGCTAGACTCTTAAGAGCATGAAGCTCCTTTCTTCCATTCGTGCTGCCCTTCCCCTGATTCCCATCTTACTAGATGGTTGAAGAAGGGGAAATGACTCCAGATTTCCCCTTTGTTCTGTTCTGGGGCTCCCTACTGAGCACAGGCGCTCAGGAAGCATCCACACCTTGCTGCTAACTCAGTGTATTCCTAACTGTCTGCCTCAAAGTATTTGATTTTAAATGAGGCTCTTATTTTTCTGCTTCTTAAAAGCAATGAACTAATTAGTGATCTGTCACGAAGTACTGAAAATCATAAAGAGCTGCTAAAGCGCAAGTGGCCATTTTCATTTCCTTTAATGGCTGAGTCCAAAAAATAAAAGCAAAATTCATACCAAGAATTTTTCAGTAATTATTTGGTACTTTGACAATCCATAAAATAAACCTTGGATTCCTCACTTTGCAATCAGACTGACAGCTTATGCCAATTTTATGAAGCCTATCATAAATATACACCCCTATGTTTCTAGAAACTCAAAGTACAAATGAGTAAAAGAATACAGAGATGTTTCTATCTGACAATATAACTATCATAAATTTTAGTAATATATTAGTCAGGGTTCTCTAGAGGGACAGAACTAATACATGTATGTATATATATTAGTATACGTGTGTGTGTGTGTGTGTGTGTGTGTGTGTGTGTATAAAAAGAGGAGTTTACTAAGTATTAACTCACACGATCACAAGGTTCCACAATGGGCCATCTGCAAGCTGAGTAGCAAGGAGTTCCAAAACTGAAGAACTTGGAGTCTGATATTCGAGGGCAGGAAGCATTTGGCACAGGAGAAGGATGTAGGCCTGGGAGCCTAGGCCAGCCTCTCCTTTTCACGTTTTTCTGCCTGCTTTATATTCTAGCCATGATGGCAGCTGATTAGATTGTGCCTACCCAGATTAAGGGTCGGTCTGCCTTTCCCACCCCACTAACTCAAATGTTAATCTCCCTTGGCAACACCCTCACAGACACACCCAGGATCAATACTTTGCATCCTTCAGTCTAATCAAGTTCACACTCAGTATTAACTAAGTTTAGATACTGAGAACTAATAGCACCCTCATATTCATTTCCTACATACAAATGATATATGTAGTTTTAAATATTATTGCCAATTTTCATTAAATTCATTAACCAGTCATTCTAAATGTTTTATTTACCATAAACTATTAAGTCATGAAACTCACTTTTATCAACAAAAAGCAAGACACCAGTTGTCACTTATTAATTCAAAGTATTCGCTGTAGAGATTTTCAGAGATGGCATGGTTTTTCCTTAATATCTGCTGTTATAATCTTACTAAAATTTAATATCTAAGATGTATTCATTTCAATGCTTCTAATCTTAGCCATATTTTTTTTTAATTGGAAGAACCAAAGAAACCAAGAAATCTTCATCTGAATTTGATCCTCTGCTAGAATAATAATAATGATCTAGGAGACTTTGGGAAAGAGAGGGCTTTCCTTATAAATGAATATTTCAAATATAATAAATAATGGCTATAGCATTAGCGATTTACACTTCTTAGAAGATATATATACTTCTTAGGTGATATATTAAGTGTCCATACATGTTTATTCTCTAATGACAATCTAACGGCAAAAGATACAAAAAAGTAAAGGAATAAGATTCCAAAACTTCCAATAAGCCAAGGAAGATGATGCACAAAGTAGGTACTCTTGTGGCATTTAGCAGTTGGTACCTTTAAAACCATACCAAGTTAGTATGTGCAGTTCCCAACCATGGCCAATGCAAACAGCAGAAATAAAGTTCCTTCAGTAGATCTTCTTTAGAATGATCAGCAGAAGCAAGGATGACAGTAATTGTTGTTTTCTTCACTATACAATACACAGCTTCACAAATCACCCAAGTTTCAAATTGTATTTCATTATCATAAATACCTTCTGATTGTTAAAAAAAAAAAAAAAAGAAAAATTTCTTGTACAAATGTTGGAAGATGTGGAAAACATGAAGACTAAAATAATATCCCCCATAATCTGAATATTCAGATAATATTCTGATTCATTTCCTTCTTTTTATGCAGGGTGCATGACTATACACAGTATTCATAATATTTTGTTATATCCTTTTCTACAGTATTATAGATTATAATAATTTTTGCATATCATTAAAAGTTATTTATCAATATTTTTAAATTGCTTCAGAATATTCCACTGTATTCAGCATTTGAGTCATCCCCAATCTTATGGATGGCACTTTTACAAATTCCTCAGTACCTACATATTTTTCCATCTTTCTGATAATTTCCTTAGAATTGATATCTAGATGTGAAATTCATACTTTTAAGGCTCTTGACACAAACTGTCAAAATGTCTTCTAGAAAGGCTTTTAAATACCTACTCAGCAGTGGATGCATGTGCAAACAAACCCTATTCTTATCAGCTGTGATTCCTATAATTTCTTTATATTTGCTAATCTGTTGGACTAAAAAGTTGTTAATTTATTTTGCATTTATTTAATTCCTAGAGAAGTTATTTTTCATGTATTTCTATTTCTTCTTTTTTAATCATCCATGTTTGAGTCTTATGTAAATTTTTATATTTGGCTGTTTTTTCCTTTTGGTTTGTGGAAATTCTTATTAACATTCTGTTCTTTGCCATATGTGCTTCCTATCTATTTTGTACATTTCTGTTTTATGCCTATATTTGATGTACAGACATTAAATATTTATAGTTAATTCTATAAATTTTTTCCCTTTTCCATTTATTTTAAGATACAAAAGTACCGAGATTTAAACATTTAAAATATTATCGATGTGTGATAATGATGACGATTAGTACCCTGTTAATCATGCAGTCCAGTATTGGATTGGGAGTTAGTAAATGCTAATCTGTGAAGCTGCCTCTTAAGCTCATTTTTAAAGCAATTCTGAGCGAGGGACTATAATAATCTCCCTGAAAAAAGTACTGTTTGCATGAAGCTTCTTTATTCAATGTCTGCAGTGCACTCCCTTGTTGACGACTGGCTTATTTATTCTTTTATATATAGCCTTTCATAATACTTCCTTTCAAAATATTGACAAATATGTGAGAATATTTTGACTAGATGGAAACTCAAATGAATTAATTAGAGAAAATTCCTCTTTTACTCCCATTAAACATTCAGAAATTCAGTTAGAGTGTTCAGTTTTCAGGACCTGTGGTAAATAAAAGAATATACTATTGGAAATTTGAATAAACAATGGGTAGTTGAAAATTCAGAAAGATAAAGTACACATGTACAGATTGAGTCCATTCTAGGTTGCAACAATAAAGTATATTAGTTGCAAAGTGCAAGGGAATCATGACTATTTCACAAGTTGAACACAACCACAACATCCATGCCAAATGCTTTGTATAATTTATTGTGACTTCATTACACTGGCATTAATATGCAAACCCAGGAAAACAGATATGGACTACAATTCCAGCTGATCTAAATTCTGCTTTTATGGAGCTTAACAAACAAACAAAAAAATTTGATCAAGAATCGATTCTTGTGACTGTGACTTCCACATTGTTGGTCCCAAAAGCACTACTCAGAATGCCTAGATCTCTTCCAAAGGTAGACACAAAGTCATAAGAAGCACTTTTGATTCATCAGAATGAACAGAACAAACAATGTACTTACATTTCTATATAGTTGGGGAAATCGAGATTCCCAAGTAGAAAACCAAAATACATAGCCACAAATAAAGCCTAACATTTCAACTATGCCCACAGTATCCTAAAAGCAGTAACACAAAAAGAGTGATAGTATTAAGGATCAATCTAAACGTATATTAGAATCTAAATATTTTAAGGGAAATGGAGGGTCACTGGACAAAACCATGGTGAAAGTATTTATTCTCTGTAGCCTTGTTATTTTGGAGGCCAATGAATATTAATCATCTTTCTAGGATGGGTGGTATTCCCTAATCAAGCAGTAACATCATTTATTCATGCATGTGGAAATGCTAAATTATTTTGAATAATGGCAATTAAGATTTGGAAAAAAATGAATTCAGTATAAGTGTATTTACAGGGTTTCTATCTGAATTTCTTATTCGACCCCACAGAACCCTTTCTCTGCTTGGAATATATAAAAGTACCCACCTGTAGATGGGCCAAGTGGGTAGATTCACCAGAAAAATGGGTCTTCTCAGTCTGGGTCAAGCCTTTCTGCCCACCAGCCTGCATCCCAAAAGGAGAGAAGGTGCTTTCTGGATTTTCAGGATCTTACTGAGCCCTGGTCAATTCTAATATATTAAAGCACACTACCTGTGAAATCCCAAAGGCCTGAAGTTTCTTAGAAGTTTTCTAAAAGTTAATCAAAATTATTTCTTGAATTTTTTATTGGGAGAACATGGAGAGAGGCGGGGATTGCTTTCTGGCATTCTATCATTTCATTTTTGAAATAAAATACTTCCTGGACTAATTTCAGCACTTCTATGCTATTTTTGTGAAGGTTATAAAATTAACAATAAAAAATTCTGCAAAAATATTTTTAAAGTGACCAAAAAAAAAAAAAAAAAAAAAAGGATCTAAAACAAAGAGTTGATGGGCTTTTCAAATAAAAGTTATCTTTTTTTTGCTTCTGTTGAAGTCCCATGTTGATTCTCCATCAAAAATAGACTTGGTATTACCACTGACAGCACTATGCACACTGGGCCCTCAAGTCACACATAAATTCTGCAGGCTTCTACCCCCTAGTGCTTAAAAACAACCAGGGCAATGGCGAACAACTGCCATAAGCTGCTGAAATGATAGCCAACAGCACACATATTCACTGCAGTTAAATATCAGTTGTCTGGTATTTAATCTCCAGAATACGTGAATTTACAGAATGGTTCCACAATAAACAGCGTCCAGAAAAAAAATATGCTGTTTAGTTAGAACTCAAGATCACTAAGTGCATCTGAGAAGAGGATAACCACAGATAGCACCTGACGGATGGTTGTGATTGGCTAGATCAATTGTAGGAAAGTGCTACTTTAATTGTCCAGCTACACATTTACAAGCTCAGTGCATCCATCCCAGTGCTGACAGGCCTTGGGAGGGAACAGCAGACAAGAAAGAAGAACACTACATAAATGAAGTAGGACGATAGCACAGAATAGGATCAGAGGAGATTAAAAGTGGTGTCAGTGGCAACAGTAGCCAACAGAAATTAAAGGCAGCGACAGGGAGTGTGATTCAGGCCTCTGAGAGAAGAGAGGAAGCAAAAAGCCCTGAGCTTGAGACAGATAAAAAGCAAAGAGACTATGAAAAACACAGGCGCCACTGGAACATAGTAAGCAGGTTTCCAGAGATATGGAAGAGCAGTCATTTAATCGACAATCTCTTACTAAACACCTACATTCTTAGCAACCAAGAATGCAGAACTGAATAATTTATGCCCCTGCTCCAAGAGACTATAAATTAAGTCATTACATCCTATGGATCTTATCACCTAAATCTGCATCTAGGTCACTCGAAGTTTAAATCAGCAGAGCCAGTCAAGGTACATTTCAGAAAGTTCTCTGAGGAAAAAGTCAAAAAGCACCTGGTCCATAACTGTTAACCATACAGAACAGAGTGACTCATTCTCCATGGGCACTGGCTGGCTATGTTCTTACTCTATCAGTTAATGATAAAAGCATGAGAACTTCCAGGAGTGATGATCAAATTGAACACTCTTGTTCAGGGAGCTAGGAAATACAAAGATACAAAAACCTACGTTTAAGTAGAAAATGCGGTCCCTTATAAACCAGGCAATCATCTGCCAGGGGTTGCTAGGGCCAGGGTAGGTCTATGCAGCTTTAACCTCTATATTCCATTTTTAATTTTTTAGTTATGTTGCATCTGTACTAGGGTTAGCATCAGCAGACATTAGACACACAGATATCTGACTGCAAAATTCTGGCTAAATCATTCCCACTTGTTTAACATAAAAACTGATGAAGCATTTATTTTAAAACATTTGTAGAGTTATAACTACAAAGGTAGGGCTCATGGCTTTTCATATATTACAACCACATGTTAAGACAATAGACCTCAATAAAAAATTACCTTCAAACACATTTCGTATTTGAGGGATTCGTTTTATCCCTCAACATTCCAGGTTGGATAGCCCATTGAGCACACATTCCTTGGTGAAACTGAATTTTTTTTGAACTCTGCATTGACCCTAAGTTTAACAGCATTCCAAATTCAGTCTACTTTGCCCACAGAAGATATTGCAGCTAAGCAAAACCCTGTTCCAGAAACCTCATAAACTGTGTGAGCTGCTCAATTTAGGCCTGAGGGAGTAAATTGAAGAGAGCTGGCCTGTCATACTGTTTTAGACTGTTTGCCACAGAAATTCAGGATTAGTTCCAGATTGATTAAACTAGTTATGGTGGTGACTATATATATATATATATATATGTCCCATTATTTTAGTGACCTTTTACAAAATGTTTCCTTTACTTTAGTTCTTGATGCCATGATTTATTTAATATACTTAAAGTAGGTTTGGGGGGGTAGGGGGGAGACACAGGGGAGGAAACTGATTGGGTGCCCTTTAAGTACCAAGTGCTTTACTGGAGATTTCCATATATTTTATAATTCTTTCATTTCACCACTATTCAATGAATGCCTGCTCGGTACTCAGTCTTGAACAAGATTGAAACAATCCCTGTTCTTATAGAGCTTATGATTCACATGACATCAATTACACTGTAAATAAGCTTGATACATACCTGATATCACCTTAGATTGATTTTGAAATCTAATCCCTCTACCAGCTGGCTGTGTGACCTCAGTCCAATTTGTTGATGCCTCAATTTCCTCAATTGTATAATGGATTTTGCCATGGAAAATAAGTGAGTTCAAGGAGCACATATAGAAGGTCTTTCACCTTGCCTGGTACACAACTGGGGGTCATCTTCCTGCCTGCCTCACACTAGTATCCAGTGGGATTTCTATTTGATTTGTAGATTTGAGTAGCTGTTCTCACCCTTGTAATACTTACAACCACCAGGGGGCAGTAGAAAAATATACTCTCCCAGTCCCAAGGGGGAAAATATGGCCACTCTCATAGGTACATAGCTAAAAACAAATTTCATTGTTGGGCTGGCTCAAAAATACAAAAGTGAAGAAACAATCATTTAAAAAAACAGCAATGAAAGCAAAAATAAAAATATTAATATTCATTTATTCAGTAAATCTATATTGCAAGCCTATTCTTATGGGACCAGCCTTTGAACATTAAAATAGTGCTGTCCCATTGGGTGGTATGAAGATTAAATAAGTTGCAACAGAGCTGACAAATGGCAAGCACTTAAAAACTATTTGTGGTTATTATCTTGTGGAGGATATATTTTTAGATTAGCTACAAGAGAAAAGTAGTACTGCTTATCACCTGCAGAAACCTCTAAAAGCATTTGACTATTCCTGCCAATCTCTCTCTTACCTTTTTCTGATTAATCATTTGTTTGTTTTCCAATAGCATAGATGTGTTAATTCCAATGACACAAACCAACTGAAAAATAAAAAACCTAATAACATGGAATCTAAATGTGCCACATCTAAAAATTTTCAAAGGACTCACTTGGATGGTTGAAAGAAATATTATGTCTTATTAAAATATGCCTTATTCATTAAAAATAATTCAAAAAATGCTCTATTGGTTTTTAAATGAGAAAATGTTCTATTACAAATAGAAGTTTTGGAATGAACTATTATCAATCTTACATTTTGTTCATTTGATTCTTTAACCTGTAGTACATGAATTGTGAATCCATGATTACATCCATGTTTATGCAAAGATGGTTGTAAAAATCTGGAGTGATAAAGAAGGATGGACATCCATAAATATAAAATCCCAAGCCACCATTATCCAATATCTATAGTATAGTGTGTGAAGGTGACAAAGTCATTTACATGATTAAATACATTAACAAAGTATTCTAAAAGCTTACAAATCATCCACTTTATTTTTTTCATTTGAATACTGTTGTAGAAATATTTGCCTATAGCCACTGACTATATTTTTAATGATGACTCTCATTGCAGACTATGTGTCAGTATCAGTGGATTATTGTTCAGCCTTAGTATAGAAAAGAATAAGAATCCCCTGATGGCAACATATCATGTTCAGTTACCTTGAGGCAAGAAAATATTAAAACTGTATGAAGATAAGAATTAAAACTGGATGTAGACTTTAAAAATATATCTGAAAACATATAGGCCTCTATTCTACTATAAAAAATTTGCCACATTAAGAGGGTTGTCAGATACAGAACACTCATGCAATATTTAGAGCATGTCTATACTAAAAAATTATTTGTTGTTTATCTGAAATCCAAATTTTACTGGATATCCTCCATTTAGTTTGCTAAATTTGTCAACCCTACACATGAAGCCCTCCATGCACACATAACCCAGAACCTTCACTCTTTTGAAGATAAATCTGGAGAAAGGTTTACCTGAATAGGCAGTTGGTTAGTCAGGTAGCAGCCGTTGAAATTTGTCAGGTCTCCACCTATCCAGCAAAGCAGAAAACCCAGAGAGACTGCTGCATCCACTCTTCCATTTCTGTAGGCTACAAAGAGCTGACTGGAAAGTGACAATTGACAAATCAACACTTGGAGCACAGAACTTAATGTTCTCAACACCAGATAAAAACAAACTGATGATGTACAGCAATAAAACATCTCATTCACTTCCAGTCAAGCCTCTAGGACACTTTTTAACCCGTCTTCATTCACAGCACACAGCAAACATATCTAAAACCTAAAAGATGCTCAGTGACAATATTAAAACATTAATGCCTCTTATTTCTGCCTTTTCTTTTATCATTTCTATCAGAATTTATATATATACATATATGTCCGAAGTACATGTTTATTCTTCCTTGGCCTCATAATGGGGAAAGATATTAAGTCATACAATTAGAGAGACTAGATATATTACTAAAACATAAGCATAGGGGTTCAAAGTGTGTATCAGTGATTACATTTTCAGTCAGCATCTTTTTTTCTTTTTTTTTCTTTAACTTTACTTCTAATCATGTTGCCCGTATGCAGGTGGACAAATGGAGACATTAATGTGAAAATCTTTTTGGCTCCCTACAATGCCATCTCTTGTGTGGAAAATTTTTTAAAATCTTGGGTCCTGGGATCCAAAAGACCTAAAGACATGACTTATCACCTGTGGAACATCAGACAATTACTTAACCTCTCAGAGTCTCACTTTCTATATCCATAAAGTAAGATTAACTTCTTAAACCAGAAGTGTTTATTTCAAGAATTTGACCAAGGTTTAAATGGGGTGGCCCCACTTGAGACTAAATGATGACCATAAGCCACCAGTGGTAGAACTGGGAATCAGCCTAAAGTTGCTGACCCCAAGTTTATAATTTTTCACTACCACGTATACTACCTAAAAGTTAATATTCTCAGAATTCACATCTGAGACCATAATCCCACTCACATCAATGCCAAGTTATTCCTCTATTAAGTGGTGGTGAATGGTATACATACAAATGTGATTTTCAAAATACTTTTTGTTATGTTTCAGATTTCCAAAGCATCTGAGGACTGACTGTATTCTGCATCTTTTCCCAATATTTTATGAACAGATGACCTATGTAGGCACACATATTTTACAGTTTCCTTTGAAGCAGCTTTCTTTGGCTTGAGATTTTTTTTCCAGGGTAGGTAAGGCTGGTATCTGACTTCTAATTATAAATAAACTTAGCAAAAATGGAAAACATTCCCCTGTAGACTAAACTGCTGGGATTTTTTTTTTTTTTTTTTTTTTTTTTTTTTGGAAAATTAACCCATGCCCACAAGAAAAGAATAGCATAATGCCGTATCTCACCAAAAAGTATTTAAATTTTTACTCTTATCAAATAACATACTGAAAAGGAATTCAACATAGGATGGTGAAGAGGTAAGGTACATATGCTTTATTGCCTTTTTGATTACTAAATATAAAAGATTTGTATATCTTAATTAAGGAAAAAGTAGTCAGCATAATGTATCAACAACTTTGCTGTTATATTCCAAAATGTTTTAGAGTGATGTTTTTTAGCACCTTCAAAATATACAAGACAAAGAGAATATTTGTTCAATAGCAAGCCCAAATAATTTGAAAAAATACTTAATATATGTAGTGATTCCTCAAGGATCTAGAACTAGAAATACCATTTGACACAGCAATCCCATAACTGGGTATATACCCAAAAGATCATAAATCATTCTATTATAAAGACACATGCACAAGTATATTTATTGTGGCACTGTTCACAATAGCCAAGGCTTGGAACCAACCCAAATGCTCATGAATGATAGATTAAATAAAGAAAATGTGGAACATATGCATCATGGAATACTATGCAGCCATAAAAAAGGATGAATTCATGTACTTTTCAGGGACTGGATAAAGCTGGAAACTGTCATTCTTAGCAAACTGACACAAGAACAGAAAACCAAACACCACATGTTCTCACTCATAAATGGGGGTTAAATAATGACAATACATGGATACAGGGAAGGGAACATCACACACCAGGGTGTGTTGGTGGGTGGGAGGCTAGGGGAGGGATAGCAGCGGGTGGGGGAATCAGGGAGGGATAGCATTAGGAGAAATACCTAATGTAGACGATGGGGTGATGGATGTAGCAAACCACCATGGCACATGTATACCTATGTAACAAACCTGCACATTCTGAACATGTACCCCAGAACTTAAAGTGAAATAATAAAAAGAAAAGATATTTAATATGTAAAAACATTTAAATATTTTTAAAAATAAGAAATTATGAACAATAGTATTACACTATAGACTTGTAATCCAAGATTCTTAACTTACAATAGAACAACAAACAGAAAATAGACACTAGAAACCAATTCTATAACCATGCTCCAGTATTCTCAGGAATTGGATACATATCTTGCAGGAGATGCCAAATCCATAAGGTCCTAGTCACGCAGATCTTCCTGTCCTCTTCTGAGGAGATACACAGTTGCACCTGTGATTCTATAATTAAAGTCTGGATGGTTGATTGTGCTGGTTCTTGGAAAATACAATTTAATGTCAGAATGAACGCTTTCCTTTAAAATAATACTTTGATTCATACTGAAGTTTGGCTACAAATTGTTTCCAAATCTGTAAAAATTAAATTTAAAAAATAAATATGTAATTTTTTTCTTAGAAAACATTGTTCAAAGAAATTAAAGACGACCTAAATAAATGAGAAGATATTCCATATTCATGAATTAGGAGACTTGATATTGTTAAGATTGCAAAACTATCCAAAGTAATCTACAGATTTGGCCAGGTGCAGTGGCTCATGCCTGTAATCCCAGCGCTTGGGAGGCTGAAGTGGGCAGATCATGAGGTCAAGAGATCAGGACCATCCTGGCGAAACCCCATCTCTACTATACAAAAATTAGCTGGGTGTGGTGGCACACACCTGTAATCCCAGCTACTTGGGAGGCTGAGGCAGGAGAATCACTTGAACCCAGGAGGCAGAAGTCGCAGTGAGCCGAGATTGTGCCACTGCACTCCAGTCTGGTGACAGAGCAAGACTCTGTCTCAAAAATCACCATCATCATCATCATCATCATCATCATCATCTACAGATTTAATGCAGTTCTTATCAAAATTCCAACTGATCTTTTACAAAACTGCACAAGTTGATATTAAAATTCATATGGAATCGTTAAAATACCAAATAGTCTAAACGACTCAGAATAAAAAGAATAAAGTTAGAGAATTACTACTTTATAATTTGAAAACATGTAACAAAGACAGTAATCAAAGCAGTGTGGTAATGGCATTAGAAAAGACATATAGATAAATAGAATAGAATGGAGCACCCAAAAATAAAACCATACATCTATAGTCAGTTGATTTTGACAAGGGAGCCAAGACCATTCAATAAGGAAAGAATACTTTTTACAACAAATAGCAATGGGAAAACTGGATATCTACATGTAAAAGAAGGAAGTTGAATTCTTGTCTCACACTATGTACAAAAATTAATTCAAAATAGATAAAAAGCTTAAATTTGAGAATCTATAAAACTCTATAAAATCTAGAAAACGTAGGGGTAGATAAGTATGAGCTTTGATTTGGCAACAGATTTTTAGACTGATCCCAAAAGCACAAGCAACAAAAGAAAATATAAATTAGACTTCATCAAAATTTAGAAACATTTGTGCATCAGAGAACATTTTAAAGAAGAGTGAAGAGACAGCCCACAGGATGAATAAGACCTAGTATTTGATAGCACAACAGAGTGGCTATAGTCAACAGTAATTTCATTGTACATTTTGTAATAACTAAAAAAGTATAATTGGGTTGTTTATAACATAAATGATAAATGCTTGAGGATATGGATATCTCATTTTTCATGATGTGATTATTACGTTTTACATTCCTATATCAAAGTATCACATGTACCCCACAAACATATACATCAATTATGTACATCAATTCAGTAAAAAAAAAAAAACAAATTAAACATTTTTTAAAATATTACAGTGAGACATAGTATAATATAATTGTCAAAAGTCAAAGACAAAGAATGAGTTTTGAAAGCAGCAAGAGAAAAGAGTCACGTACAAGGGAGCCCTCATGAGACTATCAGTGAATTTCTCAACAGAAACCTTGCAGGCCAGAAGGAAGTGGGATGATATAGTCAAAGTACTAAAAGGTTAAAACTTCCAACTATGAATACTCTATCTGACAAAGGTGTCCTTCAAAAATGAAGGAGAAATAAAGACTCTCTCGGATAAACAAAAGTGGAAAGAATCACTATTAGACCTGCATCACAAGAAACACTAAGAAGAGTCTTTCAAGTTGAAATAAAACGATGCTAGAAAGCATCATAAAAGAATATGGAAGTGTAATACTCATGGAAAGAGGTAAATTTACAGACAAATGCAGAATACTGAAATACTGTAATGATGGTGCATAAATAACATTTAACTCTGGTATTTAATTTAAAAAATAAAAGTAAGAAAAATAAATGTAACTATTAAATGTTAATAGATACACAATATAAAAAGTTGTAATTTGTGAAATCAATAATATAAAGTGTGTGGGGTAGTAGAAGTAAGAGAATACAGCATTTGTATACAATGAATGTTAAGGTTGTTACCAACTTAAAATACATTGTCATAAATATAAGATAGTTTATGTAAGTCCCATGGTAATCACAAAGAAAACATCTATTAAAAAAATATAGAAGAGAAAAGAATCAAAACCTGCCACTCAAAAAATAAAATCAATGAAACACAAAGGAAGATAGGAAAAAAGGGACAAAAATCTACAAGAAAAATATAAAATAGTTAATCTAATGTTAATCATAAGTACTTTATTATTAGTAATTACTTTAAATATATATGGATTAAACTCCTCAAATAAACTGCAAAGTGGTTGAATGGATTTTGAAAAAAGATTTAACTATATGCTGTCTATAAGAGACTAACTTTAGATTTAAGGACATGCATAGACTGAAAGTAAAAGGATGGAAAAAGACATTCTGTTTAAATGGTAATTGAAAAAGACCAGATGTGGCCAATAGTTATGCCAGACAAAATAGGATTTAAGTCAAAAACTGTCATAAGCAACAAAGAAGAACATTATATAATGACAAAAGCATCAATTAACCAAGAAAATACAACAATTATAAGTTTTTATGCACCCAAATCAGAGGACCTACTGGGGTACTGCCTAGTTGAGCTGTGAAAAGAGGGCCACTATCTACCGGACCACAGAATGGTAGATCCACTGACAGCTTGCACCATTTGCCTGGAAAAGCCAAAGACATTCAATGTCAGCCCATGAAAACAGACAGGAGGGAGGCTGTACCCTGCAAAGCCACAGAGGCAGAGCTGCCCAAAACCATGGGAACCCACCTCTTGCATCACTGTGACCTGAATGTGAGACCTGGAGTCAAAGGAGATAATTTTGGAGCTTTAATATCTGTCTGCCCCACTAGGTTTCAGGCTTGCACTGGCCCTGTAACCACTTTGTTTGGCCAATTTTTCCCATTTGGAACAGCTGTATTTACCCAATACCTATATCCCCATTGTATCTAGGAAGTAATTATCTTGCTCTTGATTTTACAGGTTCATAGGCAGAAAGGATTTTCCTTGTCTCAGATGAAATTTTGGACTGTGAACTTCTAGGTTAATGCTGAAATGAATTAAGACTTTGGGGGACTGTTGGGAAGGCATGATTGGTATTGAAATGTGAGAACATGAAATTTTGGATGGGGCCAGGGTGGAATGATATGGTGTGACTCTGTGTCCCCACCCAAATCTCATCTTGACTTGTTCTCCCATAATTCCCACAATTTGTGGGAGGGATCCAGTGGGAGATAATTTGAATCACGGGGCAGTTTCCCCCATACTGTTCTCGTGGTAGTGAATAAGTCTCACAAGATCTGATGGGTTTATCAGGGGTTTCTGCTTCTGCATCTTCCTCATTTTCTCTTGCTGCCACCATGTAAGAAGTGCCTTTCACCTCCCACCATGATTCTGAGGCCTCCCCAGCCATGTGGAACTGTAAGTACAATTAAACCTCTTTTTCTTCCCAGTCTCAGGTATGTCTTTATCAGCAGTGTGAAAAAGGACTAATACAAACATGGTAAAAACAAAGTTAAAAGTAAGATTGTGTAAAAAGCATACTATAAAATACAAAAAACAAGAAAACTAAGTTGGCTATAATATTCAGAAAAAGTAGACTTCAGAACAATATTATTAAAGGAAAGAAAGAGACATTTTATAATGATAAAGAAGTCAACCCCTCAAGAAGACATAGCAATACTAAATGCCTATGCACCTAATACAGAAATTTGAAATATATGAAGCAAAAATGACAGAATTAAAAAGGAAAATAAGATAAATCTAGTACTATATTCAGGATTTCAATTTTTTTCTCTCAGTGATTGATATAACAGTGCTATTAGCTAACTTCTTATTGACTCAGCAAGGATTGTTATGTCTTCTTAATGAACAGTAGAGAAGGCACAAACAACCCTATCAACTAGCTGATCTAATGGACATTTATCAAACATTGCACACATTATAATGTTCAGAGGATACACTCATTTCAAGTAAATGGAACATTTATCAAGAGAAATCACATGATAGGCCATAAAAGTAGTTTCAATAAATTTAAAGTATCATAATAATACAGATTATGTGTTTTGGCCATGACAAAAATAAATGAGAAAAAAATTTAAAAAAAGATATTTGGGACATCTACTTTCAACAGTGGTAAGTTGGGATTACATTCACCGTCATGCCTGAAATCACAAAATGAACAAAATATATTAAACAATGATTTAGGGGCATTGAACATCAGTCAATGAAGAACAGAGAACCCTGAGATGCCTGAAACAAAGGAGATGAAGGAACCCTATGATTATCCTAACTTACTGCCTGGAGAGTCTTAAGGTTGTATTACAAATACTGGAAAGCTTGTGTAGAAAGAACTGGAAGTTCAGGGAGGCCACAGGGCTAGAGTTTGCAGATAGGGTACCAGCGAGGATAGAACTGCATAAAGAGATAACTCTGCAGAGTCCCTCTCAAATCATCAACTAAATACTAATAAGTATATCCATGTAAGGGAACTACCTAAGACCAAGAGGAAAAACATCCTAAAAAATTAGAAGGAAAAATCTCTGGATGTCCAGCAGAGCCAGGACTAGTGCCTGTTTTAACTATTCAGACTGGAAAACCTAATAATTCACAACACATTGGGTAGAATACTAAGAAAAGTTTTGCCTGAATAGGAGGCAAAATTAGGCCCATAAAAAACACTGCTCCCTGTAACATCAGGAACAAGATGAGGAAGTCTGGTCTTACCACTTCTATTAAACATGGTAACAGAGGTTGGCACAGTGCAATAATGCAAGAAAAAGAAATTAAAGGCAAATAGAACGTAAAGGAAAATGTAAACTATCTTTGACCACAGACAATGGGTTTGTTTCTCTGTAAAGAAAAACATAAATTCCCTTTTTGAAATGCCTGCCTGGGGGAGAAAAAGAAGCAGGTGAAAGGCAGGCAGGAGAAGGTCAGAGAGAGATTCTGTTTTCTGAAGACAACTTCTGAGGCCTAAAGTGCCCCCAAATTATAACAAGGGCTATGGGAGTTATGAAGCAGAAAACACAGATAAAAACTGATGTATATAATCACAATATCATACCTTCTAAGACAGGTCAAGTACCCTCTGGACCTATCAGTGCTTGAGTTTGCAGCATTGGCTCTATAGTTTCCCATGACTTTTAGAACATGGTCATAGCTTCTATAGCATGAATGTAGAATACTCTGTAAGGAAGCCATCATTTTCAAAATGGGAAGCATGGATCTCTGTGTCTTAGTAAACTGGCCCAGTATCTCTGGGCTCCTATTCATCTTATTTACTCAAAATCTTTTTAAATCTTACCTTGCTTACTTGTTGAAGGAGTACAATCAGTGATCTCAAAGGCAAGCTATTTGAAAATGCACAGAGGAGAAAAAAGAATGAAAGGAATGAAGATTGCCTGCAAGATATAGAAAGTTACTTCAAAAGACCAAATGTAAGAATTATTGGTGTTCAAGAGGGCATTGAGCAAGAGTAAGGGGTAGAAAGCTTATTTAAAGAAATACTAACAGAAAACCTTCCAAAACTTGAGAAAGATACAATTATTAAGGTACAGGAAGGTCAGAGAACACCAGATTTGACCCAAGGAAGACTATCCCAAGGTATATAATAATCAAACTCTCAAAAGTCAAAGACAAAGGGAGAATCCTAAAAGCAGCAAGAGAAACGAAGCAAATAACATATAAAGGAATTCCAATTAGTATTGCAACAGACTTTTCAACAGAAACCACGCAGGATGGGAAAGAGTAGGACAATATTTTCAAAGTGTTGAAAGAAAATAACTGCCATCCAAACAACCAGCAAAGCTGTCTTTCAAATATGAACCAGAGGTAAAGTTTTTCTCAGGTAAGTAAAACCCAAAGAATTCACCATCATCAGAACTGATTTACAGAAATGCTAAAGAAAGTTTTTCAATCTGAAATAAAACAATAATAACATGCAAAAAGAAAACAGTGGAAGGTATAAAACTCATTGCTAAAATTAAGTACAAAGACAACTCAAAAAAAAAAAAAAACCCACTCTAATTTCAATGTAAAAATCTGCCCAAGCCCAAAAGATAAATCTATCAAAAATGAGAATAGCTAAAGCAACTGATTAAGATATAGGCAACGTCAAAACATGTCAACAAAGACAACAAAATGTCAAAATGGGGAGGAGGGATGGAGTTAAAGTGTAGTTTTGTTTGTTTGTTTTTTGTTTTTTAGTTTTTTCTTTCTTTGTTTCCATTCTTCCCTTGTGATCCAAGATAAGTTGTCATTTCTTTAAATAACTTGTAATGTCTAAAAGATGTTTTTTGTGAGTTTCACAGTAACCAAGTGCAAAAACCTGTCATAGATACACTAAAATAAAAAAGCAATAATTAAAACATACCACCAGAGAAAATATCTTAACCACAAAAGGAAAACAGTAAGAAAGGAAGAGAGGAGTTACAAAACAGCAAGAAAACAAACAGAATGGCAGTGTGTCCTGCCATTCTGTTTCTTGTCCATAATAACATGGATGTAAATGGACTCAATCTTCCAATTAAAAGACACAGAGTAGCTGAATGGATAACGAAACAAGACCCAACTACCTGCTGCCAAAAGAAACCCACCTCACCTATAAAGATACATAGATACTGAAAGTGAAGGGGTGGAAAAAGATAAACCAAAAAAGATCAAGAACAGCGATATATATAACAGATAAAATAGACTACTAGTTAAAAACTGTAAAAAGAGAAAGAAGGTCAATATATAATGATAAAGGGGTCAATTCAGCAAGAGGATATAACAACTATGAATATCTATGCACCCAACATTGGAGCACCCAAGCGTATAAAGCAAACAGTGGATCTAAAGGGAGAGATAGATCGCTACACAGTAATAATAGGGGACTTCAACACTGCACTCAGTAGTGAACAGATCAACCAAACAAAAAGCCAACAATGAATCATCAGA
This sequence comes from Aotus nancymaae, assembly GCF_030222135.1. NCBI lineage: Eukaryota > Metazoa > Chordata > Mammalia > Primates > Aotidae > Aotus > Aotus nancymaae. The sequence continues at coordinate 50,365,467 of NW_026988431.1, read as the reverse complement.
GTTTAACTACACTTAAGACCTGATAGACCTGTTTGACAGTCAAAGAACATTCACCCATCAACTACAGAACACATTCTTTTAATCAGCACATGGAGCATTCTCCAGAATATAATACATCATAGGTCACAAAACGAGTCTCAAAAAATTCAGATATGAAGAAATCATATCAAGTATCTTTTCTTACCACAATGGAATAAAACTAGAAGTCAATAACAAGAGGAATCTCAGAAACTACACAAACACATGGAAATTGAAAAAATTCTCCTTGATCAATAAGTCAAGGAAGAAATTAAGAAGGAAATTTAAAAGTTTCTTGAAACAAATAAGAATGTAAATACAACACACCAAAATCTATGGAATGTAGAAAAGGCAATACTAAGAAGGAAGTTTACATTAATAAACAACTACACCCAAAAGGTAAAAATATTTCAAATAATCAACTTTATGATGCACCTCAAGTAACTAGAAAAACAAGAACTAATCAAACCCAAAATTAGTAGTAGGAAAGAAATAATCAGAACAGATATAAATGAATTTGATATTTCTAAAAATACAAATCGATGAAATAAAAGTTTTTTTTAAAAAAAGATAAGCTAAATTGACAAACCTTTAGCTAAACTAACTAAAAAAACATAGGGAAGACCCAAATAAACGAATTCAGAAATTAAAAAAGCTGCATAACAACTGAGACCACAAGGATAATTAGCGACTACTATGAACAACTATCCACCAACAAACTGGAAAACCTGGAAGAATTGATAACTTTCTGGATATATATAATCTACCAAGATTGAACCATGAAGAAACAGAAATCTCCAATAAACCAATAATGCGAAATGAGATCAAAACTATAAGAAAAATTCTCCTATCAAAGAAAAGCCCAGGATGCAATAATTTCACTGCTGAATTCTACCAAATTTTCCTTAAATTCTTCAAAAAAACTGGAGAAGAGAAAATACTTCAAACTCATTCTATGAATCGAGTATTATCCTGATACCAAAACCAGACAAGGACACAACAAAAAAAAAGAGAAAAGAAAACTACAGGTCTGGCCGGGTGCAGAGGCTCACGCCTGTAATCCCAGCACTGTGGGAGGCCAAGGCGGGTGGATCACGAGGTCAAGAGATCGAGACCATCCTGATCAACATGGTGAAACCCCGTCTCTACTAAAAATACAAAAAATTAGCTAGCGCGTGCCTGTAATCCCAGCTACTCAGGAGGCTGAGGCAGGAAAATTGCCTGAACCCAGGAGGCGGAGGTTGTGGTGAGCCGAGATTGCGCCATTGCACTCCAGCCTGGGTAACAAGAGTGAAAGTCCATCTCAAAAAAAAGAAAAGAAAACTACAGGTCAATATCACTGATGAACACAGATGCAAAAAAACAAACAAAATTAAACTAAACTAAAAAAGTTCAATAAAATACTAGCAAACTGAATTCAACAATACATTAAAAAGATCATTCATTATGGTCAAGTGGGATTCATCCCAGGGGTGAAAGGATGGTTCAACATATATAAGTCAACAAATGTAATACACCACATTAACAGAACCAAGAAGAAAAACTATATGATCATTTCAATAGATGCTAAAAAAGCATTCAATAAAATTCAACATCCTATTATGATAAAAAGCCTCAACGAACTGGGTATAGAAGAAACTACCTCAAAATAATAAAGGCCATATATGACAGACTCACAGTCAACATCACAGTGAATGGGGAAAAAGTGAAAGTCTTCTGTCTGAGATCTGGAACAAGACAAGGATGCCCACTTTTACCACTTTTATTCAATATAGTACTGGAAGTCCTACATAGAGCAATTCAGCAAGAGAAATAAGTGGCACCCAAATGGGAAAGAAAGAAGTCAAATTAGGCTTGTTTGCACATGACAGGATCTTATACCTAGAAAAACCTAAAGATTATACCATAAAAACTGAGCTGATAAATGAAGTAGCTAAAGTTGCAAATCCAAAATCAACATACAAAAATCAGTAGCATTTATATATGCCAATGGCGAACAATCTGAAAATAGTTTCTTAAAAAAAAAATCCCATTTACAGTAGCTACAAAGAATTTAAAATACCTAGGAATCAATTTAACCAAAGATGTGAAAGATCTTTACAAGAAAAAAAAAATTATAAAACACTGATAAAGTGAAGAGAACATACACATACACAAAGAAAAGAGATTACATTCTCATGGATTGGAAGAACTAATATTGTTAAAATAAAAATACTACCCAGAGCAATTTACAGATTCTATGCAATCTTCATCAAAATACCAATAACATTCTTCACAGAAATAGAAAAAACAATCCTAAAATTTGTATGGAATCATAAAAGACCCCAATAGACAAAGCAATCCTGAACAAGAGAACAAAGCTGGTGGCAATGCACTACCTTAGTTCAAAATACACTACAAACCTACAGTAATGAAATCAGCATGGTACTGACATAAAAACAAACACATAAACCAATGGAACAGAATATGGAACCCAGATATAACTCCATACACTTACAGCCAACTCATTTTTGACAAAGTTGCCAAGAACACACGACAGGAAAGTTCAGTCTGTTCAATAAATGGTCCTGAGAAAACTGGATAAACACAAGCAGAATAATGTAAATTAGTGCATTTCCACTATGGAAAACAATATGGAGGTTCCTCAAAAAACTAAAAATAGAACTACTATAGGATCCAGCATTCCACTACCGGGTATATATCTGTAGTCCCATGTTTACTGCAGTAGTACTCACAGTAGCCAAAATATAAAGTGTGCATCAGTAGATAAATGAATAAAGAAAATGCTGGCTGGATGTGGCGGCATGCATCTGTAATCCCAGCACTTTAGAAAGCCCAGGTGGGAGGATTGCTGGAGCCCAGGAGTTTGAGATCAGCCTGGGCAACATAGTGAGATCCCTTTTCTACCGTTTTTTTTTTTAAATTAGCTGGGTATGATGGGCATGCACCTGTAGTCCCAGCTACTGAGGATGCCAAGGTAGGAGGACCACTTGAGCCCAGGAGGTTGAAGCTGCAGTGAGCCGTGATTGCACCACTGCACTCCAGCCTGTGTGGCAGAGTAGGGCCCTGTCTCAACAACAACAACAACAAATAGGTAATGGAATATTATTCCTCCATAAAGAAGAATGAAATCCTGTTATTTGCAGCAACATGAATGGAACTAGAGGTTCTTATGTAAAGAGAAATAAGCAAGGCACAGAAAGACAAATATTGCACGTACTCACTTAGACATGGGAGCTAAAACAAGAGGATCTCATGAAGACAGGGAATAGATTGGTGGTTACCAGAGGCAAGGAAGGGTTGGGGAGAGGGGAAGAAGAGAGGTTGATGAATGGGTAAAAATAAATGGTTAGAAGAAATAAGATATGATGTTCAATAGATCAGTAGGGTGACTATAGTTAACATTAGTCTATTGTACATTTCAAAATAGCTAGAAAAGAGCAATTTGAATGATAACACAAAGGCAAGGTAAATATTTAAGGTGATAGATATCCCAATTATACTAAGTTGATTATATTAATGTATCAAATTACAACATGTACCCTGAAAATATGTACATCTATTTTGTATTAGTAAAACATTAAAACAACAACAACAAAGATTGGTTTCTTCCCTAGTTCTATGTCCTACAGACAGCTGGAGGTAAGTCTCAGAAGTCCTAGCCTTTTCAGTGATACGGAGAGAACACCTGAGGAGTCTTTACAGCAAGGAAAGAAAACCATCAGCCTGGGGAACACAAGAGTGAAATTCAATTTAAAAGACAGAGCCACTGCCAAATGAAATATTCATCCTTATACCTTGATCTCCTCTCTATGAATCCTGTAACTCCTGCCTAGAGCTTCTCCCAAGGTGCTGCTTGGTTAAGTCCATCTCTCAACACCCATCACCTGAGCTGTTGCTATATAGTCAAGTTGCGTTCTTTGCTACTGAATATTGGTCTACAGATCAGTAGCATTAGCGTCACCTGGGAGCTTGTTAGCAATGCCCCAGTCCAGACCTACAGAGAATCAGAATCTGCATTTCAACAAGATTCCAGATAACTCCTATGTACATTAATGTGTGAGAAGCTCTGCTGTAGTTTACCTACTGTGTCACTTGGACACTTGCTTGTTTATGTCAGTTGGGCTGTTTATTGAGCATGTTTTATGTGCCAGGAATTTTAGATACTTTGTATCTATATTCTCTAATATTCACCAAAGTAGAAATTATTATGACTAACTTGTATATGCTTAGACTAAGACTCAGAAAGTTTGAGCCTTTCCCAAGTGGTCCAGAAGGGATCATAGTCTCTCAAGCAGTCATTTATCTCTCAGTTCTAGAGCTGAGGTTCTCAATAGAGTTTAGCAAGAAGAATCTTCAAAATTGTGGTAATCTCTCTGAGAAACACCATGAAATATACAATATGTAATTTTATCACATGAGTGAAGAGTATAAAAATCACAAGCTACGGCTGGGCATGGTGGCTCATGCCTGTAATCCCAGCACTTTGGTAGGCTGAGGCGGGTGGATCACTTGAGGTCAGGAGTTTGAGACCACCTTGGCCAACATGGTGAAACCCCGTCTCTACTAAAAATACAAAAATTAGCCGGGCATGGTGGCATGCACCTGTGATCCCAGCTACTAGGGAGGCTGAGGCAGGAGAATCACTTGAACCCAGGAAGTGGAGGTTGCAGTGAGCCGAGATCGTGTCACTGCACTCCAGCCTGGGCAACAGAGCAAGACTCCCTCTCAAAAAAAAAAAAAAAAAAAAAAAAAAAAACACAAGCTGGAAAATTTAAAACATCTAAGTTATCATATCTCACAGCTGCTTCTGAATCTTGCCAATAATAGTCATCTGCTCCTTGGTCACTTGTTTTGCCCTCTGTTCATACTCACAAGCCAATAAGTTGTAAGAAGCTTCAAAGCATTAGGAAATATTTGTGAGGGAAACTTAAAAATAAGGCAGTTTTGTTAACTTAATTTTTACCCCTGTAATTTGGAAGACAACCATGCCTGTCTTATTTTGGCAGTCAGATAACACTAGGTGTAGCTCTTAGTATTTTGAAGGAGGGATGTTTGAGAGCTATTGGCCTAGAAACTCTACTTGGGCACTTTATCATGCAGAGAACCAGCCATGCAGCACTTTTGGTGCTGGAAACCTTCCCACCTAAATAGGCCAACACAAAATTACACACTTTCTGTACATCTCTATCCCCTAGAAGTACTGACTGCCATCATATGCAATTAATGGCAACCAGGTAAGATGCCTCCTCTCTCAGCACCTATAGATGTTAAGTACCTATAGGCCAGGAATGAAATCTAAACCATGACACCTCTCCCTTGTCCATCTCCCACCGTTTTCCTTATTTCCATGCATTGAGTAAACCCCAATTCAATGAGGACTTATTTAATAAGATGACAATGTAATTTAATAATATCATTAGGCCTGGCACGGTGGCTCACACCTGTAATGCCAGCACTTTGGGAGGCTGAAGTGGGTGGATCACTTGAGGCCAGGAGTTTGAGACCAGCCTGGCCAACATGGTAAAACTATCTGTACTAAAATTACAAAATTAGCCAGGTGTGGTGGTGCATGCCTGTAATCTCAGCTACTTGGGAGGCTGAGGCAGGAGAATGGCTGGAACCCGGGAGGCGGAGTTTGCAGTGAGCCGAGATTGTGCCACTGAACTCCAGCCTGGGCAACAGAGTGAGACTTTGTCTAATAATAATAATAATAATAATAATATGATTAGCATTTATTGAGTGCCTGCAAAGTGCTAGGCATTGTATGCAATATTTTCAGAAGCTTTTGTCTTCAGTTCTCACAGACGTTTGGAGGGGTTAAGTGACTTGCCCAAGATCACAGGGCCACGGAGCGGAGGGACTGGCAGTGGTATGTTCATATGAGGTCACACAACATCGCACTCTGGGCAAAGCAGCCTCTCTTCCCACCTCACCAAGTTCTCTACAAAGGAGAAACTGCTCCAGGAGTTCGATGGGCCTCAAGATAGTCTTGTTTCTCCGGCAGGATTCTCAAAGTTTGGTTCACTTGGGCCGGCCCCCTGGGCCTGAGAAGCTGAATGCTCCACCACCCCATCTCTGCCCCCACCCCACACCGGTACTTTCACACATGCTCATGAGCGAGATTCAGAGTGGACAGGGGATCATCCTGCACAAAGGTGGTCTTAAGTTTCCCATCAGAATACTGAGATTACAATTCAGGGAGGCCTAGGGGCAGTTTACCAACCTCAAGAAAATGTACCGCCGCATTGATGCGCAACCTCAGGCAATGAGAGGAAGCTGAAGGAGAACCCCACAGCACGCACGCAGGAGGCTGCCCTGCGTTGGCCACCGGCAGGCGCCTCTGAGAGATCAGGGAGGAAACGCTGTTCAGCCTGAGCACGCGGGGCGCGGACGGGGACCCTCAGCCCTCTCCTCCGGGACTGCCAGGGAAGGCACGCCCCACCCAGTCAGCGGCCAGGTTTGCTAGCACCACCCTCCCAGGATACAGCCACTCCCGCCACCGCCCCTGCCCAGGTCGCGTTTAAATGGTCAGATCCCTGACGTCCCGGCTCCACCTGGGACAAGCCCCCCAAGAGTGTCAGGGCCCAATCCCAGAGTCTACACTCCTTCTAAACGGACTCTATTAGTTTGTTCTCAGCCAATATCTTTTCTCTACACTGGCATTTAGACACATCTCAGACAGCCTTAGTCTAGTGTCACATAGGGACACCACTTACTTTTTGGATGGGACAATTCTTCACAGAGTCAGAGAATGCCTAAGACACAATTCTTCACTGTCTTAGGCATTACAGGACATCTGGCAACCCTAGCCTTGATCGCTAAATTAAAGTAGTACCCCAGTGTGCATGACAATCAAAACTAATCACACATTTCCAGACACAGATGGGGGAGGAAAGGTGGCATGGATGGGACAGTCCTTAGGAACTTTTGTTTTTCAGTTTAATTTGGTCTCCATAGTATCTTCCTGTTACATCTAGTAGTGCCTGATTAAGCAATAGGTACCCATAATTATCAAAAAAATAAACACACAAGAATATACAGTTATTTTGAAGACAGAATATTTCCAAGGAGTCCAATACACTCCATCACTCTGATTTCAGGCAAGTTGCTTGACTTCTCTAGGCATCAATGTCTTCAACCTAGAAATGGAAATAATAAAAACACTCAAGGACAAATGATTCTTGTTCCCCTTCCACAGCGTAGAATTATTCTGTGAAGTGGTTGCCTGACCAGGAACGACATTTCCTGCCTCCCCTTGCATCTGTGTGGGGCTACGTGGTTATTTCAATGAAATGTAAGCAGCAGTGATGTATGTTGCTTTCTGTTAATGTGGTTTGGAAGTCACTACACCTTTTCCACCTGTTCTTCCTTTATTTGCTAGCTCGATGTCTGTGCCCAGAACATAACAAGGAAGCCACGCATTAGAAATGAGGAAGCAAGAAAGTATGGAAGGATCCTGGGCCCTCTGGATCTCCATTTGGGGAAAACCTGCCTGCCTGCAGGAATACCCATACTGACCGTGAAGCATCAAAAAATAAATTGATGAATTAAAAATCTTCCATTGTGTTCAAGCCATTGGACATTTTGGAATTTGTTAGAGCAGGAAGCATTGCCTTAACTCATTCAAATATTTACCTCTTGTGATGGATTAAAGAATGTAAAACAATAAGAAAAGCTTCTGGTATATAATACACACTCATTAAATTCTAGCTATAGTAATTATTATTGTCTTTTTAAATTATTTAGCTTCCATACATCTTACGGTCAATACCACATTTTGGTAGTTATTACATATGATAGTATCATTTATTTTTTTAATTGTTTGATGTCTATAGCTCTATTCACTCAAAAATTATAACTGAGCACCCACCACATGCCAGGCACAGGGGAAACAAAGATGAGCAAGGCACGGTCCTTGCTCCCAAGTTCTTTATTGCAGTGGAAAGTTTCATACCTCAGATGCCTCCTGTGTCTTCCATGTTGATCTACCTGGAGCCGAGCATAAGGTGAATGCTCAAAAATGTACCCGCAATAGTATATTTGTAGATATACTTGGAAAAAAGAGTCACCACCACGCAAACCAAATTTGTATATGGTCACCCATGTTGCCTCAATCCTCACTCTTAAATGCTGAAATAATCCCGGGTAAAAATCTCATCACTACAGTTGCACCAAGAATTTCAAAATGGCAGCTCCCCAGCAGGTAGAGGGACTTCCATTTATTCTGGACATCAGGTGTAATCATGTGTTTTCTTCCCCCAAAGAATATGCCATCATTTGTCTATTTTCTGCAAAGATCCAGGGCATTAAATCATAAAGGAAAGAAAAGGAAGAAGAATGGATTTAAGAAATCACATAGTAGTTTCCTTAGGACTTAGCACATAGAAAACACAAGATGAAAGAAAGTGAAGACACTATCACATTAATAGTCCCTTGGAAAAGCTCCATCCCCAAACGTCCTTCATCGTTGCTGCTATTTGTCAAAGGTCTACAAAGCTGAGCAGGAGTGTTTTATGCTAATTGGCTTTATCTGACTTCCCTTTATCATTTGAAATTAATAGCCTCGTAGATACAAGGTTAATGGAATGTCTTCTCCACCTCAGATTTGCAACTTGGCATTTTCCCCCATACACCACTTTCATCTTAATATAAGTGATTGTGTCTATAAAGTCTTCTAAGAAGGGCATGCTGTCTAATCCCATCAGCCCATTTGTGAAACATTCCAGAGGGGAAATTGTTTACTGTCATTGCAGAAGCTATTCTATTCTTGGCATGCGCATCAGCACCCCCCATGTTTGACATCTTCTTAGCATGGTGGGGAGATGGCAGCCCAATGTGCCAAGCACCTAGCACCAGCTAGCCACATAACAAAACTCCTGGTTTGCCGGCCCTTTGGAATAACGCCGTATGAACAACAGAAAGCTTAATGTGAAGTAGAACCAAACTTCACCTCTAGGCACAGAGATGATAGAGGCTCTCTGTCTTCTCCTTCTACTTCTTCCTCTCTGGAAACACAGATTGAGGTGACATGTGAAGTATGAATGCGTTATAAAACTGGAAAGACTTTTGGCTGAAGAAAGGCTTGTCTGCAACTTCTGAATATCTGTGAGGGACAAGAGTAGGCTAGAGGAGAGGGAGTAAACAGAGCAGCTGTTTTGGCCTTCAAAGAAGAGTTAAGGCTGGGCATGGTAGCTCATGCCTGTTATCCCAGCGCTTTGGGGCGCTGAGGCAGGCAGATCACCTGAGGCCAGGAGTTCAAGACCAGCCTGGCCAACATGGTGAAACTCCCTCTCTACCAAAAATACAAAAATTAGCGGGGCGCTTGTAATCCCAGATACTCAGGTGGCTGAGGCACAAGAATCACTTGAATCTGGAGGTAGAGGTTGCAGTGAGTGAGCCGAGATTGTGCCATTGTACTCAAGCCTGGGTGACAGAGTAAGACTCTGTCTAAAACAGAAGAGAAAATTAAAAAGCCGAGAGAATCACCAGTTTATTCAACTCCGATCACCAGAGGCCAAGGAGTTTCAAGAGGGGGCAGATAGAATGCAGAGTTCATAATGATAATTCCTTATGCTTTATGCTCCAAGAACTCCAGGGGCCTTTTCTGTTTAAACATCTTAAACAGTACTATGCCAGTATTTAACATACACAAAAAACATAAAGAATAAAACAAAACAAAATGCAATAGAGGTTGTATATATCTGCCCCGCTCTTCTCCTCCTGTTTTCTAGCCCACAAGTTACCACCATCCTAAATTTGTAGTTTGCCGTTGTGTGATTTCCCATGCCTTTGCCGCATGCTAGTTGCTTTACATGTTTTAGATGTAATTTATTTCTGTATTTTATGCACATCTGTATCAGACATGAATAGAAACAGATAGATATAACAGAAAACAACAAAGGATAGTAATCTAAACAAAATATAAATTTATTCTTCTATCAGATTAAAGAAATCTGGAGATAGGCCAGCCAGAGCTTTTATGGTGGCATTTAGGAATCCAGATACCTATTTTCTGTACCATCCTAGCTCAGAGTTTCCATTTTTAAACTCACCTTCTGGAGTAAAGTAGGCTGCTAGAATTTCAATCATTCTGTCCACATTGTGAGCTCGAAGAAAGGAAAAATGTAGAAGGGTGAAAGAAAGGGTCATTAGCAACTGAGCAAAACTCCTTTATGAAGGTTTTTAAAATCATAATCATCACTTCCACTTGCAGCTCATTTGCTAGAACTCAATCACATAACCACACCAAACTGTAAGATCCCTTTTATTATGGGAAGCAATTTTCTAAGTAATATTGGTATTTTATTACAAAGTGGAAAGTCAAGAATGTCTGTGGACAACTATAATCACTGCAAATATTTGCACTCTTTATGTGCTTGTTTTTGCTTAACTGCATTTGTGAGATTCATTCACACTGAAAGTTACAGCTCTGGTTCATTAATTTTCCCTGCTGTATACTATTTTATTGTATGAATATTCTACTATTTATTTACCAAGTCTCCTGTTTAAGTTTTTATTTTTGAGAGGTTGAGAGGAAGTGTTTGAAGAAATGATGCTATAAACATTCTTGTGAATTTCCTGTTTCATATATATGTGTGTTTCTTCAAGGATCTTAATACGAAGTAGAAACACTGGGCCATGGGTACATATCTCTTCAATTTTACAAATTTTTGTGAAGGTGATAAAATTTTTCCCATCAAATTTTTCTAAAGGTGATAGCACCATTGCACTTTACCCACAGTCAGCGGGTCCTTCGTACTCGACCTCCTCAACAATATTTGGTATTTGGGCACTTTTTGGGTGTCCAAATGACGGATCCTACCCAAGTGAGAAGGAACCAGAAAACCAACTCTGGTAACATGACAAAACCAAGTTCTTTAACATCTCCAAAACAAATCATTCTAGCTCGCCAGCAATGGACCCAAACCAAGAAGAAATCCCTGATTTACCTGAAAAAGAATTCAGAATGTTAGTTATTAAGCTAATCAGGGAGGCACCAGAGAAAGGTGAAGCCCAAAGTAAGAAAATCCAAAGAATGACACAAGAAGTGAAGGGAGAAATATTCAAGAAAATAGATAGCATAAATAAAAAACAATAAAAACTTCAGGAAAAATGGACACAATTATATAAATGCAAAATGCCCTGGAAAATCTCAGCAACAGAATTTAACAAGTAGAAGAAAGAAATTCAGAGCTCTAAGACAAGATCTTGGAATTAATCCAATCCAAGAAAGACAAAGAAAAAAGATTAAGAAAATATGAACAAAGCCTCCAAGAAGTCTGGGATTATGTTAAATGACCAAACCTAAGAATAATCGGTGTTCCTGAGGAAGAAGAGAAATCTAAAAGTTTGGAAAACATATTTGGGGGAATAATCAAGGAAAACTTCCCTGACCTTTCTAGAGACCCAGACATTCAATACAAGAAGCACAAAGAATACCTGGGAAATTCACTGCAAAAAGATCATTGCCTAGGCACATTGGCATTAGGTTATCTAAAGTTAAGAAGAAGAAAAAAAATCTTAAGAGCTATGAGACAAAAGCACCAGGTAACCTGTAAAGGAAAACCTATCAGATTAACAGCAAATTTCTCAGCAGAAACTCTACAAGCTCAAAGGGATTGGGGCCCTATCTTCAGCCTCCTCAAACAAAACAATTATAAGCCAAGAATTTTGTATCCAGCAAAACTAAGCTTCATATATGAAGGAAAGATACAGTCTTTTTTAGACATACAAATGCTGAGAGAATTTGCCACTGCCAAGCCACCACTACAAGAACTGCTGAAAGGAGCTGTAAATCTTGAAACAAATCTTGGAAACAGATCAGACAGAACATCTTTAAAGCATAAATTTCACAGGACCTATAAAGCAAAAATACAATTTAAAAGCCAAAAACTAAAAGCAAAAAACCAAGGTATACAGGCAACAAATAGCATGATGAATGGAATGGTACCTCACATCTCAATACTAACACTGAATGTAAATGGCCTGAATGCTCCACTTAAAAAATGGATAAGAATTCACCAATCAACCATCTGCTGTCTTCAAGAGACTAACCTAACACATAAGGACTTTCACAAACTTATGAAACAATTCAGTGGAAGGATCCTTGAAAGTATTCTGTTCATAAAGAAAGCATAATAAACTGATTTCTATAAAGGCTATAAACCATTATATTCTTATATTTTGTTGTAAGGAGTTCAAAGAACTCTGCAACATGGCTATCATCATCTATGAAGAATCAACCATAATTGTGTGTCTATTGTAAAAGTTTGGAATGGAATAATTAAGTGAACCACAGGGGATCAAGCACTCAGCAGGACGGTAAAGAATAGAAGTTGTCCCTCCTAATTTGTAATCTGGACTGTCTGCCTAACTGCAGTTTTCTGACAATACTGCATATTTATTCATTTATTTATTATTAATTTTTAATTTACAAATACCTATTACACACCAACAATGCACCAGGTACAATATTAATGTACGGGAGAGATACTTCGAACCCTTAACTTATTTGTATACAAATATTCCAGGCTCCTTTTTAAGTTCTTTCCCCCAATTCAACTAATTCTGTTTTTTGAGTTCATACATTTGGGGAAGTGATGTGTACCTAGTAAGCAGAGAAAAAAGCTTCTCTTTGCTTTTGTGTTTCAAAAAATTAGGCCCTCAGAGGAACACACAAGACTTAATATAGAATAAAATATTTGAGTAAGGTTCCTTACTCAAATATTTTATTCTATATTAAGTCTTTTATTCTACATTAAGATAAGAGCAATGCTCCTATCTATTCCCTCCACTCTTCCTTCTAGGAAAAGGTTCAGTGAACTGGAAAGAGAGCTGGAAGAGGAGTAATAAGAGTGCAGACATTGATGGGTCTTGAAAAAGGGGCTTTGTGCCTGTTCCGGGTAGGAAACAGTAGGAAAGACTGCAGAGTCAGATTGAGACAGACCACGCCTCCAACAACAAGGTCTCTCCAGACCCCAGCATGGTGCAGGAGCTGCAGAATGATGTGGCTTGCACCTGATAGAAATAGTGGTGAGATTCATTGGATGAAGAAGGTCCATGACTGGGAAGAGAATATCCTTCTGGTGGCCTTTGTGAACATTTGACAGAGACTTGAAAGGACAATAGGTGTCATGGCAGGTGCTAGTGTAGACAGAGAACATGGTGATCTTAATGGGGTGCCCGTGTAATCCCCTTACAAATTGTGCACAACCCCACAGAAATGGATAAGGGACCACTTCAATTCAGACTACATTTTTTTATCTTGGCAGAACAGGGATTTATAAACAAAATTAAACTATTTAATTAGTCAAATTACTATTTAATTTAATTGGACTATTCATATTTTTGTCCCTCTCTGTTGGAGTTACATTGTTTGAGAGGGAGATAATAAATGAGTAAGCAAGAAATAAAATAATTATTGGCTGTAAAAAGTATCAGAAAGGAAAAAAATAGGATAGTAGAAAATAACTAGGGCTGACCTAGCTAGGGTGGCCAAGGAAGGCCTGAAGGAATAGCCAGCACAGAGGCCCTGAGATGCAAGAGAGCATGGCCTCCTCTGGATCCCACAGAAGGCAGCTGAGCAGTGAAGTAAAGCAGGATAGGTGGCGGGGGCCAGAGGGTACAGGACTTGTGGGCCATAATAAGGAGTTGGGGTTTCATTTCATATGCCAAGAGAAGCTGTTTAAGAGTTTTAAGCAGGATAAATAATAGTCAAATCTATATTTTAAGAAGACTAATCTGGCTTCTGTGTGGAGACTGGATTGTGGAAGGAGGGCACATGAATGGAAACAGGGCTCCAGGGAGAGGCTCCTGCTGTGGTCCAGGCCAGAGACTGTAGAACCTTGAACACAAAATGGAAAAAAAAAAAAGTGGAAAAATACAAGATTTATTTCAGATTTAGAATCAAGAGGACTGGCTGAGGCATTTGAGTTTGGGAAAAGGCAGAGATGGATATCAGTGTGGCTCCAGGGGTCTGCTTTTAGAAACTGGGTAGACATCAGGGCCGTTTTCTGAACTTGGGAAAGGGGGATGCTGGGAGGATGCTGATGCTTTTTCAGGGACGTGGCAGGAAATCAATTGCTTCAATTTGCACTTACTCAGTTTACTATGGCAAGGAGTCCTCCACATGGAGTTTTCAGATAGGTATTTAGCTATGACTCAGGGGAAGTATGTCAGAGGAGAGGTCTGGGGAGATATTAAAAGTCCTGGAAGCAGATGCAATCATTTAGGGGAAGAATGAAGAAGAGAAGAGAGCCTGGAACTAAGCTGGGAGGAATCCAGCATTTAGAAGTCTAGCAGGCAAAGAGGACTAGGTGAGCTTGCCTTTAATGCGAGAATTGTCTTCCCATTTCTTTTATTCTTCATTTCCTCTTGTGTTAGCTCTGCTTGGTGACCAGCGCAGCCTCAGGGAGCTGACAAGAACCAGCCCTGTTCCTCATCTGTGACTCTTGTAAGGCCTGAGCAAGTCTCCTCGTGTCTTAGTTTCCTCAGCTACACAAAAAAGCCCCTGTGGTAGCAGCCACTCCTTCCTTACAAGGGTTGGTGAGAAGTGTCAAGATGGAGTTAGGCTCAAGAACTAAGATTTACATTCAAACACCAGCCATTTTCTCAGTCTTTATGAATAATCCAGACTTTGTGTTTTGGACCCTTAGACATAGTAATAATGCAAACAGAATCAAAATCATCATTCATATTATCAATAAACTTTTCTGAGTAATGTTTTGAGTAAATGCCTAATAAAGTTTAAGAAATAAAAGTAACTCATGTTTATTAAAGAGGAATTACTAGGTTTCCATTCATAAGCTTCAATATCCTGCTTAATGGATTCCATACCTAACATAGAAATCCAGTGAATGAATTATGGTCAAACAGTCCACAAATATTATATGGTTTCCTTTTTTACCGTTGTTTCCCCTGCATAAAATAACAATGAGGAATGTAGCTTGAATCAAGGCATTTCTTGTAACAGAATGAAAGCATTAGGGTGACGCTGGTTGTAGTTTAGCTGATTGAAGAGCCTCACAAGCTTTATGGTCAGAATGTGCCCCCTTGTGGAAGATGTGAGTAAAAAACGATAGAGAGGAAACAGTATTGTGCCCGAGATCTTGGGAAAGAATTGAAGGTGGCAGAAGACTGAAGAGGCAGGAAACAACGAATTAAAAGCCTGTAGACCACACTTGGTAAAGAACCATGTAAGGAGAAGGCATTGTATTCAATAAGGAAATGAGTGTAACCGGGCGGAAAGGAGACCCTGGGTTATGTAAGCTCGCAGTCTTAGGTTCCAGAACACTTGAATCATTTATAATGAATATAAATGAACTAGCCACTGAATGAGGCATTTCAGAGTGCTGTCTCTGGGCTCAGCCTGGCTGGGTGCAAATCTTGGCTCTGTTAGTAGCTGTGTGACTTTAGGGCATCATTTTGCTGTTCTCTAAGCTCCTTCATCCCATCTGAAAGACAGAATAATAACAGTGCCTTTTTAGATGCTCGCTGTTGTTGCAGGTAATGGTTGCTGTGAGGAGTAAATGAGGTAAAGTATGGAAAGTGTTTTTAGGGTACTGTCTGCAGTATTGAAATAGCTATCGCTATTACCTGCCAGTGTGTGCATCTAAAAACAGTAAAAACATTTCCTTTCCTATTTTTAAAAATGGCTTCCAGATACAGGCATTCAACGACTGCAGAGGAAAGCTCTGTGGCTCTGTGAAAGTTGTGAAGCTGAAGATTTTTCAGCTTAAGGCTGCTCCAGAGATGGAAACCAGGTTCCCCTCAACTCACATTCTATGTGTGTGCGTGGGGGGCAATCTGTCCAGACACATTTGAATCAGTGTGACTAATTTGTTTTTACACAGTTGAGGTGAGGTCAGTGAGGGGCTGGGTACATGGCTGAGCACAGCTGTTGGGGTTTGGGGCAGGGGTCACCTTGCTGTGACAGGCAAAGGCAGAAATGGGAAATGGAACCAGGGCCACAGAAAGAGCACAGGTTTTCTGGAACCCAGAAGAGCTCTACTCCAAGAGGACACAAGAGAACTTTATCAGGGCAGTAACCATTTCCACTCAAGCAGCCACATGGTGCCAAAGGGCAAACAAAAGAATAAAAGGATAATTATAGAAAGTTTTCTGAAACGTGCTTTTATTTTTTAAAGAAGTGTTTGCCTTTTAATTTCCTCAAATCTGCTGCCAAAAATTCAGGTATTTGAAAATGTCAAGAAGCACTGGTATGACTAAGTGGAAGAGTGGCTTTCCGGGAAGGAGGTCAGCAGTGTGCCTTGGGTGTGAGGGCTGCACACCCGGCCTGAAGGGCTCTCATTTAGAAGGAAGCTTCAGGAAGACGTGCTGACAGAAGGTTCTGCCCTATCTCTCATTCAATTGAGAGCTCCACAAGCTAGGTTTGAAATGCTACTTTTGTAAAATAGTTATCAGATAGGGAATTCCATTTCAATTAACTAACACTTAGAAGTTACCTCTCTTCTCTTTAGTCACTATAATGAGTTAGTTTCTTTTGTTTTCTCATATGAAAAAATGACAGCCCAATAAGCTTTGGAAATTAATTCATTCTAGTGAATGCTATGAAATGAAACAAAATCAGTTTAATGACTGTAATAACTGAGATTGGGCATCGGTGACATTCCCTGTAGCCACCCTGTGCTTCTTGCCTCCCTTGGCAGGCTCCTCAGCCTGGGTCGTTCGTTTTTGTCCCCACAGCACTCTCTCCAGCACTCTACCACCCTCTCTTCAGAAGCTTTCTTCAACTCCCACCTAGCCAGTTCACACCTCTGGGTCACTCACACTTTCTGTTTTGTCTTTTCTGGATGTGGGCTGAGAAGCAAGAGCATTGCTTGCAGGGAGAAATCCCCAAATGGTGCTGTCAGAGTCTATCATGTATTTATGCTCTCAAACTCTGATCTGAGACCTCAAGGCTTCATTCGAATCTTGTATTCATTTTTTCCTTATCCCATCACATCCTCCATGGTGTCTTACCCAGACCTATTCCTCCACCCCTAGCTTCTCAGTCTGATGCTACCACTTCCCACGCTTAGGAAATCATGTTCCATCCCTTACTTTAGAAGATCTAGGGTAGTTTTATTGGCTCTCATTTGTCCACAACAGACTGAGTTTTGTTGTTACTCTAAGACATTTTCTTGCATGTCACAGGGGGTATGCCTTCCTTTCTGCCAAGGGTGACCTGACACTCTGTTCTGGATCCTGTTCCTTGGAGCCTTCTTGAGTGACCATCTCCATCAACCATCCCCCTTCTCTCTCCTGGTGAGCTGCTTCCTTCTCCTCTATTTGGTTCCAGTTTTACTTACCTATGACTCAACTTCTGCTTCTTTTTCAAATTTTCTTGAAATTAACCTCTGTGTATATTTCTAGTATGTTGAGATTCACTCAGGGTGGCTGGTAAAATATTAGGGAAATATTAGAGAAAGTTATAGATTATAGTCTCAAACCTTTTGGAAGGCCAAAAGGTTTTATTGGGGCAGGCTGAAGGCAGCTGGTTCATTACATTAGCATAGGTAAAAAGATAGAGACAATAAAGGCTTCCCCAGTTTAGTCTGTTTACCCCACATTCCTTTGTCTCTGCTCTAATTTGTTTGTGCATGTAAACTTTGTGCTGGATGGTCCTCTCAGGGAGAGGTCAAAGGAAAATTTGTTAATGGTATTTACTCTGCCCCAGAACCTAAGCTTTTATCATTCATAAAAATCACTCTTTTAGCCATGTTAATTACTCACAGTATGTTGACTTAAAACATCTGTTATTAAATCTATCCTGAATAAATGTGAACAGTTACAGGGAGTTATGGTCGGTTAGCTGCAGTTGCCCTCTGAAAGCAGCCAATGACCATCCCTAGCCCACTTAGATTAGTACATGTGAGTGTGTTCATTCACTTGTCATTGAGTCAGGGTCTGCAGGACAGATTCCACAGGTGGTAATCAACATCTCACAGTGACCACTGTCCTTACAGTCTATGCTGGGCCTTATCACTGTTTTACAAGCACTTTCTTGGGGCCACTGATGACCTCTCTTTAGGCCTTATTTTTCTTGAGCCCTCTGAAAAGTTTCAAATGACTGACCATCCTCCCAACCTCTTGATAATCTCTCCATTTCTTGTCTATATTTCATCCATATGTTTTTGCCCTCTCTCTCTTTTTTTTTTTGCAATGGTTTTATCTTGCCCCTTCCCATCCATTCTCCATGTGTGGCCATAGTATTCTGCCTAAAACAAAAATCTGATCATGTCCCTCTTCTACTTAAACCATTCAAGCTTCCAGCTTTGGATCCTCCCCAAATCTTCAACATGGCTCATGAGGTCTTGTCCACCTCTTTAGCCTCCCTCCTCATCACTTCCCATTCACTCAATAATCCAGCTGTGTCCTCAACTCTTCTCAGTCTGTTTCCTCTGATTAAACACTCTTCATCTACCTTTCAGCTATGCCCTCATCCCCCATTTTCTCCTTTGACAGGCAAAGTCTTGCTAGTTTTGCATGTTCAGTTTAGCTATCACTTCCTCCTGGAAGCCTCATCTGATCTCCTCCATTCATGGGTTGGCTGTTTCTACTATGTGTGTGTGCTTCTGAGCTATTCCTTCTCTTTCCTCTATAGATATAGCCATATCATTTATGAGAAAGATATATATTCTCTCTCTCTTTCTCTCTCTCTCTCTTTATATACACACACACACACACACGGCATCTACTCAGCGTTTCCTGGATGCAGCTCACATCGCCCAGGAGCCTATGTGAGCAACACTGTGGTTAAGGATATGTCACAGTGAATCAACAAAATATGCAGTTTGATCAGCACATTCTGAGAGCAGATCATGTATATATATGTATATATATATATATAGAGAGAGAGAGAGAGAGAGAGAGAGAGAGAGAGAGAAACAGAGAGAGAGAAACAGAGAGAGAGAGATACATAGAGAGATGAATATCTCTTTTCTCATCTCTGACTCCCACCCCATTCTGTGCACTCCATGACAAAAATGCTCTGATTGGTTATGTCAACACAGAACCCAAAAATGACACATAGTAGAGACTTACTTATCAGGACAATGAATTAATTTGGTTATACAGTCCAAATAATAACTGATAGTAACAAAAATTAACTAACATTTCCATAGTGCTTGCTATGTGTGAGTCATGGTTCTAAGTACTTGAGTAACGAAATATTGTAGTAACTCATTTAATTCTCCTAACATTCTCAAATAGTAGATTCTATCATGTTTTTATTTTTATAGAAGAGTAAACTGAAAAATAATAATGTTCTAGGCTAAGAGTAAACAAATAACTGCTCTTGGACCAAATTCAGCCAGCTGCCTGATTTTATAAATAAAGTTTTATTGATACATAGCCATGCTCATTTGTTTATGGCATCTGCTGTGGTTGCTTTCCCACTATAATGAAAAAGTTGAATAGTTATGACAGAGACTATATGATCCACATAGAGTAAAATATTTAGTATCTGGCCCTTTATAGGTTCATACAGACTATCTACCCAAAAAGTCTTCGTTTGAAGCATGCTGAAAAATCATATTTATTTATGTCATCTTTTTGTTTCTATCCTGAGAAGACAATCCCACTACTCCCAAACCCCCTTTCTAATTTTGATTTTCCATTTTATTATTATTGTGTTTTGGTGGTACATTAAAGCAAAATCCACCTGTCTATAATGTAAAATAATTTTCCTTGGTAGAGATTAAAAAATAATAATAAACCATGACCTGACTATTTACACCTTACAGAATTTAGAAGTTGAAAATGCCTATGACCTTGCTCATCTTTTTCTTTTTTTTTTTTTCCCCAAGGTACTCTCAGTCAATACTCATCTTTTTAAAAAGCAAACTCGGCAAATGACATCTGGAGATCCTGATTTATTTGCTAGGAGTCATGTGATCAGTCATGTAGGGTCTGGACAACAGCCTAACTCTCCTGACCTTCTGAGGAAGGCCCTGGTGGCCCAGCTGTCTGCCTCCTCATTGGCAGGGGCCCCCGAGCACCCTCTCTGGCTGAGGCAGACATTTTGGAATCAATGCCCTGTGGGTAGAGACAGCAAGGTCAGATGATTTATTTTTCCAATACATACAGCCAATTCCTAAGCTCTCAACAAGAACAGAACCCAGAGAGTCTAGCTAAGTATTGCTATTATCGTTCTGTTTGACCTTGCCTAGACTTGCTCCCTTGCATCTTTGTTTATCTCATTTATGCATGGTGTGGGTGTGTGTGTGCACGCGCACGTGTGTGGACTCTCCAGTTTTCATGACCAAACCTTAAGCAAATGAGAAGACTGCCTTAGGGTCTAACTAGAATGAACGCTACTCTAATAAATATTAGTTTTGATATCATCTGAGCCCTAGGATACGGAATATGAAATTTCCAAATGGTTATTATTCAAATCTATCAGTAAAGAGTACATCAGTGCCTCAGCGGAGCTGCACAGCTCAATTAGCACACATGGCATCTAGTCAGCGTTTCCTGGATGCAGCTCACATCACCCAGGACCCTGTGTGAGCAACACTGTGGTTAAGGATATGTCACAGCGAATCAACAAAATATGCAGTTTGATCAGCACATTCTGAGAGCAGATCATTAAAATATGCAACCAGATCCCCCAAGTGCATGAAAAATTAACTAACAAGTTTTGTATCTTGATCAGTTTAATGAGTGAGAAGTCGCTGAACAAGAGTGTCAAATTGTACAGTCTGGCAAGGGGGCAGACAATTGTCAGAGAGCAGCTGGGAGGGCCAGAGCTAATACTTTCGGTTTTCAAAATACCAAGCCTTATAATTCAATGTTAGAAAAGGCTGATTAGTATTAAGATATTGTCCAGCCTGTGTCCAGCAGGATGTGATGTGATGTAGAGCCTTCTGATGTAAATGAAACATTGATTTTCCCTTTCAAGCTTCACTAAGTCTTAATAGACTCAGCTATGCGCCTGGAAGGCCCTGCCAATGGCATCATATACGCATGTATGGAACTAAGAGGCAGTGGCAGCCTTCTGGAAATATCTAAACCATCTGACCTTGAAGAGCAACTAAAAGGAAAAGAAAAAACTTATTTAATCAAACGGTATCAGAGATGCCCCATGCTATTAAGCAGGACTTAATAAATCAAGAATGCCCAAGCTAGAAAGTTGGTGGAAAATTTGAGTCAGTTAAGCCCGAGTGGTTGATGATCACTAGAGGAGATGTGTGAATTGGATTGTCACAGAAGACTATGGGACCTGCTGTCACCCTGCTATTGGCAGGATTCTGATGGGGAGGTTGACAACCTACTCTTAACACAGCCACACATGCCCCTAGTGACTTGGCCCGTGTATAAACAGGGACTTGAGCACCAGTCTGTTAATTCTGCTCTGCTACTTTATCTTGGCTGACCGGCTGCAGCTGCAGGAATGTTGGTTTCCCAGGGCATAAATTTACCCCCTTTTATAGTGAGCTGGGTGACAGAAAGATGGCAAGCCCAAATAAAAGGCGGAAAGCAAATTCAAATGGGAAACATTCTGCAGACAAAGGGGAAAATTGGCAGCCTGGCAAATGCTGAGGCCGGAGCTGGCTGCTGGTTGCCCTTCCAGTGAGCATGTACTGTTGGAGCAGAGGAAATGAGAAGAGAAGCAGACAATTGTGTGTGACTGTGTGTGTCTGTGTGTGTGTGTGTGTGTGTCTGTGTGTGTGTCTTTTTCTACCTTTAATTAGACTTGCCTGAAGTATGGTACATGAACATAGAATGACATTTGGTCAGAAGTGGTATGAGGAAAACTTTAAAATATGTGAATAGTTATAATTCTATTTTCACGAATGTCAGATAAAATAGAAATAGCACATCAAACTCATTATTTCCCTAATATTTCTTAAGGTGAGGTAAGTATAGCAAAAGTCAGCCAAATTAAGATAAACTTAAAGAAAAATACTACATTTCAAAATAAAATAGGAAATGAAAAATGAAGAAAAATACCGTATATGTAACAGTGTATGTGATCATGGATATCTCAAAAATTATAAAGGGATTTTCAAATGGCTTGGAATTTAGGAAAATTTGGACTAGATTACTTTCTTTAAATAAGAGAGTTTCATGCAATTCAGTCAATGAAACAGTCTTGTGTATGAAAAGATATAGCTTGGAGTGGATAATTTTAAGCAGGAAATGAGGATTGGAAATAAAAGTAGGATCTCAAAGTTTGTCATTTATCCCATTTTCAGTTGTCCAGAGGACTATGGAAAACTCTCCAGCCATAAGCCACTCTTGAGGCTGACACATTAAAGAGCCATTATGAAACCATAAAAGTACTTTGGATTACCAAAAAAAGTTCAATTATTAAAAGTTTTAATTAAATTTATACTAAGAGTTTATTATAGATGATATCATACATCAAAAGTATACATACTATATATGTATGTCATATATACGAACACATGTGTATATTTCAAAAGAATAAAACAAACACACGTTCCCTCTAGCCAACTTAATAGAAAATGACTATTTCAGAGCTGACAATGTACCTCTCCAATAACAACTCTGTTTCCTTTCCTTCCCAGTTAACTTCTGTATGGAGTTTAATGCTAATCATTTTCTTGCCTTTTTAACAATCTTTTTTGTTTTGTTTTGTTTTGTTTTGTTTTGAGACGGAGTCTTACTTTGTCGCCCAGGCTGGAGTGCAGTGGCACTATCTCAGTTCCCTGCAACCTCCGCCTCCCAGCTTCAAGCAATTGTCCTGCCTCAGCCTCCTGGATAACTGGGTTACAGACACGTGCCACCACACCCAGCTAATTTTTGTCTTTTTAGTAGAGACGGGGTTTCACCACGTTGGTCAGCCTGGTCTCAAACTCCTGACTTCAGATGATCCACCTGCCTTGGCCTCCCAAAGTGCTGGAACTACAAGTGTGAGCCACCTTGCCCAGCCACCTTTTTAATAATCTTAGCACATATGCCTGTGCCCCTAACATATTGTCTAATATATTTAAATATAATATTTTCTGGCCTTGCATTTTATATTAAAAGGATCGTTCTATATGGATTCTTCTGTGACTTGCTGTTTTCACTCAACATTATGATTTTAATATTGATACAAGTTAATATGCATAGATTTAGCTAATTTTATTCCTATGTGCTATTTCAGTAAATCTATCACAATAATTTATTCACTATGCTGCTTATGGACATGTGGATTGTTTTTTGTTATTGAATGTGAGTAAGGCTGTTCTTACGGATCTCCTGGTGTTCATGGGCAAGAGCTTCCCTTGGTACACAGCTGGGACTAGCATTGCCAGGGATAGGCATGTGTTTCTTCCATGTCATAAGGTACTGTCACAAGTTTTCGAGAACAATCTTATGAATTTGCATTTTTGCCACTGACATTAGTAACAAACATAAAGTGCCTAGCAAAAAATGTACAAAGCCAAATATGAAAAAAATAATTTATTGAAAAACATCAAAGAAGACCTAAATAATTTTGAAATTATGGCAAGCTTATGAATGTGAAAATTTAATGTAAAAATGTTAATTCTTCCCAAATTATCTGTAAATTTCATACTTCCTCTCTCCCTTTTTTCTTTTTCTCTCACTCTTTCTTTCTCTCCTTTCTCTCCTTCCTTCTTTTCTTTCCTTTCTGTCTTTCTTTCTTTGTGTCTTTGTGTCTTTCTGTCTTTCTTTCTTCTAGCTCTGTCACCCAGGCTGGAGTGCAGGGACATGATCACAGCTCACTGCAGCCCTGTCTCAACTCAGGATCAGTCGGTCCTCCCACTGCAGCCTCTTGAGTACCTGCTACTTACAGGTGTGTGCCCCCATGCCTGGATAATTTTACTATTTTTTGTAGAGACAAGGTTTCGCAATATTTCCCAGGCTGGTGGTTTTGAAGTCCTGGGCTCAAACCATCCGCCCGCCTCAGCCTCCCAAAGTGCTGGGATTACAGGTGTGAGCCACCACACCTGACCCATACTATTTAATTTAAATTTAGATAGAGTTTTACATAGAAGTTGCAATCTGATTCTGAAGTTTATATGGAAATGCTAAGGATCAAGAATTGCTAGAATAATTTTGAGGAAGGAAAAATAAGGCAATATGCTCTACCAAATATGGTAATTGAAACAGTGTCGTATTGGTGCAGGGATAGGCTATATTCTAAAAGAACAAAACATATTATAGATTCCAGAAACAGACCCTTCCCTAGAAGAAAATGGTATATGTAAAGATGGCAGTACAGACCACTGGAGAGGGGATTAACTCCCAAAACAAATGGAGCTCTATTTCATTGACTACACAAAAATAAAATAAAAGAAAATAACAGATCCTTATCTTCCACCACAAACAACTATCAATTCTTTGTGGATTAAGAACTTAAATATGAGATGCAAAACTTTAAAAACTTTTAGGAGACAAGAAAGGAGAATATATTTTTAATTGCGTAGAGAAGGATTTTTTAAAATTAGACACAAAAAGCACAAAGCATAAAGAAAAATATTTATAATTTTGGCTACAATATAATAGACATAAAAGTGATTTTAAAATATCATAAAGAGATCAAAGTTTAAGCCACAGATGCAGAGGACATATTTGAGGTATGTATATTGAGAAAAGAACATATAAAAATATATATAAAAAGCACTTACAAATCAAGAAGAAAAAGATCAAGAACCAAATGGAAAAATAGGCAAACGATATGAATAAGCACTTCACAGAAGAAAATATGAATGACAAATAAATATTGAAAGATGTTCAAACTCATTGATAATCAGGAATTGCAATTTAAAACCAGAATGATATAACTTCACTCTAACTAGACTGGCAAAAATTTAAAAATCAAGCACTATTAACTGTTGATAATGATGTAGAGTGAAAAATTCTCACCTACTGCAGATGAGAATGTAAATCAGCACAGCTATTTGGAAAATAAATAAGCATTTTTCAGTAAAGTGAGAGATTCACATATCCTATGACCTAACAAAGCCATTGCCAGGAGAAACACTTGCACATTAGCATTAGGAGACATGAATAAAGATGTCCAGAGCTGACTCTTGCAATTGCAAAAGCTGGGAACAAGTCATACATCCATCATAAAAGAAAGGATAAAATAAGAGAAAGGCATATAGTGGAACACTATGCAACTGTAAAAAGCAAATCATCCACAGCATCATAGGATGAGTCACAAGCCTGGAATATTGAAGGAAAACACTGAGTCACAGGAGAATGCGTACTATATTACCACATTAACATTTCAAAACATGGAAAATATTTAGATAAAAACATAGGTTATAAAATTATGAAGCAAAAAGCAAGGGAATGATGATACACAATTCAAGCAGTATGTTATTTCTAGATGAGAAGAAGGAAAAATTGGGAAGTGCACACATTCTAATTGCAATTAATGTCTATTCCTTAGCCTGAGTGGTGAGTATATGAGTGTTAATGTCATCATTCTTTATATATAAATATACATTTCATATAGTCATTTGTATATGTTGTAGAGCTCATAATTTAAATAAAAGAAATTATACCAGTAACAAAAACGGCAAAATCTGTGAAAGTGTCACTTGATTAACCAAAGAATGGGTCATTCTTTGCCAGAGTGAAAAGGAGCTGTGACTGCAGAATATGCACTGCCAGAAGTTCCAGCAATTCTTTGGGGACACCAGTGCATACATAAACATCTGGCAACTGGCACAAAATAGATATTTAGTAAAGTTGGAAAAAGGCCAGGCCGGTGGTTCACACCTATAATCCTAGCACTTTGGGCGGCCAAGGCGGGTGGATCACTTGAGGTCAGCTCAAGACCAGCCAGGCCAACATGGTAAAACTAAAAATACAGAACAATCAGTTGTCATGGTGGCACATGCCTGTCATCCCAGCTAGTTGGGAGGCTGAGGCAGGAGAATCGCTTGAACCTGGGAGATGGAGGTTGCAGTGGGCCAAGATCGCGCTTTTGCACTCCAGCCTGGGCAACAGAGTGAGACTTGGTCTCAAAAAAAAAAAAAAAAAAGAAAAGAAATAATAATAAAGTTGGAAAAGGAAGGAAGGAAGCGAGGAACAGAGGGGAGAAAGGCAGAGAAAGGGGAGGAAAGGGGCTAGCTACCCTGCGTTTGTAAATAATTGATTCTACACAATAAATAGATTCCTTGTTTGGAAAGAGTTCAGTGCTTGTTTTCACGGAGGGAGAGTTCTATTCTCTTGTAGAATTTAGCCCATTGTATCTTCATGTTACTAATGGCTATACTGACAGCTATAGTACACCACTGAGACTTGCTTGTCAAACATTAACTACTATGCTATGTTATTATAGATTTTTTTTTCTGATAGAGTAATCACTACTACTTATATGGAATGACAGAAGCTGCCTGATAGTATTTAATCTAATTCGAAAATATAAGAAATACCCCAGCTATGTAAGACATAGAAAGACCCAAAGGGATTTTTTTTTTTTGAAAAGTCAGGACAGGAAAGGAAGCATTAAACATATAACTAAACTCTGACAGACTGCACCTTTTGCTTCAGTTTCACGGGAATTGGGGGTGTAGGTAAATAATTCAGTATGTTGATTGCTTGCTTGCATCTGCATTTTAAATTGATTTTTTAAAGTTGAGTAAATACAAAATAATATTCACAACATATTTCTTAAGTACAAAAAGGATAAAAAAGAAAACTAACATACATACCAGCTTTTAGAAGATAGAACATTAATGCAATCTTAAAGCTCTTCGTGTATTCTAGCTCCTCACCATTCCATTTTTTATCCTATGAGAAATAATGACTATCTTGAATTTTATTTATATCATTCCATGTTTTTATTTCTAGTGTTATATATTTATACATATTCTTAAACATTAAATTCTTTTCTTACACATTTTTGAATTTCATATAAATATAATCGTAGTGTGTTTTTCTCCTATAACTTGTGTTTTTTTCATTCAACACCCTCTTGAGATTCATCCATGATGATAATGTAGATGAATAATTGTTTATGTGTATGAAATTCATTGATTTTCATTGCTCTGTATAATCTCACTGTATGAATATCACAACTTATTTACCCATTTTCTTATTGATGGATACTTAAGTTGTTTACAGTTTTTTATTATGACAATATTTATATATGTCCTGGTTTACATGTACAAGTTTCTCTAGAACTATACCTAGGAGTGAAATTATCAAGTTATACAATATGCACATCTGCAACTTCATTAGGTAATCTAGATTGTTTTCTAAAGCAATTTACTAATTTGTACTTCCACTAGTATTGATTGAAAGTTCCTCTGTCCATATCTTCACTGGCCACTTTTGACACTGCTGTGGGTTAGTATCAAGTCCTCCGATGTGTCCTCTTAAATCAGTGTAGCTGTGATTTAGTCATTATAAAAATCACACATTTAGATCTATACCTACTACCTGAAGTTGGTGGTTCATATTGAATTTGGCTATAGTCTTCTCTGGACATTTGTCAAAAAGCAGGACTTAAAAAGGTGGATAATTCTTGTTTTTCCAATGAAGTGCTGATTGACAAATATGAGGAAAAATCATGATGTTAGTACTACAAATGAAATATTGTATTTGGCACTGCTAGAAAATCACCCAAGTTCTGTGGGTTTCTGACTTTGTAACTACAAGATATTTGGATCAAGTATACTTATTTTAGGTGCCATATGAGTTCATAATCCCAGGGAAAAAGCCTCATAAAAATAACAACATTAAATATATGTTACAAAAGAACCATTTAACTTGGCAAAATATTAATGAAATAAAACACATGGGTTAGATTTCCCTTAAAATACACATAGGAATAAAATGTGCTCAACAAAATATGCTTTGGCTCTTGCCAAACTAGAAACATCTGAAAATAATGTAAGAGATTTTCTTAAACCACAGCATGTTTCTGACTTTGTCTGCCACTTAATTAAGTGTTGCTTTAATAATGAAGCATATTAGGGATGGGGGCCGCATCCAGCTCCCAAACCATTCTTTATGGGGTAGTAAAGATAAAGACAATAGTACTCACATTAAAAATTTTAATTTAAGGCTCTGACCTTTTTAGCATATGTTTCATATCAGCCTTAGTTATTTTCTGAAATCTCCTTTAGTTGAGAAAGTTAGTCATTGTTTTGTCCTTGAAATTTTGGTGGAAATCTTTTATGATGGCTCAAGGATAAAGGAACTAGGTAAGGTGTTTCCCTGGCAACTCTAATACGGTTGCTTACAAAGAACCAGAGTTATGTATGCTGGTGAAACATATTCGAAGTTTAGACATTTTTCAAGGCAAGTTATAGCTTTATTTAGTGTCTTCACAATTTGAACTCTTGAACTGTTAAAAGTAAGGTTGTAGAAATGACACAAAAGCATTCATAAATGCCATTTTAAAGCAAATATATTAAAACTTAGTGCAATCCCAGTACATGTGTAGACACATATTCTAATCTTATGAAAAAATGCATTTTTAAAATAAAATACTAACTGCTTCAGAATTCCAGTTTCAATAAAAATAGGCTATGTAAATCTGACTGATACTTTATTCTACTTAGTTATTCTACTAAGGATAATAAAATCTGGAAAAAAATATTTTTTAAGTGTTTGGAAGAACAGTTTGTTCCAAGGTTTAGAAAATGCAAAGCGACAATAAAGTATCAGTGAGTCAATATGTGGAAGGGATCAAAGCTCAGGGAGGTGAACCTGGCTTTGGGGGCCATTATTCTTTGGAGAGCTTTACTGACTCAAAGGGAACCTGAAAGTCGAAGAGGCTGAGAAGTTGAGCATTACTCTTCACAGCTTCAAGAGAAAAGTGAATGGTCATTAGAATTTAGGACCTATCAAGAAGGAAAGGAGACTTGTAGAAACCCCTGTAGAAACTCTGAGGGCCTCTATACCAGAGACAGAACAAACTGGAAATAAAAATGAACTCAGCTTAAACTTATCTAAATACCTAAACTGAATCGAGATGATACCAATGCTAATCCCTCTAGGTATCTGGCATAAGCAAATATAAATCCTCTTCCTAGGACTGTGACATTCTTAGCATTAACTTATTTCTACAATGGACACTGCAAATACAATGCCCATTCACACACACACACACACACACGCATGCACACACACACACACGCATGCACACACACACACATGCACACACACACACACACACATAAGCATACAAGGAAACAATAAAATATGAATAAAAACTAGAAAAAAATAACCAACAGAAATGGACTCTCTGAATCCCCAGATACTGAAATTGTTAGGCAGAGACTTTAAAATAATTATGCTTACCATATTTGAGGAGGGGGGAAAAGACATAATTAAAACTTCAGTAGAGAATTGGAATTTATATATAAAAAAGAAACAAGTGAAAATTCTATAACAAAAGTGACAATGGCTAAAATTAAAATTTTAATGGATGGAAGTCTGTTAGTCACAGCTGAAGAGGGAATTAATAGAGTAGAAGACAAATCAGAAAAAAAATAATCCAGACTGAAGCACAGAGAGCCAAAGGATAGAAACTACAAATAAAATTAAGAGACATATATAGTGCAATACAGTGGTTTCGTATACATGTAACTGAAGACTTACTAGAAAAAGAAAGGGAATGGGGCAAGATTAATAATTTGAAGAGGGAATACCTATAAATACTCCAAAAATGACCTCAAACTACAGATTCAAGAAGCCCTATGAATCTTAAGCAAGATAAATAAAAAGAAATCCACGCCTAGGTATATCATAATGCCATTATTGAAATAATATCTTGTGGTGATTCCTCACACACACATACATACACACATATTATATATACACATGTTAAATTATACACATGTTTACTTGTTATATTATTTAATAAAGCACTAAAAGAACAGTAAATAATATATAGTAATAATTTCTAAACTTACTGAGGAGAAAAGAGGAATAAAAATCTTGATGAAAACAAAAGAAAGACAGAAGAGAAAAAGAATCATAAAACAAAGAGAACAAATCAAAAACAAATACCAAGATGGCAAATTTAAACCCAAATATTTAAGTAACGAAATTAAATGCAAATTGTCTAAATGTTCTACTTGAAAGACAAAGATGATCAGATTGAAAGAAAAAAAAAACCATATGATATAAAAAAGAGATATCTAAAACATAAGGATAAAGAGAGCATAAAATTAAAAGGATAAAAAGAAACATAGCATGCAAATATTAACCAAAAGAATTATGTAGTTATATTATTATCAGCAAAGCCAACTTTGATAGAAAAACACGATTAGAAAATGTTTCATAATAACAAAAGTAATTTGGCTGGGTGTAGTGGCTTATGATTGTAATCCCAGAACTTTGGGAGGCCAAGGTGGGAGGATCACTTGAGACCAGGAGTTCAAGACCAGCCTAGGCAACATGGCAGAATCCCCGTATCTAAAACAATTTTTAAAAATTAGTAGAGCATGGTGGTACACCTGTAGTCCAAGCTACTCAGGAGGCTGAGGTAGAAAGATTGCTTGAGCTCAGGAGTTCAAGGCTGCAGTAAGCTATGATCATGCCACTACACTCTGGCCTGGGTGACAGAGTAAGATCCTGTCTCTAAAAATAAAAATAAAATAATAAAAGTTTTTATCCACCAGGAAGATTATAACAATTCAAACTTTCTATCCAAGTATAACAGAAACTCAAAATAGATAGAATTACAAAATACACAGAACTTCAAAATAGATAGAAGGAAAAATGGACAATTCCAAAACATACCAAAAATTGTAACACACCTCTAAATATCTAATAGAACAAGAAGGAAATTAAATATTTAGAGGTGTTACATTATAAGATTATAATAATAGAAAAATAATTTTAAAACTTGATCTGATGTACAACACTGGATCCAGCATGCAAAACAGTTTTTAAATGGTCATATGCTGAGACATGGAACAAGCTTCAAAATATTTTAAAGGATTGAACAGAATAGGCTCTCTACCCACTATGGGAGTATAAGAAGGTAATTAGAAAAATCTCTAAATATTTGGAAATCAAACAGTGGATTTCTAAATAGCTGCTTGGGTCAAAAACATCACAATAAAAATAGAAAATATTTTGAACTCAATGATAATAAAAACACAACATATCAATACTTACAAATGGCAACTACAGCCATGAAACTTACGGTTTTAAAAGCAAATGTGAAGAAAAAAGAAAAGCTAAAAATCAATGGCCTTAATTTCAAGCTCAAGAAAGTAAAAGAAAAAAAATGATAACAGCAAAATAAACCTAGAAAAAGTAGAAGGAAGTAATGAAGATAAAAATATAAAATCCATAAACAACTTACAGCAAAGACTTTAGGAAACCAAATATATATATAAATGAATAGCTAAATAGTAATTCCAAGAGGCTAAGGGAAAATGTAAACCTAATAAAAGTTGTAGGAAAGAAACAAGGAGAAAAAAAGCAAAAGTTAATGAAATAGAAAATACAAAAATAAAAATAAAAAACATGGGAGTGAGGCTGACCAACAAGACTGACTCTGGTTCCTTGAAATGACTAATGACAGGAAAGTTTTAAAAAAAATTAGAAGTGAGTACAAATAAATTTTAAAAAGAAGCAAGAGATAAATAAATTAGGAAAAAGTTTATATTTTCAGATGATAAGATTGCCAACAATGCAAGAGAATCTACAAGTAAACATTTAAAACTAATAACATGGTTCAGCAAGGGTGTGGATAAAGAACAATATACAAAAATCCTTGAAGTTCCCTTTAATAAAATAGAAAATGGAATAGGAAGAAAGAATCACATAAAAAACAAGCAACAGCAATTGAACTATAAAGTATCTAGGAATAAACCCTACAAATATGTGCATGAACTTAATGAAAACAATGTGTAATGGTTTATTGAGGAACAAAAAGGAGTACTTGAATAAGTAGAAATTTTACCTTGTGCATAAAGTAAAGAAATCAACATGCTAAAGATATCGATACCCCCCAAGTAATCTATATATTCATTACAATTCTCATCAAGATTTCAAATTGATTTCTATGGACTCTGATTGCATGTAAAATTTCTGTAGTCTAAGAACTGCTAAGACATTTCAAGAAGAAAGAACAATGAAGGGGTACTCTTTCTACACTATATTAAGGCATTATAAAATGAAGATTAAAAAATGGTATAGTACTG
Organism: Aotus nancymaae; assembly: GCF_030222135.1. Classification (NCBI taxonomy): domain Eukaryota; kingdom Metazoa; phylum Chordata; class Mammalia; order Primates; family Aotidae; genus Aotus; species Aotus nancymaae. Next base: position 50,333,341 of record NW_026988431.1, on the reverse strand, counting down.
GCATAAAGGAAAACAAATAGACCAACGACCATAACAGAGACTCCTGAAATAGGCCTGAACATATATGTAAGCTTGGAGTATAACAGCTGGTATCATAAATCAATAGAGTATTACTACATTTAAAAAATTGTATTAGAAAAATGTGCTATCTATATACAGAAAATAAAACCAGACTTCTGCCTCACATTAAAAACAACAAATGAATTTTGCATTAAAACCTAAACAGGAAAAAAACTACATATTTTAGAAGAAAATAAAGGAGAATCTTTATGAACTTGGGCTAAGCAAAGATTTCTTAAGACAGAAAAAAATATAAACTATCAAGGGAAAATGTTTTTTTAATGAAAACATTCAATTTAATTTATTGCTCGATTTTTAGGAATACAAAATATTGAAATTACCCAAGTGCCAGTCGTTAAATAAATGGTAGCACATCTGCTCAATGGACTAGTAGACAGCTTTACAGAGTCAGCAAGCTCTCCATATGCTGAGTTAGAAAGAGCACCAAGACATATTGTTAAGTAATTAAAGCAATTTTCAGAACTGAGTGTATAGAGCAAACAACCTTGTATGTAAAATTGTGGAAATAGGTCAGGCATGGTGGCTTATGCCTGAATCTCAGAACTTTGGGCAGCTGAGGTGAGTGGGTTGCTTGAGCCCAGGAGATCAAGACCAGCCTGGGTAACATGGCAAAACTCTATCTCTAAACAAAAAAATAATGAAAATTAGCCTGGTGTAGTGGCACACACCTATGGTCTCAGCTACTAGGGAGGCTGAGGTGGAAGGATCTCTTGAGCCTGGGAGGTTGAGACTGCAGTGAGCTGTGATCGTACCACTGCACTCCAGCCTAGGTATCAGAAACCCTGTCAGGGGAAAAAAAAAATCACGGAAATAAAAGACATACTTTCACTTGTTTGTGTTTGAATTAAGAAACGTTGGAGGGTTACATCTTGTTTCTTGTGGCAGAGGGTCAGGCAAGAACTAAGTAAATGGGCAACAAGGATATGTGAGTGGGTATCTTTTCACTCTATACATGTACATCTTAAAGTTTAAACTATACTAATGTATTACTTTTTTAATTTTAAATTTTGATAAACAAAACTTGTATATAGCAAATATTTCCTGTCAACAAAGCTGAAAAACAAATTAAATATAATTACAACAAATGTAGCAAACAAAGCCTTAGTATTTGCAGTATGTAAACTATTCCTTCAAATTAGTAAGAAAAACACTCCATATGAATCCATGAAAAAAATATGAATTTGAACAGATAGCTAACTGAAGAGGAATGAATATGTTCAGAGTGTAAAACATATTTACTCTCATCACTTATCAGAAAAAGGTAAATTAATACAAAAAAGATACCATTTTCATCCATCAGGTCAAATTAAGGAGGTTTTATTGAACAATGTCAGATGTGTGACAAAAAGTCACCCTTGTGGGAACGTTGATTTGTTCTGACATGTTGAAGTGTAATTTGGCAGCATTTAATAAAATTAAAAATCTGCATACCCTACAACCCAGAAATCTCACTTCTGGTTATGAATCCTGGACAAATTCCTGCAACTGTGCACAAGGAAGCACTTAAAAGGATGTTCCTTTTGGCTTGTACTTAACAAACACTCATGTAGCACTTACTACATTCCAGTCATGATTCCAAGCACTTTGCAAATATTACCCCATACAATCCTCATAACAACTCTAGGAGGTAAGTACCATTAAGATCCTCACCTTATAGATTACAAAAAAAATACTAACATAACAAAAATGTTGAGGACATTGCCCAAGGTCATGTGGCTTGTAAATGGTAGGACTGGATTTGAACTTAGGCTGGCAACCCAGACCAAGTGTGCTCTTTCAACCCTAAATCCACATTACCTCTTAGTAAAATTCTTGAAACTACTTAGAGCTTCATCAATAGAGGAATGGATATAATGGAATAGAGGAATGGATATACAAAATGCACTATATTCATAACACGAAATGCTATCAGCAACTAAAAGTATAGCTATCTCTTTATCTATCTATCTATCTATCTATCTATCTATCTATCTATCATGTATGCATCCATCTATAGGTAGCTATATCATTTATGTACATATGAATAACTCTCAAAGCATAGTTGAAAATTTTTTCAATGTAAAACAATTTTATATGAATATAAATTATTTATAAATGCATGCCTCTCAAACCTTAAAGACTGCATTTCTTTATGAAGCTCAAATATTCTGATGCAGTGATTTTGCTTTCTGAAATATCTCTTTAGATAAATCTGTTTCAATTCTAAAAGCATTGATAGAAATCTAATTTTATGATATTTTCAAATCAGTTGATCTTTTTATCATGACTGCATTGCAAAAACAAAAATTCAAGTCAGGTCAGAATTTTTTTTTCTGTAGCTGAATGAATCTTAGTTATATGTGGTTATACAATTTCATTTTACAATTTATTAATGTTTTTCCTATTCAAAAATAACATGATCGGTGCAGAAAAATCAGTAAGAGAAGTAAAATAAGAAAAGAAGGCATTCTTGTGACCTCATCAGAGTAGATATCCACCTTTCACACCCTGATGATTAGTTTCTTTCCCTCCCTCCCTCCTTTCCTCCCTCTCTCCCTTCCTTCCTTCCTTCCTTTCCTCCTTCCTTTCTTCCTTCCCCCTCTCTCTCTTTTTCTGTTTCTCATTTATTCACCTAGCTGGATATTTATCTATGAAAAAATGGAACCTGTTTCTCTCCTATGAATAAAGCTAGTTATCTTACAGCAGATCTGCTTTTTTCAGGTAAGAGTCACTTGATTCTTTCTTTTAGTTATGTAATGAAGAATGAAGATGTTCTCATTGTCCTTGGAAATGTATTGTGGAAACTTACCTGGTCTTAAAAAAGCCACTGTTCACAATAGTCCTTGAAATGCAGACTCCATCCTGATAAGAGATGGATCAATTTCTCTTTAAAAAACAAAACAAAACAAAACAAAACAAAGAAAGAAAATATTCAAATGTTGGAGCATGGTTAAGATGGAGAAATATATAGCACATTATAGAATATAAATGGATTATTACTATTATTATTATCATTTTGAGACAGAGTTTTGCTCTTGTTGCCCAGGCTGGAGTGCAATGGCACAATCTCCGCTCACTACAACCTCCGCCTCCCAGGTTCAAGTGATTCTCCTGCCTCAGCTTCCTGAGTAGGTGGGATTACAGGCATCGCCACCACGCCCAGATAATTTTTTTTTTTTTTTTTTTTGTATTTTTAACATAGATGGGATTTCTCGGTGTTGGTCGGGTTGGTCTCGAACTCCCAACCTCAGGTGATCCACCTGTGTCAGCCTCCCAAACAGCTGGGATTACAGGCGTGAGCACCAGCAATGGAATATTATTTTACATTTAAAAGATATAGATGAATATTATTAATCTGAAAAGATGTTTGCAACATATTATTATATAATATATAATATAATTAAATAAAAAAGATTATATTATTCAGTATAATCTCTTTTTTTTAAAAAGGTATAAATATGTAACCTATTGGTCCCACTTCACTGTATTAGGGAACTGGGTATATATTCAAAGGATTATAAATCGTTCTACTATAAGGACACATGCACACGAATGTTCATTGCAGCACAGTTTATAATAGCAAAGACCTGGAACCAACCTAAATGCCCATCGATGATAGACTGGACAGGGAAAATGTGGCACATATACACCATGGAATATTATGCAGCCATCAAAAACGATGAGTTCATGTCCTTTGTAGGGACATGGATGAACCTGGAAACCATCATTCTCAGAAACTGACACAAGAACAGAAAATCAAACACCGCATGTTCTCACTCATAGGCGGGTGTTAAACAATGAGAACACATGGAAACAGGGAGGGGAGCACTACACACTGGGGTCTGTTAGGGGAAATAGGGGAGGGGACAGCAGGGGGTGGGGAGTGGGGGAGAGATAACATGGGGAAAAATACCAGATATAGGTGAAGGGGAGGAAGGCAGCAAATCACACTGCCATGTATGCACCTATGCAACAATCTTGCATGTTCTTCACATGTACCCCAAAACCTAAAATACAAAAAAAAAAAATGTGGTCACATCAATTTTATTTGTGTAATTAATGTGCACATTCTCACTTCTTCTTATTATCAGAAACTATTTTCCTTTTATGCTAAACATGTCTCCATTGTCTCCAGTTGGAGATTTCTCAGTTTAGCTTAGTCTTGCTTCCAAATGCCAGCTGGAGAGAGAGATCGAGTCTGACAAGCTTACCATTATCGGTGTTGTAGATGTCATAGTGTGGGTCACTGAGGACTGGTTAGTTGTGCAGGCTCTTAACCAAGACTGCTCTAGGGTTGCAGCTTTCGAAGTTTGGGTCCCTGCCTCAGCGGTGCCCAGGCTTGGTCGCAAGGTCTCAGCTCCTCAGATCTCTGTTACATGTTCAGCCTCAGAGGAAGGGCTGTCTGAGTCATCAGGTGAACCTCCTCCACTGCTCTTGTGACTTCCACCTGGAGCCATTTCTGTGAGCAGACTATGGACTTGTTCCTTTCTGTATGACCTATCACATTTCTCTGACTTCAAGTCTATCCCTTTCCATTTTTTGCTATTATAAGACATTCACAGCACTGTGATGAATGTCTTTATAACCGAGTCCTTGAAATTGAGTATCTGGATCCAAAGGTGCACATTTTTATAGATTTTTGACAAGCCAAATTGACCTTCAGAAAGCTTTCCTGCACCCAGGAGAGCCCTCCCACAAACCTAGGTTAGGCCAATTCTGTCAGGTGGAAAGTTTTTAATGGTAAATGGCAGAAAACCCAAAATAAAATCACTTAAGCTGTTAAGGAATTTATTAGTGTATACTGAAGGGTAGATCTTGCTAGCTTTAGGAGCCAGTGGTTTAAGGGGCCCAAATGAAGTCAACAGTTTTCTTGGTGGCAAAAGGGCAACAGCAGCCAGACCTTATACCTTCTTGTCATCAAGCCGAGCAGCTTAGACTTTTTTCTCCCAAAGCTGAGCATTCATCATTGTCCTCTCACTGGCCTAGAAGGTGTCACACACCTCCCCTGCATTAGTCATTACAATCATGAGAATGCAATTACTCTAATTTGGCTAAGACCAATTAGGCCCATCCTATTTATGGCCATCAGCTCTACCCAAAGGATATAATTTCCCAAGGGAAATTTGGGTGCAGTTTTGACTAGAAGTTGAGCAAGTGAATGTTGAGTGGCAAACACAGGGGAAAGTAATCTTCACCCCATGAGTAGTCCTTTTAATTGATCCAGTAATTTATTTACATGTAGCATGACTACCTCTGAATGGAAATACTTGTATTTCCACTTGTACACCTTAGACCTGACTCTCCCCACTGCAAGCCCCCCCGCCCCGCAATCCCCCACCACACTCACATGGTTTGTCTGAAAGCTCTGGCTGGGAGAGGCTCAGAAATGTTGTATCACTTCATGTGTAGGTAAAACCTCAGATCAATAAGAGAAGAAAGCCCATGCCGTACACTTAGAGGGAGAGAAGAGCCTCCAGATATAATAATCCACTGGGCACCACCAATTAATTTATACATTAGGGGTTTTAAAGTGCATTCTTCTTAAAAGAGAGAGAGACGAGGCAACGTGGGAGTGCTTGTGAGGGATCCCCAATGAATTAGGTCTGAAGAGAGGAATTCTATATTTGGATGGTAAAAGGAAGGGAGTTAGCAATTTGGGTGGATGCAAGATGGAACCATGCAGGCTCAGAAAAATCCCTAGTGCTACCAGGGAAGTTTCGTTCAGTTGTTTTGTGTTTTGTAAGCGATACCAATAATATAATTAGACTTTTGCCCCTTCACACTAGCCATTTTTGCTTCTCTTGTGGTATTTTTCTTCTATCGTATTTGGCTTAAATACCATCTCATTCCAGTGCTTCCCTTCCTCCATTCCTTCCCCAAGCCTTTTTTCTGATGCCTGCTAAAAGGCCCCACAGCTGATATTAACCTAAAACTTCCTTGATTTCTTAAAGTGAGTTATTCATTAACAGAACCTAAATTACTGGTTGTTAGGCAAATCTAATTCTTTTAAACTACGGATCTGCTCAGAGAAACCTGCAAATCGAGTGTAGAAATAAGTGAAGCTTTGTGCCAATTATTAGGTCTAAGCAGAAGTTTGGGAGAGAGAGGAGAAGTTACTTATTTGCCCGATTCTGCACGCTGAGTCCTTGGGGAGGGAATGAAGTGTACCGCTGGCTTGACAAGCAGGACAGGGAGACGCGGCTGCAGCCCACAGGACTGGGCAGCAGCTGCAAGGCTGCCTCTGAGCATGGTCATGGGTCCCAGCCGCAGTGCCCTAAAGATCAAGCATTTTGCCTTCTATTTTCTATGACCAGAGATTCCTGTGCAAAGAGGTATGGCTATCTTCTTTCATGTCCTTTTGTTCAGCAAAAACAAAAGCTAATTAAAGTAAATATCAGAGGCTGCAGAGAGGCAGAGTGGGGATAGGAGAATGGAGCTGAGAAACTTCCAGGGGCTGGCTGATTATGCAGATAGCGCATTCGGGAGCTGTGTGTCTAGCCATGTATGCATGCATTTCAGCTATTAGGGTAAAAAAGCCACTTCTCTGCGGGTTATTAAAACGTGTCTCTAGGCCTCAGGAGCAGAAAGCTGTGCTTCTAGATTCATATTATGTGCATTTTTGTTTTACTCCGTAATAATCCAGTCTCTATATTACTATTTTATACTTTTGTTTACCTCAGTCAACATTTTGCAACCAACAAAGAAACTGGCTCTGCCTATGAATTTTCAAATAAAATTAAATACGGTAGCATCACTATAGTCAGTAGGTCGAACAGGGTCACCAGTACTGTTGGTTGCTGCTGCTGTTTTTTCCTTTGATGTTTCAGATATCTTAAAAATCATAATTAAATCTAACCACTTTTTTGTTCTTTCAGATACACACTTAAATTGCTATAGTAGTCAACCATTGGATTAAATGACATTTATATATTTTCAATTTAAAAAGCAAAAAAAAAATTTAGAGAATTATTTGAGCTGGCCATAAAGATATTTAGTAAAGGAAACTTAAATGTAAATGAAGCATTTAACATTGAGTTTTCCTTGTAGTTTGAGAGTTTTGGTACATTTTCTGAAGGAACAAACCCACAGAATTTGAATTAGGATTTTTCAGCAAGGTTTTATTATTCCAGAGCAAAAATGGCCTGCAAAGTCAAAATTTACAGGTGAAAATAAATACAGTGTAAAATTATGACAAGTCACAAAAGCCTTGATTTAAAAAAGTTTATTAGACTTGAAGATAAGTATTTCTCATTCTTCTGGAAGGAAATGTTTCCTATTTGTGTTTTAATAAGTTGAAATATGTAATCAAAATTAAGTAGCTCTTTGATCTCTTGCCTAAATAGGTCACCAAACCTATTTTTTTTACATATACTTATGAACTAAGCTTGCTACAAACTTAGATTGTATGTACTCTAGCAAAAAGACAGGGCTGAGTCTTTTAGGATCGCTTGGAATAAGTCAGGCTCAGAGGCTTTCAGTAGAAGTGAAGTGTAGCAACTCGTCACAGCCAAGGAAGCCCCGAGACGTCCAGGGAACAATAGACATCTTGTGGAAAGGGCTGAAATGTATGCAGCCAATTCCCATGGGAACGCCTGTAGTCCTTTCACGCTGTGTGAAAAAGATGCTCCTTCAAAAGAATCTTTAATCCTTTCTTTCAAGAGAAAATCTGAGAACTTTATTGAAAGTTTCTAGAACTGAAATAAGTCTAAGTTTATTAATGAGCATTTTTTTAATACAGGTGAATAAAACGAAAATACTTTGATACAGAATAACATAGTCTAAAGCGTAATGTAAATAAATTTTGCCGTTCTGGAATTTTGTGAAGTGGGAAAGCCAGGGAATATCCTAACCTAAGTTGCAAGCTAGAGGCTGAATTCTTCAGAATAAATTGGTTTCTTGAGTTAATTATGGTGATTGAAATATCTCCCAAGAGTTTCAATTATTCTACAGGCAGTATCCCAATAGTGTGGCGATTAAGTCCTCTGGTACGTGTATATTTTCATTTAGCAGAATCTACAGATGCAGACTAGAGTAAGCCACTCATGTATTATTAGTGGGCATTAGGTGTAGGTCACCTTAAAAGTTGAAAAGAAAGTAGCTGGTGTCCTGGAGGGGAACTCCCTTCTCACTAATAAACAAGGGAAGGAGTGCTACACTTCCATGGAAAACTCAGGTGTTTGGATTACCCGCCACAAAAAGTTTGAGGTACATTGTATCCTAGCCCATTTCTGCTCTATAAAAACATTCACTGTTATTGTTCAACCTTGGTGGGGGTAGGATCACAGTAAAGCTATCTCTCCAGGAAACAAGATAAGGTTGCTAAAAAATCAACAGGGATACATTCAAGAGAGTGAAGTTTATAGATGAAAAGTGAACAACCCAGAGTTAAGGACAGAATGACTAAGATAGGGAAAGGACAACTAAGATATAAATATGGCACAAATGGAAACAACCTAAGCATCTTTAGCTCTGTGAACTCGATTTAGTGAACAGTATGGTAGTGTATTAGTTTTTAAAAGGTATGGCATGGGATGTGTTAACTGGCGGACCATCTGTAGGAATAATAGTACTCCTAAGGACATGATTGCTGGTGCTTCTTCTGTGGTTGCCATGTGCCAGGCTCTGTGTTAAATGTTTTACATCATCTCCTGAAACCTCCCAACAACCCATATCAAAATCCTCAGGAGCAAAGGAGGAACTCGAGGCTCAGGAAGGCTAATCAACGTTACTGCCCACGTTTACATTGTAGGTAATGGCACAGCCGAGCTTGGAACCCAGTTGAGTCCAGATTCCCATACTCTTATCACTCTGCTCTTCTTATTGGAGTCCCATAGAGTGTCCAATTCAGGACTCTATACTCTTAAAAAAAAAAAAAAAGGGGGGGGGGATGCTAATTAACCTGCCCACATTTACACTGCAGGTAATGGCATAGCTGAACTTGGAACCCAGTTGAGTCCAGATTCCCATACTCTTATCACTCTGCTCTTTTTACCGGAGTTCCATAGAGTGTTCAATTCAGGACACTACACACTTTTAAAAAAAGAAGGAAAACTGCATAAAAATATAATAATTAAAAATCAGTAATAATGAATAGAGGATTAAAAGGGAAGGCTAAAGCAATATCATCTATTCCATTAAAACAGGAGACTTCATTAGTATCTTGTAAATTAGAAAACTACCAGTGAAAAACTACAGCTACTCATGAATGACTGGATTCTTGGTTTTTATCCAGGAATTCTTCAAGGGGATAGTTCTCCGAATGTGGATGGCATAAAAACATGATTGATCACCAAGTGTCTAAGACAGATTTATGAGGTCATTATCCTGGAACATGTGACCTGGTTTAACCGTGGTCACCCTGACCACACTCTTTGAATAGACACAACCTAGTGAGCGCAAAGATGAGATTATCTGCACGATAGCCACCTGTACGCATTGCCAGAAGAGAGATTTGACAGCTATAGATCTACCACAGGAACAGACGACCTAGGGGTAGAGAAGAATGCAGTTTTTAAAACTGTCCTTTTTAAAGTGCACTGTTAACTGTTTAAACAATAAGGGAAGTTTCCAGAGCCCTTTTCTCCATCGGAGTGTCAATAGATTAAGCAGGATAAACCTTTTTCCTGCGTGTTGCTGCAATATTTAAAAGGACAAATCCAACATATCTGGTCCACGTGGATTTTTATGAAGAACTTCCCAGCAAATAAGGAAACAGAGAGAGTATGTATGTCGTGAAGTAAGTTTGTTCTGTTTATTAGCAACTTCCCGCAAACTTAAACTTTCAACAATATTACTCTAGAGGCAGAGCAAAGGGATATTTTCTTTAGGAGGTGACTCTTACTGGACGAACGCTCAGTGTTTCCAAAACCTGTGTGAAATCTCAGGGAGAGGGAAGAGTTAATGAAGCTGCAGTTCTCTTCTCCTCCCCTGGGGCTGTGAGAGGTGGCTCCCTACAGCCATTCTGTTCACCTGCTTGAGTTCCTGTTGAAAACTGTTTCCTGCGTGGTTCGCCCCCGCCCCCTACTCTTCCCTGGGAAAGTATAGATTTTCACGAACACAGGGAGTTCTGTTTTCTCTGTTAAAAACAACTCTCCTTTACTGGAGCAGGCTTTGTGTTTCACCCCAGGAAACAGAGCGTTGCACTGGGAGGGAGCTCCGCTGGGTGAGGTGCAGCCTGTCACCTGACCGGTCTCTGGGGCTGCCGGTGCCATCAGGCTGCATTCCTTGAATTCTTCCACCCGGCACCGGCTCCGCAATGAACAACTTCAGGTTCACTGAGCTGAGCGGATTCCACTCGCTGTGGCCTCGGAGCCTGCCTGAATCTCCCGCCCAGTCTCAAACCTTGCAGCTGAGTAACTGCAAGGGCGCCTTTGAGGAGTAGCATGCAGGTAAAGCGAGTTTGCGCGCGATAGCTGTGACTCCCTGAAATGTGCCACGCTTGGCGCAGTCATTTCTGTTTCTGTGGTTTCTGTTTCTCCTTACAGAAAGCACTCCTTACAGGTGCTTCTCAAATGCCATTTCCAGCCAATATCTGTTTAAAAAAAAAAACAAACTAAATAATGAGAAGGTGGGCCTCCGATTAGAACCCCTTAAAGATTAGAGAAAGAAATTATGAAGGAAGCAAACTAAAGGCAGTAGGAAAGAATTTTATAAGCCAGTTTTTAAAAGTCATACAAAAAGTAGGAGATTTTGGAGTCTGACTTACCTGGATGTGAATCTTGGCTCTGTGTGTAACTTAAGGCATGACACTCAACCTCACCCGTCCTGTTTCCTCTTAGGTGATAGTATCTACCAGCAGGGCTGATGGGAGAACTAAGAGAAGGAAGTGTCTAGTGTCTAGCAAAAAGGTTGATGTTTAGAAAGTATGTGCACATATGTGCATGTGTGTGCTTGTGTGTATATGGTGCATGTATATGTATACATGCACACAGGCCACAGGACTATACATTCATAAGGATAGGGAGTTTCTCAAACATGAGGTAGAATTTGATCTGGCTCTGACCATTCTGCTATTACAAAAAGACCAGCAGGAGAAGCCAGACACCTGAGCAAAATATTGATGAGAGCTGCTGAAAAATAAATAACGTGCCTTGCCAGCCTTTATCTAGGAAGGGACGTGCAGCATGTGGAGGTCACTGAATGAGAGCTGATGGGAAGGGAGGCGGCTCAATAATAATCTCACAGTCATGAATACAACTATCCTGGGAGACCAGCTGCCTTCAATCCTGACTCTGAATCTTACTCTTCAGGTGCCTCTGGGATGGTGGTTACTTTCCTCTCTAAACATCAGTTTTTGATTGCATGGAGTTGTCATGAGAATTAATTCATTCAATATGGGGGAAGCACTGAGATAAGTGCCTGACACATGGCAAACACCCACCAAATATCAGTTGTGTCATTATTTTAGAAAGCGATCCTTTACACATTATCACCTGTGACCCTCAAAACACCGTGGTTAAATAGACTAGGTGTGTATCAGCCCCATTTTGCAGATAAGAAAACCAAGCCTCAAGAAAGGAAAAAAACGTGAACTAAAGGTCCCACAATGGCTGTAGCTGAGCTGGGACTTGATCCTCAGTTCCCAGATGAGCAGATGACTTAGTATGAACTCAGCACAAGGTGCATTGAATAAAACCCTGGAAAAATCTTAGGTGCTTCTCAAATGCCATTTCCTCCATAACGCTAATCATTATCATCTTCCACTGTAAGTGACCTCTCTCTCCCTTGTATTTCCCCAAACTTCTTTTTGTATTATCCAGGATATTTTTCTCTTGGTTATCCCCATATTGTAGAAGGTGTTTTGAAGATCACAGTTGAAAATGCACAAGAGAGTCCTTTGCAAAATAATGTGCAAATCTTACCTCTCCCCACTCCACCCCTAGATTTGTGAAAGCTTTCCTGCATGGCTGTGTGCTAAACAACTTTATGTTTCTGTTTAGGGTCCAAAGCAATGTTTTGCATGTAATGGACCCTCAAAAGTAAGAGCTGATGTTGGAAGCATAAATGTGGGACTCCACGCCAGGTGTCATGTAAATGCGGAACGTGCAGAAAGAGCCCAGGAAAAGCTTGGGGGTGCTCTTCTGTACTAGCACGTATTTCTGCTCCTTCTTGGAGCTCCTGAGCATCTATGGCTGGGGCAGCTGAATCTATTTCAGGGAATGCTGGATGTCCAACAAGCTCAGGGGCCAGGTGAAGTCATTTCCATCCACCTTTCCTGAGTATTATTTTATTGAGACTCTTGTCACTGTAAATGTCTGAACCTGGGAGGAAAATGTGTTAAGAGAAAAATGTCAGAAAACGCTGTGCTGATTTTTCTTATAGATATTGTGATTCATCCTTCCACGTTTGCCAGGTTGCAAACTGCTTTGCGGTACCTCACTCTGTGCTCCACTTCCCTCTGAAAGCTTACCATTCTCCTTTGCTCTTCCTCCAAGCATCTCCTCTTCTTGCTCTCTGGTTGCTCTAAATCCCAGGGCACAGATGGGCAAGGATCCAGGAGCAGTGTAGGAGGGAAGAGGAATTAATTTTCTTGCTTGATAACCATGCTCACACCTTCATCACTAAATATTAATAATGCTCTGAGGACCTTTACTCCTAACAGTAGCCTCACATCTTACACAGAGTCAATATTTCATAATGGTTATGAACTCGGGGTCTAGCACTACTGGCGTCTCTGGGTTCAAATTCCATCTCTGCAGCTTGGTAATTGCATGGCTTTAGCAGTTATTTGACTACCTCAGGTTGTTTACCTATAAAGTGGGGATGATATATCTTCATATAGTTATGAGGATTAAATGAATTAATATTTACAAAGTGTTTATGCCTGGTACATAGATAAAGGTATGTAAGTATCAGGCATCATTTTTCAAAAGCCGGTAGATAGTATAAAAACTGCACATAGGCAGTATTGCCCTTGAAATCCCTATAGCCCATGAATTGTACCACTTAGAATACTACAGATTGCTTATTTAGTTGAGTGTCTTATGAAAGATTTGGCTTGTATTTAGAGACCATGTTGTAAGAAGCGTATGTGTCTTTAAACTTGCATTCAACACAAAGAGGTGCTCACATAGCAATAGCTCAGAGGAGAGGTCTGAGACTCCCCAGGGGAACAACAGACTCGCCTCTCCCTTTTCACACTCTTTCTGGCAAACACATTCAGAGTAAAATGCTAGACAGAATCGCCTATTGCTTATATTAAATAACTCACTCTTGGCTCTCACTATCTAACATGTGGCTGCATTTGTGAGCTACCCATATGTATAAGGTGATTCCACTCTACTGTAAACTGTGAGGGAAGCCCACTGGACTGAAATCAGGAGACTAGCCTTGCCACAGCTATTATGGGGCCTTAGGGAAGTCATTAAACCTCACTGGCCATTAAATGATTACTAAGATCTCTACTAGTGCAAATGGTCTGTGATTATATTAGGCCCAGAAGAGAGCTGATGAGACTAATCAGATGTCTAATTTGTGCCACTGCCCTACTCTCTGTAGACTGTTAATTGGGTGAGAAATATAGTGGGACTTTATTATTTCAACTGTGGGAATAGAGGGAAGGTTGCCTGATCTCAAAGCCCTCCTCTTTAGCCTGCATGGCAGGGCTATCATGTTCAACTTCAGTGATCAAGTTCATCTTCACATTCAGTAGAGATTTATCTAACCCCACTCTCCTGAGCAGCACCCTTTATTTCATTGCCACTTGATTATAGAATACACAGGAGTAGGGTAAGTACCGAGGTCACCTTTTTGACTGATGGAGGGGGGAACTTCTACTGCTAGCACAGCAAGGCAGCCCAACCAAGAGGGTAAGCACTGGTTTCTTTGTCCTGGTTCTGGAAGAAAGGGTTCCAGGACGTAGGTCTCATGGTGTTCCCTATGCTCCTTCTTTTCTTTTGTTCTCCCTTTCTGTTTGATTCCGATGAGAATCTGCTTGAGGAAAATCTGGCAAGTATTAGGCATGATTGTTGCTTGTCCTTGTGACGTGGAGAGAAGAGAAGGATATAGAAAGGAGAAAATGAGGCTCATGTTGACTTTTAAAGTTCAAATTAAATTCTGGAGAAACCTAGTAATTTTTGACAAGACTTTTTGAGACAAAAACAAAGAAAGAGCTCATTTAAAGACGATTAAGCCAGGATCTGTTACTCTAGGCACATGTTTCCAAGTTTCTTTTTTTCTCTCTCTCTGTGCTGGACACCAAGTTCACATTCTGAGCTTGTGCCATTCTGCCAGTGGCTAGATCATGTCATTTGTTTCCCTTGCAGAGAGTGTCAATGAAGACCTCAAAGTCTGGAGAAAAACGACCTTTCATGGAATACAAAATATACCTCCTGCTACATGTTTTTGTCTTACTGACCTCTGATAACTGAAACATATGGCTCTGAGTCTGTAGAAAGTCAACTGATCAAACTCCTCCTCACCATGCATCAACTGTTCAGACTGGTTTTGGGACAAAAAGATCTCTCACGAGCTGGGGACCTCTTCTCCTTAGATGACTCTGAGATTGAAGACAGCCTGACAGAAGCTTTGGAGCAAATTAAGATAATTAGCTCATCTTCAGTAAGTAAACTGGTTTATGGACTACATCTCTGAAATGGCCTATCCTACAGCTAGAGATTTGTATATATCCTGGCAGAAGGATCTTTGCAGGGGAAAAAGGAAATACCACTAATATTGGTCTCCCTTAACTCTGCTTTGTGGTTTTGTTGGCATCTAAGAAATAACATTAGGGAAGTCATGACTTAGGGGGCAGTTAGATCATCTTTTGCCCACACACAAAGACTAGAATTCTGAACATTGCAGACCAGCGTGGAATTCTCACAAAAATATTATTTAGGGGCTATTTTTATATCCTTGAAATGACACTGAGAGGAGAGAGAGCAAATCCGGGGGAAAAGCAGGCCTGCAGAGCAGCACAATAGCATCAGTAAACAAGAGCAGGGTATGTGGAAGAGGCTGAATAATGAAAGAAGGCAGGATGACACCTCCTGCCACGCAGGTAATATGAGACAAGGACAACGATCGCTCTGCTGCCAGAAGTGACAGTTGCCCAGGGCTTGATAAGCTGATTCTGTTTATTTCTGTATTGTCTCTATTTTTTATCTTTTCCTTGCTTCTTTTTCTACCCACCCACACCCCTGCCCCTGGGACCTGCCATTTAATTCTACCCACCCGTTATTAGTCCCCAGTGTGGTCAGACAGATGTAAAACCTCCCATCAATCTTTGCATTCCTTTGCTTCTCTTCAGTGTCAAGATTATATATTCTGAAAGCACTTCCCAAAGGAGATGGATGTGGAGGGCCCAGTGTGGTTTGATGTTGACCTTCTTGATTGCACTTGGACCTTCTAGGAGGCTGGTCTCACTTCAAAGGCCTAAGGCCACCAGGCATCTGCCCACATCCTCCCAGCTCAGCAGCGTTCGCCAGCACTTGGCACAGACACCCATTGGGAAAAGGAAAGTGGTGGGACTCAAGCCAAACAATACTGAATTGGCAAATGTATGCATATTTCAGAAACAATAGTGCTCTTCCATGTTACAAAGAAGAGATGTTTAAAAGGTATCCTGGCAACCCATGCAGCCTCCTCTTCAAGCCTATTTTCTCTTGCTGGCTGCCATTAATATGCCAAACTTCCCCCAGCGACCAATGAAGTCACTGCTCAAAAACTCTTCTTTTCTCAGGTAATGTCTTTGATGGCAATTACTCATCCACATCTTTTCCAGAACGTTATTCAACTTATTCTGACTCAAAGCCCAACATGTTCCTGGTACATTTTCATTTTCTGGGTAGGATTTTTGTCCTATTTTCAGAAGCTCCTTCCTTCACACTCCTCTGCAAATAAGTTGGCAAAAAACACTGATTTTCATCTTCTTAATAGGAAAACAAATCAAAGATCATTTAAGTTCCCTAAAGCCTACTTCCACTAGAGGTCACTAGTGGCCAGTTATTGCTTTTGTTTCCTTCATTAATTGCTTTGTTTCACAGACATCAAATTCAGAATTTTAGGACTGTGACTCAGTTCTGTTACATAGCTCCACTGGTTAACTATTAAGGCTGGCAGGTCCCTTGTCATTAGGATCATCATCCATTCCTTAAATTCTCCAAATAGCGTCTCACTCTACCAGGAGGTCTGGAGAGACAGGAGTTCCTGTGCCTTCTTCATTTACTAACTTTTACCACATCTTACTTCTTCCATTTCTCTATCTGTAACCATGTCATGGAACAGAAGAAAACTGGTAGCTTCTAATTTAAATATATCAAGTTTGAGGTAACCAATGACAGGAGCTTCTTATCTTCCTTTTCTGATTAGTGCACTGAACCACCATGCCTGCTCTACGGCTTACTCCCCTGTTAGCTGCGTCCCATCCTTCCCTCACATCCAGCCCCAGCTATTCCTCACTAGGCCTTTCCTAATGACCCTGGATCTCAGTAATCAATTCCACCTCTCAATTTCTCTTCAGAAACATAGAACAGAAAGGGGTCTTCTAAATCGCCTTTTCCAACAACCAGCATAGAAGATTGATGAAAAACAGGTGGCTTCTCCTGCACTTGCGATGATGAGAATATGGTGGGTTTCTAGTAGTTTTACTTGCTTCTCAATTTTTGTTTGGTAAATTGCCCCTTTACATTGCATGAAGCCTTGATGGTGTCTCCATCAAGATTCCTTACTCTTGATGGCCCACTACCCTTCCCTGTCAGGGGTGGGGGAGAGAAGAGGTGAGACACCTGGCCTCAGCTTAAAAATCAGAATTTTTTCCCAAGTAATTTTAAGGAGGATATCAGCAGAGGGTGATTCATCATGAGGATGGTGCCCCAAAGAAACAGTTCTTTACTTTCTGCCCCTCTATCACTGTAGCTGCCTTGATCACTGCCCCCTTGAAGGCCTAGTACTTCACTTTCTCCTTCAAATATGTGGTCCACTTCTTATCTTTTTATTATTGCTATTATTATTATTTGCTATACTTATTCAGACTTTCTCTGTTGCTTATGATCAAAGAACCCTGAGAAAGATGTTAGCTGTTTCACTGTTGGGAGTTCAAATGGTTAACATGTTCCTCCTCTTAGCCGGATGAAATCTTAACTTTGTACTTTCTACCTGTTGTCTCTGTTCTGTTCTCTGCCCCCAACAATCGAAAGAGTCTAACCTCTGTTTCTACAAGAAACACTTTAAACTTTTTGAAGATAAGCACCAGCCTTCACCTCTGGCTTGTCTCCTCCCAGCTAAACATCTTAGTATCCTTGGGTTTTTCCATGACAAAGAAGGAGCCTGTGTCAGGGAAAGGTTACACCATCTCATGTTGTAACCCTCAACTGTCACAGCTGGAAAACTCAACTTTGTTGGTACATGAGAAATGCTATCCAAGTCATGCTATC
The DNA here is from genome assembly GCF_030222135.1 of Aotus nancymaae. Lineage (NCBI taxonomy): Eukaryota > Metazoa > Chordata > Mammalia > Primates > Aotidae > Aotus > Aotus nancymaae. The sequence goes on along the minus strand of NW_026988431.1, from coordinate 50,315,909 downwards.
CAAATACAAGAATTGAAAATATAAATTTGAAAAGGATTTGTTGATTTACAATGAAAATTATAACTCATATGCATCAGAATGTTGCTCCCCTCAGGTCTGTTTATTCAGTCCTTCTTTGGATGAGAAATACTATCATTGATTAGGTTTCTTCCTCTATTACAATCACATTCCAGTCCTTCCTCCCTGAGATTACATCTAACTCACTTGCAAAGTCACCCATGAAAAGATAATGTCTTGGTTTAGGCCTGTAGCTGGTTAATCCCACTCATACTAGTGGACTTTATTGGTTTAATCCTCAAAGGACAATCTTGTTTCTACGTTGTTAGAGAATGCTTTGTTGAAGTTCCCAAGTACTGCCTACACTCTTAACATTCTGGTTACCCTCCTTTGGAATAGTCCTAATTTATTATTGTAATTTATCATTGCCCAATATTTGGACCCATTGCTTAGAACAACTACTAATACTTGTCAAATATTCTGTGTTTTTTAACAAATCAGTTGTTCACATTTGTCCCGCGATGTGCTAAGGCATTCAGGTTGAATCAAGACTTGTAATTAGATAAGTTTAAATTTTTTGAAATGTATTATGCCACATTTTAAACATTGCAAAAAAATATTCTTGTCTTTAGGCTCTCATTCCAGAATATCTATGTGTTTTAAACATCATGATTCTGTCAAATATATTACTTTTCACTTTCAGGTTTGTGGAATCCAAAAATTTGGCAAGCAGGCCTCCAATGCTTCCCCCAAAGCCACTCACAAAATAATTGAACCTTACTAGATTTTCTCTCCAGTCCATGTCCTCTTTTTCTGCTAGTTATTCCAAAATACTGCCATGGGATGTTTTGCCCTTATGCTTTACTTTGAAAATGTGACTCCTCAACTCAATATCCTCTCCAAGTTCCCAAACATACTTTTAAGTTTTGTCTTTTCATTTTGAGTCCTTTCTAGACCACTTTTACCTGATAATTATTTCTTGTACTAACTTGGCTTTCTTCTCAGACTACTCCAAGTGAGATTGTCTCCTTATGCACTCATCCCCTTCTCCCACCTTTCCATTGGTGTTCACCTCATACCCAACTGATCCACCTGCTTTCCAGTTCTATTTATTTCTCTTTTAACAATGAAACACACCAGGTACAAAGAATCACCCACTTTAATATGTTAGGTACAATCAAAAATCCCTGCATGTCTCTTTTTCATCCCATTCTCCTCCCTTATGGTCCCCGAGGTAAACAATATCCTGTTTTTGTATTTAGCTATGCATGGTTGGTTTTGGTTTTGGTTTTTGCTACATATGCGTGGTTCCAAAGTGAATCATAGCATAGTATTTAGTATTTTTAGACTTTATATAAATGTTATCATAAGGCTCAAATTATGTTTTTGAGATTTGTCTATATTGGTACATATAGTTTCAGCTCATTTATTTTTGCTGAGACAGAGTATTCCCTTATATGAATGTGTTACAATGTATCCGTTCTTTTGTTTGTTTGTTTGTTTACATTTATTATTTAAACAGTGCTACAGTAAACATTCTTGTAATTGGCAATTTTGGCCAATTATTCCTTAAGTTCTAAATACTAGTAATTGCCAAGTATTTCTAAAGTACACAATTAAAAGTGAAACAACTGGTTTTAGGGTTTTGTGTACTTGCACCTTTGTGATATACCAACGGACTGCCTTCCAATGTGGATGTGCCAATTTACACACAGAACATCAGTGTATGAAAGTTCCAGTTGCTTTATATCCTCACCAGTGCTTGCTTTTATCAGATTTTTAAAAGTTTTTTGAATCCAAGTGAAGCAGCATATAATTGTTTAAATATACAGTCCTCTCATTATTACCAAGGTTGACCATTTTTTCATATGTTTATTTGCTATTTGCTGTTTGTTTTCCTCTGAAGGAAGTGCCTACCACTTTACTTCCAGTGAACTGCCTATTTACGCTTCTTTTTCTTTTTTTTATTGTAGTTTAAAAATCTTATTTTATTAACTTGGAGTATTTTGTATATTCTTGTATTAGTCCTTTGTCACCTAGGCAGGTTGCATATCTCACTCTGATACACAGCTCATCTCTCATTTTGTAATAAGTCATGATATCTGGTAGGACAGTATTCCCAAACTTCTTTAACATTGCTTTGTTTTTGTTCTTTAACAATTTTATATTAAGCTTCTCCTATTTTATGAATAATTCTATCAGTATCTTAATTGGGTATTATTATATCTATAGATTAATTTGAAGAAAATTAACATCATTATGTACAGTCTTCATATCTATAGACATTGCATTTCTATCCCTTTATATGTTTTTAAATGTTGTTCAAAGAGGTTTTATGATATTTTTTCTAAGAATGTTAAGAATATTGTGCATCTTTTGTTAAATGTATGTTTTTTTCTGAGACTATAAATAATATTCTTTTTTAAAATTATATTTTTCAATTCTATTTTTAGTTGATTATAACATAAATGATTCTTGTATAGTGTGATTTTATGGCCAGCAAACTCACTGAACTCTCCTACTAATCTTAATAATTTGTCTATACACATATTCCTGTTTATTCAACAAATATTTATTAGGCATCTATATTTCAGACAGTGAACTGGATGCTAGGATATAAGAGTAATCAAAAACCAAAAAAAAAAAAAAGCCTCTGAAATCATCCATTTAATTGGGTAAGACAGAAAGTAAGAAAATAAATAAGGAAGACATGTAGTGTATTAGAAGATGGTAAGTAAGTGCTATGCAGAAAACTAAAGCAGAGGGCAGTGACAGGGTATTGGAGGCTTGAAATTTTAAATGGGGTGGACAAGGTAGTCCATACTGAGACAAAAGCTGACATTTAAGCAAAACTTGAAGGAGATGAGAGAGCAATACTTGTGGATACCTGGAGGAAATCATTTCAGGCAGAGGAACCATTAAGTACAAAGGTCCTACGCTTGTAGAAGTGAGTTTCTGAGGTCAGTGTGGCTGTACTGGAGGAAGTTATTTCAGGCAGAAGAATCATTAAGTACAAAGGTCCTGAGGTTGTAGACTAGAGTTTCTGAGGTCAGTGTGGCTGTAGTGAAGGGAACATGGGGAAAGGGAGATGAGGTTAGGAGAGAAGTGGAGGCAGGATCCTTGGAGCCTTGGGCAGCCACTGGGGAGTTCTGGGCAGAAGTAACATTGTCTGAGTTTTCTATTCCTGTTTTGGGAATATTCTGTGAAAAAGCAAGAGTGAAATAAGAAACGCCAGTTAAGTGGCTACTGAAATAATTCAGATAAGAAGCAGCAGAGATTCTGACCATCATGGAGCAGTGGTGGTGGTGAGAAGTGTTCAGATGATCCTGGATAGATTTTGAAGATAGGACCAACAGGATTTGTTGAAGCAGTGTGTGTGATGGAGAGAGAGAGACAGAGAGAGAAAGAGAACTTGAAGATTTTTGGCCTGAAAAACTAGCATGATAAAATTGTCAATAAGTAAGATGAAGATGACTAATGAAGGAAGGAATTTGGAGAGGGATGGTGAGGGAAAGGGAATGTAAGAAGAATCACGAATTCCACTTTGTCAGAATTCTGCATGGAGATGTGCAAGTATTGTATGTATGAGTCTGGAGCAGGAGAGAAGTCTGGGCTGACCATTATAATTTTGGAACTTGTCAGCCTTGAAAGTGAGCAAGATCACCAAGGGAGTGAGTGCAGACAGAAAGTAAAAAGTCCAATGATTGAGCCCAGTGCCCAGAAGTCAAGGAGATAATGAAAGACTAGGAAAATAACCTGAGAAGGAATATGGAGTGAAAAAAGAAGAAAGTCAGAAAATCATGGTGTCATCAATGCCAGGTGAATAAACTGTTCTAGGGACAGAGTTATGTCAAATGCCACTGATTGGTCAAGTGAGATTTGTCAAGATTTGTCACGACTGAGAACTGACTGAGGCTCAGACACGTGAAGGTCATTAGGACCTGACAAGAGCTGTTGTCATTGGATGGGCCAGACTAAAAGCCAGATTGGAGTAGTTCAAGACAGTGGAAAGAGAAGAACTGAAGAAAATGAGCAGTGACAACCCAGGGCATTTTCCCATAAAGAACAGAGAAATGGGCTGGTATTTAGAAAGAATGGGATGGGGAGAGAGGAGAGGATCAAGAAAAAGTATGTTTTAAATGGGAGAAGCACATTCTTGGATTTTTTTTTTTATGTATAAGTCATCACTTTAAGATAATTATGGTTTTGTTTATCCCTTTCCAATCTTTATTCTGTTATTTGATTTCTTTGTCTCATATCCTGACTAGCTGTTCAGAACTAGATTGAATAGATTGAGTTATCCTTCTCTCCTTTTATTTAAAGAGAGTTTTCTGACTTCTCAATGAAAGCATAATGTTTGCTCCAGGCTTTTGGTTAATGCTCTTTATCAGATTAAGGAGGTTCCCATTTATTCCTGTTTTTCTAAGAATTGTTTAATTTTATCAACTGATTTTTCTATCCTCTTGAGATAATCCTATTTTCCCCTTTAATCTGTTAATGTAGTGAATTACAGTAATAGATTTTTAAAATATAGAAATGTTATTGTATTCCTGGAGCAAAATAAAATTTGTTTATTTTAAAGCATTTAAAAATTTTGTTTGCTATTTTTAAAGGAGTTTTAGAACTATGTTTATATATGAGATTGGTCTTTAAATGTCCCTTTTCCACTGTCTTTACCTGGCTTTTATATCAAGTTATACACAGTGGCTTCATAAAATGAGTTGAGAAATGTTTCTACATTTTCTGTTATCTGCAAGAATTTTGTAATATCATGATGACCTAATCCTCAAAGATTTCATAGAACACTGTAAAACTCTCTGGCACCATAAATCTGTGTATTTCGATTTTTAAACTACTGATTCAATCTCTTTGCGGAAAATTAGGAATTTTCTTCAGTCACTTTTGGTAAAGTATATTTTCTAAGCAATTTATATTTTATCTGAGTTTTCAAATTTATTAGCATCAAATTCAAATTGTTTGAATTATTCTTATTTTTTCTGTAGCATCTGTATTTAAATATATTTTTCATTGATATTTTATTAATATTTTCAAAGCTTTGTCTTCTACTTTTTAAAGTTTTGGTTTATTGATCATCTGTATAAGATCTTTTCAAAATCTCATTAATTTCTTTTTAAGTCTTTACTATTTTATTTTTTGTGCTTTCTCTGGCTTTATTCTGCTGTTCTTTTTCTAATCTCCTCAGTTGTATAATTAGGGTATTGATGTTTTTAACTTTCTTATTTTCCAATATAACCATGCAAGACCATACATTTCCTGCTAAAACATTTAGCATCATTCTACAGGATTTGAGATATGTTTTTATTGTAAATTTTAAATATTTTCTTAGTTTTATTGTGACTTCCTCTGACTCACAGGTGATTTGGAAGTAAGTCTTAATTTCCCCAAGAATTTAATGTCTTTTAGTTGTTAAGTGAAATCTTAACTGCATATAGTCAGAGAATGTGAACTGCATGATACTCGTTATTTGGAAGTAGTTGCAACTTGCTTTGTTACAGAGTTTACGGCTAATCTGTGTAAATAATAATAGCTAATACTTATGTAGCACTTATTGTGTGCCAGAAACTGTTCTAAGAGCTTTTCACATGTTAATATATTTATTCCTTTCAGTAAATTTTTGAGGTAAGTATACTAATATTCCCATTTTATACATGAGGAAATAGGCATAGAAAGGCTAATAATGTCACTTGACCAAGGTTGTACAGCTAGTAAGTACCAGAACCAAAAATTAAGCCCAGAATGTGACTTCAGAAACTATTTTTAGCCACCACACTATGCTGCCTCTTTAAATGTTTAATATGTGCTTGACGATCTGTACATGTACCCCAGAACTTAAAGTATAACCAAAAAAAAGTGCTTGAAAGGAATATGTATTCTCTAATTATTGTATAAAGTAATATCTATATTATTAGATATTAAATATGTTGATTAAAGAACTCTTGTTAATGATATTGTTTAAATTTTGTATATCCTCAATAAGTTTGCAGTTGTTTGGACTATCAGTTACTAACAGATATTTTTTACATTTTCTATTATAATTTTGGGTTTGTCACTTGTAATTTTGTCAAGCTTGCCTTTATAAATTTAGGGGCTCTTTTATTATGTATATATAATAAAGATACCAATAAATATTGGTATTTCTTTCTTGGAGAACTTTTCTTTTCATTAGTATATACTGAGCATTTTTATTCCTAATAAGTTTTGCCTGTTTTCTTTGGAGTAGTAGTTATCTATTTTTTCTTTGTCTTTTGACTTTTACCTTTCTATGTCATTATGACTTAAACATAATTTATAAATGTTATATAAGTAGATTTTTGAAATAATCCAAATAGAAAATATCCATCTTTTAATTGGTAAATTTAGTCAACTCACACTTGCTGTGATAAGCAATATATTTGGATGTATTTCTTCATTTTATTTGTGTTATATTTTCTGATTTTTCCATGTTTATTTCTATCTTTTTTTCTGAAAAATTTTAATTGATTTTTTATCATTTTATTTTCTGCCACTCTTGCGGCTAGTGGTTTGAAGATTTGTATTCTACTTCTATTATTTTAATATAGTTGCCTTTAACATTTTAGCAAGCATACTCATAATATTTCATCAATTCTAAGATAGACACTTTCCCATGTTAATGTCTCTGAAATAAATGTATGTTTTATAATTGATGACAATCTTCCCATTGCTGTTGGCCAGGCCGTAGTCATACCTAAGCTGTCATGGCCTACATGTGCAGGAACTTGTCATATTGTTCTTCATATTGTTATTATTGTAACTGAATTAGATGCACTGTTGTTCCTACCAATGTTGAGTTAAATATCCATTTAAAATGTTTTCAAAACTACTAGACTATAATGTGGCACTGAAACAGAAACTTATTGTGTATGCAGAAAGGCATGCAGAGATAGCATCACGGTATATAAGTTTTATATTAGTGAACCAAATATTCATCATTGGGGGAATGACAGCAATTCCACATTTTCTTGCAAAAGAATAACTGAGGGCACTATATGGAACCTAAAAAATATATACTTTTTGTTACTGAGATATTGGTAAAAGATGATCTATTACACTATAATAAGTAATGCAATTGAGGGCAGGAGAAATGGACAATTCTCTTAGAATAGATGAAAGAAATTTCAAGGAAATGAGAGTCTAGTGTGCTCAATTAAAATCCTGTATAGGACTCTCTTGGGGGCATGATGCCCCTCACAGTTTAATTGGCAGTCTCTTCTTTTTCTTCATAACATGAAATAATCCTAGATCTTCTCATTGATGCCGTCTTACATTTGATTAATTACAGTAACTATGTCTAAAGTTATTCAGGAACTCTGTTATCCTCCTATTCCTAGAAGGACCTTGGAATACTTTAATGCCCGCCTTACATGTTATTAGTCAGCACTTTTATTTACCTTGTGTAATACCCTTGAAACTATTCTTTTAAACAACAGGCTTTAAATATATATATATATATATATATATATAGTCAACCCTTGCTTAAAGTACCTAATATTTCCCTGTTTCTTTTTCACCTTTTCATTTTTTTATTTGACTTTCTTTTTTGTTTGTTTTCCTGAATCCAAGTTCTTGTTTTCTGAAGTATACATTTTTAAAGTATCTTCAGCCAGTTCAGTGGCATGTCCCTGTAGTCTCAGATACTCAGGATGCTGAGGCAAGAGGATCATTTGAGGCAGGAGTTTGAGGCTGCAGCATGCTATAATTGCGTCTGTGAGTAGCCGCTGTACTCCAGTCTGGGCAACATGCAAGACCCTATCTTTGGAGAAAAGAAAGTCCCTTCAGTGAAGGTCTGTTAATGATAAACTCTCTCAATGTTTGTTTTTCTAAAAAAGTCCTTATTTTTGCCCTTAATTTTGAATAATTTCCTGAATATGCATTTCTAGGTTGGCAGCCATTTTATTTCTCAGCAGTTTCTATTGTTGCTGTTATGAAATGTGCTTTCAGTTTACTTGCCATTTCTTTATACCAAATCTACTTTTCTATTTATTTTCCCTGTGCCTTTGGTGTTCTATGGTTTCACTATTATGTGTCTAGATACGGTTTTATTTGTATATTTCTACTCAATCTTTATTGTCTTTTGTGAGTTTGAGGGTTTTATGTCTTTTTTCAATTTTGTAAAGTTCTTAAACTTTTTCTCAAATATTGACTTTTACAACTAGTCTTTCCTTTTGGAAATTGTATTTATTCACTCAGTTGTGCACCCAACAAAGTATTGAGTACACACTCTCTTATAGCAATATTCTAGACATTGAGAACATAATAGTACAATAAAAGAACAGACAAAATCACTGCCCTCATATCCATCATATTCTATCCCATTTTATCTTCCATATTTTTTGATTTTTTATATTTTCCATCTCCATGTGATGTTATTTTATTTTCTAGCTCTATCTTCCAATCCGTTGTCTTTTTTTTTAGCTTAATCCATCCACTGTTTCATCCATCTACTGAGGTTTTAATTTCTAGAAGTTTCTTTTTTAAAAACAAAATTTCTGGTTTTTGAAAAAGTGACTTGGTCTTTTTTAATAAAAAGAATTATTCTTTATACATTGACTGATTTTGAATATATAATTTTATAATTTGAGGTCAATAATTTCATTACCTGAAATTTTTAAGTATCTAATGTGCTCTGTGTTTAATCTGCTTACATGTGCCCATACTGGTTTATTTTCTTGGATGTTTTGTAATATTAGATTTTTATGTTCAGCATAAATAAGATTTTAGTTGTGTAAGTACTGAATGGCCTGGATTGAGTGTGTTATCTTCAAATTGGTTTATATTTGCTTCCGCGAGGAGTCCCAGCAATATTGTCAGTTCTGAGCTCACTTGTTGTTAGTGGTGGTGACATCTTGGCTTTGGAGATTCTTGAAGTGATAGAATAAATGATATAATGTGTCATTATATACACATAATATGTGTGTGTGTGTGTGTGTATGCTTTTAAAAGTAGAAAGAGTGATGAAAATATAACGGATTATTAGTATGAATGCCAATGTACATATATATGTATGTATATATGTATAGGTATGTATATGTGTGTATACATATATGCATACATATATATATACATACACACATATATTTCAAAAGAACAGGGTATTTTCTGTAATGCAAGTCAGAAAAACCCTAATTGTAAAGCCGACCCCTCACCAAAAAGCTTTAAATCATTCAGTTATGCCACTAAAACAGCTTAAAAAATTGTTTTTGTCTTTATGAATATTTGTTAAATGAAGCAGTTAACTGTTTATTCCAGTTTTCCCTTTTTTTGGAGGAAATCTCATTTTGGAGAATATTTTTTTTTCTTCATGCCATGAAGAATTTGAATATATAAAATTTTTGAAGTTGAAAAATCTCTTTGCTTTGTACTAAAGTGCTGTGGAATGAGAAATTCTTAGCTTTAAGATGCTCACAGTAATATCCAAGTTCATAATTGATATATCTATACCTGATATATTACTATATTAGCTGCAATTATGAGCAGTATGAATTAATTTATCTTTATGGACAGCTGCTTAACTTTTTTAGTTATAAATCATAGACTATTTGCCTTATGTTCAACAATGTCACTGACACCATCCTATACACACTGGCCTCAGTCAAAAGACCCCTTTCAAAATTCCCTGATAATTCAATGCTTTCTTAGCATGGAAACTGAGTCTTAAGTGTTCATGACCAAGACACAGATGCCTATCATGTATTTTTCATTGAGTTGTACTTTCCACTTTTGTTGAGGTTTGTTTCATTCAGACAAAAATCTCATTGCCATTTATTAATAAACTATTATTTGGACATTGTTTGCTATGCTTCTCAGTGTCATCTACATAAACTCTGTTCCCAGGAAAACAGACTCTGAAATGGTTATTACCATGCAGAACATTTATAGGGGAGTGCTTCTAGAAACAATACCTGTTAGGAAGTGGATGAAGCAGGATTGGGCAGAGGAAAAAATTGCACTGTAATGCAGCTGTGAAGAAAAAGGCCTCAACTAATCTCATAGGGACCCCTGGAACTGGGATGACCCGTCAGAGTCATCCTATGACAAGGGACCAGACCTTCATATCTCCATGATCACTAGTCATTGGATGCAGGTTGTCCTGCAAAATGTTGAATAAGGCCATTCCCTTTGACTGTAGAAAATTTCTGTAGGCAGACTTGGCTGAGAGAATGAGTGTCTAGGTCCTGGAGCGGGGATTTGGGCAATGTATCATCATGTCCTCTATAGTCTGTCCCAGCACTGTTCTAAATTGTATGCCTTGTGTAATAAATTTATCCTATATGGAAACAGCTTCTTTGATAAGCTGATTGATCTTTTGTTTTGAGGAAATTTTTAAGAAGAAAGTTAGTGAGAAGATCTAACATGTCTGTGATTGACTGCTACCTTGAGGGATGGTGCCATTCTTGGGGCCCAGCATTAGCTTCTGCTGTTGGCAGATTTCACATCAGGGCAGTGTTGAGTGATACATAGCTTCTATCCCCCACCATAGCTCTTCCATTTGCGTGTCTATTGGATCGCACTGGAGTGGCTGATGACAGAAGCTTGACGTCATCTGGCTGAGGCATTCTACTTTGTGTTTTATTGCCTCTTTTGTGATTAATGCTCTCATAGGCATTAACATGGGATAAAAAATATGTTTACACTTTGTGCCCATGGCTGTGTGTACACCACTCCAGTTCTTATCAAGGCTGTAATTGGTATGCATCATCTCTGTGGTAGGCTGAATAATGGCCCACAAAAGATGTCCCCATCCTAATCCCCAGAATCTGTGAATATACTCTTACATGGGCAAGGAACTTTTCAGATACAGTATAATTAATAATCTTGAGATTGGGAGATCATTCTAGATTATCTGGGTGGGCCCAATATAATCAAGGGGCCTTATAATGGGGGGAATCAAGGTCAAAGATGGAAGAAGGAGAGGCAATGATGAAAGCAGAGGTTGAAGTGATGTGCTTTGAAGACGGAGGAAGGGACCATGCGCCAAGGAATGCAGGTGGCCTCTAGCAGCTGGAACAGATTTTTTTTTTTTTTTTTTAAAAAGGATTATCCCCAGCCGGGCACGGTGGCTCATGCCTATAATCCCAGCACTTTGGGAGGCTGAGGTGGGTGGATCACGAGGTCAAGAGATCGAGACCATCCTGGTCAACATGGTGAAACCCCGTCTCTACTAAAAATACAAAAATTAGCTGGGCATGGTGGCGCGTGCCTGTAATCCCAGCTACTCAGGAGGCTGAGGCAGGAGAATTGCCTGAACCCAGGAGGCGGAGGTTGCAGTGAGCCGAGATCGTGCCATTGCACTCCAGCCTGGGTAACAAGAGTGAAACTCCATCTCAAAAAAAAAAAAGGAATATCCCCTCAGAGCCTCCAAAGGGCACCAGCCCTGCTGACACCTTGACTTTAGTCCAGTGAGATTTTTAATGTCTGACCTCCAGAACTTTAATTTCTCAACACTAATTCTTGAGCCACTAAGTACGTGATAATTACTTATCGCATAAGAAGACAAATGCAGTGTCCTCCTCTACCACTCATTCTGGATTTCCTTCATCTTCAGCTAGCACCTCTGTTTGCTTCCCAGTTGAGGTACTCAGATGCTCTTCCCTAAGGGATCTGAGTCCCTGGACTCCATTCCTTTCTCAGGCTGTGACTGCTCTGTTGTCCATTTACCATCAAAATTGGGCAAGGGAATACCAAGAGATGCCCCATTGTGTAATGGCAGCCTACTGTCTCCTAATGATCATGGCCAATTACTCCTGCCAGGCTGGTGACTCCTTTCTTAATCTGTTGATCTCTTGACACAAAGAACCTGAGGTGCCTGGGCTGTTGGGCTCATGTGTTCTACCTGTAGGGAATAGAGTATCATGCAATGGTCACTGTTTAAGTATGTGCACTGCCTCTTGGAGGGTGGTACTTCATCCTTAACAGAATATAAGGTTGAATTGCTTCCTTGCAAGCCTGTTCCATTGATTTGTCAGTCTTGCAGTATTGGGGTGGAGGCAGAGGGGGTTATGGTAAGTGATAGAACCAGTGAGTCCCATGATCCTGTGCCTACTGCTGGACATCCTTTGCTATAAAATAGTTCTTTGGTTTGATGCAGTGTTATGTAGAATCCTATGTCAGCAAACCAAATACTCTGTGATTCCTCAAATAGGGAATCAGGCTTAAGCCCTGTGGGCAGAAAGAACAAACCCGACCCGGGATTACATGTAAATTCTACTCAATATGATTGATGTCTCTTCCAGATGGAAAAAGTCTAATGTAAATAATTAGCCACCAAGTGATTGATTTGTTTCCTTGAGGGATGGTACCATTCTGAGGAGTCAGCAGGGGCCTCTGTTGCTGGCAGATTTCACATCAAGGCAGTGCTGGGTGATGCCTAGCCTCTATCACTCTCCATGGCTACTCCATTTATGTGCCAACTGGATCACACTGGAGTGACTGATGATAGAGGCTTGGGTGATGTCATTTGGCTGAGTCATTCTCTCTGCTTTGTGGTCTAGTGCCTCTTGTGTAGTGAATGTTCTCGTGAGCATAAAAGATGTTTATACTTTATATCCAATTCCACATGTTGATCCATGCTTCTTACTCAGAACTCCTTATTTCCAATTTCTTAATCTTTCTTTTTTCAGGCCCTTGGCCATTCAGCCAAGCCATTTCTCTTGCCACACAAAATTAATGATCAGGTGCATGGCTGAAGCTCTGACCATTGGGAGAATGTTCCCTCGCTTTTGTCTTTCAGGGTCCCCCCTGAGTAGTCACATTTTGACATAAGAGAAGTCACATTTTGAATTGCACCTACATACCCAGCCAAAGCATTAGTAAATCAAGCTGAGACATTTTTCTCCTCTGTCAGCTGGTCATAAGGGAACCCCTCACATGGCCATAAGTGTCACCTGCGTGTAAGATGTTATTTCTATAGTGGTTGATGATACAGGGGTCTGGGTCACTTGCTCAAACAGCTTATTTGTACACTCTGGCCTTGCTCACGTCTGATCCAAAATGTGCCACTTCCTAGTAAAATACTTGAACTTTAAAAGTTAAAAAAAAACCACAAGCATAATATGAGCTAATATGACATATTTAAGGCCAAATGTATCTATCATGTCGTATTTTTAGAAAAAGACTTTTAGATTGGACCACCAGGCAAAATCTGGCAAGCAAGAGACATATATTTCATGAAATTATTTAGAAAATGTAAAAATAGGCTGGACATGGTGGCTTACACTTATAATCCCAGCACTTTGGGAAGCCAAGGTGGGGAGGATCTCTTGAGCCTAAAAGTTCAAGACCAGCCAAAGAAAAGTAGCAAGACTCCATTTCACAAAAATAAATATTTAAAAAATTAGCTGGGCATTGTGGCATGCACCTGTAATCCTAACTATTCGGGAGGCTGGGATAGGAGGAATGCTAGAGCCCAGGAGGTCAAGGCTGCAGTGAGCCATGATGGCACCACTGCACTCCAGCCTCGGTGGCAGAGAGAACCTGTCTGAAAGAAAACAATAATTAAGAATTAGAAAATCTAAAATAAAAAGATGCAAAATTAAACAATGATTTACTTGAGTATAAAACACATGTGAATAATTGAAATTAAAGCAAATAATTTTGTTTACCACAAAATCATATCACATATTCAAACCTAATATATAGGCTATTTCTTTTTTTTTTAATGCATCATGCCAAATTAGCAGATAAAGCACAGGAAATGATCCTTTGATATAGAAAATCAATGCTGAGTCAAAACTAATCCTCTTTGCTTAAAATTGTGAGAAGCAGTTTGCCCACTCATTTGCTACGGCAGGGCCCTCTGTTCTCAAATGAAGACCTGTGAAGTCTACATGTAGCTCCACCATGCTTAAATTGTTGATTATGATAGGATGGTTTGGGCTCAGATGGTGGTCAAGGACTTACTTCTGTATGCCCTATATACGAGGCATATTTTTTACTATTAAAAATCATTGAATAATGCTACTAAATTGTTTCCTACAAAGTTATATAAAAAGGGTTAACAACCATTCATTTGATGCAATATAGGCTTGTAAAAGAAATTTTAAAAATAAGAATAAAATAGGCAAATGATATGAGGAAAAGGTAAACCAAAAGAAACAGGGACCATGATCTTTATGTCAGATGAGAAAAATTTCATGCCAAAAAGCATTAAATAAAATAAAGGCACTTAGTGTTTTTAATGGATTCAGTTCACAAGAGTTATAAAGATTAAGAATATCTATACGTTAAATTACATAGCAATACAATTCATAAAACAAAACCTCCAGGAGATACCAGTAAAAACAGACACATTAGTTGCAGGAAATGTTAATTCACTTCTGTTGGGCCACATGAAGGTCAAATAATAAGTAAGATTATAGAGAGCTTAAATCTTCCAAAATCCTTTTATGGAATTAGCATAAAATTGATATTAAACCTGACAAACATAAGACCAAATATTGATGCAAAACATTTTAAATAAAATATTAAAAACAGAATTTAGCAGCACATTAAAAAAAATCATTTCCCAAGATCCAGTACGACATGTTCCAGGAAAGCAAAGTTAACTAATATTGAGAAATTTGTTTCTGTAATTTATCATATTGATAGATCTAAGGGCAAAAATATTTGACATATCTATAGATGCTAAAAAGGCATTTAATGAAATTCACATTTTATTCTTTATTTAAAAATAAACTCAATAAAATAGCAATAGATTGACACCTCTTTAATATTGTAAATTATAATAAAATCCCTCACCCAAAAAGCCAGCATAATGCTTACTAGAGAAATGAAATCAAATATATAAATTTTAAATATAGAAAGTGATGCATTCTATATGATTTAAAACATTTACTGTATTTTTTTTGGTTTTGACCATAAAATTTTATGCCAAAAGTCAAGAACCAAAACTAGGAACTAAGTTAGCATTCTTGTTCTAATCACTTTTATGTGAAATGACATGGAATATTCTAGCCAACATAATAAGCCATGGAATACATAAAACATATAGATCTCAGAAAGGCTGCATAAAACACAAAAATCTTCTTAGAAAACCCAAGATAATGAATTGAACATTTATCGTAATTAAGTATAGATGAGCTGTATAGCTAGTTACAAAATAAATACAAAAAGCAAGGTGTTGTGGCTCACACCTGTAATCTCAGCACTTTGGGAGGCCAAGGCAGGTGGATCATGAGGTCAGGGGATCCAGACAATCCTGGCTAACATGGAGAAAACCCGTCTCTACTACAAATGCAAAAAATTAGCCAGGTGTGGTGGCACACACCTGTAGTCCCAGCTACTCGGGAGGCTGAGGCAGGAGACTCACTTGAACCCGGGAGGCAGAGGTTGCAGTGAGCTGAAATCTCACCACTGCACTCCAGCCTTAGTGACAGAGTGAGACTCCATCCAAAAAAAGAGAGAGAGAGAGAGAAAGCAATAGGTTTATTTAATCAGCAATAAGCTAATTAAAAGTTATAATGAGAAAAAAAAACAAGTATTTTGTTAACAGCAACAACAAAAAGACATAAAATATACTAGGAAACACAGTTAAAAATTTGTGAAGCTCAATAGCAAAGACATGGTGTCAACCTAAATGCCCATCAATGGTACACTGGATAAAGAAAATGTGGTACATATACAGCATGGAATATTATAAAAAAGAACAAGATCATGTTCTTCGTAGGAACATGGATAGAGTTGGAGGCCATTATCCTTAGCAAATTAATGCAGGAACAGAAAAACAAATACTGCATGTTGTCATTTATTAGTGGGAGCTAAATGATAAGAACACATGGACACATAGAGGGGAACAACACACGCTGGGGTCTATCAGAGGACAGATGGTGAGAGGAAGGAGAGGATCAGAAAAAAATAACTAATGGGTACTAGGCATAATACTTGGGTGACAAAATAATCTGTACAGCAAACTCCCATGACATGAGTTTACCTAAATTACAAACTTGCATATGCCCCTGAACTTAAAATAAAAGAGGTGGGGGAGTGGGGAGGGATAACATTAGGAGAAATACCTAAAGTAGATGACAGGGGATGGATGCAGCAAACCACCATGGCATGTGTATACCTATGTAACAAACCTGTATGATCTGCACATGTACCCAGAACTTAAAGTATAATAAAAAAAAATCTGAAGCTTACATAGGGAAAGTTGCAAAATTAGTATTGCAAAAGAATTGAGAAATGGCCCAGATAGAAAAGACAGCCCTGAAATAGATTCTGATATATTTAAAACAATTACTAGGAAATGAATTATTCTCTAAATGGTAGTAGGAAGATTAGATTAGCTATTTAGAAGAAAATGTACATCTTTATTTATTTCCATAAATACCAGCTAGATTTAAGAGCTAAGCAAATGGTTAAAGATGAATTTCTAAAGTAATAAATGTTGAGTGTTCTGTGAAGTTTTTTTTAATCTGGGAAAAAAAAGAGATGATGTTTTGTTAAATTTTGAATAAGGAAAACTTGAAATTAAACAAAAATCTGTTACAGTAATCACACAGAAAAAAAGGAGACTGCGTGAATAATATCTGCATGTGCTTCGAATGCCTCTGTAAAATACATAGGGAATTGCTGAGCCTGGCTCCCACTGAGGAAGGGGACTGTGGATGAGGGACAGGGCTGGGAGGGAGATTAACTTTTCACTTTAAACCTTTCTTTGCATCTTCTGAATTTTTGTACCATGTTCATGTATTACCTTTAAAAAATAATGTAAACAACTTAAGTTTCCAATTTAGAAAAGGAAAAACAATGAAGCCCACCAAAATTGATGAATTTAGTTACTTAAAATCTTAGGATGTCATTGAATAGCTGCAAAACAAAACAAAACAAAAATCCTAAAAGTAATGAAACATGGAGACATGTTTGCAGCCAAATGTCAAATGTTGACTTAATATCCTTAATAGAAAAATATATTGTACCAAAGAAGGACCAAAAAAAAAAAAAAAAAGATGAGGTCAACTGAAGAAAAATATACATAAGACACAGTGGGTTGTTCCTAAAGGAGGAAGTACAAACAGCCAATAATCACAGAACCATTCAACTTCACTTTCGGGCAAGAAAATTCCTAAGCAAAACATCAATAAGATATTGTTTTTCACTAATAAAATTAGAAATATTATAAATACTCTGTTCTTGCAAGTGGGCAATGAGGAGATCATGCTATTACCCAGCTGGAGGGAGTTCAAGTTCGTAAAACGTTTCTGAAACATAGTTCAGCAGTAATTATTTTGAGTCTTTAAAATGTTCCTGTCCTTTGTCTTGGAAATTTTTACTTCTGGAGGCTCTAGGATATAAATAATTTGCAATGTAGAGAGAGCTGCATGCACCAGATGTTTACTGCCCCATTAGTTAGAGCAACAACAAAAACAACAAAAATTGTTAGAGCTGGAGTTTGCAGTAGTGCCAAAAACCCTATCACTTCCCATCTCTAATCTCACATGATGATGTAAGGCTCTAAATACTTTGCTGCTCTATTTTGTTTTCAGTTTTGTGAGTCCACCATGTGAAGCTCACGGTCAGACCAATTTTCCAAATTAATGCAATGAGCCTCTTTTTCACATTTAGATGTTTTGGAGGTCCCATTATTTGTCAGTAAAGATGGTCAGGTATTTGAAGGAGAATTAAAACGGGGGAATGGAGGAAAACCTGGTTGGGGAAAGCGAAAATGGGTTTTATAGTTTTTTGAGTTGAAAAGGGAGAGATGAAATGATGTGTTACATTGTGTCCAGAGAGAGGGAGAAAACTCATAAGGGAAAATTGAGGGGTAATTTGAAACATTTCACAAAAGTTGCTGAAATGTCAAGAGTAAAAAGTAACCCCTGCCCTGTAATGGACTTAGAAACTGAAATAGTCTAAAGATTAAACCCACTTGCAAGTGAATAGTTAAGCTCCTATGGACTCTCAGGGATCCCTGTCTAGGTGATAGTAGAACCTGCTCCATTTTAGCATGTTTGCATATCTGCCTCTTTCACAAGATTAGGATCTCCAAGGAAGAAAGCCTTTATTGTATTAGTCTTTACACCCTCACCCCTTAGCACACAGCCTGGTGTACCCATTTTCCAAATGACTGAGTTAGTATTTTGTCCTTTGAAGGATAACTTTCTAGGGTATTATTTAACATGAAGATTTTCCTTCTAAACAGGATTACCAAACCAATAACAACGACCAGGCGGTAGTTGAAATCTGTATCACGAGAATCACAACAGCCATCAGAGAGACTGAGTCCATTGAAAAGCATGCAAAGGCCCTTGTGGAGCTCTGGGACTCCTGCTTGGAACATAACCTGAGACCCTTTGGGAAAGATGAAGATACTCCTCATGCAAAAATCGCATCTGATATCATGAGTTGCATTTTACAGGTATGTCAGTGTTCAACATCAGGCTATTTGATACTGAGTTGGCAGCCTAGGTGAACCTGTGATGTCTCTGAACCAAGAGCCAATGCTTCTGTAGCATTTAGATACTGTAAAAAGACACCACAAGCCATCAATAGCTAAGCTGGGAGGGCTGGTAATTAATAAACTGAGAAAGTTCTATAGAGCTCCTGCTGCATGCAAGACACACGGCAGGGAATTCAAGTAATACCACTGGAAGCCTCTAATCTGGAGAGCATACATATAAAAAGTTAACAATAAAGCAATATGTGCCAAGACCCACAGGAGGAGTACTAGAAAATTCAGAAGAGGAGATCTCTTTCATCCAGGGAGAACACAGTGGAAGCAACAATGAACTGAGGGGAGTGAGCTAGGGATACAGCAGGGAAAGTAACTAAGTCATTTCAAACATATTTCTGTATGTATTGAGAATTTTTCATGATGATATTTGCCTGTTCTGACCACAGTTAATTCTTTCCTCTCGTGTAAATGTGAATTTGGAGTTTTGGCTCAGCCACTAACGAGTTGTGTAACACTGCAATGTTGGGCAGGTCTCTTAACTTCTTAAGCCACGGGGTTCTCCCGGTAAAGCGCAGGTTAAATGACACTGTCCGTGACAAATTTACCAACCAGTGATGTTGATAACTGTCTCTCAAAAAAAGAATTTTATGATCAAATAAGTTGGGAAACAATTCAGTGTTTCCCCTTCGAGTGATCACAATGGCATGTTGAAGGTTCTGTAAAGTCCAACAATAAAGAAAGCTGGCTAACTTTGTTTAGGCCAGCATTTTCCAATCTGATTTCACCATGGAACCTCCTTTCTCCTCCCCACTCCCAACACAACACTTTTGAACATCCCTCAGAACCTGTGTTCCACTGAGCACAGGTCAGGAAAATCTGGTTCTGTTAAAATGCTTAGCAATGCATGTGGCAGCTGATATTAGCATCCTTTATTCTTCTTCCTTTTTTCCCCACAGTTGTTTATGATTAAGTGGATCATATTTTACCTTGTCTGATCAGTCTAAGAATCGGTCAACTGAACAAAAGACTCTCTTCATGCACCACCACACTGTGTCTCCTTCATCCCCAGGGTTAAGGATGGGTGGGGAGAAAATGGGGATTGCAGCAAAATTAACAAAAGATGAATAGTGCTTGATGGAACAACAAAGACCCAATGCATTTGCTCTTCATTGGTTATCTTGGTATATTATTGATATTTATCAGAAACATAGATTATTTCACCCCATTGTGCACCTTAACAAGCATTCAAACAATTTAAGCATCCTATCCCACTCCCCTTGCAGGTTCAAAACCATTGGCCTAGACTTTAGGACAGTGCTATCCAATAGAAATCTAATGTAAGCCACAAACAGGAGCCAAATATGTAATTTTAAATGTTCTTGGCCTGGGGTGAGTAGGGGAACAGTAGAGAAGAGGGAGAGAAAGAATACAAATGTATTTATTGCCACTGAATTATACACTTAAAAATTGTAAAGATGGTAAATTATATATGTATATTTGATATCAATTTAAAAAATTAAAAAGGAAAACATTCTAGAAGCCACTTAAGTAAAAAGAAAGGTGAAATTGATTTTAATAATATATTTCCTCAACCCATTATATTCAAAACAGTATCATTTCAACATACAATCAATATAACAATTTTTTTTTTGAGATGGAGTTTCACTCTATCGCCCAGACTGGAGTGCAGTTGCGTAATCTTGGCTCACTGCAACCTCCACCTCCTGAGTTCAAGCTATTCTCCTGCCTCAGCCTCCTAAGTAGCTGGGACTACAGGTGCCCACCACAATGCCCAGTTAATTTTTATATTTTTAGTAGAGACAGGGTTTCACCATATTGGCCAGGCTGGTCTTGAACTCCTGACCTTATGAGTCATCATTTTTTTAAACAATTCTTACCTATCTGATGTGTATTTTAGTGCATCATTAAATGAACTAGTCACACTTCAGATGCTCAGGAGCATCCCATGGTCAGTAGCACCTGTGTTGACACAGTTCTAGAGTAATCAGAGCAAGTTTTCTCGGTGAAGTTCATGTTTGGAAGGGTTATGAGCAGTGAGCAGGAATTTCACTAGATAGGCAAAGTAGAGCCAGAAGACATTCTATGCAGAAAAACAGCTTGTGCAAAAGTACAGATTTGTGAAATAAGACCCAGATCAGAGAATTATAAGCATGCTACCTTTCCAAAATGTCCAGAATTCTAACATTTATGTTAGATGGGATGTTTTATTCTGAGTAAAGTATTATGTCTCCTACTTAAGAGGGATGGGGTATGATGTAGGGAATTAAATGCTTTTGAGAAATTGAAATGCTAAACTCACTGATGATCAAGACTTAATGTAAATAAGTTTGTAAGATTGTTGAGAGCACGGTTCGGAGGTCAAGGGCTGATATTTTGGGAAGTGACAGAGAAAAGGCCTGAAGGCTAGTAGGCTCCTTGGTTAAGAGGGACAAGTCAGGCAGAGAAATGTGTAAGTCCAACATATAAGGCCTGTGTAGGCATGGGGTGTCCATTGTAGGCCCTCAGAAGGAGGCAAAATCCACTAAAATGGAAAGCAGGAAGGCCTAAAGGCAAAGTTGCTTTCAGCAAAGTTTAGCATCTTATCTTGGCTACCCCTGGGAGTCCCAGAAAGTCAGCCCCAGGAACCAAAGGCAAAGCTGTGGTCATAGCATTTATATTTAGCTTTCATCAAATTTTAAAGGGAAGTTTTTGGCTTCCAGTAAACATTGAAGGGATGATTTTGTATTACTTGTAACTTAGGTTCCTGTGGGGAATGTGTAGAAATCCAAATGACTCATTTTGTTCTATTTTTTCAGTAAAATAAACAATAGACCAACTTTCAAAAGTTAGGCACTCAGCATTTTTAGCTTTATACAAAATGGAAGGAAAACAAACAAACAAAAAATGAGTGATTCCTTTTCCACCCTTCCCATCTCCCCAGATAAGCAACCCAGGGCCTTACTTTCTGATCAAGCAGAGGCCCAGTCATTTTTTTCTTCTCTAACCCTTGGCTATTTCATTTGGTTTCTTTTTTCTGGCCACTTCACTGTCATTTTAAGCTAACTGTGTGTGTACACACACACACACACACACACACACACACACACACTTTTCTTTTTGTCCCCCAGATTTCCTCTTGTCAGCCTATACGCAAACCTACTTCAGGTGACCATTCCTTTTCCTTTTTTAGTTGGTAATTATACCTCTTTTCTTGGTCCCTAAATTTATGAACTTGCCACATTTACCTTAAAATAACCTTTAAAATTCCAGAACTCACCTTCGACTCTTTCCTTAATACAAAATCAGTACATATATGGGGCATGCACTTGTGAGTTTGTCTCTGGCCTTGGGCCCTATGTTTCTATACAACCTGTGTCCTTAAACAAGTCTCTCAACTTATATATAAAACAGAGAATTGAACCAGATCACCTTCCATGTCATCTCCCAGTCTGAAATTTTGACTCCCTGAGGAGACTCTAAGAGTAGAATAGCAAAGAGCTTTAGAGCCTGAAGGCTTCCATGTCATTTGGATCTTGGTCTTATTAACATGAAAGATTGGCAGGATATTTTCTCTCTCTAAATATCTGTTCTGCCATCTCTAAAACTGGCATAACAATA
Source organism: Aotus nancymaae (assembly GCF_030222135.1). Lineage (NCBI taxonomy): Eukaryota > Metazoa > Chordata > Mammalia > Primates > Aotidae > Aotus > Aotus nancymaae. The sequence continues at coordinate 50,293,864 of NW_026988431.1, read as the reverse complement.
CCTCCTGCTCAGAACTGTTATGAAGGTTAAAATGATATTGCATATACAGTGTTTACATAGTACAATTGCTACATAGTAAGTGCCCAATAGAAGTAGTGGTTTGTAGCTAGCAAATTAATCCAGTCTTGCAGGACAATGAAAATGAGCATTCAGTGGGTTCCATTCAGGACATCAAACTATGGGAGTTGAGTACTTCTAATTGGTGGTGGTAGGTGCAAAGGAAGAGGATCTTGTATTTCAAAAGCAATCTCTATCTGTGCTCTAGCCACTATACGGAAGTACCTAATTCAAAGTACAGCTTACTTAGAGTTAACAGCTTTCTCTGACCCTCTGACCAGATATCTATCTGGAGTTGCCCATTGCCCACCCCCTTTTTATTTGCTCCTAGAAAAATCCTGAAAAAGAATATACCCATACAATATGTATTACATTCTAGGAAAAAAACAAACTTGGCAAACTTGATTAAAATTAAAATGCACCTCAAGGACATTACAACTGTTGACATGGCAGCTGTTCTAGAATGAAATTCTAGAGAATTGGCAGATCAGCCATCTCGAAGCCTGGCAGCCAATGCTTGGCTCTATCCTCACTCTGCTGCAGTCACAGCCTCCTCCCCAACCAAATCACTTAGCAGAGACCTTGTCATGTATTTAATCATTCCACATTTCATCTTCCCTCATCTCCGCTACCACTGTTGATGACTCCATAAAGAGGGAAATAACCAAAGCAGGATGCCTGCAGGGTAAGAGTGGGAATAGGAATAATCCCAGATCTGCTGCTGGGAAATCAGAAAGTGCCTATTTTTCCCTCTTTATAGAAGGACCCACTGTTCCTTCTCCTTGATGCCACACATTCCTCTCAGTTCTTCTTCCCCAGTCAATGCAATATAAAGATTTAATCTCTGCTCTTGCTAGTGTTGCATGTGAAGTGACTCAGACAGTGGAAAGCATTTCCTTCACAACTCTTAGAGATGGGACTGGTTATGCCAATCGAGCAGTGTATTCAGTAGGCAATCCCAGTTCCACCGTGTACCTGTAGTGTGGTCTTGGGAAAATCAATCTTTCTGGGCCTTAATGGCCTTATATGTAAAGTACAGATATTAAGAAGAGCTGCCTCATGAGTTTTCTGTGAAAATTAAATGAATAGACATTAAATGGTAGACAAGATATTTAGAACATAGGAAGTGCTGCATGAATATTAATTCTGGTTGGTATCATCATCATTATCGTTATCTGCAGGAGACTAAAATAACCCTCAATGCTTTCTAACAAGCTATTGATTTAATTATGTATTATAGCCACGTTTTAAATATCCTGTCTCTCCTCTCCCCAAATTATAAGCTCTTTTATTCACTGAAGTAATCCCAGCACGTAGAATAGTGCTTGGCATATAGTAGGTGCTCAAATAATATTTGTTGAATGGTTGAGTGAATGGGCTCAGGAGACGTGGCTACCTCCTGGCTTCCATAGCAGCTACACTTCTCTCCAGAGTAGGCTTCAGTACCTACTTCTCAGAGAGCAGCATGAAATGGGAGGAGACGGGGATGTACACTCCCAGGTTCCTTACACTCCAAACTTAGGCTTGTGTGCCAATTAGATTTTACATATAGCTATGCTGGGAAGAATGAACCATTTTATATGTAAATCCAAAATTGGTTTAACTTTGATTGATAATGCTGAATGAATAATCAAGGAACCCTATTTTAATAAGTGAGGTTTAATGTTTTTTGAGCTTAATCATTTTTACGGTTCTTACTTGAATTCAAGGCCTGAGAGCCAAAGAGCTTGTTAGTTCCTATCACCTCAGATAGATATCTTTTCTACTTAGCTTTATTCTTTTCCATTTTAAAAACACTGGGAAACATTCCCAAAGTGCATTTTCAAAAGGCCAATTTCAACCAAAAGCTCAAATTGGTGCTAATCGAGTTTAGAAATATAATTCTTGGCATCCATAGAACAAAGCCCTCTTGTTTAACCTCTACAGCTAGATATAATTGTACCCAAGAGAAAGTCTGTTTCTATGCTGCACTTCATTGAATCTGTTCCCTCAGCACCAAACTGTAAGATGATATTTATACCAACATGCTCACATCTGCACTGAGAAGCAAGGTCTGTCATAGGCTCTGGCATTATCAGCTGCTGCTAAAGTCATTTATTTGTAAAACTGTAATCATAGGGCTTTCTCTGCATGCATGCCATTAGCATTTCTGTGACCCAAATAATTATAGAGATGAAGTAATTTCATGGGCTTGAGATCTACTGCATTACCAACTCCTTTTGCTGCCTTTGAAAGTGAAGCTCAGCCACTGGATGTTTTTTGGTACCTGTTAGGTCCATGGGACCCTTGTTTGTCCAGTCTCATCTTGGCCTCCCAGCCCTTTGCCCATCGCTTTTTGATATACCACGAATGGTCTAGACATTGTCTGGAGATTTTTTAGCAGTTTCTTGGTGTTTGTATGAACTATTTGCTTGTTTTACTTTTTGTCATTTGAAAGATTTCTGGATGCTGTGGTAGGAAAAAAAAGTGAGTTAATTAAAAACAAAAAAGACATATACTTTGGGGGATATTTTATACACTTTACTTGGAACCACACTTCAGAGACTTGAATGGCTGGCCACTAAATTTCTCTAGAACATCTAGAATTTTTAAAAAGAATATGATCAAATTGCTTAAGATAGTCTGTTTTTCATGATTACTGGTAAGTGCTAGCTTACACCAAGGTTTACAAACAACAGTTACTGGGAATACTGATTTTCACCAATCTTTCACTGTGGCTATGTTCACAGAAAGTAAGGAACACTTCCCAGTTAATGCACTCAAAAAAAAAAAAGTGTCTCAGCAAGTTATAAGTACATGTGTTTGAAGACATATTTCTCTGATGGAAGCTATGTATCTCTCTACCTGCAAGTTGTTCTTGATGAAAGACCCAGAGTGTATAAAGTAAATTTAGGTATGGAGTTCTTGGGTGGAAAGTTCTGAGAATAATTGTGCCATTGTGTTTCACCCTCAAGCTTGAACAAGGATGATAGGGACAGGATGTGTCATTTAAAAGTTGAACTAGCAAAAGCCTACATGCTAGGAAGAGATTGGCTGCCTAAAGGAGCAACCCAGGAAATTGCGTAGGTGAGACTGAGATGTTTGGGGAATACCCAATGTTCTAATGAGCAATTTTTTTTAATATAAGTCAAGGGAGCAGGGACAGAATATGATTATAACTTAGAAAAATGACCAAATCAATTAGCTTTTCTAAACATCACGTTTGATCAGTATGTTAACAAAAAGAGGATGCTCAATATCATGTAATTATTTTGGCATGTTTTTGTCCAACACCACTAGGAAAAATACTGAATCTGATGAATGGAAACTTCCAGTGACCAGAGAAAGGTATTCAGTTATAGGGCAGGAGTGTTCTTTTAATCAGGTTTCACACGGCCTAGATGAAATATCCCTCAGGCTCTCTCTCTGCTGTGATCTGATTTTGTGCCCGTGAGTGAACATTCTAGCTTCTAATCTAGCTCCTGGGTATCCTGAAAATGTGAAAGGGATACCTACCCTAGGTCTGACCTATAAAAGCCTCTCACTGGGGATGAGTGCACTGGCATGCCTGCTTATGTACCAGCCTTTTGGAAATTCTTTGGTGTGTTAGCCTTAGTGGATCCAAACAATTTTGTGTGTTCCAACCAAGCAAATGCCCTGACTTCTAAAGCTGAGGACTAACTCCTGGGGAAGGGAGCGACTAGCCTCTCAGAGAGGTCTCCGAACTATCAGTAATGGCCCAGTCAGATTTTTGCCTACTCTTAGGCCATGGAGATGTTCTCCTGTGTTGTCTTCTCTGTCTTGTTTTATTTTTCACTTTTAGATCTGCAATCTATCTGGAATTAATTTTTGTTATGGCAGATACAGGGGTAGAGATATATTTTTCTCTCATGTAAATATCTATTTTACCCAACTGCCCCATTTCTATTGCTCAGGAGTTGTATGTATCAATGACAATTTTATCTCATGTCCTTTCTTTTGTCCTTATTGTAGGATTTGATATATAAAGGTGGAATTCTACATTTCATTCTAAGAATATAATTTTCTCTTCAGCCACAGGGGAAAGTTAAATAATGAAAGTGGTCCTGGCTTTGCATTGTATTAATCAGGATACAAGCTCAGCTGCAGTAACAAAGATCTAAATATAACAGTGTGTTGAGCAACACAGAACTTTGTCTCTCATCAAATAATGCAAGAGTAGGAGTCCAGGGCTAATTTGCTGGCATTATGGTATCACAAGTCCAGGATCCTTCTACTTTCTTTATATTATTCAACATATGGCTACCATATTCTCATTCCAACAAGCATTAAAGAAAAAAAAATAAGAAGCTAAGTCACTTCATGGTAATAGTAACCTGGAAGTTGAACACACTACTGCCATTTCTATCCCATTGGTCAGAACTTTGAACATGGTCACATCCAGCTGCAAAGAAGGCTGAGAAATGCAGCTTTTCATCATGTGGTCCTATGCCAGCTGAAGTTCAGGAATGTATTACTAAAATAAAAGAAGGTGAATAATTACTGGTGGACAGTTAGTAATTTCTAGTAGTAGTGTGAATACTCTTGACTGCCATCATAGATTTATTCTCAGTCTTCTCAGTCTGATGCAGGCAAACCTAGATATTGATTACCTAAATGTAGATCTCTATTTGGGTGGTAATCATTATCTGACCCTCTTTAATAGGTTAGTGATCCCTCAGTAGCCTAGAAGGTCTTCCTATGTCAGACAGTTGATGTCATGTCTGCTTTAGGATCCTTTTATCAGAGACCATTTGATTGGAAGAGATTATGATAATCACTCTTATGAGTAAGACCTAGAGAGCTGGATGACACCTTCATGATCATGGTAGCAGAGCTGAAATTAGAATACACAGTTTTCTTTTTCCATCAGATGCCCTGCCCACCACATTATTTTCCCAGTGGCAACTATCACAATAGATTTACATTTTCTTTATTAGTCACTCAATTTGACGATATTGAGTACTCACCATAAGCCCAGAACTGTAGGAGGTGCTAGAGGGCATAATCCATAAGTGGAAAGATAAGCACTTTTCACATGAACAGTTTGAGAAAAAAAAAACACTTTTTATTTATAATATAATATGAAATCCACTCCCAAACACACTGTGCACTGCACAGTTTTTTCCTAACGTTAGTCTGAGAGGTGGGGTTGACGGCCAGGGGTAGTGAATATGTACCATTCATTTTTAAGAAAACAATTTGTTGACCAAAACGTTATGTGGTAGGAAAAAAGGAAAACAATTTATATTTTCTAAATATTATTCCCTAATTAGGTAACTAAATGCTAATAAGACTATTTTGTATGTAAGTACATTTATATTCAGTCATACCAAGAAGAGAATTATTTTAGGATCCAGAATATCTTTAGATTTTAATCTTACATTCATTTATTTTTTTCCTCTGAATCTAATTAGCTGAAACCTTAGTTTTGAAGATAGATATAGTCAAAAAGTGACTTGTTCAACATTCCTTAGGTTTTTGTCTCAAGTGTAAATATGACAAGTGATTCCTTTCATCAGTCAACCCTGATTACCGTAAAGATCAATTCCAAACTCCTTAGCCTGGTATGCTGTATGCCAGACCTTTCATAATCATCTTCTGTTTACCTGTCCCATCTCTCCCCTCACCACCCACTCCAGTTTCCTCACACATAACCACATTCCAGCCATCCTGAGCTACTGACAACTCCCCAGTGCCATCAGGTGCTCCCTCACCTCGGTCTCTGCACACCTGCTCTTCCTTCTTTCTGCCTACTCCCTGCCTTGCCAGCACTCAGCCAACTCCTGTTCATCCATGAGGTCCCAACTAAGACATTACCTCCTCCAGGAAGTCTTGCTTGACATTCCTGAAGACTGGATTGAGTGCTCCTTCTCTGCTGTTTTAGTACCCTGCCTTTTGCCCATTTCGGCTGTCATCAGTTTCTGCTGTTAACTACCTGTTTGTCTTTAGGTCTCTTAAACAAAACCAAAAGTTCCCAGAGTTCCCAAATACAATACAAACAGGGCAGGGCCTGTGTTTTCACAGCTGTGCTCTGGGAGCTTAATCCAATAAGTATTTTTTGAATGAATGAATGAATAAATGAACAATGAGTCATTTATTATTTGTGGCTTTCTTATATTTTCTCAGAATTACAACAGACCCCCCGTGATGGCATTAGCCATCCCCATTGCAGTGAAATTCCTCCACAGAGGCAACAAAGAACTGTGCAGGAATATGTCTAACTACCTGTCTCTGGCCGCAATTACCAAGGCAGATCTCCTGGCTGATCACACGGAAGTTATAGTAAAGAGCATACTCCAAGGTATGGTGCAAAGGTTGAGCTTGGGAACATGTTTTAGGAGGCATTTAAAAGTACTTTCATGAAGCATTTGTAGTTTGTGGGAAGCAAGACCTAGAGTATTAGAAGCAAGTTAATTTCTCTGCTTTGCCGTTAGTTGACTTGTGAACATGCAAAAGGTTACTTAATCTGGCTGAGTCTGTGTCCCTTCCCAAGGCGGATGAATTACTCAGACTCATTAAAAGAATTTTAAGCTTTCTTCCAAATCTGTCTTTCTCAATTTGAAGAACTGTATTTTCTATGCTTCTGGTCACCTGTTCAACTACCAACTGTGGAGAGCTTATCTCTATGTATTGAGTGAAAAATGTCACTCAGTTGGAGATGAAAAACCTCTCTTCATTTGGTTCCAGAAGCAAGAAATGTCTTTTGTTAGATAAAATACATCAGAAAATATGTAATAACTTCTTAAATGTGAATGTGATTTGGGAATGATAACAAACATAAAAAGCCAAGTAGTATACCTCTGTTAATTGTTATAACATTTTAATGAAAGAGGTTCTTAAATTAGTTCATGCAAAATATTCTCCTTGTCTTCTTTTATTTTCTTTTGTTTCAGATCAATCAAAAAACATGTTTTTTTAATTTGGGGTCAAGGAACAATATATGTTATTAATTAATATGTATCCAAATGTCCCCAATTCTCATTAATAAAAATGCATGAGGTCCATGAGTATCTCAGTCCACAGTTTACTGACATAACCCACCACATGATAAGGTTGATCATCAACCCCCTATAAAGTGCTCAAAGTTCAAATAATTCTTAGGGTCCCCAATGGTGTCCTATGTGTGCTCTCTTCCCAAGGTATCCAGACCAATCCCCAAGCCCATGCTGCTATTCTGTCCATGCTTCCTGGCATAACATTTTGGGGTGCTGCCCTCTTTCACCATGCTGAGCCCAGCAGACCCTAAGGCCACTGCCATGCAGGTCCCAGGAATGGACTCCACTCCTGGGAACTCCGTGCTGCCCTGCCAGTGATGGCAGCCTTTGTGCTGAGCCACCTGAAGCTTCAGGAATTACCAAGTCCTTAGCCCAGTAATTTAGTATGGCAGCCTTTGGCAGGATGGGAAAGAACACTAGCCTTTCTCCTTAGTGTTACACCTTGGTAGAGAGGCCCCAGAGCAGTGCCAAACTAAGTTGCCATGTTTGCAGTAAAATAGATGGCTTTTTAGTGGAATAGAATAAAGAACCCAGAAGTAAAGCTGCACACCTAGAACCATCTGATTTTTGACAAATTCAACAAAAATAAGCAATGGGGGAAAGACTCCCCATTCAATAAGAGGTGCTAGGATAACTGGCTATCTATATGCAGATAAAACTGGACAACTATCATCATATACAAAAATTATCTCAAGATGGATTAAAGACTTAAATGTAAGACCTCAAACAATAAAAGTCCTCAAAGAAAACCTAGGAAATACCCTTCTTGACATCAGCCTTGGCAAGAAATGTATGGCTAAGTCCTTAAAAGCAATTACGACAAAACCAAAAATTGACAAGGGGGACCTAACTGAACTAGAGAGCTTCTAGACAGCAAAAGAAACTATCAACAGAGTAAACCCACAACCTACAGAATGGGAGAAAATTTCTGCAAACCATGCACCCAACAAAGGTCTAATATCCAGAATCTATAAGAAATTTAAGCAATTTAACAAGCAAGAAACAACCCCATTAAAAAGTGCAAATCAAAAAGTTAGAAAGATCTCAATTAACAACCTAATAGCATAACTAAAAGAACTAAAGAACCAAGAAAAAAACCAACTTCAAAGCTAGCAGAAGACAAGAAATAACCAAAATCAGAGCTGAACTGAAGGAGATTAAGACACAAAAAAATTTTAAAAGAGCAACAAATCCAGGAGCTAGCTAGACTGCTGGCTAGACTAATAAAGAAGATAACAAAGAAGATTCAAATAAACACAATCAGAAATGACAAGGGGATGTTACCATTGACTACACAGAAGCACAATCATCAAAAGATATTATGAACACCTCTATACACATAAACTAGAAAATCTAGAAGAAATTAATAAATTCTTGGGCACATACATGTAGATTCACAGCTGAATTCTACCAGATGTACAAAGAAGAGCTGGTATCATTCCTGATGAAACTATTCCAAAAAATTAAGGGGGATGGACTCCTCCCTAACTAATTCTATAAGGCCAGCATCATCCTGATACCAAAACCTGGCAGAGACACAACATAAAAAATAAATAAAAATTTTAAAAAACCCAACTCCAGGCCAATATCCTTGAACACTGATGCAAAAATCCTCAATAAAACACTAGCAAAACAAATCCAGCAGCTTATCCACCACAAGCAAGTAGGTTTTATTCCTGGGATGCAAGGTTGGTTGAACATATGCAAATCAATAAATGTGATTTATCATATAAACAGAACTAAAGACAAAAACCAATAGATGCAGAAAAGGCTTTTGATAAAATTCAACACCCTTCATGTTACAAACTCCCAATAATCTAGGTATTGAAGAGTATACCTCAAAATAGTAAGACCCATTGATGGCAAACCCACAGACAGCATCATACTGAATGGGCAAAAGCTGGAAACATTACCATTGAAAACTGCACAAGAAAAGGACATCCTCTTTCACCACTCCTATTCAACATAGTATTGGAAGTCCTGGCCAGAGCAATCATGCAAGAAAAAGGAATAAAACACATCCAAATAGAAAAAGAGAACATCAAATTATCCCTATTTGCAGACGACATGCTCCTATATCTAGAAAACCCCATGGTCTCAGCCCAAAAGCTTCTTAAGCTGATAAACAACTTCGGTGAAGTCTCAGGATGCAAAAATCAATGTAAAAAAATCACTAGTATATCTTCACACCACCAGTAGCCATGCTGAGAGCCAAATCAGGAATGCAATCCCATTTACAAGTGCCACACACACGCAAATAAAATACCTAGGAATACAGTTAACCAGGAAGTTAGTTGAAAGGTCTCTATAAGGAGAACTACCAAACACTCCTCAAAGAAGTCAGAGATGACACAGACAAATGGAAAAATATTCCATACTCATGTATAGGAAGAAACAGTATCATTAAAATGGCCATGCTGCCCAAAGCAATTTACAAATTCAATACTATTCTTATTAAACTACCAATGACATTCATCACAGAACTAAAAAAAAAAATTTAAAATTCTTATGGAACCAAAAAAGAGCCTGAATAGCCAAGGCAGTCCTAAGCAAATAGAACAAACCTGGAGGCATCACACTAACTTCAAACTGACTTCAAACAGGAATGCAGTAAGCAAAACAGCATGGTACTAGTACAAAAACATACACATAGACCAATAGAACAGAATAGAGAACTCAGAAATAAGGCTATGCACCTACAACTATCTGATCTCTGAAAAAGCTGACAAAAACAAGCAATGGGGAAAGGACTACCTATTCAATAAATGGTGCTGGGATAACTGGCTAGCCATATGCAGAAGATTAAAACTGGACCCCTTCCTTATACCACATAAAAAATTAACTTAAGATGGATTAAAGACTTAATGTAAAACCCCAAACTATAAAAACCCTGGAAGACAACCTAGGTAGTACCATTCTGGACACAGAAATGGGCAAAAATTTCATGAAGAAGATACCAAAAGCAATTGCAACAAAAGCAAAAATTGACAAATAGGATTTAATTAAACTAAAGAGCTTCTGCACAGCAAAAGAAACTATCAACAGAGTGAACAAACAATCTAGAGAATGGGAGGAGTTATTTGCAAACTATGCATCTGACAAAGGTCTAATATCCAAGATCTATAAGATACTTACTTAAAGAAATTTATAAGAAAAAACAAAACCCATTATAAAGTAGGCAAAGGACATGAAAAGATACATTTCAAAAGAAGATGTACATGCAGCCAACAATCATGAAAAAGCTCAACATTGCTGATCATTAGAGAAATGCAAATCAAACCCACAATGAAATACCATCTCACACCAGTGTATTATTAAAAAATTATGTAATCCCAGCACTTTGGGAGGCCGAGGCGGGTGGATCACGAGGTCGAGAGATCGAGACCATCCTGGTCAACATTGTGAAACCCCGTCTCTACTAATACAAAAAAATTAGCTGGGCACGGTGGCGCGTGCCTGTAATCCCAGCTACTCAGGAGGCTGAGGCAGGAGAATTGCCTGAACCCAGGAGGCGGAGGTTGCGGTGAGCCGAGATCGCGCCATTGCACTCCAGCCTGGGTAACAAGAGCGAGACTCCGTCTCAAAAAAAAAAAAAAAAAAAAAAAAAAAAAAAAAAATTAAAAAATGACAGATGTTGGCAAGGTTGTGGGGAAAAAGGAATGCTCATACACTGTTGGTGGTGGTTGATCCTCAAAGACCTAAAAACAGAACTACCATGCAGCTCAGCAATTTTATTACTGTGTATATACCCAAAGAAATAGAAGTTATTCTATCATAAAGACACATGCACACATACTAGCAAAGACATGGAATCAACCTAAATGCCCATCAATCATAGACTGGCTAAAGAAAATGTGATACCTATACACCATGGAAAACTATGCAGCCATACAAAAGAACAAGATCATGTCCTTTACAGGAACATGGATGGAGCCAGAGGCCATTATCCTTAGCAAGCTAATACAGGAACAGAGAACCAAGTATCGCATGTTGTTGCTTATAAGTGGGAGCTAAATTATGACACATAGAGGGAAACAAAAGATACTGGGGCATATTTGAAGGTGAAGGGTGAGAGGAGGGAGAGGATCAGGAAAAATAACTAATGGATACTGGGCTTAATACCTGGATGACAAAACCCCCATGACAAGTTTACCTATATAAAAAAAAAACTGCCCCTGTACCCCTGAACTTAAAGAAGAAAAAAGTGGGTAAAGGACGTGAACAGATACTTGTCAAAAGAAGACATAAAAGCAGCGAACAAATATATGACAAAATGCTCCACATCACTCATCATCAGAGAAATGTAAATCAAAATCACAGTGAGAGACCATCTCACACCAGTCAGAATGGCTACTATTAAAAATTCAAAACACAACAGATGTTGGCAAGGCTGCAGAGAAAAGAGAATGCTTATATGCTATTTGTGGGAATGTACATTAGTTCAGCCACTGTGGAAAGCAGTTTGGAGATTTCTCAAAGAAGTTCAAATAGAACTATTATTTGACCCAGCAATTCCATTACTGGGTATGTATACGCAAAGCAAAATAAATCCTTCTACCTAAAAGACATATGTGCTCATATCTTCATTGCAACACTATTCACAATAGCAAAGACATGGAATTAAGCTAGGTACCCATCAACAGTGGACTGAATGAAGAAAATGTGGTACATACATACCAAGGGATACTGTGCTGCCATAAATAAGAACAAAATCATATCCTTTGCAGCAACGTGGATGCAGCTAGAGGCCATTATCTCAAGCAAATTAATGCAGAAACCAAATACCAAATGTTCTCACTTCTACGTGGGAACTAATCATTGGGTACATGTGGATGTAAAGATGGGAACCATAGACACTGGGGGAACTAAAAGAGCGGGGAGAAAGAGAGGGGCAAGGATTGAAAAACTACTTATTGGGTACTGTGCTCACTGCCTGTGTGATGGGTTCAATTGTACCCCAAACCTTAGTATAATGCAATATACCCTTGTAACAAACCTGCACATGTATCCTTGACTCTAAAATGAAAGTTGAAAAAATACAATAAAATAGATTATTGTTTTATCTAAAACTCTCTTTCCTTCCCCTGGGCTCAACTATTCACCCAGGAGTTGGGGTTGCCAACAAATTAATACTTTAATTCTCAAAGTGCCTGTCGCCTTCTAAGAACTAAAGTTTTGTTCCTGACTTAAGCTGATTGTACCAGACATTCCTAAGGAGGGTTCTTGGTACCATCCCAAGACTTCTGACCAGCCACCCCAATGGTCTGCCAGGTATGTCTGAACTCCAGCATGACAGTGGAAGTTTATCACTCAACCTGTGGTTCCCTCTAAAGATTTGTTGTTAATAATACTAGGGAGTATTTTCATTTCCAGTTTCCTTTGGCTCCAGGATTAAATCTCAATTTCATTTTATACGTAATATTAAATTTGCTGAAAGCCCAGAAAAGCAATTATGTTTTTTTCCAACACCTTGGCTATATTTTTGAAACATATTTTACAGGAATTTCAAACATTTATACACACCACATATTGTAAATCCATGATAGTCAGACTTGCTAGTAACAGATTTATGAAAAAAAAAAAAAAAAGAATTAGCCCTTTATTGCTGCCAAGAGCTTAGCTCATCTCTTTGGATTTTTTAAAAAATGCTTTTTCAATGACAATGAAATATTTGAAACACAAAGTATGCTTTCTAATTTCACTGCAATCATTTGAAATAAACAAATAATTTGGTGTATTTGATCAGGCACTATGAAAATTATAAAATGAATGGTAATTTAACCTATAAAAGGCTGGGGCTGTGTATTTCAGGGTTTGGAGTTTTAAAACTGATGTGATCATAAAACTCAATGATCACTAACATGAGCCCATCAAACTTTAAGTTGCAAAGCAGAAGGGATCTTGCTGTCTCTGATTAGTAAGTTTTCTGCTCTGCAAATCTTTGTCTTACATCCCCTACCAAACAGCCTGAGGAATCATGATGGGATTTCTTTTTTCATTACCTATTATTTTTCTCCTTTTTAGATCTTCTTTGCCTTACGGTACACTAATCCTTATTTTCCCATACTTCTACAAAATACATTGAATGGTAATACCTTCAATGATGATCATACTAATTATAATAACTACAGTGGCCAAAATTTACTGCATGCATTTCTAATGCCAGATATTGTATTAAGCCATTTATACCCATTATATCATTCAATACCCACAAGAACCTCATAAAAGAAGTCCTATTATTATCCCGTTTTACAAGTTAGTAGTAGTTTAGGTAACAGAAACTAACATATATAAATGGCTTGATGATGAGAAAAAGAGAAGGAGAAAGAAGAGAAGGAGAAGGAAGAGGAGGAGAAGGAGAAGCAACAACTCCTCCTTGGCACACATGCCTGCAAAGTTCATGAGTATACCAGACTTCCCAGATGGTTGATTCAGGGTTCAGTGGTGTCCCAAAAGTCAACTCTCAGTTCTGCTTCCTCAGGATGGATTTTGCTTTCATGTTCGGTGTGGGCCTTTGCAGCTTCCAGCTCCCATCATCACGAATACCAATTAAACAAAAGAAAGTCCACATCCAGTGTCTTTTTTCTCTTTGACCTGACACAGGCCACACGAACATTTCTCAACCAATCCATCGTTATTGCCAGAGGATACTGTACTTCAATTGGTCAGGCTTAGGTCAAGCCACCCTCAAAGCAGTGGAAAGGAGTTGGCTGCAGCAAAGCCACGTGGATGGGGAGTAGGAGGAGTAGATCCCCAAAAGAAACCCAGGGCAGTTGCCAACAGTAGCTGAGTGAATAATGGGAAATGAAAGAACACAAATGTCCAATATATCAATTTGTAAGTAAGCAAGCTGAAGCTTAGAGAAATTAAAAACAAAATTCAAACCCTGACCATTTCACTGTAAAGTCTGTTTTCACAATGTAATATTAGCGCCACCAAATACTAGTTGTATTTTTATTTTCTCAGCCTCTGTTTCCTCATGTGTACATATAGATATCAAGACAATGACATGAGATAATGCCAAAACACAGCTGGCTTTCAAGAAATATTAGCTAAAGTAGTGATGATGATAATCATCCTTGCCTTCCTATATCTGAATCCCTTTATTACCAGGGAACTCACTCACTATTTCCTGTGACAACCCACTTTATCTCTGGACAAAACCAAGTACTAGATATTTCTTCCTTTTGTTGAATTAGAAGTTCTCTTCTTGTGGCCTCCCACTTTTGACCAAGGTCCTCTCCTTGGGTAATAAATCCTCGTTCTTCTTTCACATGACGAACTATCAAAAAGTAGCTACAACTTTCATATTTCACCACTCCTTCCCTTTGCAGTTCCCTCTTTTCCTCCTTAGGCATAACATTCACAGTCTCCCTCTAAGTTTGCTGATTCAGCAGATGATGACTTGCTTTTGCATCCATTTGTAAGAAATACCCGGACCCCTGCTTGGCTTGGCTGCCCCCCTGCATGTCCTCTGATTTGCTTGCCTATGAGGACTATAATGGATTTATCCTCCCTATTGAGAAGCTATATTTTCCTTAATATAACCTAAAATCAAATTCACTTTTTTGTCAATCACACATTGACATCTTTGGTTTCTCTTGACTTATATTTGAAATCTCCAAAATTTTACATAAAAATTGTTTTAGTATATTAAGCAATTTCTGCCATACTCTATGTTTAGCAGGTTTTTTGTCTTAATGTAAGTACTTATTTTTAATTCTTTACACTGTCCTCTTATGAGATTCAGCCCATTGCTTTGGCATGCAAAGATCTTGTTGGATGTTTTTTTCATCTCAGTGTATCTGCAGCTTTGCCAAAGTTCTTGTCATCTGTAAATTTTATGAGCAAGCCACTCTGGTCTTCATTTTAAAACACTGATTAAAATGTTGACCACATGGGGCCAGGAGACTCTTATTCCATAGCAGTGGTATCTGCCCCTTAGACTTGTTTGCTATTATTTCCTTGATCGTATTTTTTAACAAATGTATCGTATGCATCCATTTGCATCCTGTGCCTGATTTCAAACCAAATGCCTCTTTTGTGCTTATGAGTGAATCATGAGAGACTTTGTCCAAAGGGCTATGTATTTATCCCTGAAAGTAAATATTTCAATAGTTCTAAGTCAATTTTTACTACTTCTTATTCTTAATGGCTATATATAGGTAATGTTTACTTTTACATTAAGTTTAAGTATACATTTATTTTATTCAAATCGTTTAGAGTTATTTTGTCTGTTTTGTATTCTCTGAATTTTCCCAGTAAGTGGTCATTGTAAAAGGTCTTTCCTCTTGGAGGAAGGATTGAAGGTATAATTAGAATGTTATCTTGATTCATACTTGAAAATTAAGGGGATATAAAACTTGAGTATCGCTATACCAAATAAGACAGTTGTGTCAGTATTTTAAAATCAACTCACACACAAAAAAAGTAAAAGATAAAAATCCCTACCCATTTAGTTTTACCAACAAATTATAACAAATATACAAAGAACAGATCATTACAATCTCATTCAAACTTTCCCAGATAATTGAAACAGAAAAAAATTCTCCAGCTTATTCTACAGGGCTAGTATAGCCATGACAATACCAGACTAGGACAGTATGAGAAATGAAAATACAGACTCATCTTAATTGTGAATATATATGCATAACTCATAAATAAAAATTTTTAGCAAAATGACTCTAGCAGTGCTTAAAGTAAATAATAATTAACATTTGCTGAGTTCTTACTATATATCAGGTACTGGCCTTTTAAGACAACATAAAACAAATTTCAGTAAAGCAGTAAAATTGCTGGAAGTGAGATCAATTTAGAGAAACTAATTGTTTTCTTACATACTAGTCATAATAAATTGAAAATGTAATATTAAAAATGTTATTTAAAGTAGAAAAATATACAATACCTATGGGAAAATGTAGCTTTTGAGAATAAAATGATAAGTTTATTGAAAGCAATTAAATAAGAAAATTGAGAAATATATCATGTTCGTGGATGGGAGAGCTTGATGTGGCAAAGATGTAAATTTTCAATAAATTTAGTGAAATTTTTGATAAAATGCCAACAGAAGTTTCCATGAAAGATGACAAGCTGATTTTTAAATTTACAAGATCAAGTGAAACAGATACCCAAGACAGTTTCACAGAAGGAAAAGAAGATGAGAGTTGTTGGGGGAGAAGAACAGGCAGTTATTTCCCTACCAGATATCAAATGTTGTAAAATCATAGTAATCAAGACAGTGTAGCACTGGTGCAAGATAAGCAAATAAACCATAGAATAGAACAGAGAGGCAAGAAACAAATCCATGCACATATGGAAACTGAATATATGCTAGGGGAATATTGGCAATAAAGAAGGATGGACTGTTCAATAAATGGTTCTGAGACAATTGTCCACATCACAACATGCATAAATTAATATTAGATGGAATAAAGACCTAAATACATAAAACAAATCTAAGTCTCTTCTTTAGTAAAATTTAAAATAATCTCTCAGCAAGCAAGCAATAAAAGGGAACATCCTTATTCTGATAAAAGATATCTATTAATACTAAACAACTAAACTAAAATTACAGTTATTAGGGAAATATTAATGTTTCTCCTTGAATTAAAAAATAAGATAAGGATATCACTTGGTGTACTAGTCCGTTTTCACGCTGCTGATAAAGACATACCTGAGACTGGGCAATTTACAAAAGAAAGGTTTACTGGACTCACAGTTCCATGTGATTGAGGAGGCTTCACAATCATGGCAGAAGGTGAAAGGCACTTCTTACCTGGTGGTGGCAAGAAAGAATGAGGAGGTTGTGAAAGCTGAAACCCCATATCAAACCATCAAATCTCATGAGACTTATTTACTACCACGAGAACAGTACGGGGAAAACCAACCCCATGATTCAAGTATCTCCCACGGGGTCCCTCCCACAGCACGTGGGAATTATGGGAGTACAATTAAAGATGAGATTTGGGTGGGGACACAGAGCCAAACCGTATCACTTGGGCAATGAATTTGTTTTCTACTTAAATTATATCAGGGATAAAATTTGATGTTTTGTAAATCAGAACCTTTTTAGAAGGGAAAGTTGCTTTCCAGTGCTCCTAAGTTTCCAAACTCGTTCTTTGCCATATGAAAGTAGTCTGTAATGTCTTTTCAGCACCGATAAGTAAAAGCACGACCAATGCTAGTGCAGCACAAGTTAGCATATCTTTCCTTCAAGACCATACAACCGCAATGGATTATGTGAGGGTTTATAGGGAAGCCCTTTCAAAATTTTTATTTGAAACTCCATGATGCAATGAACTCCATTGCTATTGAATCTAAAAGTAGTAATGTCCCTTTTTCTGCATTTATGAATCAGTGATCATAATAAAGAAATATACCTCTTCATCAATATGCCTTTTACACGGTCCTCTGGCACAAGTCACAAAATGACCTCAAATGATTTGAAACTTCAGTAGAAAGTCTTTGAAAAGAAAATATAACATTATCTCAGCAAGAGTCCAGATTCCTTTTTCACTTGCTGGCAATGACCTGGAAAATACTGTCCAGTTAATTATGATAAATTCAGCTCATTTTTTTCTCTATGTGAGACAACATTCAAACCACTGGTTGGTGAGCAGTCTCAGAAAAATGGAGATAGAAAATTGTCCCCCCCCATTTAATATGATAGTAATATATATATGACATAGGATATATGAGAGTTAAATAGATAAAATATCTGTACTTTGTACAATTCTGGGCCCATAGTTCATCAATGGTTACCATGATTCCTACCATCATCATCATCATCATCCTGGTTGTTTTTGTCATCACCAATTGAGTATCTGCCATGTACCAGGTCCATATTAAAAGATTGGAGGCAGGCCAGGCCCAGTGGCTCACGCCAGTAATCCCAGCACTTGGGAGGCTAAGGTGGGAAGATCACTTGTGGTCAGGAGTTCAAGACCAGCCTGGCCAATCTGGTGAGACCCCATCTCTACTAAAAATACAAAAATTAGCCCGGCATGGTGGCACACTCCTGTAGTCCCAGCTACTTGGGAAGCTGAGGCAGGAGAATCCCTTGAACCTGGGAAGCAGAGGTTGTGGTGAGCCAAGATCATGCCACTGCACTCTAGCCTGGGTGATAGGGTGAGACTCCATCTCAAAAAAAAAAAAAAGATTGGAGGCAGAGCCATATCCATTAATGGAGTTTCATAATCTCTAGAGAGATCCTTAACCATTAAAATTTATTATGCAATTATTCTTAAAGGAAGTGGTTTTTAGGTTCACCATATAATAAGTTGTTAGGAAAGAGTTTATTAATCAAATGTTCTACGAAACAAGCTACTAAGAAATCTTATTAAGAATATTCAACCTGAATATTAATACTCATAGAAAAATATTAAATGTAGGGTTTTAAAAAGACAATGCACATATAGATCAAGGAATAGAGACATATCTAAAAACAGAAAAAGACTTTGAAATTGTTAAACCAAGTCATGGATCAGATCTAAGTCAGAGTTTGCACCTTCTTGACTTCACCAGTAGATGCTGCTGTGAAGTAAAACAAGGCCTGCATAGATTTGGACATTTGTATGCTGAACTCTGAAAAATGACGTATCCACAATGGAGAAGAATCCTTACCTTCATTTATTTGTTCATATTTTTGTTTGCTTGCTTATTTATGTTTCAATCCACTGAAAACAACTTGGAAAAACATTTTTTATGATAACTATATTATTTTCACTATAACTTTATGGTTTAGAAAGCACTTTTATGAAAATTATCTGCTTACTAACAAGGTAGGCAAGTCTTGTTACCCTTAATTTCTTGACTAATTTGAGACTCATAGAGGTTACTTGACAGGCTCGATTTCTTATAGTTATTAAGTTAGTAGGTGATGGTGCCAGAATTGAAATGCTGGATTTCTGACCCCAAGCCCAGCAAACTTTTCTTCTCTACTCCAGTTTATAAAACTTGATGCAAGGGTCAGTCATATGAATGTTCATGTTCACTGATTCCAAGAATACATCAATGAACATATACAATTACTTTAATCAAGACTTTAACCTTAGGAGTATATTTCTTAAGTGGCTGAAAGACAATTTTGGAAACATTTGGCCTTAGTAAAACTAAGGGAAGAGATTTCTAATATAATATTTGACAGGAAATGAAACAAAAATCAATGATAATTTCTTGTTTGTTTGCAAATCTAATTCTTCATTAAAGTGAAGTCAGTCAAGTAATTGTAAATAGCAAGCTCTACAATTCTACAACATACGCTTAGTAGAAAAAAGTTCTGAATGTATTTTAAAGGAGTTAATACTTATAAGCCAATTAATATTGTAATAGATGAGGAAAATATATCAACTGATTTTAGTTTATATATTATCTCTGCAATAAAAGTTAGCTGTAACTGACATGCATACATACATACATACTAGAGTGACAAACTGTTCCAGTTTGCCTAGGACTGAGGGGTTCCCAGGACATGGGACTTTCAGTGCTAAAGCCTGGGACAGTCTTAGGCAAACCAGAACCGTTGCTCACTCTACACACACAAATAATATTATTTATATGCATAAAAAATACACAGACACATTTTTTTTCTCCTAATAGCTTGAGTCATCTTGCGCAACTATTTTACTATGCTGTAATATGGTGATGCCTAAATAACTGGTGAATAAAAATGTGTGTCAATGTGCTAACCTAAGCCAGCATGCCGATACTTCTTTTTAGATGTTTTATCTCTGTTTTACACATTTCTTAATTCCTCCTTTTGCTAACACCTATATATTCTCAGACTCATTGTTATTGCTTAGTTTTGTGTGTGTGTGTGTGTGTGTGTGTGTGTGTAAGTCAGATATCCAACTTCCTGAGAATTTGTAAAATGTATTTTACAAGTTTAGGCTATGGGTTTTTAGAGAGAATAAAGTTTTTTGGTTTTTTGAGATGGAGTCTCGCTCAGTTGCCAGGCTGGAGAGCAGTAGCATATTCTCGGTTCACTGCCATCTCCGCTTCCCGGTTCAAGCGATTCTCCTGCCTCAACCTCTCAAGTAGCTGGGATTACAAGCGTGCCACCATCACACCCAGCTATTTTTTGTACTTTTAGTACAGACAGGGTTTCACCGTGTTGGCCAAGATGGTCTTGATCTCCTGACTTCGTGATCTGCCCACCATGGCGTCCCAAAGTGCTGGGATTACAGGCGTGAGGCACAGCACCCGGCTGTAGTTTTTTTAAATAAAAAAAAAATTACTGGATCAAAATTAGATAGGGTATTCAACCAATTAACAGATTAAACATGACCAAAATATATTTTTCTCTCATGTAAACGATGTCCATGGGCAGGCAGCCCAGGACTGGCTAGATGGCTTCACAATGATCAGAAATCCATGCTGCTTCTGTATTATTGCATGGAATGTCATGGTCTAAGATGGTTGCTGAAATTTCAGCCCATTACTATATTCCAATCAGACAGAAGGAGGAAAAGAATCACATATAAGATTTCAGCATTGGTCAGACTGTAGTTATATGGCTGGATCAAGTTGCAAGTAATGTCGAAAAATGTAGACGTTACTCTGAGTGGTCACATGTGCCACTAAAGCTAGAATTCTGTCATTTAGAAAAAGAGAGAAAATGGATATTTGGAAAGAATTAGAAGTCCCTAGAACAGCTAGCTAGAGTTACTGCTCTAGCAGATGAAATTTTTACTTTTTTAACCCAAGAATTGTTTATTTTCTTCTATTTGTTTGTTCTTTGCCCTAAACATGTAATTACTTTAAAAAATTAAAAGTTTTCTTACATTAAATTCTGTCAGCATATGAGTTTGCATTTGTCTTGGCCTGCAACATCTAGCATCACTGCAACATGTATAATTCATGCTGCAGCATGTAAAGAAGTTGAAATCGTGCCTATTTTTCTGCTTAACTTTTGGGTCTAGTTTTTCTTCTTCCTGCTGGGAGTTTAAGTCATACAGACAATGGCTAGACTTTGTATGTGCCCAGTGTGCCTACAGCCTTGAATTATGTGCTCTCCAAGAGTATGAGACTGGTCTATCAGCTCATAACTACAAGTGACGTTCATAGAGAGTTAGCCTCTTTTATGGGTTTCACAAGTGGGATGAAGCTATACTTATATGATGAGCATACCTCAAAAATTATTAGATTTATGGAATTTTACTGCTGAAAGGCACTGAGTCCAATCATCTTCTTTTACTGAGAGGATCCAGAGGAGTTGTGTAACTTGTCTGACACCCTAGTTAGTTAGTTACAAAATTACTCCTGGCCCTATTCTCCAAACCTCATGAAGAGGAAATGTCCTGTGGTTGTCCATGCCCTATCTTTAGAAAGACATATCATCACTGTGGGTCCATCACATTTCAGAAGCAGCTTTGTGAGGCCCTTCTATCAGCCCTCACATAGAATCTATAGAATACTAGCATGGTGGGGAAAAGTTACTTCCCCATCCACAGTGTGAAGAGGCTTGACCTCTCCCTCATAAGTAAGAGAATGGGGTGTGCTTTCAGGGCAGCGGTTGTTTCTTTTCCAGATTCTTAGATCTCCTAAATAACAGTCCTAAGCCATTTCTTGCAAGCATCATGTGTATCTGGGGAACTGTGATGAGTCATGTTTGATGTTCGTTTTTATGTTACACAGTACAGAAGGTTGTATAAGCTCCTAGAATCATCAAATGGGAAGAGACCTAGAGATCCTTATTTCCTCAGTTCCTTGATTTCTCAGTTGAGAAAACTAAAACCCACAGAGAAGAATAGACTTGGCAGAGATAATATTTCCTGCTTGTGATTTACAGGAGGAAGTTAAAGCTTAAAACAAGTCTATAGTTGTTCATTCCTAACAATATTAACCATGCTGTTTACATAATAGTATCTGAAAACTAACTGCCTACTTTAAATGAAAAGAAAAAAGTATGAGTTTGCTCCAAGACATCTCTTAAATTTACAATTAAATGACATGAGTAGTTTATAAAATATTTTATTTACAGTAGAGCTTTACAAAAATAGTCTTAATAAAATTAACACAAATCCCTTTTACAATATAACTTATATGACTATCTTCTCAAAAAAGTGACATTCGATTATAACACATAAACTACATATAGTTATTAAGTCACCTTGTAGTATAAATATGTTTTCATCTTCTTTTTTTGTAATAAAGTTCATACCAGTAACAATGGACAATGGATCTTCTTTTGTTATTCTTCCAACGTAAAAGTCATCTCTGGCCAAAACAAAATTAACTGAAGAAAAGTAAAACAATTGTCCTTCTGTTCAACAATACAGTCCTTTCTAATTATTTGAAAGTTTATCTGACAGAGACACAGCATTAAACTGAAAGCACCATGGCGTAAAGTCTAGTAACATTATCTTCAAAAGCTTTTTCCAATGTCTTTCCTTCAACTGTTTATTCAGTATTTTGCCAGTATAAATAAAGATTGAGCTCAACTCTCTACTTCATTAGTCTCAAGTGTTCCTATTATGCATCGAGTTTTCAGACCTTCCCAGCTGGCATGTATTTTAAGTGTGAGTTTCTTTCTTTGGCTTCAAGTGGAGTTTCACAACACTTATGAAACATACTGAGCCCCTCCATGCGGCTGGATCTCTGTGACTCCCCACCCAACAATATTCCCCCGGATGTGACAAGACTCTGCTCCTCCGGTCTCTCTTATCTCTTCATTGCTAAGAACACTATCCCAGATATTGAAGCCTGTGATTCTCCCAGAGAAGGCTAATGTTTCATCAAAGCCACCACCCACACAGCAGCCATTCTTTTCTTGGCCAATCTGCAGGATTCCTCCCTCTGGAACAATGTGACCTATGGCCATCTCAACAGTGGTAGCCACCAGTTCACCATTTACCCACAAGGATGTGAGCCCTTTCTCTGAATTCCAGGTGCCGCACAGGTGAGTCCACCTTCCTAATGAAACCATTGCTTCAGCAACCAGCTTGTTCTCCTCTCCACCCACCACAAACACTATGGACTGGTAGCTGAGATACAGCTGGATCTCATATGGATTCCTTTTTGTGCCATAGGAAAACAGTATGGTTTTGTTTAATATGTCTGTGGCTTTGACCCAAATGCAGGCACTGAAAGACTCAAGCCTCAGTGGTCTCACTGGATACACGCTTCCAAAAATCTTCTTGGAACGCATTGGGAATAAAATAGCTGTTTCACAACCTAGAGTAGCAAGAAAAGATGAATATTAAAAAAAATATAAATTCATTCAAAATGATTCTGGTATTATTTTAACATAAGCATTTTAATAACTATAATTGAAAGCTGTATGCAATCCTACATTATGACCTAAGAGGCTTCAGGTGTAATCTCTGCAGAGCAAAGAAAATGAGAAAAAGGAAAGCCAGTTGTCTTATCCAATGAAACATCTAAATGAAGAGAAAGCCTGCAAATAGAAAAGCCAACTAGTCTTAACCCACAAAATAATAAAAGACATGACTACCTCCCCTTCCAATTTGCATATTTCTGTTACTGCTTAAAAAAAAAAAAAAGCTGAATCACTATCAGTTAACTTCAGACAATAATTCTATAATTTCCAATAATTCAGAGCCCAGCCTGGTTCTCTCTTTCTGCCACCACCAAGTTCCTAAAATGATAAACCTATGAAATCCAGTAGACCTAGTTTGCTCCATTTAGCCTTTAACAACATGCATTTTTCAGCAAAATTCTAGAATAGTGATGTTATTGCAGAATATATTTTAATACACCAAATGTTCTCAGATATTTACAAACTTTGTAGAGTTTTTAGAAAACTACCTTTGAAAGGCAACAATGTATAATAATGATGACTAAGTTTACTGGGCATTCGTGATGTGCCAGATACTGTTCTAATCACTTTGCATGTCATTTTAATCCTCATGCCAATCCCAAGAGATCGTCTTTTTTATTCCTGTTATACAGATGAGAAAACTTAGGCAAAAGTAACTTGTCTATGTTACTTTTATGTTATGTTGTCTATGTTACATAGCTAATAAGTAGTAATATTAGAGTTTGAATTTTTGCGGTCTGGTTGCAAAGGCCACACCCTTAACCAGCACAGGACATTGCCTCTATATTAATAGAACACCTAGATTTCTCTAGGAGGGCTAAAATTCAGATGGTGTTACTACTAATGAGCTGTGTAACTTTGGAT
This sequence comes from Aotus nancymaae, assembly GCF_030222135.1. NCBI lineage: Eukaryota > Metazoa > Chordata > Mammalia > Primates > Aotidae > Aotus > Aotus nancymaae. Next base: position 50,269,669 of record NW_026988431.1, on the reverse strand, counting down.
GAGCCTCATAATTTCTCCAGGCTTCAGTGTTATCTAAAAAAGGCCCTTCCATTCTGCTCCTAATATTCTGCAAGTCTGTAAGCAGCCAGTGTGTAGCACTTAAGAGCTGAATAGAAGAATGTTTAAAAATTCTTACTTTGTCCACATGCTTATAATTACTATTTAAGTAGTAATAGAAATTCTTAAAGAAGAGTACGTTCTTTCAAGGGGCCTGGTTGAAGAACATGTTTCTGCTAAAGAGCACTTAGGAGGAGGACTTTCAAATTTGAGGTGGAAAGCTCAGTAACTTTCCACCACTGTCCATCTCAAGGCCACTTAGTCATTTGGGAAACTGGAGATGCTGAAACAAAAACTTTTTATGTGTCTCTGGGAAAGAACAAGTGAGCTCTTCATCTATCTATCAAAATATTGAAATATCTATCTATCTCTGTGTGTGTGTATACACATATATACACATATATGTGTGTGTATGTATATACACACACATATGTAGCCCTGAGCCACTTGTAGGAACCTGACATAATTTACATATTATATTATATTAAATTATATATATCTAACATACACATACACACATATATGTATATAAATGTGTGTATATATATAAATGTGTTTTTGTATATATATATGTGTGTGTATGTATGTATGTATTTTTAAAAAAACACCTAAATTAGGGATAGATATAACAACCTAAAGAAGATTTGCCATAAGACAGCTTTGAAAAGCCAACTCCCAGAATGGTTCCAGAATAACTGGTAAAGAGACAGAACTTGCAGAAACCAAAGATCCATGTAAAAGTGTGGTAAACTATGTCAGATTCCTACAAGGGGATCAGGGCTAGGCTCTGTCCAGAAAACATTAAACAAATATGGACCTTATCCTTTAGTATTAGGCATAGTCAAATAAAATATTGACATTCAGAAAATCATGTAAAAGTAACTACAATACTAACACAAAACTGGCCCTGTCATGCTTTGATACTTTTTCACTAAATAATTTGAACTTTTGAAGATTTTTAAAAATTAATTTTTGATGAGGCACTGATTCTTTTTTCAAATGACATTGCTAGGTACATCTTTTTTTCTAGCTATGTTAATTAAAATCAAATAAAAATCATTGAACAGGAAATCACCACATCCATGGGCATTTGATATAGTCTCTATAAAGTTTCAGTAAAGTAGCGTTCAAGAGGGTGCCTTACTGCAATCTAATTAAGTGATTTCCTCTTTAAATAAGCCCAGGCAGTCAGGATTGCGTTCCAAAGCACTCCTTGATTGCATCTCAGACTCAGCTTCTCTCTAGGCTACACTGGCTATTTAAGTTCATGGATAGATGAACCACATGTTGGCTATTTTGGGTGAGCTTCTTTTGGGAACCAGTGATACCCATTTCATAAGATAGTTTCTGATACTTTAAAGAAGTATTAAGAGGCTTCTGGCTCTTAATACTTCTTTAAAGTATCAGAAACTATCTTATGAAATGGCTGTTAACTAATAGGTTTTTCTGATTATTGAAGACCAAACAAAAATTAAAGCCAGGTTCTTAGGAGGCTAACAACAGAATGGTTAGGAGCCAAGTTGGCTGGAGACCAAGAGAAGAGAAATCAAAGCATATTGGTAAAAGAATTATCGATGTAATAAGGATTAACCTTTTAAATTCAGAAATACATCGCTCTTCTGCTCTAACTAATATGCAAAGATGAAGATTAAAAAATAGAGTAATTCTTCAGTTTTTCAGGTGCATTATATGTACAATGACTTTACATTGTTTGCAAAACACAAGACATTTCATTCATTAAAATGGCTGCAGAATTCTAATTTCTCTCCTATCACATTGAGGATCTACTGTACTTTTTGATTTTATGCTTCTTCTCCTCTGATGCACTATTTGATATTTACTGATAAGCACTACTCAAATATTTTGAAAATATGGTATAATTTCTCTAACTTTAAGTGAAACATGCTTTCAAACATGCTTCTTCCCCCCCTCCCCCCATGTAGCAAAAGTTGTTTTCTTGGAAATACAGGGAAGAATTCTCAGGAAAAGTGCAAGTTATATTTTCTTACCTAGGACACTGATTTTCTAATATAATCCAAATTGATTGTCACACCACCATTTCTTAGAAGTTTTGGCATACAAAGGAGTATTGCTAGGCTCCAAGTCTTCTATTTCTTTCTTTTAACCATCTTTAGAATGTATTATTTTGGGAACTCATGTCTGTTTAGAGATTCATGGAGTGTCACATGAGACTTTGAGAAGTTGCCTCTGGTTTGAACAGTCACTCTCCTGTTTGGCCCCAGTTCTCTGAATCCCTGGGGTGGGGCTGGGATCGCCTTCACGGATTGGCCCTCACACTTGACTGTTCCACGCTGAATCTCAAACCTCACACCCTCTGACCTCCCCTGTCACTCTTATTCCACAAACCCTGGAGGCTGGGGGATCCCTGGAGAATTCCGCTGACCCTTCGGGAGATTAGATTCAGCCTCAAGTTTCTTGCTGAGAATGGGCGGAGAGGAGGGGCCGGCGGAGGGACTGGAAAACATCCCTAAACGTTAGCCTGGGCCCTGAAATAGTGCGGGAAACCAGAGCTCCTCAAAAGACAGAGCCAAGATAAAATTAGAAGACGTGAAAATCCCTAACGGAGGGAAGCTGGGCGGCGAGAGGGGTCACGATTATAACGGGCCAGTGGACCTCCTGCAGCGTCTGATCAGATCGGGTGTCAGGGGCCCTAGAAGTCTTATTTCAAGACTGTGATGGTTACCTCCACAACTTTCTTTAGAGTTCCTTAGGACTGAGGAATACTTTTTTAAAGCCGATTTTCCCGCCTTGTATGGTATGTCTGAGCTCTGTGCCGGTGCATGGAGAAATAGGTGTGTGTGTGTGTGTGTGTGTGTGTGTGTGCGCGCGCGCGCGCGCGCGCTTCCCATGAAAGCTTCCCCTAGAAAATTGCCTGGCTTGACTCGCCGTTACGCGCGCTCCCGGAACAAAGCCGCAGCGGGAGGTCCCGGCCCAGCAAGCCTCCTTACCTGCCGGCAGCGAGCTCCGGGCCGCCCAGCCCTGCACCGCGCCCAGCTCCGCTCGCGTCTGCCGCAGCTCCTCCAGCACCGCGGCCAGGGCGCGAACCGCCTCCTCTGGGAGCCGCGCCTCCGCGCTCTCCAAACGCGCCAGCCTGCGGCCCGCGTCGCGGCTCGCCTGCAGCAGCTCCTCCAGAGCACCGGCCAGCCTGGCCTCCCCTGGGGCTTCTGGCGCGCACGGCCTCGCCAGGCTGCCCGCGAGCCGGCCCAGCTCCGCCCGCAGCCTCTGCAGCTCGCCCCGCAGGACGTCGTCCGTGGCTTGCAGCATCATGCCCTCTCTCATCTGGGAGTTCTCCAGCATGATGAAGAGCTTGTCCCATTCCGAGTGCTCCTGACGGCAGTCGCACGGCGTGGCTAGAGCGCGGGATGCACACACGTTACCAGCCCGCCCAGGCCTGTCTAGGATGTGCTTTGTAAAAGCTGACCTCCCTCGGTGGTGCCAAGTTGCAGCCCGTCCCTGGCATTTCCCTTCCCTTTAAGGACACTTCCGAAAAACAGCACTTAAATGTCTCAAGAACGACAGAAATCATTCATTCAGGTATAGATTAAGTTGTATCCTATGAAATCGCCGGTTATGTAGCTCAAAACAGTCAAATATCGGCGATTTTATATGACTCAACCCATTATGTATGTTACAGAAATAACTGAAACCTCCCTCTTTCTTCAAGTGCTTCTCATTTAGGCAAAACAAACTAAAAATTTTAACTCGTCTCACCGGCTACAAAGTATATGTGTATTATTTAGACCAAGAGGTGGATATATAGTTAGGGTTAGCAGAGAAACATTAAAGTGAACTTACGGTCCTCAGTGGGATGGAGTCCATTGTCTATTTCGTTGTCCAAATTCACATACATGAGATCATAATCGTCCGAGTTTTCGGCCAACACCGCAGACCAGAGAGCACAAAACAGAATCGTAAGGAGATGCATTGCTGGAGAGACGCAAAGTTCCTTCCACAGCTGGTGGGAGGAGACTCTCAAGTGAACTGAGTTTGAGCAGAGGAGAGTGAGAGTGAGAGGCTGGAGGAGAGAGCCCTTAATAAATGCTGGGGAAAGCCTGAATGGGGATGAATGAGTAATGCTGGTGGCACTGTGGTAACGGGAGTTCCCCTGAATTAGGTGGGGGAGGGGGCTGGGTGGGAGGGCGCGGAAATGTGGAAGTTGCACAATAGTAAACCGCAAAGGTTTACACTGCAGTCAGATTAACTGCAGGAGGGTCAGAGGGGAAAGAGGAGAGAAACTGGGTTTCCACTATTCTCCTGACAATTAGCTGTTGTAACGTGAATTGATAGCAATGAAAATGAAGAAGGGGTGGTAGGGGGAGAAATTTCAGAGGATACTGAATGAATTCACCATTTCAGCATTTTCTGTGAGCTGTTCTTATTTCATAGCCCTTTATATATAGAAAACTTTCCATGTTTCCTTTGTACACTGTTTTACAGGTTGAAAATGAAAATGGTCTGATTCCAAGATAAACCAACATATTAAGAATTGTTATGGCTCTGGAAGTCAAGTCCAATCCAAGCTGTCTTGTCTTTAATCCTTCTGTAGTTGCACCTGTACTTTTATAGACACACTTTTGAAATGACAAACAACACAGTACAACTGGGTAAACCTAAATGGGGTGGGGGCCGGAAGCTGGGAAAAAAGGAATATACTTATTTAGTTACTTAGGTATGTTTTTTTCATAACTTGGTATTATGTGGACATTATATTATTCTACAAGGTGTAGAGGCAAGGATCATGTTTTAAAAGTAAACATAGAGATTTTTTGCTTTTAACAATATATACAGGTCTGTGTTCATATGATATTAATAAAAACTTAAAAGATACAGATGGGCTCCCATTAAAGTAAGGGAAATATCCAGGGGCCAAAGAGAGAGAGGAAACCAAAACCAACAATCCCATGAGCTGATGCTAGGGCTCCTCTGGAATAGGAATGAAGAGAGTTAAGGGTTATTAGTTCTATAATCACCAAATGTTGATGACCATGGGGAAGCAAAGCTTAGTTCAAAGGTGGAGAATTAGATGAGAGACTCTCATGAAAGCCAGGAACCTAGAGGGTTACATATTGTATTTCAGTAGGTACATTCTACCCTGCCCTAACACAAAAAGGTAGGAAGCAACCATGTCTCTCTTTGAACTCTACAAGGTCCCTCTGAGTTTGCAAATTTGGGCCTGACCTCAAACATGTTTGGAATTCCAATGTATACTGTCTGCCACTGTAAAAAAAAATTCACAATGATATTATGATATTTGAACATGTGAGGAAGCAAATCACTATAAATGAAAATCAGCAGAAACCAAAAAGGATTAGACACCCCTCCCCAAGAATTTAATTTATTTGAAATATCAGCCAAAGGCTAGAAAATAAATATGTTTAAAATTATTTAAGCTCTAAAGGAAGGAATTGAAAATATGAGAAAAGAATAAGACATTGTCAAAAAGAAAAAGGCAAGGTGATTTTTTAAAGAACCAAATATAACTTCTAGAATTAAAAAAAGGCAATTAAAATTTTTAAAAGCTCAAGGCATGGATTAAGTGGCAAATTAGGCAAAGCTGAGAAGAACATTAATGAACTGGAGGACAGATATAAGGAAATAATCTAAAATGTATGCTTTTATGTTCAGTAAAAGTATTCTAAAATCCTTTCATTGTTCAGGAGGATGATAAAGAAATTTACTAATTTTGCTTTGCTCAAAAAAATTTGTTACAATTTCAAGGACAACTACCAAAAGAACATAGACATCCAAATTGAAGGAGCAGGGAGAATGTTTAAAGAAAGACTTGGTCTATTTAAAAAAAAAAAAAAAAAGTACGGCCGGGCACTGTGGCTCACGCCTGTAACCCCAGCACTTTGGGAGGCCGAGGCAGGTGGATCACGAGGTCAGGAGATCAAGACCATCCTGGCTAACATGGTGAAACCCCATCTCTACTGAAAATACGAAAAATTAGCCAGGCACGGTGGCACACGCTTATAGTCCCAGCTACTCAGGAGGCTGAGGCAGGAGAATTACTTGAATCCAGGAGGTGGAGGTTGCAGTGAGCAGAGTTTGCGCCACTGCACTCCAGCCTGGGTGACAAAACAAGATTCTGTCTAAAAAAAAAAAAAAATCAGTGAAGGAGGAAAAAATAGCACAAAGAAGGTAAGTAAAAGGTACAATATTATGTCCTAAAAATAAATCAAAATATACCAATAATTACCATAAATGTTAATGAAAAATGTTTTCCAATTAAGAGACAAATATTTCTATTTGTCATATAGAAATATTTTAGGCTCGGCTCACATTCAGAATCCCAGTACTCTGGGAGGCCAGAGTGGGAGCATCACTTGAGGCCAGTAGTTTGAGATAAGCCTGATCAACATAGCAAGACCCCTGTCTGTATAAAAAATTTAAAAATTAGCCTGGTGTGGTGGTGTGCACTTGTAATCTTAGCTACTCAGGAGGCTGAGGCAGGAGGATCACTTGAGGCTGGGAGGTTGAGACTGCAGTGAGCTATGATCACGCCACTGCATTCCAGCCTGGGTGACAGAATGAGACCCTGACACACACACAGACACACACATACACACACACACACACACGAAAAAGAAAAGAAAAAGAAAGAAGGAAAGAAAGAGAAAAGAAATATTTTAAAATCCAGCTATACATCACTTACAAAAACAACACATAAAACATAAGAAAGTAGAAATTTTAAAAGTTAAAAACGTTAAATTGGAGGGGAGGAAGAGAACATACTAAGCAAGTGCTATTCCAAAAAGCTAGCATAGCAATAGTACTATCAGCAAGAAATAGACTTAGGCAAAAGAGGATAGTTCACTATGATACAAAGAAATACTTTAACAGGAAGATACCTTTGAATTATCTAGTAACATAGTTTCAAAAAATATGTACTAAAGATTGACGGAATTATAAGGAGAAATGGACAAATCCATAATCATGGAGGGAGATTTTAACATAAGTGATAAGTTCACCTATGTCATAACTTATCATTCAAATGCCAAAAGAGTCTGTCAAAGGATACAGAAACTTCAACTACATAATTTAAAGTTTGATATAATAAAATATATAGAGTACTGCCCAGATGGTTTGATGTGCAAGTTCTACCAAACATTCAAGGAACACATAATCCCACCTTATACAAACTGCTTCTGAGAATGGAGTGTGCAAGAATGTGCTAAATTCGTTTTACATGTCTGCTAAGTATGATACCAAAAAGAGACAAGGACAGTACAAGAAAGAACTGCAACCTGTCTCATCAAGAATGTAGATGCAAAAGCTCTAAATAAAGAATTAGTCAAACAAACACAGCAATATGAATAAAAATACACATTATGCAGAGCAGTGTGCCTAAAATATATTATAGCCAAGTTGAGTTTATTCCAAGGCTGCAAGATTGATTAAATGTTGGAATAGCTATTAATTTATTAGATTAACAGTTTAAAGGAGAAGAATCATCATATCAACAGATGAGAAAAATGTTTGATAAAATTCAACACTCAAAATAATCAAACTAGAAAGCAGACAGGAACTTACTTCAACTGAAAAAGTATAAATACCAAAACCGATAGAAACAGATACATATGTAATTGTAAATCCTTGGAAACATACTTTTTAAAAACAGGAATAACACAAGGATATCCATGGACAGTACTCTATTCATTAAAATGTGTACTGGAAGTCCCTGCCTGTGAAGCAGGACATAAGGACATAAGGAGAAGGGACGTAAGGATTAGGATGGAAAGAAACAAAGTTATTATTATTTATTGTGAGTGGATCATCTACATACAGAAAATCCAAGAGACTCGGAAGACATTATTAATAAGAACTGTACAAATTTTATTGGATATAAGATCAACATACAAAAATCTATGCTTTCTAAATACCAGTAGGTAAATTGAAAATGCCTTTGAAAATAAAAAAGTTTTCATTTACATTAGCAAGAATAGCTATGGGATACCCAAGCAACAATTTAACAAAAGACACATAAGACACAGATAATTGTAACACCTTATTTAAAGGCATAAAAAGATCTACATAAATGGAAAGATAAATTATCTCCTGAAATTAGAAGACTCAGTTTTACAAAAATGTCAGTTATGCCAAATTAGTCTATATGTTCAACATGAAAAAAAAAATCCCAGTCTGGTTTTTCAAGGTTGTTAACAGACTGATACTAAAGTTTGTATACAGTAGCCAAGAAGAGTTTGAAGAAGTAGGAGGTGAGGAAATATGCCCTATGAGATACAATGATTTATTATAACATTATTGTAATTAAGAAAATGTAGACCTGATGAAGAGATGGTTAAATGCACAGAAACAGACCCACACACATATGGAAAACCTAATATATGAAAGAGGTGTTGCAAATCAGAAGAGTAACAATTGACTACTCAATAGATGATGCTGAAAAAGTTATTTTATATAAAGAAAAATATAATGAAACTTCTTCCTTATGTGTACAAAAGTCAATTCCAGATGGACTAAAGACAACTACAAGAAAACAAAACTGTAATGCCTTCAAGAGAAAATATAGGAGAATATTTTTATGAACCTGGAATACAGAAAAATTTCTAACAAAAAACCTAAACGATGAAGTAAAAAAATGAAAAAAAGTTGACTATATTAAGGCTATACTTTACAATAAATAAATAAACAATTCATTCAATAGTTCTGAATAATTTTAAGGAACTGATAAACATTAATAAGAAAAAATGCCAACATCCCAATAGAATATAGGCAAAGTATGTGAATGGCCAAATCACAAGAGAGGAAATCACCTATAAATATATGAAAAGGGTGCTCAGACTTACAAGTAATTGGGAAATGAAAATTAAAGCAAAAATATTAGATACATCCCATCAAACATTAGCAAACACCAATGTCTGTCACAACCAAATGTCGGCAAGGATGTGGACCAACAGAAACACTCATGCTGCTGGTGGGAGTAGATTGTCATAATCTTGGTGGTAGGAAGAATAATGGTCCTCCAAAGATGTCTATGTTGGCCGGGTGCAGTGGTTCAAGCCTGTAATCCCAGCACTTTGGGAGGCCGAGGAGGGTGGATCACGAGGTCAAGAGATCGAGACCATCCTGGTCAACATGGTGAAACCCCGTCTCTACTAAAAATACAAAAAATTAGCTGGGCATGGTGGCGCGTGCCTGTAATCCCAGCTACTCGGGAGGCCGAGGCAGGAGAATTGCCTGAACCCAGGAGGTGGAGGTTGCGGTGAGCCGAGATCGTGCCATTGCACTCCAGCCTGGGTAACAAGAGCGAAACTCTGTCTCAAAAAAAAAAAAAAAAAAGAAAAGAAAAAAAAAAAAGAAAAGATGTCCATGTTCTTTCTAGTACCCAGAACCTATGAATATGTTATGTAATATGCATTTCAGATAGAATTAAGGTTGCTAAATAAGATAGGGAGATAATCCTAGATTATTCAGATAAACCCAATATAATCATGAGGGTCCTTAAAAGTGGAAAAGGGAGGCAGAAGAGAGAATCACAAGGAGAGATGTGATGAAGAAACAGGGATCAGAGAGATGCCATGTTGCTGGCTGTGAAGATGGAGAAAGGGGCCACAAACCAAGAAATGCAGGCAGCCTCTAAAAGCTGGATATATCAGTCTGTTTTCACACTGCTATAAGGATACTACCTGAGACTGGGTAATTTATGAATAAAAGAGGTTTAATTGACTCACAGTTCCACATGATTGCAGAGGCCTCAGGAAACTTACAATTCTGATGGAAGGCGAAGGACAAACCAGGAGAGAAAGGAGAGCACAGGGGAAATGGCCACTTTTCACCTATCAGATCTCATGAGACCTCCCTCACTATAACGAAAACAGCATAAATAAAACCACTCTTACGATCCAGTCACCTCCCACCAGATCCCTCCCTCGATATGTGAGGATTATAATTCAAGACGCAATCTGGGTGGGGACACAGGGCCAAACCATGTCACTGGTTAAGTCAAGGAAACAAATTCTCTCCTAGAGCCTCCAGGAAGGAACCCAGCCCTGGGCACACATTGATTTTAACTTAGGGTGATGTATGTCAGACTTCTGAACTACAGAAATATAAGGTAATAAATCTGTGGTATTTTAGGCCACTAATTTTGAGATAATTCCTTATGACAGCTATAGAAAATGAATACAATTGCTCCACAAAGAAATTTTTGAACATCTACAAACTTAACTCCAAGGAACATACCCAGTGCTTTGCCACTTACTATGTGGTCCAGGGGCTATCAGTGTCACCTGAGAGCTTGTTAGAAATTCAGATTCCCAAACCCTACCTTCAACCTGTTGAATCAACATCTGAGTTTTTGTTTTCGTTTTTGTTTTTTTAAGACGGAGTTTCGCTCGTTACCCAGGCTGGCGTGCAATGGCGCGATCTTGGCTCACCGCAACCTCCACCTCCTGGGTTCAAGCAATTTTCCTGCCTCAGCCTCCCGAGTAGCTGGGACTACAGGTGCGCCACCATGCCCAGCTAATTTTTTGTATTTTTAGTAGAGACGGGGTTTCACCATGTTGACCAGGATGGTCTCGATCTCTTGACCTCGTGATCCACCCTCCTCGGCCTCCCAAAGTGCTGGGATTATAGGCGTGTGCTACCGCGCCCGGCCAACATCTGAGTTTTAAAAGATGCCCAGGTGATTACTAAGTACATTAGACTCAGAAGCACTACCTTATGAAATAACTCTCATTTTTGCACAGAGACAGTTATTTCAGCACTATTGACTAAAGCAACAAATAATAACAACATAATATATTTCAATCATAAAATGTGTGAATAAGTTGTTGCATATTTATACACTGGAATAACACATAGCTGTGAGAATAAATGAAGAAGAGCTTCTTGGAGGTTTAACTTCAACAAAATGTTGCATAGGAAAAAATATGTTGCAAAGGGATATGTACAGTATGATGTTATTCATAGACAATTTTAAAGCACCCAAAACAACACTATAAAATGTTTATTGATACATACACATGTAATTAAAGTGTAAAAATATGTATGGAGATCATAAATACTACCTTTAGGATGATGGTTGTTTCTGGGGAGAAAAGGAAACAAATGGGATGAAAAGCGATTATGACGTAAGGTTAAGTTTGGACAAATCTGGTTGGTAGGTGCACCAGTGCTTCTTATGTTATTGCCTACATTTGTTTGATGACTTAAACTATTTCATAATTTAAAAGAATGTATTATTTAATTATAATGGAATTTATAAGATTTCTGCAAAAGTTCTGCATTCGTTTTTGTATTATTTCATTGAAATTCAAGTCAGCTGAAAATGACTAATCTGGGGTTTTCCCCTTCAAGGCTCCCAGGGCCTTTAGTGAGTTTGTACCAAAATGCCACACACCAGTTTCCTGTTTTAGGTTGCAACTACAGTCCCTTTTAACGTTACCATCAGTATCCTCTTGTAACTAAGTTCTATGATCTAATGTGGGCGGTACAAATTGGGTATTGCATTAAAAATTCCTGATCTTTTAAGGAGATGCTAATAGTAAAATAAGCAGAAAACAACACAAATTGTTGAAAATTATTTTATTGAAAATAAATACTGATGAACACAACCTTTTTAAAGAAAACTCTAAATATTTCCAACCACTTGTATTCTGGGGCACATGATAAAACCTGTTTTAGACTTATTCTATGAACTATATGTGGAAAAAAACAATTCTCATTTTTTATTGTCTCCCAAATTCATTCAGTTTTATTAGAATCATGCTTTCATTAAATTTAGATATTGATATTCTGAAAATTCTGGCCTTCTTTCTTTAATAATCATATCTAAATTGTCTTTTATTTATAGGCATGTTCCTACCATTTAATGAAGGTCTATATATCTGTAATTCCTACTTATTTGATTCTTTCTGTGTTTGGCTTCTACATACAAAGCCAAATTTAAAGTAAAAGTAAATAGAGTCAAGAAAATTCTCGTTCAAAAAATCCCTAGAAACCAACTCCCCTGAGACATTTATGTACTTGAGAGGATTTTGAGAGAAAAAAAATCCATACCATCAAGTGATAAGTAGATGTTGCTTGTATGTTGTTTGCTGCTAAGTTCCTATAGTTCATGTAGTGTTTTTCTTGAGGTTTTGCCATTTTAAATCTAGTTGTCTATACATGTCTTTGAGGAAATCATGTGTGACAAACCAGTTGAGGCTAAACTTCCCTTGAAATAGTGCAGAAATTGGGGATTTAAATTTGCATTACTACTTCCTATACTAAAAATAAGGCATAGCTTCTGTATGTGAGTTGTCTAAATTATGCTTCTGTATCTTTCAGGAATGTGAATTCATTCCTCTTCACTTTTCTTGTAGTTCAGTTTCATCTAGGTCCATGATTATAGCACTGCTTAGTTTTCATTTAAACATTACACAAATTTTGCTTCTCATCAGGAATTCTTTAGCAGAACTGTTTCCTTCTCAAGGGTGTGGTCTGATTACTGTCAAAGTTCCTCTATCCCCATGGTGCATTACTCAGGAAAATTTTTTATTAGTTAATGGTACTGATCATATCATAAAATATTTCCTTTTATAGAATCAGATTAAATCACATTTTAATCTCAGAATAAGTTACCATGTTATTTTTAGTAGAAGATTTGGCCATTAGTCTGTGCTATTTAATGTGTAAGTGTAAATGTTATTGCACTGGAAATAATGTTATTTCTGTTGCTTATGGCCTGATAAAGTCATCATTCCCCTTGTTGTTCCCTGAACAGGTAACACCGTGTTGTTGAGAGTGTTACCTGCTGTGTATGAAAAGCAGCCTCAGCCAATTAATAGACACCTGACAGAACTCTTGGCTTTAATGTCTCAGCTGGAACAGTCAGAACAGTACCATCTACTACGGCTTCTGCATGTAGCAGCAAAGAAAAAACAACGGGAGGTAAAAATTGTACATGTCATGGTACACACAACTAAGCATGTTTTTTTTGTGTGTGTGAACAGCATATGTGCTTAGGAGTTCCTGTCTCAAACATCTATATATGTCAATTTTAAAGTGAAAACCCTCATCTACTTATTACACTTGTATAATGAAAAATTGGCTCATGAAATTATGGCAGCTAAGAAATCCCATCTGTCATGTATAAGCAAGATGCCAAGGAAAACCAGTGGCAGTTTCAGTTCAAGTCTGAAAGCCTGAGAACTGGAGAGCTGATTGCATAAGTTACAGTCTGAGGACAGGAGAAGACCAATGTTCCAGCTCACAAAATCAGGCAGAGAAAGTAAATTCTACCTTCTTTCACCTATTTGTTCTATTCAGGCCCTCAGTTAATTGGATGAGGCCTATCCACATTGCAGATGCAGTCTGCTTTATTCAGTCTACCCACTGAAATGCTAATCTCATCTGAAATCACTCTCACAGACACACCCAGAAATAATGTTTACTCAAATATCTGGGTGCCCCATGATCCAGTCAAGTTAACACATAAAATTAACCAACACAGGTCGGGCATGGTGGCTCATACCTGTAATTTCAACGCTTTGGGAAGCTGAGGTGGGTGGATCACTTGAGGCCAGTACTTTGAGGCCATCCTGGGCAACATGGTGAAACTCTGTGTGTACAAAAAATTACAAAAATTAGCAGGGCATGGTGGAGTGCACCTGTAGTCACAGCTACTCAAGAGGCCGAGGTGGGAGAATCACCTGAGCCAGGGAAGTTGAGGCTGCAGTGAGCCATGATCATGCCACTGCACTCCAGCCTGAGTGACAGAGTGAGACCCTGTCTCAAAAAAAAAAAAAAAAAATCATCATACAGATACAGTAAGGAAAAGCAACAAATGTGCTGGGTGTGGTGGCTCATGCCTGTAATCCCAGCACTTTGGGAGGCCCACGTGGGTGGGTCACGAGGTCAGGAGTTTAAGACCAGCCTGGCCAAGATGGTGAAACCCCACCTCTACTAAAAATACAAAAATTAGCCAGGCATGGTGGCAGGAGCCTGTAATCCCAGCTCTTTGGGAGGCTGAGGAAGGAGAATTGCTTCTGCAACCCAGGCAGCAGAAGTTGCAGTGAGCTGAGATTGAGCTACTACACTCCAGCCTGGGTGACAGAGTGAGACTCTGTACTATAAATAAATAAATAGAAAAGCAACAAATGTGCAAATCTGTAGTTATTGTAGTGTGGCATTAAAGAAAGTTTAATGTGGCTGTGCAGTCCTAGGAACTGTAGTTTCTCAGGTAAGACCAAGAAAAGACCTACACTTAATCCTATTTGTGAATTAATCATCCTATAGTGAGAGCAAAGACTCATTCTCTAGATAGCAAATAAGTTGTCATTCTTTGGATTCAAGTAGAAGACTGTAACAATTAGGATGTTTATGATTATCAGTAATAGAACACCCAAACCAGAATAGTTTCATCAGTGAAAGGAATTTATAGCTAATGTGATGGGAAAAAATTCAGATGAGGTGTGATTCAAAAATAATGTGAACAAACAATTTTTCTATTTTGATTTCTCAGATTTGACTTCTAGGCTTCCATTTTCCACAGGCTTTCTCCTTGTCATCTCCAATAGGTGCTCGGGGTTCTCTTGGCACTTTGCTTCTCCTACATCTATCACTGCCACCAACATCCAACAAAAGTCTTGATATTCTCTCTGTTTAGGGCACATGCTGTACTCCTAGTGCTTCTCCTGAACTGGAGGATACACAGACAGAAACTAGAAGCTGCCAGGAAGAGGGAATTAGAAATGGATTCTAGAGGGAACCAATGTATTAGTCCGTTTTCATGCTGCTGATAAAGACATACCCAAGACTGGTAAGAAAAAGAGGTCTAATTCAACTTACAGTTCCACATGGCTGGGGAGGCCTCAGAATCATGGCAGGAGGCAAAAGGCACTTCTTACATGGGGGCAGCAAGAGAAAATAAGGAAGATACAAAAGCAGAAACCCCTGATAAAATCATCAGATCTCATGAGACTTATTCACTACCATGAGAACAGTATTGGAGACCCACCCCCATAATTCAAATTATCTCCCAATGTGTCCCTCCCATAACATGTGGGATGTGGAAATACAATTCAGGATGAGATTTTGGTGGGGACACAGAGTCAAAGTATAACATTACACCCCTGGCCCGTCCAAATCTCATGTCCTCACATTTCAAAACCAATCACGCCTTCCCAGCAGTACCCCAAAGTCTTAACTCATTTCAGCATTAACTCAAAGGTCCACAGTCCAAAGTCTTATCTGAGATAACGTAAGTCCCTTCTGCCTATGAGCCTGTAAAATCAAAAGCAAGTTAGTTACTTCCTAGATACAATGGGAGTACAGGCATTGGGTAAATGCAGCTGTTCTAAATGGGAGAAATTGGCCAAACCAGGGGCTACAGGTCCCACACAAGTCCGAAATCCAGCAGGGCAGTCACATATTAAAGCTCCAAAATGATCTCCATTGAATCCATGTCTCACATCTGAGTCACACCGATGCAAGGGTTCCCATGGTCTTGGGCAGTTCTGCTCCTGTGACTCTTCAGGGTACAGCATCCCTCTTGGCTGCTTTCACAGGCTGGGCTTTACTGTGTGGGGGCTCTGACCCAACATTTCCTTTCTGCACTGCTCTAGCAGAGGTTCTTCATGAGACCCCCATCCCTGCAGCAAACTTTTCTCTGGACATCCAGGCATTTCCATATAGTCTCTGAAATCTAGACGGGGGTTCCCAAACCTCAATTCTTGACTTCTGTGCACTCAACACCACATGGAAATTGTCAAGGCTTGGGGTTTACACCCTCTGAAGCCACGGCCAGAACTGTACATTAGCCCCTTTTCAGTCATAGCTAGAGTGTCTGGAACACAGGGCACCAAGTCCCTGAGCCACACACAGCCCAGGGACCCTGGGCCTTGCCCACGAAACCATTTTTTCCTCCTAGGTCTCTCGGTCTATGATGGGAGGGGCTACCATGAAACCCTCTGACATTCCCTGGAGATATTTTCCACATTGTCTTGGGGATTAACATTTGACTTCAATACTTAACGCAAATTTCTGTAGTCTACTTGAATTTCTCCTCAGAAAATAGGTTTTTCTTTTCTATCACATTGTCAGGATGCAAATTTTCCAAACTTTTATGCTCTGCTTCCCTTATAAAACTGGATGCCATTAATAGCACCCAAGTCACCTCTTGAATGCTTTGCTGCTTAGAAATTTCTTCACCAGACACCCCAAATCATCTCTCTCAAGTTCAAAGTTCCAGAAATTGCTAAGACAGGGGCAAAATGCTGTCAGTCTCTTTGCTAAAACATAACAAGAGTGGCCTTTGCTCTAGTTTCCAACAAGTTCATCTCCATCTGAGACCACCTCAGCCTGGATCTTATTGTTTATGTTGCTATCAGGGTTTTGGTGAAAGCCATTCAATAAGTCTCTAAGAAGTTTCAAATTTTCCCACATATTCCTGTTTCTTCTGAGCCCTCCAAATTGTTCCAACCTCTGCCAGTTACCCAGTTCCAAAGCAATTTCCACATTTTTGGGTATCTTTTCAACAACAGCCCACTCCACTGGTACCAATTTACTGTATTAGTCCATTTTCATGCTGCTGATAAAGACATACCCAAGACTGGGAAGAAAAAGAGGTTTAATTGGACTTACAATTCCACATGGCTGGGGAGGCCTCAGAATCATGGCGGGAGGCAAAAGGCACTTCTTACATGGTGGCGAGAAAATGAGGAATTTGCAAAAGCAGAAACCCCTGATAAAACCATCAGATCTCATGAGACTTATTCTCTACCATGAGAATAGTATGGGGAAAACTGCCCCCCTTCTTCAAATTATTTCCCACCAGGTCCTTCTGACAACATGTGGGAACTATGGGAATACAATTTAAGATGAGATTTTGGTGAGAACACAGAGCCAAACCATATCAACCAACATGTGTGCACAGTGAATATTAATGGTTAGCCCAAGGTTATTTAATTATGGTTGCCCCATTTATTTTCTTCTTTCTTTTTTTTTAAGATGAAGTCTCACTCTATCACCCAGGCTGGAGTGCAGTGGCACCATCTCAGCTCACTGCAACCTCTGCCTCCCAGGTTCAAGCAATTCTCTGCCTCAGCCTCCTGAGTGTATGGGATTACAGGCACGCACCACCACACCCAGATAATTTTTGTATTTTTTTTTTCAGTAGAGACAGGGTTTCACCATCTTGGTCAGGCTGGTCTTGAACTTCTGATCTCATGATCTATCTGCCTCAGCTTCCCAAAGTGCTGGGATCACAGGCGTGAGCCACCGCGCCTGGCCTGCCCCATTTCTTTTTAATGTCACTATTCACCAGTTGAAAAAAAAAATCAATCAATACTAAAGTGAACACTGGAACATTTGTATTCAACATCCAAATTATTCAAAGAAAAGCAAGAAAGAATAGTTATATGCATAATTAGCCACAATAGACTGCAAGGCCCTTTGACAAGAAATGATTTATTTTTTCCTTTGTATCTTAGACTTTTCCATAGTACCTGATAGAGCTCAATAAACATTCATAGAACCAAACTGAGAACTAACATAGAACCAAATTAAACAAGGTGATAAATGCTTTGCAAATGGTATAAACAGAGAGAGGGGATGATAAATTCTACTTTACGAGGGAATAGATGCCATGAAGCTCCACAAAGGGAGTGACGTCAGGGTCATACCATGAAGAATGCATACTTTTATGCAGATGATTCAGAGCTAGGAATCTTGGATATGGGAAAGCAGGATTCACAGGAAGCTTCAGGAAATGAGACCAACAAGGATGACCAATGCCTGAGCCTTACTCCCGGGGATTTTGGTTCAGTAGGTTCAGTAGACACAACTGGGGACCCCAACTGTGTCTTTATTACAAGTACCCATATGGTGCTGCTGCTGTTGCTTTGAGGGACCACACATTGAGTAGCAAGGCTAGAGCTCAGGCAGAGGACTGGGAACTTCTCTGTTACAGTATGCACTGTCCCTTTTGCCCATAGAACAATATGTCATTATTTTTGCATGACTGTTTCTTTCAGCGCACTGTAAATTCCTTGAGGTACATGGGACTCTTATCTACATATTCATATGCACTCCCTAGTGTAGTGCTGGCTTACATAGTAGGATTTGAATAAAAAGTTACTGAATTAAGAAATGAATAAATTTAATTTAACAAGAGACAAAAAGACCGAAGACATGAAGAAAAAGGAAAAGTCGTGCTGTGTCCTCCAAAGGAGAAAAAGTGGCTCAACAGGGTCAAGGTCTAGAGAAGTAAAGAATACAAGAGACAGGCATTGACCTTGGATTTGGCAACTGGGGCTCACCAGTTGTATCTTTTTTATAAAAGGCAGCATCTGTGAGGCAGGGTGGGGGGAGTTAGTCATTTATTGTGAATTGCATATGGAAGGGAAGGTTAGGAAAGGACCATGTGAGTATGGACTGCCAATTCAGAAATTTCAGAAGAAACAAGAAGGGTTAAAGACACAGTAAGAAAAAAGGGATTGAAGATGTGAGAGGAAATAGGAGACAGAACAAGGTGCTGAAGGAAGATGTGGAATGTATTCCAGAGCACAAGTGGGAGAACCAATTTTGGAAAGGATTGAGGACAGAAAGGATGAGCAAAGGTACAGTAGTTTGGGGTGAAGAATGGAGTTGAAGAATTATTGGATCACCTAGAGCAGAGGCCCCCAACTGGAGAAATAACTGGGCAGCTTCCACTTCCACTTCCACTGTAGAGAAGGCTACAAGAGAAGGCATTTTCTCGGTGCTGGTCCCAGCAGGCAGGGGAGCTTGGACAATGGCACTAATAGTGACTGAACTCATACCATGTACCAGGCACTATGTAGGTATATCACAGACGTCGCATTTATTTCCTACAACAAGCTTTTTATTTTAGAAATAGAGAAGCTAAAGTTTGGAGAGGTTAATAAGAACAGTGGTGGTACCAAAGGGTGACCTGGTGGGTGAGGTGGCTTTTCACATGCACTTCATCTTCATCAGCCTTTCAACTTCCGTGTCCCCCAGTGACCATCAGAGTCATACTACCTTCCCTAAAGCTATCCTACAGAGACAATCTGGGCTTCACACTAGCTAGGTCACTTTCCCAAAGCCAGACAGATCAGGCCAAGCAGCAATACAAACCCAGTCTAATTCCAACCAATGAAATCTTTTGACCTCAACACACTAAAGAATCAAGACTGTAAGGCTCTGGCTTGTGAAGCAAATGAGAATTCCAGAAGACATAGGAGAAGGTATGGGAGAGAGGGCAGTTTGAGGGTGGACTAGACAAGAGAAGGAGAGTAAACAAAATGAGGAGAGAGTGAACTCACATTGTGCTAGGTACTGTGGGTGCTGAGTATGGATCCCAGAACAAAGAGGCCAGGGTTTAGGGAGCACCTACAGTGATGTGGATGGACCCAACCTGTGCCAGGATTCTCCCTGGGGGGAAGAAGTTGTAATGGGGGGATTGCTGAGTCCTGTCTCCTGTCAGCCCTACCTTCATGGTAAAGCATCCCCTCCACTTGCCTCCCTCAGCTCTTCATGCTCTGTTGCTGCTGCCAGCACTCCTAGAACTAGAGTGCACCCTTGATTTCAAGGGGTCTGTCACCACAGGTGGAACAATACAGAAACCGCCTGATTCACCTTCTCTCTCACCTCTTCCTTAATTAGACAGTGGGCAAGGGGGATAGAAGGAAATGTGGAGAAACAGAAAGGGTTCACTGAGAAGGGAAAGGGAAATAAGTGGTGACAATCAGAAATACCAAGGCTTTCAAGTTAAGCCTAATTCATTTCAGGTGAAATAGGAAGCTAAATAAGGAGGTTCTGACCTTGTGAAATTGGAATTCAAGTAGAGCTTCTGTGTCTGCGTTAAAGCATTCCTGATACTCTGTAACTTGGAGGTAAACTGAGTGGGCTCTCTAGGGAGGGCAATGTGTGGGAATGCTTCATGCATCTAGACCAGCAGTAAGAAGAAAGCATGTGAAGGACCTGCTCAGGCCGTTTATGGTACAATGGGAACTTCCACAAGGGCACTAGACTGAGAAGGAAGAGGAGAGGAGCTGAGGGAGGCTTTTTAAGGAAATAACAGTTCATCTGAGGTCTCAAGAATGATCAGGAGTTACTCAAGCAAAATAGGGGCAACAAGAATTCCGGGAAGAGCAAATCACATGAGTAAAATCCCAGATGAAAAAGAAAATTTAGCAAGTTAAGAACTTAAAAAAAAAAATTCATCATAGTTGATGTGTGATACGTAGTGGGGTCTGGACTGGGGGAAGGTGGACCAAGTGGTCAAGGAACTGAGTGTGGGAAGATGGATAGGAGTCAGATTGAAAACAAGGGCAAGTGACTGCAGGGTTTTAAGGCAGGAAAAAACACCATTGTGACTAAAGCTGAAAAGAGATTGGATGGGCAAGACTGAAGGCACGGAGACTTTTTAGGAAAAACTGATGTGTGGGATGCCTGAGTCAGTGATCTCAGCTCCATGTCCCCCTGAGAGAGGCCTTCGCTGATGCTTAGCCTAAATTAGGGCCCTGGGACAGTCTCTCACAGAGCCCTACATTTTCTCTATATGGGATTTATTAAAATTTATAATTATTCATTTCTGATGTGATTATGACTTTTGCTGAATGTCTCCTTTACTAAACAGTAAATTATTCCATGAAGGCAGGAATCTTGTCAGACTTATTGTTATCCCTATCAATCACCTATAGCTTGCAAATAGGAAGAACTCAACAAGTGTGAATGAGTGAATGAATGGATGAATATAAAGAGAAGGGAATGGACAGATCTGTGGGATTCTTGGGTACTGGACACAATAGGACTTGGTAATTGCTTGGATAATGGTGGCTGGTAAGGGAGAAACAGTTTCTAGTTTGAGTGGCCAGGTGGATAGTGATGTCATTTATAGGGAAAGGAGGCACTTGGGGCCAGAGGGGTGGTGGGAGAGAGAAGCAGGTTTTTGGCAGGGGGTGGATTATGAGTTCAGCTTTGGGAAGATGGTGCTGTGATCAGATTTGGTTTTAATACTGGAAGCTACATTTAATGTTTTCCCTACCCAAAAAATGACAAATCAATAAAGTAAATCAAACACAAACAAAGAAATAAACAAAGCAGAAATATGGATGGGCAAATCTGTTTCATCTGTTTCGCCTTTATTGTTCAGTTTCCCACAGGTTTCCCTTTATAATTCTTCACTTTAGCAGACAAAACAATTCATTAAAATATCAGTATGTGACATACTAACATAGTGTCTTTATTCCACAAAAGAGTTCCATTTTCTAGGATAAATTTCACCTTTACATTCATAAGAATCAAGAAAATATATTAAGATAATGAGACTATGATATAAATCATTTTTGCTTTAATAATTTTATCTTATTATATTTTTGTGATCAAAATGGAAAATTGAAGAAAATGTGAGATCTTTTCTGCTTTCTTATTTTTATTTATTAAACATTTCTAAACTGAATTTCTCCATTTTGAAGGCTTTGATTAAAGTCAACAAGGATCTCCCCCCTACTTAAATTGTCCTTTAAACTGCAGCTTTCATGGTGATTGGAGGAAGTATAGCATTCCCAATAAGGAAATAACACATCAAAACTTGATTTATGAATAGTAACACTGAAGCATTACTTTAAACTTCACTTTTCAATAGCAAGGCACAGATCAAAAGCAAAAGAAACTAAAGGCTATGAAGATTTTATTATAAATTTTAAATTCTAAACTTGGGAGATTTGCTTGAATACCAATGAGGGAAATAATCCCAGAATGTGTTGAGTTCAGGTTTTATACAAAAAAGTTTGCTTTCAAAATTAATTCTGATTTAATTAACTTTTCTCTTTCTTTCCTCCTCCTCCTCTCCTCTCTCTTTATAGGCAGTTCAGAAGTGTATTCCCTTCCTAATTGGGCATTTGAAGGATTCAACCCATAATGACATCATCCTAAACATCCTCATAGAGGTCGCAAGCTATGAGCCAGTGGCTTTGAACAGTTTTCTTCCAATGCTAAAGGAGATTGGTGAGAGATTCCCCTACCTCATCGGACAGATGGCAAGGATTTATGGAGCTGTTGGGCATGTGGATGAAGTAAGTTTAACTTTTTTCTCTCCATTCCCCTGAATTGCACTGGTACTTAAACCAACCTATTTAATCCATTGGAGCTCTATGACCTACAAATTTGTCCTGGGAATTCTGGGAGTTCCAATTTCTCTTTCAATCCCTTTACATGGACAATGGCCTCTGAGTCAAGTAGCAGGGTTATAGGGAAGACTTAGGAAGTGAGTCTTTTATTGTTGCTGTGTCACCTGAAGAAGGAGGGTTAAAATGGAGAGAGCACTGAGAGATTCGAGACCACTTTGCAGTAACAACAACTAATAAAACAGCTGTAGGCCGGGCGCGGTGGCTCACGCCTGTAATCCCAGCACTTTGGGAGGCCGAGGAGGGTGGATCACGAGGTCAAGAGATCGAGACCATCCTGGTCAACATGGTGAAACCCCATCTCTACTAAAAATACAAAAAATTAGCTGGGCATGGTGGCGCATGCCTGTGATCCCAGCTACTCAGGAGGCTGAGGCAGGAGAATTGCCTGAACCCAGGAGGCGGAGGTTGTGGTGAGCTGAGATCGTGCCATTGCATTCCAGCCTCGGTAACAAGAGCAAAACTCCATCTCAAAAAAAAAAACAGCTGTATCTGATTTCAGGTTGCAATTTCTCTTAACGCAGGAGACCATCAGTAAGCAAAGAATTAGATTTAATAGACTTCCCTCTAATGAGAGTCCATAGCTATCATATCAATGAGTGCCTGGGCTCAGAATGTTTTCAGTCCTCTGAATGATGTTATTTGGGAGAGTGAAATAAACATTTATGGATGTTTAAAGGTACTAGCCTAAATATTTGCATACTGATATCTTTCAGTAGGGACAACAGGATGCCATCAGAGTTTATGGGGATTAAGCAATTAGGAAAGTTTTCAGAGATTCATGTTCCAATGACATGAATATCTCTCTTTTGACTTTATGTTGGGATCTAGGATTTTTATATTTTAAAATAAAAACAAATCTATAATTGACTGAGAGCTTTTCCTTTAACCTACTTTCCTTTAACCTACTTACATATAAAATAATTAACCATTAGATAAATATAAAATTGTCCAACTTTTAAAAGAAATTTCATAGTTCATTGAATTCAATCCCTTGATTCTGCATAGGATAAAATTAAAAAACAGAAAAGTTATGTGACTTACCCAAACTCAGACTGGGTTGGTAATCCAGCTACAATTAGATCTTTGGTATTTTCGGCATCCATTTTTGAATTTTGTCTTAAAATGCATCTTTGGTGCTTTTTGATTATATTTCTTCTGAGATTATGGTGAGCCCCTTGAGTCCTGCCTGGCTTCCTCCTGGTCGAGGCTCTGTCTCCTCTGGCTTCCCAGAAGAGGGTGGGAGAATGGAGTTCCCAAGCTTGCACTTGTCAACATGAGGATGGATCTTGAAAGGGTATTTCTTTGGTGCAGATGTACTCTTAGTATAATCCCTTTCTGTCCACTGCTGTTGGGAATGCCTCGCCACAGTCTGCCTCCTGGCAGTGCTTTCCCCTGCCTGTCACCTTTTCTGCCAGAAGAACCCACTGGTATGTGTGAGTGTTATTAGGCTGACTTCACCTGACAGCTGTTTAACTGAATCTGCTGACCTTGCGGATCTTTGCAAGGACCAAAAAAGTTCAACCTCTGAGGTGTGAAGCCCTGGAATCATCACAAATGATTCATTAATGTATAGTAATGCACATTGGCATTGACTAAACTCCCATGGAAAAATGTAATCTGTGAAAAAGAAAAATAGTAGCCACATGCAATCTGACCACATGCAATTATATCACTATCAGTTTGTCTGAACTAAGGTTGTTTCCATCTATTTTTTCACTGCTATAAAGAAATACCTAAGACTGGGTAATTTATAAAGAAAAGAGGTTTAATTGGCCTGCACTTTCAAAGGCTGCAACAGGAAGCATGACACTGGCATCTGCTCAGCTTCTGAGGAGGCCTCAGGAAAACCTACAGTCATGGTGGAAGGCAAACGGGAAGCAGGTACCTCATGGCCAGAGCGGGAGGAGGAGAGGTGGGGAGGTCTACACCAGATCTCATGAGCACTCACTCACTATCATGAGAGCAGCAGCACAGGGGACATCCGCCCCGTGATCCAGTCACCTCCCACCAGGCCCCACCTCCAACACTGAGGATCACAGTTCAACATAAGATTTGGATGGCAACACAGATCCCAGTCACATCAAAGGCTAACCCGAAAGAGAACAGTTCATTTGGTGACATATATGTGACTCTCAGTGGATACCAGGAGAAGGAAAGGTAGATCCAAATAGCCTGATGAATAAATTATTTCAGAATTTATATTTGTTTGCTTTTTTCCCCAAAAGAAACAACTCATTCTGGTGGTTCTGATTCACCACCTACCCCGGACTCACAGCAGAGAACAATTGTAGATCAGATAATTACTAGGTATATCTAGATATATCTAGATATTAGGATTATGTGAGGAGCTTTTAAATAATGTCCTTGGGCCCCACAGAATTCCTACTAAGTTATAATTTCCTTAGTATTTAGTAACAGAGAATATTTGAAGTGTTTTCTTTCTAGATTTAGAATCAGGCCTTGCCCATCACCCATGCTGCTCTCTTCCATCAAGCCATTGTTAATCAATTTGATAATTTTCTAGACTATTGATATAGCAGCTTAGAGTAGGCTTGGCTAAGAGTTACACAAAAATCCAAAACCACAGTAACTTAAACAAAGATAGATATCTGATTCTCTTACACATAAAGAAGTCTAGAAGGCAATCTCCCTAGAGTGCCATGTTTCAGAGACCCAGGCTCCTTCTACCCTATTGCTCTACCATTCCTGAGCACACCAGAAAGCATATAGCTTCTGTCTCATGGTCCAAGATGACACTGTCTCCACCCATTACAACAATCTTTCAGCCAGCAGGAAGGGGGAAGTGGAGAAGGAATCTTCCAGGCCATCAAACACAACCTTTTGTTTACAACCCATTTGCTAAATAGCATAAACCTGAATATGACCATATGTAGCTGCAAGGCAGACTGGAACATGTCTCCTGGATTTGGGCGTGGCCACATGCTGAGTTAAACAGGGGACAAAGGCAGAAAAAGTGATGTTGCTGCTGCAGCTGGTCATTTATTTCACGTCTGTGGATCTGTTTTCTCTCCTCAAAAATTAATGGCTTTATACCAGATTACCTCTCTTATGGGTCTGATATTATTTGATTCCATTATTCCATTTTATTTAGGATCAGTCTAATAAAATCACCTACAAATGTCAGGCAGGCTCCTTTGCTCAGAAATAATGCTCTTTCTTGATTATTTTTAGTGCCTGAAATATTACTGTAAGAGAGTTCTTTCAGCTGTAAGGAATGCTAAAGTTCAGATGTCCCGAGAATAAGTGTAGTCATCTAAGCAGCTAGAAACAGCTTAATTTGAGTAAATTTGTCCACCTTTCTAAATAAAACCTTGTGGAACAGTATTTCTAAAGACCAAAAACTATAGGCAAGATATGTATGCACGTATATCTCTACCTAGCCTCTTTCCAAAAAGAAACAAGAAGTTCCTGAGGTACATTGAGACTTGGGCATGAGGGCAGATGCCCAGTATGAGGTCTTGGGTTCCTAGGTGAAAGGAAATGTCAATAAAGAAAGAGAGGCAAAACTGCCCTGTAAAAGTCCCACTACTTTGTATGTGGAAAGCTTGGTCTATAGGGAAATAGTAGAATATGGGACTATATGAGGCAAGGGGATTTTAGGGGTGCTTATAAGACAGCCACAGGACCCTTGTGAACTCTGGCCCCAGGATCCTCTCTCTTATCCTATTCTGTTCTCATCTAAAAACTGACTTCATTTGAAGTTTTTGTTTTTGACACCAAAGTACTTCTTTCAGTTATGTGTAGGGGTTCAAACTATCAGATAATTTTATTGCCAGGATTTAAAAGATTTTGGAAATAAGGAAAAGCCAATTCAACTTTGAGATCCTACTCTGACATTTATAATATACACTCTATGACTGATCAGAGCATACTTTTAGAGCCCTCCCTTGTTTCCTGGCTTCCAGCAAACCCCATGTTTCATCTTTAAGAAGAGCAGAGTCTCCTGAAGGTTTGCAATCCTCAGTCCAGATTTGGTCATTGGGTAGAGACAGCCTGGAATCACACAAGTTATTAATTGGCTTATGCCTTACCCTCCATGCTTGCATGAAGCCAGGTATAAGAATTGCAGGGCTGGCTACTGGGAACTGACCAGGTGTGCCTGTCTTTCAAATGAGGGCCCATCTGGGTGAGCAAACTGTTTTCCACAGCTTGATAGCGTCATCACAATTTTTCCATCTATACTGCATTCAGCAGAGGAGAGTTGTATATATACAACAAGAACAACAACAAAAATCCTACAGATTCTTATTTTCTCTACCTCCCAAATCAACGCAGGGATCTTTTTTGTCCAAGCGTAAATAAAGCCATGTTTAATAGTCATATAGTGCTGGTGTCACTGTGGAGGTCATGAATGACTCACAGACCACTTCCAGGGCAGAGAAATTTGCTTCTGGGAGGACCAATCAACTGTTGCCCTTGAGGTGCACCTTTCAGTAAAGATCTATCCAGTTGTTTATAATTCCAGGATTTACTCCATTTATCTGGTATTCTCAGTTGAAGTAAATTCATAAATAAGAAATAGTATTTGATTAAATGTACCCAAAACACAGCAAAAATACATGGGCCATTTCGTCTTTCTTAAATGAGAAGTTTGTAGTGGAAACCTTTCAGACAACAGCAGAAATGACTTCTTAGTATCACCTAAGGGTTCATTCCCCAAACATATATCTAGCAATTCATACAATGCACTTAACACAGTGCCTGGCATATTAAAAAAAATGCTTGATGCATTTCAACTAGCAGCAACAAAATAGCAGCAGCAATATAACAAACAAAACCTGCCTAGCTAGAGAGGCCAATGAGAGAGGGAAAAATACAAGTGTGATCCTACTTCCTTGCACAAAGTCTTCTGTGGTCTCATCTGCTGCCTATGGGATACTATGCAAACCTCTTGGCGTGGCCCCAACTTCCTTCTGTAGCTTCAGCTCTTACCTGTCCAGTCTACTTCATTCCCCTATGTTCTGACTACTCAGGATTTTATACCCTTCCCTGAACACCTTTACTCTGACATACATTGAGATCTTCACAGCTTATTCTGCCTGGACAGTTTTCACCCCCTTCTCCTACTTACCTTACCTGACCCAGCTCAAATGATGCCTCCTCTGTGAGTTCTTCTCTGTCCCCTTAGGCAAAGCTAGTCACTCCCAGTCTATAATTCCATAGTAATTTTGTTGTACCTCAAAAGTGTGACGGTTGTATCTCAACCATGTCATGTTGTAATTTGCAGGTTCATGTCTTTTTCTCCTCCCTAAGTCTTTCAGCTTCCAGAGTAAATAAATAAAATATTGAGTCCTGAATTCACCTTGGCTATAAGATTGAATGAGTACTTGAGAGCACCAGTAATTAAAATTTGAGGGTTGAATTCTCACTTGAACTTTGGTTCCATCAAGTCTCTGTCCATTTATCCTAACTGACATAATTATAACTTAAGAGAGAGGAAGAGGAAATATTAGTGTGGAGAGGGCCGTATATTTCTGAGCTTATACAAGCTATCTCTGATATCTAGCAGGTGAAAGATGATAATGAAGTTGACAGTGGAATATGGAGTCACTATACCATAAACATGTGGTGAGCCATGGCCATCCATAATGGCTGCTGGTAGGCGACAAAAGTGAAAGATGATACTGGGTAGATTATAAAGAGATTTTCACATATGAGGTCTCAGCAAGTTGCAAATGCATTGAAGTACAGCTCCAAGAAGTAGCCCTCACTACTGTAAACTGAGAAGTGATCACCACCAAGGAACTGTCTGTGCAAGAATCTATTACATAAATGAGCTTGCTTACGGTGGGGGCAAAGTAACATGTTGACTAAGAGGGTGGGCTCAGAGTCAGCCTGCCTTGATTTCAATCCTGACTCAGCCACTCTCCAGCTATGGGCAACTTACATCAGCTCTCTTGACTGACGTTTCCTCATCTGTAAAATGGGAATGTTATTCACCTCATAGGTTTGTTGTGAGGATTTAATGACTTAACCCATGTGGAACAGTATTTAGCAAATAGTAAACATTTGATAAATGTCAGCACTTGATTACTTTACTCAGCTTGGCCCAAGGCTTTCTCATTGCATTTATTTGTATACAGGCTAAAACATGACCCTAACAGACTGAAATTAGGGAGATGAAAACTAGGGAAATGGCTTACCTTGCCTCTGCTTCTCCCAGGAAAGCAGCTGAGTGGATAGGCGTATGTGGGACCAGTCAAAATCAGGAGACAGAATAGGAATGAGGCGCCATAGACAACCACATGTATCATTAAAGCTGGAAAGCAGAACTGGCTACACATTTTTTTCTTCTTTAAGAAATAACTGGTGTATGTACATTTTTCTTCCTCAGGGTGGAATGTATATCTGTTTTACATTGACATCACAGACCACCATTCCTGGGAGAAATCAGGATAACAAAAATAATAGCCTCATTTTATAAAACTTCATAAATTAAAATAGGCCTTGTTTTCTTGGGTCACTGGAAGTACATTGCTTTCCATAAAGGGTAGGTGGTCCCCACGCCCCCACCTATATAAACAGCTCAAATAAGTTTGCAGCCATTTTTATAAAACTCTTATTAACTAAATCTGCAGTGGTTTAAGTTAAACCCAAACTAAGCTGATGTTTTTTGTCCATGGAGGACTGAAATAGAATGTTTGTTTCCACTTTAGAGGGTTTTACTTTTTCATTATTTTCTTCCCTAATTAGACTCTCTTAGCCATGCAAGTGGTCTCAGCCCACTTGTTAGGTATTATCGCTATTATAGTCCTCTTTCCTAACATGGGTCAACTTGGAAAAGAGAATGCTTTAGGAATGGCATTGATTTTTTTTTGAGAGGCCAACTTGAATTCATGTATCTTTCCATATATTTAAGTCTCAAATAAGTGGACTGGAACAAGTTTTAGTTTAATAGTCATCTTTACTTTAGGACCTGGTCATATTAGAAAGCCCATACCAGTATGTAGCATGCACTCCATTACCATGCCCCTCTTCTGTGCCAGACCTACAAGGCAGCAGACCTAGTGGTAGAAACAGAGACGGGGTGCTTCAAAAATTTTTTACGGATAATCTGATAGCGCATGGAAGGATTCTATGGCCACTTGTTTTTCCTTCACTGCAGATCAATAGCCCACATCTGTGAAGAATCAAATGGCATGTCCCTGAGTGCAGCCACTGCCATCCTGTGTGTTAAATCCTGTGCCCTCTGCCTTGTTTTTCTAACTAGCTGGAATATGCTGGCTAAGCATCAGGGCGTGTTCATTACATCCTCTCTGGACTGAGAGTCATGGACACTTTTCAAGTAAAGAAGTGACACACATCTTGCCCAGGTCATGTTTCTGTGACATCCGGCATGCCTACAAAAACACTTTCAGGAGGAAAAGGAAAAGAATGACAAAGGCAACTGAGAACCACATTACTGTCCTCATCCTGGCTGTTGAATAACATCCTGAGAAATGGGAGCTGGGTGGATGATTTACACCTTTAAATTACAAATCAAGACTAAAAAAAATCTGGGGCCATTCTACAAGAGGAAGGACCTGTGACTTAAAAGCACAATTTCCCCAAGGATGATCAACTTAGTTAAAACTTTGGTAGGTTCAGTGACATTGGGGATATATTTTCTTAGGCCTTTGTAGGTGCCAGAGGCTGCGACTTAATATTGCAAAATGGTCATGGATTGGGGAAGGATTTTTTCCAAAATGAAAATTTATTTTTATTTGCATTGTTTAAAAGGGTACATGTTAACTGTAAATAATATTAACAATAAACCTCTTACAAAGTATAAGGAAAACAAAGGCAGACTTTTAGTACATACAAAATATACTTTCAAATAAGAGTACTGATACTGCATATCCTCTCTCCCTCAGTGATATAGGGCGGAGCTGCTGATTCTTTCCAAGTATAAGGTCCAGTACTGGTGATGGGGACACAGAGGAAAGAAAGATATGGTTCCTGCCATATCGGAGCTCACAAT
Source organism: Aotus nancymaae (assembly GCF_030222135.1). Lineage (NCBI taxonomy): Eukaryota > Metazoa > Chordata > Mammalia > Primates > Aotidae > Aotus > Aotus nancymaae. Next base: position 50,239,471 of record NW_026988431.1, on the reverse strand, counting down.
TGGGGATGAGTAAGATGTAAAAACAGAAATTGGAATTGAATTTGTTACTTGCTGTTACTGAATTTTGAACTGGACCAGGAAGGAAGGAACTAACCCCATGTGAGGGAGTTTTAGAATAGCATTATAAGTTTGGCTTGTAAGATGATAGGGTTATGTCAGGGGAAGAGGAGGAAGGTATCCATGGGAAGTCATTGCATTCAATGACAATCAGTCAGGAAAAGGTCTTGAGTCTTCTAGAAACTGTGAAGGATTTCAAGTGCTTGGAGCATAGGATGAATAATGGAGGGGAGGGGGAGAGATGGAGCTGGACAGTGGGCTAGGTCGGATTATGAAAACTCCTTATTGATTAGCAGATAGTTCCTGTTTTCCACCTTCTCTTGGCTGATTCTAGGAACAATATTTTATTTCCCTTCATAGGACAGATAAGTAAATGCAATCCTATGTACCCTAGAATTCCTAAGAAACTAAAGAGCTGGTGAAAGGACAAACAGTCCCAAAATACTTGTAAATTTAGAGTGGTAAGTGTTGGTTACAAAGGTTACATGTTGCAAAAATTTTTAACAATGTCTTGTAATTATCAACCGTAATTTGAGCCAACTGACCAAATCCACAGAGGACCTGCAGTTCCCTGTGAGCCGGACGGCTTCGCAAGTCCCATGACATGGCTGCACATAGAAAGGGTGTCTTCATGACCAGGATCAAACCCCAGAAGTGGGCAGTCTGGTCCCCAGAGATTTTTATCTTCCTCTTTCCAGAGGAGGACCATCTGACTTTCATACAGTGGTGTCTTGGAGGGAAGTAGGTGCTGCCTCAAGAAAGGCAGGAAGCCACCACTTAGTAAGTGCCCTTTCTAGCCATGAGCCTAAGAAGTGAACAAACCTCAGATTCACCAGAAAGGACAACTGGGCATTGGCAACAGATTGGTTGAAGAGGACAAAGCAGTTGCCAATTCCAGTTCAAATCCTGCTGCTCTTTTAAGATGATAGCAGGTCCTCACCCTGCCTGTATGTAGCTCTCAGACCAAAATCACTTGATTTCTACTCCCAATGGTTAGTATTTGAATTTCTTTGCCTATGGCTTCCCCGACTTCACAAACCATTCTGCTAACACACATGGCATATGCATATGTGAGGAGTGAATACTGTCTAATGGCATCCCACAACCAGTGATGGGAGTTGGTGTATTGTAAACTCCCATAACTCCTTTACCCCTCAAATGAAATAAACTCTCCCTAGAATTTTCCAGACTACTTTTTAAGCTGTTTGCCATCTCTTTCTCACTCTTCTATTCCCCTATTGGTTTCCTGAAGTTTCCAAATAAATGATTTGCACTGAAATCATCTCAGGGTCTGTCCATTTCTGGGAAGCCCAATCCAAGACAAAGACATTTCTAGAACTTCCCCAAGCCATTGCAATCTGCCCTGCTCTGAATGTACATTTGAGAATGTACATCTATAACACAGAGTTTAGCATCTGATTGTTTTCCAGTTGCATTTGCTTTTAATTTATTTAGTGCATGAATACATACACTCCCAACCCACTATAAGCACTTTGAAGGAAGGAACCATACCTTACACCTCCTCGTGACCCTGGCACAACCCTTCCAAGTAATTAGCTCATAGCAGATGGTTCACAGGTACTTGCCAACTAACTGTTCCATAGACACTGGGACTTGACTGACCATCAGTGTCTTTTACTAGTAGATGACATCTGATGACATGGCAAGGTGTGTTTGAGGAGGCCATGAAAACTATAGACATTGGGTTCTAGTCAACAGTTGTGGCTACTGGTTTTTTAGGATCTGCCAGCCTCTATCCCATGTGGTTCCCAAAGTGCCCAGACAAGTAGTATTGAGTGTCACTCAGGAACTTGAATCAGAATCCATAATTTAACAAGATGCCCAAGTGGTGTGTATGCACATGAAAGTATAAGTAGTACTGCTCCTGAGGACCCAGGCTCTACAGGATTTATCTGCTAGAGAACCTGGGGAGTCTAGACATGCCCACACATATATATACATGCTTGATGCATATATGTTTCCAGACACACACACAGCTATACCCACACAGTTTTCTTTGTGAGATCCACTTGTTTTTATGTAAATAATCAATAACCTTTAACAGTCATAATCTTTGACAATGTCCGTATATACATGAAGTCAGGAAATATTATGCATTATCGACAATACAGTTTATGAACATTTATCACACACCTGCTGTATGCAAGGCAGTATAAGGAGTGCAATGTTAAATAAAATTCAATCCCTCTGCTATAAAAAGGGACTTTTTTATTCACTTAGAAATGATCCTTTACTCACTTGAGCCCAGGAGTTCAAGGCAGTATGATTGTGCCTCTACACTCCAGTGTAGCAGCAAAGCAAGACCCCCTCTCTTAAAAAATAAAAGAAAAAGAAATTATTCTTTCCTAGGCAAGAACTGTGATGCATTGACGTTTTTGTGTAATATTATTAGAATTACTCACTTCATTCCCACTCCCGTATAAAGATAGAGGGTGTTCTGAATTAATGGTTCACACAGAATATCACAGGAGATATGTACAAGTCTTTTCTATTGTTTAAGTTCTTGTTTTTATTTTTTTTAATGTTATTTGATTTTTTTGTAGTTCAAGCAGGATCTGAAAGCATTCCCAGAACTCCCTGCAGGATTTGACACAGAGGTATTATCACTATGATGTAAAATTGTAAACAGTTGTACTGTCAAAATACATGAAGAGAGTACTTGAAAGTAGATGAATTTTGTTGCAAAGCCATGACTAACTATACTGTTTTGGAATTATATTTACATTTTAGCTTTCTTCATTATTTATCAAAAAAGTTAAGCCTGTATTTATTTTGTAGTGAGTAGGACTTAGGAACTTAGTACTGGTTTACATGAACTGAGCTTAAGCCCTCTAAGAAAACATGCATCTAACAGTTGACTTAACAGCAATACACTATCACACCAAAATGTTCATAGGTATTGATCATAATAGTAACCAAAATGGTTGCTGTTATCTATGAGTATTCATGTAGATGACATGTAATAAATTACAGAGAGGGTATCTTGACATCAGTTTATTTCTTGCTAAGTAATAAAGTAAATGAAGAAATATTTGTTGTTTTTTAAGATTGATAAATATGAGATAAACAGAAAATAAATGTTTCCAGAACTGTTGATGAATAAATGAAAGTGGTCTGGGTAATGTTTCCCAACCTTCAGTGCAGTATAGATCCCATTGAGGTCTAAACAGCTAACAATTCACTCAGAAAAGTAGAAAGTAAACCTTTCTAACCATCTTGCTTCATTGAAATCTTTATTTACTATGTGTGGTTGATTTTTTAAATCCCTGGATTAGACTAAACTCCTACTTCCATTTCCATTCTCTCCAGTTCTTTCTTCTGCTGCTTTCTGCTTTAAGAGGGCAAACTTCCTTAAGCTGTAGGCAGCATTCTCCCACCATGAGCGATGAGAGTTCCTATTTCATTCAAATCTTCCTTTCTTCATCCAGAACAGTTTCCAGAGCCTACCTTCTCCATGACAGCTACACATTTCTAAAGCACTGTTTGGCTTTCTTAACTAGTAAATATGAAATAAAGGTGGGGAGTAAGAGAGTGATAGAGGGGCAACAGCAAAAGTTACGAATGTTCCCTGAAGAAAACAATTCTACCTTCCTTCATCTTAAGAAATGAGAATGACCTCAAAGGCAAGATGCATGGATTTTAGCATCCCATACAATATACCAATAGGCACTATCGATACAATGAGGTGACTCTTCTGTTCTTGTATTGAAAAATGTCAAGATTAAACCAAATGTGTTAAGATCTCAACACAACCCTATCCAAAAGTCCTAAACTGTTTTATTCTATTTCCACCATTTACGTAAAGGGAAACTCACAAATGAATGGAAAGGAATTTGGAAACTGATGGTTTTCTCCAGGCAAGCATATTTCAGACTTTTTCTTTTGCAGACATCCTAGCCAGGGGTATCTTCACACCCCATTCTATTAACTGAAATTTGCTTCCATTCGTTTGTTCACTCATTCATTATCTGCTTGTTTCTAGAAAGCAATTAAGGCAGTTCACAAGAGAATCACAGTTGCTGTGAAACAACAATAACAAAAAAATTAACTCCAGGAAAAATCCTGGAACTATAAAAGGGAATCTTGGAAGGATTGGTGGGTAAGGTACCAGAGAAATTATTAATATATCAAACTTTCCTTAGCTAAGGAAATCACTAATCCAAGGCAAGGTTTACACTTTGGCAAAATGCATTTTTTCCATTTCATTCTTCCTTATAAGTAATGAAATAATACCCAAATCTTTCTGTCTAGCCTGTATTTTGGGTATGACATCTCAATTACCATGAATAAAAACATCTTGGCTATTTGTTTTAGAAATAAGTAGGTGCAAAGAAAAATAGGCACCTTGCATCTAATTGTGTAATGAGTAAATTATGTCATGTAATGAGTAAATTATGGAAAGTTTAATTGTAGCTGATGTATAGTTTGACTGAGTTAAATTTTACCATATTCTTCCTTTTTCTAATGAGCTAAAAGCATGTACTTTCTTACTAGCAAAAAGTTCTAATACAATCAGTCTCTCTTTCTTTTTCTTTTTATTTCTCTTACTTTTCTTTCTTTTTGAACCCATAATAGGCATCATTCTTCAAAATGATTTCCATGATTGGGCCAGAAGACCTGTGGTTACTTTTTTCTTTCAATCAGAGACTGAACATCATTTACTAAACAGATATTGTGTAATGGAAGATGGGCTGCTTCTTTAAGTTCTCTAGAAATGTTTCAATTCCAAAGTCCCCAGTGGTCTTTCAAAAAGTTTGTTTAATCGAAGCAAAAGAAATAGTGTAGCCATTGTTCAGGATAATCAATGAGTATAGGAGGGGACTATGGCATGGTGGGAGAAGAAAATCTGGCTCAGTATAATTCATTCTGGGTCCCTTGAGCCCACACAGAAGGTCTACCTTTAAGAGGCTAAGGCCCAAGACCCTAGTTTTTAGAGAGTAAATCCTAACTATAGAACCTCTACATCTTTTATTAATTCATAAAATAATACTGTTTGAAGCTAAAATTAGATAGACTTCCATAAGCTTTAAGATTTTGTAATTATTTTGGGGTCAATGCAACAAAAAATTCTGGAAAAACAAACTCTTAGCACAAATAGAGAGGTTTTTTTTTTTATTGTACTTTAGATTCTGGGGTACATGTGCAAATCATGCAGGATTGTTGCATAGGTACACACATGGCAATGTGGTTTGCTGCCTCCATTCCCCTATCACCTACATCTGGCATTTCTCCCCATGTTATCTCTCCCCAGCCTCCCACCACACCTCCGCTGTCCCTCCCTTGGCCTCCCCAACAGGCCCCAGTGTGTCTTTAGTTTCAATTTTGTCAAAGGCCTTCTCTGCATCTATTGAGATAATCATGTGGTTTTTGTCTTTGGTTTTTAAATACAGACATGGTCACATTGAATGCTATTTGGGGAAAAATAATTTGAAGTTGGACAAATTTGACAGCAGACAGTGTAAAGTTTTCTGCCCTTTGAAAAATGCAAACTAAAGACATCATTTATTGTCTTAAATAGCATAGCATAAAGTTAAGCCACCTCTCATATCCTCTGATTTCTATTTTAAATCCTAAGTCAATTTCATTCAAACATCTTTTTGAGGAAGATATACAAAGTTCCACACTTAACTAAATCTTAGCCATAATTGTCTCATAATTAAAAAATTATACCTTCCTTTTTTTCTCAAGGGTGGGGTTTGCTTTAGCATTCTGTGCCAAATGCATAGATTCGAACTAAATCCAAGCTACCCTTTATTTTTAGCATGCTGCAAAATTTGAGGTTCATATAAAACAAAGAATACATCTGTTTTCATCAACTGTTTCTTAAGAATTACTGGGATTTATTTTTAAAAATTGTTTTGCCCAGACAGCTTTGTTTTACTAAGCGTGATTCATTACTCTCCCATGAGCCCACAAAAACTATGTGTTCCTGAATCAAAAATAATGAAGAATGAAAACGTATTTCCTTTACAATTGACTAAGTAATCATTTAAAATAGATAAATGTGTTCAAATTCTAATAGATGATTTTTTAAATCAATGGGTAGAAAAATATATTCAATTACCCCAAGCTCATATACAGAAAAATTGACACATGATCAAAAGATAAAAGAAATAATTGAAGGAAGTGACTTTTTTGTAATGCTATTCTAAAAATCAGCTATAAGTTGAAGAATTATCTACCTAAGAGAGATAGCAATAAGGTTTTTATTTATTCATTTTCTGCTTTGTTCCACAAAAAATTATTTCAGGCAGCTTGTCTCTTGATATTCTGTTAAAATATTATTGACTCTTAGCTTTTGAATATGATTAACATTTAATGTCTACTTTCTTAGCAAGCATTTTACAGGTATTTTATGCTAATATTTTAAGGCTAGAAGAGCATAGTCTTGTCTGGGTGGCAAATGTTTAAAGGATGAAATTTATTAATTGTAAAATTATCTTGGAATTTAAAGATTACTAGGTGGTAATTTTGACCTTTATTGGCTTCCCTACTTCAATAACAGCAACTTTTTTGCAGAATTGAAAAGACTGTAATATTTTTACTTCAGAAATAGGAAAAGATTGAGGAATAATTACAAAGAGAAAACGATATTGCTATCTAGATATCTAAAATAATGAACTAAAATTGGGCTCAGGTCACAAAGAAAATATTAAGTTGTATAATGTTTTGATTTAATCATGCAACTGCTTTTAAAGGAGAAATTGGCTTTCTTGGTGAAATGTTGAACATATTTCACTTCTAGGTAAACTTTTTTGCAGTTACCAAAACACTGGCTCACATTTGCTTACACTGAGTTGGTTTTGGGGTCTTGGACATTTGGAGAACCTCCTAACCATTATCAATTCTCAAGATAAATTAACTGGGAAAAATTAAAAGGCTATATTACTTCAAAAATGGCTTGTTTTCATTTTTGTGATAATTCAAACATTTCTGCATTCACATTTAAGATCTTTGATACTCAAGTAATAATAACTAATGTTGATTTAACATGTCTGTATGCCAGGCATTTTTTAACTCACTTTTTTTCAACTCACTGAATTCTCACAACATATGATGGTTAATATTAGGTATCAACTTGACTGGATTGAGGGATGCCTAGATATCTGGTGAAGTATTGTTTTTGGGTGTGTTACTCTGGCACATCGGTTGAGTGACTTGAAAGGCAGCTAGTTTTGAGTGGGGCCCAGACCAGGAGAAGTCTCTGCAGCAGGTCAAAGCTACTGTACAAGCTGCTTTACCTCTTGGGCCATATGACCCAGCAGATCTAATGGTGCTTGAGGTATCAGCGGCAAATAGGGATGCCGTCTGGAGCCTTTGGCAGGTCCTCTCAAGTGAATCATAGTGGAGGCCTTCAGGATTCTAGAGCAAGGTCCTACCATCTTCTGCAGATAAATCCTTTTGAGAGACAGCTTTGGCCTGCTACTGGGCCTTAGTAGAAACTGAATATTTGACTATGGGTCACCAAGTTTCTATGTGACCTGAACTGCCTATCATGAACTGGGTGCTTTCTGACCCAACAAGATATAAAATTGGGCATGCACTGCAGCATTCCATCATCAAACAGAAGTGGTATATACATGATCAGGCTTTGAGTAAGTCCTGAAAACACAAGTAAGTTACATGAAGGTACTCCTGCTACCCTGCCTTCTGTCTCCTCATCTGTATGTATGGCCTCATGGGGAGTTTCCTGTCATCAGTTGACAGAGAAAGAGACTAGGGCATGGTTTACAGATGGCTTTGCATGATATGCAGCATCAACAAAAAGTAAACAGTTGCAGCACTATAGAACATCTCTCTGGGACATCCCTGAAAGACAGTGGTAAAGGAAAATCTTCCCAGTGGGGAGAACTTCAAGCAATGCACATGGCTGTGCACTTTGTTTAGAAGGAGATGTGGCCAGACATGCAGTTATATACTAATACATGGGTTGTAGCCAATAGTTTGGCTGGATGGTCAGGAACTTGGAAGGAATATGTTTAGAGAATTGGTGACATAGAACAATAGACAAGCAGAGAGCCAAATCATGAATAAAGTCCCATTCACAATTGCCACAAAGCGAATAAAATACCTAGGAATATGGTTAACAAGGGAAGTGAAGGATCTCTTCAAGGAGAACTACAAATCTCTGCACAGGGGAAATCAGAGAAAACACAAACAAATGTAAAAACATTCCATGCTCATGGATAGGAAGAATCAATATCATAAAAATGACCACACCGCCCAAAGTAATGTATAGATTCAATGCTATTCCCACTAAACTACCATTAACATTCTTCACAAAATCAGAAAAAACTTTTAAAAATTCATATGGAACCAAAACAGAGCCCATATAGACAAGACAACCCTAAGCAAAAATTATAAAGCTAGAGGAATCACACTCTCCAACTTTAAACTGTACTGCAAGACTACAGTAACCAAAACAGCATGGCACTGGTACAAAAACAGACACACAGACCAATGGAACAAAATAGAGATCTCAGAAATAAGACCGCACATCTACAACCATCTGATTTTCAACAAGCCTGACAAAAACAAGAAATGGGGAAAGGATTCCCTATTTAATAAATGATGCCAGGAGAAGTGGCTAGCCATATGCAGAAAACTGAAACTGGACCCTTTCCTTACACTTTATACAAAAATTGACTCAAGATGGATTAAAGACTTAAAGGTAAGACCCAAAATAATTAAAACCCTAGGAGAAAATCTAGGCAATATCATTCAGGACATAGTCATGGGCAAAGATTTCATGATGAAAATGTCAAAAGCAATTGCAACAAAAGCAAAAATTGACAAATGGGATCTAATTGAAGAACACAGCAAAAGAAACTATCATCAGAGTGAACAGATAGTCTACAGAATGGGAGAAGATTTTTGCAATCTATCCATCTGACAAAGACATAATATCCAGAATCTAATAGGAACTTAAACAAATTTACAAGAAAAAAAAACATTAAAAAGTGGGGTCATCAAAGAACATGAACAGCCACTTCTAAAAGAAGACATACATGTGGTCAAGAAACATATGAAAAAAAGCACAACATCACTAATCATTAGAGAAATGCAAATCAAAACCACAATGAGATACCATCTCATACCATTCAGAATGGTGATTATTAAAAAGTTAAGAAATAACAGATGCTGGCAAGACTGTGAAGCAATAGGAATGCTTTTACACTATTGGTGGGAATGTAAATTAGTTCACCCATTGTAGAAGACTGCATGGAGATTCCTTAAAGACCTGGAGGCAGAAATACCATTTGACCCAGCAATACCATTACTGAAAGTTTACACAAAGGAATATAAATCATTCTGTTGTAAAGATACATGCAGGAGTATGTTCATTGCAGCACTATTCACAATAGCAAAGACATGAAATCAACTCAAATGCCCATCAATGATAGACTGGATAAAGAAAATGTAGTACATATACACCATGGAATACTATGCAGCCATAAAAAGGAACGAAATCATGTCTTTGCAGGGACATGGATGGAGCTGGAAGCCATTATCCTCAGCAAACTAAAACAGGAACAGAAAATCAAACACCACGTGTTCTCACTTATAAGTGGGAGCTGAACCATGAGAACACATGGACACAGGGAGGGGAATAACACACACTGGAGCCTGCAGTGGAGGTGGGGAAGGGAAAGCATCAGGAAGAATAGCTAATGCATGCTGGGCTTAATACCTAGGTGATGGGTTGACAGGCAACCACTATGGCACACATTTACCTATGTAACAAACCTGCACATCCTGCACATCTATTCTGGAACTTAAAATAAAATTAAATTAAATTAAAAAGAAAAGAAAATTGCTGACACAGAGAAGGAAGCAACAAACACTGGAGTCTACATGAGGCGGGGGGTGGGAAAAGGGAGAGGAGTAGAAAAGATAACTATCACCTGGGTGATGAAATAATATGTACAACAAACTCCCAGGACACGTGTTTACCTATGTAACAAACCTTCACTTGCACCCCCAAATCTAAAATAAAGGTTAAAAAAATTGGTAACAAAGAAATTTTTGGGAAAAGGTATGTTGATGAACCTCTCTGAGTGGTCAAAAACTGTAAAGATATTTGTGTCCTCTGTGTATGCTCAGCAAAGGGTGACCTTGGCAGAGAAGGATTTTAATAATCAAGTGGATATGATGACCCACTCTGTTGACACCACTCAGGGTCTTTCCCCAACCACTCCTGTCATTGCCCAATGGGCTCATGAACACAGTGGACATGGTGTCAGAGAAGGAGGGCTCAACAACATGGACTTCCACTCACCAAGGCTTACCTGGCTACTGCCATCGCTGACTGCCCAATCTGGCAGCAGCAGACCAACACTGAGCCCTCTATATGGCACTATTCCTTGAGGTGATCAGCTAGCTCTCTGTGGCAGGTTGATTACATTGGACCACTTCCATCATGGAACAGGCAGGGTTTGTTCTTACTGGAATACTCTTACCCAGGACATGGATTTGCCTTTCCTACATGCAATGCTTCTGCCAAGACTACCATCCATGGACTTGCAGAACTGCCTTGTCGACTGCCATGGTATTACACAAAGCATTGCTTTTGACCAATGAACTCACTCCACAAACAGAAATGCAGCAATGCGTTCATGATCATGGCATTCACTGGTCTTACCATGTTCCCCTTGATCCTGAAGCAACTGGCTTGACAGAACAATAGAACAGATTTTTGAATAGTTACAATGCCAACCAGGTGACAATACTTTGCAGGGCTGGGAAAAGTTCTCCAGAAGGCTGTATATGCTCTGAATCAGCATCCAGTATATGGTACTGTTTCTCCCATAGGTAGGATTCACAGGTCCAGGAATCAAGGGTGGAAGTAGAAGTGACACCACTCACCATTACCCCTAGCGACCCACTAGCAACATTTTTGCTCTATATTCCCAAGAAATTATGTACTGCTGGCCAAGAGACCTTAGTTCCAGAGTGAGGTATACTGCCCTTAAGATAGTAGGTTCTCACGAGAGCTTGTGGTTTAAGTGTGTGTCACCTTCCCACCCTTGCTTCTGCTTTCACCATGTGATCTGCCTACTCCTGCTTTGCCTTCTGCCATGAGTAAAAGTTCCCTGAGTCTTCCCATAGAAGCAGATGCCAGAACTATGCTTCCTATACAGCCTGCAGAACCATGAACCAATTAAACCTCTTTTCTTATACATTACCCAGTCTCAGGTATTCTTTATAGCAATGCAAGAATGGACTAATACATGACCCCTCTATGAAACAGATACTATGATTAATCCCTTTTAATGAACTAAGCCATGCAAGGTTAAATAACTCATCCAAGGTCCATGCGTGGTTAGTTACAGTGCCAGATTCAAACTTAGGATAAGGCTTCTGAACCCACTTTATAAATAACCATGCTATTGCACTTGCCTGCTCAGACAAACAAGGCACAGCTATGAAGGCTTTAGTGGTACTACTACCTTTTCATTCCTCAAAGATAAAATTTGCCATGTTAATGCTTATCCAAAGAAAATCTTTCACATGTATTGACATTTTGAACAGTTGACACTCTAGTCCCTTACCCACCAATTCTATTTGCAGTAAGAAAGCCTCCTGAAACTCAAATGCCTGATCCCATCTCTGGGATGGAGAAACTTAACCCATCACTCAGACAGACCAGCTGAATCCAACAGAAAGGCAGTGCTAGCAGGACTTTAGTAGCTTTGTCTCAGTTTTGGTTCTGGTTTTTCTAAAGTGGCTCTAAACCCACCAGCCAATAAGAGTACTTGAGATTTTACTTTAAAGCTTAGTATCTCAAGCTCTGAACAAACAACAAAACAGGAGATAACAAAAGTCTTCCAATAGAGTAGGACAAATTTTCATATACCTGCAGTAGATAGAAATTTACCTCCTCCAGAGTGATTATCACTGGTTAAAAATGGCTAAACCTGATATTGGTTTCTCTGCAAGGGAAGTATGTAGAAGTAGGAAGAGGGATGGGGTAGGAATGGGCTTACAGATGCTGCCAATGTTATTGATAATCTCTTGTTACATTACATTTATTTATATACATTCTTTCATATGTAGCATATATTCCATAATGTCAAAGAAAAATAGAATCATTGAATATTTGCCATGTGCCAGATAGTATACCTGGCATTGAAAACAATAATCTTTCTAATAAAGCATTGAGGCTGTACTAAGTAACGTATTTTTTAAATTCATTGATATTTCTGGCATCATCAGATCATATTTAAAATAAGGCTAATAATGTTCTCACTCATTAGTGGGAGTTGAACAATGAGAACACGTGGACACAGGGAGGGGAACATCACACACAGGGGCCTGTTGGGGGATTAGGGGAGGGATAGCATTAGCAGAAATACCTAATGTAGATGAATGGCTCATGGGTGCAGCAAACCACCATGGCACATGTTGACCTATGTAACAAATATTCACTTTCTGCACATGTACCCCAGAACTTAAAATATAATTTAAAAAAAGAAGTTGAAAAAAATGCTAATAACAATTGATTGATACCATTGTTTTATCACCTACTCTATGCCAGACACTTCACAATTATTTTTTCATTGTTACTCATAACATCACGAAGCAGTTATGTCAGCTAAGATGAATTTGGTAATAGCATATCCAAAGAGCTGATTCAAAAAGAAAAATATTTATTATCTCCTATTACAAAAAGCCTGGGAAACATGGTGGGTCCCAGGTTTGTTCAGAAGTTCCACAACATCATCAAGAACCCTAGATGATAAGCCTCTTTCCATTCTGTCTCTACTATCATCAGTATATTTGAACTGGCCTCATAAACGTATCCCTCACACTTGCAAAGATAACTACCCAGATCCAGGTAGTGCATATAGATACAACAATGTTTGGCTAAGGAACAGGGATGTGTTCTTCCATCTCTTTTTATCTTGGGGGAAAACATTTTTCAGTAGTCTACTACTCCAGAAAACTTCACATCAGGTCCAGTTGCCCAAAATTAAATCACATACCCATGTTCTAGTTTAAAAGAAGCCTGAGAAATAGAATAGCTGTCATTTTCACTTTATAGCAGGCTGGAAGTTCTACCAGTAAGAAAGAAGGGGATACAGTGAGACGATTATTGATAGGCAATCAAAAGTATCGCCACTGAACTGTTAGCTCCAATCTACAGATGAGGCTTTGGCTCAAAGTGGTTAAATAAGATGCTGTGCCTTTTAAATGGTGCATTTAGACCTAAAGACTGTGATGTGCCTTATGGAGAAAATACATGCGTGGGGTAAGTTTTGTTCTGGCATAAATTACACTGCTGTTGGCCATGGGTTCAAATTTAATGAATCAACAGTATATATTAAATGTCTTTAAATAGAAACACACATAAAACAGTGTTATATATGAATCAGTTGACGAAAATGTGACCAGAGGCTTACAGGAAACTAACCCTGAATTTTCCCTAGAAGCAATACTTCACTATTGCCTAATTGAGGGTTGTAATTTTATGGAACATAGCTACTTGTTATTCCCAAATAAAAAGAATCAACATAATATATATACAATCATCCCTCAATATCTGAGGAGAATTGGTTCCAGAACCCCTGTGGATACCAAAAATCCAAGGATACTTAAGTCCTTTATATAAAATGGCATAGGACTTGCATACAAACTATGCACATCCTCCTGTATGCTTTAAATCATCTCTAGATTACTTATAATACCCAATACAATGTAAATGCCATATAAATAGTTGTTATTCTATGTTGCTATTTGTATTGTTTTTATTGTTGCATTGTTTTCTATTTTTTTCCAAATATTTTTGACCTGCAGTTGGTTGAATCTGTGGATGCAGACCCCTTCAATATAGAGGGTCAACTGTATCTGTACAGGGAGGTATATAGAGTGATATATCATGATATTCACCTGCAACGTGAGTCTATTGAATAGAGTCCTCTGAGCTGAATTTTCTACCGGCCCACAATCTCCAGAGGAGGGTGGTCAACTGTCCTGAATTGCCCATGATTAAGGAGTTTCCCAGGACAAGACTTTAGTGCTAAACTGGGAAAATCTTGGGGCAAACAAAGAATTGTTCCCTGATACCAGAGTTTCTCATACCCAAAGAAGCACTGGGGTGGGAGGAAAGCTCAGTACAAACCCTTCAACTCTTGATCTGAAGCTAGTAACTCCTTATTATTAGGAAAGAGACTCTCAAGGAATAAATACACCCCCAGGCAGTTAAGCACCACTGGTCACACTCAGGCTTTTGAAGCCTCCTAAGAAAAGCCTGGGGTCACTCTGGCAAAGTTCCATTGAGAGAACTTTAACAAAAAAAAAACATTTGCTTTACATTTCTAACGGTCCTTGCAAGTATACCTTTGATGTGTGTAGAGATTTCAAAGAGTTGAACTATGAAGAAAGATAGTCTTTAAATCAAAGAGTATAAAATACAAATGCCCAGGAAATGCAATATTCTCATTCAGGCAACCAAATATATTATTTTCTTTTATGTTTGTAAAGTGATAAAAAATAGAGGAAAGAAAAATGTGGATTATAGGGCAAATCCACATTTCCTACATCAGCAAATTCTCAAATTTTCAGAGATTTAGGACTCTACATAGACCAGTGATTCTCAACTTTGGCTGCACATTTGAATCATCCAAGGGGTTTAAAAACTCCTATGCCTGAGCTCCACCCATTTCAATAAAATTGAATAGGAATTGGGAAGCAGGAGAGATTTACTTGGCATTAGAATTGTTTTAACAGCTTTTCAGGTGATTCTAACATGCAGCCAGTGCTGAGAACCACTCACAAGAAGAACAGCATTGAGAAAGAGTCTCAGGAAACTTCTGTGTTCAGCAGGGAGGAATGAATGCTATCATCAGTTGGCAATGCCTACCACAGGTAGAGTACAGAAAGGAGGGCTGCAGCCTACAAAGCTTCCCTAAATGGTTTTCATCAGCCCTAGTGATGTGGAAACATTCAAGCTGTGGAATCAGATGAATCTTGATTTAATATTGGCTTTTCCACTTATGACTATACCTGTGCAACTTTAGTGAAGTTACTGTCCCTCCTGACATCAGTATCCTCATCTAGATAGTCATTTTGCAAGGTCATTGTGAAGATTAAGTGAAAAAGCATGTCAAGTACCAGACACACAGTGGATACTTAGTGAATGGACACTATTATTATTATCAGACCCCCACATTTTCATGTTTGCCCATTTTCTGAGTTGTATTCTGTTATTCTGACAGATAACAGAGTAGCTTTATGGAATTTTAGTAGTATTAAAAAACAAAATAACTGATAAAAAGTGAACAATATGGCCAATGCAATTTTTCAAACACATAATCTAGTTCAGGGGTTAACAAATTACTGCCTGTGGGCCAAATTCAGCCACACCCACTCATTTACTTACTGCTTTTAGCTCTTCTCCCACAACAAGAGACATCTGGCCCACTAAGCTGAAAATAGTTACTGTCCATTTCTTTAGAGAAAATGTTTATTTGACCCTTGATCCTAGTTCATCAATACTCAGCATGGTCCATGGACACCAAGACCCTTTCAGGGGATCTGTAAGGTCAAAGCTATTTTTACAATAGTACTAAGGCATCATTTACCATTTTTACTAAGTTGACATTTGCATTAATAGAATAAAGCAATGGTGGTAAAACTGCAAGTGCCTAAGCACAAACCAAGACAGTGGCACCATATACTCATATTCTTTCCCACCACCCATTTGCAGGACAAGAAAAAAAGCCAGTTTCACCTGAGTCAGTGTTTCTCAGCCTTGGCAATACTGACATTTCGAACCAAACAACTCTAGATTGTGGGGGCTGTCTTGTGCATTGTGCAGTGTTTGGCCTCTACCCACCAGATACCACTAGCCCTCCCTCCCATTCTCCTAGTCATTACAAAAATGTCTCCAGACATTCTCCAAATTCCCTCTGAGGAGGAAAATAATCACTCCTCTCCCTTTCTTTTCCCCACTCCCTCCCACTAGGAACCACCAAGTTAACCTGATGAAGCAGTAGAAATTATTAATTTTATTAAATCTCAATCCTAAGTACACATCTTGTTAAGTTTCCCTCCCACTAAATGGGAAGGATGCATTGGCTTGGCACTTATGCTGCTAATTGAAATACAGAAATTCAGTGGTTATCTTAAAAAAACAAACAAACAAACAAAAAAAACTCTTGTGTTATTTGCCTATGTGCCAACCTACCAATTTTTTTCTTTTGGCCCTTTTATTGCCACATTTTTTCAGTTTTTTTTTGTGTGTGGAACAGTTTTTACTTGAAACAACCACTAATGAACAATCTATGATTCTTCGTTTGGGGCTAGTTGGTAGACTTATGCAGAAAATGAATGAAGTGAGGTTTTCACTTCAAGCAAAACTACTGATATTAGTATTTGTTGCCAGTGATACATTTTGAGCTTGCAAATGAAAACTGGAGTTTTGGAAAATCTATATCTGCCACTGTAAACTTGAAAGTTTCTCAATACTTAAAAGACTTTTCTGATGAGATCAGTGGTGAAAATAGCGTATTTTTCTCTGAGCTGAATGTGTTTTATACTATGTAATGAAATGCATCAACCTTTGGAAGATATGCCTAACTCAGTAAACCAGTATTTTTCCACATTACCAGTGCTTAATATTTTAAAGTCATGCATAGGTAAAAGATTATTCAAAGTGAAAGACAGACTAGTGGATTTTAATGTGATAGGATACAAAGTTAATTAATGTCACATATCGCGACTAACCTTTGAGAAACTACTACTTGTTGAGTTCTGGTATCGTATCCAAGAAGAATATTCACAATTATCAAGGCTATTTTGAAAATAGTCCTCTTTTTTCTAACTTCATATTTTTATGAGGCCAGATTTAACAGATCAAATACAGAAACATATGAGAGTCTAGATGTCATCTATTAAGCAGTTACTAAAGAAATTTGCAAAAATATAGAGGAATACCAGCCTTCTCACTAAATTTTTTGTTTTGGAAAATGTGATTTTTTAATGAAAATATACATTTTAAAAACTGTCTATTTTAACTTCCAATATAGCCAATATCAATAGATATAAACCAGATAACAAAAACTCTGGGATCTTTGATAATTTTTAAGAGTGTAAAGGGGTTCTAAAACCAAAAGATTTGAAAATTGCTGATCTATTTTGTATTTACAGAGTATTTATAATATTTCTATAACTAAGTAAAAATAATTAAGAAAAAAGAACACATAACTCTGATGATGAATGAGATAAGAAAAAGAAGTAGAAAAATATGTGTATGGGTCGGTTTAGTTTTTTGATGAGAGGAGCTGGCCATATAGCAAGTGAGGGTATAGATTTAGAAACAGGGAGGGCATATGTGGCCTTGAGCAAGTTAGTCTTCTATCTGTGCTTCAGTTTTCTCCTTGTAAAAGTGGCAATGATTGTAGTACTTATGTTATAGCATTATTTGGAGGATTACGTGAGTAAATACCTAAAGAGAATATAGAATATGCTTGGTGCTTAGAGCAAGTGCCATCTCTGGGTCAGCTATTTTTGTTTAATAATAAACAATGAGTTTGTGTCAGCAGGGATAAGGTCAGACCCACAATTAAGTCTTACAGGTGCTGACCCTATCCCCTCAATGGGAAGACTGAAAGCAGGAAAATCCAGTCACTAGCCCCCAGAGACAAAATATCATGAAGCTGAGAAAGAAATCAGAATCTTCTAACCCCCTTCCTGCCCTAATATCACACTTTCTAATCCAAAATCACATCTGTTACCCCTGTGAGGTACGTGGATGTGCTCCAAGGTTTCAGAACAAATGATGTGAGGTTGGCTTGGTTTCATACGTTACTTCCAGAGCAGTTATAATTTTTCTTGTTTCTGCACTGTGATTAATTTTCCTTTCAGCTCAGTTTGGCTGCCAGAAAATCATTCAGAATTATGTTGATTTCAGCAAATACCCACACAATGACCTTCACCTTTTAAAAGACATATGCTTTAAAGAAGGAGGCTTGCAAATTTTTGTAGTGAGAAGGATTCTTAATGAAATCCTGGGGACATTTATTGCATAAGCAAATGGAATGTTTGTGAAATGGCTTTTAAACAGACGAATGAAAAATCTACTTCTGAAAGTAAAGAAGTTACCTAAAATTTTAAATCACATCTTAGTAGGACAAACTATATATAAAATTGAGTTCCTGTATCTTCCTACCACCCTATATCAAGCAGGATAAATTTTACGGTAATTGTTTTCTAAGGTTATTGAGAATGCTGAGTTTAGAGTCTAAAACCTTGCCTAATTCAAATGTCACCTTCTCTCTGAGATGTGACCTAAATACACTATCTGCCATTGGCTCCCCCTTCTGTTTCATTTTCCTTTGAGGCATATTTCTCCATCTAACACACTATATATTTTACATAGGTATTTTGTTTATTGTCTGTCTGCCTCATTATCGTGGCAGGCATTTTTGTGCTTTTTCTTCAGTGATATGTTCCTAACTTCTAGAACAGAGCTTGACATACGGTAGGGACCCCCTACATCCAGCTTTTACCTTTAAATCGGGAATGGAAAATGTCCCTTGATGCATCGCATATCATGAATTCATACATGGAGCCTTTGAATTAATAAATGAGTCAATGTTGCAAAAAACTGTTGGATCCAAGAGCATTCCTGGCAATTGTATGAGCCAAAATATGAAACAGGGGCTCCAGGAACTTATTCCAGAAGTCTTTATTTTTCATTCATCTAACATTATTTTTTGATGAATAGATGTCTTTAGCTTCAACTAGCTGTCTAGCTCATGAAAGCACAAGCCTCTGTCTCACATACCCATACAGGGTGCTGTGCCCTAGTGGGGTTTAAAAAATAAATAAGGGATTGATGGCAGAACTACCCCATTTCCCCCAAGAGATGTGTTCCAGTGCAATTGTACATGGAACATTTGAAAATCAAGTATGAAAAATGAAGGAACTTCACTACTTAAATTTGTTTTGTATTAAATATTTCTTGTAAAGCACAGAATTCCTTTGTAACAATATACTTTATTCATAAGGTCATATTTTGACATATAAGGTTTTTTAAAATCAGTAAACAGAGACGCGCACACTGGGTGTGGAATCCACAGGCTCAAGTTTGTGTCTGGTTGATGATTGATAAATGAAAAATAACTCCTTTAGAAGATGACTGGCACATGTAACCATTAGGAAATGATAAATAACAGGTCGGGGGATTGTGTGTTTCTTAAAAGCAAGGACATCCTTTCATTCACCTTTGTTATCTAGAGTCTAGTAAAAGCATATTATAGCCATGCCATACCTCTTTGGTGATTAAATAAAAGCATGAATAAGCAAATCATCAAATGCAATTAAGTACTAAAAAGATTTTTTGCTGGACGCAGTGATTCATGCCTATAATCCTAGAACTTTGAGAGGCCAAGGCAGGAGAATTACTGAGCCAAGGAATTCAATATCAGCCTGGGTAACACGGTGAGACCCTGTCTCTACAAAAAAAATTTTTAAAAAGTAGCCGAGTATCATGGCACACGCCTGTCATGCACCTACACAGGGGACCGAGGCAGCAGGATTCCCTGAGCCCAGGAGGTCAAGGCTGCTGTGAGCCGTGATCACACCTCTGCACTCCTGCCTGGTCAACAGAGTGTGACTATCTCAAAAGATACTAAAAGAAAAGAAAATTTTAAGATTTTGAAGAGTCTATAATGCAGTAAAAATTTACACAGAAGGAGTCACCAAAAACAGCCTCATGGAAGAGTTGCATCTTGAAGTAAATTAAGGCTTCAAATGCTAGAACAAAGGGTAAATAAGAATTCCTAACTAGGAGAGTAATCTAGATCTGGGCACCAATTGGTTAGAAGGATTGTGAGCAGCAATCTTCAATATATATTTATATTTATACATATGTTCCAGTACACTAACAAGGAAAAATTTTAGACATATACAAAAATAAGATTTTAAAAGAGAAATTAAAGATGAAATAAGCCATATTTTAAATTGTTATTTATTCATGGTATATTATTATTATTTCTACTGAGCACAAATCTACATTTCAAATAACCTTTTCAATAATTTTGAATTTTTTGGCTAACTCCCAGTTATGTCAGATTAGATCACATTGCCTCAAAATATGTCTAATGAGGAGTTTTAATAGATATAAGAGATGTGTCAGCTTTTCTTATTTGCTCATGCCTACATTATTCACATTGTTCTTGATCTTCCGTTCTTTGAAGAAACTTGAATGACTTGTGAAAGTTAGTTGGTTACAGCTAGACAATATAATCTACTCAATCAGCCAAGCATATAAAAACCATAATACACTGAAAGATGCTTAAAGTTAACAAGTCATTGAGAAAACCTGCAGCAAGGAAGTCAGCCTTGCACACTAGTGGAATATGCAGCCATCACCCGACAGACAGATGGGTTGTATGTGCCAGGGTCAAGGCTCACTTTGAGACCATGGACCATACCTGCCCCATGCAGGTGGAGTTAGCAGTTCACGTAGTTGTGAAAAGTGCATATCTGGGGTTCAATCATTTATGATGATTGAGAGGTTTTGACCTGGAAAGATAGGTTAATGAGAATATTTGCTTATTAGTCTGTCCTGGAAATCAGAAATAAATTAAAAACCTCAAAGAAGCAGATTCAGAGGAACTATGAATGAAACTGATTATTCAACTTGAGCTAGCTTCCTATAGAATTACCATCTGCTGCTCATGGGACTCTGTCTTTCTCTTTTTGCTTTCTTTTTTTTTTTCTGAGACCAAGTCTCCCCCTGTCGCCCAGGCTGGAGTGCAGAGGCACGATCTTGGTACACGGCACCCTCCGTTTCCTGGGTTCAAGAGATTCTCATGCCTCAGCCTCCCAAGTAGCTGGGAGTATAGGTGTGTGCCACTATGCCAAGCTAATTTTTTTTATTTTTAGTTGAAATGGGCTTTCACCATGTTGCCCAGGCTGGTTGCAAACTCCTGTTCTCAACCAGGAGTTCCAAGCCATCCACCCGCCTCAGCCTGCCAAAGTGCTGGGATTACAGGTATGGCCTACCATGGCTGACTGATTTTCTTTTAAAATATAAACGTATTTTCTTCATTGTTCTTGGCAGGAGAGAGCCAGGAGCTGCCTGACATACCTGGTGAGTCAGTTGGCCAACATGGAGCATTCATTTCACCATATTCTCCTCCTGGAGATTAAAAGCATCACCGACACCTTCTCCTCAATCTTGGGCCCTCAGAGCAGAGACATCTTCCGGATGAGCAACAGCTTCACCGCCATTGCTAAACTCCTTACCCGACAACTGGAAAATGCCAAAGCTGGAAGTAGCAGGTGAGCAAAAGCTTCTGTGTACCTCAGGGAGCTGCTGTGCGCCTGTGGAGGTGGAACGCAGACAGCTAAGCCTTTCTAACTTCCAAAAGAAGCTAAAACCTGTATCTCAACAGAGAGTAATATCTGTATAAATCATGGCACTTGCTAGAATCTTTCTTCTAAATATGTGAAAACCAGAATGTAATAAAACAATAGATAAAAGGTTCACAATATATGGTAAAGGAATAAGAATGTAGTAAAAATAGTATTTTATAGCACCCATTTATTTACTCAACAAGCATTTAACAATTTAAGTTGTCATACTGAATAATTTAACATAGCTTACTATGTACTAGGAAGCTAGACATATATAGAGAGATAATAACATGTCCCTTGCATTCAAGAAGCTCACTGACTAGTATAAGAGATAAATATTTAAGTGCATAATGGGAGAATGGCTAAAAGGTTATGCTTATCAAGACGGGTTCAAGGGGCATGGAGAATACAGTGATGGAGTATCTGCTTCTGCATCAAAGGGAGAGAGGTAGGAAGCTGATTTCCTGAAGAGGTGATATTTTGAACCAAGTAGTGAAAGATTGCACCAGGGTGTCTTTTGGGCAGCATTTTGAAAAAGCACTTTCTGGAAGCAGAAGTCATTTTGTATGACTAGGGTTATGTTACAAAGAAAATAACATTAGGAGATGCTGATGAAGTGGTAGGCAGGGACCAGAGGATGGTGGGCTCAACGGAGTGGACTAAGGAGTTCAATTTTTCCCTCAAAGCAGTGAGGAGTGATTCTGGAGCTTCGTACACGGCAGGGGATGTCTGCACTGGGGCCGGGGTGAGCTTCCTGAAATCTGGACTGATTATACCCTGCCGTGTACAAAGGCAGGGTATAATGGCAGATGAGCCAGATCAAATGAAGGAAGAGCAGAAGTGTGCATAGGTGTTGGCCATGAGGATATTATTGATGACTGAGGTGAGGAAGCTGCCATTGGTGTGGCTGGCAGAAAACAGAATGATGGGGGTTATAGAGAGAGTGGACACAATGCACAAACTGGCCTTTTCAAGAAGCTTGTCTTTGGAAAAAAATATACAAGGCCATGCAGGGTTGAGGGAGGGGTTTTATTTATTTTGCTCTGTTTTGAATAGAGAGAAACTGAAAAAGCTTTATAACCTTTAGAAGTTACAAAAGGCTTTTAAGTATGTAATTTCATTTGATCCTCATGACCATTCTACATGGCAGATGTCACTTACTCCTACTTTACAGAAGAAGAAACAGAGGCTGAGATACTGGTTAAATATCTTCCCAATGTAACACAATGACAAAGTGGAAGAGGAGGGACTCGACCCCATCATAGACAATGGAAGGTGCTCAGTTATGGAGGAAGGTGGGCCCCATTTGCGACTATTGCCAAATTCTGTGGGTTTTTTGGAATTACAAGTGATGCATGCCATTTCAGTGTGAGACAAGAATTCCACAAGAAGCCATCTTGATAAAGAAGTGAGCATTTAGTCATTTGAGTCCACTTTATGTTCAACATGGTGTAGAGCCTGGAGGTCCTAAGAGATATAAGATACTATCCTTACCCTCAAGAGTCACAGTCAGAGGATGTGATGTGCTAGAAGTGATTACAATGGGCTATGGAGAAAAAAGGATGCACTGACCAGCAGCCAGGGAGTCGAATATTTCACAGAGAAGGTAAAATTTACGTTTGTTTCCTATTTATTATCTTCTATGTGCCAGGCATTTCTCTAGACACTAGGTCAAGTTGCACAGAATGAATGAAAATTCCCCAGATAAGAGTAGAAAGGACACCACAAATGGAAAAAAAATAGCACATACAACAATACATATAGTATGTGCTCAGACTAAGGAAAGATAATTTGTTCAGTAGGGTAGGAGAGTAAGTTGAAAAGTTAGGTCAGAGGCAGATTATCAGAGGCCTTACATGCTGCGTTAGAAGCAAGGGTTTGTTCTGTAAGCAACAAGGAGGCTTAGAAAGACTTTAATGTAGAGAATGACCACAGCTCTTAGCACAGGAATTAACAGATAGTAAGCACTCAAATATTTTCACCAAATGAATAGGTAAATCAGGAGTAACTAATATCATGAAGCACTGAATTAATTTGGCTGGAGAAGCCAGCCGGCAAAAGACAAAGTGAGAGGTATAGACAAAATGATGAGAGCCTAAGAAGTCAAGGCAGATCATTATAGTAGAGAACACAAAACTATGGGGAACTGATCACCTATAGGAGGTGGAGTAAGAAGAAGAGGGGAGTGGATGAACACCCAGAGATATCTAGCTTGAGTGACTGCATAGAAATGAAGATGATGCTGATAACCAAGAAAGGAGGTCGCAGGAGGGGAGCCAGCTGGGAGGGACTCTCAGCCCCTACACACAGAGAATATAATCTGACCAATAGTGTCATCAGAGTCAATAACTATTCACAGAAGTAGAGTCATCATAAATATTCTTTTCTTTCAACACGATGGGTTTGATTGAGCATATAAAAATGTGTTGTCACCTGGTTTGATACATAGATGCCTATTACAAGAGTTTCTCAACCCTGGCATTATTGATATTTGGGCTGGATAATTTTCAGTTGTGAGGTTGCCATGTGCATTATAGAATATTTACCAGCAATGCAGGCCTCTACCCACTAGATGATAGTAACAGCACCCCCTCTCAGTTGCAACAACCAAAAATGCCTCCAGGTTTTGCTAAATGTCCCTAAGGAAACAAAAACTTCCCCCACTTGAGAATCACTACTATATACATATATCATTCAAAAATAGCATTTTCATAGACCCATGAGTTAACTAACAATGACCTAAACACATGGCAGCATCCAGGAGAGTCAAGGCCAGCATCATGAAAAAGATTTGCCATTTATATGCAGCCACAAAGTTGCTGTTGGCCAATTTTAATGATGCAGTTTCAGAAATTTGGTTTACAGTCTCTGCAGCTGGTATTTGAGGGAGCCATTCTATGCTGTATGCACAGCTGAACTGTGTGTGTCTTTTCCCAGCCATGGCTGACATGTGCCATGAGTGAAAGTTTGAGCCCATGTCCTGGCCAGTGCTCACCTATTCTCTATTGTCCTATTGACACAAGGTTTCAAAAGGCCAGTTGACATTTCTGAGATTATATATGTGAAAATGTTTATACAAAAAGAAAGGAAATGTTATACAAAGGTGTTACATTAGGCATCTTAACAGGAAAATCCACTTTTAATAAGTAGGCCTGTATTAGTCCATTTTCATACTGCTATAAAGAACTGCCTGAGACTGAGTAATTTATAAAAAAAAAGAAAAAAAGAAAAAAAAAGAGGTTTAGTTAACTCACAGTTTGGCATGGCTGCAAGACCTGAGGAAGCTTACAATCATGGAAGAAAGCAAAGGGGCAGCAAGACACCTTCACAAGGCAGCCAGAAGAAGTGCCAAGCGAAGCAGGAAGAGCCCCTTATAAAGCCATCAGATCTCATGAGAACTCACTTGCTGTCACAAGAACAGCATGAGGGAAACTGCCCTCATGATTCATTTATTTCTACCTGGTCTCTCCCTTGACATGTGGGGATATGGGGATTATAATTTAAGATGATATTTGGATGGAGACACAAAGTCTAACCATATCAATGCCCAACTCAATTAGCAATAAAAAATTTCCCCATGAAGAAAGAATTTAGGAGATATGTAGATAAAAAGGAAAAATAAGGTTCCACTATGAAAATATGAGTCTGCATGTATGAGAATGCATTTAAAATATCTTTTATTTACTATTTTTCTGAGGTGAGAGGGCAGGAGATTAGGAAACAGCAAAATTAAATGTAAAGCAATGAAAAGGTCACCACTCACCTCATACCACTACTGCCATCATCACCCACCTCAGCTTCTCTCAATTGAAAATACTTCTCTCAGTTCAACCCTCACTGTCAATCTTTTTCCAATCGATTGCAATTATTCAGTGGGAATCTCTAAACCCTGGTGTAGACAGCCAGCCTTTTGTCTGAATGGCTCATACTCTCTGGGATGGTTGCTAAGCCTTCTCTCCCAACATCTTTTCTTTGAATAGCCTTCACTGTGACCATTTAGCTTCAGTCATTTTAATCTCTGCCCCCAAAGCAGAAAGGTTTACACTTTTGTCTAAAGCATACAGCAAAGTCTGATCCTTACAATTAAAAGGGAAATGAATAAGTGAAGCAAGCTTGAAAGAAAATTAAAGTTGATAAAATTCAAAACAGATGTCATCAAATTTAGAAATCTGACACATAGCCCAGCAGGCCAGATTTTAGACTTCAGGCCAAAACTACAAGATTATCAAAAGAAAAACAATTAGCATCCTAGAGAGAATGAAAAACTGAAGCACACAAGAGCCTTTCTTGTGCCAAATGACTGAATAAATTGGGTAAGTTTTGTTGGAAGCATCAGGTGAGCTCACTTGCACTTTTCCTGCTCCTGTTTTCGAAAGAATGTCTATATCTAAATAATAAACCAACAGAGAATAAGTAACAGGACAGTCAAACAAAGCATTTATATATTTGAAATTAATTCTGCAGAAGCAAAAGGGTACAAGAGCTATTACGAATTGAGAAGGAGAAGGTGTCAGGTTGGAGAAGAGATCTATACCTTTCAATACCGTGAAAGCCCTATCTAGCCCTAAACATCAAGCTGTTTGTCTGCCAGAGCCCAGCTGAAGCTGGGGAGGGAGAGGGTGAGCTCCGGGCACCTCTGTAACTGGCTGAGCAGAGCAGTGGTGTGATCATTACCCAGAACATGCTTTTGCCAAATCTATTTGGCGCCAGGGAGGCTGCTATAATCAGGCGCCATCAGAATAGGGGCAATTTGTCACAGGTGGTCTTAGTAAGAGGTTAGGCTCAGGCCTCAATTGGGAATGGAAACCTTGAGGGATGGAAATTATGGAAGGAAAGCAGCAGTGGGAGATAAATAGGAGAAATGAAAAAAAGATAGTGAGAGAGGATGATGAGGGCAAAAAGCAGAAGGGGAGACCTGAGGAGACAGGAGAAAGGGTCCTGACACAGGCCTGGGGTGGAGGAGAGAGGAGGAAGGTTACAGTTCCCTCAGATCCAGCCTGCAAACTTCAGCTAAAGCCATGAAAGTTATGGGGGAAAAAAGAAGTTGTTTGTGTAAGAAAAGTTTAAGACAAAGTGTGTGATTAAAGCTTCCCCAACCCTTTGGTTTAGTTATATGAATGTTGTGTTTTTTTTATTATTTTGGTGGTGATGGTGGTAGTGATTATGAGATTTTATGTTTGCTCTTCACTTTAAGAATCA
Organism: Aotus nancymaae; assembly: GCF_030222135.1. Classification (NCBI taxonomy): domain Eukaryota; kingdom Metazoa; phylum Chordata; class Mammalia; order Primates; family Aotidae; genus Aotus; species Aotus nancymaae. Next base: position 50,212,825 of record NW_026988431.1, on the reverse strand, counting down.
GGCCTGAAAACAGAAAGGAATAATAAAAGCTAAATTATAGTCAAAACTGACTGAATAGGTGTGAATCTGACTTTGAATAAGTGAAAAGAGATGACACAAACGAGGTAAGGAAATAAAACAATAGCACATGTGGGAGAATGAAGGGAAAATAGGATAAGTCAACCATATTCACAGAAAAATGACTTCAGGTAATCTGTCTTCCTTGGAGTGGCTCCAGAATTCCGTTTATATCCCACATTCCAGGCAATGAATATCAAAGAAATGGATTACAGCAAAGAGACACATTTGATGTATTGTGTGGCCCTAATGTATACTCAAGCAACACAGCCTGTAAAGAACCTTTTCAACTACGAGGCCCTTTGCAACCTGTCATTCCAGAGTTCCCATCTTGATATCCTGGGAGTCACATCAGAACCTAACTGTAGAAATAACAATAATGCACATACTTAGACATCATTTCCCCAAGACATTGCCCAAGAGCTTGAGGGTAATGGCTCTTCACTGAGTCCGCAACACATTACAGAGAACAGAGGCCAAGTTCTCTGCAACTCTGCAAAAATATTCTGCTTATGTAGGACTGATCAAGCTTTAAACCTAGCTCTTACCACATGGTAGATTCTGTGCTAGGGACTTTCAGCTCTGATATATTGCTTAATCTTCACAACAAAAACTCTTTTCATATGCATCAGGATAATAGATACTTCATATTAGAGCATAATGGGATAAACCTTGCAGATGGGCAAGAACAAAGTAAAATTCTTGCTATGAGTCCATGGTAATTCCTGGAGAGCCAATAATACAAATGGTCAGACATCAGTTCATTAAGTTTCTTTTAATTTCTTCTTTTAATCTGGTCCAATGAATCTCAAATTTCAGTGTGGATGACAGTTATAGTGTTCACAGTATTTCATGGATAATTTAAAAGAATTTTAAAGGAAGGTCAAGGGTAACTTCTGCCTATTCCTTCCCAAAGTGGTACCCCGCTAGTCTTTACCATCACCTTCTAGGATGCCCTCTTTGTGCCTCTCTTCCCATTGAAGGCTGATATTCAGAACCAAGACTCCAGTTTGGTACTACTTCTTCATGAGGCCTTTCCCGCCCACCATCACACATAATGATCTGTACTTTCCTCTGAGCTCCCACAGCTCATACAACCTCTCCATCTCCCAGCACATGCCATCCTGCCCTGAAGTGTTGGGTGTCTTTCTCTGTCCCTCTACTCTTCCACAAACTTGAAGAGCTAGTATTCAGAGCCTATGCCCTATGGAAGGAAAAATAAGGTCTTATAAATGCTTAAGAGAACTTCCACATTTTTAGCCAAGAAGCGTTTGTACAAAGAGAAATTGATTCTTTGAAAGCAACTCTTGGTTCAGGGAAGGTACACAAGTCAGTTCAGAACCATAATTAGAAACATGTGATATGCTGGTCAGCGTTGCCCCCTGCTTAGGAAAAGCTGACTGTAATTCTGCCCCACCAAGGTAAATTTTAAGAATGAAACAAGTTGTTTTGATAAGAAACAAGTATCTCTTTTCTTTTTTTTTGGGGGGGGGGTGTATTTATTTATTTTTTGCATTTTAGGTTTTGAGGTACATGTGAAGAACATGCAAGGTTGTTGCATAGGTACACACATGGCAGTATGATGTGCTGCCTTCCTCCCCATCACCTATATCTGGTATTTCTCCCTATGCTATCTCTCCCCAACTCCCACCCCCTGCTGTCCCTCCCCTATTTCCCCCCTACAGACCCCAGTGTGTGATGCTCCCCTCCCTGTGTCCATGTGTTCTCATTGTTCAACACCCGCCTATGTGCGAGAACATGCGGTGTTTGATTTTCTGTTCTTGTGTCAGTCGAGTATCTCTTTTCAATCTAGAGCGGTCTACGGTGATCACTTGTATAAAAAGAAAATCATCATAGCCATTTGTGGCAGTAGCTGCAGCTGCTGTTACTCCTCAGTGCATGGAAAAGGAAGGAAAGGGGCTTTGGTTTTGGGCCCCTCTTCTTACTGAAGAGGTTAAGTCTGACATGTGGTACCATTTATGTTCCATCTGTTATTCATTTACTCCACCAGTTGGCCTCCCTTAATGCAGCATTTAGGGTGATGTGAGGGTCTTTAAAGGTATTTCAGGAATTTGTCTATCAGCAAGAGACGTAGGTAGGAGACATTGTTGTCAGCTTTGGAGACAATGAAGCAGGCCCAGGGAGGGTGAGGCCTCAGGTGGGCTGGCTCTGCCATGTAAGGACACAGTAGGGTAGAGACTCAGGCAGCCCCAGTATGGAGTGTGGACAATGTAATGTCAGCTTCACGGGGAACCAGGTCCATTTTCTGTAATATAGCAATGTCCAAAACATAGGGCACACACAAAAAAAGAAAGCTTTTCATCAAGTGCCCATGGCCTGGCTTCCCATTTCAAGCAAGACAGAGAACACCAAAGTTCTAGCCTGGGGAAAGAGAAAAAACTGTGCTTGTGGAACAAGAGGTAAGAGGGCCTTGACCCTCGACAACTCACATGAAAGTAGTGACAGGGTGACAGCTGGTGCTCAGACACTTCTTCCTGGAGCCTGACCTAGCTATTTGCTATTTTGGTTCCCCAAATGCTCCTTGTTCCTTTTTAGCATCTGTCATAATTTAACTTCAAAGTTGCCATTTGTATGACATTTTCTGAGTTTTGAACACCTTTTTAGTTTGTGTTAAAAGAGGGTGCCACATAAACACAATGGAATACTATGCAGCCATGAAAAATGATTAGTTCGTGTCCTTTGTAGGGACATGGATGAATCTGGAGACCATCATTCTCAGCAAACTGACCCAAGAACAGAAAACCAAATACCGCATGTTCTCACTCATAGATGGGTGTTGAACAATGAGAACACATGAGCACAGGGAGGGAAGCATCACACACTGGGGTCTGTTGGGGGGACCAAGGGAGGGACAACAGAGGGTGAGGAGGTTGGGAAGGGATAATATGGGGGGAAATGTCAGATATAGGCTACGGTGGAATGGAGGCAGCAAACCACCTTGCCATGTATATACCTATGCAACAATCCAGCATGATCTGCACACGTACCCCAGAACCTAAAGTACAATAAAAATAAATAAATAAATAAAAATAAATAAAAGAGAGTGCCAAAATTCATTTTTCCAATCAATGCGAAGGGTTGCTCCAGTGACTATATATCAACTCTATTCTGGTGTCTGGTTCCCACAGGATGTTATTTAAAGATATCAGAGTGTAATAACTTTTCTTGGTTACCATGCTATATCACCAGTCCCCTAATATGTATTACATATTCCTGGGGAACATTCAGATGTAACCTGAACCATACCTACTTAGAGGAAGTGTGGAGTGCAGAGTGTTAAGTATGAGCTCTGGAGGCAAACAGTTGCATTTAATGTTGGTTTAACTAAGTGACCTTCAGTATGCCTCAGTTTCCTCATCTGTACATGGAGTTATTAATAGGGTCAGCCTCACTTGATTGTGTTAGAAGCAATTAATGTACCAGATTTAGAACAGTGAAGACTATACATAGAAAGCCCTCAGTAAATGTTAATGAGTAGCATGAGCACTTTGTTACAGGTACGCATTATAATAAGTCATGGCATATCCACTAGACCAGTGCCCATCGGCAAACTGTTTCTTATCAGACTGCTATGAAGTGACTGCAGATATTAAAAATAAGAACATAAGAAGTTAGAACTTTTATAGCAATTTAATATTGCAGTAATATCCAAATACCTGATCAGTGGACACTGTATGTCTTGTTTTATTCGTTGCATTTCTCTTTTATTTTTGCTATTTTTACAAATATACTGGTTTGTGACTTATGAAAATTTTTAAAACATAAAAAATAATGCTTTACTACAGTGAGTTTAAAAACTACCATATTAAATGTTAGATGCAGCTGGACCCAGACTAAATCTGAGAACTTTTTTTAATACCTAATATTTTACTCCCTAAACTTTCTTCCAGGACCAAAAGGAAAGAGATTTAATAAATGAAAGGTGATGAACACACATCACTATGGCCATGGCTGAGATACAGCTACTCTAAGATGGGCTACAACTGAGGAAAAACGGTTCTTAATATTATTCATATTTATCATAAAGCAAAAGATAGACTTTTCATTAGTTGGCAGCCTGAAGGCTGTTATCTGAGCTTTGCTGTAAGTAAGAGCTGAATTCTGGGTAGACTCGGAATGGGATCACAAGATTTTTTGTAGAGTTCTATCCCCAGCTCAGTTATTGATGTGTTTTTGATTAATTATATGCCTCCGTTTCTGGGGTAACTATTTTTCTACCAATTAAAAATTGGCTGCAGTATCATATTTGAGATGAAGACTATGAGAGGATGTATCAAAAAGAAACATTTTAACCATTTTCCTCCTCTTCCAGTGTCAAATACCAAGAGTGACAATGTCTTAGCTATTTAATCCTCATGGCCACACCCTATTGCTTACTTCTGTGCCCAGAGGATAAAGTCAGCCTAGACAAAGAAGAGCACATTGCCTTACAGGTCTCCCTCCTAATTCACAGTGCTTTGATGATATTCCTACTCTACATTTCTTATGGTCCTTAAAAATTTACAAAGTGCTTTTGTAGCTTGTGTTACATCTCGGTGGCACTTCATTAGGATGCGGCAGGCTTCTATTAAGGCTACTGCTCACCCAATATGCCCAGTTGTCTCAGGAAACTAAAGACTTGGGGTCCATCTGAACCAGTATCTATCAGTGGCAAAAACCAAAAATGTACCTTTACCTCGGAATGTATCCCCAAAAGGATAAAAGACAAAGCCCACCAACTCCAAATAATGTACAGATTAAGTCTTATCTTACTACAGAATTAATGAAATCCTCAGCAGGCTTGCTTGAGGAAAAAGTCCCCTGTCCTGGTCCTCTTCAGATTCTGTTATTTCATTTTTGGGGCCAGTGCTTCTCAAATTGAAATGTGCCACTGGACACCTGGGGACCGTATTAAAGTGCACATTCTGATTCAGTAGATCTGGGGGCAGAACCTGAGATTCTGCATTTCTGACAAGCTCCAAGGAGATACTGATGCCGCTGATCCAGGAATCTCACTTTGAGTAGCAAAAGCAGGGGCTTTGCACTTTTTGCTGATCCCTTTTCCATGTCTTATTCTCTCCCATGTTAGTTGAATAACTGAAAAGTGAGCAAATGACGGGGCATGTGAAGTGTCACTTCCTTGTATCATAACTTCTGTATTTTCACTCTAATTGCAGGAAATTCTCTTTGTCTGCAGTTGCTCAGAATTCATACTTGAAGTACAGGGATTTTTTTAAAATAGGCTATTTCTATATCCACTTCTTGTATGCTCATGGAGTAAAAGAGTCCCTCTCTTTTAGTACACACTCTTTAAGATACTGCAGTAAGAGGAGGGATTTTATAGTCCTCCCTGGCCTTGAGCATGAAAAGGATATCTTTCAGGTTTGGTACACTGGAGCAAAGCTCCCTTTAGTGTCAAGTGTCCACACTAAGCAGCAGCCATTCAGGGTTTTACCATGCCTTCAATTTTTCATGCCCATTCTATATGGATAACACTGTCAAATCCATTATCTTATGTAATGCTTTCAGCAATCCGATGATGTAATATTATTAGTCCCATTTTTATATAACAAAAATAAAATGTAGAGTCATTATGAGTTTTACAGCGTCACTAATAAACATGAAATTGGAGTCATGAACCTAGGTCTTTCCCCTAAGATCCTGATCAGTCGATTTTCCCACAACTGTCCCCTTTTGAAATCTCTTCTTAAAATCTTGTGTGAATGAAGTAAAACATGGAGTTATTTAATTTTAGCAGAGTTCTACCATTGGCATGACTGCATTCTGACCCCCACATAACTAGGTACCTGCCCATCTCTGCTCTTGCCCACTGAGCAGGTCAGAGGCAGAATAGATACCAAGAACTGAGTCTTATTGTTGTCCTTTCCCTTAACATTCCAGCGTAGGTGTTCCAGCAGCATTATTTATTGCAGTCCCCAAACAGATGCTAGCACTGTGAAGCTGGGGGATCTTCTCTATGATGATTGATGACCCAAGAGATTACTGAAGAGTAAGAAACATAGCATTCTAAGAATTTAGCACTCCAATGTGGATTTAGTCAATTGCATTCTCCTACTTCTCCTTTAACAAGCTCAACTCTGCAGGAGTACATATACTGGACATGGAATTGTAAGCCAAGATCCTCAAACATTAACTAATATTATTTTTCCTTGATTTAAGGAGGCAGGAAGAGAGGCTGCCAATCTTTCCACCCCTTCCAGCTTTATAGTCTCATCTCCTGACTTAGTAAGAGCAGTGAGTAGCCAAAGGGCCAATTTGTTTCTAAGGGGAGTCCCTGTTCACACAGGAGGGAGGTAATTAGGCCTCCCCCTAGGCATCCCTAGAGGTACTTTTAAAAACTTTACTTTGGCAACAGAGACCAGAAACTGTTCAGACTGGAAATTATCTGAGCCTCTTGTAACGTGGCATGTTGAGTTAAGGCCAAGTTAATATTTAGGGGATTATAGAACTCTGGCAAAGATTCCTGTTAAATTGCCTCTGGGGTCAAAAGTGACAAATGGAAAAGAAATAACAACCCCTTGCGTGAGCCCAACCCACTGGCCCCCACCCCCCACCACTCTACAAGCAAACACACAGCGGACCCATGATTCCACCAGCACTGTCACATTTGTGATGTGTTTCCTTGCTCTAGAAGGGAAGCAGAAGTTTGTTTTCCTCAGGAAAAGATCTTTGTTTTTGAACTTTTTGTCCAAAAACTATGTTTCAAACAAAATACTCCTCTTCTATCTTTTTATATTAAATTTAAGAAGCAAGAGAAGAAGAATTAAAGGAGCAGGGAATGTTTATGATAAACCCAAACACCCTTATCTACCATTTCCTGACCTTCCAACTTACTGGAATTGAAGTTTGTCCTACCTCCCTGACAGCAAAGTTCTGTGGCATGCCCAGGTGGATTGATGGCCAGGGACAGAAAGTTCCCTTTGATCCATCTGGAGACCTTGGCTGCCTCGATGACTTCATTACCATCCCAGTCCACTGATTTCTGTGCTCTACAAATCTAAATCATAAAAACAAGGGAGATTGTGTAGAAGAGAAAGTTTTTGCTGTGAGAATTCTCCCATCCAAGTACTAACCAGGCCCGACCCCACTTAGCTTCCGAGATCAGATGAGATCGGGCGCATTCAGGGTGGTGTGGCCATAGACATAATAAATCCAATAATAATAATAAACTAAAGTGTTTTCCTGAGTCTTGTGAGTCATTCCAGTGAATTATTGAACCATGGGGGTGGAGCAGTACAGGAACCTTTGTAGCCAAGTTGAGAAGTGTGGGTAAGCTGGGGACCTCATACTTTTGACTGGCATCTGAACTGGGGGCAGTCTGTGGAGCCTGGGGCTAATTCCAGGTCGTCAGTGTTAGGGTTGAAATGAATTGCAGGACAGTTGCTGTCTACAGGGTTAGAGAATTAGTTAGTATAAGAAAAAAACCCACACATTAGGTGTCAAAAGTGTGGTAAGTAAAAATAATTCCTTTTATTCTTGTTTTTTAAGAAAAGAATTAATGATAACAGTATATGTTATAAAAATGGATAGTGATTGTTAAATAAAAATTAAAGTAGCTGTAAGCCAGCTCAATATTAGAAGATAGGTAAGGGAAGATAAATACATGCCACTTTTCTATAATCACTCAGCACCTCAGTGAACATCAGAAAGCTATTTCTGCAGCTTATTTGTAGGTACTTATTCTAGCTAAGGCACTGTTAGCCCTCAGAGGAAATCCAGAAGCATACCACACATGGTCCCTGCTTTAAAGAAAGTAATTTTAATGACCCACAAAGTGGTTTATAAACTCTGCTGTAAAAGATATTTGGGTCTATTAATATCATTCATAGAAAACCTCTTTCTTCCAACATCTTAAAATTCAGAAAGATATTTCTTGCTTGGAAGATGAAAGAGTTATACTGATTTTTGTAAAAATTAACAAAACCATGAGTTTAGACAGTCCATGTGAAATGTTCTCATTCTGTAATTTTTTACAAACATATCAGCACATGTAAATTTTTTAGAAAATATCTGGCCCAGCTGATGCAGTGGCTCACGCCTGTAATCCCAACACTTTGGGAGGCCAAGGTGGGTGGATCTCGAGATCAGGAGTTCAAGGCCAGCCTGGCCAATATGGTGAAACCTTGTCTCTACCAAAAATACAAAAATTAGCTGAGCCTGGTGGAGCATGCCTGTAGTCCCAGCTGCTCAGGAGGCTGAGGCAGGAGAATTGCTGGAAACCAGGAGGCAGAGGTTGCAGCAAGCTGAGATCACACCACTGCACTCCAGCCTGGGTGACAGAGTGAGACTCTGTCGAAAGGAAGGAAGGAAGGAAGAGAGGGAGGCAGGGAGGAAGGAAGGAAGGAAGGAAAATATCTGGCATACATTTCATGTGAAAGCCATACATTTGAAGAGTTTCTAGATAGGAATATAGTACATGAGCATAAAAACCGATATTTATTCTTTGAACCGTTAAAAAAGCATTTCTAATGCAAAGTTCACATAAACATCACTGTTTCTAAACTTCCAGCAGAACAAGCTATAGAAGCAATTTCAAAGACCTATGCCTATAGTAGATATTCAGTAAATATTTGTTAAATGACCAGTGAAAAAAATGATTAGCTAAAGTTTTCGCTTCTGAGTGAGAGGCAGTTAAACAGAGAATAACACTGTTCTGAAGGGTATATAAGACCACAATCTAATGCAATGATTTCTATTCCTTTAGGAGAAAAATCAGCACTGAAATTGAATTCCCTGAGAAACTGGAAGAAACCAAGCTCATGGTAGCTGAAAATGAAGACCATGAAAAACTCCAAGTTAAAATCCAGGCTTTTGAAAACAAGATAAATGCCGAGAGCAATGTCCCTAGCTCTATCAGAAGATATAGTTTGGGCCAAGTTTCTAAAGAAGAAAGAAAAAACATTAGATTTAACAGGTATAACTTTGGTTTGGTTTGTTTTTCATAGCATGTACTTCATGTTAGCTATTAGTTTTGTTATCACTCTGTTATGGGTGTTTTTTATCTTTTACCTATAGCCACCCAAAGTGCTGTCCTTACATGAATGAAATATTATCCACAATGCTCTCATTATCCAAAGAAGCTCACTATTTTAAATGGGTACTATGAAAGGAAAACAAACCTATTGCCTAATTTTTAAAGCAATTTTAAAATATAAGTATGCCATATGGAAAATACTGTCTCTTGATTTCTGATGAAAAATCAAAAGTAAAAGTAGACAAAGATGAAAAATATGTAAGTCTACCATTTTGCAGCCAGTTTTGCCATGAAATTGATTTCTAAACCTTTGTTTTTGGAGGTGACCTAGATTTTCAAAGGTTTGGTTTATTATGTCATTTGTTGGTTGTCTACATTTATCAAGTCTGTTAACAGTTTCACATTCCAGAGGAAGTAACTTTTTGTCCCAATGTTATTATTATTTATTTTCCTTGTCAGTGAATGGTAATGCAACTTCTTTAACTTTCCCTTTGTTTGTACTCTAGGTCAAAAAGTTTGGCTTTGCACACTATGCTCACAAAAGGTGTGAGTTCAGATGATGGTGAAGATGCAAACAGGGGAGATATACCAGCCAGCATCTCTCTTTCAGAAATAGACCCACTTAGCCAAGGAAGTGACAAGCTGATCTTTAAGACAGACACCGACAGATTACAGCTGGGAGATTCTTCGGTTTCATACCCAAATATTATACGTGTAGACTCAGAGAATTTGCCAGAAACTGTTAAAGAAAACTTCCAGGAAGAAACTCCAGAGGCAACTGCCAGTCCTGTAGAATACCAAGATAAGCTGTACTTGCACTTAAAAAAGAACCTCAGCAAAGTGAAAGCATATGCCATGGAGATTGGAAAGAAGATTCCAGTCCCTGATCAGTGTACCATTGAAGGTAAGTGTTGTGTAATTCCCAAACCTCAGCAACTTCAGGAGTCACTGCAGATAAACAAAAAGCCCAAATCCTGTAAATTAGCATACTCTTTTCTGGGTCTTTTGCAAAATAGATCATTTTTTAAAACACTTTACATTATTTGAGGTCCCCCCCTCCGCAAAAAAAGGTTGATCATCTCATTGATTCCCATTTGAATCTACTTGAGTGCACATAAGTCCACTGACTCTCTGATTTTTGCAAACCTCAAGATATATTATTTCTGGTCCCTTGTCCCCAGAATTCAGGAAAATCCTGCAAAGAGGTTGGTGACCCTAAAGCAGGCTCTGGGGTAGGAGTTCTGCCGTAGACATTTCCCAACCACATAATCATGCAAGAAAGCCATGCACAACATTGAATGTCAGCTTCCATTCAGCTACTGTGTGCGAGGCAGTGTGTTAAAAGTACTCAAGATTCAGCTATAAACCACACAGATACAATCCCTGACCTCTTAGAGATTAAGTATAGATGATGATGCTCAACTTAGGATGAGACCATGTCCCCCAAAATCTATTATAAGTTGAAAATGCACCTAGTTTACCAAACATTACAGCTTAGCCTAGCTTACCTTAAACATGCTCAGAACAATTACACTATCTTAAAATTAGGCAAAATTATCTAACACAAAGCCTATTTTATATTAAACTGTTGAATATCTCATGTAATTTATTGAATGCTGTACTGAAAATGAAAAATAGAATGGATGTATAGGCACTCACATGAAGTATGGTTTCTACTGAATGAGTATCACTTTCACACCATTGTAAAGTCAAAAAATGGGAATCATATGTCAGGACCATCTGTACACAAGAAAAGGGCACAACCATAGTCAGGAGGTGACTTAAGAAATAGGAGCCAGTGAGAGGCTGAGCTAGTCAGAAAACAAAGGGCAAAGTAAAAAAAATAAAAAATTTTAAACAGGATGTCAGAGGCCAGGACCTCCCTCAGGTACATGTGTGGCACCAATAAAAACTCAGTAAAATTTTAACTGATGACAAGATCAGTATCAGTGTCTTACTGAGCCATAGTGGAATCTAAGTCAACTTTCAACTTTGAAAATATCTTACGTCGAAAAGGCATTTAATACACCTAACCTATGAATATTACAGCTTAGCCTAGCCTACCTTAAATGTGCTCTGAATACGTACATTAGCCTACAGTTAGGCAAAAATATATATAGTTTGACAATTAACTAGTTAACTTCGCTTTTTTTTCTGAAAACATTGGATAAATTCATCATCTTTACTTTAAAAAAAAGAGAATACTTTCTTTAAATACTGATGTTTCCTACCAGGGATGACGTAGAAGTGAGTATGTATTTTTTTAGGTTGACATTTTGGAATTCATTCATACTCTTGGAATTTACTGGGCAATTCCTTGCACAGAGATATGTGTGAAGGATGGAAAATTTTTATAATTCACTGTTAATACATCCATTGAGAAAGAGCTCAGGCTGATTGCAGGGGACGCATTGTTATTATTTCAGAAGTAGTATAAACTATTCAGTGACATGCCCACAGTCATCTGGCTGACAGTTTTGCTTGTTATCATAAGATCGCTCAACAATATTACTTTTCTTTCCTTAAAAACTTATTGAAAAAAGAGATTTAGGCTTAATTGTGTTATGTTTAATGTGTTGTTGGTATAAACGCAACATATTTGATCTTTCTTGGTGAATTATGCATACTAGTCAAGAAGCAAAGAGAAGAATTATAAAAACCACTTCTGAAACATTTAAAGTTAAAGGGACAAATTAGCCTGCAGGCAATAGCAACAAAGTGTTCAGAAAAATTTTGGACTGCTGTTACGAAGTCTATAAGAACACGACAAAACAACCTTTGAAAGAAATTCTTTTGATGTTAGGTTGGTCTGCATGAAAAAACTGACATTAGACTGTTTTGACATACAAAAATATCAATTTCATATGGTTCTGCATAATAATACTTAAGTATAAACTATGTTAAATGAATAGGAACCTCACTGGTTACTGTATAGCAGAATTCTGTATAAGTTGAATCAAAGTCACAAATAGCATTCATAACTCCAGTCAGCCATCTATTATTGCATGATATTGATCACATTGGGGACAGGCAATAGAGTATAAACAGATCAGTGAGAATCTATCAGCGTGTTTGGGAAAAATGTCAAACCCCAAGTCTTGTTGAGGTTGGGTCAGCAATGTCGTTTTGGGTATGTACAGCCTGTTATTCCTAGATCAGTAATTCACTTCTGAGCCTTGTAGGTCTCTGGTATTTGTGCAGGTTTACCAACAACTTAAAGTTATGTATTCATAAGCAGAGCAATGGTCTGATATCACTGCTTGATTATAGTTATATACAAGACTGGAAGAACTGAATTCATCTGCCAAAGAACATTTTTAAAATATGAATCATTGTTTTTCATTTATTTGAACAAAGCTGATTAGAGGTCACAAAAACACATACATGATATTGTACTAAATCTTTGAAAACCTGGCCCATCAATGAAGTTGTATAAAGGATGATATAAAAGCTTACAAAAACCTATCGATGTTACTTTGAAGTATTTCCTTATTGGGTGAAAATACATCCCATCTGTAGAGCATATCAGCAAGACTGACTTAAGAAAGCTAATTTTAAAGCCAGTAATGTAGTCCTTTCTTTATTGATCCACACAGGTGAATTTTGCTTAAAATGAGATAAATTATTAATATAAATTAGTGGGCATTGTTTTTATGGTTAATGACAAATAAAGCTTCCTTACTGAAAATTTGCATGTAGTCAAGTCCAGCCTCAGTGTTGGTGTGACTGTGGGGTGCTCGCATCCTTCTGGTCCAGTTGGTCCCATCTGGGGGATATTGATAATGCCATCCACTTAATGCTTCTGAGGAAGCTTTCTTTTTTATTTTTTAATGGATTAGTTTAATCATAGGTTTAGGATAATTTCTCCATGAATTGAAGTTGTAAAATTTGGAGCCAGAGAAAAATGCTAAATCTTTTTCACACAATTTGAGAAAGAAAAACAGCAAATAGGAAAACGTTGCCAAATTCCCTGGATACTCATTTCATTGAGGTAGTCTCTCGGGCCCCTGTTAGAAGGACACTTATTAAGGAATACTTTTCTAGAGAACTTTTCTTGGTGCTTTGGGACTTTTCTTGGATTACCTTACTTACCTGCTCCCACCTCTCCAAACTGAATTTTAGTTGACAGAGGCAGACAGAACAGCGACTGGTTTCTATCTTAACTTTCTCCTGCCACACATATCCCAATCCCAGTCATCTGCAACAGCACATAAAATATACAAATAACAGGAAGAAATGAAGATTTACAAATCCTTTTGAAAAGACTCTCTGCAAACTGCTTTAATGAGTTAATATCAGATCACTGCCCTTGCACATCCTCAGCCAAGAATAGGTGCAAGACTCGGGCATTTAACCACAAATCACTGGGAAGGATGTTACCTACTTACATCCACGATTTAACATGTTGCAAACTTTCAAAAGAGGACATAAGATAACTGTATTTCTCATTAATTATATTTTTAAAAGCGCTTCTTTAAAATAAAAAATGTTTGGTTTCCTTTGCACATTTAGATAAATGATTAAAGAAAAAATGTTCCAGTCAGGTGCGGTGGCTCCTGCCTTTAATCACAGCACTTTGGGAGGCCGAGGCAGGTGGATCATCTGAGGTCAGGAGTTTGAGACCAGCTTGGCCAACATGGCAAAACCCCGTCTCTACTGCAAATACAAAAAGTAGCTGGGGGTGGTAGTACACACCTGTAATCCCAGCTACTCAAGAGGCTGAAGCAGGAGAATCACTTGAATACGGAAGGCGAAGGTTATAGTGAGCTGAGATCGCACCACTGCATTCTCCAGCCTGAGTGACAGAGTGAGACTCTCAAAAAAAAAAAAAAAAAAATAGAAAGAAAGTAAAAAAAGGAGAAAAGAAAAAAGAAAAATGTTCCTTACAATACAGTTGGTCAAAGGAGTATATTGTTGGTCTGCATCTCCGGTTACCTGATATTTATCTACAGAGGAGATGAATATTCATCCGCCTAGAAAACAGCACAAAATAAAATTGGTGAGCGCATGCACTCTTAGGACATTTGTATGGAGATCCAGGAGCAGATCCAAACTGAAAATGATATCAGTCATCTGAAACCTTGAAATCGCTAGTTCCCCTAACATGATAGCCACTTTGGTTTTGTCTCTAATAGATTTACACAGACCTTGCTAACAAATAGAGGGAAAAGTAAATACATAATGGAGCAAAAATGCACAGGAGTACATTTCAATATATCTCACCCTAAAAGTCACCACGTTAAAAGAAAAATGAGGAGATGCAGGTGGTGTAAAAGAAGTAGTTTGCTGTGGCATATTTCATATTCTTAAATATATTTTTTGAAATGTATTATTTTTAAGATAGAAGGGTATATAGCAATATACTCTTATATCCACAGTCAGTACTTTTATCATTTTTTAGGGAAGCTTATACTCAGAGATTATTATCAATCGTCCATTATTGTTGTTTGGGGACTATCTTTACTCTAAGGGATACAGTGCAGTACAAAATAGTCCTGAGCCCCTGACGGTCCCCAGCAGAAGAGTACATTCCAATCCAGCTTGCCACAAACCAAATTTCAGTAAAGTGAACGTTATTTTTCCATTTACTTTCATTATGAAACTGGCAGTATATGCCCTGTAGGAAAGCAGAGTGGTCCCTGGATGTCTTCAAATTTCATTTAAAAACAAAGTAAACAGAGTAAATCCATATTTTTGAGCTCTGTTGGTGATGAGGAGTTGGTAGCCAGGAAACTGAAAAGAGATTATATAGCTGCGTAAAGGGTTTTGATAAGACAGAGAAAAAGGTGGGGTGGAGGAGGGTAGATTATTTCCTCCTGTTTGCTACACAACAACCATCAAATTTCAGGTGACAGAGGATTTTTAATTTTTTTTTAAATCATACATAGTTAGCAAAATCAAGAGTCTGAGTATTTGATAATTTGGTAGGAACTGATTTGTGTTACAGTTCATTTTCAGAGAGGCACATATTTATAGCAGATGAGTCCAAAGCTGACAGAGCCTACTTGGAGTGAGGCAAAAAGAGCTAAGTAAAAGACAGCTAATTCCTGTGTCTACATTATTGTCCTGTTCACATTAGGTACTGGTGAAAGATTATAAAAAACAGGTTGTTGTTTTTTCCTTATAAAAAGATTCAGTTGACCTGGTGTGGTGCTTCACGCCCATAATCCCAACACGGAGCCGAGGTGGGTGAGTTGCTTGAGCCCAAGAGTTTGAGACCAGCCTGGGTAGCATGGCAAAACCCTGCCTCTACAAAAAATACAAAAATAAGCCAGCCATGGTGGTGTGCACTTGTAGTCCCAGCTGCTTGGGAGGCTGAGGTGAGAGAATTGCTTGACCCCAAGAGTTTAAGGCCGCAGTGAGTCATGACTGCACCACTGCACTTCAGCCTGGGTGACAAAGAGAGACCCAGTCTCAAAAAAAGTCAGCAAGCTTTTAAAAATAATTTGTTTTACAGAAAATAATCATTTTTCAGATGAAAATATCCACATCAATTATCCCACAGCCATTAAAATATTATATTGGCAATTAAAATAAGCCACAAATGCAGGAAACATAAAGTTGTCAAAGAAATTCTAAGAGTATGATTCTGTTTCTCCTGTAAAGCCCTCTAGTTTATACGTGTAAGTAAAAACCACTTTTTACAACGATCACGTAAGTGGAGATGTTTGAAGAAATATTAATCTTGGAAGTAATCCCTTACTTACATGGCTAGGGACAATGACAGATGACGGTGTCTCCCCAATGAGATTTCCAAGTCTCAAAGCCCAAGAACATTGTCATCTACTTAGCCAATATTTGTGCTCAAAGCACTTGGCACTGGGCCAGGCAGGGCAAAACTTAGCCAGTCACCTCTAGAGTTCCCTGGTTTCTCAAACTGGAAGCATTTGTTAGTGATGCCTGAAAGGTTCATTCTCTGGATATGCTTTGGAGACTGGTCTGGCAACAGCAAAGATCGCCATAATCATTATGCCCTCATTCATTCATCAACCAACTCTTCTTGAGAACCTGGCAGGTACCGACCACACTGTTGTGGGCAGGGGATACAACTGTCTGCAGAACAGCCATGGCCTCTGCTTTCATGGAACTTACATAATACGTAGTTACAAAGTGAGATGAGTTATCTACAGGAAAGGAACATGGTTCTGTCAGAGCCTATCATGTGGAATCTGCCCTGATCTGGGAGTCAAAGCAGTTTCCCTGAAGAAGAAACTCTTGAGAAATGTGAAGAGCAAGTAGAGGTGTGGGAACTGAACAAAACCATCTGTCCTGTGGAAAGAAAGATCACAGCCTACTCCAGGGACTGAAGCTTGGCCCCTGGGGAGCACTGAAGTGAAGTGGGGAGGAGGATAGTTCAACATAGGCAGGGATCTGGGGTCTATCCTGAGAGAAAAATCAGATTGAAAAAATATCTCCCTACCTGCAATGTGGAGATTGACCTGTAGAGGGAGCTAAAGACTCCTTAGGAGGCAACTGCCATTCCCCTGGTGAGAAATTCATTCATCATTCATTCATTCATTCATTCATTCATTCAGCAATAATTTGAGTCCCTATAGTGGGTTAGGCACTGAAGATATAGCAGCAAACAAAACCAAGTCTCTCCCTTCTTGGAACTTATTCTATGGGATGATATGGACCAAGAACAAAAAACATATAGAAAGAATAATGCCAAGTAATGATGGTTACTATGAAACACAACAAGCTGGCGGCGGGGAGGGGGGGCTGGATAAAGAATGAGATAGCTATTTAGGTAGAGTGACTGGTGAAGGTCTCTCTACTGAAGTGATTTTGCAATGGAGACATGAATGAGGAGAAGCAGCAAGGATGGAACAGTAAATACAAAGCCGTGAGGCAGAAGGACACTTTATGTGTGGGACCTTAGATCAGGGTGATTGGACTGCAGGTGGTGAGAAGTGTTCACTCCAGATATATTTCAAAGGAAGGCTGTCAGCAGTGCTGGTGGGTTGGGCCTAATCATCCAATGGATGGATGAGACAGACAAGACTAGAGGAAGAGAAAACGTGTGGGGAGATACAAATCAAGAGCTTGGTTTTAGACATGTAAATTTTGATATGACCACTCTTTCTTTTTCTTTAATTAATACACTTTATTTTTTAGAGAAGTTTTAGGTTCACAGCAAAATTTAGTGGGAAGTATAGAGAATTCCCATTTACCCCCTGTGTCCCCACCACACACACAACTTCCCCCACTGTCAGCATCCCTCATCACAGCGATACATTGGTGCAATCAATGAACCCATAGTGACACATTATCATCCAGAGTCGATAGTTTACACTGAGGTTCACTTTGGTATTGTACCTTTTATGGGTTTTGACAAATGTATAGTGATGTGACCATTATTGTAGTTTCAAACAGAGTAATTTTACTGCCCTAAAAATGTTCTCTGTTCTGCTTCTTCATTTTATTCATTCTTCATTCATTCATTCATTTTACAACATTTTTGAGTGCCTACTACATGCCAGCACCACTCCAGGGACTTGGGAAACATCAGTGATCAAAATAGGCAAATATCTTTGCCTTCATGGAGGCTGTTCTAGTGGGAAAAGACACATGATAAATAATAGAAGTGATAAATAAGTAAAATATGTAGGATATTACAAAGTGTTAAGTGCTATGATAAAAGAAAAAAATTGAGCCAGCCAAGAAAAGCCAAGAAAAAAAAAAGGATTTACTGTATGTATGTACAAATTTGAAAAGAGGAGGGAAACTTCTAGAAGGACACATATTAAACAACTATCACTGTTTTTCTCTGAAGAAACACATTGGAGCTGGTTGCAGTGGCTCATGTCTCTAACCCCAGCACTTGGGAGGGCAAGGTGGATGGATTGCCTGAGTTCAGGAGTTCAAGAAGAGCCTGGGCAAAATGGCAAAACCCCATCTCTACTAAAATATTCAAAAATTAGCCAGAGTGGTGGTGTGCCTCTGGTCCCAGCTACTCAGGCTGAGACAGGAGAATCGCTTGAGCTCAGGAGGTGGAGGTTGAGCTGAGATCGTGCCACTGCACTCCAGCCTGGGCAACAGAGCCAGACTCTGTCTCAAAAAAATAAAAAGAGGAAGAATCAGATTGGGATGCAGGTGGAGAAAAAAGCAAGAGGGAGTAAATATTAATGTAAATATTTCTGCAAGGTTTGGAAATTTTTTATAAGAATAATTGGCTTCAGTAATAGAGATGCAGGTAACTTGGAACTGGGAAATAACTACAGATGCCCGGCATCCTGTCTAAATCGGGTTCCAGTTCCACCTCTGCTGTAGGGCAATTCTGATTCCTTGAACAGGTTATTTCATTTGGTCACCACTTCCTTACACTTATCCCAAGAGTGTATTACAGGGTCATGAGTTTGCAAGCTTTGCTCCCTCAAGGGGCTCCAGAGCCCCCTTTTTCCTCCCTTTACCTGCCCTGCAAACAGAACAGCCCTGATTTAGCTGGCTTCACACACTAGCCTTCCTGATGGATGTTTAAACCAAGAATTCCACAGCTTAAAGAAGCTTGTAAAACGCTGGGTTGAATAACTTTTAAGGTCCTTTATGCTCTAAATGTAATTAATCCCAAGTGTTTTATGACAGAGCTGGCAAAGTATATAAAATGTTAGTTATTCAGCCAAATTTTGTTTTTGTTTTTGTTTTTGTTTTTTTGCTATCAGCCACAAACAACTTTATTACTAATTTTATATCTCCAATATAAAGTAAAAAAATGAAATTTTTCTTTCATATTAATTTCCTGTCCTTTCTCTAGACATCTGCATTCATCAGTTTACAACAGTTGGGAGAAAATAAGCCAGATTGTTCAATAGTTGTGAGGCTTGTCTCACCATTTGCTTGGATTTATTCATTAATATGTATCAAACAGCAAATAACCAACCACCATCAGCAAATTAATGCATTGTATCTGTCCTGGCCGTTTCTATTTTAATAGTTTTGTTTACCTTACTCAATAGAAAATAATCTATTTCAAACAGTACATGAAGCAGCCTACAATAATATATAATAAAGCAAAAAGAATATTTAACGTGGGGGGAAAAAGCAAACATAAAGAAATAAAATGAATTCAGTAGTTGAGTTATTTTTCAGGAACTTATCCCTGGAAATTTTCACAATTGCTAAATGTGGTTTGAAATTTACTTCTGAGCACTCTAGTGGTCATAGTAAGGAGGGCAACAATATTGGTTTAAAAATCTACAGTGTCCATAAATAAAATTGTACTAAGTCCTGGCAGGGGGAGGGGAAGAAAGCTGTTTATTTGACTGACAAATGATGTTCTTACTAAAGCCAATTCATTAAAAAGGTGTTTCTATTATGCAACAAGCATATAACCATTAAACATAACAATAGAGCAATTATTCTAAACTGGAAGTAATTTTGTCTCCCCCATTTGATAATGTCTAGGGACATTTTTCATTGTCACAGTTTGGGAGAGGGTGCTACTGACTTCTAGTGGATAGAGCCCAAGAATGCTACAATACACAGGACAGCCTCCCACCCCAAAATAAATAATCCAAAAATATCAGCAGTGGTTGAGAAACACTGCAGCAGATCCTCACCTCTTGAAATATGGTCCACAGACCAAAAACATCATCACCTGGTACTTGTTAGAAATTCAGATTCTCAGACTTATCCTAGATCTATTGAATCAGCATCTACTGGGGAGTCTTTAACAAGACTCCCCACAAACCAGGTGTTTCATAAGCACATTAAAATGTAAGAAGCACTACTATTGCAGAAATGAGAATTTCCAGTAGACACTACTAATAGAGAAAAGACAACAAATTTGTGGTTAAATAAATGGACTCTTCATTTAATGATCACCTCTTAGTTGAGGAGATGGGTCAGGCATGGTGGCTCACGCCTGTAATCCCAGCACTTCGGGAGGCCAAGGCGGGTGGATTGCTTGAGGCCAGAAGTTCAAGACCAGCCTGTCCAACATGGTAAAACACCATCTCTATTAAAAATATGAAGATATGTTGGCATGGTGGCACACGCTTGTAATCTCAGCTACTCGTGAGGCTGAGGCAGGAGAATCACTTGAATCCAGGAGGCGGGAATCAAGCAGTGAGTGTAGATCTCGCCACTGCACCCCAGCCTGGGGACAGAGCGAAACTCTGTCTCGAAAAAAATAAAAAGAGAAAAGAAAAAAAATTGAAGAGATGAGATTTCTTTTCAAAGAGACCAGGCTTATTTATCTGGACTGCTTATGGCACTGAATTTATGGCTCTGGTTGTCTAATTCTTCTCACAGGATATGAATTTTAAGAAAAGATGGATAGACTTGGAAGCCAGGAAGATTTACACCTTGTTTGAATTTGTGTTTTGTGTCTTTCTGATATTTTATGAACATAGTGTTTAGTTCCTCATGGAAGACAGTTTTAAAAGCCTCAAAATACCATGGACATCAAATACGTCTTCAATTATGTTTTTAGCCAAGTTGTATAAATGAATTAGAAACATACAGATCACATTTAGCTTAAAATTTGCAGAGAATTAAAATTAAGCAAAAATGTGTTGGAGGCACATACATGCTCTCCTAAACACAAAACATTGAAAAGTGGGTTGAGACAAGTATCTATATGTAAATTCACTTGTCATTTATATTTCTAAATTAATCTAACTGGATGTTTTTATTTAATACTTTATTTTTAATTGACATATAAATAATTGCACATATTTACAGGGTATATAATGATGTTTTGATACATATAATGCATAGAGATCAGATCAAGGTAATTAGCACATCCATCATTTTACATATTTAGCATTGTGTTGTGAATGTCCAATATTCTCCTTCTGGCTATTTGAAACTATATAATATGTTATTGTTAACCATAGTCATCCTAAGTGATCGGACTTACTCCTCCTGCCTACCTGTCAGATTATATCCTTTAACAAATCTTTCCCTGTGTCTCCCTTCCTCTACTCTTCTCAGCCTCTAGTATCTTCTGTTCTACATTTTATTTCTATGAAATCAACATTGTTTAGTTTCCACATATGAATGAGAACATGCAATGTTTAACATTCTCTTCCTGGCTTCTCACTTAATGTCCTACAGTTCCATCCATGTTGTTACAAATGACAGGATTTCATTCTTTTTATGGCTGAATAGTATTCCATTGTGTCTATATATCACATTTTCTTTCTTTTTCTTTCTTTCTTTCCTTATTTCTTTCCCTTTCTTCCTTTCTTTCCTTCCTCCTTCCTTCCCTCCCTTCCTTCCTTCCTTCTCTCCCTCCCTCCCTCCCTCTCTCCCTCTCTCTATCTCTTTCTCTTTCTTTTTCTCACTCTGTCACCCAGGCTGCAGTAGCAATCTCAGCTCACTACAACCTCCACCTCCCCAGGTTCAAGCAATTCTCCTGCCTCAACTTTCCAAGTAGCTGGGACTACAGGCATGCATCACTATGCCTAATTTTGTATTTTTATTAGAGACAGGGTTTCACCATGTTGGCCAGGCTGGTCTTGAACTCCCAACCTCAGGTGATCTGCCCACTTCAGCCTCCCAAAGTGCTAGGATTACAAGCACGAGCCCACACCCAGCCTTATATACCACTTTTTCTTTATCCTTTCATCTGTTTTGGGGTGTTTCATATGCTTTGTAAGCTCTTCTGATGCCTAAGAGATATTTTGCTGATAATAGAAATCTTATCAAGAAATGCCCTTTGCAGATGTTAAGAAGAGGCCTATACGTAGACTGCCATAATGATGACCTTACTGACTTTTGAAGGAAAAATAATCTTTTTCTGGTTTAGTCATACTCGTTTCCTTGTATCTCAGATGTAATTACAAATTAAATATAAGTAAAAACAACTTGACATGGAATGAGCTGATTGTGGGCAAGGTTTGTTCAGGAAGATGCGAGTAGGACACTCTATTCTTTCACTTTAGGTAAGCCTGGCTTGGAATACCACAACCATCAAACAGTGAAGGGGTTTGGGCACAATAAATGAGTCAAGGGATCTAAGAAGAATTCCCTTTCTCTTTTCTAATCCAAATTCTACAACCCCGCCACCGGACCTTCTTGAACAGAATACTCAAATAATTTATATTAGCAGTACATTCATTTGTGTTCCCACCCTCTATCACTTTCTGCCAGACACAAGGGGCTGACATTTTCCAGACAGGTGAGGATTTAGAGACACGGGAGAATATAAAGATGAGTGTGAGATTGAGGTGTCCACAGTGAATGGGTCAGTATCATTAGAGCAGTGGATCCCTCAGCTACCTTTGCCCCACTCGTCCAGTGCAGGGCCCAGTGCTTGGCAACATCAGCACAGGATGAGGAATAGGACTGCCACCTTTGGTGGATGGCTGACCAGGGCACAAAAATCCACGCAGCAACAAATCTGGCCAGGGCCAACCCCTGCAGCTAGCAGAGGCCTTCCCATGTCATAAGTCACTGCTTTCACAGATAAATGACCTTTGCAAAATATTTCCTTGTCCCCTAAAACACTGGACAGGCAGAAGCCCAGGGCACTAGAACAATCTTCTCAGCCCCTGGGGACCTTGATCAAGCCCCAGGTGGGACAGAAACAGCCCTTGGAGCCTGGAGAGATTCCCTAGGCCCTGCGTAGAATTCAAGATGCCTTGTTTAGTTTTCCAATAGCCTCTGCTTTTAGGAGTCTGGCTTAAATAACCCAGTTATCTTACATACCTCATAGTTACCTTTGAAGTGTGTGTAGGGGATGGGTTGGAGTCCCAGGGCCAGAATCAGAGTGGAGCACCCTAACCACAACAACTGAGAATAGAAGCAGTCAGCACCAAGGTTCTGAGTCAATACCTTTGCAGTATCACTGTAGCCTCTGAACCTTCTTTAGCCCCAGTGGCTAGCACAGCACTGGGCACAAAGCAAGAGCTCAACACAGTGCAGTTCAGTGAATTCACAAATGAATCAACAAATGAGAAGCAAGGGACAGGTCTGCCCAGCACGTGACTTAATAAGATGTACATGCCATCAATGTGCAGTCTTGAGCTTGTGACTGAATCATAATCTTTCTGTGGGCTTTAACATTGCATGTGACTTTTCACTTATAGTTAAGGTGACAGCCCTTATTAGGAAAAGTTAGTTGTCTTATGATGTAATATAAAAGTTTGAAAACCCACAGAGACTGTCACAAATAAATGACACCTGAATCTCAGCATTGAAAAAGAAGCAGAATGGTTACGATGTTAAACTATTTGCTGGGAGTACATGCATGGCATTTTCAAATATATGATACACTGAAGAAAATATATAATTAGTGGGAATTATTTCGAAGGTGCTTCACTTTTTAATCATGATGGTGAAAATTTAGGTTTTTGAAAAAGTACAGTTTGAAGATCTAAACTAGCAGCATTCAATGTTTTAAATAAATTAGCTTCATTATAGTCATTCATAAAGGTAGAGAAGTGCAGAAGTCAGTCCATCAGGAGGGGTGGTTTGCAACATGGGCTCCAGCAGACAATGCCTTGGTTTACAGACTTAGTTTCTGAATCTATAATAATGGCCAATTCATTGCATATTTGAGAATTAAATGAGGAAAGCATCTAAAAAAAATGACTTCCTTCTAAAAGCTCTTAGTACATTTACCCTTAAATTCAATCAGTATTCACATTATAAGATCTATTTATCATAGACACTAATTACACATGCATTTTTATCTGTAGGAAAATATCAGGGGGGAAGGATTCTGTATAACTTGTTCTCATTGCTCCTGTCCCCCAACCCACTCATAAGGCCTGGTTGAGAAGTGGACCTGGTAAAGACCTCCCCAGAACAGTTATTATGTTCTGGGGAGGTGCTATGTCACCTTATTCTTCAAGCCAGAGTGGGAGCTGAAGAAAAAAAAAAACCGCCAATTTATATCCAATGATCTTCAGACACAGTTCTTATTTATTGAGTATTTCGCATCTCTAAGGCTATCACCTAAAATCATTTTATGTATAAAATAAACTTATTTGGCTGAGAGCGGTGGCTCAAGCCTGTAATCCCAGCACTTTGGGAGGCTGAGGCAGGTGAATCACCTGAAGTTAGGACTTCGAGTCCAGCCTGACCAACATGAAGAAACCCTGTTTATACTAAAAATACAAAATTAGCTGAGCGTGGTGGCACGCGCCTGTAATCCAGCTACTTCGGAGGCTGAGGCAGGAGAATCACTTTAACCCGGGAGGCGGAGGTTGCAGTGCACCAAGATCGCGCCATTGCACTCCAGCCTGGGCAACAAGAGCAAAACTCTGCCTCAAAAAATAATAATAATAAAATAAAATAATAAAAATAAACTTACTTGATCATTTTATCCCTCAGAAGGCTAGCCCACTGTGATAATAACTTTGTGACAGTTAAAAGGTTAATTGAATCTATTATAACAGCACTGCTCAATTCTAATCCATTTCCCGGTGGAAAAAAATTCTAGTGAAGGTATTTTTCCCCAATTATAAAAGTATAATATTCACTACAAAAAATTGGAAAATAGAAAAAAAAAACTAAAGGAAGTCATTCTTAATCTTATCATTTTACCACTTTTAGAAATGATATGTATTTCCTTCCAGAATTGTTTCTATGTTGGAAAATGTTTTCACCTTATGGGCCCGGATTATTTTTCAAAGATGCTTCACTTTTTAATTATGATGGTGAAAGCTGAGGATTGAAAAATGTGGAATAGCTTAGGAGTACAGTTTAAAGATCTAAGCTAGCAATGTTCAATAGTAGCTGCCTTTGCTACAAAATTAAATTCAATATTTTAAATTATTTTTGTTGAAACATTGGAAACAACAGACCTGTTAACTAACATTTTCTTAATTTAATATGTAAAGAAATGCCAGATTTCTCTCTATAAGTAACATTTATCCCACTGCTATATTTGATATAAGATGTTGTATCTAGGTAATACCTTTCTTTAAAAGGATATTCTTTTGCCATTCCTTTGTGAAATGTATTTCTTTCCTGCCTATGGCATTTACTTTAACACTAAAACTAAATGTAATAATTCCAAAAATTTTAACATTCTTCAAACAAGTTTGAAATATAGAAAAATATTTATATTATGTCTTACAATATTATTCACTATTAATCAATTTGTGTTCCAGACCAGAGGTTGGCAAACTTCCCACATAAAAGTCCAAGTAGTAAATATTTTTGGACAGGTCGTTTGGTCTCTGTTCAAACTACTCAACTCTGCCATTGTAGTATGAAAGCAACTATAGTTAAATCATAAATGGATGGCCATGACTGTGTTCCAATAAAACTTTGTTTAAACAAACAAGCAGTGAGTCACATTTTCCCCGTGGACAGTAGTTTATCAACCCCTGCTCTAGATTATATTTTTTTCTGGCCACCACATTCACCTGGAATTTTGTGTTAGATGGTGTGTAAGGGTTTCTGATCCTCCATGCAAGACTTCTGGTAAACATGGCTGATTGAACATGTTTATCTCTGCTAGCGATAAAACCCCACTTAAATGATAATAAAGGACATAAAAGGTATAAGCTCAGGAGAATAGAGAAGAAGACAACAGACAGAGATGAGTTAATACTATGTTGAGCAGAGTGAAGCAGATGCAAGAGTGTTCACTGACCTAGCAGTAAGCAGAGCCCAGGTAATACCATTGTGGTCCAAGAGAGGTGCTATATAAGAAGGATTTTGTCCAGTTCTGCTGAGTTCTTCTAACCATCATTGGAGGGCCAGTAAATGGCTCTTCAGAAAAGCCAAGTCCTAATCTGATGCAGTCACTGTCTGAGCTACCACACTTAGCTCATTTGTAAAATTCAAAGTAATTGGTTTTGGGGGGAAAGGGGTCCTAACTCTAACTGTAAATATCTTGGTATTCAGAGGGTTTAGACAACAATCGTGCCAACAATAACTAGCAGTTTAACATCCACTGCTTTTACTGCTATTAAGTTATTCTGAAACCCTTTCCCTCTAGCCTACTTTCTAAGACCCAAGGGAAATATTCGCCAATATTTGCAGTCGCCCCTAGTACTCATTGATGAGGAGCTATTCTATAAGGAAGGAGTAGAAAATGAGAAGACAAGAAATGCCAGCAGGAGGATTCTAGAATGCTGATTTGCATGTTAGGGTCTCAGTCCAGGAAGGAAGCAGCAGCTAGAGGGAGGCTGGTAGCCATGGTGACTGGTGGGCTATGTAGTGACTCATTCCACTGCCCTGCTTGAGCCCAGCAGACAAAGGCAGTGTGTTAGAAAATGGTGTGCTCAATTGTGACATGCAAACTTCAAGGGTCACTGGAGTCACATATAACAGGCTTCACTAACTCAGAGCCAATAACTCCCATCTTTTTCACAGCAGAGTATTTAGAGAATTGATGAGAAAAAAAAAGTATGTATAGTTGACTGATTTCTTTTTTGTAGAGATGGACACATTTTGTACTCTGTTCCCTCTTCTGCCCCACAGTAGACACTATCTATATTCAGATCCTATATGCTCTATTCAAAGGGGAAAAGATTTGGACTTCTTGGGTTTTTACTACCCACTATTCCCTGATTGCCTTTCCTTTGATTTGACTTCCTTTCTTCATAATAAATCGTCTTATCTTCTCCCACTCTTTGTTGCTCTCCTTTTCTGTCTCAGTTCATTGTATTTGCATTTCCTTATCCCATGCACATTCCTTTTCTTCTTGTGGGGAGTTGTTTTTTGTTTTTGAGATAGGGCCTCCCTGTTTGCCCAGACGGGAGTGTAGGGGTGCAAACACAGCTCACTGAAGCCTCAACCCTCAGGCTCAAGCCATCCTCCCACCTTAGCCCCCAAAGTAGCTGGAACTACAGGCATAGGCCACTATACAAAGCTTTTTTTTTTTTTTTTTTTCATAGAGATGTGGTCTTACTATGTTGCTCAGTGGTCTAATGTATTTGAGAATGTCAAAGAAAAAAAAAAAAACACCTCCTAATTTCCCAGTGCCAACAGACTTTGGGCTTTTTGACAGCAGCTTTTGGAGATAATTTTATTGACTTTGAGCATCATAATATTGATGAAGGTGATAGAAAATTTTAAAAAGTGAACAAATAATTTTATTTAATCCTGGTGAAAAGTCTGTAGTGTAGTTAGCACTGTCCTCAGTTTATGAATGAGAAAATAAAAAGGCAAATAACCTGTCCAAGGTAATATAGCCAGTAGGAGGCAGAATCAGTACTTGGCCATGGCTCTATGATCTTGCCACTGCTTCTCTATCCCGCACTGCCTTCTCAAACTCACCTTCATGCCTTTACCCAAACTGTTGCTACTCTAGGTGCCCTCTATTTTATTTATCTAGGCTAGCATTCATCAAGGCTCACCTATGTCTTACTTCCTATACCCCAGTGATTCCTAGTACTTCTCATCTGGCACTTGATCATGGATTGCTCTTTTTAAATATTCATATACTTCTGACATCTCTGTTTTAAGTTGTAAGACTCTGAGTCTTTTTATAGTTTTAGCACTCAGCCCAATGTCTCCTTCTTGGTAAGTCCTCAAAGTATTTGTTAATGATTGTGATGCTGTTAGACATTTCCCTAGTGCAGGATAACAAATGAAATCAACCTTCCTCAAGTTTAATGGCTGTTCGTGTCACTACAGCAGCTGCATCAATGACAAGTAATCTGTAACATTTTTCAGAACTTATGCTCTAAGAGTACAATTAGCCTCATGAAAGTACCTTCCTCAGAGGCGTCTAGCCTTACTTGTAGGCTGAAGAACTGAATTTCCTTAAGACTAGAATTATTTTCTACAATTGGCTTTCAAATTTATGATATATCCCCAGAATTGGCTGCACAGAATTAGTTGCTTTCTATTCAATAACACCTCATTTAGCAGCAGTGGCTGAAATAAGATGCCCCTTAACTTTATCATGTCAGCCACATGATCATGAAATCAACAGGGAATAGATGGTTGGTATCTTAGCAAAGTCAGGCTTAGTAGTTGCTAAAGTCCACTTCTAAGAGGAGTTTCACTGAGTTTGATACAGTTGATATACACTATGTGGAGGTCCTGTGTACCCTGCACCAACATATCTGACATGATAAACCTCCTGGTAAATACGTATCACTCTCCCACGAGTGTTCTTCTGAGGCCTGGTGGCAACTAGACCAGAAGGTCTTAGTTCAGAACTGCCAACTGGAGAGAGCAATGTGATGAATGACTCACGTATACATGATCTTAGGCTTGTCCTTCCTTCCTCTGGGGAGAAAAAAAATGTAAACAGATTCATTCTGGTGGAGTTTAATAATGGAATTTACTAAAGTTTTCTGTGCCCCATATCTGGTTACTGTTATGCATTTTGCAGAGTTGCAAAGTAATTGGTAGCACTTGGAATGGTACCTGCAGGGGATCATGGCTTGCCTGCCTTACTTGCCTCTGAACAACTTTTGATCAATCTGTGCTTGGTAAAGCCAAGTATATATTTCTACCATATGAGTTTCCACTGACTCAGTATGACCACAAAGTGACTCTATTGTTGCCATAAATCAACTACATTAGCATCATGCAAATATATAGATATGTGTATATTTGATTTAAAATTCATGTAAACTCCAAAATTACTTTCATGTCTACAAACTGTACTAAATTCCTATGAAAATACCCCAGATTCTTTCTGATCATGCTGACATTGACTACTTTGTATTCTTAATGTTTGGACATCTAACTTGCATTTTGTGACCATCAAGAGTACCTCGTAGGAAAATGTTGAGTTCTTCAGAGTGAACTTCCCCTGGAGGATTTTGTGATCAGATAACTGCCCGAAAACATTCCTCAGCTGGGCATGGTGGCTCACACCTGTAATCCCAGCACTTTGGGAGGCTGAGGTGGGTGGATCATGAGGTCAGGAGATCGAGACCATCCTGGCCAACATGGTGAAACCCCATCTCTACTAAAATACAAAAAATTAGCTGGGCATGGTGACATGCACCTGTAATCCCAGCTATTCAGGAGGCTGAAGCAGGGGAATCACTTGAACCCAGGAGACAGAGGTTGCAGCAAGCTGAGATCGCACCACTGCACTCCAACCTGGTGACAGAGCAAGACTCCAAAAAAAAAAAAAGGAAAGAAAGAAAGAAAAAGAAGGAGGGAAGAAGGAAGGAAGGAGGGAAGGAAGGCAGGAAGGAAGGAAAGAAAAGAAAAGAAAGAAAGAAAAAAGAAAAGATTCCTTATCACAGAACTGAGTAACACTCATCAGTATTGTTGGAAGGTGTATTCTTCCTAGTGGATACCAAAAATTCACTGGAGAACTAAAAGTGTCAATATAGTCATTTAGAGAGAAGTTCAATTTTCAGTTAGTTTCATAATTTATACTTTCATTATTCCTACTTTGGGAAGTATTATTGGCTAAATTCCTGGAAATATCAGAAACAACACTGAAATCAATCCAAAAATATGAACAGCATTGCCTCAATAACACTTTTCTGTAATTGTAAGCAGGCAGACACCCAATGAGAAATGATTCTGATTTGAGTACTATTTGTGAGGGCTGCTCCTCATCTGTCTGTACAATCAGGAGACTGGGAAAGCGATGGCAGATGTCGCTATTCAAATTCACCTCCTTCATAATTAATATGACAGTTTTATCTTTAAGTTTGGACACTAAGAATAAGGAAATAATTATTTTAAAATATATGACCATTCTTCACAAGTTAAACATAGAATTACCATACCACCCAACAATTCCACTCTTAGGAATATATTCCAAAGAATTGAAAACAAGTGTTCAAACCAAAATGTGTACGTGAATGTTCATAGTTGCACTATTCACAATAATCAAAGGGTGGAAACAACTCAATTGTCCATGAATGAATGAGTGGGCAAATAAAATGTAATATATTCATATGATGGAATATTATTCAGCCATGAAAAAAATGAAATACTGATGCATGGAAGAACTTTGAAAACATTATAATAAGTGAAAGAAGCCAGACACAGAAGGTCACTCATTATATGATTCCATTTATATAAAATATCCAGAATAGCCAAATCTATAGAGACAAGATGCAGATTTCTTGGTTGCCAAGAGTTAGAAGGAGGGGAAATGAGGAATAATTGCTTAATGGATATGGGAATTCCATTTAGGGTGATGGAAAAGTTCTAGAACTAGACAGTGGTGATGGGTGTACAACATCATGAATGTACTTACTGCCACTGAACTGTACACTTGAAAATGGTGAAAGTGGTAAATTTTATGTTACATGTATTTTACCACAATGAAAATTTGCATTAAATATATGACCACACATTCTGTGACAAACTCCATACTTAATAAGCAGCATATCCTCCACAAATAAACACACAATCAGCATAATTATGGAGTGGTTGGAGTTAACCCTTCTATGCCAGCAGTAGCAGCAAGCACCATGTACTGGGTAGTATTTTAAATGTTTTATTTGACCCTGTAAGGTACATATTACTATCCACAAATTGCAAAAGTGGAAACTGAAATATAGAAAACAATATTTGCCTAAGATCACTTAACTGGCAGACCCGAGGTAGACCTGAGATTTGAGCCCAGGCTGGGTAGCAGCATGGTGCGTCCTATTAGCCCCTGTGCTATGGGCTGAGCTGACCTTGTCTTGTGGTAATAAAGATCATGTACAATGGGAGAGTGCTCTCAAGCTCTCAGAACAATGTTGACAAAGTTTCAGTCCTTAAAGAATAGACCGTTTGTATTCAAATCTGCAAGTACAACCACATTTCTGTTTCTCTTACTATTTATTTGGCTGATTACCATTGAACATACACATACCATGGAAGGCTGCAAGAAGTGTGATTTTCTCTTAGTGCAAATTTACTGTGCTATGCAAGCCTTATGTCCTGGCCAGAGGGGTCCTACGGCCCTCTGCAGTCATCTTCTGTTGGAACAAGAGTTACATCCGATTTCTCAAATATAGCCCTCTCTCCCTGTCTTTCATTCCTGGGGCTGGATTTAGTAAGTGAGGTGAGGTTTGGTTGAGTTGTAAAGCAGGGTCTTGGCCACAGGCATGCATGGGGTTGAAAGAAGTAAGAATATCATAGACATACGCAGTGGGGTAAGAAGTGATGGATGAGAAGAGACTAACTAGAATAGAATGTCAGCCTCCCACAAGGATCACCATACCACTTCAAATCACACTGTCCTAGGAGTGTGGCTTACTTGCCTTGGATAAACAGAGCTTCTGTATTGCCCAACTCCAGACGGCACCACTTACACTGTGGCCCGTGGGAATGACTTCCCTCCTGGACTCATGTGGTGAAAAGCCTGTGTTGCTGTTAGCAGTGGCCCTGCAGATGAGCTCCAGCATCCTATCTGAAAGGATGAAATCTGCAGGGCAGCAAGAGCTCCTCGACAGATGCGGTTCTTGGCCACAAGTCATGTTTCATCCATCCAGCAAGATCCATCCAGGTGAACACGGGATATCCATGTGCAGGGCGAATCTCCAGATATGAGGGCACTAGCAGCAGCCAGGTAGAATTCAGAGGTGGCTTCTATTCCAACAAAAAGATGGGGTGGATCCCACCAGGGTAGAAGAGTGAAGACTCATAGTTTATGTATCTCCATCTTTGTTTATATATCTCCATCTTTGTTTATCCACAACCCAGACTATTTCCAGCCCGTTAACACAGTGGCCTTGGAACTTTGGTTAACCACCAGGCCTGCCTCCCTTGGTTCTGGATGTGGCTGGGTTAAAGCCTGCCATGGGAGATTGCTGCTCTTGACAGTTGATGAGGACTGGCTTAAGCAAGAGCAGGCTCCATGATCCCTACAGCTGGAGCATGGCCTTTTCAGGCTCCTTATGGAAACTTAGTGCTTGAGCTACCCTTTGCCTTTTTGCCTTCTAAATCCTGAGAAAGACCCTTCATCGTTTATCTATTTGTTACCACTTCTATCAACCCAGAAGTCCAGTCCAGGACTCAATAATAATGAAGTGTTTTATGATAGAGTTTTTTCATATAGAACAATCCGAGTTACTGTGTAGCCGCTCAGATGGTTGCGTGTTTATGAATGTGGAAGGCCCTTTCCTGGGGGCAACAGCTCAACAGTTTTCTGCTAACAGATTTCCTTTGAGCAATAAGCTATCATGAAGTG
Source organism: Aotus nancymaae (assembly GCF_030222135.1). NCBI lineage: Eukaryota > Metazoa > Chordata > Mammalia > Primates > Aotidae > Aotus > Aotus nancymaae. Next base: position 50,180,753 of record NW_026988431.1, on the reverse strand, counting down.
CAGATGGGTTTTAAATATTCCAACTATTTTCAAGCAGGCCCTAGGTCATAAATGCCTTCATCTTGACTTTCTAATTTCCAGATTCCCTTTCACAAGAGAGGACTCTCAGTGAAGCAGAAAAATTGACAATAGAGGTCTTGCTAATATAGAAACACTTTATTTAATTTCAAAGTGAAGTCATTATGATCTAAAGATATGAGGAAAATTGAACTGTGAGCTTCTTCATGCTTTTAAGTGTTTTGGATCTCAAGACTTGAAAGAAAAGAAGAGCTTTCTGAGTTGACTCCATTGCAATCCTGCCTATTAGAAGAGCAACCACCACTCAAAGTCCCTTCTAACTCTGGGACATAAGATTTTGAATTGACCCCTAATATCAAAATTCCTTCACAAGGCAACTTTCTGAGATTCTAGAGTTTCTGGGGACAATAAGACACTCCTACAGCCTCTGCTGAGTTAATGTTGTCTTCTCATCCCAAAGTTCATGCTACCCTATGGACCACTGGGAAATAGCCAATTGAGGCAGAGGTAATTCAACTCTGTTAACTTTTACTTTAGTTCTTCAGTAGACCTTTCTGTTTCCTTCAATAGAGCAAAATATATAACCAGCTGTTTCAAATTTACTACTAGAAGGTTGAGTTTCTGGAAGCTGAGTAACATTACGAATCTGTTTTATGACTTTTCATCTGAGTAGCAGTAAGAAAATGAAAGTAAAAATAATTAATCAGAAATAGTAAAAAAAAAAAGGCAACTCTGTTTAATATTAATTATGATGATTGATGTCATCATCATTGGATTTTAGGTCACATAAAAGTGAAATAAGTTATACATGAATACAACTTGAAAGAAGCAATAAATGAAACTAAGATTTCAAAGATATATTGACCTCTGTCATGTGAAGCATTAAATAATTTAATGATTATGACATTTGCTTTTACTATAGATATTCTGGTTTCTAAGGCTAACCTGACAGAGGCAATTTATTTCCTTGACTTGTTTCTTTGATTCCTGTTGCCTTCAGTTCAGGTAGTTCCTACTGGAAAACAGTAATACCTTGAGCTGAGATTTGATGGGTCAATCACTTGGGCTTCTCTCAAGAGGGGTTTGGGCATGGATGGGAATGTGCTACATAACTCATTCAATTATACTATAAAGATCAAAACTGCTATAAAAACCAAAACAAATTATCAACAAGTCTCTAAATACAGAATCAATGAAGGTGATATATAATTTACAAGATTTAAATCATTAAAAATAAGTGGGTATAAATTAAATCCCTCTTTGACTTGAAGGACTAATAATTGCTGCTTTGTCTGAAGCACAACGTACGTAAGCTGCAGAGTATAAAGGGCACTAGAGTCAAACAGTCTAGATTTGTCTGGACTGACAGTTGCTAGCCATGTGAACGTCAGTCAATTACTTGATAACTTTGAGCCTCAGATTCTTCCACAAAACCAGAAGGATCTACTTCATTGGCATGATTATTAAATGGCAATACACACATAAAACTCTTAGTGCCCAGTACTTAAAAACTCATCAATTAATGTTAGCTTTTTTGGTCGTCCTTTCACGAAGCTTTGAATAGAGCAAACTATCAATCCTTTCCTGAGCTTCCTGGTGGCATTCCTGCAACATTTCTACACTTCTGGGCCTCAAAACAACATGTGCATCAAAAGCCTTACTTGCACATAGCTTACAGTCCTAGGACTTTGGAGATGCTCAGAGAGAGCAAGTGACCACTTTGTGCACTGTTATGAGATCTTCTTTCTTGTTGGATCTTCCACTTGTGCCCCAGAGATATTTATTCCCATTGTATAAAATTGGATTTTGGCCTGCATGTCAGTATTAGCTGTGTAGTAAGTTCATTTTTAAATAAGCAATTAGGTGAACATTTCAGGACACTGAGCAACCTAGATGCCAAGGGTCATTATGCAGTCTCTTCCTCTAATTAAAACAGCATTACAGCAACATTCAAACATTTCCACCTGGCCTAGGGATCTATTTTTTTCCATATACAATAGTAGCAGTAACAGTGATCATGTTAATGAACATGATTAAACACAAGCTCTGTGCCAAGCACATGTCTGTCTTAGAGTCCCACATAAATTAACTCATTTAATGCTCACATAACTAACTAATTCAAGTTTGTCCAGCACTTTCCTAGTGATAGCACTGGAAGACTTGAGTCTCAAGAGCCACCCTAATCCCACGCAAATCGGGATGGCTGGTCACCCTAAACAACACTTAGAAATAGGAGCTCTTATTAGTCTTCCCAGTTAGGCCACAGAGAGGTTTTGTAACTTGCCCAAAGACACACAGCTAGTAAATAGGAAAGTTTCGCTCCAGAATCTGTGCTCCTAACCACCACCTTAGAGAAGAATTGAACTTTGGATAAGGGATCAGAGAAGCTGGCTTTAGAGTGGCTTCTGAGAGGAAGGGCTCTTTGTTCCCTTTCTCCGGGCAGAAACATTGCTTGTGAGAGCGTGCAAGGCTCTTCAACACCTGATTTGAATCAGTTAATGGGCAAGTCATACTCTGTTCTTTAACAGTAACATAAAGAAGGCACAATTTTTTTTAACAGTTTTCATTAAGAAATTCGCAAGTGTATATGCACCAAGGGATACTACATACCACTGTGTTATTTGATTTCAGCCCTCACATGCAAATCCTCAGTGTCCTCCTACAGCTCACACCCCACCCTCTACCCTTTGCTGTGTGACTCTTGTAAGTGTTCCTAAAGCTCCCTGGTTCTTTAGGACAATTTTTCTTTCCCCACATGAGTCTTCTTCTTCACTGTATCATAGTTTTATTCTCCATGATTACTTTTTCATTTATTGTAATATTGCAAATTTTATTTTACATTACAACTTAGATTTGCAGAGAAAATGTACCATCATTATGTCTAGAGCTGATCATGAGCAACCAACCACTGGTTAGTGAGGAAGAAAATTAAGAGTCCCTGACTAAAGTTAATCCCATCTGCTCCTTTGAATGGTACTTTAGGAGACAATCATTCATTTGGATAAAAATGTTCTTTCTGGCCGGGTGCAGTGGCTCACACCTATAATCTCAGCACTTTGGGAGGCCAAGGTGGGTGGATCACCTGAGGTCAGGAGTTTGAGACCAGCCTGACCAACATGGTGAAACCCCGTCTCTACTGAAAATACAAAATTAGCTGGGCTTGGTGGCGCATGCCTGTAATCCCAGCTACTTGGGAGGCTGAGGTGGGAGAATCGCTTGAACCTGGGAGGTGGAAGTTGCAGTGAGCCAAGGTCACACCATTGCTCTCCAACCTGGGCAACAAGAGTGAAACTCTGTCTCAAAAAAAAAAAGTTCTTTCTCTCATCTGTCCTATGCTTATCTCCCTAAGGTGGCATCTGGGGGCATGAGGAAGTGGCTCCTGCTTCCTTGTGGTAGTAGAAAGCATTGATGTCCCTAGATGGGATGTGGTATGTCTTCTTGCCTGAAGGATAATGGTTTTTTTTCACTATACACATGAGCAGGTCCAGGGGTCTCCCTTGCCAATCTGACCCCATCTCAGTACCCACTGGTGTGAGATGCACCCCCTGAGTCCTGGCTTGGACAATTCTCTCTGTAGTCTACTGTGCAGAGCCACACCATACCCCTTGCCTCACTATGGTGATTTCTCTAAAGTTGACCAGCAAGAGACTCAGCTACTTCTGGCCCCTAGGAAAGAGTGACCATGAAAGCTAAACCTCAGAGGTTCCTTTCTGCCTGGCTTCATGATCTGTGCTTTTAATTAAGTTGGCTATCCTGTGTTGGTGCTGAGGGCCACCTGGGAGTGAATCTCTTTCTGAATGGTGACCACTGCCCTTGGTGTTACCATAATGTATCTAATATACTACTCCTTCTCCAGGCCACAGCTCAAATGTGGGGGTAAGTCAGGACCCACTTCTGATGGCTTTACACTTCTCTCTCTCCTTCCCTCAATAATTTCCCCTGCCAGAACTAAAAAGTTTTCTTTTACTTGTTCCATGCTATATTCCTCTACCGTACAACAATAGAACTGACCAAGCTGTCACCCTTTCCATACTTCAGGTTCTACAATGTATGCCCTCCATGCTCAGGAATCATAGGCTAAAGGGAGGTAAGGAAACTTAGAAAATCCTTTCTTGAGACAAAAGCCTCAATTTGGGCAGTTAAAAAATTAATTCCATTCTACTTTTCTGGTACTCCTATAACTGTTGAATATCTACTCCATTGCCACTCCCACCTCCACTTGACAGTCAGATAGGTGGAGGCTTGAGTGAATTCAGGCAAAGGCTGTGAACTCAGAAGGCAAAAAACAAAACCATATTTAAAACTATAAATATTAGCCCTGTTACATGGTAATTAGTGAGACATCATTTAAGTTACTCGCTTAAATCCCAGGATACAAAATCAGTGTGCAAAAATCACTTGCATTCCTATAAACCAGTGACAGGCAAGCCAAGAGCCAAATCATGCATAAGCTCCTCTTCACAATTGCCACAAAAAGAATAAAATACCTAGGAATACGGTTAGCAAGGGAAGTGAAGAACCTCTTCAAGGAGAATTACAAACCCCTGTTCAAAGAAATCAGAGATGACACAAACAAATTGAAAAATATTCCATGCTTATGGATAGAAGAATCAATTTCATGAAAACAGCCATACTGATCAACATAATTTAGATTCAATGCTATTCCCATTAAACAACCATTGACATTCTTCATAGAATTAGAAAAAACTATTTAAAAATTCACCTGGAACCAAAGAAGAGCCTGAAGAGCCAAGATAATTCTAAGTAAAAAGAGCAGTGTCCACTCATGAATAATTATTTGATGGAATTTCAAACAGTTATTTCAAATTTATCATTAGAGAATCTCATTTTATTTTTACCTTAAAATATCTTTTCTTCTATTTACTATATCAAAGTTATGAAATAATTGCTATTCTGTTCAAAACTTCTAACCTTTAACTTGGGAGTGAGGAGGAATAGAGTTTTAGTCTAAAATACTAATGTATTTTACAAATAACATGGAATCAAAGTTTTACAAGTGGTCCACACTGGTTTGTGATACCTTCTTCCATTGTTTCAGTCAAAAGCAATGGTAATTTAAAGTAAGGAGTTTGTTCTACACTTCTTCCCAAATTGGACCTTGTGGTTTACTTCAAAAACATGCTTTATTTTACCTACTTTTGAAAAGCTCTTATCAGACAAATTACCAGTTTCAATTTCTTCTACTTTTTCTTCTGTCTAGTTTAGGACATTCATACAACTAAATGACACTATTATTCATTCATTGCATCAATGTTTTTACTTTTTTGTCTTTGAAATACATTAAACAAGAATTAAATGGGAGATAAAGAAAATTGCTTCAAAGGTTCCTGTCTCACTAGTGTCAAGTAGGCAGAGGAAAACTCCTTCTGTGGTCATCTGGCCTGTCCTGAGTGCCGAGAGCAAGCCCTCACAGCCCTGAGCAAATGTCCAGCCCTGCTCTGGACAGCCATCACAGATAGATTTCTTCACAGCCCGCTGTAGGCCTGTAGAATTGAAGAATTTCAGAGATAAAAGTTTCATTTCTAATATGAAAGTTCCTCAAAAAAAACTAAATATAGAATTACCATATGATCCAACAATGCCACTTCTTTGTATATACCAAAAAGAATTTAAATCAGAGCCTCAAAGAGACATTTCCATACTCATGTTCATAGTAGCATTATTTACAGTAGCTAAAAGGTATGAACAACCCAAATGTCCATCAACAGATAAATGAACAAACCATGGCATATACATACAATGGAAAATAATTCAGCTTTAATAAAGAAATTCTGACATAAGCTACCACATGTATGAACATTGAAGATATTATGCTAAGTGCAATAAGCCAGAACAAAAGAACAACTATTATATGATTCCACTTGTATGAGGTACCTAGAGTAGTCAAATTCATAAGGACAGAAAATAAAAAGGTGGTTGCCAGGGGCTCAGGAGAGAGGAGAATGGGGAGTTACGGTTTAATGGGTATAGAGTTTCAATTGGGAAGGACAAAACAGTTCTGGAGATGAATGGTGGTGATGATTGCACGACAATGTGAATGAATTTAATGCCAATGAACTGTGCACCTAAAAATGGTTTAAAATTTAAACCATGTTATCCATAAAGTGGTAAGTTGTATGTTTTATATAAATTATCACAATAAAAAAATTATTACCCTCATGGAGCTCACAATCTAGGAGAGAGAGATAATAAGCAAATTAAAATATAAAAATTGTTTAAGTAGATGAGATGTGTTTTTTTTTTCATTCTGAATTAGCTTTTGGTCTGCTCTCACTTTCCAGATAAGAAACTCAAGGACAGAGAGGAAAAGTAACACAATCTACCCATAAGACACTATTTGTTTGAATCCTGAGCCAATGATCTTTCTATTGAATTATACTTACTATGAGGTACTTCTATTACCTCTATTTTATCTGAGCCATTCACTTATGTACTAGAAAGAGAATAGGCTCTGGCACCTGGGTTCAGATTACAGCTCAGCTGCTTCCTGGAAGTTTTATCTTGAGATTTCCTCTTCAGTAAGATGGAGATAACAAAGCCTACTTCATAAAGATGAAATGTAATTGGTTATACTTACATGTTGGTACAAAGTAAGGAGTCAATGAAGATTAGTTCTTTTCCTAAATCTCTCAAAATGGCTTCTCTGAGTTTGTTGTTTATTTATAAGCTATGTTCAATATGTAAATACTTATAGTCTAGCAGTTTCAGCAAACATATTCATGTGTTTGTGCTTTTATAAATTATTGTAGCAATATAGTTTAGATAGTACTGAAACAAGTACTTTCCACAAAAACTAGTCATCTTCTGTACTAATGTTTCACAATCACAGAAAGCTATTAACGATTAACATTTCTGTATATATCTCTAATTTGCTCTGTTACATTGCTGTTTGGTTTCCAAGACCTTCTCCCCTAATCTGTCATTGGCCACTCTCTCTAAGATTTTCCAAACTTTTCCTGAAAAGCCTGTTACTTCCTTCATACCTGACCTCTGATGGAGCACAGATAAGTCTTCCTCTCCCATTCTCTAGAGAATTCAACAACACTCTCTTAGGTGAGGACTGACTTTGTCACCCTTATTAGGATCCCCATCAGTTTTTATTATTTTGCTTGTTTGCTTTTAGACATGTGGTCTCACTATATTGCCCAAGCTGGCCTTGAACTCCTGGCCTCAGGGATTCTTCTACTTCTGCCTCCCAAGTAGCTAATACTACAGGTGTGTGCCAACGTGCCTGGCTTTTCTCATCGACTTTCAACAAACTCTAGTTCATTTCCATTTTTTTTTTTGAGACGGAGTTTTGCTCTTGTTACCCAGGCTGGAGTGCAGTGGCACTATCTCACCTCACTGCAGACTTCACCTCCTGGGCTCAAGCGATCCTCCTGCTCAGCCCCCCAAGTTGCTGGAACTACAGGCAGATGCCACCGTGTCCAGCAAATTTTTGTAGAGAAAGGGTTTCACCATGTTGTCCAGGTTGGTCTCAAACCCCTGTGCTCAGGTAATCTGCCCACCTTGGCCTCCCAAAGTGCTGGGATTACAGGCATGAGCCACCATGCCTGATCTCTGTTAATTTTCAAAACACTTCATTTAAAATGTCAGATTAATTCTGAAACAAAAGCTGCCCCATGAGCTATCAGTATGACTCTACAGATATTTAAAAAACCTCAGTATAGTAGAGCCTAAAACATTCCAACATGGTATCAACCTGCTGAGTTCCAATCCTGGCTTTGCCACAGATTGAGCAGCCCTGAGCCATTTTTTCTGGATCTCTGAGCATCATTCATCTTTCATCTCTTCAGACATTAGTTATCTATTAATATTTATCTGTCATGTGCCAAGGTTATAAGAGTTAACAATGCAATCACAGTGGTTCACTAGACTGACTTTCTAATGAGCTGTTTCCTCATCTTTAAAACAGAAATAATACCCATCTTGCAGGGTAAAATTAAATGAAGTCAAACACATAATACATGTGGAAGTTGATTAATGTTAACTTTCATTATCCAGTATTTAACACACTGCCTAGTATATAGAATTTCAACCCATATTTGCTTCATTCATTTATTTTATTAATTATTCCTGTCTCTACCTATGGCACCTCACCACCTCTGCTCTACACCACCCACCCACTACTTCCTTGTCCCTACAGGATAATCTCATGAACCCTCCCAGCTTAAATCCTTCAAGGCGAGATGACCTTTCCAAACCAGAACAGTCCAGTTCACAGGGAGCTACACTTGAGCCAGAGTTATTTTGGAAGCTATCTCTGAGGCCCCTCTGCAACCAAGAGAATAGCATCCACAGTTCATGGCAAGCCATTTACTACCCAGAAAATGCCCGGATTTTCTTTATCCATCTGGTTATTGTTCCCAGGTTATCACTTCAACGTGTCCCATCAGATGAAAATGATATGGTACCTCCCATTTTATTGGCGAGAGGGTTTCCCCCCATGAGAGTTGCTCAAAGAGTCTTCACACGTTAATTAAAACAATAATAATAATAATTTAAAATATCTTTATTTAATCTACTTTCCATGAAATGGATCCACTCTCAAATACACAGTTGTTTGTAGTTATTAGCTCACAATTTGAAAACTGAAAAACATTTTATAAAGGCATTTGTGTGTTGAAGTATTAATATAAAGTGTAACTCTGGAAAGACCGTATGTTTAATGCTAGATGTATTTGTTCCTAGACACTGTTAGAAGTTGTGTAGCAAAGTTGTTCTTCACCTGCTCCTTGAAGGGTCATTACTGCCTATACAGTAAGTCCAGTTTTATTCTCATCAGCCAAGAACCTCAGCCATGGATCCAGATCATGTTTCTATTTCAGCAGGTTTGTATAATTTGTGTTCATCAGGCTCTTCAATGAGCTTGTGGGATATGGGCTTATAATCATTTTTATTGAATTATTCTTTGGCCAGAGTTGATATGTAGATAACAGCAATACATACATATTTCATTAATAATTTTAACCTGGGTTTTTTATATTTCAGAATAGTTTCCTTATAAAAGAAGGCATTATTAATCAGTTGACCAAGCATATTAATAATATCTTAAATATCATTAGCTTTAAAATAGAAGAATGAAAGGGAAAATATCTTTGGTTAAACAACAGCAAAAACAGCTTATTTGGGAGAATAGCTTCCCTTACATAGTGCTAGCCTTGATTTGTCTAGAGCCTTCCAATCTCCAGTTAATGTTAGTGTCAGTATATTCTTTTTGACAGTGTTAAGATACTGGAGTGCCTCTTTTTTCTATAGAATATATATACATAGGTGAAATTATGTAAAAAGCAACTTTTAACGAGAATGAAGAATTTAATGCAGAGATGTTAGCATCAAAAGAGATTCTTATTTGAAAATAGTTCTCTTGGATGCACCAAACTTTCACATAACATTTGAGTATAGATTATAAAATATTAGTAATAGAAGGAATCTTAGGAATCATTTTTACAGATAAGAAAATTGAAGGGTAGATCTCATATCGTCTTACCCCTGACCCAGTGATCTTTTTATTGTTGCATGTATGTTGAAAAATAATGTATTTTTATTTTTAAAATGCATTATTTTATGCAACTACAAGCAGAGAGGACAAAGGCAGAAAAAAACAAAATGCAAATATTGTAATATGACTGAAAAGCAAATTATATGACACTTTATTTACTTCTGTTAATGAAATATTTCTATAATAGCTCCTATAAAAGTCACCAAGCAGACAGTTGTATTTCTTTATAAAATAAAGTCAGGCTTATTGAGGAATAATGAATTTTAATGCTGAATACATTATAATAATAAAGCAGAACTATAGTAATTAAGAAAAGAGACATATTAGACATGCCTTAGGAAGACCGTTTTTTTCTATAACAAGTCTTCTTAAGAACATTTAATAATGTCGCATAGAGAACAACTCATATTTTGGTGCCAAACAAATTGTACATGAATACAAAGAACAGCATTGACTTTCTTTCCTTTTCTTAAAATAACGACCTTATTTTTTTCTACTTTGCTTATATTTTTCACTTAGTTTTCATCAGTGATTTTATATTTGTTTTCATCTTTGGCTTTGTTCTAAACAGTTGTCAGTTTTCTGAAAACAAACCAAGAAATCTTGATGGGGCTTTTTTGCCCGCCAGTATTATTTTATTGACTTTGTCTGATTCTTTGTCTTTCTCTTTAAACAAAATCACCAGAAAGCATCTGTGTATGCTATGTTTCTCCGTGTTCATTTTACTATAAAGGTTTCTTTCTTTATCCACACTTATGATATGTCATCTTCTGGCTGAATTCTGGCTTCAGGGTAAATAAAAATCAAACTTTGACTTAATATTAATAATTACAACCTGGCACTAGTCTCTTGCATTGGGCCAAACTCTTTTCCTTTTCTGTCAACTACACACATTCATACAGTTCTCAAATTCACAGATTCTAGTCTAAATGCTCCTCTTTAGATTGATGATTCATTAAATCAGGTCCTGTTCTTTAAATGAAAAATTGGGTGCTGCATCAGTTTTTGATAATAATCAATAAATTCTCAAATGTATCCACATTATGGGTTATGTAATTTTTCTATTACTGGCTTTTAAATATTTTTAATCTGTGGATCACTAACTTGAGCATTAAGATCCTTCATCTTTTCCCATTCAGTACTAGAAATAGTTCATTTTGATGATAATAACAAAATTTTTCTGGAATAGTACTTATTAATCTTCATTCACTAAATAGAAGCTTTGTACATACAAACCACTTAGAGAGTCTCATATGTCAGTGCTTAGACAGTCATTGACATAAAAAGAAAATATTATTTTATAAGCCAATCTCATTATTTTATTGTACATTATACATAAAGGATCCTATATATCACATTGTATGTATGTAAATGGTATTTTATACCTTTATAGATGTTCTATATGTTTTTATAAAATTATTCTTTTGAATTGAAAAGCTTCTTAAATTTATAGATATAACACTATCACATGTAAATGATTATTAGACACATCATTAATTAGTATATATACAAACAAGTTAAAATCTTCTTTTGAAAAGTTTGTCTTCATTGGCTTGAATGAAACATATGTAAATGTGATTTTCTTTATGTTCACATTCTTACTACTCAACACTTAAAGAAATTATCTTAAAGTTTCAATAATATTCAACCATTATACATTTTAGAATTAAAACTGTTTTTCTGTCCCCCACACACTCACTCATACTGTTCATATTTGATTAATTTCATAATGAACTTAGTTATTTAACTTCTATTCTTCATGATCTACTCTGTATAGACTTGATTTTTTTACCCTATTTTAATTTTATCCTTAATTGCCAAATCTTTGCGAAAATAAATATGAATATATTAACTACATTCCAATTAAGGAACATCCTTGGGAAATCACTGAGATAAACACTATGTTACAAAGGTTAGGCATATTTATGGAGATCATTATCAACTGCCTTGAAAATCCTATTAAATAATTTTAAATTTCTGTTAAAAAATGAAAATCCTGAAATATATGTTTGATATTTCTTTGTTTAATTTTTTTAAGAGAGGTAAGGGGTCTTGTTATATTGGCCAGGCTGGTCTCAAACTCCTGGTCTCAAGCGATCCTCCTGTCTCAGCATCCCAAAGTGCTGGGATTACAGGTTGATCCACCATGCCCAACCCCCATATGTTGGATCTTTAAGACAGATCTTTTTCTTGTTTCATTTAAATTTAAATCATATTAAAGTTCAAACCAAGCCTAAGCAGTGCCTTGAAATCAATCGAACAGTACTAATGGGAGAAGACATAGTATATTCTGTTTCTGTCTGTAATGCCCTTTCAGAGCCTGTTTCCGGAGCCCCTGTCCATACAGAGTCATTCTGTGCAATTCCTCCGAGCCCTGTGGGAGAAGACCCAGACAGGGGATGCTCACAGCTTTGAAACGGCCATGATGGAGTCCATGTTTCCACAGCAGAAGGTAAAGGTTCCTTTCCTTGGCCATATTATAAGCCAAGATTTAAGACTGCCTTGAAATGGTTTACCTTTTTTTTTTTTAGCAACTTAATTTCTTCCTTCTTTCCTTTACCTTTTTTTTATCATTATCAGAAAACACTTATAAGTAATTATTTTCACGTGGTACCATAGAGGATTCAGAATAGAGTGGTATCAGTAAACAAGGTCATTGCCCTTTGAGGTCTATGTATTAATACAGTTCCTTAGAACCACACAATAACTGCATGCAGAGTATGAAATAGAAAACATTTTACAGCTGGGTGTGGTGACTTGTACCTGTAATCCCAGCTACTCGGGATGCTGAGGCAGGAGGATAACATGAAGCCAGTAGTTCAAGATTAGCCTGAACAACATAGCAAGACTCCATCTCTAATTTTTTTTTTTTAATACCCAGGCATGGTAGCCCATGCCTGCAGCTCCACTACTCCTTGATCTTGGTCTTCCCAGCTCTGGAACTGTAAAAAATAAGTTTCCATTATTTATAAATTACCCAGTCTTAGGTATTTTGTTATAGAAGCACAGTGACTAAGAAAGAAGGCCTGAATTAAAGTTAGAAGTTGCAGGAAGATTGGAGAGCTATTAAGAAAGTCAAATCAACAGGACTTAGAGCCTGATAAGAAAAATAGAAGAATCTAGGGTGACTCCAGTTGCATTGTTTGGCTACCTGGATGACGATATCACCCTGAAAATGAGAAATCACAAAGTAATCTGATGGAGCAGAAGAAGATAAAGCATTCTGATTTACATATTTTGAATCCAAGCCGTTTATATGGCTAACCAGGTGGAGATGGTGGTTAAATGCCAATGTGGGCCTCAGGAACAAAGCCATGACTGGAGATACGGATTTGGGATTCACAAGCCAGCACTTAATGTCATGGCAGAAGACTGGACAATCATGCCAATATTAAACAAATTCAAAGTACAAACAAGTAGCAAATTAAGTACTCCAGAACTGATATCTTGTGAAACTAACATAATATCTCTCAAGTGATTAAGAATTCTAATAAGATGAAAATGAACGTGATTGATCAGAAGTTTATTTGTAATGGTCTGTAAGACTCTAAAGACACATCAAACTATTGCATCACTACTTTTTGGCTTAGGTTTAGGAATTCAACATGCAGTATTAAAAATAAAGGAAACGTCACGATTGCATCAGTGTAAAGTAAAATGGAATTCTTTGCACATTTCATTCAAATTTTCAACTGTTGCATCATGTTTGAAGACAATGCCTCAAGTTCTCATAAATTTTTCATTGAGAACTATATTTTAACTAGAGGCAACTAGTAAATGAAAACTTGGCAGGCTGCTTCAAATCCTAAGAGATTTAAAAAAGTACTTGGCAAACTAGTTTTGTGCATACTCAGAAGTATACTTATTCATATTTCTTGTATTTTATACTAATAAACATTTCTCTAAGGGAAAATTAACAGTAAACCAAATTTAAAATTTTTTAAAGTTTTATAATTTGGTTTGTTCATGAGTAATAGAAAAAAACTTTTATATCTGCAATGTACATTATGTGGCAATATCTGCCCAAGTATTTTTCTCCTTTGTTTTTTCCTATTTTTTATGAAGTGTTCTGTGTACTAAATTCAAAACAGCCGTGAGAATGGTGCAAAGTCTGTTTTATTTTCACAATAGGTGCCATATAGACTTACATTAGTGATTTGAAAGAGATGGCCATGTGTGTATCGACAGCTGTGATGGAGTTTCACTATTTCGATGGAGTACCAGCGAAATAGATTCAGGTACACAAGAAAGAAGGAAGAAACTCCTAAGAAAATGCCTGAGTATCTAGAATATAACATTCTGGATGATACGAAGAGAAGTTTGTTATTGTGGTTGCTTTATAATAGAATCTTGGAATTTTAGAACTAAAAATTATTCATGAGATACCTATTAAATTGTAAATTGCTTGAGGGCAGGAATTTTGCCATATTTACCATTGTATTGCCAGAGCTACACGGTGCTTGGCACACACTAGGCTCTCATTAAACAGTACGTATCAATTGAAGAAATTTAAAAATCTTGTCATTTTCTGGATGTCAAAATTGGAAGGGACATGTTGAAGGTCAGTGGCAGAGTTAGAAATGATATACATACCCTTGTGACATCAGAGTTGTCACCAATGCATCTGGTACTTCCCTCCTCTGGGCACAGGACAGGATCACATTTCCCTATCTATTGAAGCAAGGCTGGCCATGTGACTTGCTTCAGCCAATTAAACATGGGAGGGGATATGTGTCACTCCAAGAGGAATCTTTTTTTTGTTTATTTGAGACAGAGTCTCACTCTGTCACCAAGGCTAGAGTGCAATGGTGGTCTCCGCTCATGGCAACCTCTGCCTCCTGGGTTCAAGTGATTCTCCTATCTCCAAGAGGAATCTTTTAAAAGCCTCTGCAATCCCTCTTTTCCTCTACCACGATCATCATGATCGTAGGAGAAAATGTTGAGATTAAGTTGCCAGAAGATGAAAACAGCCTGGAATTCTGAGCCACAACATGGAGGACTTCTGCTCTAGAGAGCCACCCAGTCCCAACAAACATTTTCCAAGAGAAAGAAATATCTGTTGTTTTGTCAGAAATTGAATTTTTGGTATTAGTTACAGCAGCATAACCTGCCTTTCTTGATTCATACACCTACCAGAGTAGTTAAGCATGTTGCCTCTGAATCACCTGGCTTTAAAATCTGGCTCTGCTCCTTACCAGCTCTGTGTCCTTTGTCTCTGTGCCCCAGTTACTTTACTTGAACAATGGAGATAATATTAGTACCTACCTCATAGCACTGTTTTGAGACTTGAATGAGTTAATACATGTAGAGCTCTCAGAACAATGGCCATACATTGTGATCTCGCAATAAATGTTAGCTAATATTCTGATCCCTAGCCAGCACCCAACCTCAAATAACACAAATTCAAATCTGTCTTACATGCATTATGGGAGGTTCAGAGTGGAGGTAGGAAGATGAACCTGAATAATAATCTCTCAAGTTATTGTACTCTTCCACTTTGATCAGATCGACATTACCAGAAACATTTTCCAAATTTCAAACATGAATTTTCAGTATAAAATTTAGCCAGGTGCGGTGGCTCATGCCTGTAATCCCAGCACTTTGGGAGGCTGAGGCAGGCAGATCACCTTAGGTCAGGAGTTTGAGACCAGCCTAGTCAACATGAGGAAACCCCGTCTTTACTAAAAATACAAAAATTAGCCGGGCATGGTGGTGCATGCTTGTAATCCCAGCTACTCAGAAGACTGAGGCAGGAGAATTGCTGGAATCTGGGAGGCGGAGACTGTAGTGAGCCAAGATCCCACCACTGCACTCCAGGCTGGGAGACAGAACGAGACTCCATCTCAAAAATAAATAAGATAAAATCAAATAATAAATAAATAAATAAATTCAATCAAATTATCTTTTGCAAACTATATATCAGTCTCACACAGGCATCAGAGAGTGAAAATGCTTATGTAATATAATGCTAAATATTTTTAATCTGTAAAAATAAAAGTTCAACATTAGTGAACTTAGTAAAATGCATAAATTCAATAGTTCAAATTTTTAAAAATTATCACCTAAATGGCATTTGATAAAATCCAACAATCATTTTACTAACACATATTTTGTATAAAAATTGTATTGGCCAGATGCAGTGGCTCATGCCTGTAATCCCAGCACTGTGGGAGGCTGAGGTGGGTGAATCACGAGGTCAGGAGTTCAAGACCAGCCTGACCAAGATGGTGAAGCCCTGTCTCTACTAAAAATACAAAAAAATTACCCAGGCATGGTGGCAGACACCTGTAATCCCAGCTACTCGGGAGGCTGAGGCACAAGAATCTCTTGAACCCTGGAAGTGGAGGTTATAGTAAGCCAAGATTGTGCCATTGCACTCCAGCCTGACAACAGAGTGACACTCCGTCCCCCCGACAAAAAGAAAAAATTATTAATGTCTATGTCTCCTTAGACTGGATTTCCATGAGAACGCATGCTTGTCATTGTACACTCAGCACCTAGAGCATAGCCTGGCATAACAATTGACACTCAGTGATATGTGTTGAGGGAATAAAGTGAGAGAGCACTATTACTAATTAGAAATGGAAAGATGTGCTCTTAGCATGATAAATATTTATCTGATAACAAAAGAAAAAGTATGCCTAGTGGTAAACAATCGAATATTTTTTTATTAAATACTGAAATAAAACCAGAATATCCACTATAAACTTTATAATTTAGTATTGTTCAAAAGCATGAGTCAACATGAGAATATAAGCCCCATGAGAGCAAGGATCTTGTCTGCTTGTTCATTACAGAATCCAGGATATCTAAAGAGCATGCCTGGCTCATACTAGGCACTAAAAAAATAAGAATAATAATAACAAATAGAACACAGACAGAAATAAGAAGTATATTATTTGAAATAAGGAGATAAATTCAACATTACTTTTAGCTAATATGAGAATAAAAAGAACACTATTAGAATTAATAATAATTTACTGGGCATTTAGAATGTGCCAGTAATTGTCCTGTTCATTTAATATCAACTATTTCGCTTAATCCCAAGACCAACACTATGAGATAGACAGAATTATTATTACCATTTTACAAATGAGTGAACTAAGTAGAAGAAAGATTTTCTCAAAGTCACAGAGCAATGGAGAGAAATAGACTTGAATGAACAGTGATTTACCACGTTCATGACTGGAAATAGTGAATATTACAAAAGTGTTAATACTTCCTAAGTTAATTAACACATTAACTGAGTTCCAATTTAAATTCTAAGAGAATGATTTTTGATCCCTTATGAAGTTATGGCAATATACAGCCAGAAGGATAAATAGATGAGACTAGTTTGAAAATTTTTGAGAGGCAAAAAAGGACATTCCAAAACATTAAAGCATACTATAAACCCTACAATTATTAAATTATTCCACTTTTAGGGAAAGAATGCAGATAAACAGAACAGACTAGTCCAGAAATCAACATGAATCACATATAATCAGTTAATCTATATATACAATTGTTTACATATGAAACAAATCCTTTTTTAAAATCCTACATAAAAGAGAATAAGATCAAAACCCTAGAGCTAACTTTATACGTATAGAAAAAATGTAAAGGTATTTGCTATAATTAGAAATTAAACAAAGATACCTGCTATCACTCTCAAACTTCAGCATTTTACAGTGATCCTACCCAATGTAGGAAGACAAAAGCAGATAAGTATAAGGATGTCCACAGAATAAAGCAGAAAGAGAAAGAGATAGAGATGAGAGGGAAGATGAGAGAAAGAGAAGTTATTTATAGACAATAAGATTATTTGTGTGGAAAGTTCAAAAGAATCTAACCTTTAGAATATATAAAAGATCCATAAAGTTATTTGATATAAGATCAACATGCAAAATCAATAACAAATCTATACATGAGTAATAACTAAATAGAAAATGTGGAAAAACATGCCATCTATAATAGCAATAAAGTTTATAAAGGACCTAGGAATAAATACAAAAGCTGTGAAACTAATGATAAAAATATTTTTAATATTAATGAAAAAAAAATTGTAAAGATTTGAATTAATGAAAAGATATGATCTTTTCATGATCAAGGACAGCCATTATCATATAAATGGAAACTTTCTCCCAAATTAAAATATAAGTACAATTTCATATCCAATCCTAATGGCAACAGACTTTCCTCATGGAGTTTGATGAACTGGTCCTAAATTTAGAATAAACAAAATTCTAAGAAAGACTGTGGAGGAGGATATTTTTTTGCTGGAGAAAAAGAAAACTCATACAAAACTATAAATGAGATGTGATTATTGCCTCAGGGATAAGTTAATGGTAAATAATGAAGAGCCCAGAAACAGTCCCAATCATATATGAAAGCTTGGTAGGTGATAGAAAGGGGATTACAAATCAGTGACAAGAAAGTAAAATATGTTTTAAATAATGTAAGGACATGTGACTTTTCCAAGCTGAAAAGATAAAAGTGGATCCTTCTCAGACACCATATAGATCAATTAACTCCACACAAATTAAAGGCTTAAATGTAATCAATGAAATCTTATAACAATTAGAAGAAAATATCAAAAGTTATCTTTATAACTCCAGGATTAGAAAAAATAGAACAATACAAATCTTGGCAAAGATGTGAAAAAGTGGAAATGTTCACACACTCTTGATGGAAGTAAAATAGGTATACCTGTTTAGAAAAAAAAAAACATACTTAAGAACATATATATATATGTATATAATCATTAATTAGACTTACAAATGACAGCTAGATGACTGTTAAGATGGGTGAGTAACTGGATTTCTGAAGTCTTCATTCCATTTAAAGCTTATCAGAAAAATGCTTAAGTACAAGGAGGTTTTCTATTACAGTACACAAAAATGTTCTAATACTACTCATCTATAAAAAAGAACAAAATAATGCCTTTTGTAGCAACTTGGATGGAGCAGGAGGCCATTATTCTAAGTGAAGTAAGTCAGAAATAAAAAATCAAATACCATGTGTTCTTACTTATAAGTGGGAGATAAAGGCATAGAGAGTGGTATAATGGACACTGGAGACTTGGAAGCTTAAAAACTACATATTGGGTAGAGTGTACATTATTTAGGTGAGGGTTGCACTAAAATATTAGACTTCATCCATGTAACCAAAAACCACAAATTTTCATTTACAGACTTCTTAAAGAGCAGTCTGCTCTTTATAATATAATCAAAGGTTATATTATAATTTAATGTGCCATATTTTTTTGCAGTTCTATTTCTAGATGAACTCTTACATATGTGCATCAGGAAACATGTACAGAAATATTCACTGAAGCATGTTTTGCAGCAAAAAATCAGGAGCAACATAAATGTCCCTTGATAGAGGAATGGGAGAAAAAAAGTGTTGTAGTATAGTCATGTTATACAGGCAGTTAAAGTGAATTAATTAGACCTATATGTAATAACATGGGATAAATCTTGAAAATATGATATTGAGTTTTAATAAGCAAGTTGCAAAACTATGATATGAGTACTATGATAGCATAAATTGTATTGTATAAATTTTTAAAACATACCAAGCAGTGTTATGCATTATTTATACATACATACACTTATGATAAAAATACACTATATTTAAAATTATACCAAATTTATGATGGGGTTGCCTTTGGGTAAGGAGAAAGTGAGGAAAGGAAGGAAGAAAATGTTACTGGGAAAGGGAATTAAGAAGATCTCGATTTCATCTGTAATTTTATTTTTAAATAACCAGAAGCAAAATATTAGCATTTGTTAAGTCTGGCTGGCAGGTACATGGGTATTTGTTAAAGTATCTTTGTAGATGCTTTTTCTGTCTTTTTTAAACTTAATTTCACTTGTAGCTAATATCAAAGAGTAAAGAATTGGTAGATTTGACTACCTAAAACATAAAATCTGTAAAAAGCAAAACCTTTTATGCACAAAAATTTCAAATGAAAATATTTGTAACAAGCATGAAAAACAAAGTTTAATATCCTTAAGCTACTATTGTAAGTTCATGTAAATCAATAATCAATGAGCCAAGGACATGAGCCAATACCTAGGAGACTCAGTCCAGAAAAGATATTCTGCCTCATTAGTAGGCAAAGTAGTCAAAGTTAAAATAAGTTAACCTTTTTAATGCATTTTTTAAAATACGATAATCAGTGCTGGCTTGAGCAAGAGAGTAAAGACACTCACACATTTCTAAGTTGAAGTGTAAATTATTTCAACATTTCTAAAAAGCAATTTAGCAATGCAGTTCAAGAGTCTTAAAAATATTCATATCCTTTCACACAGTGATTCCACTTCTAGGAATCTGTTCTAAAGAAATAATCTGAAATAAAACTTAAGATAAACAAACACAAAAATTATTGCACAGGGATTTGTAAATAGCCTAAATATCTAAAGATGGGAGAATGAAATTATTATACATCCATAAAAAAGAATATTTTTGTAGGTCAGGCCCTGAATCCAGATAAAAGAATATTTTTAAGACAGACAGATGAGATAGATAGATAGATAAATAGGCCAACACAGAAAGAGAGAGAATTATTTCCTGGCTGTCTCTGCTGAGAGAACAGAAAATATTAACAAATCCTGAAAAATTATATTTATGAGAAATATTTAGTGACATGAAACTCACTTATGGTAAATACCATATTTCATGGTATAAAATTATATTTATAAAGAATATTATTTGGAGGATTGCCCATTAAAATGACCAAAAGGAAATATACTAAAATGTTAATGATAGTTAGCTCTAGTTGATGGGATTATCATTTTCTTTTTTTTTTTTCTCTATATGAAAAAAGAAAACTTTAGGCCAATATCCATGATGAACATAGATGCAAAAATCTTCAAAAAAATACTGGCAAACTAATTGCAACAGCACATCAAAAAGCTTATCCATCATGATCAAGTAGGCTTAATTCCGGGGATTCAAGGCTGGTTCAACATATGCAAGTTTATAAACGTAATCCACCACATAAACAGAACCAAAGACAAAAACCACACATGATTATCTCAATAGATGCAGAAAAGGCCTTCGACAAAATTCAGCAGCCTTTATGCTAGAAACTCTCAATAAACTAGGTATTGAAGGAACATATCTCAAAACAATAAAAGCTATTTATGACAAACCTACAGCCAATATCATACTGAATGGGAAAAAACTAGAAGCATTCCCTTTGACATATGGCACTAGACAAGGATGCCCTCTCTCACTACTCCTATTCAATATAGTATTGGAAGTTCTAGTCAGAGCAATTAGGCAAGAAAAAAAAAATAAAGGGTATTCAGTTAGGAAAAGAGGAAATCAAATTGTCTCTATTTGCAGATGACATGATTGTATATTTAGAAGACCCTATCATCTCAGCCCAAAATCCCCTTAAACTGATAAGCAACTTCAGGAAAGTCTCAGGATACAAAATCAATGTGCAGAAATCACAAGCATTTCTATTCACCAATAACAGACTAACAGACAGCCAAATCATGAGGGAATTCCCATTCACAATTGCTATAAAGAGAATAAAATACCTAGGAATACAACTAACAAAGGATGTAAAGGACCTCTTCAAGCAGAACTACAAACCACTGCTCAAGGAAATAAGAAAGGACACAAAAGATCGAGAAACATTCCATGCTCATGGTTAGGAAGAATCAATATCATGAAAATGGCCATACTGCCCAAAGTAATTTATAGATTCAACACTATCCCCGTCAAGCTACCAATGACCTTCTTCACAGAACTGGAAAAAACCACCTTAAACTTCATGTGGAACCAAAAGAGACCCCGCATAGCCAAGACAATCCTAAGCAAAAAGAACAAAGCTGGAGGCATCACATTACCTGATTTCAAACTATACTACAAGGCTACAGTAATCAAAACAGCATGGTACTGGTACCAAAACAGAGATATAGACCAATGGAACAGAACAGAGGCCCTGGAGGCAATGCCACACATCTACAACCATCTGATCTTTGACAAACCTGACAAAAACAAGCAATGGGGAAAGGAGTCCCTGTTTAATAAATGGTGTTGGGAAAACTGGCTAGCAGTGTGCAGAAAGCAGAAACTGGACCCCTTCCTGACACCTTACACTAAAATTAACTCCAGATGGATTAAAGACTTAAACATAAGACTTCACACCATAAAAACCCTAGAAGAAAACCTAGGCAAAACCATTCTGGACATAGACATAGGCAAGGACTTCATGACTAAAACACCAAAAGCATTGGCAACAAAAGCCAAATTAGACAAATGGGACCTAACTAAACTCCAGAGCTTCTGTACAGCAAAAGAAACAATCATTAGAGTGAACCGGCAACCAACAGAATGGGAAAAAATTTTTGCAATCTACCCATCTGACAAAGGGCTAATATCCAGAATCTACAAAGAACTAAAACAGATTTACAAGAAAAAACAAACAAAGCCATCCAAAAGTGGGAGAAGGATACGAGCAGACACTTTACAAAAGAAGATATATATGAGGCCAACAAACATATGAAAAAATGCTCATCATCACTGATTATTAGAGAAATCAAAACCACATTGAGATACCACCTCACCCCGGTTAGAATGGTGATCATTAAAAAATCTGGAGACAACAGATGTTGGAGAGGATATGGAGAAACAGGAACACTTTTACACTGTTGGTGGGAGTGTAAACTAGTTCAACCATTGTGGAAGACAGTGTGGCACTTCCTCAAAGACCTAGAAATAGAAATTCCATTTGACCCAGCAATCCCATTACTGGGTATATACCCAAAGGATTGTAAATCATTCTATTCTAAAGACACATGCACACGTATGTTCATAGTGGCACTGTTTACAATAGCAAAGACCTGGAACCAACCCAAATGCCCATTGATGACAGACTGGATAAGGAAAATGTAGCACATATACACCATGGAATATTATGCAGCCATAAAAAATCATGAGTTTGTGTCCTTTGTAGGGACATGGATGAATCTGGAAACCATCATTCTCAGCAAACTGACACAAGAACAGAAAATCAAACACCACATGTTCTGACTCATAGGCAGGTGATTAACAATGAGAACACATGGACACAGCAATGGGAGCATCACACACTGCGGTCTGTTGTCAGGGGGGCAATGGAGGGACAGCAGGGCGGGTGGGGAGGTCGGGGAGGGATAACATGAGGAGAAATGCCAGATGTAGGTGACGGTGGGATGGAGGCAGCAAATCACATTGCCATTTGTGTACCTATGCAACAATTCTGCATGATCTGCATATGTACCCGAGATCCTAAAGTACAATTAAAAAAAAAAGAACAAAAAATATTTCTTTTATAATCAAGGAAAAAAGATATACTTTAAGTTATATTGCCTTATGTAAAAGAGCAGTTTACTTGAAGAAAAATCCATTCTAAGACAATCAATTTCTATTATAAAATAAGGATTTTCGAAAGAGTGTGGAAAACCAGTTGATTTATTGAAGAAATGAGAAAGACCTCCATGAAGCAAGTAGAGATTACTATTAATAATTTCATTTCAGTGCATGTGCTGCCCAACACTTCAGAGGGAATGGCACTTTGATTATCAGAGGACCAGACAGTTGACAAAGTTGATTGGGGGACTGCTAAAGGGCCAGAATTTCAGAAAGAAAATGCCTTTATTGACACATTCATTCCAGTTACGAAAGCATAGGGAAATGTCATATGCTACAGAAACGGGATCTCAAAACTATGTCCCTTACAGAAAAAAAAAAAAATACATTTGCTGCGGAAATAAAATGTGCCCCATCTGGCTAACATTTGGTGATTTGCTTTCAGTCCACATTGCTACAAACACACTTGACAGTTCCCAGGATAACTGATGGGAGTGTCAAGGCATAAGTAAAACTGAAACCTTAATTCTGAGTGGTACTCAAGGAGACTTTCTGATGCTCCCACAGGCTTAGACGTAGTGTTTTGGGTTAAAGTGTTAATGTGCTTGAATATATAAATGCATAAGTAAGTAAATAAAAAGTGAGCTTATTGTATATATGATGTAACAGTTCAAAGTCTTATGAGAAAACGTAAGTCTACATGTGTGATGGAAGTGACAAGTGCTGTGGCAGGTCAGTCTCCAAGAGAGCTGTATGAATATATATTCGAGAGAACCTTCATTTCAGAGCAAGCTAGAGGAAAGCGGGGCTTGGGATTTCAGAACCCCAGATGAGGGTGGAGGATTCTAGGCTTTTAGGCTATGAGCTCAGAACCAGGAAAATCTGATAGGCAGTTTCTAAGTAGCAATGGTGAGGTAAAAAGATAAACAGAAAGTGTGAATAAGAGTCTACCCTAAGAAGCCAGGCCAAGGGGCTAATCCAGTGATTGAGGGGAAAACTAAATGAAGACTGCAAAATCATGGAGGGGCCTGAAGAGCAGACTGAAGGTGGAATGTGGATGCAGAGGCAAATGTCTGGGACACTCTTTGCTCAGGGAAGGAGCCAGTTGGGAGAGTGGTAGAAATTAAAATACAGAGTTTGGAGGCTTTTTTTATTTTTAAAGAGAAAAATAGTTCCATATAAAAAGAATTGCATGAGCAATAACATGGAGGAGACAAAATAACCACAGCAAAATCATGGTAAATATGACTCTAAGTTCATGTATTCCATCAAAAATATTTTTTGCAAATGCCTGCTCTATACCAACCACTGTGCAGAGACTAAACATAAGCAATCATGATCCCTGCCCTGATGGAAACAAGCAATACACTAAGAAACAAATACACAACTGCATGCTGATAGATACTATAAAAGATAATGCCTAAAGAAAATGAGCATTTGTTGGATGGTCAAGGAAGGCTTCTCTGAACAGATGTCAGACATGTTTTCCTGGCAATGACAACAATTTGTACAAAGGCCTTGAAATCAAAAAACAAAAACAAAAAAGGAAGAATAAGAGAAAGGAAAAGCTTTGGGATATTAGAGCATTCTCCTCAAATGTAAGTCACACATCCCATCAAAAAAAATTTTTTTGAATAAGTACCTTCAATATGTATATATTTATTTATCTTTAAACTATATACATATATTATTTTACATACTTGTTATTTCACTATAAAACATTGAGAAATAGAAAATTTAAAGGACAAGATGAGAAATAGAAAATTTAAAGGACAAGATAAAAAATAGAAATGAAAGTTCTAATATTTTCTTCCTCCCACATCACAGTAGATGGTCACACCTACACAGAAGTGAGCACACTTGCCTTTCACAGCATTGGTGGAGCCAGTGAACAAAGGGGAGAGTGGAAACTGGAGAGTCCATCTGGGGATTTCTGTCCTGGCCTTTTAGACCATGGCAAGGAGCTTAGATTTTATTGCAGTCTATGGAAAGCCACAGAAGAGTTTTAAGCAGCAGTCCTTAGTTCAGTTTCTTAGTCCATTTGGGCTGCTATAACAAATACTATTAACTGGTGGCTTATAAACAACAGAAATGTATTTCTCACAGTTCTGGAGGCTGGGAAGCCCAAGATCAAGGCAGATTCAGTGTCTGGTGCAGGCCCAGTTTCTGGCTCATAGATGTCGCTCTAATGCTGTGACCTCACAAGGTTGAAGGCACAAGTGATCTCTCTTGGGCCTCTTTAATAAGGCACTAATCCCATTCATGAGGACTCCATCCCCAAGACTTAATACCTCCCAAAGGCCTCCCCTCCCAATGCTGTCAACTTGTGGGATAGCATTTCAGTGTATGAATTTGGTGGTGGTAGGGGTACGTGAGCCTTCAGTCCATTGCAACCAGCTTGTTTTTAAAAGATCGTTCAGTCTGCTGTGTGGGGACTAGATTGGAAAGGAACAAAAGTAAAATTAAGGGGATCACAAAAAAGACTTGCTAATTCAGGTGAGAGAAGAGAGTAGCTTAAACATGGATGATCCTGCTAGAGATGGAAATAAATGACAATTCAATATAACTTTTGAAGGTAAAAGTAACATAACAAGCTAATGAATGGCATGTAAGTGTGAGGGGGAAGTAAGGAATCAAGGCTGATGTCAAGTTTCTGGCATGGTGGCATTATTTATTAAGGTGGATAAAACGAAGAAAATGAGCTCTGGGGATGGGCAAGTGAGTGAAGGTGGGAGCTGGGACGCAAGACTTTCAGACATCTGAATGTGAAGTTTCAAACACCTGCCAGATGTCCCAGTGGAATTGTTTTTTAGATAATCGGATATCCAACTGTGAAGTGACTTAGGCCAGGAATATAGATGAGGATATCATCAGCATACAGATGATGAAAACCATAGGAAAACTGAAGCAATCTAGGAAGAGAGTTTAGAGAGGAAACGATCCCAGTTTAGGATTGCATCCAGACAGCAGCTAAGAGACAAAAGAACCTCGGAAAGTGTAGAGGGCATCACAGGTATCAAGAAAGTGTCCAAGAAGGAGAGAGAAAGGAAGTGTATGGGATTTAGTAGCCAAATGAAGATAAGTGTCCATTCAACTGGGTAACGTGGAAAGAGCAGTTTTAATAGAGTTTTAAGGGTAAGGTAAGAACAGAAGAACAAGAAGGAAAGAAGAAGGAAACATAGCATATGTAGAGAGCTGTTTTAAGCAGTTTGGTGCTGAATAGGTTGGTAAGTAGAGGGATTGTAGAGATGGGTAAAAATGGAAGACTTCAGAGCCTGTTTGTAAATTGCTGGGATGATGCAATAGAGAGGGTGAGATTGATGGAACAGATGAGAGAAGAGGTGATTGCATACAGAACCAGATCAATTAATAGCTTTGATGGTGAAAAGAATGCATTTTTTACAGCTTTTAAATTTTTTCAGTAAAATAAGAGGTGAGGCCATCAGCTGAAAGTGAGGCAGGGAAAGGGTGGGGTGGAAGGTAGGAGATTTGAGGAAGGAGAAGGTTTGAAATTAAATGCTCAGAGAAGGGGCCAAGAGCTTCCTAGAGAAATACAACAGAGTGGTGAGGCAGTGAGGAGCATCCGGATGGGACCTGAGGTTATGGATCTAGAGTAAAGCAGAGATCTGATTTTCTCCAGCTCCAATCTACTGTTCAGGTACTGTGATGGAATTCATCCAGGTTTGGATTTTTGCCTCTTGGTTGGGTGGTAATAAAATACTGAAATGTTTCAAGATCTGTATTTGAGAAGATGGAGGGCAAAGATGCAGATCAAAAGAAGAAAATTTTAAATGCTGAAAAGGGAAGCATCTACACATGAGAAAACCAATTTGGGAAACAGAAAGATGGTCTTTAGAGCCCGGGGGCCAAAAAAAAAAAAAAAAAAACGGTTATTTCCTGAGTGAAGAAAACGAGGGATTTGTGCTGAGTTTCTCTTTATAAGAACCCTCTGCTTCTCCTTAAAGCCCCAACACACACTCTACTCTTCCCCTCAGAAAAACAGAATAAGTATACCCACCAAGCAGCTGGCCAAGGTTACGACAACAGCCTCAGGAGCAAGATGAGGTTAACTGACCCTGGCTGTGTTTACAGCATGCGCCGTGGATAAAACTTGCAATGCTAGGTAACACAGGGAGAGTTTTCAGCTTAAGCATAAGATGGATTTTTATCACAGTTTATTTAGTATCAGTAGACTCACATTTTCCACCAGAGCCATGATAATTCATCTGGGATTAATATGAGTAACATCAGAGGAGACATTCACACGTGAAGAGTTCTTGAGAGAAATGGCATGACCTTTAGAGACTTTTACAAGCATGACTTTTATTGATGCCTTAGGACCACTGAGTTTGGAAGTTCGGCCAAATTCTAAACTTTGCCTCCCTAAATACTATTTCTACCTTCATTTGGATTCACTTCTTTCCCTTAACAGGTATACATCACCCATTATATTAAGTGATTGCACATGATTTTGTAAATGCACTGAACCTAAGTGATAGTTCTATTTACTATTAAGAAACAGATGTCTTTACATTGTTATACACTGGTCTGTTGTTTTATGGTCTTTCTTTTAAATTCTCTTATCTCCTTTAGAAAATTATTACCTTTACTCTTGGCTAATTAATATACACTATTCATACCTCCCTAACCAGTGTCCACCTACACTGTACTTACTGTACATATACTTTTTAACAAATTTAAATTGACACAAATGTTTTCTCAGTTTCGTTGGAATCCTGGTTTATCACACGTATTATATTCCTTTCATATTTCACAAGCCAGACTGTCCTATAATGAAGCATGTCAATTTTATTACTTTCGTGAACATTTCTTCACAGTTAGCCAGATGTTCTGCATCAAGGAAATTTTTTTTAAAAATTCAGAAAATAGTTAACGAAATAACTCTATTCCTGGGGGAGCAGAGGTATGCAATCCCTGTGCAACATCTGTTCTAATCTAATAGTGATTAGGTTCTTTTCTTAAATAATCAGTGCATGAGTAAAATCCTTTTCTTTCTCTTTTGCTGCTATCATGGATATTGTGTGAATGACAACAAACACTGGACATTATACTATTAGAATAAATAGCACCTCTTTTTGTACAAGAAGAAAGAGTGGTAACTGAAAACTCAGGATCTGGGTTTGAATCCTGCCTCTACCACCTACTTACCAGCGCTTCTGTCTAACTCCTCTGTGCCTAACCTTCTTTACCTGCAAAGTGCAGAAAATAGCAGTAACCACTTCACAGGGATATTATGAGATTTAAAAAATATAACACATGTAAAGCCCGTGGAGCAGTGATTGCCATATAGTAAGAGCTCAATAAACAGCAGCTGGTCCTATTTTATTGCATCTCTTCTGCAAGACCTCTCCAAACAAAATGAATGACTCCCTCAACCATATTCCCACAACCTTTCATGTAGATGTAAATAAAGATGTCAACAACAGCAGAATCATTTAATTTTTATGTCTTTATGCCTCTCACAGGCTGTGGGATCAGGCTCTTCCCATTCATGCCTGCATGTCCCAGCACCTATCATGGCATCATGGTCTGAGGGAGAGCAGCTACTCGGTAAATGTTTTTAGACTTTATATTCTCAGTTATGACAAAGATTTCATTTTTTTTTTT
Source organism: Aotus nancymaae (assembly GCF_030222135.1). Lineage (NCBI taxonomy): Eukaryota > Metazoa > Chordata > Mammalia > Primates > Aotidae > Aotus > Aotus nancymaae. The sequence continues at coordinate 50,152,234 of NW_026988431.1, read as the reverse complement.
TTTTGAGACAAGGCCTTGCTCTGTCGCCCAGGCTGGAGTGCAGTGGCACAATGATGGCTCACTGCAGCCTCGACCTCCCAGGCTCAATCAGTCCTCTTACCTCAGCCGCCCTAGTAGCTGGCACTACAGGCGCCCAACACCACACCTGGCTAATTTTTGTATTTTTTGTAGAGGCAGGGTTTCATCATGTTGCCCAGGCTGGTCTCAAACTCCTGGACTCAAGTGATTCACCCACCTCAGCTGACCGAAGGGCTGGGATCATAGGTGTGAGCCACTGTGTTTGGCCAGGTTTCATCTTTTGAGAATGACTTCTATTTTCACAAACAGCCCAAAATTTATCTGAGCCCATGTGTACTATAAAAAGAGACTACTCAAACTGAATAATAAATTTCCAGGTTAAAAGTTAGCTAGTTAATTAGTTAGTTAATTAAAATAGTTAATTAGTTAAAGGTTAGTTAAAATAATAAATTTCCAAGTTAAAAGTTACTAAAGTAATGAACATTATTTTCTTGTATGGCTCACAAATATACACTGGAAACAACTACAAAATACATTTCTAAAAAGGTTTTGACCAGAGGCTGTGTCACTAAAATGCAAGTATGCACACTTAATGCTCATTTCAAAATAGAAATATTGGTTTTGACCTTAAAAATCATAGCAATTTAGATACATCAATACTAGACATACCAAGGAAGAGAACAGTCAGTGCTACAATTAGATTTTAATTTTAGAATCCTGAAAGTTGCATGTGGATTGGCAAAAAATTTTGGTTGTAGGGACATATTATCCTTTCTCTCTTAGGGATTCCATGAATGTGGAGTAATTTCTATGTTCTTTTTAATTCAGTAAACAAATATTTCCTAGAATCTAATTATTTTCCATACATTTTTATATTTTTACCCTATATTCAATGTAATTTTGGGTTTGTTGCCTCATTCTTGGGTCTGCTAATTTCTTCTGCCAACAGACAGTCTGCTTTGTAACCAACCCAAAGTCCTCATGCTCATGCAATCCCCTTTCTCTATGGTCTTTCACTAGAACTGAGAATAGCCTTAGATCACCACACAATCTAGTGCTGGTTTCGCGGAGTAGTTCTCAGATCTAGTTTATGCAAGAGTCCCTGGGGAGCTTGTTGAAAATGCAAGTTCCTAGGGACTCTGCAGATTTTGCCAGTGATATTTGCTAGGGTAGGCCTGTGGCTCTGCATCTTTGACAAGTTATCCTGGTAGTTCTAGGGCAGGAGTTCCCACAGCCTCTCTAAAAAAACACCAAAACAGAGGCAAAGGCAACTGAGATCCAACTGACTTAGTTTGAGTCACATCACCACCACAGACATGCTCTGGGAACTGGGCAAGTCGTTAACCTCACTACAGCTTGATTTCTTCATCTATAACTGGGAAGGAATACACCTCCCTCATAGGGTTGTTAAGAAGGTGAATTGAGATGACGCATTTAGTTCAACACCTAGCAAAGCACCTGGAACAGAGTAAGTGTAGCTATAAAACTATTACTTCATAAACTACAAGGCTGGGGCCAAATCACCTGTTTAGTCTTCTCTTTTGTGGTTGTAGGTATCTTTGTGGCTCTGCCCTGAATTTTTTTCAATTTTTCGCCTCCTCAGCAAGATCTGAGTTCTATGGTCTATGTCTGATCAGGGCCTGGGTACCTCATTATCGTCCTACGCATGTGTCTAATTATTCCCTGAATGAGTACACATCATTGCACCTTTTCACTTCAGCCTCGTTAGAGTGCTCCATTGGCCCACCTTGTTATTTCCCATCTCTTCACTAATGTCCCTTTTTTCTGCTTCTCCTTTCAGTCCTCACATCTTCTTGCGCCTATTTCTTTCTTCATCGTATTAAATCCTTCCTTTTATGCTTGTCGTTATTTCCTCCTTTCTACACAACTCATTACACCCCTCCATCTGTGAACTTCATTATGCCATCCCATTTTTATCTCATCACATCCTCATGATGCACATGTTATTAGCTCCTCCATTCATGCTTAGTACCGCATTCTTTCTCTCTGCTTCTTATCTACCACAACCTGCCCTTCCACCCTCCCCTTTTAATGCTCCCATTTGTAAATCACATTACACCCCCATGCCTTTACCATTACACTTATCTATGTATGCATTTCATTGCACCATTACCCATGCACATTTTCTGTGCATTTCTATTTGAACATCTCATTATGGCCTCATCAAGCATGTGCATGTCATTATTCCCCTTTGAAATGTTCACGTACACATCACATTATATCTCTCTATGTTTGCAGCTCATTAAATCCAGTGCTTCTAGGTTTGACAACAAACTAACAAAAACAGACAGATAAGTATGTTACTTGATTTTAGAAAACTAAATATGTTTCTCAGGCACCTAACATTAGTGTTTCTTAAAGAAGTCATTCATTTCAGGAAGATTTACATATATTTACCTAGCTGAGAGATAAAAAAACACTATATTTTACATGCATAATAAGGAGCTTCTTATTTTGCTTTATTTGAATTATCATCATTGTCACTACTTTTTTTGAGATGGGGGTCTCGCTATGTTGCCAAAGCTGGTCTCAAATTCCTGAGATCAAGCAATCTGCCCACCTCAGCCTCCCAATGTGCTACGATTACAGGAGGGAGCCACTGTGCTGGCCATTATCACTACTTTCTATTATTTCTCCACAGTTTAGAAAGTAGTACAATTATCCATGAATAGATTGTAGCAAAAAGTCACTGAAAGAGACAGGTTAGGAATCAAAGTAATTTTACAGTGTGAGGAGTGCATTAAAAGCAAAGAGAAATTAAAATATTTTCCCAAGAACTGCCAGTGAATGGTAGTGGCAGGGCTCAAACTCTGATCATCTGACTCCAAAACCTATATTCTTCATTCTGTACCACTCAGTAGAAAAACTCCTATTTCTAAATATCCTCTCTGCCACTTAGCCGATGCTGTGATAATTCCCTAAGACAGAACTTGGTGTCGGCATGCTTTGTTTTGTTTTCTAAAACAAAATAGAACATATATCAAACACTTTGTATTTTGGACCTGTTCCTTTATCTCCAAGTTTGAAGAGCTAAAAGTTAAAAGAAACTGTAATACGGAGCCTTCTAACAAGAATAAGTGCAAAAATCAGGAGAAAGACTTTCACCTCCAAGGCCACCCTCACACAAGTAAAATAGGAACTCCTCTATAGGACGTTTGAGGAGTACCAAGGAAGCACCCCACACACACAGAACCGTTCTTCCTCACAGATTCTGATCCTTGCTAGTCTCTTTGCTTCACTGAACTGTGTTCTCTGCCTCATTTTTATTTTTCAACAAATTATGAAATAGCTCATAAATTCAGAAAAGTACAGAAATAGGATACCCATTCCTGCCACAAGATAGATGTTTACATTTCTTCCATATTTGCATCAAATATCTCCCTTTACAAAAAGAAATTGTCACAAATACTCTCCTGAGGTTGGTGTATATTATTTCCATTAATGTTTTTGTACTATTGTTTTAAATTTTTACCTAAATATTATCAGATGCCACACACCTTTTGCAATGTGATTTCTGCACTTAATGTTATGGTTTTTTTGTTGTTTTTTTTTCCCTTTCGTGGTTTTTTTTTTTTTTTTAATGGAGTTTTGCTCTTGTTGCCCAGACTGGAGTGCAATGGCATGATCTCTGCTCACCGCAACCTCCACCTCCCAAGTTTAAGCGGTTCTCCTGCCTCAGCCTCCTGAGTACCTGAGATTACAGGCATGTGCCACCATGCTCTGCTAATTTTGTATTTTTAGTAGAGATGGGGTTTCTCCATGTTGGTCAGGTTGGTCTTGAACTCTCGACCTTAGGTGATCCACCTGCTTCGGCCTCCCAAAGTGCTAGGATTACAGGTGTGACCCACCGTGCCCAGCCCAATGTTATGTGTCAAGCAATTCTCCAGCCTCAGTCTCCTGGGAAGCTGGTATTACAGGCGTGTGCCACCACATTCAGCTGATTTTTAAATTTTTAATAGAGACGGGGTTTCAACATGTTGACCAGGCTGATCTCCAACTCCCGACCTCGAGTGATCCGCCCACCTTGGCCTCCCAACGTACTGGGATTACAGGCGTGAGCCACTGTGCCTAGCCAACCATAGTTTACTTTATCTAGTTCTCTACTGAGTAGTGGTTCAACTTTCTTAAACTGCTTCCATCACTATTACTTCACCAGTGCTTAGTTCTCTGCTCTGTGAAGTGACTAAATGGAGACATTTAAAATTCCAGCATCATGGGAAGTAATACATTATCTCTAAGTCCATAGTAGAGTCAGTTTTATCTCCTCTGTAACTATCCCAAGTAGTAAACATGTCAACAAAATGATACTTCTTTTTCTTTTTTCAAGACAGGGTCTTGCTCTGTTGCCCAGGCTGGAGTGCAGTGGTGCCATCATACCTCACTGCAGCCATGAACTCCTGGTTTTAAGTGGTCCTTCTACCTCAGCCTCCTGAGTAGCTTGAATAGCAATTTGGTAGAACGTAGTGAAATTGAGGATATGATTAATGTTAAATTTTTAATGTCTCATACAAACAAGGTTTCTGGGGCATAGCAGATTATTATTATTTACTTAGCAACAAAATAACCTCCTAAGTTTCCTTTTGCCTCAGTTGTTAGCCCTGGGGCAACGTGATGAGAACCAGATGTCATCTTACACATCCTAGGATCTGTACTGTAGGCCAGGAACCTTGACAATATGAATTTGGGTATTTACATAGAGGGTGGAACAGCTGTCCGTGAAAGGAGGGAACAAAAATCTTTGCTCCTTGGGAAGGGATCTGGGTTCTTACTTTTACCGTTTAGAATGTAAACAAATCCCTCCAGGGGAAAGAGAAGACTAATGTCTCCACCTGACAACCCAAGCTCCAATATCCTAGTTCTCATCCCCATCTTAAAACATAAACATACCTCCAGGAAAATAAATCTCTCTAGATGGTCTTTCACTTTCTAATTAGTCATAAATTCACTTCTAAAGCTTGTTTTTTTAGCCCAGGTCCCAAGTTTCAGTAAAATTTGTTCAAAAAGCCCTAACTGTGCAGAAACACAAAAATATTTTTACAGCCCTACCATTAATACACTATGACACAGCAATTCCACTCCTGAGTGATTATCACAGAAAAATTTTTGCTCACATCCACAAGGGGACACGTATAAGAATATTCATTGTTACATCCTTGTGTAAATGCAGAGGCAGGGGCACGCTTGGTGTCCACACTAGGGAAACGGTGAGGTGAAATGTGGTGGGTGGTGGATGCACACCATGAAATCACTGTGCAGCTGTAGAGGCAACAGTTAGCTAAATACACATTCAATATCATGTAGAGATCTTGAGTGAGACAAACAAGAAACCAAATAGAATCCACAGCATAACATCATTTGCAAAAATGAAAAATAAACATTGCTACATATTTTTCAAGAATACGTATCTGTTCTAAGACATACATCAAATCCAAAAAGTGAGTACTTATATAAAGGGGAGGTTGGAGAAACAGTCTGAAAATGAAAGTGGTATCATGGATAAAGGAAAAAAAAATAAAATTATGAGAATAAGAGAAGCACCTTGCCTCCAACCAAATAACCTGCATGGCTAGGAGCATGGTTTTCCTGCTGATTTCCAAAGGAAGAAAAAAGAGCCTCTCCAAATTAACTCTTTAATATCAGTATCTTCTGTAGTATAGTACTACATAATATATTCAACAAATAGTACTACATATTTGTTGAATGTAGGTGACAGTCATCAGTTAGAAAAAAAAAAATCACTGCAATTATTTGCTTTGCACCATGAAAGGAGAACATGTAGGTGCTCGCTATAATTGCCAAAAGTTCTATGATTACATTTTACTGCTGACACCACTGTAAAAAATGTTAAAGTTTTCTTGACATTTTGAACATTGGTAGTGTTTTGACCTTGCTCCCACTCTAACAAAAATAATTAGCTGGTTTTAATGAACTGAAGTTTCAAAGAAATTGGATTTGTAAAAAAGATAATTGTGGTTTTATCAAACATTTATAAAACTTGTTATATAGCTTTATGCAATTTGCCGCCTTTATTTTCTACCCAACTCATATACTTCCACTAGATTTTTCATAAATCGCTTTACTTAAACTCTTGTTGCATTAACTGCCAATATCCTGTAGTTAGATTATTTTTTCACGATTTTTAGATGAGTGTGATTTTGGCCAATTTGGCTTTTTTAATTTTATCATATTTGCTGTTCTTAAAGTGTTCTTCAAAACTTCTCTCTGAAATGAATCAAACATAGTGTTTTCTTCCAGTCACTTGGAGCCAGACCCATAGAACTGCCATGATTTGCCAAAAAGAAATTCTGTTCTTCCCAACACAGAGAAACTCAAAGGATAGAAATATAAGTTTATTTAGCGACCTGTAGTGATAGTGAGGAGTTTGCCACATTGGCCTCATACAGTCACGTTTACCTCAAGTTGCCTTACTAATTTGGCATAGAAATATGAGAGCCAATGGGACATAGCACATGCGTGGCATCCATGTTGAATACTGAAACGCACTATGAATCCCTCCACATCAGTGCCCTGCTGCCTCTGCTTAGAGTCTGCTCCCCGCATGGCCCACCTCCCTCCCCACCCACCCTAGCCTTCTGCCAAGCTTCATATTGGGCCCAGTAAGTTCGATTTTCAAACCTCATCTCTTCTTGCCGTACTGCACAATTTGGAATAATAACATCTCTGATATTTAAAAATCATATTTTGTCATATGAAATGAAACTTTCTCTTTTCTTTTTTTTTTAGATGGAGTCTTACTCTGTTGCCCAGGCTGCAGTGCAGAGGCAGGATCTCGGCTCACTGCAACCTCTGCCTCCTGGGTTCAAGCAATTCTTGTGTCTCAGCCTCCCAAGTAGCTGGGATGACAGGTGCTTGCCACCACGCCTGGCTAATTTTATTTTTAGTAGAGATGAGGTTTCACCATGTTGGCCAGGCACATCTCCAGCTCCTGACCTCAAGTGATCTACCTGCTTTGGCCTCCCAAAGTGCTGGGATTACAGGTGTGAGCCACCATGCCTGGCCTCTTGAAACCAAACTATTGTGGAAAAGAATGAGCATATGAACATGGAGACTGACAAATTTCTCAAATACCAATTAATGGACACAGATTAGCCATCCCCTCTCAAGAATACAGGATTAATTTTACTATAAATGCACACTGGAGTAACTTGGGGAGCTTGTGTAAAAATGCAGATGGGGTGCAGTGGCTCAGGACTTCTAATCACAGCACTCTGGGAGGCCGAGGTAGGAGGATTGTTTGAACCCAAGCATCCAAGACTAGCCTGGGCAACATAGCAAGACTTCATCTCTACTAAAAGTCAAAATAATAATAATAATAACTGGGCATCATGGTACATGCTTGTAGTCCCAGCTACTCGGGAGGCTGAGGTAGAAGGATCACTTTAGCCAGGGAGGCTGAGGCTGCAGTGAGCTATAACTACACCACTGCACTCCAGCCTTGGCAACAGAGCAATATCCTGTCTCAGTAAGTTAATTAAGTAAATAAAATAAAAATGCAGATGTCCAGGCTCCACCACAAACTCATCAGCCTAGGCTTTCAGGGACGAGAAGTGTATAGAATGTTTGTAACAAATTTCCCAAGGATTCCTGATGCCAATACGAACTGAGAATTAACAATCTGGAAAAGCTGAGGGTCTTGAGAACAAGTAGTCAACATGTTGACTATATTGAGGAATTAAGACAAACATCATTTTTCAATAATTAACACATTATTCTAAAAACTTGTTAAATAAAATGAATTCCTGTAATACCCACAGATGTGCAGATACATATATAAACAAATGTATTCTGGAAAGTCTTAATAGTCATAGTTGGATAGACATGAACATTAAAAACCTAAATGCTACTGTGATATAAATTAAAGAGCTATGTGCATCAATTAGTAAAAATGTATAATACTTCATTGAATATGTACTAAGGGCTATACTAAGTATTTTAAAAAGCTGCAAAATAATATGGAAGTCAGTCTTCCTGGTAAGAGCTTTAATCCAGTTGAGAGCAAAAAACATCACACCAGAAGAAGCTTAGTAACAATCACACCTCATAAATGAAGCTGTATTCAGTTTCCTCTGTGAGGAATACTGCAGACCCAATGACCTTCTCACTTGGACTGATGACTATGTCTCCTTCATCGCTTTATCCATGGTTTCTGATACAGGTGCCATGAATAATGTGTTATATAAATTGAATCCAATAGTAGTATTTTTAACAAGTTGAAAGACATAAAAAAAAAATTGTGCCATGGATATTCTTTAAAGTCTCTTTTGCTAGTTTATTCATTCAACAAACAGCATTTCCTATAAGACACTATGCCTGTAACAATTTAAGACAATATAAAGATCAATCGCTAATTATATTCCCTCACTAAGGGAATATCCTGGACTCCGTATCATTAGAGTATGTGCACTAGAAATAACTATACAAACATAAACATTATTATTATGTGAAAATATTTGGGATTTTTAAATAAATTCTTGTTTATATTTCTTGAAAGATACTTGAAATATGTGCCTAGAGTCATCCTGTTAACCACAGGCACACAGAGCACATGAGGCAATCCTATGTTTTGTATCTGTGCTCAAATAACTTTAGGACAGAATTTAAATGTGCCAAAACCCAAAGTTCTTCCAGACATATGCTTTCACTGATTTCTGGAAAATTGCTTCACAGTACCCTCTCAAAGAACATAGACCACATTATAAGATCCAGAGGCTACTATGCACTTTTACAAAATCCATTGTGTTGACTCATGCTGCCATTTGTCAGTGAAACGATGTTGTAAATATTCTCTCATCTTTCTATGCTGCCTGGCTTAGACTTATTTTAGTTTTTCAAATTCCTACCCTCATTAATGACTTTTTTCTAAAACTAGAGAAATGCTCATTTAGCCAAATGTTTAAAAATATTATGTTTTCCTCCAGTGACTTTTGACCTTCTTAAATTAAATGATGCTTGTCAGGAACATCCTTCTTAGTTCATACCTATTATGAATATATATCCTTTTTTTTTTCATCAACGAAAATAATTTGAACTTCAACATTCTTTGTGTTTTATTGAGGCCTGATTTGGAGTGTACTTGGGAGCACGTGACTCTTCTAAATAGAATCATCACTTTCATGGAGAACTGGGCAAAAGGATGTCACTTTTCTTTCCTCTTCATGGCACACTCTCAGTATTAGTTTTCAATAATGCATAGCAAATTAGCACAAACCAAGCAACATCAAATAACATATACTTATTATCTCACAGTATCAGAGGGTCAGGACTTCAGCTGTAACTTATCTGGGTCCTCCACTCAGGGTCTTACGGGCTACAATCGAGGTATTGGCTGGGCTGTGTTTTCATTTGGAGGTTCAAATGTGTGGGGTCTGCTTTCAAACTCATTCTGATTGTTGGCTGGAATCATTTCCTTGCAATTGTAGGACTGATGACTTTGAACTGGCAACCAGCTGAAAGCCTCCTTTAAGATCCTAAAGGCCACCCATAGTCCCTGTAGTTCATAATGTGGCAATTTGCTTCTTCAAGCACAGCAAGAGGGTCTCCCTATGCATCTGCTAGCAAGACGGGTCTGTGTGTGTGTGTGTGTGTGTGTGTGTGTGTGTGTATAATAACAATGGAATTGATATCTTATCCCCTTTGACACATTCTTGGTCAGAAGCAAATCATAGGTCCTTCCCACACACAGGGGATGGGAGTATGCAAACAGATGAACACCACAAGGTGAAAATTACTGGGAGGTCACCTTAGAGTCTGTCTGCCACAATCCCATTAGAACTGAAAAATACTCAGACAGTGACTTAGAGTTAGATGTGAGTTATTTTTATCACTTTTCTGGAGTCTAGTTATCTTAAAGAAAGTTTGTAATTCTCTAAACAAATCTATTTTTGTTCTCCTGTTTTAAAAAAATAGAAGTCATATAGCAATTCTTGGTCAAGGCCTGGGAAGCTGCAGGACCCAGAAGGGCAAAGGTTAGGTAGGAGAGAGAACTACTGACCTCAAGCACATTTAAGAGGCTAAAGTTCCAAAAATCTAGGTATCACTAGTTGTTGGTTTGTGTTTGCTTGTTTCGTGATTTATTTTGCTTTCATTTTTCACAAATTTTGGAAACTATATGTGTTTCATCTGTCTTTCCATTCAAAGTTTGCTATTATCACCAACTTCAAAGTTCATACAACTACCATGGATACCCTTTAGCACAACACCTAAATCCTCTGAAGAGGTAAGCCTGCTTTTGGCTTCAGAACTTGAACACAGGAATGTAGCTTACCATCTGTCTGAAACTTTTAAAGTAACTTTATTTCCAAGACAAATGTGGATTATAGGCAACAACCTGGGACATTTCTGGTCTCAGAACAGGAAAATAAAGGACCCCTTAAGCATTATTTTAAGCACTTTGTTTGCTAGTAGTGTTTGTGGTAAATGAAAAATTGATCCTTAATTGTGTGGGAAACAGCAAAGTGATCTGCATGCCAATGGCCAAGTACAGACTTCAGAGACTTGGCAGTTTTGAAACTGATATTTATGAACATCTGCTTTTCCCCCATACATTTTAATATGGATCGTATCCTTTGAAACTCACAAAACTCCCAGGTGCTTCAGTCTTTATCTTGGAAAACATACTTTTTTAAAAAAAGTTTTCTTTTTTTCCATTGAACATATTCAAAATCACTTTTGTCAAAACAATATTCCCAGATATACAGCACCTGTTGGAATGCCTGCAATATGGTATTAAAGGTTAGCAAGCCAAAATGCTGCAATCACCATGTCAAGTCTCCAAAATGTCCTACCCCAGAATACGAGCCATAATAGTCTTTTTTTTTTTTTTTTTTTTTTTGGAGACGGAGTTTCGCTCTTGTTACCCAGGCTGGAGTGCAATGGCGCGATCTCGGCTCACCGCAACCTCCGCCTCCTGGGTTCAGGCAATTCTCCTGCCTCAGCTTCCTGAGTAGCTGGGATTACAGGCACGCGCCACCATGCCCAGCTAATTTTTTTGTATTAGTAGAGACGGGGTTTCACAATGTTGACCAGGATGGTCTCGATCTCTTGACCTCGTGATCCACCCGCCTCGGCCTCCCAAAGTGCTGGGATTACAGGCTTGAGCCACCGCGCCCGGCCAATAGTCTTAATAAAGGATGCTGAAAAGTATTCATTTCTAGGCCCAGGGCATGCCTTTTGTTATTACACAAATATTTGTTTAGTGCTTGCTATGTGATAGGCACTTTTAGGTCCCAAGGTTATAGGTGCCAAGGTTATAGCAGCCAACACAACAGACAAAATCCCTGTCTTCATTGTGTTTATGTTCCTGGGTGTGTAAATGTTCTTTTTAAAAATTCCCTTTAAATTTTTGTAATACCTTCTATATAGTTCATTAGTTAAAAAAAAAAAAGCTTTGTGCTGGTTCTACAAACCAGTGCTAATCCATTAATGATGCTGGACTGAATTCTGGGGGTATTGTGAAAAAAAAAAATAGATATATTTCTGTTCTCAGTGAACTAATAGTTGGACATACTTCTCACCTCTGTCAAGAAATTTAGAACTGAGAATCAGGAGCTTTGGGATGCAATCTGGGTAGCCACTTGATCATTCTGTATTTGGATCCCTTATAAGCAGTGAAAACAGTGCCTATGCCCCTCAGCCCTTGAAATTTCTAAGAACTGTTCCTATACGGAGAGAAGATAAGAGTATGCAAGCTAGAGGAAAGGAAATAAAATCACAGCTCAACAGAGCACAAACATGTTAGTTGGCTGGGCATATGCAAGGCTAGCAAGAACATTAAGTCCCTCTTAGGAGGAGGAACCTTTTAAGAGTACAGTTTCTGGCCATCCTATATCAAAGAATACAAGTCATTTACATAATAGGAAAGCCTCAAGAGGACAGTAGAGCTATTTAATTTGGTTAGGCTAATAATTTTCCATCCATTTACAGTCTAACAGAACCTCTCTCCCCCGCCCCTTAAAGAGGAACACATTGGCGCGGTGCCACGGAGCACATAAAACATGGGTAGTCTTCTTGGAGTGTCAAGTCTACTAAACTATCTGGAGGAAAAAAGTTAACTAATTTATTGATATATAATTTAAGGCATTATCTTCCATTAAAACCAATGCAGGGCAGGCACGGTGGCTCATGCCTCCAATTCCAGCTTTTTGGGAGGCCAGGGCAGGCGGATCACTTGAGGTCAGGAGTTGGAGACCAGCCTGGTCAACACAGCGAAATCCCATCTCTACTAAGAATACAAAAATTAGCTGGGTGTGGTGGCAGGCACCTGTAATCCCAGCTGCTCAGGAGGCTGAGGCACAAGAATCACTTGAACCCAGGAGGTGAAGGTTGCATTAAGCAAAGGTCGCACCACTGCACTCCAACCTGGGCAATAGTGTGAGACTCTGCCTCAGAAAAAAAAAAAAAATCAATGCAGCTATATTATGGAATAGAATCAAAATTTGTATACACTTTTAGGATAAAGCATAAGACTAAACAGTACTGGAGCCAAGGGCTAAGTGATTAAGCCCACCCCCACATTTTCCATCAGCCCCCTGTAAAGCCAATAAAATAAATATTATACACACACACACATAATTTTTTTTTTTTTTTGAGACAAGATTTCACTCTGTTACCCAGCTGGAGTACAGTGGTATGATTTCACCTCACTGCAACCTCTGCTTCACAAGCTCAAGCTATCCTCTCACCTCAGCCTCCTGAGTAGCTGGGACCACAGGCATGCACCACAATACCTGTTTTTGTATTTTTGGTAGAGACAAGATTTTACCATTTTGCCCAGGCTAGTCTTGAACTTTTGAGTTCAAGCAATCTGCCTGCCTTGGCCTCCCATAGTGCTGGGATTACAGGCATGAGCCACCAGACCGGGCCAACAATATTTTTTGATATGGATAACTGGTTCTCAATTTTATATAAAATGTAAATACTCCAGCAGCATTTCTTCTAACTACATTGCCATTTGGATATCCCTTCTTTTTAGAAAATCTGGAGCCACTGCTAGATGCAAGAAAATTCTGGGCCATTTCAGGCTCTGACACGTCAATCCTGACACTCAGCCCTGGGGCCTGTGCTCACTCCCACTGCATTTATGAATACTGTCATGGAAAAGTTTGAGCTGAAAGCTTTTTTTAAGGCTGGCCAAGATAAATTGTTTTTTAATGCTGTCTCTTAGTCCTTAGCACTGAGATTGAGCATTGACCATCCTGATCCACATCCCCTTTTTCCAGTCTCTGAGTATTAGGTAGCAGGCAAAGTGGCTTGTGTTCTTTGTGCTTTGTGTTTCTGAAACAGGATCTGGACCAGGTACAGCTCCATCTGGAAGAAGTGAGGTTCTTTGACGTGTTTGGCTTCAGTGAAACAGCAGGAGCATGGCAATGCTTCATGTGCAACAACCCTGAAAAAGCAACTGGTAAGAGACCCCTACCTGCTGCTAAGAATGATTTGTGCCCCTTGGATTTACAGGGATCTATCTGCCCCATTGTTCTAGGTGGCCTTCCTCTTGCATGAACATCCCCAGTTGTAATAATGCACAATCATGTCCCTGTTTTGTGCTGAGAATGGCATCTCACCGAAGTGGTCATAGGAAAAAGGGAAAACTTTGGGAGGGGGAGGAAGAGAAAAAAATCCCTTAACTATATGTGGTTATCAAAGAAGTAGTATGAGCCATCTTGCCCTAAAAGTTTTCTTCATTTCAACCAGATGACCCTTAGGGTTAGAGAGAAAAGAAGTGTTCTGTCAAGGTGTGTTCCTTAAGGAAATGAGCCCACACTAAATGAGTGAATCAGCACACAGATCATATTATCTCATGTAATCCCCAACACTGTTGCTTGATGAGTAAATTGTGTAAAAAGTGAAGCATTAAAAGAGTAAGAAATTATCTGAGAAATAACCTTGTAGCTGGTCATTCATCCTTCCACTTCCTTTCTGCTGCTCAAGGAATTTGGTCTACTGAACTCGCCCAAAAATAATTGTTAGCAAATACAAGTCATGCCCTATGCTAAACATATCAAATACCTTATCTCATTTAATCAATCCTTGCAATAATCTTATGAGGAAAATACTGATATTATCTCTGCTTTACTGATGAGGAAACTGAGACACAGAGAGATATGGTAACTGCCCAAGGTCACAAACATAAATTAACAGCAGCAGAATTTGAACCCAGCCTGACTCTAGAACCCATGCTCTTAAGCATTTCACCATTCTGCCTCCTGGATAAACTTGGCTCAATCTGACCAGTGGAAACAGGTTGCTAATAAGGCTATGTCCAAAAAGTTATGCTGTCATTAGAAGTGAAATATTTCATCACTAATGTGCCCTTTGAGAGGAGAGAGCTCTCAATGCCGTCACGGCTCAGGAACCGCAGTTTGGACCACGAGAGCAGTGTTAAAAGATTCTTGAACACAAAGCCACTTTGTAGATGAGCCATCCTCTAGAAAGCCATTGATTATACCACCTGTACTCAGTCCTTTAATTTTAGGATTTTATGCATCTTAAAGATTACCCATTGTGGCAAGTCTGTCCTCTTGTTAACTGCCAAGATGTTGAGGCTGACTCGAAAAAGTATGTTTATTTGGCCAGATGGAGATGTGCAGGGCTCCCGGAGAGGTGCCAATTAAAATGTATTACCCCACGGAAAAGGGGTGGATGGCAGAAGCTGGCAGTTAGGATGCCAGCCTTTGTAAAGCACAGATTGTTGGCTGATTACAGAGTCTGGATTGAGCCGACACCAGAGTGAACACCCCAATTTTTTAAAAGTTAATTCAAACAAATATGGAATTGGGGAATTGACTGTCTCCATTATAAAACTTTCTAATTAGACCTTATTTCATATATGAAGAAGACAGAGCATAAAAGGAACTTTATTTGAGAGCTAGTAAAATAAGGTACTTGAACTCCCGACCTCAGGTGATTAGCCTGCCTTGGCCTCCAAAGTGCTTGAATTACAGGCATGAGCTACCACGCCCGGCCTAAAATAAGGTACTTATCTTAGGTAGCTCTGAGAGGCCCTGAAGAGTTTTCACTCCAAGTAAGCTGAGTCCTTAGATCAATAAATATTTAATCCTATCTGGCCAAAGGAGGACTCAGAAAAGGGGCTGAAAGTTAAAAACACAAAAAGTGTTCCTTTAATATGTATTTTCTCAAATTCACTGCCATGCTCTTGAAAAGAACGTTCTGCACATTCACTCTTTCTTATTTGCGTTCCTCACAGTTAAATATAAACTGAGAACATATAGCAATAAAAATTCAAGCAAGACCAAATATTTTAGAGCAGAACATATTGAATCAAAATGCTTGACCCTGAAAACTTCAGCGGGTTTGGATTTCTTTGCTCATTTCCTTTTATTACATGAAAGAGGATTTGAGTTTGAGAAAAGTCCTATTTTAAACTGTTTTTTTTTTCATCGAAACCCTTGACTCCCTAGATAGTTTATATAGGTTGTTGATTTTCTCTTCTTTTTTATATAAGCATATAAATTATATATTTACTCTTAGTGAAAGGTCTAACATAATACTGTTGCCAAATATATTACTCATAGAGACAGTGTTTGCATTCAAATTCTGCTTAAATTCAAAGTTTAAAGATGAGACATAACAACAAATACTTTATTGGTCATGCACAGTTAGCATATTACTTGCATCTAATTTTTCATTTATGAAAAGCATGTTTGTTGCATTAGTTGAGTGTCTTCTACACACTGACCCTTGGGATAGAAATATGAATAAGGTACGATGTATCTGCTCTAAAAGAAATTAATAATTCAGTTAGGGCCAAAAGGTGTATTTGAGAAAATCTAGCATACTTCTTTCATGTTTTTAGTATGCTATATTTGTTGAGTGAGTGAATGAATGAATGTATAATATTTTAAAATTGCAATGTCAAATATTCCTTGAATGTCAAAATGTGATGTTTCAAGATTGTGATTATATGCTAACCATATCAACTTCATCACTATACCATTCTCAATGCATTCTGAACCTGGCAAACGGAGGTTGGGGCTGTTTCCTCCTCGAGAGAAGTCACCATTTGTAAAGCCTTGATCCACTTCTATGCCTGTCTTAGCACCTAGAATGTACTGTGCCCAACTGAGTTCTACGTACTCTATGTAATGGTCTGAGTTTCATCAACACTCACACAGGGGCCAGATGCCCTGTTAGCCTCAGGGAGAAGGGGTTAAAAGAAGTAGAATTGGAGTCCAGAACAAAAGGCTGAAAAAACTGGGTTTTTGATATTTTTTAAAAGAATTAACAAATGATACAATAATTGTTTTCAAATATTCATGTTTCAATATTTTTTAATCCTGTTCAGCATCTCCATAAATGAAACATAAAACAATTAGAGAATTTCAATTAGATATTAGGAAAGACATCCAAAAATATATAATACTTCCTAACAGTGTGTAGACTTAGCCAGGGGACTCCTTCAGAAACAGACAGTACCTCAGCTGACTGACATGTTCAACTCACATACATTCCCATCTTCAAGTAAAATTATCATCACTATTCTCCCATCAACTTCACCATCAACATGCAGAAATTCACAGGAGTTTAATATCTGGTGAATAATAAAATTTGTATCTAATAAAGTACAGATAGTCAGAGGAAAGTAAATGCTAGAATAATGTAAAGGCCCTAAAATGATTATAATTGCTAGCATTTATCATTCTAGTGCTATGCTAAGCTTGCATGCATTTTTCTCATTTTCTCACCATTATCGACTTCACTGTACAGATCATAAAACTGAAATACAGAGAGATTAATTAATTTTCCCAAGGTCACACAGCTTCTCAGTGATGGAACCAGGATTTAATCCTGACAGGCCAATTCTAGAACCCGGCTTTTCAACCTATAGGGAAAATTCAAGTTAAGGACATAAAATATTGGAAATTCAAAGAACAATTATTCAGTAATGTTAAAATATATTATGAAGACCCAGAGGCAAGTTTAATTTTTTAGAAGTGATCTATTTCCTCAATGACTTACTCTACTCTACTTAAAGATGAACAGAGATTTTGGTGTGATAATGTGTGAGAAATTATTACTTACAGGAAATGATTACAGTAGAATCTATTTCCAATTCTTCCAACTGCTGATTCAGTTTCTGATAATCATTTTATAAAAGTTCAGAACAGAAGATTAGAAAATTACTGAAATAACTCAGTAATCCTCAGAGACTTGCCTCGTGGTGTTTATTGCAGATCTCATTACTCCACATAAATGAGAGAATGGAGATTGAGCAAGTAGATTGAACAGAACAGAACTTATTTCTGGAAAACCAAGCTAATATTCTTTATCAGTTGTCCTTGTGTCTTGAAATTGCACAGTGCATGTTGACAGTAAGAGTTAGTCAGTTGGTCTGTCCTGGAACACATCTGGCTTTCTCTTCAGTCACATTTTTGTAAAGTAGGAGGAAGAACTGGGTCATGACTTTCACTCATTTCTTGAGACACATGGGATGCCTTTGTTCTTACGCCCTACAAAAAACAACTTAGAGTTTTGGCACTCCTGTCCTCCTCAATACAGCTAAGCAATCCCATATGATTAGTCTCTTAGTCACTAGACATTAGAATTTGAATGTGATCAAGAGTAAGAGGTCCTCTTGTGTTCTAAAAGAAAATGGAACAATTTTTTCAGACAACTTTCTATCATGATTCATCTTTAGAACTTGATTTCAAATAGTTGTGTTATAAGAACATACTGTCAAGCTGTGTGCAGTGGCATGTGCCTGTAGTCCCAGCTACTCAGGAGAGAGTGGTGGGAGGATTCCTTAAAGCCAGGAGTTTGAAGCTGTAGTGCACAATGATCATGCCTGTGAATAGTCACTGCACTCCAGCCTGTCAACATAGCATAGACCCTGTCTCTAAGTCTAAAATAAATAAATAAATAAAATTTGTTTAAAAGAATGTGGTATTTATTATATTATGTCATTAATACATGGGCAAATAGAGATGGTTTCAAAATGCCTTCTGTATCAGGAGAGTTTCTTCAGACAGTCAAAAGAATTGGTAACAGCAGTTGTGGCTCTCCTTTGAGGGGTACCCTTCATGTGGGCTAGATGATTTTTCCACTCTAGATGCCAATGTGAAAATGAACTAAATGACCTCTGAGAAGACCTAGCCCATAAGGCCATAAGACCTTGTGAGTCCATGAATATGAAGCTTTTCCATTAAATTTCAATATTAACTTTCATAGAACTTTAAAAGTGATAGAAGAAAACTCAATTTTGACGTATGTGGTGGCTAGCATTGTAGTATGACGTCTTTTCTTCTACCACGTGTTAGAGCACTGTTCTACATGCTAAGTGTTGGCAGAACAACAAAAACAAGGCAATGCTTTTTATACAATAACTTCACATTTTCACATTTATATACTGGGACTACTGAGTATATATTGATTATGTAAAATTTAACCTCAGCTTTTTGTTCAGAGATACTTTGCAATAGTCAATGACAAAATAAAAACACATTTATGAACTCAGATAATTTATTATCCTGAAATCTTCCTCTTCTCCCTTTCTCCATCTTCCATCTTCCTATCTTATGCCTATGTGGCATGAGCATTCTTCTCTCCCTCTTAAACCTCCTCACACACTCTCATTTCTCTCTCCCTCTTTCTCTCTCTCTCTCACACACACGCACACACGCATATGCACACACACCTACACACCACCCCCAAGCAGAATTAATTTCTCTCCCTCTGTCCTTTCCGTCCTCTGCTCACACTTCTATATTGCATATGGCATGTGGCCATCAGTCTTTCCCTCTAGACAGTAAACTACAAGAAGAACCATGATTATGCCTCATCTTTGTATGCCTTAACCAGTGCCTGGCACATTATAGTGTTTAATAAGTGTCTGACCAATAGATGTGTGATTGAGTAATTCATTAATTACTTAAGTGATAGAATAACCATGGAAAAATCTAATTTGTTTTGAAATGCAACTGTAAAATCTAACTTTTAAAAATCTAATGCTTTCTCAAAATTGAAAACAAGTAACTGAACTGAAAATAGAAATAGCATCTCTTGGAAACATTGCTGTGTACAAGGTTTCAACATATTGTGGAAACTGAATTTTAGTATTATGCTAAAATCTTACAATATACACATAAGCAAAGAGCCCATAGTAAACATGCTAATAACTTGTGAACCTTGAAGAGAAACAAGCTAAGATCAGTAATCTAACACCCCTCAGGGTTAGATTTGATTTGTATAATATAAAAGATTTGATTTGTATAAAAATAAAAGGTTAACTTTTATTTTTCATCTAGCATCACGGTCCTACTCATCTGCCTTTCCATATTGGGTCAACAATCTTGTCTTGATATAGAGAAAAAGTGTCAGGTAGGCCTTATACTTGCAACAAAGCATGAGTCATTCTGTGATTATCCACAAACAAATCACTATACATAGTAATGTGTTCTTTTCCACATAGAGAACAAGCTAAGTCAAGCCAATATATAGATGAGAAGAAGCTTTGTAAAGGCAGACTAATGTGAGTACATTAGTTTCATCACCATACAAGCATAAGATGACATTGATTTCAAGAAATTTGTGAAATTTTTAAAATAAAGCACTTAGTATATTTTAAAAGAGGTCTAGCCATCATCTTGTAGAGTAATCCTTTTTTATTGACCTATATAAGTACACTAAGAATGAAACTTGTTTAACAGCCACAAACACACCTATTTAAAAGACATACTGTACTTTTTAGCAGCCACAGAGAATAAAGTCACCAAAGAATGATCATATTTTGCCTTGGATTTCATCCTTCCCACCATCTCAGAAACTTTTCAGTATAGATTAACCTTTTTCTCCTCTATTCAATTTTTCCCTTCCAACCGAGTCCTCCTGTTGGCTTCTAAACATAATTAAGTGGTTTATCCTCCCCTTTTTCTCCATCTACTGCCTTATCTCTCACTTCCCCTTTAAAGCCAAGAGAGTTGTCTATCTCTGTCCACTTCCTTGTCTCTTTCTCCTCATGAGTCATCCCTCTCTAACCTTGTTTCTAACTCTATCATCTCTCTATATAGTCATTAAAAACCTGCAAGGCACCCATGCACTGCACATGGTTCAGTCTTCACGTTACTTGTCTCTTAGGAATATTCCATTCTGTAGACCAATTCCTCCTTCTTAAAACATTCTTCTCCTTCAGTTTCCATGACACACCACTCCTCTAACTTCCTTCCTACTCTCTGGAAACCCCTTCTCAGCTTACCTTTCTTTACCCAGTTAGTCATTGGTGGCATAACCCTCTTACTGCAGTAATCACTTCTATGCAAAAATGTCCAGATGTATATATGCAGTCCCAGCCTGTCCTCTGAACTCTAGATTTACATCGCCTACCACCTACTTGACTGCTTCTAAGGCACCTCAAAATCAGTTCATTTATTTTCTTTCATTTTTAAGAAACAAAACGAATATTTCATGGTCTTGCTGTGTTGACCAGATTGCTCTCAAACTCCTGAGATCAAGCAATCATCTCAGCTTCCAGAGTAGCTGAGATGACAAGCATGCACCACTGTGCCCAGTGTCAGTTCATTTAAATTAAAACTCATGATTTGTCTCTTTGCTTCCCCCAAACACTTACTCTTCTTCCAGCATTCCTTAGCTCAGTGAATGCAACATCACTCAATCTATTGCACCAACCAAAGACACACTCATACTGCCTTTTCCACTACCCCCATCCAATCTATCACCCCAATATTGAGGATTTTACTTTCTCAATTGCTCTCAAATATGTCCACTTTTCTCCATACCACTAGTGCAAGGTGCAATCACCTTTTACCTACAAAAATGGCCATAGCCTCCTCATTGAACTATTCTGAACCCTTCCAATCTCACACAATGCAACCAGAGTGAACTCTTCAAAGCACAAATCTGTTGTGCCACCCCTTGCATGAAATTTTATGTAGCTTCCCATAGCTCTTAAAGACCAAACTTCGTAACATACCTTTTGTGGTCTCATAAGGAATCGTCTCCCCTAGCTTCTCCAGCTTCACCCTGTCCCATATTTCCCTTGCTCTCTTTGCTTTTCCTAGAAGAACCCTCTTTAAATTTCCCAGACTCACTGTATTTCTTCCTGCCACCATGCTTTTATATGTGCTTCTTCTTATACCAGGAATTCCCTTTCTCTCCTCTTCACCTCGTTAAACTAGATCTTAGCCTTCTGATTACAAATCAAATTCACAGCTTCAGTATTGGAAGCCTTTTATAATCCCCTGATGCATACCAATGTCCTCAAAGCACCTCACACTTCTCCTCCATAACATTAGTTACAGCTGCCATCCTGTACTTTAATGTGTGACTTTTAGATTAATGTCTACTTCCTCCAGTAAATAGTAAGTTCTATGAAGTGGGCTCTCTTCATCCATCTATCCTCAGCCCCTAGCACTCAATAGATGCTCAATAAATATGTACCAATAAATTAATGGCCAAAGTTAGTGTTCTCAGAAAATTTTCTCAGTCAAGTGATCACAAAAAAAAACAGATTAATGAATCAACAGTGACTCATTTTACAGGAAAAAGATAGATATTCATATAATAACATTTACAGTACCTCTTTTGTGCCAAATATATTCTTTATATAAGCAGTCTCTTCTTAAATAAGTTTTTCAAAAGTACTATAATAAGCAGATCATGCTAATAGAATGTGTGATGTATTCATATATGTGTATTAAAAATATACATACACATGGATATGTACACATATATGTATATATACATGTGTGTGTTTATATATAACATACAGTATGTGATGGTATTTATATAACTGCTAATGCTTCCAATGCAGACATTATAAATGTCCATTCACTGTCAAAAGGTTTGAAGCCAAGTGCTGAACCACAACAGATGGAACTCGTGTTTAAAAATTCCATGAAAGCAGTGTAGGTAACACCTTAAAATGCTCCAGAATACAAGAATTTACAGGCAGGTGGGACAATAGTTACAATGTGCTTGAATGGTACAACCCAAACAAGTTGGCTCTCCTTATCACAGATGGGGCACAAGCTTGTCAGATCTATTTTTTCCAACCCAGGCAAACTCTACAGTGTCCAGGCAGTATGGGAAAGTCCTCAACATTTAAAACTAAAGTCCTATGGCCAGATGCCATCAATAATATATTTTCATGAGATCTTATTAATAAGACTAAGTAGGAACAACATGGGATATGTGTGAAACCGTTTCTTATTAAAAGCTAATCCTACAATTCAACAATTATCGGCCAGGCCCAGTGGCTCACACCTGTAATCCCAGCATTTTGCGAGGCCCAGGTGGGTGGATTGCTTGAGCCCAAGAGTTGGAGATCAACCTGGGCAACATGGCATAACCCCATCTCTACAAAAAGTACAAAAATTAGCCTGTGGTGGCACATGCCTATAGTCCTAGCTACTTGGAAGGCTGAGGTGAGAGGATCATCTGAGTCTGGGAGGCAGATGTTGCAGTAAGCTAAGATTGCACCACTGCACTCCAACCTAGGTGACAGTGAAACCCTGTCTCAAAAAATAAAAAATAACTTCTTCATTGCCACCCTCCCAGTCTTTTCCTATTGGTCTTTATCAGTCATTGCTCAGCAAGCCTGGGCCAGTCTTCTTTGATGAGCTTCTCATAAAGACACGTACTGCTCAGAACTACTGAACAGGTTAACTTCTTGGAAAGTGCCCTTATAATTTTTGTTACACTATTAACACAATAAATAAGCAAAATTCCACAAACACTAATTCTGAACATTTTTTCTGTAACCCTATTGACTGAAACCAAGAACATGAATCTAAGCTTATGTTGTCATTCTTGTCTTTAATTTTATCAAAAGGTCATAGTTTTCTCTCTACCATTGGTTTTGCCATTTTACTCTTTCATATGTCATATAACTTATGACTGTCATCTACCATGAAGATACTAATTATGTCCTGTACGTTTTTGAGCAACATAAGAATCACCTGTGGCCCTTGTTTAAAATGCAGGGTTTCTCACTCTATCCCAGAACTTTGATTCAGTAGGTTTGGAGTGGTGCCTGGAAATGTGCATTCTAACAAGCCAGCAGATCATTCTGATATAGGTGGTCTCACAACAAAGTTCAGAAAACATAGCTCTAAATGCTTATAACACAGTAGCTTTGAAACTTTTTTTTGCATCAGTACATCAGTAATTGGCCAGAGAAGCCTAGAAAGTGTACTATGTTTTGATGGGTATGAAATTACTGAGAAAGGATGCCATTCAGTCACATGTGGCAGTGCCCTCAAAGGGCTGCTGTCAAACTTAGTTTGTCTGTCCAATTTTGGTCCCCACAGTATTGTTTAGGATGTTACAAAATCAGTGAGGATTATGCCTCCTGGTTTATCCACTACCAATAGAGAAATATAGCACTCTAAAACACTGCCTGGAGATTCATAAGAAACATGCCATTTGTTATAATCTTTAGCAATTTCAAAAACCACAGACATTCAGTCTACTAAATGTGGCTCCTACAGCCCCTTCATTTAATGCTTCTAGCCCTCTTTATGCATATCCTCTGGAATTATAGTTGGCTTTATTAGAACTGGCACCCACAGCAAAGAAAAAAATCAGTAAAACCATGGAAGAAGATTGAAGTAAATTTGAAACTTTAAATATATTTTTTAAAAATTCCCCATAGACTATAAAGCAGTCATAATTCCCAGAAGCAGTGTTTTCAAGGGGGGAAAATGACATACTATACTTTTTCTCACTTCTTACTTAAAAACTAAGAATTGGAGGTATATATATATACACACATTTTTTTTTTTTTTGAAACGGAGTCTCACTCTGTTGCCCAGGCTGGAGTACTGTGGCACGATCTTGGCTTACTGCAACCTCTGCCTCCTGGGTTCAAAGCAATTCTGCCTCAGCTTCCTGAGTGGCTGGGACTACAGGTGCACACCACCACACCTGGCTAATTTTTTAAATTTTAGTACAGACAGATTTTCCCATGTTGCCCAGGCTGGTCTCAAACTCCTGAGCTCAGGCAATCCGCCTGCTTCAGCCTCCCAAATTGCTGGGATTACAGGCTTGAGTCACTGCGTCTAGCCTGGGGTTTATATTTTTTTCTTCTAGAATATGTTTTCTTTTGAAGGCATTTATCTTTAACAATCAGAAAAGAATATGTAGAAATTCAAATATCACAAATTAAACTTATGACAGTCTCAAATATGAGTTATTCATGCACAATACAATACTTTCAAGACAAAACTGACATAAGCCAAAAAGCACACAGAATAAGGACTTTCTGAGTCTGTATGAAAGTCAGTGTGCCATGTGAACAGTAGTTATGTGGAGGTTACTGTCTATCGTCATCCCTTCCAGCCTGTCACAAGAGCAAGCAGAAACAAGAAAGAGAAGAAAGTAACCACAGATAACATAGGAAATTCTCCCAAGGCAGCTCGATCTATTATTGCGTTGGCTTGCAAATGGCAGTTTCAATGAATACATTGATGAATTACTCAAAAACAGAAGAGGGCCAGGTGAAGTGGGTCATACCTATAATCTCAACACTTTGGGAGGCAGAAGTGGGAGGATCACTTGAGGTCAAAAGTTCAAGACCAGCCTGGGCAGCATTGTAAGACCCCATCTCTACAAAAAAAAATTAAAAATTATCAAGATGTGATCACCTGCAGTGATTAGAACTGCAGATGCACACCTGAGGCAGGAAAATTGCTTGAGCCCAGGAGTTCAAGGTTATGGTAAGCTATGATAAAGCCACGGTATTCCAGCCTGAGCAACAAAGGAGATCCTGTCTGTAAAACACACATACACATGCACAGAGGGAGAGAGAGAGAGAACACCTTTCTTTTTGAGACACTTTGAAATGCCTTTCATACCTCCATTTTTATTAAAGGTCCAAGTTCAAAGATTGCAAGATTTCCTCTTACTCTGAATTCTCTTACTATTCCTGACACTTTTATATAAGCCATTAGGACACAGTATTTCTCAAACCACCTGTTCATCACAATAAAAGGATGATGATGATTGTTTTACATTGATCTATAATGTCAATCATGATGATAGTAGCTATCATTTATTGATTCATTATTGTGAACAGGTCCCAGCTAAGCAAGGCCACTGTCAACCTTTGTGGCACTTTTATGTGCCTTCATTTATGGTGTATGTAGTCTTAGATGTATGGCCTGACTAACAAAACCCCCACAGCCAGTTGTGTTGTGCTAATTATAACTCCAGGGAGTAGGAAAGGGAAGCTCAGTGAAGTTAAATAGCTTGTCCAGAACCAGTCAGCCAGTAAGTGGCAGATTCTGGACTTCAACTGAGGTCTACCTCCAAAGACAGTGCCCTTACCCAATAAACCATAGGCCTGTACCAGAGAAAGTCTTTGGTACAGTCTCATATGGTCTATTATGATAAAAAGTAAACATGGCATTCAGCACACTGGTTAAATAAATTATAATTGGTTAAAGACATTCATAATTGCAACAAATCTTAAAACAAGATGGAGAGTGAATTATTGAACTCTTGTGCACTTGAAATACATAAGGTCTATGACTACACAGGCTTTTTGTCATTATGTTACATTACAAAGCATTACATTCCACTCTGCATAGTACCCAAGGTTCTTTAAGATTGGTCTCTAAATCTCACACCTCATCTCTCCCTCTTCTCCCACTCCCTGCTCCCTCTCAGAATGAGTTACAGTTCTCAGAATGCATTTTATGCCTCCCTCTCTTAGCCCTGGTCCTTCGCTGTAAACTTTTTTCTTTTTTATTTCTTTTTTTTTGGCTCAGTAACATTCCTCCCTTCACCTTCATAGCTGCAACTTGTCCCTGAGAATTCAGCCTAGACAGCATCTACTCTAGAAGCTTTTCTGCTATCTATGCCCCAGTTTAGAATAAGTGCCTCTCAGTGTGTTCCAGTTAGACCCTGTGCACAGATCTAGCCTGGTACTTATCCTACTCTGTACTCATTTGCTTACTGCATTGCTCTGCATCTCAATGATTGAGACTGTCATATTTGTGTTTATATCTCCTTTACCTGGCATGTGCCTAGTTCATGGTAAGCATTCAATAAAGGCATTTTGAATAGAAGAATGGGAGAATCAATAAATGGCAAAGGGTATTAACAAAAACTGGAACTCAGCCTTCCATGACAAAAATGACATGAATGCTAAATGCTCTTAACTGAGAAGAAACCACTGGAGGCATCTCATTTGCTACAATTCCACCACCAGAAGATAAAAGGATTTTTCTCCATTATTTGGACCTATGGTTTTCCCCCTTTAACTCCTTTCTACCCTTCCTCCACAATAAGACAACCACCACCATGTCTGTAGCACAAAATACCTACAAATTGGCAAGCTGTAGGCATAAATACTTTGGTCTAGACAAAACAAAAGTAGATCTATCAAGAGGAAAGGTCATAGCAAGTTTTTTGGGATGCCTGAGGCATTTTGCTTGTTGACTTTCTAAAGGGCCAAAGAATGATAATATCTGCTTATTATGAGAGTGTTTCGAGAAAGCTAGCAAAAATTTTAGCAGAAAAACACCCAGGGGCTGGGCATGGGGCTCATGCCTGCAATCCTAGAACTTTTAGAAGCTGAGCTCAGGAGTTTGAAGACCATGGTTGACATGGCAAAATCCCATTTCTACAAAAATAAAAGTTAAAAAAAAATCAGCCAGGTGTGGTGACACGTGCCTGTGACTCCAGCTACTAGGGAGGCTGAGGTGGGAGAATCACTTGAGCCCAGGAGGTGGAGGCTGCAGTGAGCCATGTTTGTGCCCCTGCACTCCAGCCTGGGTGACAGAGTGAGGCCCTGAAAAAAAAAGAAAGAAAGAAAAAGAGGAAAGAAGGAAGGAAGGAAGGAAGGAAGGAGGGAAGGAGGGAAGGAGGGAAGTAGGTAAAAACACCCAGGAAAGCTTTACTAGAGAGTCCTTCTTTACCATGACAATGCTCCTGCTCATTCTTCTCATCAAACAAGGGCGATTTTGTGAGTTTCCATGGAAAATCATTAGGCATCCACCTGACAGTCCTGACTTGGCTTTTTCTGACCTTTTATTTCCTAATCTTAAAAAATCTTCAAAGGGCACTTATTCTGCTTCAGTTAATAATGTTAAAAAGACTGCATCAACATGGTCAAATTCCTAGGACCCTCAGCTCTTCCATGATGGACTAAATGGCTGATATCGCCACTTACCAAAGTGTCTTGAACTTGATGGAGTTTATTTTGAGAAATACAGTTTCCACTTTTTATTTTTTCCTTTAATACCATTTTTTCATGAACTTTTGAAGTTCTCTCATTTATCTGAACTTGGCTGACTTTGATATATAATCTGTGCTTGTCACTTCTGTTCTCCATCTCTCCTGCCCAGCTCCATGTCCACAGGCTGCCATGCAGTGACTGTGTCAATAGCCTCCTTTACCTCTGGCTTTCAGGTACCTTCCACCACTGGGGACACCAGTAGGAGGTCAGAGGGAGGGAGGAGGGTGAGATTGAGTTGTTGATTTGCTGGCTCCCACACCTGCTTGGACACTGAAGGTCGACAGTGTCCTCTATTTCAGGCCACAGCTCCTATCAAACAGTGCTCTCCATACAGTCTCCCACTGGATCCTAACTGTTCTCTGCCCTTTCCTCTTCAGGCAGAGGGGTACTAGGCCTATATGGTTACTGCCTCCAGAGTACTACAGTGCTTTTTCTACACCTTGCCCACACCTGAGTAAATAATCTATTAACTCTCCTCAGTTGCTCAGCTCGATTTGCCATCTGTTTCCTGTCAAGACCCTGCATGACACATCACTTATTGCATCTGGGGCCCATGAGGCTTCATGCCTGGATGGCTGGACCCTCACATTCTCTAGGCCCCTCCTTAGTCCTTTCTAATGGGACTTCAGAAAAACTTTCCCATAAAGTCCAATATGACGTCCCTCTGACTGATACCCGATTTCTTTCCTGGATCTTGCCCCTAGAAAACCTTGAACTGACTTCTACCCTCAGCCCTCAGCCCATGACTATTCCAGAGCAACTGCTTTACATATTTGCTTCTGAGTTTGTTGATTCTTCTGGCTTCTTCAGATTCTTTTGTGTTTCCCTCAAACACCTACCTTGCTACCACAATCCTTTTCTGCACTCTATCAGGAAAATTCTCTCTTCTTCATCAAGGCCCAGCTCCCATGTCACCTTGTCGCAACTAGAAGTGGAATTTCCACTCTTCCAATGCTATAACACATGGCTTATACTTCTCGGTGGCACTTGACAAACTCTACACTGAGCAGTAGAATTTATAAAATGCTTTACCTTCCCTAGATGATAAATTAAAGCTCCCTGTGAGGGAGATTTCGTAACCCCTCAGATCCAAACATAGTGTGTTACAATTTAACTGTGCTCAAAAATACATACGGGATGGATGGATGATTGATAAATGAACAGATGAATATTTATTTTTTATTCTTCCGCTGTGGGTCTTCTCACCTCTCGGAAACCTATTATTATTATACTTATTCATCAACTTCATGTTAAATAAGATCAACATCTTCACGATTCATTTTTTAATCAACAAATATTTTTAACTTGGTGCAGAAAATGGATACAATTAACATATAAACATTTGTATTAGCATTCTGAAAAACTTTTAAGTTGATAAACACAGTAACAGTTTGGGTTCCAGTTGCACTAGGAAATTCAATTTAATAACCCATAGCTTTTACAGCCAGTTGATTTCTAAAGAAACAAACAGATCCATGTTAATAGAGAATGTCCTAGCCAAATTGTGGTGCTTTGTTTTTTGGTGTTTTTGTTTGTCTTGTTTTTTTTCAAAAGATGGCATTTCATTCTGTCACCCAGGCTGGAGTGCAGTGATATGATCATAGCTCACTGCACCCTTTGACCTCTGAGGCTCCAGCAATCCTCCCACCTCAGCACCGCTCCATCCTGCTGAGTACCTGGGACTACAGGTGCATGCCACTGTGCCCAACTAATTATTTTATTGTATTTTTTTGTAGAGACAGGGTCTCACTGTGTTGCTCAGACTGGTCTCAAACTCCTTGCCTCAGATGATCCCTCTGTCTTGGCCTCCCATAGCACTGGGATTACAGGCATGAGCCACTACACCTGGCCAAATTGTGGTGCTTTGAATGAAATAAGGTGTTAATTGGAAAGTGAGAAAATGTTTGAATATCCTCTATGTTCTACATACAAACAAGATTATTTTAGATGATACATGATCATACCCTCATAGTATCATTCTACATGTTACTTTTCAAATGGAATATGATAATCTTAGAAAAAAATTAGTTTCTTGTTTTAGCTGTGAAGAGGCTGTGATACTGTATATGAATCCCTTGCTTAAAAGGACGTACTATGGACAATAGACCTTTAAAATTACACGTCTCCAGCCATGCATATGTTAGACATAATAGTAAAAAAAAAAAAAAAAAAAAAAACAGTTTTGAGGATATGGTATAGCAGTTAGAAAAATTTTATTTTGTTTTGTTTTTTGAAATTATTTTTAAGTTAATCTCCAAATAGCTTGGCTTTTACTGACTTCTCTGAAATTGACTCTAATGCCTAAATTTGGGGCCTAACATTCAGCTTCTTTTAAGTTCTGCTAACATTTCCTTCCTAAAACCCTTTCCATTGATTTTTTTTCCCTAGGGCTAATTTTCACTGGGCTATAATGAAAAGTATTTGCTTCCTGGTTTGTCTCTGAAGTCCTTCATCCTTTGTTGTTAGAAAGCCTATCATTTTGTCTTGACTCTCTCATCATAACCATTATATCCCACTCACTCCATGTCTTTAAGGACTCCAACAATTTTGCCAAGTGTTCCTTGTAAACTTTTCTCACACGTAACTCTTCAAGTGAAACATCTGGATCTGCCTTGAGAAAGTAGCTAATCCTCTATGTCAGATCCAAAAGGATCCATGTACTTAAATATTATCTAAGTCAATCATTATTTCAAATTATCTCAGATATCATAACTATTTCAAATGTTTCTCTGAGTAAATATGAAAGACTGAGACACAAAAAATGTATCATTATTAAATCACATTACATTAAATCATCTTGCCATTAGAACCATGGTACCAGCTTGGGAAACATGATGAAACCCTGACTGTACAAAAACTACAAAAAATTAGCCAAGTGTGATGGTGCACACCTGTGGTCCCAGTTACTCGAGAGGCTGAGGTGGGGGAATCACTTGAGCCGGGGAGGCAGAGGTTGCAGTGAGCCAAAACATGACCACTGCACTCGTGCCTGGGTGACAAAGTAAGACCCTGTCTTAGGGGGAAAAAAAAAGAAAAAAAAAAAAACGTGGCAAGAAAGCAGTGATCACAAACTGTAAAGTTTTTCCTAGAAGTGCGGCTAGGGTGAGGGAGTAGTGCCTTATGCTTTTCTATTTACCTAACGTCCTCACATCAATTTTTTTCTTTTGATTTTTGACCTCCCAGTATTCCTGTTAAGGAGGGGGCCATTATTATTTTCACTTGCTGATTAGAAAACTATAGTTTAGAGGATTCAAATCTAAATCTTCTAAGTTAATATTCAAAATCTTCAAATGTAACAATTAGATTACCATTTTCTCTCACTTGAAAATATGAAAAATTGGTGTTTTTAAATTTTTTAAATTAATTTCAGCTTGGGGATTTTGTTGCTGTTGTTTGTTTTTACTTACTTTTCCCCTTTTTTCTCCACTTGGCTTACCTCTTTTTTTCCTCATCTCAGATAGGCTACTGCACCCTTTATGACTCAACGTTGCACTGTTAATATTTACTGAGCCTCTAGGCTAGGCAGACCCTGTGTTAAAGCAGTTCCTGCTCTCAAGGAATGTGTAACCCAGTGGGGAGACACAGTGGCCTAAATGCTTTAACTGAAGTCTCTGTAGATGTGGTTGCACAAAGGAAACCACCATGTTTATGGAAAATTTAAATTTGCAAAAAGCATTACTAGCTTTAAGAATGCTCCACATCGGAGAAGATCCAAGATGGCCAGTTAGGAGCAGCTCAGGATTGCAGCTCCCAGTGAAAGCGCAGAGGGTGAGTGGATGCCGCATTTCCAGAGGGATTTTTACTGTCCACAGATCAGGAGATTCCCAGGCGGAGGAGTCCCACGGGTCACCAGCGCGGCTGTTTTGGCCAGCGTGGCTGTTTTGCCTGCACACTGGCACAGCGGTTCCCAGTGCAGAGTAAACAGGACTGTATCCCCACTTAGTCAGCAAGGGGAGCTGAAACAGGGAGCCAGGCCAGGAGATTCCTGGGCAAAAAAGCGCCACGAATCTCAGAGCTGTGGTTTCAGCCAGCGCAGTGGGTTGCTGCACAGGAAATCACACAGATCCCAGCGCCTATTCAACAGGTGACCAGGACACCTGGGAGAGAGCCAACCGTTCAACTACAAAACAAAAGGCTCTGAGGCAGGGAGCCAGGTGATCAGGCCCGGTTGGTCCCACCCCCACTAAAACAAAAACAAAAACAAAAAAACAGCAATTGGAAATGCTCTGGATTGAGAGTTTCGCAGCAAGCACAGCTGAACCCGGGACGGTCCAGCTCTGTGGGGGAGAGGCGTCCACCATTACCGAGGCACTCCACCATTATGGAGTCAGTCTGCCATTGCTAAGGCAGCCTGCCGTTGCCGAGGCAACCCGCCATTACAGAGAGAGTCCGTCATTACAGAGGCGGGCCACCATTGCTGAGGCAGTTCTAACTACACCCATATAAATAGGACTGCAGGGAAGTTCACATGGCAGCTGGGCAGAGCCCACAGCAGCTCAGCAAAGCCTCTGCAGGCTGAGAGTGACTAGGTTGCCTCCTTGTGGGCAGGGCAGCCCTGAAGAAAAAAAAAAAAAAAGGCAGCAGCACACAGTGGAAACTCATAAAGCCCTAACTCCCTGGGACAGAACACCTGGGAATAAAAAAGGAGGTTTATGAGTTCTGCTGCTGCAGACTTAAACTAACCTGCCCAGCAGCTCTAAATGAACAACGGAGCTCACAGCTCAGCACTTGAGCTACTATAATGGACAGACTGTTTCCTCAAGTAGCTCCCTGACCCCCGTATATCCTAAGAGTCACCTCATAAAGGAGAGCTCATACTGACATTTGGCAGGTATCCTTCTGGGACAAAGCAGAAGAAGAAACTGGTAGCAACTTTTACTGTTCAGCAGCTGCTGCAAGTGATCCCCAGGCAAGCAGGGCCTGGAGTGGACCTCAGCAGTCCTACAGCAGAGAGTCCAGACAGTTAAAAGGAAAACTAAGAAACAGAAATAACTTCACCGTCAACAAACAGGACGTCCACTCAGAGACCCAATCAGAAAGTCAACAACTACAAAGTCGACAGGTGGATAAATCCACAAAGATGGGAAGAAACCAGCGCAAAAAGAATGAAAATAGCCGAAACCAGAACACCTCTCCTCCTACAAGGGATCACAACTCCTTACCAGCAAGGGAACAAGACTGGATGGAGAATGAGTGTGATGAAATGACAGAATCAGCCTTCAGAAAGTGGGTAATAAGAAACTTCCGTAAGCTAAAAGAACATGTTCTAACCCAATGCAAAGAAACTAAGAACTTTGAAAAAAGATTTGACAAAATGCTAACGAGAATGGACAACTTAGAGAGGAATATGAGTGAATTGATGGAGCTGAAAAACACAACATGAGAACTTCGCAAAGCATGCACAAGTTTCAACAGCCGAATTGACCAAGCAGAAGAAAGGATATCAGAGGTCGAAGATCAACTCAATGAAATAAAACAAGAAGGCAAGATTAGAGAAAACAGGGTAAAAAGGAATGAACAGAGTCAACAAGAAATATGGGACTATGTGAAAAGATCTGATCTACGTTTGATAGGTGTACCTGAATGTGACGAAGAGAATGAATCCAAGCTGGAAAATACTCTTCAGGATATTATCCAGGAAAACTTCCCCAACCTAGCAAGGCAGGCCAATATTCAAGTCCAGGAAATACAGAGAACACCACAAAGATATTCCTCAAGAAGAGCAACCCCAAGGCACATAATCGTCAGATTCACCAGGGTTGAAATGAAGGAGAAAATGCTAAGGGCAGCCAGAAAGAAAGGTCGGGTTACCCACAAAGGGAAGCCCATCAGACTCACAGCAAATCTCTCAGCAGAAACCCTACAAGCCAGAAGAGAGTGGGGGCCAATATTCAACATCCTTAAAGAAAAGAACTTTCAACCCAGAATTTCATATCCAGCCAAACTAAGCTTCATACGTGAAGGAAAAATAAAATCCTTTGTGAACAAGCAAGTACGCACAGATTTCATCACCACCAGACCTGCTTTACAAGAGCTCCTGAAAGAGGCACTACACATAGAAAAGAACAACTAGTACCAGCCACTCCAAAAACATACCAAATGGTAAAGAGCATCAACACAAAGAAGAATCTGCATCAACCAATGGGCAAAACAGCCAGCTAGCATCAAAATGGCAGTATTAAATTCACACATAACAATATTAACCCTAAATGTAAATGGACTAAATGCCCCAATCAAAAGACACAGACTGGCAAATTGGATAAAAAGCCAAAACCCATCGGTGTGCTGTATCCAGGAAACCCATCTCACATGCAGGGATACACAAAGTCTCAAAATAAAGGGATGGAGGAAGATTTACCAAGCAAATGGAGAGCAAAAAAAAGCAGGAGTTGCAATTCTCATCTCTGATAAAATAGACTTTAAAGCAACAAAGATCAAAAGAGACAAAGAAGGACATTACATAATGGTAAAAGGATCAATGCAACAAGAAGAGCTAACAATCCTAAATATATATGCACCTAATACAGGAGCACCCAGATACATAAGGCAAGTTCTTAATGACTTACAAAGAGACTTAGACTCCCACACAATAATAGTGGGAGACTTTAACACATCATTGTCAATATTAGACAGATCAACAAGACAGAAAATTAACAAGGATATCCAGGACTTGAACTCAGACCTGGACAAAGCAAACCTAATAGACATTTACAGAACTCTCCACCCCAAATCCACAGAATATACAGTCTTCTCAGCACCACATCACACCTACTCTAAAATTGACCACATAATTGGAAGTAAATCACTCCTCAGCAAATGCAAAAAAACGGAAACCATAACAAACAGTCTCTCAGACCACAGTGCAATCAAGTTAGAACTCAGATTTCAGAAACCAACCCAGAACCGCACAGCCTCATGGAAAATGAACAACTTTCTCCTGAATGTTGACTGGATAAACAATGAAATGAAGGCAGAAATAAAGATGTTCTTCGAAACCAAAGAGAACGAAGACAACACATACCAGAATCTCTGGGACACATTTAAAGCAGTCTCTAGAGGAAAATATATAGCAATAAGTGCCCACATGAGAAGAAAGGAGAGATCTAAAATTGACACCCTATCATCAAAATTGAAAGAGCTAGAGGAGCAAGATCAAAAAAACTCAAAAGCTAGCAGAAGACAAGAAATAACTAAGATAAGAGCAGAACTGAAGGAGATAGAGACACGAAAAACCCTTCAAAAAATCAATAAATCCAGGAGCTGGTTTTTCGAAAAGATCAACAAAATAGACAGATCAATAGCCAGATTAATAAAAAAGAAAAGAGAGAATGACCAAATAGGTGCAATAAAAAATGATAAAGGGGATATCACCACAGATTCCACAGAAATTCAAACCATCATCAGAGATTATTACAAACAACTCTATGCACATAAACTAGAAAACCTGGATGAAATGGATAAATTCCTGGACAGTTGCCGCCTCCCAAGACTAAACCAGGAAGAAGTCGAAACCCTGAACAGACCAGTAACAAGGTCTGAAGTCGAGGCAGCATTTAAGAGCCTACCACCCAAAGAAAGCCCAGGTCTAGATGGGCTCACAGCCGAATTCTACCAGACATACAAAGAGGAACTGGTACCATTCCTTCTGAAACTATTCCAAATAATCCAAAAAGAGGGAATCCTTCCCAAATCATTTTATGAGACCAACATCATCCTGATACCAAAACCCAGCAGAGACTCTACAAGAAAAGAAAACTACAGGCCAATATCCATGATGAACATAGATGCAAAAATCTTCAATAAAATACTGGCAAGTCGATTGCAACAGCATATCAAAAAGCTTATCCACCATGATCAAGTAGGATTCATCCTGGGGATGCAAGGCTGGTTCAACATATGCAAGTCTATAAATGTAATTCACCACATAAACCAGAACCAAACACAAAAACCACATGATTATCTCAATTGATGCAGAGAAGGCCTTCAACAAAATTCAACAGCCCTTTATGCCAAAAACCCTCAATAAACTAGGTATTGATGGAACGTATCTCAAAATAATAAAAGCTATTTACAACAAACCAACAGCCAATATCATACTGAATTGGCAAAAACTGGAAGCATTCCCTTTGAAATCTGGCACTAGACAAGGATGCCGTCTCTCACCATTCCTATTCAATATAGTACTGGAAGTTCTAGCCAGAGCAATCAGGTAAGAAAAAGAAATAAAGGGTATTCAATTAGGAAAGGAGGGAGTCAAATTGTTTCTTTGCAGACGACATGATTGTATATCTACAAGACTCCATCGTCTCAGCCCAAAATCTCCTGAAACTGATAAGCAACTTCAGCAAAGTCTCAGAATACACAATCAATGTGCAAAAATCACAAGCATTCCTACATACCAATAACAGACTTAAAGAGAGCCAAATCAAGAACGAACTGCCATTCACAATTGCTACAAAGAGAATAAAATACCCAGGAATACAACTAACAAGGAACGTAAAGGACCTCTTCAAGGAGAACTACAAACCACTGCTCAACGAAATAAGAGAGGACACAAACAGGTGGAGAAACATTCCATGTTCATGGTTAGCAAGAATCAATATCGTGAAAATGGCCATACTGCCCAAAGTAATTTACAGATTCAACGCTATCCCCATCAAGCTACCAATGACCTTCTTCACAGAACTGGAAAAAACCACCTTAAACTTCATATGGAACCAAAAGAGAGCCCGCATAGCCAAGTCAATTCTGAGCAAAAAGAACAAAGCGGGAGGCATCACACAACCAGACATCAAACTATACTAAAAGGCTACAGTAATCAAAACAGCATGGTACTGGTACCAAAACAGAGATATAGACCAATGGAACAGAACAGAGGCCTCAGAGGCAACACAACATATCTACAACCAT
Source organism: Aotus nancymaae (assembly GCF_030222135.1). Lineage (NCBI taxonomy): Eukaryota > Metazoa > Chordata > Mammalia > Primates > Aotidae > Aotus > Aotus nancymaae. The sequence goes on along the minus strand of NW_026988431.1, from coordinate 50,116,053 downwards.
CCGATCTTTGACAAACCTGACAAAAACAAGCAATGGGGAAAGGATTCCCTGTTTAATAAGTGGTGTTGGGAAAACTGGCTAGCCATATGCAGAAAGCAGAAACTGGACCCCTCCCTGACACCTTACACTAAAATTAACTCCAGATGGATTAAAGACTTAAACATAAGACCTAACACCATAAAAACCCTAGAAGAAAACCTAGGCAAAACCATTCAGGACATAGGCGTAGGCAAGGACTTCATGACCAAAACACCAAAAGCATTGGCAACAAAAGCCAAAATAGACAAATGGGACCTAATCAAACTCCACAGCTTCTGCACAGCAAAAGAAACAGTCATTAGAGTGAATCGGCAACCAACAGAATGGGAAAAAATTTTTGCAGCTTACCCATCTGACAAAGGGCTGATATCCAGAATTTACAACGAACTAAAAGATTTACAAGAAAAAAACAAACAAGCCCATTCAAAAGTGGGCAAAGGATATGAACAGATACTTTACAAAAGAAGACATACATGAGGCCAACAAACATATGAAAAAATGCTCATCATCACTGGTCATTAGAGAAATGCAAATCAAAACTACATTGAGATACCATCTCACGCCAGTTAGAATGGCGATCATTAAAAAATCTGGAGACAACAGATGCTGGAGAGGATGTGGAGAAATAGGAACACTTTTACACTGTTGGTGGGAGTGTAAATTAGTTCAACCATTGTGGAAGACAGTGTGGCGATTCCTCAAGGACCTAGAAATAGAAATTCCATTTGACCCAGCAATCCCATTACTGGGTATATATCCAAAGGATTATAAATCGTTCTACTATAAGGACACATGCACACGAATGTTCATTGCAGCAGTTTACAATAGCAAAGACCTGGAACCAACCCAAATGCCCATCGACGATAGACTGGACAGGGAAAATGTGGCACATATACACCATGGAATATTATGCAGCCATCAAAAATGATGAGTTCACGTACTTTGTAGGGACATGGATGAACCTGGAAACCATCACTCTCAGCAAACTGACACATAACACAAAATCAAACACCGCATGTTCTCACTCATAGGCGGGTGTTGAACAATTAGAACACATGGACACAGGGAGGGGAGCACTACACACTGGGTTCTGTTGGGGGGAAATAGGGGAGGGATGGCGGGGGGTGGGGAGTTGGGGAGAGAGAGCATGGGGAGAAATGCCACATATAGGTGAAGGGGAGGAAGGCAGCAAATCACACTGCCATGTATGCACCTATGCAACAATCTTGCATGTTATTCACATGTACCCCAAAATCTAAAATGCAATAATAAAAAAAAAGAATGCTCCACATCAGACAATTCCTATCAAAGCAAAGCAGAACTCTGAAATTACATTCTTGATATTAATTGTAAGTTCCTGCTTTCCACTGCCTCTGCTATGCTCAGTAGTAGCCTCCACTGGAGCTTCTCAGAAGATTGGAGGTCTCATCACTGACGTCTCAGATCAAACCTTGAACATCCAAGCTCTTTTCTGATCACTCAAATGCATGCACACCAAATTCCCAAGTCACTTACTCCCTATCGTATTTTCATCATAGCCCTTATCACTATCTTACAATATATTTCATTATTTGATATGTATTTTCAGTGTTTTTCTTTTTGTTGTTGTTGTTGAGACGGAGTCTCACTCTGCTGCAGGCTGGAGGACAGTGGTATGATTTCAGCTCACTACAATCTCTGCCTCTCGGGATCAAGCAATTCTCCTGTCTCAGTCTCCCAAATAGCTGTGATTACACCCAGCTATTTTTTGTATTTTTAGTAGAGGTGGGCTTTCACCAAGTTGGCCAGGCTGGTCTCAAACTCCTGACCTCAGGTGATCCACCCACCCTGGTCTCCCCAAGTGCTGGGATTACAGGCATAAGCCAAGGCACCTGGCCAGTTTTTAGCCTTAATTTGGAGGTGACACTGGAACAGCCAATTGCATAGTCATCCAAAAATAAATAAATAAATAAACTAGCCTTAGTTATACATTGTTTATGAAAACTCTACATTTCAGCTGGGCACAGTGGCTCACACCTGTAATCCCAGCACTTTGGGAGGCCGGGTCAGAAGGATAACCTGAGGCTAGGACCTTGGGACCAGCCTGGCCAACATGGCAGGCTAAAAATACAAAATACATGGCAGGCCTGTCTCTACTAAAAATACAAAAATTAGCGAAGTGTGGTAGTGATTGCCTGTAGTCCCAGCTACTCGGGAGATGGAGGCAGGAGAATAACTTGAATCCAAGAGTTGGAGGTTGCAGTGAGCGGAGATTGTGCAACTGCACTTCAGCCTGGGTGACAGAGTAGACTATGTCCCCCCCAAAAAAAAAACTTTATTTATTTATTTTTATAATATATATAATTTATATATATTTATATATTTTTATAATATATATAATTTATATATATTTATATATTTTTATATAAATATATTTAAAAAATTATAATTTTAAAAATTATATTAAATATATTTATAAATTTATATTTTATAAATATATATATTTATATATTTATTATTTATATACTGAAAATGCCCTGTGAAGGTGGACAATCCTGTGAGGCAATTATTAGAACTATATCAGAAAAAAGAAATGGTAGCGTACAAAGGGCAGGTTGTGTTCATATGGTCAAACAGGCACTATCCAGAATTTTTTCAAAGCGACGGAACAAATCTTATTGCTTTCAAGGTGCCATGAAAATTGAAGATGAATGTATATAAATAAATATTGTCCTACTACATATTGAGCTTTCCATTGCCCCTTCCCACTGAAGTCAGATGTTTTCATCTGAATCTGAAGAGTGAATCTTATGTTGTTGGTAAAAGAAATAAAATTCTTCAGTTCAGCATCTAAACTCTGACATTGCAGTGGATCTTCTGTGATCATTTGTAATCATGCACACTCTGCTTCAATGTAAAATTAATCCATTCAGTCAACAAATATTTATAGACTTCCTACTATTTGCCAGGCATCATGTTAGATGCTTGGTGGTTCAACATTGAATAAAGCAAAGACTCTTCCCTTGTGGAGCTTCCAACTGAATGAGACAGAAAGATATTAGATAAATACTAATATCTATCTACAAATGATAACCCTTGATATATAAAAAACATGCCTTGTGCCATGAGAACATATGGGGAAAACCACCCTCATCTGGATTTGGAGAGGCCTTCCCAAAGGAAGCAACATTTAAGTTGAAATATGAAATGATCAGTTGTTGACTAGGTGAAGATGAGAGTACAGAGAGGGAAGAGATAATACCTGTGTTCCAGAGTGAGAATAGTATGTACAAGTGTTGGGTAAGTTTGCCTTTGCTGCTTAGTGTTGTGGCTTTAGGAAACATGTCTTTTGGAGTGCTGCATTGACTTTTGCTGCCAAATAGCTAAATATACTTGGGTTTATGATTATTTTTAAAGCTATATTTCCAGCAGTTCATGTGTCATAAAGCATGGAAATTTGTTTTTTATTACCTAGTTACTGGCAAAATCAAAATGAAGCTTAGGGCATACTGGGTACTTTGTGCCAAAATTTCAAACTGTTCCAAATCAATTTGGTCATTTCAACATCAGAAACGGAACACCACGAAACAGAGAAGCCAAGCACAGAAAGCTAGATATCCCAATAAACTTTAAATACTGCTAACCAGATGCTCTTTGTGTGAGCCAATTCCTTTTGAAAATATCAGTGAGGGCTTTCAACTTTTCCATTGTCACATCTGAATTGTGTATTCTTTTAGGGACAAAGGAGGAAAGGTTAACCAAATTCATAATTTACTAGCCTACTTTCCAGATATGCTAACTGGGTTCTAGTACACTGTACAGTTCTGACTTTTGAACACCTGCCAAATAAATAATGGAAAATAAATGGCTTGATCATTCTGCTACCTTCAACAGTTATAAATCAAGATGGCCAGCCTCTCATAGAAGGAAAACTTAAAGAGAAGCAAGTCAGATGGAAGTTCATCAAAAGATGGAAAACACGTTATTTTACACTGGCTGGAAATCAACTTCTGTTTCAAAAAGGAAAGTCTGTAAGTTCCTCCATCATCTTTCACACTTGCATTTTTAAGGTCTTAATCTCCACCAATTAGCTAGACATTTTATCTTGAGTTTAAACTTTGATAATTGTTCCATCTCCATTTCACCATCTTACAGCATTGCTTCATTACACGTGTCTGTGTCTAGTCTATTTATTCCTATATTAGTTGGTTCACTGTCCCCTTCCAGTTTATTATGGAAGCTTGTTTCAGTTGACTTAAGTTTTAGAAGATGAACTGCAGAAGGACTACTCGGTCTTGACTCAGAGACCATGCCCTTTGTTTCTTTATGGACCATGTACACAAATTTACGACTTACGATATTGGCTCTGATTTTTTTATAACTATAAGTTATATTTTGAAGTGGGGGTCCAAAAAAGGAGGACATAGGCAAGGAGGAAAAAATGGAGGCTGATTTACTTTAGGTACTTTTTATAGTCAACAAAGTTTAATTCTGATTAAAATGTTACTGTCTTTCATCTATTTAATATTCAGTTAGTGGATATAATAGAATTATGATCAAATTAATAAATATTTATTTAACATAATTTTCCATTTGAATAGGATGCTCAGTAATTATCCATATTGTGAATTTTCAGTGGGAAGCCTCTGAAGTAGCATTCTATTCCAATCAATAATGCAACGTTATCTTCTTTTCAAATAGGTTTCATTTATCATTAAACTCTACTGATTCAGGATCAAGAGGAATCAAATCTTGCCCTACTTCTTGGCTATTTTAGAAAATAATCATAATGACTAGCATTTTCTCAGTGCTTATCATGCCACACCTTGGATTGCCTCAAACAATCCTCAAAACAATCCTATTAGGCCAGCACTGCTATTATTGCCATTTTATAGATGAGGAAACTGAGTCAAAGAAACTGATTGGATTGTCCAAGGATAGAGCTACTAAGGTGAGAAAGGGTACAACTGGGGTCAAGACCTGGCAGTGTTACACCAAAGCATGTTCTTAAATGAGTTTACTGCTTCCCATGTATACTTAAAATACAGAGCCAGTGGTAAACTGTACTCACCAGGGATCTCCATAGAAGCAGATATATAAAGGAGATACATATATATATGATATATAAAGATATATAAAAGATTTACTATGGGAATTGGATCATGAAATTATGGAAGGTGAGAAGTTCCATGATACGCTGTGTGCAAGCTGGAGAAACAGAAAAACTGGTGGTGTAATTGAGTCTGTGTCCTGAGGCCAGAGAATCAAGGGAGTCAATGATATAACTCCCAGTCCAAGGCCAAAGGCCTGAGAACCAGGGTATAAGGGTGAGTTGAGGGAGGGAGGTAAGTTCCAGAGTCTGAAGGCCCAAAACAACAGGAGCTCTGATGTCCACAGGCAAGAGAGAATGCACATCTCAGCTCAAGAAGAGAGAGCAAATTTACCTTTCCTCCAACTTTTTATCCTACTCAGATCCACAATAGATTGGATGATGCCCACCCACAATGGTGAGCATGGATCTTCTTCACTCAGTCCACTAATTCAAATGCCAGCCTCTTCCCGAAACACCTCACAGACATGCAGAAATAATGCTTTCCCAGCTGTCTGAGTACCCATTAGCTTAGTCAAGTTGACACATAAATTTAACGATCACATAAACTAAACTGTCTGAATCAATTAATGAAAAATATTCAATTAGTTAAAAATTATAATTCATTCTGGGCCATATTCACTATATATTTAGAGTACTGATTATAAAACTTATTTGAACATTTTAGTCAACAAGAATCAAGTATCATATATATGAATTATGGCAAATTCTGACCAGTGCTTTTTTAATTAATAAGTCTTCTGTTAACTTTTTGAATGAAAAAGAATATTTTTGTAATACCTACTGTGTATTCATGTTACTTTATTCATCTGTGTGTATTACAACATATACAGATGGACTTTTCTGTGGCTGAACATCTTTTCTAAAGCAAAGTATTATGACAGTTCAATTTAGAAGCTATTGGAGATTTAAAGAAATTTTTTTTTTTTAGCGTAGGTTCACACTAAAGCATGTTTAAAGTGTTTAAAATGACTATCTGAATTTTCTGTTTTTATTCCAGAAATCAAGAATAGAAATAAAGATGTAATAATTTTCCAGATCCCTTAAGACAAAGCAGAGTTAATCCATAAGAGTTTTTCTAAACTCGAATAATGATCTTTATACTTTCTGATTCATGGCTTTTAAATAAAGTTTAAATAAAAAACAATTTTATAATTAGCAAACATGTTTGACATGTTTATCAGGAAATAATGGCCTGACATTCCACAACTCTGACAAAACTTGTGGCTCAAATAGTGGGAAATAATTTAATATAGAATGAAGGCCACAGCAAAATACCTCTGATCTCCAGGGAAACAATAACCTACCAGTGGTGAACAGTCCTGCTAAAGCTTCAGATCCTTGTGAAAGGGCCCCTTTTAAATGAAAGAAATGTGCATTTTAAAATGAGAACTGAGGTTAAAAGACTCTAATGAAATTCTCTAATCTTTCACTTTTGCATTTTTAAGACCTTGATCTCCACCAACCAGCTAGGCAATAGTGTCCTTTGACTTTCTGTCTATTCCTATCTCAGTTGATTGTCCATCTTAAAATTACTATGGTAACTTTTAATTTTCTTAATCAGTCCTTCATTTATCAATTTCTGTATTATAGACTACTTCAAAGAAATGCAATTTTGTTACTGTCAGATACTTACTATAAACCAAATTAGGCTAATAAAGTATTGTCTAGTGTATACCTCTTCAAACTTTATCCTGTGTACCCTAAAAGAATTTTGAAAAAAATCTATGTAATACCTTGCAGCATTTTAAGTTGCAGCAACACTTTTATCATAAGTTTAAACACTTGCCCAGACTGTTATTTCTGTTGAATTGTAAATATTGACATTTTAAAACAAAAGGATTACATCTCTCCATTAAATGTAACCATTGGATTAAAATACTATAGCAGTTTAATACCTAACATTATCTATTTTTAATACATAAATTAGCTCTTTTTTAAATAGAAACGTTCACATTGTTTCTTTTTTTTAAAATCAGTTTCTATTCTACCTCTATCACAGCATTTTATCCTGAATGGCATTTCATTTTTTCACTGCAGTAAAACTATAAATTGAAATTTTAAATTGAAATTTAATCGTTTTAATTTCTTATGACTATCTGTCTGTTATTTTTTATGATTCAGTTATCTTTTTAAAAAGTTGTGTCCTTCATGAAAATCCATAAGTATAATGCCAAACTTAATGATTATTAAACATTAAAAACTGAAATACTATTGAAAATGCATCTCATAATGAAATAGATGAGGAGTGATTACATTGCCTTGGTTGATGGATACTTCCCTAACGTCGATAGTTGGAATTGCTTTTTTGCTTGGTGCTTCTGAGATTCTTTCACATTGGACAAAGCATTATAGAAAGCATGAGATGAGTGAGGAGGATGCTTTTTCATTGCAAAGTGAAAGGAGGGTGATTCCAAGAGGAGAGGTGGGCAAGGATAATTGGCAAGATTCTCAACCACAGGTACTTTCTTTGGTAGACAACATGTATTCATGTTAAAGACATGAAATTGCTTTAAAGAAATATTTGGCCCCTTAAAATTATTCATCTTAGCCCAGTGTGATAACCTTGGTATTGTAGAGATCCTTATACTTTGCTTTAATACAAGGCAAATGTGACACCATTAAATATTCTTTCTCTTACTATGTAGACAAAGCATGCTTCCAAAGCTGCAGAGAGTTTCAAAAACAGTTTGGTCTATGCAAACACTGGAAACCTCTTTATTCAATTAGGGATTTGGCAAAATCCTTCTCAGAGGTAGCACAAAGGAAAATTCAATTTCATGCCTCCCAAGCTATCTGAAATTATAAGTTAATGGCACTCCAGATTGTACCCTTGCACCTTGCTCTATTAATATAATGTCAATAGAAAACGAAATAACTCTGAATTTTCCCAAATCTCACTTTATAATAATATTCTATAAATTAGTTATCTTGTGTATACTCTAGCAAAGGCCCGATTGCTCACTCCTTCCGTTATTCTAATGATTCTGAGGACTTAGCACCCAAAGTAACAAAGGTCTTGAGCTACAAAAAGTGAAAGGATTCTGGCCCTCTTAGAAAATTCTCCAGTAGTCACAGATCCTTGCCTACAGTAACAGCCAGCCCATGTTCTTTTCTTCCCATGCATTTCAGAAAGATGACCCTGATGACTGCCCAATAGAACTCAGCAAAGTACAGAGTGTGAAAGCTGTGGCCAAGAAACGCAGGGACCACTCTCTCCCCCGGGCTTTCGAAATCTTCACAGACAATAAAACCTATGTCTTTAAGGCCAAGGATGAGAAGAATGCAGAAGAATGGCTCCAGTGCATCAATGTGGCAGTTGCCCAAGCCAAAGAGAGGGAAAGTAGAGAAGTAACCACATATCTGTAGGGATTTACAAGTCAGCCACGAAAATTATATACCACAGGCATTGTATTATCATTGCCAATGTCAAGAAAAAGAGCTAAATTTACCAAATCATGTTGTTTTTTACTAAATACCAATGGAATTGTTGTCCTTTAAGAAGAAGGGCCTAAAATGGCAGGATTCTTAGTAAATGTCATACTCTAACAGCTTTAGTATTGACTTCAGAATATATCTGATGCCTACAAAAAAAAAAAAAAAGAGCTAGAGAGTATGCCCTCAGATGGCACGGGGCCAGGAAGGGAAAAGTCACTGATAAAAGAACTTCTGTAGATACGTCATTTAAAACTGTGAGAAAGCAACATGAAAAGATGCTTGAACTACCCATCCTGAGGAAAGTTAGCACTTCTGATGAAAATCACAGTCTGCCAAAGGTATTAAAAGAAAATTTTTTTTTAAAACTGTTAGAAATATTGAACTAATTTATACTGAGAAAAACCATATGACTTACTTAAAGACATATAATTACATGATCCTCTCTTACTACAAATGAGGCTAACACACGGTAAAATGATTCTCAAATCAAGCCAGTTATGTCATTAAATATTTGTCTTTCAGAATTACTTATTTAATTATTCCCTTTAAGTTCATATAATATAATCTATTGTTTAGATACTTGGACATATATCCTGCCCAAGGCAGTAAGTGTAATATGCAATAAACAGAAAGCCATTTTCTCCATCTTCAAAATAATGTGCCATCTCCATTAAAATTGACTTTAAAGTTCTATAATTTTTTCTTTGTATTCAACCTTTTAATACCTCCAAATTACAAACATCTATTCTTTTCACTACACACACACACACACACACACACACACATATAATTACACTATGATAGACAGAATTCTAGAGTGATCCTCAATGATCCATGCCTTGGTATAGTCCTCTCCCCCATCCAGTGTAGGCGGGACCTGTAACCTGCTTCTAACCAACAGAATATGGCAAAACTGATGGGATCATCTCTCCCATAATTATGTTACATTATGTAGCAAAAGTGAAGAGATGTTGCAGACGTGCATAAGGTTTCTCATCAGCCGACTCTGAGTTAATCAAAGAGATCCCCTGGGTGGGCCTGACCTAATCAAACTAGTCCTTTCAAAGAGGATGAACAAGTCAGAGACACTCTCTCCTACTGGCCTTAAATAATCAAGCTGCCATCAGTTCTATGGCTGCAAAAAAATGAATTTTGTCAACAACCATGTGATCTTGGAAGAAGCATCTGAACCTCAGATAAAAGCCCAGCCCCAGCAAACACCTTGGTTGCAGCTTTGTGAAACTCTGAGCAGAGGGCCCAGCTAAACCATACTTGGACTCCTGACCCACAGAAACTTTCAGATAATAAATGTATGCTGTTTTAAACGCTAAATTGTGGTGGTTTGTTATGCAGTCATAACTAATACAAAAGCTAAGTTGGGCTACATGCAGGGGATAACTTTTTCCTTGAAATTTATTTATTATGTAGTCTAGGATAGAAACTTGGAGAAAGATTATGAATGGTCAACACCTTGATCCTCCTGCTAACTTACTAAGATAGGAAATAAAAAAGGGGCCATGTTTGCGAAATGAAACAATTCAATTTTGAAGGTTTAAAGTTTGAGGGTATTGTCAGTCACAGAATTTATTACACATTGGAAATAGAGTTCTGGAGGTTGAAATTCAGGATCACTGGATATATAGGTAGTCACCAACGATGCAAAATTAGACGAAATTACCCAGAGAGAATAAGAAGACAAAAGAATTAATAAGGGTTCTTTGAGACACCAGGATTTAAGTAAAGGCAGCTGGCATAGCTGATTAGTGTTCAGAGAAGATGCAGACCAGGGGAAATGATATCACAAAAGCCAAATTAATGAGGCGCTTTCAGGAAAAACAGACAGGGCAACAAATTGAAATCCTGAAGAGTAATCGCTTAAGATAAAGCCTGGCTTTCACAATCAGGAAGCAATTGGTGTCATTGGTAAGAATAATTCTGTTGGAATAAGGGAGTAAACATCAACCTTTTGCAGGCTGGGAGTCAACGGGAGGTTAGGAGTTTATAATTGGACTTTTTTTTTTTCCAACCAAATGGGGCTATGATAAAGGGGCTAAGATGGAGCATGTGTTTTCTTGCTCTTTTTAAAATGAGTAAGACTCCAGGAAAAGATGAAGGAGTTTAAAATACACAAAGAAAGAGGAACAAAATTACTTTGCTTGAGTAAAGTTTCCAGAAACGATAAGAAAGGATTAAAACTCCTTTATTCAGCAGTAATTAACTGAGCACCTACTAAGCAACAGGTGCCATGCTTGACTTGGAGATACAAAGATAAAAGATACAGTTTTTCTCTTCAGGTGGTTTAAAGTTTAGTGGAAGAGACATATATGTACAACAGAAATATAAGTACTATGTGGCAAGTGCCTTGATGAAGATATGTACAGGGTCCTGTGGAAACACAAGCGAAGGCACCATTGTAAGTGACTTTAAACTCAGAGTAGATTCTCTCACTGCTTCCCAGAGGTGACAGAAAATGAGCTAGTCTTAAAGAACTAGTGGGACTGCTGTGGGCAAACAAGGAGCAAATGGTCAGTAGAGTGAACCACCTTGCAAATGCAAAAGAAGGAGAGGAAACATGGTCTATTTGCAGAATGGTAAGTTTTTCTCTAAGGTTGAAACATAAGAGGTGTATGGAAAATGGTTCAGAGTGATGCTGAAAAGACCTGCAGGACCATATGATGTAGGACTTGGTTCCATGCCAAGGGTCTAAACTTTTTCCTTAACATGATGAAGCATTAATTTGTGTGGCAACATAAATAAAAAACTTAAAAAATAAGATGATGAAGCACCATTAAAAGGTTTTAAGCAGATTTGCATTTGCAAAGATAACCTTAATAGTGATATAGAAAATGGATTATAAGAATATAAAAAATTGTAGCAGGGAGACCATTTGGGAGGCTCTTTTAAGGTAGTGAGGACCTGTACTGATGTAGTAACAAATGAAATAGAGATAAACAAACAGGCAGGAAAAATATTAATTTAGTAAAATGGAAAGAACACTGGTGGATTGAATGGCTCTGAAGTTTGGGAATGGAAAGAAAGAGCTTCTGCTGATCCCTAAGTGTTTGCTTGGGAAACTTGGTAGATGATGATGGTGATATTCACAAAATAGAAAATTCAGAAGCAACAGTTTGAGAGATAAGGCAAATGGTAAATTTAATTTTGATGTACACATTCAGGGTATAGAAAGGGGACTCACCTTGGATTAGATGGACAACTCCTATGAAGTTGGGCAGGAAAAGGATGAGAATGAGTATACTTATAAATGATTCTTTAAATATTATTTTAAAACCTACCTACTACCCTGTTCTTTAGAGTCAGTGAACAACTCTAGCTGTTTTAGTCAATTAGGAACAACTGGTAACAGATAAACACTGACAAAGTATTAGGTGACCTTGCATTAGCTATTCACAATTTGAATGCCAACAATGTGCTTAAAACTTTCATAGCAGAGAGCTCATGGTAAAACAGTGGCTATGTGGAGTGCTTGGCCTAAGAAAGAGGAGAATGCCCCCCCTCAGCTCAATTTGTGGGGAAAGAATTATTTTTACTACTTGCTACAAGGTCTTTGTGATTTACTTAATTGGATGCCTGTAATGTAGAACATAACTCTCAGTGCCTTTGAACCAGATCTAAAAAGAAGTAAATGTGTGAAGTGTAAATAATGAACTTTCTAGTAATTCCAAATGCAACTAAATTCTCCTGGGTTCAGAGTCGCACTAGGAATTTCAGAATCATCAGCTTCCCACGAATATTTCTGGCACTTCCACCCTGGTTGCTGGTGAGTTTACCACAGACTGGCCTTTCCCAAGAGGGCTGCCATTTCTGATCCCGATCTAAGAGGAAACCACTTTTCTAAACATGCTTAAACCTTTAAAAATGTTGGTATGAATAAAATTATATCATGGAAAGAAATTGAAGTGGTTTTCATTTTAATTTAATTTTTATTCTTTTTCCCTCCCAGATAGCATTGGAAATATAAATGTTTATGTATGAAAAGCTCATCTAGCTATTTCTAGAGAACTTCGAGTTTGGTAAAAACAAATGTTCAATACTTTTCTAATTCTGAGTTTTCCATAAAATTCTTGGCTGGTAATGTCAAGGGGCATTTACTGAGTCATCTTCAACTCACCTACTTTCCATAGGCACCTAAGTGGTGCTGACCTGTTTGTGGTGCTGACTTATTCTCAAACATAAATAAAGATTCCATGTTTAAGGAAGCATTACCCACTTTCAGAAACAATTGTGAGATAAGGTGAAAGAATATGTGAGCTGAATTCAAAGTGCATTGCAGAGAAATAAATACCATGGCTTAAATGCCCTAATAAGGATTTCCAGTTCCCAAACCCTAAATTTTTAGGTGAGAAACCAAGAAAAAAAACAAACTGTCATTTTGTCTCAGAATAGCACCAGAGTATAGATCCCTTTGGACAAATCCTTCCCAAAGATGCTCCTGAAAGACAAAGGGGTTGGAAAATCATCAAGACATCTACCATGGTAGGGAAAGAGGCACAGGCTCATGAAGAGTCAAGCCCTCGCTCTATCAAAACTAGATTACCAACCTGAGCCAGTTACTTGTCTTTCATCCGTGGATTGGGGATAATACTATCTACAGAGTGGTAGAGCCACCAATATCGTATAAAAGCATAAAACCTTTAAATTTAACCAGCAGAGAACCTTTAACATAATAGGTACTTGAAAAAAACACTCCAGATTTTATGTACCATTAAGTAACTATGATGCCATGCCTTAATGATAATTACATGTTGATGTCTTCCTTTTTAGGCAAAACATTCAGTGGTTGCTTTGCAAGACCATATGGAACTGTGATCACTTCAATGTTGGCTCTTTGGTTCACTAATATCACGTTTCATCCCAGTCCTCTGCTTCTGTGCTTTTCTGTGTACATGATAACTTTATGTTTCAAAGCCAAACCAAATTGTAACCTGTTTAAGACATAGCAAACAGCAATTAGCCCACGTGCTGTCAACCATCTACATGTATGTATAAATGTGACAACACAAAGAGCTAAGATGGCACTTGCACATCTATAGACAATGACAGAAACCCCATCATAGCCATTCCCAGTGGATAGTTATCGTAAAACATGTACCCATTTCAGAGATATTTAAATGTGGGGAAGAAAATGTAAAGCAGTTAGCAAAAGGAAGTATTAATAGTTCCACGCAAGTTTGCTTCAGAGTAATCAAAATTATATGTCAACATTTTTGTCAACAGTAAAGCATATTGCAAGTGTAAGAAATTTTGAAACATAATGGTTAAAATGCCCCCAATGCACCTATCCTCAAAGGTATGAGGTCAGCTCTTCCTGTGGTTGCTTACTCTCTCTTTTAACAGGACTAAGGATGTCTGATGTCCACATATAAGCCGTGTTTCTGGTGTCTCTATGTCCCCCCTGCCTGTGCTCTCCTTTATCCAAGCACATCCTTGAAAGGGAAGCTGGGTAAAGAATGGGTCAAGATGGCAGAGATGGCAGTGGGGGGTGCACATGGTATGTCTTTTTATTTTTTAACTTTTATTTTAAGTTCAGGGGTACAAGTACAGGTTCATTACATAGGTGAACTTGTGTCATGGGGGTGCCTGTAATATAGATTATTTCATCATCCAGGTATTAAACCTAGTACCCACTGGTTATTTTTCCTGATCCTCTCCCCGCTTCCATCCTCCACTCTCTGAAAGGCCCCATTGTGTGTTGTTCCCCTCTGTGTGTTCATGTGTTCTTATCATTTAGCTCTCACTTATAAAAGAGAACATGCAATATTTGGTTTTCTGTTCCTGCAAAGCACATGATCTTGTTCCTTTTTGTAGCTGCATAGTATTCCATGTACCACATTTTCTTTATCCAGTCTATCACTGATGGGCATTTAGAGTGATTCCATAGTGCTGCAATGAACAAACGTGTGCATGTATCTTTATAATAGAATAATTTATATTCCTTTAGGTATATATCCTGTAATGGGATGGCTGGGTCAAATGGTATTTCTGCCTGTAGGTCTTTGAGGAATCATTGCACTGTCTTCCACAATGATTAAACTAATTTACACTCCCACCAACAGTGCAAAAGTGTGCCTTTTTCTCCACAACCTTGCCAACATCTGTTGTTTTTTTTTTGCCTTTTTAATGATAGCCACTCTGATTGGTGTGAGATGGTATTTCATTGTGGTTTTGATTTGCATTTCTCTAGTGATCAATGGTGTTGAGCTTTTTTTCATGAGTGTTGGCCACGTGTATGTCTTGTTTTGAAAAGTATCTGTTTATGTCCTTTGCCCATTTTTAATGAGGTTGTTTGTTTTTTTGCTTGTAAATTTAAGTTCCTTGTAGATGCTGGATATTAGACCTTTGTCAGATGCACAGTTTGCAAAAATTTTCTCCCATTCAGTAGGTTGTCTGTTTACTCTGTTGATAGTTAATTTTGCTGTGCAGAAGCTCTGTAGTATAATTAGATCCCATTGGTCAATTTTGGCTTTTGTTGCAATTACTTTTGGCACCTTTTCCATGAAATCTTTGCCTGTGCCTAAATGATATTGCCTAGTAAACCCCATAGTCTCTGTCCAAAAGATTCTTAAGCTGATAAACAACTTCAGCAAAGTATTAACATAAAAAATCAAGGTGCAAAAATTACTAGCATTCAACAGTCAAGACAAGAGCCAAATTAGGAACAAACTCCCATTCACAATTACCACAAAAAGAATAAAATACCTAGGAATACAGATAGGGAGGTGAAAGATCTCTACAAGGAGAACTATAAACCACCATTCAAAGAAATCAGAAATGACACAAACAAATGGAAAAAGAAATTGAAAGAATCAGTATCATGAAAATGGTCATACTGCCCAAAGCCATTTATAGATTCAATGCTATTCCTATTAAACTACCACTGACATTCTTCTTGCAACTAAAGAAAACTATTTTAAAATTTGTGTGGAACCAAAGAAGATTTTAAATAGCCAAGGCAATCCTAAGCAAAAAGAACAAAGCTGGCAGTATCACGCTACCTGACTTCAAACTGTACTACAGGGATACAGTAACCAAAACAGCATGGTAGTTGTACAAAAACAGATACATAGATCAACGGAACATAATAGAGAACCCAGAAGTAAGACTGCACACCTACAACTATCTGATCTTCAACTAACCTGACAAAAACAAGCAATGGGCAAAGGATTCCCTATTCAATAAATGGTTCTAGGATAACTGGCCAGGCATATGCAGAAAATTGAAACTGGACCCCTTCCTTATACCATATGTAACAACCCAAGATGGATTAAAGACTTAAATATAAAACCCAAAACTATAAAAATATGATATGCCTTTTACCCACTATCACAGATTGGGGACCCGATGGTTGAAATTAGAAAGGTGTCTGAAGAGGAATTCCAATCAAGTAGGAGGAGCATTTCCAGTAGAGACCTTCAAAGTCTACCATACCAAAGACAGGAGTAGAAAGGCAAGGCCTGGAGTCAAGTTGGAAGTTGGAGAAGAAGGAAGAGCAGTGGGAGACATAGAGCAGAATGAGTACAATAGGTGGGGGCTGCATGAACTTCAGAAGAGCAAGACAACTCTTATGGCTTGGTTTTTATAGGTACTTGCCTAGGTAAGTTGGGGTTCTGTTTAATGTGCTTTGATGAAACAGATGTCCACCTCCTCATGGATGTCCTTGTATTCCCCAGTTATGCAAGGGCTTATAGCCATGTACTCAGCACAACAGGCAGCCGGCTCTGATGATAACCTTAGCTCCTGAGTCCTGCCATAAGAACCCCAGCCTTGGGAGAGCACATTCCATATGAACATTCTTCTCATGTCCCTTGCCCCTCAACCCCAGTACATATTGAATTTGTCAACTTCAGAGAAAAACCTTCTGAGAGCATGGGGGCTGGAAATTCTGGAACTTTCTATAAAATGATAATCAGATGCATTGTGTTTACATAAGTTATTTATGACTTTATAGACAAATCTTTGAAAATCTTACATCAAATTTAAAAATACATTTTCTCTGTCTTTCAAGCAATAAAATGATTAGAATTCACTTTGGCATTGACAATCTAGAAGAGTTATAAAGTATTCAAATAATGTGAAAACGTAACGTACTCAAACACATGGTAGACTCATTTTTGCCTAGGAATAACAGCGCTTCATGAGACCACATTGGAAATTGAGGCGGAGTGGATGCTAATAATAGTAAATTCTAATGTTTCCTTTTTTGAATTATTTTAGAATTATTTTTTGCCTTATTTTAACTACTATTTCACTCACATTAGTAGAATATCCATAACACATATATACACATTTACTATTAAACAGGTATTATGACAACAGAACTATTGTTTTTACATGTGTTTTGTAGAAATCAAAACATTACTTCATTATCTTATATTCTATTTATATCTCTCCTCTCTCTCTCTCTCTGTCTCTCTCTCTCTCTCTCTCTCTGTCTCTCCTGGCATTTCATGTAATCAGAAGAAACTTTTATGTGTGCTCCACTATTCTTAACGAAGATCCACTTCTATGCACCAGATGTCCTTTGAAAGTGTTCTGTTCCCTCTTAATTCAGAGCTACTGCTATATGAGGAAATAGTCTAAATGTCATTTCTCTCTTTTTTTTTTAATTGGCATCTAGACCCAGTATTTTTTTTTAATTGCATTTTAGGTTTTGAGGTACATGTGAAAAACATGCAAGATTGTTGCATAGGTGCATACGTGGCAGTGTGATTTGCTGCCTTCCTCCCCTTCACCTATATGTGGCATTTCTCCCCATGCTCTCTCTCCCCAACTCCCCACCCCCCGCAGTCCTCCCCACTCCCCCACAACAGACCCCAGTATACAGTGCTCCCCTCCCTGTGTTCGTGTGTTCTCATTGTTCAACATCCGTCTATGAGTGAGAACATGCGGTGTTTGATTTTGTGTTCTTGTGTCAGTTTGCTGAGAATGATGGTTTCCAGATTCATCCATGTCCCTACAAAGGACGTGAACTCATCGTTTTTGATGGCTGCGTAATATTCCATGGTGTATATGTGCCACATTTTCCCTGTCCAGTCTATCATCGATGGGCATTTGGGTTGGTTCCAGGTCTTTGCTATTGTAAACTGTGCTGCAATGAACATTTGTGTGCATGTGTCCTTATAGTAGAATGATCTATAATTTTTTGGATATATACCCAGTAATGGGATTGCTGGGTCAAATGGAATTTCTATTTCTAGGTCCTTGAGGAATTGCCACACTGTCTTCCACAATGGTTGAACTAATTTACACTCCCACCAACAGTGTAAAAGTGTTCCTATTTCTCCACATCCTCTCCAGCATCTGTTGTCTCCAGATTTTTTAATGATCGCCATTCTAACTGGCGTGAGATGGTATCTCAATGTAGTTTTGATTTGCATTTCTCTAATGACCAGTGATGATGAGCATTTTTTCATATGCTTGTTGGCCTCATGTATGTCTTCTTTTGTAAAGTATCTGTTCATATCCTTCGCCTACTTTTGAATGGGCTTGTTTTTTTCTTGTAAATCTGTTTTAGTTCATTGTAAATTCTGGATATCGGCCCTTTGTCAGATGGGTAGGCTGCAAAAATTTTTTCCCATTCTGTTGGTTGCCGATTCACTCTAATGACTGTTTCTTTTGCTGTGCAGAAGCTGTGGAGTTTGATTAGGTCCCATTTGTCTATTTTGGCTTTTGTTGCCAATGCTTTTGGTGTTTTGGTCATGAAGTCCTTGCCTACTCCTATGCCCTGAATGGTTTTGCCTAGGTTTTCTTCTAGGGTTTTTATGGTGTTAGGTCTTATGTTTAAGTCTTTAATCCATCTGGAGTTAATTTTAGTGTAAGGTGTCAGGAAGGGGTCCAGTTTCTGCTTTCTACATATGTCTAGCCAGTTTTCCCAACACCACTTATTAAACAGGGAATCCTTTCCCCATTGCTTGTTTTTGTCAGGTTTGTCAAAGATCGGATGGTTGTAGATATGTTGTGTTGCCTCTGAGGCCTCTGTTCTGTTCCATTGGTCTATATCTCTGTTTTGGTACCAGTACCGTGCTGTTTTGGTTACTGTAGCCTTGTAGTATAGTTTGATGTCCGGTAGTGTGATGCCTCCCGCTTTGTTCTTTTTGGTTAGAATTGACTTGGCTATGCGGGCTCTCTTTTGGTTCCATATGAAGTTTAAGGTGGCTTTTTCCAGTTCTGTGAAGAAGGTCATTGGTAGCTTGATGGGGATAGCGTTGAATCTGTAAATTACTTTGGGCAGTATGGCCATTTTCACGATATTGATTCTTCCTAACCATGAACATGGAATGTTTCTCCGTTTGTGTCCTCTCTTATTTTGTTGAGCAGTGGTTTGTAGTTCTCCTTGAAGAGGTCCTTTACGTTCCTTGTTAGTTGTATTCCTAGGTATTTTATTCTCTTTGTAGCAATTGTGAATGGCAGTTCGTTCTTGATTTGGCTCTCTTTAAGACTGTTATTGGTGTATAGGAATGCTTGTGATTTTTGCACATTGATTTTGTATCATTTCTCTTAATAGAGAGAAACAATGATTCTGTTTTCCAAACTAGCTCATAAACACAAAAATCAGAATAAGGTCCATTTTTAAAATTTAGCCAAAACCACAGTTTGTAAATGTCTGTTTTGGAAAATTAACCATAATACTAAGCGTTTGTGTTGATTTGAGAACATTTTCATCAGGACTCTCCCAAAGTCTTCATGGAAGGGTATCTTATACTTTTCCACATAAACAACTCTCACCTATATATTCATATTTTTGATATCACTATAATACTATCATCTCCTGAAATACTATCAAATCCTGAAATCCTGTTGTACCATCCTCAGGTAAATACAAATCAAATTCCACTGCAGCCAATAGTGTCACAATAAAGTTCCAATGTAATGCAGCCACTAGCAGAATGTGAGGCAGCCAAGTAAACTAGGCCAAGTTCTTCTAAGCAAGGAGATTTGGCATTTATCATTCAGTTAACAGTATCACAGGCTATTGGAGTTGGAAGAATCTTAGCGCTTGCCAGGCCCAACCTCCCTGCCCCATGGAGAAGTCCCTTGCTTGTCACCATTGGCAGGTGGCATTCCCAGCTGCTCAAACCCTTCTAGGGACAGAGAGCTCATTACTTTATCATCAGTTCACATCTTTTTAAAATAATTTTTTTGTTTATGAAAACAATTGCAGAAAATACCAAAAACTATTAAAATCATAAAAATTATTCATAATAATCTGATCATCCAGAACCCAAAAACATTGAATAGAAATGCTCAAATATGGTTCCCATTAGGTTATTTATAACATATAATTATTTTCTGAAAAGTTCTGCCTTTCCATCGTTTCTAACCTTTAGTCCAGGTTCTCTCTCCTGCAGCCAGACATAATGTCTGCTCCCTCTTCCCCAAGACAACATTTTACATAGTTTGATTCAAACATTCATTCAGCAAATACTTATTAGCCAGGCATGGTGGCACATACCTATAGTCCTGGCTACTTGGGAGGCTGAGGTAGGAGGATCACTTGAGCCCAGGAGTTCAAGGATATAGTGCAGTATGATTGTGTCTGTGAATAACCACTGCACTCCAGCCTGGGCAATATGGCAAAACCCTGTTAAGAAAGAAAGAGAGGCTGGGCGTGGTGGCTCATGCCTGTAATTCCAGCAATTTGGGACGCCAGGCAGGTGGACCACCTGAGGTCAGGAGTTTGAGACCAGCCTGCCCAACATGGCAAAACTCCATCTCTATTAAAAATTCAAAAAATTAGCTGGGCATGGTGGTGAGCACCTGTAATCCCAGCCACTCAGGAGGCCGAGGCAGGAGAATCGCTTGAACCCTGGAGGCAGAGGTTGCAGTAAGCCCAGATCACACCACTGCACTCCAGCCTGGGCGACAAGAGTGAAACTCCGTCTCAAAAAAGAGAAAGAGAAAGGGAGAGAGAAAGAGACAGAGAGAGAGGAAGGGAGGAAGGGAGTGAGGGAGGGAACAAAAGAGAGACCATTTATTGAGCATCCAACGTAACTAGGGAATGGGGACTCAAAAATGATAAATAAATTGTCCATGTCTTTTAGAAACTCAGTAAATAAATGTTATGATCTGAATGTTTGTGCCCACCCCCCTCCAACTTCTCAAGTTTATATGTCAAAACCATTAGGTAGTAGTATATGTTAATACCAATGTGGTGGTATTAAGACGTGGGGCCTCTGGGAGGTGATTAGATGGGATTAGTACCCTTATAAAAGAGGCCAAGAGGAGCTTGTTTGCCCTTCCCAATGTGAAGACACAGCTAGAAGGCACCAGCTATGAGGAACGGGCCCTCACAAGACAGCAAATCTACCAGCACCCTGATGTTGAACTTCTGAGCCTCCAGAACTGTGAGAAATAAACTTCTGTTGTTTATAAGTTACCCAGTCTAAGACAGTTTGTTTTTGCAGCCCAAAGGGACCAAGACAATAAGTCTATTGTATTTAATAAGTAAATCCATACATAAAATGTCTCCTATGTGCAGGACCTATGCTGTGCATAAGAAATGCTGGGGCAAACAAGATGTCTCAAACTTTGTCAGATACATATCCTAGTAGAAGAGAAAAATGTTAAAGTATTTTCTTAATTATGAAATTGCCATGCAACCTATCCTACAAAAAAGCACAGCTGATATGAGATTGTGAAAGGAGAGGTCTAGTCTAGTCAGGAAGTTAGGGACGGCTTCCTGGAAAAAGAGACATGTGCCTGAGATCTGAAAGATGCACAGGAAGTTACTAGTTGAAGGGAGAGGTAGAAGAAAAACGGACCAGAAAGAACTGAATGTGAGAAGACCTTGGAGAGAAAAGACATGCAGCACCTTAGAGGAACAAAAATAGCCTAGTGTGGTGGATGAGGGTGGTGAGGCTGGGAGGTAGGCAAGTCATGCCAGCTTGTGAGAGAGCTATTGTTGGGTTTAAAACAGGGATGGTATGATTAGATCTGCAATTCCATAAGACGGTTCTAGCTGCCATGTAGAGAATGGATTGCTGAGAAAGCAATAAGAGAAACTGGGAGAAAATAGAAGACTATTACAATAGTCCAGGCTAGAGGTCTAATGAAAGCTTGAAAGAAAGTAACAGCACTGGAAATGGAGAGAAAAGGAGGGTTAGAGAGAGATTTTAGAAGTGCAAATTGCAGGACATGGTGATTGATGGGAACTGTCTCCAGAATCCTGGCACCATGAATGGCAGTAGCGCCATTCATGATAAAGGGAGCATTCAGAGGGGATCAGGTTTGAGGGAAGTCTTTTCCATGAAAGAAGCTGATGTGTAGAGATCACAACACCATAATGTGGGGGCATGATGGAGACAGAGGAGGGGGCTGCTGGCTCTGCCTGAGGATTCAACTAAACCTCCACTGAAGAGTTGATAATATGCTGGATGTTGAAGGAAGAGTATAATTTTCTTATATTTTAGACCTCGCCTTTCACACTTACACAGTCAAAGAAGAGAAATGACGTGTGCCAAGACTCAGGATCACGCTTAAGATAAGACAACATAAAAGTCACTTAACTTTAATTACTTACTTTATTGGTGGTTTTTTTTTCCCCAAATTCTTTTAGAAATATATACTAGAGTTTTTAAAGTAAGTATGGTGGGCACTGATACATCACCAATGTCCCTCAGTGAAGGACCTGGTGCCCCAGCTGCTGGGACTGCTGTTGGCAGACAGCCTCACCTGTCATTCCCCTCAAGGACTGCCTCCTGGCCAAGGTCATGCCTGGGGCATCTGACATCTAGTGAATGGTTGATGGGAGAGTGTAAAGACCTGGCTGTTCAAGCCCAACTTGAGACAACTCTAAGGGGTCATTTTACCTGCAGAGCTCTCCTCATTGGGGCCACATTGAAGCTGTTTCTCCACCTGCCCAGACCTGATTCCTCTCCACTCCCTTCTGCAGGTGTGGGTCCCAGGGGTGCTCCTTAATAAGCATCCTGCACCTTAAACACTGCCTCAGAGTCTGCTTCCCAGGAAGTCCAACCAGACTGAGAGTAAGGAAAGACATAAAGGCAAAAGGAAAACAAAGGGGGAAGAATGGTCACTGGGATAAGGTTAAGTAGATAAAACTCATCCGCAGCAAAAGATAGCATTCGAAGTTGACACCTTGCTTTCATGCATCCAGTTAAGAGACACATTCAATCAGATTCATGAGTCAAAGTTTCCCCAGCCTAAAAATAAACCAGTTGCCCAGAGAAAGAAAAGCTCTCCCAATGCTGAGACCCAAGAGTTTTTTTCCTATAGGGCCTTACAAAGAGAACACTGTAATATAGCAACAACAGCTTCAATATCTCTCCCTAAGGACAACAGCATGTTTCAGAAGGATATGTAAGTGTATAAACCCTAGTTACAAATTCAAACATACAAATAATATAATTTTCTCTATTTCCTTATATTTCAATTAATTATGGCTTGAGTGCTGGATCCCATTTCACTTGGTAGCAAAAAAAGCAATGTTCGTTGATTCAGGATAAACCCAGTCAAACTCAGAATATTCTGTTTATTCACGTTTTTTCTAGTTTCTCTTTGCAACAAGTATTCTTCCAAATATATTATTTATGCCACAAGATTCATATTCTAGTTCTTCAGAGTTATGCATTTTTAAAAATGTTGTTTATGTTTTTAGAGAAAGGGTCTCACTCTGTTGCCCAGGCTGGAGTGAAGTGGCACAATTAGAACTAACTGCAGCCTCAAACTTCTGGCCTTAAGCAATCCTCCCACCTTGGCCTCTCAAAGTGCTTGGATTACATATGTAAGCCACCACACCCAGCCAGACTTATGAATTTTTTAAACTCAAAATTTTGACTTCTATTAGCCAGATGCAATGGCACTCGCCTATAGTTCCAGCTATTCAGGAGGCTGAGGCAGGAGGGTCACTTGAACCCAGGAGTTTGAGGCTGCAGTAAGCAATGATTGTAACACACTGCACCCTAGCCTGGCTGACAGAACAGAACCCTGTCTCAAAAAAAAAAAATTAATCCTGACCTTTGAGACTTAACCCTATTTTTCTCAAAGTATTAACTCTGCTGTAAGCTTCAGAATAGAGTTTTGAAACTTACAGTTTACTGTTACTTCTAATTTCTTTTCAACATTCTTTTTCTGAGGCAATGGATGCCTTCTGCCTAGATTGAAGGGGTAGCAGAGCCAGGGGGTGGGCAAAAGGGCACTACAGCAGATTAAATGAATAACAAGGAATTAAAAAAAAAAACACATGGATTACAGACTGATTGTTATAAACAAACTGATTGTTACAATGTTTTAAAATAACATTCCTCAGTGAAAACCACTAGCACAACTCTAGTATATAGAAAAGAAAATAAAAGTAATTGGGGTGGGTGCTCAAACCTATGTGGCCCAGACATACAGCATCTGGTAAGTCACAACTGAATCAGGAATATATTTTAATGTGGAGGAATGGAGAGACTGTTCAACTTTCAAACAATATTTCACAAGGCTTATTGAAGTGGAATCAGGATTCTCCAATACTTATTTATATATTTCCATATGCAGGATATCGGTTTCAAAAAAGCAGGAAGTTAGGGAGGTTGTGAAGGTTTTGTTTCTGTTGTTTAACTAAAAGCCCCTGTGAAAAATGTGATGTCCCCAAAATGAAAAAGTCATTATGAAAATTACATGTATTTGGTCTCTGCCACCATTAACTAAGCTGAAGCCCAGCCAGTTTCTTTTAAATTTCAAACCACTGGAAAGGACAGGCTCACAGGCAATATGTGGTAATTCAGAGGTTTCTGGGTTCTAGTGACAGGAGCAGAGCAAACTATGGCCACTTCAGATACAAAGTTTAAGAGGGCAAAGAGCCTCCTGAAGAGGAAACTAAAATAGCATGGCTGGGCACTGTGGCTCATGCCTGTAATCCCAGCACTTTGGGAGGCAGAAGCAGGTAGATCACCTGAGGTCAGGACTTTGATACCAGCTTGGCCAATATAGTGAAACCCCATCTCTACTAAAAATACAAAAATTAGCCAGGTGTGGTGGTGGGCGCCTGTAATCCCAGCTACTCAGGAGGCGGAGGTAGGAGAATCGGTTGAACCCAAGAGGTGGAGGTTGCAGTGAGCCAAGATTGTTCCACTGCACTCCAGCCTGGGTAACAGAGCAAGACTTTGTCTCAGAAAAAAAAGGGAAATAAAATCCAGAGAATGCTGAAAATACCCAGAGGCTAAACTGATGATCTGGAACACTGTGGAGGCAGGACACAATAGTCTCATACCTACAATGGACAGAGGATATTGAGATACACACAAATATGGAATTGGAAAAGGGAGGAGTATTTTAATGGCCTTTTCAGATAACTGTGGCAATTCTTTGATACTCTACCCCAAACTAACAAGTGGTTGTTTCTTAAATATTGACTTGAAACCATATCAATGAATTTTTCATACTCTGTTAAATTAAAATGCACAGTTTTTATTATACTGTGAGTGGATTTTTCCAGTGCTAGGGCTCAAGTTAGTTACTAAGCCCCCACTCTGAGCCCTAGTGCTTTGCCCTAACCTGGAACCCCTGGGGAACCCAAGAGAGTTACTGTGGAAAGGATAAGGCCTGGGATCTGGCCATTTTAGAGGGAGAAGGGGCACTCCCTATGCTTGAACTTAAGAAGCTTAAGAAGCCATGCACCCCATCACTCCCTTCTTCCCCATCTACAACATGGGATCACCACACCCCAGCCTTCACTGGGCTGCCTCAGGACAAGAAGCAATTAACTAATTTTATGGAGAATCTTGGCAGAGGGCATGGCAGGGAGCCCTTGGTGAGCTCGCATGGCTGCCAAGAAAGGATTTTTTTTAAGTTGCTCTGCCAGATGGTGGATGTGCTATCAAACTGGAACCATGTTAATATATTGACTTGGAGTTTCTGACCACTCAGATTGTATAAATTAAACCTCAAAGCCATGTATGGGCAGAATCTGAATTCTTTTCTACCCAGAGGCCAGGGAAAGCAGACAACTTTGTTTGTCATTTCCCTTTGCCTGAGCATCTTTTTTCAGGTGGCACAGGCTTTTGAGGGCCCTAGCCATTATGCAGAGCTTTAATTCTACCTCCCCACATTGCCTAGGCCAATGCATTCCTGTTTTCCTGGCATGTCAGAAACCCAATCCTCTTGATCACCAAGGTCACCAAATATCCCCCAAACAAGACTGGGGACTAGTTTAAGCATCACCTCACCACTTTTGGTGTATGAGAGTTTCTTCTGTTTCCTTTGAGCCCAATATTTTAAAGACTATGTGTTATATTTGACTCATCATTTCTAGGTGTTTTATATTGAGAAGTTTTCCAGGGTATTTAGTCTGTTATGATGACAAAACTAACAGTCCACAAGCTGTTACTTTCCTCCCACCAAAATCATCAATGAGTAATGGACACTTTTCTGTCTTTCTCTAAGTTGGAGATCAACTTCTTCACAGTTAGGACAGGGATACTATCCAATTAATAGACAAACATATCCTGCAGAGAAATCTTCTTCATATCTGAAATGGCCCTGCCAAATCTCTTTACTTTATCAGGTTCGAAGAGTTCCTGGATTACTCAAAAAGTTTATAAATGTGAGCTTCCTATGGAACATTCTAGGAAGTTTAATTGGGAACAGAAAAGTAGGGAGCCATTTAAAATGATCCAGGTGGGACTCAAGTGGGTCCCATATTCTTTGCGTGTTAGAACACACTTGCTTAAAGCTTCTACTCCATGGTTGTTTTGTTTTGAATTAATGAAGCAGATGAATAAAAATAAATTAAAACCTAGACTTGCTCAAAAACACAGAATTTTCTTGGCGAATCTCACTTCTAGGTACAATTCTGAAGAGAAAATATTGTTGGTTTGGAGAAATTGCAACTAGTTGATCTTGCTGGTTTAGCAACATATTGTTGGACTACGGAAGAAGATGGTGCAATTTCCCTGTAATCTTCAGCCCCCATATGAAGCGCTTTCTTTCCTAATTATTGTTTGAAAATCAAAATGTCTGTGTTAAAGGCCATTTACTTACTGAATGGCAAACAGGAGAACGAGCATAAACAACTGGTTAGAGAAAATGGCTTTTTAAATCCCCAGCCATTTATACAGAGACAGAGAAAAAGATCAAGCTTTTCATGGCACACACACACAAAAAAATGACAATAGTTACCTCCTGATATGAAGTAAGATCCCTATAATGACTAAATATTCAGAGTTAGGCCTGAAGAATATTTTGGAGTAGGAGATTAAATGGGAGGGAAAAGGATAATGTACTAAAAATGAGTTACTAACTACAGAAATAATTTGCCATGGTCTGAATATTTCTCCAAAAATTCATATGTTGAAACTTAATTGCCAATGTAATAGTATCATGAGGTGGAGCCTTTGGGAGGTGATTAAATAATAAGGGGAAAGCCCTCATGTATAGCATTAAGGCCCTTGGAAGAGGGCTTAAGAAAGTGGGTTCTCTCTCTTCTGTTCTTCTGCCATGTGGAGAACACACTGTTTGATCCTTCCGGAGGAAGCAGGATTCAAGGTGTCATCTTGGAAGCCGAAACATCTTCACCAGACACTGAACCTGTCCATGTCTTGATCTTGGACTTCCCAGCCTCCAGAACTGTGAGAAACATACTTCTGTTCTTTATATATTACCCAGTATGAGGTATTTTGTTATAGCAGCATAAACAGACTAAGACATATATCAAAACAATAATCCATAAAGAATCAAAGACTAGACCTTTTAAGCTAATCTGGGCTCAACTGAACAACATTATGATGCCTTATTCTTGGTAATCCACCTTTTGACCATGTGGACTTTCTTGCAATAACTCTCTTAGGGGCCCTTCTCACATACTACATGTGTGTTATACCCCTTCCTCCCACACTGGAACACTCTGTCTGCCCTCCCAGAGTGGCTGGGTGATGTGGTATGGTGATATAAAAAGATCCAGCAACATGAGACATACAGACAACTATATCAGGAGGCTCCCAGAAAAGACAGTAGGCAAAAGTGTGGAAAGTAGACAGCTTTGCAATCAACATGATGACCCAGCCAACGAGGGTAGATTCAAGGACAGTGATCCCTGGGAAGATTGGTGGTGAGGGAAGTTAGGCAGAACTCCAGTTCAAAAGGCAGTAAGGGACATTGTTCAAGTACTTGCTTCAGCAGTAACCCTGTCCAGAGATTCAGGACTCTTTGATAGGCAAAGTTCCCACACCAGTTACAGCCATAGCCGTTGCACCACTTGGGGGAGCCCTAAGACAGGTTAAGGCAGTGCTGGTTTGCACCGAAAGCCCATGCCCCAGAGACCAACGCAGCACTGGGTGCTGCTAAAAAATGCTCTGTGTTACTAATCACCAGGGAAATATAAATCTAATTGCCAAGGAAATGTAAATCAAAACCACAATGAGATATCACCTCACCCAGTTAGAATGGCCATTAACGAAAAGACAAAAAAAAATAACAAGTGCTGGTGAGGACGTGGAGAAAAGGGAACCCTTATACAATGTTGATGAGAATGCAAATTAGCACAACCATTGTGGAAAACAATATGGAGTTTCCTCAAAATAATTAAAAATATAACAATCAGATGATCCAACAATTCCACAACTGAGTAGATATCTAAAGGAATTGTAATCAGTAGGTCATCTGTTTACATAACCAAATGAAAAAAAATTGGTAAGTCCAAGAGATATCTGCATGCTCACATTTTTCGCAGCACTATTCACAATAGCCAAGATATGACAACAATCTAAGTACCCAAGACAAATGAAGGGATAAAGAAAATGCGGTGTATATATACACAATGGAGTACTATTCATCCATAAAAAACAATGAAATCCTGCCATTTACACAACATTGATGAACTTGGAGGACATTATATTAATTGAAATAAGCTGGGCACAGAAAGACAAATACTGCATGATCTCACTCATATATGGAATCTTAAAAAATTGCTCTCATAGAAGTAGAGAGCAGAATAGTAGTTACCAGCTTGGGTGGTTGGGGAAAGCCGAATGTGGGAAGATGTCACTCAAAGGATACATAATTACAGTTAGATAGGAGGAAGAAATGTCAAGAGGTCTATTGTACAACATGATGACTATCATTAATAACGATATATTGCCTTCTTGAAAAATGTAAAGAGAGTAGATATTATGTGCTGTTACCACAAAAATGATAACTATTGAGGTAATGCATTTGTTAATTAACTATATTTAACTATTCCACAATGCAATGTTAACTGTCAATTTTAAAACAAGTAATAAACCACACACAATATAATTTGCAAAAAACAAAAGAAAACAAAACAAAAATAACAGCAGGGACTAAACAAGAGCAGAGGAAAGGAGTTAAGAGGACCAACAGCTAGTTGAAATGAATCCCAAGACCAAAGGAGTGATCACAGGGATGGAGACAGGGTCTAGGTGCCAGACCAAGGACTCACTCAGTGTTGCAGATAATCATTTGAGATATTAACATGGGCTCCTCTCAGGCATCCTTCCCCCGGGGTTTCTTTGTGCCCATTACTCTTCTTGATGCAGCAAGAAGAATCAAATTATTGCCCATGACTACCAAAATAGGCTCTCAAAATTCATAACAGAAATGATCATATTAAAAGCTCAAATGTTTAGAGACAAATGATTGTTTTGGTTCCAAAAGCTCTGCTCAATTTCTAAAGGTTTGAACAAAAAGTTTATACTATAAACACTTGGAAAGTTGGAAAGATCACAGCGTAATGCAAAAGCCATTTCCTTCCTCTCAGCAGAGCCACTGCTGCCTCCCTAAAACAGAGGCAAATCCCACAGATTTGAGGAAAGAAGATAATTGGGTAAAAAGAGCAAGAAAACAAATAATTGATATGAATTCCTGAGAGAAGGGCCTCCATAGAGCTGGGGTGAAGCCTCTAGGAGAAATCCCAGGTGGTTTTGCGGAGGACCTGGGAGCACAGTAAACTTCTGCTTCCCTTCCCAGGATATAGCCCAAAGATACCTAAAGCCTCTTAGAGAAGCCTATATCCAACATTAGGCTACAGCTGAAAACTGGCCAAGTATGAGAGATGTCCTGGTGGATGGGTCTGAGTGCAGGTTCACTGAGACTCGGTACCTCCGGGTGGTGTAGGAAAGCAGACAAGAGTTCCCAGAGCTGCCTGTGAAAAGGGTTCAGGAATGCAAAGAGAGGTCCTGGGATGGGGATGGAAGGCACAGGTGACTGGAACTAGCAAGTGAAGGCCCATGGCCAGGACATAATTAGATGCCAGTGCACAATGAGAAGGACCAGACAGATTGACTTATATCTTATAGATGCCAGAAGACAGAGATGGCTATCAACCAGATTCACCCCCTTTACCAAATCCTGGATGAGAGAAAAGTTATCTCATCCCCAACCCCCAGGTCTTATATCACCCATTGGACACAGAGATACCTTGAATTGGCTGTATTAAGAGTTCTACCACAAAATAGACATAGGGACTGAAGAGCTAAACTAAGTTGGGTTGTAGGGAAATAAAGTTACATCTTTGCTCACCTAAATTTTGTGACAGTGAAATTTCTATCTGTTAACA
This sequence comes from Aotus nancymaae, assembly GCF_030222135.1. Classification (NCBI taxonomy): domain Eukaryota; kingdom Metazoa; phylum Chordata; class Mammalia; order Primates; family Aotidae; genus Aotus; species Aotus nancymaae. Next base: position 50,085,955 of record NW_026988431.1, on the reverse strand, counting down.
GATCTGGATCCAGAGTAACTCTGATTTAATGCTGGATCTCCTAAACTACTGGTTTGGAACATCACAAGTTTTCACTAATTGAATTGTACAGAGTTCAGAAATACACATAACTATGCAATAGAATTTTATATAAAAACTACATTTCAGACTAGTGAAGAAAATTATATTCAATAAGTGGATTTGGTGTAACTAGTAACAACTTCGGAAAAAAATGAAGACAAATTTCATCTCACTCCTTATACCAAAGTAAATTTCATACAGATCAAAGATTTCAACTCTGAAAAAGAAACTATAATAATGCCTAAAGAAAACTGTGCGTATTTATTCATAATCTTAGAATGAAGAAGACTTTTTAAAGAATGACACAAAATGTAGAAGCATGAAGAATACTGATAAATTTAGCTGCAAAGATTTTTAAATTTCTATCCAATAAAAAATAATAATGAACAAAATCAAAGACAATTGGTAAACTTGTAATATTATTTACAACTCATATTGTAGACAAACGGCTAGCTTTCTAAATTTAAAAGGAATGTGTATATACCAGGTATGGTGGCTCATGCCTATAATCCCAGGACTCTGGGAGGCCAAGGCAGGCAGATCACTTGTGGTCAGGAGTTTGAGACCAGCCTGGCCAACATTGCAAAAGCCTCATCTCTACTAAAAATACAAAAAATTAGCTAGGCATGGGGATGCATGCCTGTAATCCCAGCCACTCAGGAGGCTGAGGCAGGAGAATTGCTTGAACCCAAGAGGCAGAGGTTGCAGTGAGCCAAGATCATGACACTGCACTCCAGCCTGGGTGACAGAATGAGACTCTGTCTCAAAAAAAAAAAAAAAAAAAAAAAAGTACACTATAGATACACTTGATATACTTGTTAAAGCATTCCAAAAAAAAAAATATGTTCATTATAGTATAATTTTTCATAAAACTAAAAACATTTACTTAGCACAAAATAAACAAAACCAACAAAATAAACCAGAGTTGACAAAAAACATGCAAATTAAATTACATTTTTCCATTTTCATGAGAAAACTTGCTTCTGACAAAAATACTAGATTCTTTTATGTTTTATATCATTGTGTTCTTGTTCCTTTTTAAATCTCATTAAAAAATTTCCCCATAATCTTCATGTTCCTTGAATCCTGCCAAAGCCATGGACATTCCTGAAGAGTACACTTATTTAGAATACTGAGTCAACAATTTCTACACATTACATTTCACTAAGTTTTTGGGAGTCACTAAATGTTTAATCATGTAATTAACCCTAAAGCCCTTCTAATTGTATCATATATATATATATATATATATATATATATATATATATATATTTGAGCCTTCTAATTTTCTTTGCTCAAATATATATATTTAAAAATATTTACATATATGTATATATATTTAAATATATATATTTGAGCAAACAAAATATATACATGTATGTATATATATTCAAATATATATAAAGGGATCTAAGGAAGGATTGTCTGAGGCAGACCATGCCAATGGCAGGTAGGGATCTTGGACAGTATAGACTTGACACAGTTATATTTCTCAGCTAACAAAATAATCCCTCATCCTTTACTGGTACCATAAGGCTTTTGTATTTTCTTTTTGACTGATTTATTCAAAAAACATTTATTGGAGTCCTACTATAGTCTAAACATAGTCTATTACAGCTTTTCAATAGAGCTGGATCTTGAGGGATTGCTGTAATTTCACCCAGTAGATAAGACAGGTAAGACATTACGGAAGGACAAACAAACATGGGACCATGAAAGCTTACGGTGTGCTTGATGTGCAGGATAGAGCAGACATGGATTACATGGGGGAGTGGAAAGGGGTGCAGTAGCAGTGTAGTCAGAAAATGAGGCTGCAGCCAGACTCTACTGCAGAAGCCACTGGTTTTTCAGCAAAAGATTGCTATAATTAAATTAGTATTTTAGAAAACAACTCTGGCAGCTGTGAGCAGGATGGAATGAACAGAGAAGGAGGCAAGAAGGCTAGAATAGCTGGCTGATACAATAGGTGATGAGGTCAGAATGAGGGCAGAAGATAGAATGGACGAGAGGGAGACACTGGGAACATTTTAGAGATCGTATAAACAGATGTGGCTACTTAAAAGATGGGGAAATGAAGGAGATTAAATCATTTGAGACAGATTAACAACACACAGTTGATCAGATGTGAGAAGCAAAGAAAATGAAAACATTTCTAGTTTTCTTGACTATGAGAAGGCAATGCTTTTTGTTTTGTTTTGCTTTTTGAGACGGAGTCTCTCACTGTTGCTCGGGCAGGAGTGCAATGGCATGATGTCAGCTCACTGCAACCTCCGCCTCCCGAGTTCACGCAATTGTCTTACCTCAACCTCTCGAGTAGCTGGGATTACAGGTGCACACCACTACACCTGGCTAAATTTTTGCATTTTTAGTAGAGACGCAGTTTCACTATGTTGGCCAGACTGGACTCGAACTCCTGACCTCGTGATCCACCCGCCTCGGCCTCCCAAAGTACTGGGATTACAGGCATGAGCCACTGCGCCCGGCCAGCAATGCTTTTAGTCAACACAAAGAGTCCAGAAAGGGAAGCATTTTGATAAAGGAACTGGAAGACATGCTAAATTTTGGAGGTATTGGGTTTCAAGTACCTATGGGGCACATAGTCACAGATGTCTGACTGGTATGTGGAAACATGGCAGGAACGTTGGGAGTGAAAAAGACTGGACTAGCACATGGATAATGATAGAAGAGAAGGGTATGGAGATAGACCTTCAGAGAATCTTTGCATTTCAGAGTTGGATCAAGGAAGAGGAGTCAGCAAAGAAGCTGGAGGAGGAAGAGAGAGTGTGTAGAAAAAGTAGTGTCCCAAAGCCACAAGTGAAGCTGGTGAAGCCAGCCCTGAACGACAGAATTAACTACCCAGTGAGCACAACAGAGTCCCATGGAAAGTGAGTGGCACAATCTGTCTCCTTGGCCCCACTCAGTTTTGTTCTATAATGTGAAGTACTGTTCAGCTTTTCATATAAAAACTCACAAATACTTTCAAAAAAGTAAGTAGTATATCCCTTTTTATCTGAGGGATTCATAAATATAAAAAATGAAGCAACTTTCCCTACACCACTTGGCAAGTCAAGGGTAATAAAGCTCAGAGTTCCCCAAGCCTTAGTCCAAGGACCTAGCAGTCAAACCTTTCAAGCACATAAATAAACAAAACCAAAAAAATAAACCAGAGTTGACCAAAAAAAAACATGCAAATTATATATTTTTTTCATTTTCATGAGAAAAGTTGCTTCTGACAAAAATACTAGATTCCTTATTTTTTTTTCCTTTCTTACGTTTTATATCATTGTGTTCTTGTTCCTTTTTAAATCTCATTAAAAAACTTCCCCTAATCTTCATGTTCCTTGAATCCTGCCAAAGCCATGGACATTCCTGAAGAGTACACTCATTTAGAATACTGAGTCAACAATTTCTACACATTTCATTTCACTAAGTTTTTGGGAGTCGCTAAATGTTTAATCATGTAATTAACCCTAAAGCCCTTCTAATTTTGTTTGCTCAGAAAAAAACTGATTCAGATTGCAATGACAGACTATTAGATATGCCTTGGAATTTATATAAGAAACCAATAAGTTATTATAAAAACAATTGAGATGTGTATATTAAGACTTAAAGCTGCCAGGACAGATATGGTGGCTCATGCCTGTAATCCCAGCACTCTGGGAGGCCAAGGCCAGTGGATCACCTGATATCAGAAGCTCAAGGCCAACCTGGTCAACATGGCGAAACTCCATCTCTACTAAAAAAAACACAAAAATTAGCTGGGTGTGGTGGCACGCATCTGTAATGCCAACTACTCTCCCGCTGAGGCAGGAGGACTGCTTGAACCCAGGAGGCAGTGAGCCAGGATAACACCACTGCACTCTAGCCTGGGCAACAGAGCAAGACTCCATCTCAAAAAAAAAAAAAAAAAAGAAAGAAAGAAAGAAAGAAAGAAAGAAAGAAAGAAAGAAAGAAAGAAAGAAAGAGCTTCCAAAGCAAAAAGTATTTATTTTATTAAACAGCAGTTTTAGGGTCAGAACTCAAACCAAACACTGGAAATGAGCTCAGCAGGTGAAGAGGTAGTTGTTTTCTAAAACAAAGTACTAAGGTCTCAGTGATGTAACTTGAAAGAATTACAATTTTTTTCTTATAAAACCTATTTTTACCTATAAGTTTAAAGAATAAGCTCGCATTTTCACATAGGCATTTTAATAAATGGGAAATTTAATTCTGAGCTAATCTAAATTAAAATTGGCTTTCACTGGTATCAATGTGGTAAAGGGAACTTCCACAAATCCAGTAAATTCAAGAGATGCCAGAGTATCTCTAGTTTAAGATACAGCTGGTCTTCTCCTCTGGTCCTGAAGCAAATAGTTGCTCTTCTCCCTCCAGAGCTGATCCCTTCCCCTGGACTTTAGACCCCAGTCTTTCTATCCTCCTAAAAAAATTACCAACTCCACTGGTACCATCTTTGTGGTATCTCCATTCTCTGGCTCCATTGGGCCCTTTCATCTTATCTGTAAATGGTTTCTCTGTTTGGAAATAAATATACCTGTGAAATTAACCCTGAGATCCCCCAAGATGTATCCCTTCCTCTTGTTCCTTTCCCCTGACATTTCTTGACTTGTCGTCTCTACCAATTCCTTCCTTCGGCACCACCCGCTCATGCCTTTACCTCATCCCCTGTGGTAAGGCTCTTGCTCACTACTATTACTTCCACTCAAAACCATCACTTCCTGTACATCAAATCAATGGCCTGTTCTCAAACATCATTTCTCTTGAATTTATAGCATATGACCCTGTTGGCTAGCCCCTCCTCAATAACAAGCTGGTTCATGTAAAACTTAGGTCATTTGAGTTTTCACAATGGTTAAGGACACAGATTTTGTTGTCAAGCAGACCTGGCATCATCATTTAGTAGCTATTTGACCTCAGTGAAAATTCTTAAACTCCTATCAGTCTCAGTTTGTGCATATGTAAAATTGGATAACTCTTCCTCCTAGGGGAGGCTGTGAGAATTAGATAATAAAATGCATGTGAAATTCCTAGTATAGTAAATTCTCAGTAAAAATTACCTGTCCTACTGATTACTCCCCTGTGTCCTTTGCTAATTCCTTTCCAATCTCATGTGCCTAAATGAGGATTTCCCTCAAAGCCGTACTACACTTTTCTCTCTTACAATTTCCCCTTTAGATAGTTGTACCCTTACTGTTTCTAGTATGATCAATATACCATAATCTTCTAGCTTTGGCTTCGACTTCTCTACCAAGCTCCATCCAATCCTGCTTCACAAACTACCTTTAAGGACATTTCTGCATGAATGAGCTGTCATTCCTCAAGTTCAACACACAACAAAAAGATCTCATCATCTTCTACCTTCTCCAAACTTCACCCAATGGCGTCACATAGAATCTAAGAGTCATTCATAAATCATTCTTCCTTCTCACCCCACGACCCCTCACGTATCCAATACCCTGTTTTTACTTTCTAATTTCTCTCATTTCTGAGTATGCCTTTTCATTTCAATCACCAACACCCCAGCCTGGAAGCTTATCATCTTCTCACACCTAGGTTACTGAAATAGCCTCTCAACGTGTATGTTTGTATTTCTTTCACCATCGCAGATTAATTTTTCTAAAATGTCAATTTAATAGTACTTCTCCCTTGCTTAAAATGCATTGATACCTACTTTTCCCTCCCATTGTCTACAATATGAAGTAAAATGGCTCAGTCTATAATTCAATGTCCTCCATACCCAGACAGTAACCAATCTTTCCAATTTTATCTTCCAACCAAAATCTTCCAGGTTAAAAACTAATTTATCTTGTATTCTCAGTATCTATTGCAGTGTCAGTCAATAAATAAAACTGTTCTAGTTAATCTACTTCCATAATTTATAGTCAGTTGTTAAGTGAATGTTAAATTTATTCTTAATTCTAACCATTCAACAATTGAATATTTATTGCCAAGATGCCTGAAACTGTATAAGCACTAGAATTATGTAATATTTACAAGTGAATCAATTGGTCAAGATAGGCTAATTTATGCTGTGGTAACAAACAATCCCAAAATCTTTGTGGTGTTACACACAGTTTACTTGTCACTCATAGAAAGCTGAGGCAGGTGAGGTTCAATGAAGCTGTCCTTCATGAGAAGTCTTGGTATCTCTGCATACTTCAGTTGTATGGACATCTGTATCAAAATATCCTTCCACAATCACCATGTCCAGAGAAAAGAGCATGGAAAATCATATGCCACTCTTAAACCCTTTCACCTGGAAGGAATACATCTTCCACTTACATGTTATTTATTAAAGTAGGCTTGCTTTGTGGCCCCAGGATAACTGAGAGGAAAAGTGTTTGGTCACTCCCACCAGTGACCAAACACTTAACCACTTAACAAGTATTCAAATCCCCAAATACTGCTTGCCACAGACTCCAGGATGACTGAAAGCAGATTACATGGAAAGGGAGTTGGCATAACCCTGGCAGAGTGGGAAGTAACAGTAGTTAAGGAGCTGCATGGGGAGGATAATGTACATATCAGTATCTCAGAAGGCAACTGTCCTTCCTGAGAGAATCATTGTTCTGGCCAGATCTATTAATGCCATCTGTAAAGCATTTACTGTGATCATTAAAAATCTGGAAGGGGACATCAGCCACTCTGCAACCAGTGGGACAACTGATCTGCAGGCAGCCTGTGGCCCAATTGGGTACTGGTGCATTGGCGTTCCTATGAACTCGCTTTTTACAAAATATTTATCCTTTATAACCAGTGTGGCTCTTTTTTTGGGAAAGGCAGGTACAAGATGAAGAAAACAGGAGAGAGCACAAAGCTCAGGACCAGGTGGCAGGGCAGGCTAGAAGAAACTCAGGTAGGCCATCACTATTACATCACCATCTATCATTGGTTATGTGGACCAGATCTTCATGGCCATGTTGGAAACTCTCTTTGTCCCTGTGGCAGGCATGATTATCCAGAATCAACCCAAGTTTTCCAGCTTTCTGGTCTACTTTGCCAGTGTCATGATGGACACAGTCCAAGCAACAAGGCATGCTTTTCCCACACCATCCAGGAGACACCAACCTTGTGTCTCAACTCTGACCTGGAGATGCCACCTCTGGGGTTTACCAAGCTGCACCAGATGGAAATGCAGTCTTATTTCTCTATATTATGTAATGATACCAGATTCCATGACATTTAATTCAGTTCTCCAGACATGAAAATTTCTTGGGCCTAGTTGAGCATCTCTGCATTCAAGTTCCCTTGAACTCACTTTTTCCAAAACATCTAGTTGGGTACATGACCAGAAGTCAAGTCATCAAAATTCAGTGGGATCTGTCAAATATCTGAGATAAAATTTAAAATCAGATCAGCTGGCAACATTAGCTTTGCCTGTAGAGGGTACCCAGAACCCTTCTGCTACTTACCACTCACCATGAATCTGTGGAATTTCTGAACAATTGGCAATTCCAGGTTTTCAGTAGTTTGTAAATTTGTTTCTACATTACTTTATCATTAACTTGCAATTTTTGTTCATTGTTGTAATGACTTTCTGTATTAAGCTGTTAACATTGAGTTTCCTACTTCATTTTATAAGCTTTTTGTTTGTTGTTTGTTTTCTTTCTTGCTCATAAGTATACTCTGTTTTGTCAAGAAAAAGTAGTAAGGGGCTACTAATAAATTTTGGTTTGGTTATGTAATGTCAAGACATTTTTGAAAAAACATAAAAGGTGGGTTGGAAAATACATTGAGGGGAAAGACATATATAAATGATTTTTTTCTGATCTTAAAAAAAAAACCACTTGTTCTCAAAGCCAACACGTAAAGTTGTACAGTTGTGTTTTCAAAATGGTGACCAGTGAGAAATAAAATCCACTTTCCTAGTGCCAGCAGGTCTGTGCCTCCACTATGGTTGGGAGAAGAGTTTTTCTAATTTTTCCAAAAACTTCAGAGAGGTTTCCAATGGTCTTATTTTTCCTACAAATTCAAATTGTGCAGATATGCACAAAGCAGAAAACTGAATCCGCTGAATCCTACCATCCACTCCCAGGAAAGTAACCCCTGTTAATATTTTGGGGGTATATGCTTCTTTCATACTACTCAAATATTATATCTGGATAGGTAGATTTTTTTAAAAAGACATAACCATGCCATAATATTCAACTCACTTTTTCATTTCCTCTTAATGTAATGACACCAGATTCATAACCATCTTTCACAGAAACATATTTACATGAAATTCTACCAGGTGTTCTTCTAGGGGGCGGGGATAAAGATGTGGAAATAAAAATAAAAGCCCTCAGAAAGCATACCTTTTGAGGAAGAGGAGAGGGAGGACAAAAAACAAAAAGCAAGGACAAAACAACGGATAAAACATTTTAGTTAATAGTATATACTAAGAAAAAAATAGTTAAAGGGAGAAGGAGGAGTGAAGAGGAATGATATTTTAGATAGAGCAGTGTGTCTATCAGGGTCCCAGCAGAAAAGAGCTTCACCCTCAGATGTATCAGATGAAGAGATTTCATTTGAAGTTTACAGAGGCATAAATTGGATGGAAAGCAAAAGAGAAAAGGCAGTACTACTACAAGAGCTGAAGGAGCAAAGAAAGAATGGAACAGGAGAGCCCAGTGCCAGCTGGGGCCATGGACAAGGGTCATCTCGAGTTGCAGGAATGCTGCAACTTCTAGAGATGCAGGCCTGAATCAAAGAGGGAGTGAGGGGAAGAAATGCCTGGCCTTTCCCTGTTCCCATCTGTGCTGGTGCCATTCATGACAGAATCCAAAAGGAAGCCAAAAGGGCAGAGGTGTGAAGAGTGAGAACTAGTCAGATTTCAGATAGTTTGAGAATAGAGCCAGTGGGTTTTGCTGATTGACATGGGGAGAGAAGGAAAGAACAATATCAGGATGACAGCTAGGTTTTGGACTGAGCTACTGGTCAAATGCAGTTACCATTATTGAGTTTGGAAAAAGGAAGAAGCAGGTATGGAAGGTAAGAGTTTCGTTTTGAACATGTCTGGTTTGAGATGCTTATTTGACATACAAATGGAAAGGTGAGTTTGGAGCTTACAGGAGATATAAATTTGGGATTTGTCTGAAAACAGATACCCTTAGGGCTGGTTAAGATAATCTAGAAAAGGGTATGATAGATAGCCAAAGAGAGTCAAGGACACTGTCCCTATAGCGCTCCAACATTTAGAAAGTCAGGAAATCAGATACAGCAAGCAGAGGAAATGCAGAAGATGCTTCCAGTAAAAGGAAGAAGCTGACAAAGGATGATGAATGGGAAATTAAGTCAAGAGAGTATATCAAAGAAAAAGGAGTATTGCCCAAGAGATTTGGCAGCATAGAGGTCTCTAGTGACCCTGATGAGAATCATTTCCTTGAAGTCATGAGGATGACATCCTAACTGGAATGAGTTAGAGAGAAAATGGAAGGTGAGGACATGGAAACAGCAAACCCAGGCTATTTTACTGGTTTGGTGACAAAGAACAGCAATAACTTGGGGAGAACTTGGGAGAGACACCATACATTGTATGCTGATGGGAATGATCCCTCAAAGAGGTGAAACTTGATGCTGCAGAAAGGAGAGGGCATGATTGCAGAAGCGAAGTTCTCAAGGAGGCAGACCAGGATAGGCTTCAAAGACTCAGTGCCGAGAGAGGCTGTCCCATATAGGCCCAGGGACTGGGACCATTTGAATGGTAACAAGAGAGAAGACCATCCAGATACACAGCCAGGTGGAACTGGAGGTAGAAGATAAGGTAAACCTCTCCTGATTGCCTCTATTTTCTCAGTAAACTAAGAAGCAAGATCATCAACTAAGGGTGAGGCCCAGAGGAGGTGTTGGAGGTCTGAGGGGAGAGGAGAATATGTGAAATGGTCCCTCTTGGTGAAAGGAAAAGATAACTGATATAGTTTGAATGTGTGTCCCCGTCAAAATTTCATATTGAAATCTAATCCCCAATGTTGGAGGTGGGGCCTGGTGGAGGGTGATTGGAGCATGGGGGTGGATTTCTCATGACTGGTTTAGCACCATCCCTCTTAGTACCATCGTCCTCACCATAGTGAGTGAGTTCTCATGATATCTGGTCATTTAAAAGTGTACAGCACTTCCCCCTTCACTCTCTTGCTCCTGCTTTTTCCCTGTGAGGTGCCTGCTCCCACCATGAGTATAAGTTCCCTGAGGCCTCCCCAGAAACAGATGCCGCCATGCTTCTTGTACAGCCTGCAGAACCATGAGCCAATTAAACCTCTTTTCTCATAAATTACTCAGTCTCCAGTGTTTCTTTATAACAATGCAAGCACAAACGAACAAAGTGACTTACCATAAAAGTGAGGTAGGACTGACTGTGTTAAAATAAATCTTAAGTACACCAGCCAACAGAGTGGATTTTCTCTACCTGTTTCCTCCCTCCACATTCACCTGCTCAGGTGCAGGTATACAGAAGGCAAAGAATTGGGTTGTCCCAAGGTTCTGGGTTTTTCTTTACAATGGCTGTATGGTAGGCTATTTTTTCATGCAAAGTGGTTCGCTATTTTTAATTTGACAATCCAGTAACAGCTCATATATCCATCATAGTGAACAAAATGAGGTGAGATATTTTAAGTGACATTAAGAATAACTTAATCTAGGACTTACATTTTTTATTTGGAAACTCTGAGGCAGTTTATTCTGAAAGAACATTTGAGTATGTCAGACAATGATGCTATTTGTAATGTAATTTGATCTTTAGGATTTATACTAAGAAGTAAATTTTGAAATCTAAGCCTGTGAAGCAGCATATTAGTGGCTTATACAACCAACATTTACATATCCCCACACAGGTCTGCAAGGCATCTGGACATAGGGGGGCCAGGCTGAACTGAGACTTTTAGTTGGATTCAGGTGTGCTCCTCGTGTCTCCTTTCTAGGCCCAGGCTGAAGTGGCTGCACCTTCCTACAGCATGGTTTTCTCACGGTGATGAAAGGGAGGCGGGTGCAGGACATGCAATGCCCCTGAAGACCGTGGCTTAGAACAAACACACTGTCACCTCCACCCACATTCCAATGGCCCAAAGAGGTAAGATGGCCAGGCCTACATTAGAAGGATGCAAAATACAATCTTGCCACAGTAGAAAGCACTTCAAATTCCCAGGGCCAAGGACAAGAACATATCATTTTATTATAGGATAAAGTGAAGAAGTAGGGACAATCATCTTGATTACGGCAGGTAGAATAAGACTTCTTAACATTATTGAGAACCATAGACTTTATAGTCAGATGGTTTGGGTTTCGTTATGTATGAGGATTTTATATTATACATGATGCAATCTAAAAAACCTCAGAAACTTTCTGGACTTCTGGGTTCAGAATGATTAGTCAGTGGTCTGAATATCTATCCATTCCTTTTTAAATCTCCTAAACTGCTGTTGAATTATTAAATGAGCCCAAAAGTGTTATTTTTATGAAACTGAATTTAACTCAAACTAGCCTTCTGGAAGGCAGCCCTTTCTTTGCTCCTAACCAAGTTTAGTGCTTCGAAAAATTACCTGTTTAAGATCCTTAAGCTCCATAAATTTAAAAGAATGCTGTTTCCTCAGGCAAGCTTTTTTTAGTTCAAATAATTTCACAATGGAGTCTGTTAGGAAATGGTCCAGAGGTTGGGTGGGGGATGGAAGGAGGACAGGGACTTACAAGGGATGTTGTAAATGACTGCCTTAAAATATGGACATAAAGCAGTGGTTCCCAAAATCCTCTAAGCTGTTATCAGACACAAAGATTTGAACAAAAATAAATGAAGGATAGAAATCAAAAGGTTTTCTTTGAAGTCTCAGGATTATTCGCTTCTGAAAGCAAATGTGTTGTTCTTGCCTCTTAGCAAAGTACTTTTCCTATTGATTCATCACTTTATTGCTTTTCTGTCTTCTCAGAACTTGAATGGGGATCCCATTCAGTGGTCAGTCATCTTTCTTCTTGACTGTTTCCAGAGACCTTGCTCTTTTCATCTTTGCTCACAGTTTCCTTCAGCTTGTTTCTTTTGACTCTGTTATTTGATGCTCTTTACTATTATTGAATCCTTGAAGCTATATGCAGACTTTGTTTAATGTTTTTAACAAATACATACTTTGATTTAGAGAAGAAGTGAAATGCATTTTTAAGGTCATGCTGAATCAGTAAAGGTATTGTTGGGTATTATGGTCATCTCTTCTTTCAATGGGAGATTTTAACTTCCTGGATTCTGTGAATTCTGCAGAAGTACTTATTGTGATAACTTCTTCAAACGCTTTCTTCACATTACCAAGTGCAAAACATCCACTTCTTTTTTTTTTCTTTTGTCTGTAAATTTATGAAGTAATTCCAGAATCACGGCTTGCATTAAGGCCCTGCAATTCTTCCACATTATGGTTAGTAAGAATTCTAAGCCGAAATCATGGAACAATGCAACGTCAAGCTAGTCAGAGACAGAAAAGCTATATATTATTCTATATTATTATTTAAGAAATTACTTGACACCTTACATTTTAAAAGAAAAAGAAAGGGATGGTATTGTGGAGATTTTTAAGCTTTTAACGTTAGGTTATTTACCTTGATTTAACGTGACCTCATTACTACATTTTACATAAGAAAGTAAATAATCGACTAGTAGATTGATTATTTTAAATCCAGCTTACTATTTAGATATTTAAAATCTGACAAGTCACTGGATTTTCTAACTTAAGAATTTGCATGACTTAAGAATTATAAATTAAGAATTTTCTAACTTAAGAATTTCTAACTTAAGAATTTCATTTATCTAACTTAAGATAAATGAAATTGTCATTTATCTCCCATGAGCGACCCCAGCTTCCAAATGTTAGGAAAACATTTAATTTAATGAGCATTTATTAAGTGTCTTTCACCTACATGGAAAAGATTGTTTCTCCTCAGGGCATAACTTCTTGAAGCTCGATTCAATTAATTTCCAGTATAATATCCCAAGACAGTTTTATTAACTCAGTGGTTATTCAATTAATAATAATTAAATGCATTTTTTCAGATTCAATCACTCATCACTTGGTAGTAATTACCTCCATAGAACCACAAAACGGAGTCAGAAATAACTGTGTGACTTCATCTGGATTAAATTAATAGGGTTTACAGTGGAATTCACTGGATAACAACAAGGATAAATGCCTTTGGGGCAAAATTGCATGAAATGATTAAAAAGAGCAATGCTGACCTTTATTTTAAAATATAATAGCTTTATGGTCTAGTCTTTTCACCAATAATTGTTAATTCCCAATATTTTCCAATGCTTCTGGGCATATTAAAAAAAAAAGGGAAGATTGTATAATTAAATATACTTCCCTTCCGGCCCCAAATAAGTATATAAACAAGGAATCTGAGCCTAATTATCAAGCATTACGTTAGTCCCCTAAGAAAAAAAAATGTAAAGTTTAAAAACATGCTTAATATTTTAGTCTTTTAAGAGATCTAAAGGCTCCATTTCTCATTAGTATAGAAAACAAATACAAAATATATATTGTTATTCTTCCAATTTTCATAATTTAAAATAGACCTTATCTTCTTTTCCCCTTTTTCCTTCCCCTTTTCTCTTTCCTTCCTTTCCCTTCCAAATAGTGCAGTCCTAAACCCACGAACTGGGGCAGAGTAAGGAAAGCATTTGTCCCCAAAGGCGAGAGGCACCGTGGCCCAGAGCAGAATGTCAGAGCTCAGATAGAGCAGAGACACCCTAGGATGGCTGCCCCACAGGGTTTTAAAGCCCTAGCTGAGTAAGAAGAGTGTCCACCAAAATGGGGCAATCTGCTGTGGGCTGCCAAAGCTCAAAGAGAGTAAGGAAAACATCCAGGCGTGGGAGCTTCCCATCACAGAGTGTTGAAGCTGATGGTGTAATTCTCAGTCTGAGTTTGAAGGCCTGAGAGCCCAGTCAGCCACTGGTGCAAATCAGAGTCCAAAGGCTGGAAAGCCTAGAGTTCTGCCGTCCAAGGGCAGGAGAATACGGATGTCCCAGCTCCAGTAGAGAGACTCAATTCACCTTTCCTCTGCCTTTTTGTTCTATCTGAGCTCCCAGATGATTGTCTGGTGCCCACTCATATTGGGGGAAAATCTTTCCCTCACACAAACACACCCAAAAATAATGCTTTACCAACTATCTAGGTATCCCTTAATCTAGTCAAGTTGACACTCAGCATTAACCATCACACCTATCAAAGATGCATCACCTGAGTATAATCATGAAGAAACAACAGACAACCCCAAATTAAATGACATTTTACCAAACAACTGACCTTTGAAAAGTGTCAATATTGTAAAAGTCAAAGAAAAACTGAGGACTTCTTCTAGACTGAAGGAAACTAAAATGACAACTAAGTGTGATGTGTGATTTTCAACTGGAACCTTTTGTTATAAAGTGTATAATTGGGATGATAAGTAAAACTTAAATGGGGTCTGAGGATTAAAGTTAGCAATGGGCCAGGTGCAGTGGCTCACAGCTATAGTCCCAGTGCTTTGGAAGGTTATGGTGGGAGAATTGCTTAAAGTCAAGAGTTCAAGACAAGCCTAGGCAATGTAGCCAGACACCATCTCAGAAAGAAAGAAAGAAAAAGGAAAGAAGGAAGGAAGGAAGGAAGGAAGGAAAAAATTAATTAGGTGGATGTGGTGGTATGAACCTATAAAAGAAAGCAAAAGAAAGAAAAGAAAAAGAAAGAAAGAAAGAAAGAAAATTAATTAGGTAGATGTGGTAGTGTGAACCTATAATCCCAGCTACTCAGGAGGCTCAGGCAGGAGAATTTGCTTGAGCCCAGGAGTTTGAGGGTGCAGTGAGCTATGATCATGGCATTGCACTTCAGTTCATCGACACAGTGAGATCTCATCTCTTTTTTTAAAAAAATCAGTAATGTATCAGTGTTAATTTTTTTATTTCGACAGTTATATTGTGATTATGTAGGAGAATATGCTTGTAGGGAAATACACACTAAAATACTTAGAGGTGATGAGACATTAGGTCAACAACTTACACTAAAATTGTCAGAAAAACAAAAAACTTTTTGTTCCGCTCTATACTTGCAACTTTTCTAAAAGTTTGGAATTGTTACAAATTTTAAAATATATTAAAAATAAAATAAATCTCATTATTCAATTTTGATTGTTCCCATTTTTTATTTTTGAACTTGCAGTATTATGCAAAATGCACCTGGAACTCCTCAAACGTAAAGGCTGCATCTCAACTACCTTTGCATCCCCCAAGTTCCTGGAACACGCAGCACTCAATAGTGTTCCTTGCACTGAGAGTGAACACATCCCTATCAGCCCCCTTATTTATATTTCCAATTGTGATTACTTTTTCCTGTCAACTTAAATGATGCTTCTGGGAAATAAATTAAAGTGGTAATGCCTCTGAGCAATATTTCTCACTCTTCTCTATCGCTTCAACTCACATATCTGGGCCCATCCCATACCCCAGATAAAATTAAGTAACAGAAACACATATCCAAAACAATAAAATAAATTTTGCATGCAACTCAGTCATTATGTGATGGTTGTTTTGATGCTACTTATAGGCCATTTTTTTCTCCCCTCTCCATCTTCTTATGCACATGGTTCTCTATTTTCCTAAATTCAACTTCCATATAATCTTTTATTAACATATATTATATATTACAGTCATTAACCTAAGTGTTGTAAGCCACATTCTTAAATTTTCCTTGGCATCCAGATGAACATTTTGAGCCATGATGTAGAAAGCTGCCTGGGGCCAATCAGCCACCCACTATGGCCAGCACAGCCACCTTTGTCAGTGGGGTAGTGTTGTGGAAAGAGTTTGATTGTTTTATTATATCTTCCCATTAATATTTTATAAAAAGTAGTAGAAAATGAGAAAATGGAATGGTTGATACTAGCGAAAAATATATGTTTCATAAAACTAACATTATTGAGAGAAAGATGGAAATCAGTGAACATGCTAAAAGCTGTAGATCTTCATCCTTACTCAGAAACTCACTGGACTTAAGCCAGGTGGCAGCATGTTCTATTGCAGGGGGAAAAAATCAAAGTTAGAGAACAGAAGTGACATGTTAGAAATACATCTTCAAAGACTGTGTTTAAGTTAGTATAATTAGACTTACCTTGTAACACATTTGATATTCAATTTTCATACATGCTTTCAGGAAGACCCACCCCCCCCACACACACACAGTCACACACACAAGTAGCATACTGTCCTCAGGGTTCATAAAAGGAAAAGTGCCCTACTCTCCTAAAATTCCAGGGTTGTCATTTTCAGCAGCCGTGGCCTAGGGTGGGAGGTACTGCTGAGAGCGACCATAAAGGTGGCCAAGACAAGCACCCTCACATCAACAGTGGTGCTAGAATCACAGACCTCTCCACCACCCCTATAAATCTCATATATGAATATCCAGAAGAAAGGATCATCTCTTTTTTTTTATTTTTATTTTTGGCTGTGGTCATGGTTCAAACCAAAATTGTCATAGATTTGTATGGAAATTTTTCACTTGAGTTCAAAATTCGAACTCAAATCTAAAGGCTGTGTCCTACCTTTTTCTATTTTAAATAGTTATTTTAACACAAAGCAGGTCAATAAACATGGAATAGAAGGTAGAGGAGGAAGAGGAGGAAAAAAGAGGAGGAAGATGAGGAAGAGGCATAAGACAATAATGAGGAAAAAAACAAAGAAAAAGAAAAGGAAAGTGGAAATGATATGGAAGAAACATGAAATGCTGATAAGAAAGATAACAAAGAAAAGAAGGCTACCATTTGCTTGGAGGAGCCCAGATTTGACTTTATGACTTCTACATCTGGTCACCACTTTGGAGTGTTCTAATTTCCCTGTTTTTTTTCCCTTTTTCTTCTATATTAAAGGGTCAAGAGCACATGGTCATAGCCCTGGTCACTGGACTCTTGTCCAATTTCCAAGTCACTAGCATTAGTTAACAAGGACAATACCATTCACATTTGTGTAGTGCATCTCACTTCCTGAAGCACCCTCACTTGGGGAACATTATTTTGTTGTGGAAACTGACATGTAATATTGTTTAATAAAAAACAAAAACAAAAAAAGATGGCGGTGGGAGTGTATGTATGAATGTCAGATTTTGTCTCAAGTCTCTTAAACTCAAAGATTTGGGTTTTGTGTTTTACTCCCCATTCCACTATCTTAGGATAGTTCTGTGTGCTCATGCAGATAGGAAATCAATAGATTTATTTAATCATAAGTAGAGAAACCATAAAGCTAGTTTCTATAGCTGTGGAACTATGTAGTAACCTTCATAAAATTAAAAAATTAAGCTACCACATATACCATACAGATAACATGCCAAAGTTATTTCTAAATGATGAGATTTTAGGTCATTTGTGTGTTCTTGTATTTTCCAAATCTCCTAAAATGAACATGTATCATTTTTACAAATAAATGGGTTTTTTTTTTAAAGAGTCTAAAGCAAACATGTAAAATTCTTACAGGAAACATGTAAGATTTTTTAAAAAAGACACTCAAATTCTGCCCTCTTTTCTTCATACACATAACAGAAGTTATGAGTGATATTCAAATAAACAACATCAAATGACAGTCAGCAAAGTTAATAATAACATAATCAGTAAAATTAAGAAAAGTTTTGTTTACTTCTAAGATAAAAAATACATATATATAATTGTATTTTTTATATATACATATATATACACACACACATACACAATTATTCTGAGTATACATTAGCTATTGATTAGTTGCCAAGGTATTGTTACCTGTTTTAATCTAGAAGAACAATAATATTTTGCTATCTTCCCTCTTCTAAGCTTCCTGAGCCTTGGTAAACAATAAGCAGCTCCACAAATGAAAAATAGCTATTTCTGGAGGAGTCAATATCAGCCAGCCTCAGGGTGCACAGGATCATAGAGCAAACCAATAAAACTCATTCCTGTATTTACTCAGGGGATATTGCTGAGGCCCTTGTTATTTTGCAACACCCTGCTTATGAAAAATTCCTCACTAGTCTTCTTGGCATCGAAAATAATTTTGCTCCTTCTTAGTTTGGGGCCATATTGCTTTCTTATTAGCTACTGGAAAGTTTAGAGCAGACTTTGTAGCCAACATGAGAAAACAGACCCATCCTGACAGCACACATTTAAAGTGTAATGTAAACTCCTAGCTTCATCTGCATCTTCTTAGTCTTATTTAGGTTCTGGTACTGTCATCCACTCACTTGTTTTCCATTTTACTTATCTCTTTGTACCATGTATACTTTGGTAAATAATCTTCAATCCTTTCTGGGATAAAGAGGGCCAAATATAAATAAATGCATATGTATACACACACAGTGGATTATTGACCATTGGCTGTGTCAGTTACTATGTTTTTCACACTGTATTTACCTACAACAAGTAACACTCAACATATAATTCTAATATACCACTCTAAATGCATGTCTTTTATCATCTTTCTAGCTCTTAGGCCTTAATATGTCATAAACAATTAGTGGTAAAGTCATTTATATCCAAAGAAGTAACTGCTTCAGGATTTGAATTGAACCATATGATCCCTTTGGCCTCACTGTACTGATTCACACCTCTTAGTATGTGAGCAGAATTTGCCAGACTGCCCTCAAGAGGAAACAGAAATATTTCCTCCCTCAATGTTCTCTCCAACTATAAAAGCACAAATGGTTTGTTTCCAAAGTTGAAGGTGGGGAAAGAGAAAGAAGGAAGAGGAGACAAGTAGGGAGTTGAATAACTGTGCTAGGATTCTAACTATCTAATCCTACAAAGATGTGTAACTACTTCCAGTTATTGAAAAAGAAAAATCAGATGCAAGTAAGGTAATGATAAAATTCACACAGCATGTTTGCCATATTAGTGAGTCAATGGATACTGACATGGAACTGACAGCAGGCAGACCACATTTTCTCAAAATATTCCAAATAGAAACAAACACACACAAAAGTATTCATGTGCCTGTGATCCCAGCACTTTGAAAAGCCAAGGCAAAAGGATCACTTGAACCCAGGAGTTTGAAGTTAGTCAGGGCAGCATAGCAAGAACCTGTCCCTATAAAATACAAAAATTAGCTGAGTACAGTGCATGCCTATAGTTTCAGCTAATCAAGAGGCTGAGGCCGGGCACGATGTCTCACGCCTGTAATCCCAGCACTTTGGGAGGCAGAGACAGGAGGATCACCTGAGGTCAGGAGTCCAAGACCAGCCTGGCCAAGACAGTGAAACCCCATCTCTACTAAAAATACAAAAAAATTAGCCAAGCATGGTGGCAAGCACCTGTAATCCCAGCTACTCGTGAGGCTGAGGCAGGAGAATCACTTGAACCCAGGAGGCAGATGTTGCAGTGAGCCGAGATCACGCCATTGCACTCTAGCCTGGGCAACAGTGTGAGACTCTGTCTTCATCTCAAAAAAAAAGAAGAAGAAGAAGAAGAAGTTGAGGTGGGAGGATTGCTTGAGCCTGGGAGATAGAGGCTGCAGTGAGCCATGATCACGCCACTACACTCTAGCCTGAGATACAGAGTGAGACCCTCCTTGTCTCAAAACAAAACAAAAGTATGCATGTGTGTAATTGCGTGAAATAAAGTAGGGTTAAGGAAAATGAGGACCACAAAGAGAGTCAAAATTTGGTGTAATGCAAAGCCTTCCTTTTAATTATCAACAAAATAAGGAAGACTCCTATCTTGATATCCATTAAAAAATATTTTCTAAGGAAAATATGGATTTTTTAAGCTGCGGTGGATTACTCCTATGTGGAGCTGACACTCGGTAGATTTACTTCTGACCAGTCATCACTTGCAACAAGTATGTTTTCAAAATGATTCAGCTCACAGGGAATATAACATTTTAATCCAAATCAGCTCCTTGAAATGTGGCTTAGGAAAGATTCCAAGGGAAACTGCTGATATTGCAGGTAATGGCATCTTCTTATACTTTCAAAGCCTTGAAAGCTGTGTTTTCGTGGAGTGTGTTCCTGAAATCAGAGCTCTAGGACAGGTAGTACAGAATGAAATCTCAGAGCATAGTAGAAAGGTTCCTGAGCTTTCGCAAACTTTGAACTAAGTTATATTTCCTAGAATCATAAACAAGGGATGGAGAGAAACTGGAATCCTAGAATTCCCATTTAGACATTCAAAGACATTGTTAAAATATTCAAGGAAACTGTTTAAAGATATTTTATACAAAAATTTCACAACTTGTTCCACTAAGCACAGAATGAAATAAGTGCACAATTCCTCTAACAATTAGAACCCACTGGCTATGTTTATAAAGAAGGTGATGCAGTCATTAAGTTCCATGGCCCAGGCAGACAGTTCAAATGACCTCCACCCTTTCTGTGTGAAAGTTTAGCCAACATCAGCTGCACTGTTATTGTGTGCCTGGTCCCACTCAAGGTCCATGGATGCAAGATCAATAAAACTCTGTCCAGAAGGCCCTTATAGTCTAGATGAAAAGAGAGAAGTTAACTAACAATTAAAATACAGCAAGAGGCAATATAACCTAGTGGCTAAGAGTATCGACTTAGAAGTCAGATATCTGAGTTCAAAAACTATCTCTGGTTTATGGGTTATATTGGCTATGTGACTTTGAGAGTTATTCAGCTTCTGTACCTCAGTATTTCATAGACACATACACATGCATGCATGTATATGCACACATATATATACACAGACACACATATATATACATACAAAGAATACATACACACATATGCACACATACCAACATGCACATATATGCATACATACACACAATTGAGTACCTCCCTCATATGGTGGTTGTGAGAATTAAAATATGTTAATCACTTAGAAGATTGCCTTTCTTTTAGTAAGCATTTTATGTTTGCTAAATAACAAAATAATAAATAAAATATAAACAAAATCTGTAAGACAGAGCCATGCGTGGCTGTGAGAATTATAAAGAGGCATCTCTACCAGCCAGAAGATGTCAGGAGTGATCTATTAGAGGGCGCCATGCTGGAACAGAATCTGTTTTAGACTTGGTAAGAACAAGTTTAAGTTAACAAGATAAGTGAGAGAAGTGTGTTCCTTAAACTCTTCACGCAGTACTTTCAAAATGGCAAATGAAACCAAAATAAAAACAGGTTGAGTTCCACACAATTTATAGAAAAAAATTCATGTAGTTCTTGCTTCAAAATTCATAGGGTTTTACATTCTATTCCCTAATATATTTATGTTTGTTTCAAAATAAAAATAATGGCTTTTATTTCTAGTGAGTAGAATTGATACTGAGGCAGATGTATCTGCCTCTTCCGGGGGTAGGCATGTTCTGATTTAAGCAGCAAAGGGGCAGAGGGATTAGAAAATGCAAAGGTATGGAATTATCCGAAAGGGTGACACATTCAGGCTCAAGATAGGGGGTTAAACCACCTGGAGTGCAGGTGGCAAGGGGATAAGTGTCAGGACCACCAGGCAAACAGCACTCCAAGCTATAATAACAGGTGACTCCATGGCAGACATCCCATAGAAAGCTCAGGAACTGAGCTTTAGAATAGAACAAAGGACCTACTAGACATAACTAAGAATGACCTCAAAAATGTATATTGATAGATACTCTAACCCCCAGGTCTTAACATTGACAGCCCGGCTAAAATCAGAAGAAAAACGTCATTGTGACAATGTAATTTCACCTCGGAGCTGACTGAAGTGCCCCCAAGATGTGACTCCACAGGAGGGTGTTTCCAGATCATTGTTCTTGCAGACCCAGAAATGTGGTTTTATCAATACTCTGAGTATGGAACAACCTCTCTGATCTTGGTTTGCACTAACCAAACTCACAGAAGTATATCAACATATAGTAGAATGCTAATTCATTGACTCTTTTTAAAGAGAAAAACAAGTTTTATTGAACTGGAACACTAAGCAACTTAATAATTATTGATCAAATTTTCTACCACACATTGAACTAAATATTTTATAAATGCTGTCATATTTAATCCTCAAAATAATTCTATAACACCAACATCAAAGAAACTGTCGGTGCTCATCAATATTTCTGTGCACATCTACATTTTCCTGCCTCCCTCTTGGCCACCAGAACATGGATGAGGTGACATGGGTCACTTCTTAGCAGAGGTGGTCAAGTGTATGGTAGGCCTTCCCTATGTTCTCTCTTTCCCAAACATGCAGCTGAAAAATAAAGAAGTCAGAAATGAAAGGTGGCCAGGCACGGTGGCTCATACTTGTAATCCCAGCACTTTGGGATGCCAAGGTGGGAGGATAGCTTGAGCCCAGAAATTTGAGACCAGCCTGGGTAAAACAGCGAGACCCTGTCTCTATTTAAAAAAAAATAATAATTAGCTGGACGTGGTGCATGCACCTTTAGTCTCAGCTGCTCAGGAGCCTGAGGTGGGAGGATCACTTGAGCCTAGGAGGTTGAGGGTGCAGTGAGCTATGACTGTGCCACTGCACTCTAGCCTGGACAACGGAGCAAGGCTCTGTCTCAAAAAAAGAAGGCCAGGCATGGCAGCTCACACCTGTAATCTCAGCACTTTGGGAGGCCAAGGCGGGCAAATCACCTGAGATCAGTAGTTCAAAACCAGCCTGGACAACATGGTGAAACCCTGTCTCTACTAAAAATACAAAAATTAGCTGGGCGTGGTGGTGTGCGCCTGAAGTCCCAGCTATGTGGGAGGCTGAGGCAGGAGAATCGCTTGGACCTGGGAGGCGGAGGTTGCAGTGAGCCGAGATTGCGCCACTGCACTCCAGCCTGAGAGACAGAGCGAGACCCTGTCTCAAAAAGAGAAAAAAGAAATTAAAAGCCAACAGACTGGAACATCAGGGAAGTGACAGAGGGAAGGATATCACAATGAGATTAAAGCTGTTCACCTTTCTAAATATGTATTCTTGAGGACAAGTTCTAGCCCAGACACGGTTCCAACTGAAGCCCCTAAGTGAGGAGTGGGACACAACAGGTGCACGGAAAAAATGCCAAGGCAGAATGAAAAGAATCATTTTGAAGGGTGTGGTAAAAACAGGAGATTGAAGGAGAAAAGGTTGTGACCAAAGGGAAAAAAATCAAGGGTGAATATTTCCAGGGCTGGCAGAAGTAGAGAAGTAAAGTCTTTGAAATAGTAAACAAATGATTTTTTTTTGAAAGGATCTGAATGGGACATTAAAATATTAGACTCTTAAAACCAAGTCAAAGCCTTAGACTTATGAAACACAAATCCGTGTTTTAATATATAACATACACAAATAGGTACATCTGATATACTTAGAATCCTGCCTTATTCTCATTAGTGGTTTTCTGCATCATACCCATGTGTCACCTGGATGGGTTTATTTTAAATCCTATAGGATATAGGTTTGATATCAAACTTTAATTCAATATATTTGTCCTTGTTAATAAGAGTAAAACATATAAAAACTGCCAAGTCCTTGTAACAAACTTAATGAGTTTATATTTTTTATTTTGAGATATGCAATCATAAAAACATGAACCTGCTATTGTCTTCAACCAAGCATTTCTTTTTTTATTTTGTCAAAGAGAATACAGATGTTTCACAGACATAATAGAGTCGTTCCTTTAAAATCAGATGTTTCGTATGTTCTATTTTTCAAATTTGCTACTTTTTTCTTTAATTAAAAATCTCTCACAATACTCTTAGAGTGGAGGTAGTAGAAAGGAACTGTGTTACTAAGTCAGTTAACACACATGCTATTGAGCTAGGCACAGTGGCACATACATGTAATCCCAGCTACTCGGGAGGCTGAGGTGGGAAGGTCATTTGAGCCCAAGAGTTCAAGTTCAGCCAGAGCAATGCGGTGAGACTCTGCCTTAAAGGAAAAAAAAAAAAGCCAGGTGTGGTGGCTCACACCTGTAATCCCAGCACTTTGGGAGGCTGAGGTGGAGGCCAAGGTGGGAGGTTCACTTGAGGTCAGGAGTTTGAGACCAGCCTGGTCTACATGGTGAAATCCCGTCTCCACTAAAAATGCAAAAATTAGCTGGGCATGGTGGTGTGCACCTGTAGTCCCAGTTCCTTGGAAGGCTGAGACAGGAGAATCACTGGAACCAGGAAGGTGGAGGCTGCAATGAGCTGAGATCACACCACTGCACTCCAGCCTGGGCAACAGAGTGAGACTCCATCACAAAAATAAAAATAAAAATAAAGTGGCCCAGTGAAAACTTCTTAGCTTATGTCAGGATATACCCAGAAGGCTGTTTTAATAGCATGACCACCTGAAAGTTAATTTATGAATTTCCACTTAATCAAGTGGGACCTTCTCAGAACTTTTGTACCTAACTTATTTAAATATATATATAAAGACAAAAGACATTAATACTCAGAGACGAAGCAAAGAAGAGTGTACTAGAAAGGACCCTCTACTTCCAAATAAAAAGGTTCTTTCTCAGCCTCTTTTGACTCTGAAATTCCATTTACTGAGGATAATGCTTGCCTTTTTTTCTTTTCTTTTTTTTTTAAAAAAAAGGGCTTAAACTGTAAATATCTCTGGAAAAGGCAGTAGCCTGTCTGAAATTCACAAATTTGGTTCGACAACATTCCTAAGATCAGGTTTAAAGAGATATAAGAATTTGGAGTTTTTAGGAAGGCAAATGTGATCCACAAATGAAATAAAGACTTGCTGAAATCATTTTTCCACACTTATTTTGGTTAATGTCATTAGAAACATCTCCCATGATTTTTATACTTCGTACCAACTACCAGCCTCATCTAGCACTAAACAACGCTAGATGCATTGCCCCGTTGCTTTTATCCCGTGGAAATCTACTATTTCCACTACATGAAAAAAAAATTATAATAGCAGCACTATTTCTTTAAAAATGCCCAAGATTCTTAGACCAAAATTGTTTTGAAAATGTGAAATACTGTCATGGTAGGTGTGCTATGATGTAATTTATTGGAAAGTTGAGGACCCCAAGGTGCACTGTTTGATACTCCTTTCTTCTGCATTTACAAGATTGCTCTCCCCTGACCTCAGGCCCAGTTCTTGAGAACCAATATGTCTTACCTCCAAGCTGATTAATTATATTGATTGCACTTCAAATGTGATGTCACTTCTGGTCTTCTTACAGTGATGGAAAGACACAACTATATATCATAAGAGAGAAGAGGACTAAACCATACCTGCGTCATATTGTTGGGAATGATAATTTATCCTTTTTGATTTGATTTTTAATGATTTTGTGGTGTTGGGTGTTGACGAATGTATGCCACTAGATGTGCATGATCTGAGCACGGGCATGTTAATTTTACTGAGTCTGATATAATCACAGTGGCATTGGAGACTGAATCCACACCATCTTCCTTCTGTGCCCTCCTCTTTCCGTTTTCTTTCGCAATGCGTATCTCTAGTCCTCTCTCACCAAGGATTACATTACAATTAATGAGATCACTGACAGTCAGAAAATACGTGGGCAAACCTGAGAACTAAAGCTTATTCTGGAGCATTCTGTTTCCATTTTAAACAAGAGAATTAATGAAAACAAAAGAATTAATGAAAGAAAATAAGGCAAAAGTCAAAAATATTAAAATAAATGAACCAGGAATGAGAACATTTCCTAATGGCTAGGTACCCTTCAACTAAGCATCAAATAAATAATTTGCTACTAAAATGATGCATACAAACAAACCAGAAAAAACACCACACATTATTTCTAATCTTATCACTTCCTGGTTTTGAGGCTAATTTTCCATTAAGAGAACAAAGTCAATTCAATAAAGGATTCAACACAAACTTACTTTACCTCTAATGAATAATTCAAACTTTTGTATTTGAATTATCTCAATAATTAGCTCAAATTTTCATAATATTTTGTACTTCTAACACATTCTTAGGCATGGCCTTACTTTTCTATCCTTTTGGTCAAAAATAAAATAATATACTTGATATATCAAAATATCTTTTATGTTTTAAAAAAAAATTCATTATAGCATCAAGGAATCCCTTTAACTAAATCTACAAGTTGTACCTGAGATTATGAGTATTGAAGTGTTTTATACTATTCTCAAACATCACAGGGCATATCTCCAGGTAGCCTTTGACTATGAAAGATGCCCTCAGTATGAATAATCTAATCAGTTTTTTCAAATACTATTTTCAAGCCTTAAAGAGAACCATAAAATTCAAGTCATAAAGGCAATGTATTTTAGAAATTCTGAAACTGTTTGCCCTACTTTTCTACCCAGAAAATAAAAATCCTTTTTACTTTTTTCCAGAAAATGATAAGCTTATTTACTTCTCATCTCCTCTTAGTTATATAGAATCTTCCCATTGTCTTCTACTGAAATTTAATCTTTCAGAATTCCCAGTTTGTCCTACATGGTTAAATGGAATGTTCAGCATTTTTGTGTATTATGCCTCACTAGACACATAATCAACCAAAATAGACATGTATGATAAAGTTCTCTCATTTTAAGTATACACACACTAAACTTTTTAATAATCTAAACTTCTAAATATTCACTAAAAGTTTTACATTTATAAAATAGATTATCAAAAAAAATTATAAGGGCCAGGTGCCATGGCTCAAGTTTATCATCCCAGTACTTTGGGAGGCTGAGGTGCTGGTTCAAACTCTTGCCTTTCTCTAATTGATACAAACTTCCTCAAAACCCCCCATTCCCACTTTTGGAGGTGGCAGAATAGTGTGGGATAGGAAAGGTATAAACTTACTGGTTAAGAGTAAATGGCCAGCCAGGCGCAGTGGCTCATGCCTATAATCCCAGCACTCTGGGTGGCCGAGTAGGGTGGATCACCTGAGGTCAGGAGTTCGAGACCATACCCGTAATCCTAGCTACTTGGAAGCCTGAGGCAGGAGAATTGCTTGAACCCAGGAAGCATAGGTTGCGGTGAGCTGAAATCATGCCACTGCACTCCAGCCTGGGCGACAAAGCAAGACTCCATCTCAAAAATGAAAAAGAAGAACAAGAGTCAATGGTCAAGTACAGTGGTTCAAGCCTGTGAGGCTGAGGCGGGAGGATCACCTGAAGCCAGGAGTTCGAGACCACCCTTGACAAGGCGAAATTCGTCTCTAAAAAAATTTTAAAAAATTAGCCAGGTATGGTGGTGAAAGCCTGTAATCCCAGCTACTCGGGAGGCTGAGGCAGGAGAATCACTTGGACCAGGGAGGTGGGACCTGCAGTGAGCCAAGATTGCGCCACTGCACTCCAGCCTGGGTTGACAGAGCAAGATTCCTTCTCAAAAAAAAGTCAGTTACCTTGCTTTAAACTGCCTTTTCCAGATCACTACACAGTCAGTTCTAAGTCCAAATGCTCTCTGAGGTTTGTCTTTCCCGTTCCTCCCTGCTCCCTCACAAAATGGGGATCTGAGAGTAGAACAGAGATTCCATGTTTCTGGGGGCGGCTGAGGGAGACAATTGACCTCAGGGCTGGCCTCCTTAGACATATTACCTGCACTACCTGGTAACACCCTGCCGATGACATCTGTGGTCAGCTTTTTTGGCAAAGCAGGGGTCTCAGAGGTCCTTGCCCCTATTAACTGGCCCCACTTTCATCCAGGCTGGCCCGGCAAATCCTCTGACTCTACTTCTACTTCTTCTTCCAACAGCCCCTGGCACGCTTGCACTGGGGAGCTTGTGGGGCAGAGGGCGTCTTACCCACATATTGCTCCCAGAGCCCTGGTTGAAGGCCTCTGGTTTCAATTCCCACAGCAGAATGTAAGAATTTCTGGATCCTTCCACATCACAAAAACCAACAGATTCTTGGGACTGTATATCTGCATTTTTTGTTTTTTATTTTTGTCAGGTTTATTGAAATATAATCTACATTCAGTAAAATCCCTTTTCATGCATGTTTTAATTAGTCTTGACAAATGTATGTAGTTGTGTAACCGTTACCACAGTGAAAATACAGAACATTTCTGCATCCCCCACCCCTCAAATTCCCCGTGTCCTTTTGCAGTTAGTGCCTGCCACTACTCCCCAAGCAACCACTGATCTGATTTCTGCAGTGTTGTATAATGTTGGCTTTTCCACAATAATATAAAATATATAAGTAGAATCGTATCATTTATAGCCTTTTGTGTCTTGCTGTTTTTTTCATTTAGCATTTTGAGACGCAGCCATATTATTGTATGTATCAGAAGTTTATTCCTTTCAGGGGATAAAACCCCTAGATTTATAAGTTATAATTGACATACCTTAAACTGCATATATTTCAACAGCATGATTTGAAAAGTTTTGACATACGTATACACCCATGAAATCATCACCACAGTAAAAATAGTGAATATAGTCAACACTTCCAAAAGTTTCTCTTTTGAAAAAAAATTGATTTTAGATGCAAGGGGTACATGTGCAGGTTTGTTACATGGGAATATTGCATGGTGCTAAGGTTTGGGCTTCTAATGATCCTGTCACTAAGTGGTGTACATAGTACCTGACAGGCAGCTTTTCAACCCTTGTACCACTCCTTTTGTCCCCTATTTTGGGATCCCCACTGTTACTGTTCCCATCTTTGTGTTCTTGTGTACCCAGTGTTTAGCTTTCACTTATAAGTGAGAATATTTGGTTTTTTGTTCCTGTGTTAAATCACTTAGAATAATGGCCTCCAGCTACATCAATGTTGCTACAAAGGACATGATTTCATTCTTTTTATGGCTGCATAGTATTCCATGGTGTATATGTACCACATTTTTTATTTTTGTCTTTTTTTTTGCAGCCTGGACACACACCACACATTTTTTAATCTAATCCACCATTGATGAGAACCTGGATTGATTCCATGTCATTGCTATTGTAAATAGAGCTATGATAAACATATGAATGCAGGTATCATTTTGGTAAGACCATTTATTTTTATTTAGGTATATACCAAGGAATGGCATAGCTGGGTCAAATGGTAGTTTTGTTTTCAGTTCTTTGAGAAATCTCCAAACTCCAGGGTCTGAACTAATTTACTATCCTACCAACAGTGCATAAGTGTTCCCTTTTCTCTGCAACATTGCCAACATCTGTTATTTTTGGACTTTTAAATTATAGCTATTCTGACTAGGGTGAGAAGGTGTCTCATCATGGCTTTGATTTGCATTTTTCTGATGATTTGTGACACTGGGGCTCCATATTTGACATTGTCTCTGCTTAGATGCTACCTGCAGCCATGTCTAATTCACTGCCTGTGTGGTTCCGTATTAGACATTGTGATTCTCCTGGAAGACTGAAGTTTTCCTAGCTTTTATCTAGGGAAACTAGAAACAAACCTCCTTGCTCTGGGAAGGTTTCAAAAGACCTTTTTCAAAACTCATCTGTCCTTTGGCCATGAAGGTATGAGGGGCAAATCAGGGTCCACTTATTTGACCATATATTCCCTGTTTCTCCCCTTATACCCTCCTTCCTCTCCCTGTCCTGGGTGTAGAGTTGTAGAGTCTGAGAGTATGTGTGTGTGTGTAATGTGTAATGTCTCTCCTTCCCACTCACCCCCGCCACACGCACAGCTTCCTAAAAACTAAAAGTGTTATCTATTTTCTCTTTCCGTTGGTTAGGAAACACTGATCATCTTGGTTTCCTTAAGAACTTCTTTGGCATTGTCCTTTCCTTCCCTGGTAAATAAGCCTTAATGATGTAGGGTGGAGGAGGAACAGGAATTAGGAAAAATAAATATTATATTAGTGTTTAAATCACATTACCATTACATACTTACATAGCCAATTCAGCTCTACTTACTGGGGCATAAATACGAAATAGTTCAACTTTTTCCTAATCCTTTACCCAAATTCCATATTTCCCTTTTCCATCTCTCCATGGCATTCTGCACAGATTGCATCACCGTTTTTTTTTTTTTTTTTTTTTTTTTTTTTGAGATAGAGTCTCCTTGCTCTGTTACCCAGGCTGAAGCGCAGTGGCATGAACATGGTGCACTGCACTGTCGACCTCCGGGTTCAAGTGATTCTCCCACCTCAGTCTCCCAAGTAGCTGGGAACACTGGTGCGTGCCACCACATCTGACTAATTTTTGTATTTTTTTGTAGAGACAGGGTTTCACCATGTTGTCCAACCTGGTCTTAGATTCCTGAACTCAAGCAATACATTCACCTTGGCCTCCCAAAATGCTGGGATTACAGACATCAGCCACTACTCCTGGCCAAAACTGTATCACTTTCTATTCACTTCTGGTTATTAAAAAAAAAAAATCAAAAAAATCTAAACTTCAAACTCCATTTAACTCCGTCTCCTCCCACTCCAGAGAAGGCTTGAGTCAGGACCCCGGCTGCTTGAAGTGAAATGGGTTGGGGGAATGCAGGCTCTGAGATATTCCTCCTCCCTCTCCTAGGCCCTGCTCCTTGAGTATTTGAGTCAGGAAGAGTGAGAAAGAAAGGGACAAGGTCTCTCCACCCAACAGGCTCAGCTGTGGCTCTCACTCTGCCCGCTGCTCTGCTTCTCCAGAGAACCCTGAGTGTGAGTGCCAGCCTCTCAAGTCCACTTCTTGGGAGCACATGTGCGAGCCAGTCAGAGGACCCTGGGGGTGTCTTCCCACTGCACACCCCCATATGGAAGATTATGCTATGGCTGGGTCTCTCCCATCCATTCCCTCAACTATCCCCAGTAATACACCTAAAATCATGCTGCACAGTCCTGGGAACGGAGGGGGTTATTACAGCAAGCTGGCTCAAAGGCACCTGCCTTCCATATGTCCTCTTGCCCTAAGGAATTTCTCATATCCTGGGCATGCCACATAATGGGCAGGCAAGCTGACCGTTCCACTACAGCCTCTTCTCTCTGACCAGCCATCTCTCCTAGCTTGCATCTTCTCTGCTCTAGCAGAATGAATAACTTAGCAAATCTTATGCCTAAGCAGAGGTCACAATGGGGACAGTCTCTTTCTTCACTTGGAAATGGGAGTGGGAAGCAGCCCCTTAGAGATGGCAGTGGGGGAAATCACTGCACTCTACTTATTTCCCAAGGACAAGGTGTTAAGGGACAGGGGAAGTGGGTGGGGACTGGTGGCTAGTTCTTTAGCCCTTTAGGAATACTCTGGAGAAAGTGTCAGACCCCAATTACTATTTTTAGCTCTGGGTTCTGTGTCAAACACAGGGGAACAGAAAAAGCCCCCTCTGCCATCTGCTATTCTCATAACTTAATTTCCTCTATCATGGTGGAATTCCCTTCTTTCTAATCCTCTAAAAGCAGGTAGACTCTCATTTTTTGTGATAGATAAAATGAGTTCTGACCAGCAATCACTGAAATATGCCACAGGAAATTTCAAGTTTCCTTCTAAACATCTTGTGACTTAATAAAAACAATGAAAGAAACAGCAAGTCCCATTTATGAATCTAGGTAGATGATTAAAACTAATTCATTATTCTTATGAGTGAATCAAATTTTTTTTCCAAAAGTTGATCTCTTATTAACCAAATATTTATTTTCTACAAGTTAGCAACATTTCAATCATTCATTTTCCCTTCTTTCTACTCCATCTTCTGTTCAACTCTAAATTATTTTGATCCGTATCTTTTGCAGAAAGGGTTTCTGCCAATGAATTTGGCTACTATCTGTGCTATTTGTAATTTTAGACACATTTAATCTGAGGATAATTTGGATTTCACAGTTGTGGCAACATGCAAAGCTCTAGTGATATTCAGGAATCTTTGCCCTGAAAGGTTTTGGGATGTGTGTATTTAGATATTTTATATCTTTAAAAACAAAACAAAACAATTTGGAACCTTTGCAGAAGCATCAATTTAATAGTAAAATGCTGCCTCCTCCTGGATAAATTGTATGAAGCATGATAAGCTTGTAAAACTGCTGTAAAGGCATGTCATCTTATAAAAAGAAATCCTTAAGAAACTTTTAAAATTAAGAACTAATAGACCTAGAAGGCTAGAGTAAGCCTTGAAAGATTACCTAGATTCTG
Source organism: Aotus nancymaae (assembly GCF_030222135.1). Taxonomy (NCBI): domain Eukaryota; kingdom Metazoa; phylum Chordata; class Mammalia; order Primates; family Aotidae; genus Aotus; species Aotus nancymaae. Next base: position 50,054,076 of record NW_026988431.1, on the reverse strand, counting down.
TCTTTTAGTCAGTAAAATATTTACATTACCTATATTATATAGATGATTTGAGTATCTGTCCTATTGAAAATCTTTCAACAGTTTAATAGTACTTGAGGAAGTACAAAATGGATGAAAAAAATTGAAATTAGAGGCTCATCGCTACAAAAAATTTTAAAAATTAGTAGGGCATTGTGGCATGCACCTGTAGTCCCAGCTACTCAGGAGGCTATGTGGAGGCTGAGGTAGGAGGATCATTTGAGCCCAGGAGTTGAAGGTTACAACTCTATGATCATGTCACTGCATTCTAGCCTGGGCAACTGAGTGAAACTCAGTGTTTGTTTTTTAAAAAGGGGAATTAGCATAATTTTCATTTTCACATCAGGCCATCTTAAAATGTTTAAATACTCAATTGTCACTGTCATTTATACACATATATATATTAATACTATATACCTAGAAAAATGAGTATGCATGTGTGTCTGTGTATGTGTGTGTTTTGACAAATTCAGTGAAATGCCTAGGTTCTAGTCTTACTTCTATGGCCATATATCATGTGAATTTGGGCAAACCACTTAATCTTCCTGAGTCTTAGTTTGCTTATCTGTAAATTAAGGATAATAAACCCATTGTTATTGACCTTGAAAACTGTGTGTGAGGCTCACAGAAATTAATAAAGCAGGCCAGATGTAGTAGTTGATGCCTGTAAACCCAGGACTTTGGAAGGGCAAGATGGGAGGATCACTTGAGCCCAGGAGTTCAAGACCAGCCTAGGCAACATAGCAAGTCCTGTCTCTACAAATTTTTTTTTAAAAAACTAGCCAGGTGTGGTAGCAAACACCTGTAGCCCCAGCTACTTTGAAGGCTGAGGTGTGAGGATCACTTGAGTCTGGGAGGTCAAGCCTGCAGTGACCCATGATTGCACCACTGCACTCCAGCCTGGGCAACAGAGTGAGACTCTGTCCCAAAATAAATAAATACAATATGATAAAATACAATACAATAAAATCAACAAATCCCTATGTGAGGTAGTAACCTAATTTCTTATCCTTAAGGCTTTAAATGATCACATGTCCAACGTGAAAGAACAGAACCATATCTGTGACCAGCAAGAAGAAAAATGCTTAATGATGTTCTATTTATTGAATGACCACAGCTAGTTTGGTTACACTCAAATCAATCAACTCTATGACTTAAATAGAGAGAGAAGGAGATTACAAATAACCCCAGACCACAATTATACAAAAGCAAAATCCACTCTCAATTCTCCAGGGGTGATTTACTCCCACAGAGCCAAGTCTAACCAAAGTTGTTCTGGTCAGGGACCCACAGAGAACCTTGTTTGCACAGCCTCATCCTTGAGCCAACATTCCCAGACTCTGCCTAGAGCATTGGCATAGGATGATCAAGTGCTGACTGTGTCCTGGTTATATTAAATGGTCTTTCATGATTCTCTGTGGATCCTTCTACCAAAGCACTACCCCGAATCCAAGCCAGTTAAAAACCAAAGGATACTCCAAATACTCCAATTCCTATTCGGTCTCTCTCTAGTGGGCATGAAATTTAACCACTCTGTGCCTCAATCTGTCTATAAAATGGGTGCAATAATAGTACCTACCCTCATTAGGTTATTGTGAAGATCAAATGAGTTAATACAAGCAGAGCATGCAGAACAGTACCTGGCATATAAGCCTTTAACTATGTTGGCTGCTGCTCTCAAGGCCACTATTATTATAATCATACTAATGTGTTTGTCCATGGCACTTAACTTATGGACAAACGATATGTCTCCCTCACAGCTCTTTCATTTGCTAAGACTGAAGTCTTATCCTTTAAATTCTCTGTCTATCAATGATTAAATATGGTCCTATACTAGTTTCCTAACATTACATATATACTTTTAATTTTTCAATGACAAAATAGTAAATTATAACTATGGGTGCTATTTGGGTTTTTTGTTTGTTTGGTTTGTTTTGAGACAGGGTCTCACTCTGTTGCCCAGGTTGGAGTGCAGTGGTGTAATTTCAGCTCACTGCAACCTCTGCCCCCCAGGTTCAAGCGATTCTCCCACCTCAGCCTCCTGAGTAGCAGGGACTACAGGTATGCACCACCATGCCCAGCAAATTATTTGTATTTTTAGTAGAGATGGGGTTTCACCATGTTGGCCAGGCTGGTCTTGAACTCCTGGTTTCAAGTGATCGACCCGCCTCAGCCTCCCAAAATGCTGGGATTACAGGTTTGAGCAACTGAGTGCCTGGACTATGGGTACTATTTGATGGCATGTTACTCAAACCAAGCAACAATTCTGTTTTATAGCCATATAAGCCGATGACATATATGCTTAACTCAAAACTATTTGGTATATCATCCTAAGAAAAATACTATAAGACACCAAAAGTGTTTTGAATGAGGACTAAAAGATGACATTTGTCCACTAGATGGCATTTAAATTATGTAGCAGGCTTTAGCTCACACTTCAGCTATTTAAAACCTTAATTGGTTTGCATTTAGCCCAAGCACTGGCGATTCATATATTTTCATGCTGTGGGAATTCTCAATAGTTGGCTGAATTGAGGCTTAGGAATATCCACAGCAGGTTTTGTAGTGACAGACATAAAATCCTTTTGAAGTTATGAAAAGAGATTAGTAATTTTAAATTCCTGACTGAAATCATCTTCAGATCAGTTTTGTTCTTTTTTTTTTAAGTAAATTATTGAGGATAATATTGAGAGACTGGATAACTTACATCTTTTCAATCCATTTCTGTGCAACATGAAGTCTTAATAAGCACAGAGCAGCATAATTCACTGGCAGCTTGTCTCAGTTGGCCATGGATACCTCTCAGCCGCTACGTTTTTACTGGGTCCAGCAATCTAATCATATCTACCATTTCCTTTTCAATTAATTCCTAGGAAAGGCCAGCCATGGACTAGTAAAACATCCCAGAGGAGAACAGAATCGAATCTAATCCCTATTGAATAATAATAATTTTAAAAGCTGCTATAAACAAAGGAGAACAGTCTAGTCAGTTATTTTTTTCATCTCCCACAACGGTATTAAGGGCAAAACATCTTAAATTACAACAGTAAGATTTTAAGATAGCCAGGAAGACGAAATGAAATAGATACTAAAATAAACCACAAAATAAATGTGTACGTATGTTCTTTCCATATAGTAGAGGATATACTCTTCTATTTGAGAAGATTTTGCAGAGACACAAAGAATATAGCGACACTTCCTAGCTCTTTTTATAGGTTTCAGGAGGCTTCTTTTTAGTCAAAGCCTATGATGCTGAATTCAACTTGTCCACTAGATGACCCTAATACATGCCAAGTATCTTTTAACTAGTCAAGAATTTATTCCCATGATAAAATAAAGTACGGTGTATTTAACTATACATGTGATTGAAGAAGTCTTCTTCTAAAGGAAAACCATGAAGTGATTATCTGAAAAGCATAATAACAAATTGATTACCTAATAGATGGAAAAATGAACATGATCTTTTGTCTCCACTCCATTCCGACACTCTCTCAAAAGACAGAAGAGGAAAGTAAAAGTTATAAATCCACATGAAAATAAAGAGTGGAAGAAGAAAACAACAGCAGACCAAATCACAGTTTCAGGAAGTTGGCAGCCGTTGGCTGAGTGTGACTGGCTAGAAAAACACTGAAACCCACACACCAACAGAGGGAAGACCAGCAAGAAGCCAGCAACCCCACCTCAGAACCCTGGGAGTCAGAGATCAAAAGTTCTTCCAGGGGCCTGGAAAAGCAGGAGGCAGGGTGAACTGAAAAGAGAATAAAATTGAGGAAATCTGCATACTGGCCTACAAGACCTCCCAGCCTTTTTCCCCCTCATTTCCCACAAATCTACCCCTTACAAAACGAGTGATCAATAGATCCTACTATAATACTAACATGTGACAAGCCTGCCAGAATTGTCTTGCTCCTCACTTGTTAATCCTCCAGGGAAGCTTACTGTTCACCAGGATTCCCCACTTCCCACCACAGTCAGCTTTCCATTCGCAGTCTTAAATATAAACAGACAACCAAAGATCAACAGACATTATAGGAAAGCCTCCAACATAAGAGGCATATCCCAAAGCAAAAAGTGGGGGTGGCAGAACTTAGAGGAAACAGAGACAAAAGAAAAAAAATTCAAATAAACTGTAATTAGTATCCTCTGAAAAAGAAGAAAAGCTGTTGGACACATGAAACATTGAAAAGTGCTATCACAAAGAGTTTGTTGTTGTTGTTGTTGTTGTTGTTGTTTTAGAGACAGGGTCTCACTATGTTGCCCAGCCTGGCCTTGAACGTCTAGACTCAAAAGATCTTCCCGCCTGAGCCTCCTGAATAGCTTGGACTACAGGCATGTGCCACTGTGCCCAGATTTTTTTTTTGGTGTTGTTTGTTTGTTTGTTTTAACAAAAGAAACAATCAGAGAATGAGAAGGAGGTTCTTGGAAATTAAAAACATAACAAGAATGGTGCTTGCTTTGGCAGCACATATACTAAAATTGGAACAATACAGAGAAGATTAGCATGGCGCCTGCGCAAGGATGACACGCAAATTCGTGAAGCATTCCATATTTTTTTTAATTTTAAATAAAAAATGAAAAAAAAAACAAGAATGAAAACTTCAATAGAAAGATTAGAAGACGGCTGGGCATGGTGGCTTATGCCTATAATCCCAGCAGTCTGGGAGGCTGAGGCAGGTAGATTGCTTGAGCCCAGGAGTTCAAGACCAGCCTGGCAAATATGGTGAAACCCCATCTCTACAAAAAATACAAAAATTAGCTGGGCATGGTGGCACTCACCTATAATCCCAGCTACTCGGGAGGCTAAGGCAGGAGAATATCTTGAACTGGGGGACCTGGGAGGCAGAGTTTGCAATGAGCTGAGATCATGCCACTGCACTCCAGCCTGTGCTACAGACAGAGCGAGACTCTGTCTCAAAAAAAAAAAAAATTAGCCGAGTGTGGTGGCACATGCCCATAATCCCAGCTACTCCAGAGGCTGGGGCAGGAGAATTGCTTGAGCCCAGGAGGAAGAGGTTGCAGTGACCTGAGATCATGCCACTGCACTCAGCCTGGGCAGCAGAGCTAGACATCATCTCAAAAAAAAAAAAAAAAAAAAAGAATGTATTGGATGCCTAACCCACATTGGAAACTAGAAGTCAACAGAACAATACCTGGGAAATGTTAAGAGTAAGTTACATTTACACCTAGAATTCTATACCCCAATTGAGTGTGAGGGTAGAATAGAGGTATTTTGAGACATGTACATTCTCAAAAGATTTACGTCCAATGCACTCTCCTGCAAGAAGCTACCGAAGGATGTTTTTTTACCAAAATGAAAGAATAACAAATCAAGGCAGAAGAAGACCTGGAATCCAGAACACATGAACTCTAACCTAGGAGGGTGACAAAGTGTGAAGCCAAGTGTCAAGAGGAAACTGTGCAAGAGGAAACTGTGCAGCTTTGTTCTTTTTTGTTTAGGATTGCTTGGGCTATTCAGGCTCTTTTTTGGTTCCAAATGAATTTTAAAATAGTTTTTTTTTTTCTAATTCTGTGAAGTATATCATTGGTAATTTAATAGAAATATTATATAGCATTGAACCTGTAAATTGCTTTGGGCAGTATGGCGATTTAACGTATCAGTTCTTCCTATCTTTGAGCATGGAATGTTTTTCTACTTGTTTATGTCATCTCTGATTCCATTGAGCAGTGTTTTGTAATTCTCGTTGTAAATATCTTTCATCTCTCTGGTTAGCTGCATCCCTAGGTATTTCATTCTTTCAGATATTGTTGGTGTATTGGAATGCTACTGATTTTTGTATGTTAATTTTGTATCCAGAAATTTTGCTGAAGTTGTTTATCAGATCTAGGAGCTTTTGGGCAGAGACTATGGGGTTTTCTTTGTATAGAATCATATAATCTTCAAACAGGGATAGTTTGACTTCCTCTCTGGATGCCTTTTATTTCTCTCTCTTGCCTGATTGCTCTGCTAGGACTTTCAATACTATATTGAATAGGAGTGGTGAGAGAGGGCATCCTTGTCTTGTTCTGTTTTTCAAGGGGAATGCTTCAAGCTTTTGCCCATTCAGTACAATCTTGGTTTGGGGTTTGTCAAAGATGGCTCTTATTATTTTGAGATAGTTTCTTCCATGCCTGGTTCTTTGAGGATTTTTTAAAATGAAGGCATGTGGAATTTTATTGAAAGACTTTTCTTCACTACTGAGATGATTATGTGGCTTTTGTTTTCAATTCTGCTTATGCTGTAAACCAAAAAGTAAAGGTAAAGGACGTGCCCATGACACAGCCTCCAGAGGTCCTGACCACATGTGCCCAAGGTGATCAGGGCACAGCGTGGTTTTATACATTTTAGGGACATATTAGACATCAATCAATATATGTAAGATGTACATTGGTTAAGGCCAGAAAGGCAAGACAACTGGAAGAGGGGAAGGGACTTCCAGGTCATAGATAGATAAGAAACAACCAGTTGCATTCTTTTGAGCTTCTGATTAGCCTTTCTCTGAATGCACAATGTACAGGAATAGTCATTTATGGCTTATTCTGGCTTAGTGAAGTAATATGGCAAATGAAACAATCAGATATGCATTTGTCTCACATGAGCAGGATGACTTTGAGTTCTGCCTGTCCTTTGTCTACAAGGAGTTTCCCTGTTGGCAAATTGTGAGGGAGGTATGTAGCTTTTTATCTTTGTAGCTATCTTATTTAGGAGTAGAATAGGAGGCAGGTTTTCCCTAAGCAGCTCCCAGTTTGACTTTTCCCTTTGACTTAGTAATTTTGGGGTCCTGAGATTCATTTTCCTCTCACAATGCAATGAATCATGCTTACTGATGTGCATATACTGAGCCAACTTTGCAACTTCACAGCTTTTTCATGTGCTGCTAGATTCAGTTTGCTAATATTTTGTTGAGGACTTTTGCATCTATGCTCAACAAGGATATTGGTCTGAAGTTTTCTTTTCTTCTTGTGTCTTTGCTTTGTTTTGGTATCAGGATAATGCTGGCCTTATAGAGTGAATTAGAGAGAAGACCCTCCTCAATTTTTTTGAATGGTTTCAGTAGGAATAATATCCGCTTTTCTTTATACATCTGGTAGAATTCAGCTGTGAATCTATTTAGTTACATACCTCTGGTAGAATTCAGCTGAGAATCTATCTGGGCTTTTCTGTCTGGTAGGCATTTTATTACTGATTCAATTTCAGAACTCATTACTGGTCTGTTCAGGGATTCAATTTCTTCCTGGTTTAATCTTCAAAGGTTGTGTTTTTCCAGCAATTCACCCATTTCTTCTACTTTTTCTGCTGGTGTACATAGAGGTTTTTGAAGTAGTCTCTGAGGGATTTTTGTATTTCTGTGAAGTTGGTGATAACATCCCCTTTGACATTTGTTTATCTGGATCTTCTTCCTTTTTTTCTTTATTAGTCTAAATAGCAGTCTATCTTATTATTTCAAAAAACCAATTCCTGGACTCACTGACTGCTTGTACTTTTTTTTTTTTTTTTTTTTTTGCATTTTAATTTCCTTCAGTTCAGCTCTGATTTTGGTTATTTCTTGTCTTCTACTAGCTTTAGGGTTGGTTTGCTCTTCTTTCTCTAGTTCCTCTAGGTGTGATGGTATGTTGTTAATTTGAGATCTCTCTAACTTCAATGTGGGCATTTAGCACTATAAACTTCCCTCTTAACACTGTTTTAGCTGCATCCTTGAGATTCTGGTATGTTGTATCTTTGTTCTCATTAGTTTCAAAGAATTTCCTGATTTCTGCCTTAATTTCATTGTTTACCCAAAAGTCATTCAGGAGCACATTGTTTAATTTCCATGTAATCATATGGTTTTGTTTTGAGTGATTTTTTTCTTTCTTTCTTTCTTTTCTTCTCTTTCTTTCTTTCTTTTCTCTTTTAGAGATGAGGTCTCAGTATACTGCCCAGGTTAGTTGTGAATTCCTCAGTTCAAGCAATATTCCTGCCTCAGCCTCCCAAAGTGGTGGGATTATAGGCTGAGCCAGTGCACCTGGCCGTGATTTTCTTAATATTGATTTCTATCTTTATTCCACTGTGACCCAAATTTTGGATTCTGTGCATTTGCTGAAGATTGTTTCATGGCCAATTGTGTGGTCAATATTAGAATATGTGTCATATGCAGATGAGAATGTATATTTTGCTTTTTGAAGTGGAGAGTTCTGTAGATGTCTATTACGTCCATTTGGTCAAGGGAAAAGCTCAGGTCTTGAATATCTTTGTTGGTTTTCTTCCCCACTGATCTATCTAATACTGTCAGTGAGGTGTTGAAGTCTCCAACTATTATTGTGTAGTTATCGAAGTCTCTTCATAGATCTCTAAGAACTTACTTTATGAATCTGGGTGCTCCTGTGTTGGGTGCATATATGTTTAGGATAGTTAGGTCTTCCTGTTGAATTGAACCTTTCATTATTATGTAATGCCCTTTTTAAAAAAAATCTTCATTGATTTAAAGTCTGTTTTGTCTAAAACTAAAATAGCAACCATTGCTTTTTTCTGTTTTCCCTTTGCTTGGTAAATTTTTCTCCATCCCTTTACTTTGAACCTATAGATGTCATTGCATGTGACAGGAGTCTCTTGAAGACAGCATACAACTGGATCTTGCTTCTTTATCCAACTTGCCACTCTGTGCCTTTTAATTGAGGCATTTAGTCTATTTACATTCAAGGTTAATATTCATACATGCAGATTTTATCATGTCATCATGTTGTTAGCTGGTTATTTTGTGGACTTGTTTGTGTGGTTGCTTTATGTACTTAAGTGTCTTTTTCTAGTAACCAGTAATGGTGGTTTCTTTCTATATGTAGCACTCCCTTAAGGATCTCTTGTAAGGTAAGTCTGGTGGTAACAAAGGTCCTTAATGTTTGCTTGTCTGAAAAGGATCTTATTTCTCCCTGGCTTATCTTAGTTATCTTAATCTTAGTTTGGCTGATGTAAAATTTTTAGTTGGAATTTTTCTGTTAGAATGCTGAATATAGGCCCCCAATCTCTTCTGGCTTGTAGGGTTTCTGCTGAAATGTCTGCTATTAGGCTGATGGGATTCCCTTTATAGGCAAACTTCCCCTCCTCTCTATCTGCCTTTACCATTTTTTCTTTCATTTTGACCTTGGAGAACTTGAGTACTATGTGTCTTGGAGATGGTTGTCTTGTGTAGTATCTCACAGGGGTTCTCTGCACTTCCTAAATTTGAATGTTGGCCCCTCTAGCAAGGTTAGGAAAAATTCCATGGATATACCCTGAAATATTTTCCAAGTTGCTTCCTTTCTCTCTCTTCCATAGATGCTGATGAATCACAGATTTCTTCCATTTACATAATCCCATATTTCTCAGAAGTTTTGTTCATTCTTCTTTAATCTTTTTTTCTTCATTTTGTCTGACTGAGTTATTTCGAAGAACCAGTCTTCAAGCTCTGAGATTCTTTCCTCAAGTTGGTCAATTCTCTGTTAATATTGCAATTATATTCTGGAATTCTTAAAGTGACTTTTTCATCTCTATCAGATCAGTATGGTTCTTTCTTAAAATAGCCATTTTGTATTTTATCACCTGCATCATTTTATTGTATGCCTAGAATCCTTGGATTGGGTTTCAACTTTCTCCTGAATCTCAATTATCTTTATTTCTACTCATATTCTGAATTTCAATGCTGTCACTTCAGCTCTTTGAGCCTGCTTAAGAACCACTGCTTGGGAACTAGTGTGGTCATTTGGAAGAAGACACTATGGCTTTTTGAGTTGCCAGAGTTCCTAAGCTGGTTCTTTCTCATTTGTATGGGCGACATTCCTTCTCATTTGTATGGGCGATGTTACTTTAATCTTTGAAGTTGCTGTCCTTTTGATGAGTTTTAATTTTTTTTTTTTGCTTTTATCTTCTTTGATGCCCTTGGGATTTTGATTGTTATATAAAGTGGGTTCGGTTGACTGTCTTCATTTCTGGAAGATTTTAGGAGACCAAGGATCAGCTCAGCACTTCTGCATTGCATGCTATAACTCTGGGGGCTGGTATTGGGCCACTGGCTTTGTCCTCTGGCTGCTGGAGGTTAGGAACCTGCTGTGGTGGAAGGGCACAGGTGTTCCCAGACCACTGGCAACATTACTCCAATGGGTGGTGCCAGCCAAAGTGCTTCTCTGGGGCAGTGGTAGCAGGACCCATTCTTGTTCACATATGCCAACAACAGTGGCAGCACAGCGGGGTCCTTGCTCAGCAGCTTAGGTGGGTGCTAGTGGGCACCGGGCTACTGGCCTTTGTGTATGCATTCACACTGGTGGTTGTGTATGCACAGGGGGAAGGCACCAGTGGGGACAGGGCTGCCGACTCCATGTGTGTGTTTTTACTGGTAGCGGCAGCAAAGGTAGCAGGGTAGAGAACATGGCCATGGCTTCCATGCACTCACATCAGCAACAATGGCATGGTGGTATACATGGGCACACCCATACCAGAGAAGGAGGGCAGGCACCATGCTGGCTAAGCCGTATGGAGTGGACATGGGCAAATGAGTGCAGGCAAAGTGACATGAGGAAGGCTGCAGTCAGGGGAGGGTGTGGGTGGGTTGGTGCACCACAACACTGGCTGCTCTTCTGGAGCTCTTTGATGGTATGACAACAAAGGATCTATGATGTGGATCTACATAACATACCCCAGTTGGGCATCTGAAGCTGCAATGCAAGCAGACTTGGATGGGCCAAGAAGAGACAGTGGGGCACTCAGATAAGACTGGTCACATCTCACGGGCAAGACTGTCCTGCTCTGTTCAGATCCAATAGTTCCTCTAAGGCTAAACTCTCCATGGTGAGTCTTGAGAGACGGGCATCCCTGGCCATGCTCTACTTCAGATACTCATGCTCTAAACCCCCTGGGCTCCTTGCAGGCTGGAGTACTGACTCTACTACCTCACTAAGCAGCTATCTCTGCCAGCTCAAGTGTCCATGGGGGTCATGGGGTCTCTTGCTGCCAGGATTCCAGAAGTCCACAGTGAGAGTGGGTCACTCCTTGCCCATTCAACTCAGCCTTTCCCCAAGAGTCACCGGGGGCCAGGAATAAGTCCTAGTGTGCAGAGGCCCCAAGCAGTGTTCCCAGCTTCCTCTCCCTTCAGCCCAGTATCTGTCTCCTCCCTCTGTCCACTCTTAATGCCATTCCTCCAAAGATCTGCTAACTGTGCAGCAGCCTTCCTGATGTCCTGGTCTCTCAGTGACAGATGTTCCTCCTGGATGCATCTAGCTGGCCATCTTGAATCTTAAATTTCTTAGAGAGGATAAAGGTATTGTGATTAAGTATATTTAAATTACCAGCATGGGTAATAGAAAAGGAAGAAAAAAAGAAAGACTTTTCACCAAAAAGGTGAGTTTGAAGGAATGAATGCTTTCCAGGTGGGAGAAAGGGCATCCCAGGATAAAGGTACATAAGTAGGAAGGTACAGGGTGAGAACAAAACATAAGCTCTTCCAGTCATTGGACAAACATTGTATGAGGACTACTATGTGCATAATCCTTAGCACTGAAATTATGTGACAGAAGTGAACAAGCACGGAGAGCAGTGAACAAGGGCCAACCTCCCTGCCTTAGAGGTTTTGCATTCTAGTGGTAGGGGTGGAAGAAGGGAGGGCTGGAGAGGCCAGATAATAATGATGAGTGGAGAGCCTTCCAGGCAGAAAGAACTCCCTCTCGTATTCTAAGGAAAAATGTGCCAAGGTGTGTCAGAACAACAGCTGGGAAGCCAATGTGCTTAGAAGGGAGAAATCTATGACAGAACAGCAGGAGAGAGGAGAGAAGGTTCCAGAATTACTGACAGGGTTTTAGGACATGATCTGAATTTTGGCTTTTATTAATAATATGAACTCATTGAGGAAAGGAATGGGATGAGATGACCCACTGATAAAGCTGTTAAAAGAATCACTTTGGCTTCTTTGGTGAAAACAGACTTCAGTGAACATGGGTAAAAGCAGAAAGGCCAATTAGGAGGCCACTGTGTCACAAGTGCTGATAGGCTGAGAAAGGTAAAGTGTGAGAATTAACCAATGGTAGAGTCACAGTGACCTTGATAGAAGCAGGTCTGGTGATGCGGCAAGGATGAAACCTGGTTTGAGTGGCTCCAACAAAGAATGGAAAGAGAGGAATTAAGAAAATGTTGAGATGCGTCTATTCCATTTAGTGCTGCAATAAAGTAATATCTGAGGCTGGATAACTTACAAGGAAAAAAAAATTGGCTGGGTGCAGTGGCTCAGGCCTGTATTTCAAGCACTTTGAGAAGCCAAGGCAAGGGGAATTACTTGAGTCCAGGAGTTTTTAGCCTAGCCTGGATAATACAGAAAAACCCTTTCTCTACAAAAAAAAAATTTTTTTAAATTAGCCAAGTATGGTGGCATGCACCTCTAATCCCAGCTACTAGGAAGGCTGAGGTGGGAAAATCACTTGAGCCTGGGAGGTCAAGGCTGCAGTGAACTGAGATGGTGCCACTGCACTCCAGCCTGGGTGACAGAGTGAGACCCTATCTCAAAAAAATCAATTGATATTAATTGATAACATAGAAGGAGGGAACAATCGCTGCTTTAATTACCTTGAATAAATGAAAGAAGAGCTCTTGCGCACAAGTGAAAGGGCTGCCCTTAGCTAGGACCCATAGGTCCCCCATGGACAGTCCACCCACAGAAACACAAGGGAATGCAGAGTATGTAGACCCAGGTGCAGAAGGTGGGTGGACAAGTGGTGAGGGCCATAGAGTTCTGTTCAGATCACTTCTGTTTTCTTAAGGAAACTGACCGAGTGAAGATGGGAGAGGTATGAGAGGTCTAAAGAAAGAAGGGAAGTATCTAGAAGAGTGTGTTTATCAGAAAAGTTATCTAGGAGAATGTGAACGTTCCCGGGAAATGTGTGCTTACCACACAGAATTAAGGGTCCACTCGAGGTTGGGGTCATTTAGAGTGAGCCCGGGCAGCATGGCTGTGTGTCTTTCTGCAATTATATTATGTTGGGCAGGTTTAGTTGGGAGCTCAAAGTTATGCAAGGGAGTGATTATAAGGACCGACAGTGGAATTTAAGCTAGGTAAAGAGAATAGTGAGAATATAATGTGGGGTGAAAAGAACTAGGAAGAATGAGCTGCAAAGATTAGAAGTGGTGCATGTTCTCATAAGTTTGTGTTGAACAACGAGAACATATGGACACAGGGAGGGGAACATCATACACTGGGGTCTGTTGGGGGTTGCAGGGCTAGGGGATGGATAGCAGGGGTGGAGAGATTGAGAAGAGATAACATTAGGAGAAATACCTAATATAGGTGACGGGGGGGATGGATGCAGCACACCACCACGGCATGTGTACACCTACGTAACAATCCTGCAAGATCTGCACATGTACCCCAGAACTTAGAGTATAATAAAAAAATAAAAATTAAAAAATCAAAATACATGTATCAATAAATAAAAATTTATGTATAAATAAAAAAATACGACTTAATTTTTTAAAAAATGATTAGAGGTGGTAAAGCAAGACTGAGATGATGGCTTGGATGTGTGACACAGTTTAAAGCAAGTCCATGGGAGTAGAATGGCTGCTATAAAAAGAGAACAAAATTATTGGAAAAGGGGAAGTCAAGGAACCGTGAAACCTGGCTACTGGAAGATCCCCTACTTGGATGCTGACATCAGGTGTCACTTCAGAGAATGGCAGTGAACCTGAAGGTAAAATTCTTCAAAGAAAAAACAGGGAGAAGAACCCAGGAGGTTCATAAGTGTTTATACTATGGAAGAGTGGAGTATGCCAATCTGCTAAGGTGAGACTGAAATCTGGGGAAGGGATAGGGTGGAGGGGGAAAAATAGTCCAGAAGTGACCAGGAGGTGAAGGGAGGACTTCCACTCTGCTTCAGAGCTAGGGGTAGGAGGCCTGTGAACGGCCACACTAGAGCAGGCCACAGGGAAGCAGCAACCTCAGGACGAGCAGAGTTTCTACTACAGCAAAAAGGAGACTAGAAGGAATTTGCTTTGGGTGACCAGGTTTAGTAATACTAAAGCATCAAAACATAACATCCAGAATGAGGGTGGTAGTACATGCCTGTAATCCCTTTCTGAGGCTGAGGGCAAAATCATGTAAGCTCAGGATTACGCTCTCTCTCTCACTCTTTCTTTATATATGTATGTGTATGTGTGTGTGTGTCTAAATATACAGAATTTATGTGTATATAAAATATATAGTTTATATATAGAGTATATTTATATTCTCTATATAAAGCCATATACAATGTCAAAGTCATGCTGACAAAATTATCTATAATTCACTGTATTTTTCAAGGCAAAATATATTTAATATTTAAACCTGTAACACATTCACAACTCTTATTTTCCAAGCAGATCATGATAAACATATTCTGTAGGAACATCTCCATACCCAAGATGATACCTGCTAATAAAAGGTCGAGAATCATGGCAGAGGAAGGTGATTCAGAATTGTCTCTGAGGTGGAACCAGACAAGGTGCTGGGAAATGGGGAGAGACCAGAGACTCTCAAGGGTTTGTTTTAGGGGACAGGGAAGATGAACATGCCAATGAAGGAGATGGGGAAGAGGACAAGAAGACATAAATGCTTCAGTGAGATACAAGTTACATTTGAGATGCCTTTAGGTTAACAAGTTGGAATGTCCAGGAGCCACTGGAAAAAGGAATCTAGAATTCATAGAGTAGTGAGGCTAAAGAGACAGATTTAGGAGTCATGTGGAAGCTGAAATAGGTGAGTGGATGAAACTTCTCAGTCTGAGGCTCCAGAGGTGATGGAACAGCAGCTCACCTGGCAGTAGACAGCCTGTGCTGCTAAAAAAATAATCTTGTAATGCATTGTCTAATTTGAGTCAAAATACATTTAATATCTACTCCAGTAACATGTGTGAGCAAGTTTTTGGAAGCTGAGGCAGATTGGGGGTTACTATGCTCAGCCATATTGGACCTTAAGGAAAAAAAAAAGTCAGTAACACTGATCCTGTCTGTAGTGTTCAATAGTGTCTCCAAAAAATTCATGTCTACCCAGAGCCTCAGAATGTGATCTTATTTGGAACCAGGGTCTTTGTGACTGTAATTATTTAAATGAGGTCATACTGGATTAGAATGTGCCCTAAGTCCAGTGACTGGTGTCCTCAAAAGAAAAGGAGAGGACACAGAGACACACAGGGAAGAACTCATGGTGATGGAGGCGAAGATGAGTGCAGACAAGCCAACAAACACCAAGGATTGCCAGCAACGACCCAAAGCCAGGAGAGAGGCATGAGGTTTCCTCCTGAGAGCCCCTGGCCTCCAGAACCGACAGAAAAGAAATGTGTGTTCTTTTCTTTCCTTTTTATTTATTTATTTATTTATTTTTGAGAGGGAGTCTGGCTCTGTCGCCTAGGCTGGAGTGCAGTGGCATGATCTCGGCTCACTGCAACCTCTACCTCCCGAGTTCAAGAGATTCTCCTACCTCAGCCTCCTGAGTAGCTAGGATCACAGGTGTGCACCACCACACCCGGCTAATTTTTGTATTTTTAGTAGAGATGGGGTTTCACCATGTAGATCAGGCTGGTCTCGAATTCCTGACCTCGTGATCTGCCCACCTCAGCCTCCCATGCTGGGATTACAGGAGTGAGCCGCCACACCCAGTGAGAAAAGAAATGTATGTTCTTTTAAGCCACCCAGTTTTTGGTACTTTGTTACAGCAGCCCTAGGAAAATAATATACTGTCTTTATCTGAAACTTTGATATTTTATTATGGATTGCTTGGCATTAGGTTTAATTTTCTTTAATACTAAATGAAAATATTTATTTGGATTACTGAGTTTTTTGGCATAGCCTTAAATTTTACAGCTGAAGCAAGTGCTTCACTCACCTTGCCCTACTCCCAGCCCTGGGAATGTTTTAATTACTTTTATTAAGATATCAACAGGCAAGTTTCTTCTCAGTCTATTTCCAGACACACATATATATCCAAATAACAAAGAGTAAAAGTAAGCAAGATTTCTAAATAAAAGGGCTTTCAACAGGGAATGATTACATGTTCTCCCTCACTGAAGAAAAACAACCCATCTCAGAAGGGACACAGATATTGGCATAACGTGTTTAAAAACAGCAGCCAGTCTGTTAATTCCATCTGCTTCCCATGAGAAAGAAAATCATCCCATGACAGTTTAATTGGCCTTTGCCCACATGTAGGGGTTTTATGAATATGTAGACACTTTCGGAAAATATCTAAAGAAAACTATTCAGAGTTGAATATGAGTAAGGTTGGATGGAGTAAGTGGCAGCTTTTAAACATTGTCCTAAGTTTTTTTTATACTCTTCCTGGAGAGCTGGAGCAGGTAGGGTCTATAGCCACACCTCTTGACTATGGGCAGGCTTGTGACTGCTTCAACCCACAGACCACTGTGGACACGATACTGAAGCTGGGTACTATCTTAGGCAATGCAGCCTTGTGCACTAGAACACTCACACTTGAAACCCTGAGCTGCCTTGTAAAAGGTCTGACTACCCTGAGATCACACTAGCTGTAAGGAAACCAAGTCACATAAGGCAGCCAGGTGTGAGTGTTCCCATTGGCGGTTCTAGTCTTTGAGCCAGCCCAGCTTGAGAGATGAGACCTTAGACCACAAGAAGGGAAGATTAACTACTCCTGTCATGTCTGATCTGACTTTCCCCAAAATCCATGAAAGTAAAAAATAGTTGTTTCAAGATGCTTAATTTGGACCAATTTGCTATGTAGCAAAAGTAACTGCAACAGAGTATGAGTCAAAGACATTTGTATCAATATGAATTAATAGATTAATTATCCAAAATATTTCAATCATCTACAGAATAGATGTGTGAAAGTTCACAATACTTTGGAATAAAATATTTTCTAAATAATCTGAAGTAAAACATTATTTGCAAACATGCAAATGCATGTTGTCCCACTAGAGGTTTTCTATTATAGCTTCAGAGTAGTTAAACATACAAACACCAATCCCTTGCTAATAATTCTGTTCAAACTGCTTAATTGTGAACGCTTCTGTCTTCATTGTAAAGCAGAAGGATAAGGTTAATAAATCTTGTCCTGTGAGCTCTCATTTCAAATTTTATCCCATGAGTGCAGATGTTGTTAAAATGTATTCTCAAGCTTCCCAATGAGTTGATTAGTACTTTTCTGATGAGGACATTCTTTCATGTCTGTATGTTCTAAAGTTTTAGCAGTAAAAATGTCAACACTACTGCTGATTTTAAAGACTAATACAATCATTTGTTTGTATTTTAAAACTACAAAATTAAATTAATCTCCAACAATGCTCCTGCTTCCTCCTCCCCATTAAAATGCTGTATACAGTAAGGATAATAAAGTCCTTTACATATATAAAACTGTCCTTGGAATAAGCAAGCTTCATGTTTCTACCATCCTGACACCCAGGTTTCCAACTACTTTATGGTTCACTTATAAAACTCAAAGAACCACCACCTTGGAAGGTAGAATTTTTTGAAAAAGAGAACAAGATCAAATAATGGCTGCTTCTGATTTGTAGACGTGATGGTAGGAATATATCATTACATAGATATGGGAATAATCTGTCTTAACATAAATGTTTAGATTGAAGATCATAGATAGTATCATCTTTTGTTTTCACTATCCACCTACCAAATGTTACCAAAATGAACAATTATTTTTAAATCACGGAATACAGAGCATTTTATTTTCTTTCAATATAGGTGCCTGAAACATATATCAAACCAGGAATACCCTCAAATGCTTTATCAAAATATACGTTCCAATCAATTTCTGCAACTTATTGCTGGCCAATTACAAACACCAAAGAAACAAATTGGGGCAGGCACGGTGGCTCACGCCTGTAATCCTAACACTTTGGGAGGCCAAGGAGGGTAGATCACAAGGTCAAGAAATCGAGACCATCCTGGCCAACATGGTGAAACCCCGTTTCTACTAAAAATACAAAAATTAGCTGAGTGTGGTGGCACATGCCTGTAGCCCTAGCTGCTTGGGAGGCTGAGGCAGAAGAAACGCTTGAACTGGGGAGGTAGAGGTTGCAGTGAGCCAAGATCTCACCACTGCACTCCAGCCTGGTGACAGAGCAAGACTCCGACTCAAAAAAAAAAAAAAAAAAAATACAAAAATTAGCCAGGTGTAGTGGCACCCACCTGTAGTCCCAGCTACTGGGGAGTCTGAAACACCAGAATCGCTTAAACCTGGGAGGCGAAGGTTGTAGTCAGCCAAGATCTCACCACTGCACTCCAGCTTGGGCAACAGAGTGAGACTTTCACAAAAGAAAGAGAGCGAGAGAAAAAAAAAATTGGTAATAAGAGAGCACAGTTTGGTCAATTATTATATTTTAGCAAATTCTACTATTCATTATAAATTGTAAATTAGTTCTTTATTACACGTTTGGAGACTAGAAAATTGGAAATAGCAACAGTTCTGCCTTCTTGGAGGTGTATAGTCTTAGACAAGTAACTTTATGAGTTTTAGCTTCCCAACTGTAGATCAAAGGTAACAACATTCACTGGCAGAACTGGGAACAGGTGCCACCACACTGAAAACGCTACCGAAAAGGCCATGAAATCTGAAAACACTGATACTTTATTATTTCACAGAATAGTTCACAATACTTTGTCATTAAATAGACGATGAACGTCTGTGATTACTTCTGGGACAGCTAAAGCTACAGATTTATTCCTAAAAGACACAAATCATCTAAGGAAATGCATTATAGATGAATGTGCAATGATTGGAAATGTGTTTCCTAGATTTTGTAGAATCCACAGCCATGTTATTTGGAATTGAGTTTTGCAACATTTTAAGTACCTCTCTGCTTATATAGATGGTGTTTCTCCTGTTTCTGTTTTTGTTGTTGTTGTTTTTGTTTTGAGACTGGGAGACTGGGTCTCACTCTGTTGCCCGGGCTAGAGTGCAGTGGTGCAAAGGGGCCTCCGCCTCGGACTCCCAAAGTGCTAGGATTACAGGGATGAGCCACGGACCCAGGCTCTCTGGTTCTAAATAACTTCCCTACACCCTGCACTCCCTCTTCTACTGACCCCATGTCTCCTTCTCTTTGCTTCACCATTCACACACACTCCTACTTTAACAGGACAGCCGTGGGAGAAAACAGAGGGTGGCTTTTACCAGAGGAGGTTTTATGTCTATCTGTATATGAACTTTTTCACTCCCTAAAAAACAAGCTTAAGACAAGAAAACAAGACTTATTGAAAATAAATTTTTAAAATTATTCCATTTCCTTTTATGGCCTTTTAAACAAAAGGTTGGCTCCACCATCAAGAAAACAGGAGACAGAGGAAGCAAAGCGGAAGGGGAATGGAGATAAGGGAAACGCAGGAAAGGAACCAAAAACATGGAAGAGCGAGAAAAGACAAGTGAGAGTAGAAGACAAGAAAAAAGGCCCTGAACGGCAAGATACGGCGGGTCCTAAGGGCGGCGATATTCAAGCAGGCAGTGGTGGTGTCCTGATGAAAGCAGTGACCCGAACTCCACCTCTCTTAGGCAAGTCACAGAAATCTTTGTGCCTATTTAATTAGCTGTAAATTGCAGATAAAACCTTCGGCCCTTGTAAGTTTATTTATTTTCTAATGCACTTAGATTTTCATTCGGTCTTTAGTTTACGAAACGATTAACCGTTTCTCGTAGCTCTTTAACTGCTTTTGACGCCCGGCCTTTCAAGATGCTATTCCTGGGTAATTCAAATGAAAATTAAAATAAAATTACATTAATTTCATCACGCTAGGTCGGGCTCGGTAGCTCATACCTGTAATCCCAACACTTTGGGAGGCCGAGGCGGGTGGATCACAAGGTCAGGAGATCAAGACCATCCTGGCTAACACGGTGAAATCCCGTCTCTACTAAAAAAAAAAAAAAAAATTAGAAGGGCATGGTGGCGGGCACCTGCAGTCCCAGCTACTCGGGAGGCTGAGGCAGGAGAATCGCTTGAACCCAGGAGGCGGAGGATGCAAGGAGCCAAGATCATGCCACTGCACTCCAGCTTCGTGACAGAGCGAGACTCCGCCTCAAAAAACAAACAAAACTCATCAAGCCAGAATGGGCATTACACCTCCCAGCCTCCATATCAAAAGTTGTCATTTCATATGGCTGGCATTCCACTTTCTCGCAGTTCACACGCTGAGAGAACGCATGAACACAAAAAGCTTCCAAATAAACCTGACAGTGAACACATTTTGCAGTTACTTCCTTTTAACAGAACTCCCAGGTTAAAAGGTGATGAACTAGCGCGAGGGGTGCCCGCGTTTTACTCTTTTAGGAAATGGAGAGCTTAAAGGTTTAATTTGAAGTTTCAGGAAACGGCAAAATTACTTTTACTTTTGCTCAGACCCAGAATGTGTCAGGAGAGCGGCAACAGAGACGGACTAAGCCCACACGATTCTGCGGCTTACGTCACAAGCGGCTGGCGCCGCCGGAGGCCAAGGGAAGCGACCGCCTACGTCACGTCCGCGCAGGGGCAGAACAAGGGCGGGCAAGTTAGATCCGGCTTCCGGATGCAGTGACTGGCGGAGGGATCCACTCCACCGCAAAAGCCAGAAGCTCAAGGCACCGCTCATGCTTCCGGAGGCCTCAGATTTGCAGTTTTTCCGGTTCGTAAGCCGCTCTTCCGGCGAGTCCCCTGGGCTTCCGAGAAATTACGAAGTGGGTGCGCTCCTCCTTCTCGACCGTTGTGAAATCAACTCGCCTACCCTGGAACCTGCTGCCGGGTCTTGTACATGTTGCGTGGCAAAGCTGATCGCGATCGTGCCTGTCCTGGACGCCTTGCGGATTGGAGGGGGGGCCGCCGGACCTGCAAGGGTTGTGGGGGACTCAGGCCACTTGTCTGACGGGGCGTGGGCAGCAGACTATCACTGAGCCCCAGGCAACGGGAAAGGGGAATCTGACCAGCCCCCTCAAGAAAGTTACCCCACAGTGAGCCCTCCAGGAAACCGACCTCCCTACTTGACCTTTGATGGCCCTTTGGGGCCTTGTGACGATTATGGTATCGCCAAAATCCTTCCGTGAAAATTGGAAATGCCATAATAATACTTCAAATTCACATATCCCAAAGCAAGCAGTGTGTTACGAGGTTTCTTATTCAGAAGATGAGGGGCAGAGCGAAAAGCAAATGATAATCGTGGCTTTCACTTTTAAAAACTGTTCTTAGGCAGCGCGGGTGGGGAGAAGGGGGCTGTATAGATACGTTGGAGGGTGAGGGTGAGGCGGGAGGTTTGCTGGAGCCCAGGAGTTTGAGGCCAGCCTGGGCATCATAGTGAGACCTTGTCTCTAAAAAGAAATGTTCCTGAAAGTTTTCATGACAAGGGAGTCGATGCTTTTCCATCTTATGACTTTAACCTACTGCCACCTTTCTCCCTGAACTCGGTCAGCCCAGGGAAGAGTCCAGGTTGGGATTTATATTTACAGATCCAAAACTTAGGCCAAGAGATCTTAAATCCCATGACAAAACAGTGCCTAAAAGAGCTGACAACCAGATCCAGCTTTTGAGTTTGAATCTGAGATCATCCTGCTCAGAGCAAGATTGATTGAATGAATATGAATGAATTCTAGATATAAAAATATATGGTCCACAGCCACACCACCCTGAACTTGCCCTATTTCCTCTGATCTTGGAAGCTAAGCAGGATCGGATCTGCTTAGCTTATCTTTGACTGGGAGACCACCTTGAAACACCGGGTGCTACAGGCTTTTGAAAAAGGAAATATATATATATATAGATATAGATATATAGATCATTCCCTAAATTTTTAATTCTGAAAATTAGGTATACACTAGATATTTTTATATCTAAAGGCAAGACAGTAATCCAGCCAACATTTTACACTCTTCCCTCCTTCTCACCTTAAGAAATAATTGAGGTGGGTTTTTTGTTGTTGTTGTTTTGTTTTGAGACGGAGTTTCACTCTTGTTGCCCAGACTGGAGTGCAATGTCGCGATCTCGGCTCACAACATCCTATGCCTCCCGGCTTCAAGCAAGTCTCCTGTCTCAGCCTCCCAAGTAGCTGGGATTACAGGCGCCCACCACCACACCCAGCTAATTTTGTATTTTTAGTAGAGACGGGGGTTTCACCATATTGGTGAGGCTGGTCTCAAACTCCCGACCTCAGGTAATCCACCTACCTCGGCCTCCCGAAGTGCTGGGATTACAGGCATGAGCCACCCACCTGGCCAATTCAGGTGTTTTGTTTTGTTTTGTTTGAGATGGAGTCTCCCTCTGTCGCCCAGGCAGGAGTGCAGTGGCGCGATCTCGGCTAACTGCAACCTCTTGCCTCCCAGGTTCAAGCAGTTCTGCCTCAGCCTCCTGAGTAGCTGGGATTACAGGCGCCCACCACCATGCCTGGCTAATTTTTGTATTTTTAGTAGAGACGGGGTTTCACCATCTTGGCCAGACTAGTCTTGAACTCCTGACCTCATGATCCACCTGCTGCGGCCTCCCAAAGTGCTGGGATTGCAGGGGTGAGCCACGGCACCTGGCCTAATTCAGTTGTTATTTAAGAGATGAGGTCTCCTTATGTTGCTCAGGCTGGACCTGAACTCCTGGGGTCAAGTGATCCTCTCACCTTAGCCTCCTGAGTAGCTGGTACTACAGCTGTGCCCAACCACACCTGCCTTAACTGGGTTGTTTTTGAGAGTCCAGTGATAGTATATGAAAACAGTATGTAAACTATAAAAATTCTGTATCCGATGTAAGTCGTTACTCTCAAGACTAGGATGTAGGTAACTGAACTGTTCCCTGATAGAAAAGAAAAATCTTGTTCTGTGGTATTTTTAAGATGAGGCTCATAAGCAATATCCAGTTGTGTGCTGTATGCCTGTGCCTGCCCGTGTGTGTGTGTGTGTGTGACAGTGACACTATAAAGAAACATTTCCCTGAGGCAAAACTAGACTAGGTCTCCAGTGACTTCAATGTTACAATGTACAGAATTTAAATCAAAATTCCCTGTAAAGCACCTTGTGGTATATCTGGAGAAAGCTTGTTCTTTTAGTATTAAGGTATCATTGTTTTCACTGTGGTAACAAATGATAACTTGTTCTGGAGAACCAACATACAGTAGAGCCTTAGTGTGGCCATGGAAGAACACTAGTCTGAGCATCAAACAAACCACAGTTCTAATTTCACTTCTGCCACTGGATCTAAAACTTGGTCAAGTCCTTTCACATCTCTGAACTTCCATTTCTTTGCATTTAATGGTCTTTGTTCCTCTCCTCTATGCTCCTGTAGTATTCTGCCCTTTCATGTAGCATTCTGTGTACTCTACTTGTTCACCACTTTGGTCTTAGTACCTAGCATAACATAGTTTAGTGAATACTCACTAGAGGTTTGTTAAAGTCATTTTAACTGTACAAAATTTCATTATGGGCCATTTTTCTTTGAAACTAGTATTTGTTATTAAGAATGCTATTTATTGTGGAGGAATAATCCCATGGATTACTTATTAATTGCAAGGGTGTTAAGGTACTTTTACAATGGTGAAATCTGATGGATACCACCTTAACAAATGATAAAAATTAACCAATAATTGAACAAAAAATTGGGCATTGTATGCCCCCTGATGTGAAACCTGGAGTAGATAAAACATTACTTATGGAGTATTCCTTGAAATTTAACCTGAATATAATCATGAGGAAATAATCGGACATTCAAATTTAGTAACATGCTTCAAAGCAGTTGGCCTAGAATTGTGAAAAATATCACAAAAGACAAAAAAAAACTGCTAGAGAATTTAAACAGATATGACAACTATATGCAGGGAACTAGATGGGGTGCTGGTTTTCTTTAGTTTTATAGTGTTCAAAATAGTTAATGAATGTGTTCCTGAGAGAAAACTAATTAAAATGTGTAGGGAGCTTCAGAAAAGCTGATTCTCATTATTTATATAAGTTTCCTCGTGAAATTCTATTTCTGTTGAATGTTTATTGTGAAATGAAAACATTACTAAAAGGGGTCAGCCACTTCATTGCTCAAAATAAAATTATAACTCAATCCTTAAAATGAAAATGGAATCATATAAAAATGTCATTTCCAGGGACTTGCTAGTTCCTTTCTATTTTTAATTATTCAGGGCCATCTCCAGTCCCTGAAGTCACTGCGGTAGCCCCAGCTACTTCTCTAGCCCTCCTTCTCATGTTTTCAAGTTTGGTAATTATTAGAAACAATAACAAAAAAAATGAACTGCTAGAAAAGCTTGAAAAACTAATTGTTCTTAATGTTAGAGTTTCTGATTTATAGCTCTTGATTTTCTTGTTGAGGTAATCACTGCTTTAAACACTCTGAAGTTTCTCAGAGTCCCCTGAAATGAGGGCCTGTTCCTCAGCCCTTCACATGCCTGCCCTCACCCGCCTCTGCGGCCACATTAGTCCCCAGTATATATACATGTGGGGATTCAGTCAGGGTGGTGGCAAAAATATTAAGGGAAAAATATTAGAGAAAGTTATAGAATATAGTCTTAAACCCTTTTGGAAGGCCTAAGAGTTTTTTTCTATAGTTCTTAGCTGAAGGCAGCCTTGTCCCCTTAGTTAAATAAATTAGAGTGAAAACAAAGGAAAGTGAAGAGTTTACCTAACCAACTTGTTTACTCATGTAGTCTTAAAACCTTTGAGACAGATGGCCTTCTCAAGGGGGAAGTCAACCAGGGATATTACCAATGAATGGTGTTTGCTTTAAGGCTTGGAGCCTGTCTTTTAATGTTTTCACTCTAGTGGTGTTGACTCAAGCCTTTGTTGATTAAACTTTACTGAATAAAGGTGAGTCTCACTGGCTCATAAAGGCTGGTGGTCACAGCTGTTTACAGCACTCTCCAAGGAGTCTGCAAGTGGCCACAGACACCCAGCCAAACTAGCAAAGCATAATATTTGGGTGTCAGTGTACTTTATTCGTCCGTCATTGAGTCAGGGTCTGCAGGACAGACTCCCGCAGGTGGTGACCCCAACACACACACACACACATCACATTCTAGCACACCACAATATTCCTTGTATCAGTTTTCTACTAAGATGAGTTTAAGATTAAATAAAAAAGGAGTTATCTGTTCATGTAACTGAAAATCCCAGGGGTAGAACACAGGGCATGGCTGCAGGAGCATAAACTAAGTGTTTTAGCAGAGACCAGAGCTAGGATTTTGTTTCTAGCTCTGGTCTCTGCTCTTTTCTCTGCTGACTCCAGTCTCCAGCTTGTTCTCTTTTGTGTCAAGATGGCACTCAGTAGCTCTGTGCTTAAATCCTCATCTTAGCAATCCCAGCAAAACAGCACTTCTCTATCCTCCCTTACAAGTGTTCCAGCAAAAGGCCTGGACCTGATAGACATCCAGAACCAATCCCTGTGTGGGAGGGAAGGGGGATGGGAAGTTCAGATTAGTTCATAAACTAGGAAAGAGGTTAGTCCCACCCAAACCACATTCACTGAGAATGAAGAAGTTGCAGGTCCTCAAGGGAAAATTGAGGAAGGGAGACTGGGCACTGGGCAGGCTGAAACACAGATGTTCACTGTATTTCTCAACACATCCAGCAATCTCATACCACTCCATCTTGGCACCTGTTTTCTGTCTGTCTAAAATGCTCTTCCACATTTATCCTTCTGACCAATGCTATGTATATAGTCTTTATAACGTAGACCACATATTACCTCCTTTTTGTTACTTTCTTTGTCCAAAAAAATTCCTCCATCCTCTGAAGCATTTCCGTGCATTGCATCTGTTCCTATTATTAGCAGACTGAGCTGAAATTCATTTTCAAGTCATTGCAATTCTACAAGTCATATATGTTCAGTGTAATGTGTGTGTGTGTGTGTGTGTATCTCTAGACTCCACATTCTAGTGTACCACAATATTCCTTGTATCAGTCTTTCCGTTAAGATGGATTTATGATTAAATAAAAAGGAGCTATGTATTCATGTAACTGAAAATCCAGATGTAGAATATAGGGCATGGCTGCAGGGGTATAAATTAATATATATATTATATACATTAATATCTTTATATACACATATATTAGTTTACATATATTTAATGCCATTCAAAAAGTGGCCTGTGGCCCATGGACCTAACTCTGAACTTATTATCCATCTTCAATGAGTTAAGTGCAGAATTGAGAGTAAATATTTAGAAGCTTTTATGGTAAGTTGACAGAATAAATTGATGTCTGTTGAATCCAATGATAAACAATGCAGGCTTATATTTTCAATGTCTAAATTTCAGCTGGATGAGGTGTCTCAGGCCTGTCATCTCAGCACTTTGGGAAGCTCAGGAGTCTGAGACTAGTCTGGGCAACACAGTGCGACCCCATCTCTACAAATTAAAAATTACCCAGGCATAGTGGTGCAAACCCTGTATACCCAGCTACTTGGGAGGCTAAAGTGGGAAGATCACTTGAGCCTGGGAGGTCGAGGCCATAGTGAGTCATGATCATGCCATGGCACTCCAGCCTGGATAACAAAGCAAGACCCTGTTTCAAAAAAAAGAAAAAATTAAAAATCATTTTACTAATATCTTTATTAGATTTTTACAGAAGTATCATTCCACACTAGTTTCCAAGATGTGTTTCCTCACTATAAATAGTTTGAGAAGCATTGCAATAGAGAACTTCAGAAAGTAAAACATGAAAGGCTCCATACTCCTACCAGTATTCCCCAATCTTTCACCAAAACGATCCTGTTACCTTCCCCAAAGTTAGCAGCATCATATCTAACCTTCCAAATATATACATATTGCATTCTTTTTTCTTTTCTTTTAATTTTGAAATGGGGTCACACAATATTGTCAAGGCTGGTCTCAAACCTGAAACTCAAAAGATGCTTCAGCTTCAGCCTCCCAAGTAGTTGAGATTACAGGCACATACCACCATACCTGGCGAGATATATACATATCTCTATATGATATATACATATTGTTAATGTTATACAAAAGGTATCACACTATACACGTTGTACGGGACTTCCTTTTGTTCACTTAAGATATCTCAGCAATCCAACTTATTTTTTTTTAGAAACTTTTTTTTGTTTAATTTCTGGGGTGCATGTGCAGATCGTGCAGGTTTATTACATAGGTATACACGTGCCATGGTGGTTTGCTGCATCCATCACCCTGTCATCTACATTAGGTATTGCTCTTACTGCTATCCCTCCCAATCCCCCAACCCCTGCTATTCCTCCCCTAGCCCCCCAACCCCCAGGCCCAGTGTGTGATGTTCCCCGCTCTGTGTCTGTATGTTCTCATTGTTCAACACCCACTTACAAGTGAGAACATGTGGTGTTTGGTTTTCTGTTCTTGTGTTAGTTTACTGAGAATGATGGTTTCCAGTTTCATCCATGTCCCTGCAAAGGACATGAACTCATCCTTTCTTATGGCTGCATAGTATTCCATGGTGTATATGTGATACATTTTCTTTATCCAGTCTATTATTGATGGGAATTTGGGTTGGTTCCATGTCTTTGCTATTGTGAACACTGTGGCAATAAACATACGTGTGCATGTGTCTATAACAAATTGATTTATAATCCTTTGGGTATATACCCAGTAATGGGATTGCTGGGTCAAATGGTATTTCTATATCTAGATCCTTGAGAACTCGCCACATTGTTTTCCACAACGGTTGAATTAATGTACACTCCCACCAACAGTGTAAAAGTGTCCCTATTTCTCCACATCCTCTCCAGCATCTGTTGTCTCCTGTTTTAATAATCGCTATTCTAACTAGTGTTAGGTGTTATCTCAATGTGGTTTGGATTTGCATTTCTCTTAATGACCAGGGATGATGAGCTTTTTTTCATATGTTTGCTGGCTGCATAAATATCTTCTTTTGAAAAGCGTCTGTTCATATCCTTTGCCCGCTTTTTGATGGGGTTGTTTTTTCTTGTAAATTTGTTTAAGTTCTCTATAGATTCTGGATAGTAGAATCTTTGTCAGATGGGTAGATTGCAAAATTTTTTTCCCATTCTGTTGGCTGCCCGTTCACTCTATTAATAGATTCTTTTGCTATGCAGAAGCTCTTCAAGTTTAATTAGATTCCATTTGTCAATTCTGACTTTTGTTGCCATTGCTTTTAGTCATGAAGTCCTTGCCCATGCCTATGTCCTAAATGGTACTGCCTAGGATTTCTTCTAGAGTTTTTATGGTGTTAGGCCTCATGTTTAAATCTTTAATCCATCTACAGGTAACTTTTGTATAAGGTGTAAGGAAGGGATCCAGTTTCAGCTTTCTGAATGTGGCTAGCCAGTTTTCCCAACCCATTTATTAAATAGGGAATCCTTTCCCCATTGCTTGTTTTTGTCAGATTTGTCAAAGGTCAGATGGTTGTAGTTGTGTGGTGTTCTTGCTGAGGCCTCTGTTCTGTTCCATTGGTATATATCTCTGTTTTAGTACCAGTACCATGCTGTTTTGATTAAAGTAGCCTTGTAATATAGTTTGAAGTGAGGTAGTGTGATGCCTCCAGCTTGTTTTTGTTGTCATTGTTGTTTAGGATTGTTTGGATTGCAGTAGCCTTATAATATAGTTTGAAGTCAGGTAGTGTGATGCCTCCAGCTTTTTTTTTTTTTTTCTTATGATTGTCTTGGCTATGCAGGCTCTTCTTTGGTTCCATATGAAGTTTAAGGTGTTTTTTCCCCAATTCTGTGAAGAAAGTCATTGGTACCTTGATGTGAATAGCACTGAATCTATAAATTACTTTGGGCAGTATGGCCATTTTCACAATATTGATTCTTCTTAACCATGAGAATAGAATGTTTTTCCATCTGTTTGTGTTGTCTTTTATTTCCTTCAGCAGTGGTTTGTAGTTCTCCCTGAAGAGGTCCTTCACATCCCTTGTTAGTTGTATGCCTAGGAATTTTATTATCTTTGTAGCAATTATGAATGGGAGTTCACTCACAATTTGGCTCTCTGTCTATTATTGGTGTATAGGAATGACTGTGATTTTTGCACATTGATTTTTTATCCTGAAGCTTTGTTGAAGTTGCTTATCAGTTTAAGGAGATTTTGGGCTGAGAAAATGGGGTTTTCTAAATATACAGTCATGTCATTTGCAAACAGGGACAATTTGACATCCTCTCTTCCTATTCAAATACCCTTTCTTTCTCTTGCCTGATGGCCCTAGCCAGAACTTCTAATACTATGTTGAATTGGAGTGGTGAGAGAGGGCATCCTTGTCTTGTGCTAGTTTTCAAAGGGAATGCTTCCAGTTTTTGCCCATGCAGTATGATATTGGCTGTGAGTTCATCATAAATTGCTTTTATTATTTTGAGGTACAATCCATCGATATCTAGTTTATTGAGAGATTTTAGCATAAAGAGCTGTTGAATTTTGTCGAAGGCCTTCTCCACATCTATTGAGATAATCGTGGTTTTTGTCTTTGGTTCTGTTTATGTGATGGATTATGTTTATAGATTTGCGGATGTTGAACCAGCCTTACATCCCTGGTGTCAGGCCGACTTGATCATGATGAATAAGCTTTTTGATGTCCTGTTGGATTCAGTTTGCCAGTACTTTATTGAAGATTTCTGCATCAATATTCATCATGGATATTGGCCTGAAATTTTCTTTTTTAGTTGCATCTCTGCCAGGTTTTGGTATCAGGATGATATTGGTCTCATAAAATGAGTTAGGGAGAATTCTCTCTTTTTATTTTCTTTGGAATAGTTTCAGAAGGAATGGTACCAGTTCCTCTTTGTACCTCTGGTAGAATTCAGTTGTGACCCCATCTGGTCCTGGACTTTTTTTGGTTGATGGGCTATTAATTGCTGCCTAAACTTCAGAACTTGTTATTGGTCTATTCAGGAATTCAGCTTCTTCCTGGTTTGTCTTGGAAGGGTGTAAGTGTCCAGGAATTTTTCCATTTCTTTTAGATTTACTGGTTTATGTGCATAGAGGTTTTTGTAGTAATCTCTGATGGTAGTTTGTATTTCTGTGGGATTGGTGGTGATAACCCCTTTATCATTTTTTATTGCACCTATTTGTATCTTCTCTCTCTTCTTTTTTATTAGTCTGGCTAGCAGTCTATTTTGTTGATCTTTTCAAAAAACCAGCTCCTGGATTTATTGATTTTTGAAGGGTTTTTTGTGTCCCTGTCTCCTTCATTTCTGCTCTGATCTTAGTTAATTCTTGTCTTCTGCTAGCTTTTGAATTTGTTTGATCTTGCTCCTTTAGTTCTTTTAATTGTGATGTTAGGGTGTCAATTTTAGATCTTTCCTCAGTTCTCATGTGGGCACTTAATACTATAAATTTTCCTCTAGACACTACTTTAAATGTGTCCCAGAGATCGTGGTACGTTGTGTCTTCATTCTCATTGGTTTCAAAGAACATCTTTATTTCTGCCTTCATTTCATTATTTATCCAGTCATCATTCAGGAGCAGGTTGTTCAGTTTCCATGTAGTTGTGCGGTTTTGAGTGAGTCTCTTAATCCTGAGCTCTAATTTGATTGCACTGTGGTCTGAGAGACTGTTCGTTATAATTTCCATTCTTTTGCATTTGTTGAGGAGTGTTTTACTTCCAATTATGTGGCCGATTTTAGATTAAGTGCATTATAGTGCTGAGAAGAATGTGTATTCTGTGGTTTTGGGTGGAGAGTTGTGTAGATGTCTATTATGTCTGCTTAGTCCAGATCTGAGTTCAAGTCCTGGATATCCTTGTTAATTTTCTGTCTTGTTGATCTGTCTAGTATTGACAGTGGGGTATTAAAGTCTTCCACTATTTTTGTGTGGGAGTCAAAGTCTCTTTGTAGGTCGTTAAGAACTTGCTTTATGTATCTGGGTGCTCCTGTATTGGGTGCATATATATTTAGGATAGTTAGCTGTTCTTGTTCCATTAATCCCTTTACCATTATGTAATGCCCTTCTTTATTTTGATCTTTGTTGGTTTAAAGTCTGTTTTATCGGAGACTAGGATTGCAACCCCTGCTTTTTTTGCCCTCCATTTGCTTGGTTAAGATTCCTCCATCCCTTTATTTTGATCCTATGTGTGTCTCTACACATGCGATGGGTTTCCTGAATATAGCACACTGATGGGTCTTGACTTTTTATACAATATGCCAGTCTGTGTCTTTTGCTTGGGGCATTTAGGCTGTTTACATTTAAAGTTAATATTGTTATGTGTGAATTTGATCCTGCCATTTTAATGCTAGCTGGTTGTTTTGCCCATTAATTGATGCAGTTTCTTCATAGTGTCGATGGTCTTTACAGTTTGTTATGTTTTTGTGGTGGCTGGTACTGGTTGTTCCTTTCCGTGTTTAGTGCTTCCTTCAGGAGCTCTTGTAGGGCAGGCCTGGTGGTGACGAAATCTCTCAGCAGTTGCTTGTCCATAAAGGATTTTATTTCTCTTTCACTTATGAAGCTTAGTTTGGCTTGATATGAAATTCTGGTTTGGAAATTCTTTTCTTTCAGAATGTTGAATATTGGTTCCCACTCTCTTCTGGCTTATAGGGTTTCTGCTAAGATATCTACTGTGAATCTGATGTGCTTCCCTTTGTGGGTAACCCAACCTTTCTCTCTGGCTGCCCTTAGCATTTTTTCCTTCATTTCAACCTTTGTGAATCTGATGATTATGTGCCTTGGGGTTGCTCTTCTTGAGGAATATCTTTGTGGTGTTCTCTGTATTTCCTGTATTTGAATGCTGGCCTGCCTTGCTAGTTTGGGGCTGTTCTCCTGGATAATAGCCTGAAGAGTGTTTTCCAACTTGGTTTTGTTCTCCCTGTCACTTTCAGGTACACCAATCAAACGTAGATTTCGTCTTTTCACATAATCCCATACTTCTTGGGGACTTTGTTCCTTTCTTTTCACTCTTTTTTCTCTAATCTCGCCTTCTCACTTTATTTCATTGATTTGATCTTCAGTTTCTGATATCCTTTCTTCCACTTGACTGATTTGGCTGTTGAAACTTGTGTATGCTTCCTGTCCCGTTTTTAGTTCCATCGTGTCGTTTATGTACTTTTCCACCCATGTTATTCTCATTAGCATTTGATCTAACCCTTTTTCAAGGTTCTTAGTTTTCTTGCATTGGTTTAGAACACGCTCCTTTAGCTCAGAAAAGTTTGTTATTACCCACCTTCTGAAGCCTGCTTCTGTCAGTTCATCACACTCATTTTCCATCTAGTTTTGTTGCCTTGCTGGTGAGGGGCTGTGATCCCTTGGAGCATAAGAGCCATTCTGGCTTTGGGAATTTCACCCTTTTTGTGCTGATAACTTCCCATCTTCTTGGATTTATTCTACCTTTGGTCTTTGAAGTTGGTGACTTTTGGATGGGGTTTCTGAGTCAACGTCCTCTCTGTTGATGTTGAAGCTATTTCTTTCTGTTTAGTTTTCCTTCAAACAGTCAGGCCCCTCTGCTGCAGGTCTGCTGGGGTTTGCTAGAGGTCCACTCCAGACCCTGCTTGCCTGGGAATCACCCACAGGGGCTGCAGAACAGCAAAGATTGCTGTCTGTTCCTTCCTCTGGTAGCTTCATCACAAAAGGGGACCTGCCAGATGTCGGCCAGAGCTCTCCTATATGACATGTCTCCCAGATAGGATATACGGGGGTCAGGGAGCCACTTGAGGCAGCCTATCCCTTAATGGAGCTCAAGCACTATTCTGGGGGCTCTGTTGCTTTCTTCAGGACTGCCAGACAGGGACCTTTAAGTCTGCTGAAGTGGAACCTACAACCACCCCTTTTCCCAGGTGCTCTGTCCCAGGAAGGTAGGGGCTTTGTAAGTCCCTGCCTAACAGGCTGCTCTTTTTTTTTTTTTTTTTCCTGAGATGCCTTGCCCAGTGAGAAGGGAATCTACTTGACAGTCTTCCTGCAAAGGCCTTGCTGAGCTTCTGTGTAAGCTTCCAGAGGTAGGGGCTTTGTTGACACAGGCAATGTTGAAGCCACCTACCAGAGCCTCAGCAATGGCAGGCTCCCTCCTACCAAGTTATGATGTCCCAGGTCAAGCTCAGACTGCTGTGCTGGCTGTGAGAATTTCAAGCCAATGTGTTTTAGCTTGCTGGTGTTCCACCCACCAAGCCAGCTTGCTTGATTCCCTGGCTTCAGCCCCCTTTTTCAGGGGAATGGGCAGTTCTGTCTTGATGGCGTTCCAGGTGCCACTCGACTAAAATGGGTGCCCAGTTTTGTGCTGGAAACCCTGGGCACTGGCATTGTAGGCGCCAGAGGGAATCTCCTGGTCTGCAGGTTGTGTAGACCTTGGGAAAAGTGCAGTATCTGAGCCAGAGTGCTGGAGTGTTAGGAAAAGTCCCTAATGGCTTCCCATGGCTGAGAGCAAGAGTCTCAGCCCCTTGTGCCTCCCAAGTGAGGCAGTGCCCCATCCTGCTTCAGGTTGCCCACCTTGGGCTGTTCCCACTGTCTAACCAGTCCCAATGAGATGAACCTGGTACCTCAGTTGGAAATGTGGAGATCACTAATCTTCTGGTGCACACTTGCTGGGAACTGCACACCGGAGCTGTTGCTATTCAGCCATCTTGGCGGAAGTCTTTTTAGAAACTTTTAGAGAAGCATTCCGAACACTTAGAACAGAGTCTGGTACTTAGTTGTCAATTAATAAGTAAGAATTTAAAGATGAATGAATGAATGAATGAACGAATGAATGAATGAAGACAAACTGTTGACAACTGACAGATCAAAAATCCCTGGCCAGAACAACAGGCATTATCCATTGACCAACACAACATAAGGAATCTGCATTTCCAAGGACTGGAAAACACATGAATTAATCCATAATCATTTTACCTGACAACAATCTTTTGTGGTAGGTGTTATCATTTTATTGGTGAGTAAATTGAGCTTAAATAATTGCCTAAATAAGCAGATTAATTTACCTAAAGTCACATACCTATTGACAGGATTTTTGTTCCCAGTGGAGGAATAAATATGCATTTCTTCTCTCTACCTGCAATTTTCACTGGTTGTCCCACTCAGAGTACAAGTCAGAAAAACTATAGGTAGAGAAGCTTTTATCATTTTATATCTTCCTGTCTTACAAAGCTAACCTCTGGCTTAAGGCTGTGGCCCACATCTGATAACATTAAAAAACATAATTAATATGGCTTATCTGATTTTCCAGTGCTATTGAGATGAAGATATTACTGAAGTCTACCTTTACTTGAAGAATCCCTAAGGTCACTGTATGTTTTCTAAAGCTGCTGTAACAAATTACAAGAAGCTTGATGGCTTAAAACAACATACATTTATTTTCTAATAGTTCTGGAGGTCAGATATCCTAAGTCAGGTTCACTGGTCTGAAATCAGTGTCATCAAAGCCAGATTCCCTTGATGGGTTCTGACAAGTAGATTTACTCTTGAATTGCTGACTAAAACCAAGACTAGTTGGTTCTGGCAGTAAATACCATAAAGAATGAATCTGTGTACTTTGGGAGGCCAAGGCGGATGGATCACCTGAGGTCAGGAGTTCCAGACCAGCCTCACCAACATCGTAAAACCCTGCCTCTACTAAAAATACAAAAATTAGCCAAGTGTGCTGGCAGATGCCTGTAATACCAGCTATTCCGGAAGCTGAGGCAGGAGAATCGCCTGGACCCGGGAGGGGGAGGTTGCAGTGAGCCAAGATTGCACCATTGCACTCCAGCCTGGGTGACAAAGAGAGACTCCATCTCAAAAACAAAAGAATTAATCTGTCTGAAGACTGACTTGATTAGATTATTTACAATCACCTAATATTTATTATCTACTATTTGCAAGCACCTCTTTGGACCTTAGTTTCCTCATGTGTAAAAAAAGAGATTGAATTGGATAATATTAACTTTAGCTCTAAAAGCAAACTTGTGCGTTTGTTCACTTTATAGTTCAGTTTATAAAATTGCTATTGGCCATACATCTTAGTCACATATGCCCAATTTGTAGACCTATCTCCGAAACTGTCCCAGATCCTACATGTGTACCAGACACCAAAACACTTCACCATACTGCTTTCTGTGAGTTCCCAAACTCTCCCTGGCCCCCACAATATACACAATTTCTCTGGTTATGGCAATTCCAACAGACCTCTTGTTCTGCAGCCCATGCCCATATTGAGCAGAAGTTATAGACTATTAGCTCATCGTAAGAAAAAGAATAGAGCAAAAGTGGAAACACGGCTGATCTGCTACAAAGTGCTGCAAAGAGAACAGGATAAGTGGGGGCCCTGGAGCCTCTATTAGGGAGGGAGGGCTGTATTGGTAGGACAGACACAGCAGATGTGTAGCTGTGAGAATAGAGAGAACAGGGAGATTCAAGAACAATTTCCTTCTTAAAAGGAAGGACCAACAGGACTTGGTGATTAACACAGAAAGAAAAACAAGAACCAAAAATGAGTCTAAAGTTCAAGATACATTTACGATCAGAGTCAAATAATTTTAGACCTGCAAGGGTCAGACTCTCTCATTTTAAAGTTGATAAAACTATGTTTGCCCAAAGTCTCAGGACAAATTCTCAGCAGAGCCAGCAGCAGAATTCCCAGGCCAGTGCTATCAGGAGATGTACCAGGCAGCATATGCCCAGGTGTTCATTACAAATAAATCATTTACAGAGTGTCTCTATTTCTAATGAAGAGAGCAACCCATTCAGAATGTGTGTAGTCATATAACAGCCAAAGGACTAAATGAAAAATAGTCATTTAACTACGTGAACAGCTCATGCATAAAGACAGATGCTCCATTGTCTCTGCCATCAACAGAAATTTGATTAGCAACTTCTTAAGGTTATACCTTCTCCATAATGTCATCAACCATGATGATTTATCCCTTTTCTGCCTGCTTTTTACACTTGCTGGTCAACTTAACATTTGTCTTGCTGTGTATTGAGTGTAGTTCATTCTAACTGGGGACTTCATTTGCCTACGTTTTGGTGGCAAAATATTAAATTCCTGTGGTCTACTGGTGAATAACTGATTGCTGAAGAAATTAGTGGAATGATGCCAATTCTGATTTTAAAATTAAAGAACCCAAAATTTAAATAATGAAAACCATGCTCCCCAGAGAGGCTAAAAAGTCTAATAAAATGAGAACTAATTTAAACATCAGGTATATCATTCTTCAGTAGCCCCAGGTAGGCCACTGATAATTCTACTTGTCTCTTCAGTTGTCATTGGAAGCCTGCCTATGTTGAAACAGTAATGATATGTTTTCTTATCATTGGATTTCCTTAGATATGGGTGAACTCAGGGTCTACTAGTCAGACCTCTGCTGTGTGTGTACAATTACAGACTTACCATTACATTTTTTCTTAGAATGACAAGTAACTCAATCATTTACTTTCCAGTATCTCATCTCACTACCCAGATTCATTTCTACTAATGCTTCTATATTAGGTTGGTGCAAAAGTAATTGTGTCTTTTGCTACTAAAATGGCAAAACCGTAATTACTTTTGCACCAACATATACAATTAAAATGTGAGGTTGACCAGGTGCAGTGGCTGACACCTTGTAATCCCAGCACTTTGGGACGTGAAAATGGTAGTATCATTTGAGCCCAGGAGTTCAAGACCAGCCTGGGCAATGTAGTAAGATTCTGTCTGTCTGCACAAAAATAATTTTTTAAAAAAATTAGCTATGCATTGTGGCATGTGCCTGTAGTCCCAGCTACTGGGGAGGTTAAGGTGGGAGTCACTTGAGCCTGGGAGGTTGAAGCTACAGTGAGCTGTGATCATGCTACTGCACTGCAGCCTGGGCAACAGAGTGAGAGCCTATCTAAATAAAAAATAGAATAAAATAAAATAAAATGAGCTTCACTCTTCCTAACATCGAATCCGTTATAATTGTGAACAGGTCTTACCCCTTCCACTTTTTTTTCTTTCCTTTCCTTTTTTTTAAAAAAAAAAAAAAAAACTACCAAAACAAACAAAAAATGGGAGTCTCACTTTGTTGCCCAAACTGGTCTCAAACTCCTGTGCTCAAGCGATCCTCCCACCTTGTTCTCCTGAAGTGCTGGGATTACATGTGTGAGCCACTGCACACGGTGGTCTTTCCCATATCTGCATTTTAATGTTAATGTTTTGTATGTAGGTACATTTGGAAGAACAACCTTTCTCAAAGTAACAGAAACAATGTAACACAGCCAAGCCCAGTGGCTTACTCCTGTAATCCCAACACTTTGGGAGGCCTAGGTGGGTGGATCTCTTGAGCCCAGCAGTTCCAGAGCAGCTGAGGCAGCATAGTGAGACCCTCATCTCTACAAATAATATAAAAATTAGTGGTGGCACACATCTGTAGTACCAGCTACTTAGGAGGCTGAGGTGGGAGGATCACCTGAGCCCAGAGAGGTCAAGGCAGCAGTGAGCTATAATAGTGCCACTGCATTCCAGCCTGAGTGGCAGAGTAAGAACCTGTCTCAAAAAAAAAAAATAAAGAGAAAGAAAATAAAAAGAAACACTGTAATAGTTTTTCCAAAGTATGATTTTTCTGGAATTTGTCCCTGAAAAGGATAGGGCAGTTATCATTTTTAAAAATTATTTTTTCCTTCCATTCACAGATATAGACTCATTTTTTAAAAATGGCTCTCCATGCTTACAAAATAGACAACATCTTTACAAAACCTTGTGGAATAGAGCCACTAGCCCCAATGCCCTCTATCCTCCGGATAAGCCATTTTTTTTTTTTTTTGCCACCTCCAATTAGAGTATGTCATGGATTTTTTAAAAACGAAACTAAAGTTTAAAATAACATGACAGTTTGATGAGTTAATGCTAAGTAAATACTTATATAAAATATTGATCGACCCCCTCCACCTTTGTTGAAGATGGGAGGGAGGAACAGTAAAAACAATCATGAGTTTTCAATAAAATGAAGGGTTCTGTCAGAAGTGAGTGGGAAATGGGCACAAAGTTATAGAACTGCCTGCCCTGGGTGGCTCTGCTCTCCTAGAAATGACTGCCAGATACAGCAAGTAGAGACCAGAGGTCTACTGGGAACAGAGCTCCGAAGTAGAGAGAAAGGTGTACTACTGGAAAGCAAGGAACCCTCCTCCCACCTGCATCCCCCAGACGTCTCTCTCCCATGCCTGTGAACCTTCATTGAATTAATCATGGACCAAGTGAGTAAAAAAGTATCATAAATTGTATCAAGACATCAGCAAGTCAGCTTATTGGAGAGGCATGGTAGAAGATTGTAAAGAGGAGAAAATCTTCCATTAAGATATGTCTTAAAAATAAATTATATTACTCTCAAGTCATGACAAATAGAAATGATGATTTTATTGAAGTCTAATGTTTCAACGAAGTACATAATCAATTAGGGGTTTTTTTTGTTTGTTTGTTTTGGCCAAACTTTTTATTTAGTATTCTGTAGTTGTTTAACACACACTTAAATGGTCTTATTGGGGGAGGGGAAAGGGGAGGTTCTTGCAGATTCCCAAGGAAATGTCAGAAAGGCAAAATGGCCAGCATTATCCATTTGCATTTTTGGGTTTACTGGGTGATTATTTCCTTACATAGGCATCTGATTTCAGGTTTTTCATACTGACATCATGGAGGTTTTAGTTGGAAGACACCCTGAAATCTTATGAGTAGCATACCCCAACCACCCTCTAACAGCTAGTTTGTTTGTATAGGCAGAATGATTCATCTCTCCATTTTAGATGGCTAGATGTTTTGTGGAAGATCTTAGAATTGCTTGCCTCACTTACTGGGAAAAATCATATAGGAAGTGGCCTTTAGGGACACTTTAACTTGGAAAGTTACAACACTAGTACAACAAGTCTTAACACATTTAACATTTGCTTGTTGAAAAGCAATGTCATAAAGTCAAATAATATTAAACATGTTTTACTTTTTTCCTCACAAGAACATAAAAATTATGGAGGGGAACTTAACAGGGAATTTAAAAAAGTTAACACAATTTTTCTTTTTAGCAGTCCTTGGGTAGTTATGACAGAATAGTTTCCACTTTTTGTTTGTTTCTTGGAACTTGGATTTTGGTCCAAAGTTTTGTTTGTTTCTAGTATCTGCTTCTGCCTCCCCCTCTATCAGATCGGCTTCCTCCACGGCCACCACCTCTTGGTGCTTCACGGCTTGAACTGCTGTAGGAATTACGTGGAGGAGGGTACCCCCTTTCCATAGAAGGGCGAAGCCCTCTTTCTTGTCTGCCAACCCGATCACGACCACTTGAGTAGAGATCACTTCGGCTGCTTGAGTAACTGTCTCGACTTCCACCATAACCGTCACGTGAGCTACTATAATCATCATAGCGACTGCTTCCACCATAAGATGGCAGGGGCCCTCGTGTAGGTGGAGCACTACGTGAGTTACCATAACTCTCATATGAATCTCTGTAGGAACCTCCACTTGGATGATCTGAATAGTCACGATCACGACCATATCCATCTCTATCGCTATAGCCTCTTGATGGATAGTCATCACGTGAACTGGAATGACCATAGTCACGGTAAGTATAATTTCGTGGTGGTGGTGCATAATCTCTGGTATCACGAGAACTTGGGTAATCTCTGCTGGAATAGCTGTCTTTAGTAGAATACCCATCATCTCTTGGGGACAAATAAACATCTCTACGAGAAGGCAGCGGTTCTCTTCGAGGTGGACCTCCGTAACTCTCTCTTCCACGTGATACAGGAGCTCTTCCTCCCATTCCACTGCTGCTGCGAACTGGTCCTGAAGGTGCAGATCTCTTAGGAGGAGGACCCCCACTTCTTGGTGGTGGTCCTCTTTTTACTGGGAGTGGTCCTCTGGAAGAACTCATGTTAAAATTCATGGTATATCCACCATCATCCATGTGTCCTCCCCATGAGGGAGGTCCCCTGGTTCCTCCACTTCCTCCTCTTCCACCTCTAAGACCTCTTGGAGGGCCTCTACTTCTTGGAGGTGGAGGTGGCCCACGTCTACCACTTTCAAATGATGGTTTGGTGGCTTGTTCCACTTTGATGGCTTTTCCATCTAATGACTTTCCATTCATGTCTCTGGCTGCATCCTTAGCGTCTGCTGGGCTTTCAAACGTGACAAAAGCAAATCCTCTTGATTTGTTGGTTTCACGGTCTTTCATCAAGAGTACTTCCACTATTCGTCCATATTTGCCAAATACTGCTTCAAGAGCTTTCTCATTTGTTTCCGTATTAAGCCCACCAATGAAGAGCTTTCCTGGGCGATCTGCTTCAACCATTTTTTTTTTTTTTTTTTTGCTGGTGAGTCGGAGGGGTGACAATAGGTTCAAGTCCAACGAGCTCGCCGAGAGGGGCTTCCTAGCAGCTTAGCACCAAAAGCGGCTGCCGGGTCCGAGCACCGAAATGCAAAGCCGCTAGCACTACTGCGCAACGAGAGGGTTTCTTTTTTAACTTTCTGTTTGGAAATAAGACATGGAAGTTGCAAAAAATAGACTTCTCCTGTATATTCCTCCAACTTTCCCCAATGATAATATCTCACACAACCATAGATCATCAAAACCAGAAAACTGACCAGGCACAGTGGTGGGCCACCTATAGTCCCAGCTACTCAGGTGTCTGAGGTGGGAAGATCCCTGGAACCCAGGAGTTCAAGGCCAGCCTGGGCAACACAGTGAGACACTGGCTCTAAAAACAAAAATGGAAGAAAACCAGAAAACTGGTATCATTAATTGTTTTTAAGGAATCCGAGGCTCCTTTAAAAGTCTGTTAGAAAATTACAGATCTCTCATAAATATTGAGATGGGGAGATTCCCTGGAAGCAGCCTAGTCAGAAAGTGAAGGCAGTGACATCCAGCCAGCACCATAATAATGACACTCTCTTGGCTGTACACTCCAATCATTAGAAGACAGGTGAAATTGAGGCACTGGCTGGGCCCACCTTAAATTAATGACATCAACCTCTGCAGGCAAGGCTCAAGTATCAGTATGTTTTAAATATTCTCAGGAGATCCTAATGTTCAGCCTGGGTTCAGAACCATGGCTGTAGAGGCTTTAATAAATGGATATAATGCTTTTTTAAAAAATGAGGTTTTTGAATGTTTTTAATGACATCATTGACAAATATTAAAAGGTATCCAAATCGCCTTTAAAGATTCATGTTTCAATGTACTTTTCATAATTAGGCAAAGTAAGCCTTAAAAAAAACCCAAACTACCTAATAGAAAGGTAATGAGATTTCTCATCTCTGGACAATGTCTCAGAGGTTCAGTGTAGGATTAAAAAGATGGCTGAGGTTTCCTGTGCAAAACAACTTTGCCCGCTGAAGGTTCACTTAAAAATCAACTGATAAAAGGCGATTAACAGGAAAAAAGGCATACCTAACACCGGGGAATAGCAGGAGATGATTATCCAGTAGCCTAATAGAGTACAGAGACTTTTATATCCTTTATTCACAAGACAAAGGAGATGGGGAATGTAGACATTTATTTTGAGGGGCAGCAAATGGTTATTAGGAAGAATGAATGGACGGAAATTAACTAGTAAATGATTTTGAGTTACCTTGTGAAAAAGTCCCTCCAGGCATGGCTGCATTTCTCAGTCTTTCTGAAATAGGTAAGAGATTTCAGTGAGGGGGCGCAATGTGATTGTTTCTCCTACAAAGAGCCTTCTCTAGTCAGAGAAGGAAATTTCAGAGTATCGCCCTGCACTTAGGGAAAAGGGGGGCAACAAGTCAACATTAGGGGGACCTGGACTATGAGGCAGCTTCTAAAGCCTCTCATTCTTTGGGGTATCGCTTTCTGAGCGTCAAGAGTAAACCGTGATATAGTCCTTTCCTTCCAACGTAGATTCTAGTAGTTTGGATCAGTATTATTTTTACTTCAAGTTTCTGGAAACGCTGGAAATTGCTAGCTAGTATCAGAGGAAATAACTACAAGGTTGACTTCACCCATTCTGCCTACACGCGGTAGGTAACCATGTATGAATAGAGACTCCTAGGCATAATCAAATTACCTGTCAAGTCCTCGCTCTAGGACTATTTTTGGAAACTAGGGATTTTTCCAGATTACTGAAAGCCGTGGCGGTGTCAAAAGCCGGCCACGAGTTTCGCAAGCGGAGCTACGAAAACAGCCACCGTCCCGATCATTCCTATGCCTCCGCTCTACTTCCCCACACTGGGAACCACACGCTTTCCGTGGAGCTTTCATTTGGGAACCGATACGGTCCACGGCCCTGTGTTCTTCAAATACTGAAAGCACCCTCTCCAGATTCCCTGAGGGTCACTTTATATTACACATTGGTCCACATATGACACCAGAGTCACCACTTCCACCCACCAAAGCGCGCTTAGATCGGCTGCCACTCCCCTCGCTACAAGCGAAACAAGAACCGCACCGAGGCTAAAGGAGAAGACGGAAGCAGGAATGATAGTCAATGTTGTCACCTCCATTTTGGGCATAAGGGATCTTCTTAATCTCCGTTTTTTGTGTGACTAAGTATCGCAGACAAGGTGGTTTCCACTGGCCTTGGCTAGAGACAGCCTCCTTGGCCACTGAGTACCCCAAAGTCGGTCGCAGCTCCTGACACTCCCCGCTCAGGCCCAGACGCCAAGGGCGGGGGCGCTGCCTGGAGGGACTAGTTGAAGCGCGGCGGCCCGGCGTGGTGACGTCAGGGCGGAAGCGCACACGGCGTGAAGCGGCCGAGAACCCGGCGGTCACGGGAATATCCGTCGCGCCGAGAACGCTGGTTAGTCTCGTTTCGGGTTCCGGCTGCGTTGGGCTTGCGTGCAGCTCGCTAAGACTATGGCGTCCGGGCCTCACCCGACAGCTACTGCTACCGCCGCCGCCGTTTCATCAGCCGTCCCAAGCGCAGGCGGCTCCAGCTCCGGGACCACGACCACGACGACGACCACGACGGGAGGGATCCTGATCGGCGACCGCCTGTACTCGGAAGTTTCACTCACCATCGACCACTCTCTGATTCCGGAGGAGAGGCTCTCGCCCACCCCGTCCATGCAGGACGGGC
The DNA here is from genome assembly GCF_030222135.1 of Aotus nancymaae. Lineage (NCBI taxonomy): Eukaryota > Metazoa > Chordata > Mammalia > Primates > Aotidae > Aotus > Aotus nancymaae. The sequence goes on along the minus strand of NW_026988431.1, from coordinate 50,011,253 downwards.
TCGACCTGCCCAGCGAGACAGACTTACGCATCCTGGGCTGCGAGCTCATCCAGGCCGCCGGCATTCTCCTCCGGCTGCCGCAGGTCAGTGCTCCAGCCCCGGGCCTGCCGGGTGCTCCTCTCCTCCCTTTCGTCCCCTACGCCGCATCTCAGTATCACTGTGGCCCGGCAGGGTCGGGACGACTTTCTCGGGCTCTCCCGCTTGGGGTCCACCCGGTGCCGGGGCGTGCCGGGGTTGGGGGCTGCGAAGGCGGAGGGAGGACCCCGCAGCGTGCTGTTCGCGACGGCGGCGGCAGGAGGGGAAAGGGAAGCGAGCGGCGGCACAAAATGGCGGCCGGCGCCTGGAGCGGGCCCGCCTGACCCCTGCGCTTCGGTTCTCCTCTCGTCTGCAGGTGGCGATGGCAACGGGGCAGGTGTTGTTTCATCGTTTTTTCTACTCCAAATCTTTCGTCAAACACAGTTTCGAGGTAAGCCCTGCGGAGGCGGTTAAAAGGGATTTTTCATCCGGAAATGGGCAAAGTAGGTGTAGTGTCAGCAGCCAGCTTTTCCAGAAAGGGTGTGGTTTAGTTTAGGCCTTTGTACCTAGTTCTCACTCGCCAGGAAGTGGAAACCTTTAGAATGTGTTCAAACTCTAGAAAATGGATCCCGAGCCTAAGTGTGCCTTCTTAAGGAGAAGTACAGTTTTCAGCCAAATGCAGAACTCACTGTGAGATTGAGCTTGACTCTGGAACCAAAATTAAGATGAGTAGGACAACAAAAAGAGTATGGTACTAGCGTAGCTAGTAAGCTTATGGCATGGAAATGTCCGCTCTAATTTTACTAAAGGTTGTCCCACTTGTGTTCTAAAGTTTATTCATCAAAGTAAGTTTCATGTAACGATGGTTTTTGTTTCTCCTGGATTCTTTCAGATTGTTGCTATGGCTTGTATTAATCTTGCATCAAAAATCGAAGAAGCACCTAGAAGAATAAGAGATGTGATTAATGTATTCCACCACCTACGCCAGTTAAGAGGAAAAAGGTAAGATTGGCATTATTGAACATAGCATCTCTTGCTACTGCTGTACCGTGCACCAGTCATCAAGTCAAAACATCTTTCCTCTCAAGTGAATATGGGTGCAAAAGAAAACGGACTTTAGGTGTTAAAGTTCATATAGGATCACTGATATTTAAATTAATTTGAAAAAAATCCATAATTAACCAGTTATCTAAAGTTTGTAGAGGCAGTTGCGTTTATGGACAATCCTAACAGTGCTGTGAAGCCAGGCCTGTGGCTTAAGATTAAACAAGAAAGGGAATACATTTGGCTCAAGTGTGAGTGTATTCTGTAAGTTATTTTTCCTCTCCCCTCTCTGGACGACTGAAGGCTGGAAGTTTAAACACTGTAGTTTAAGTTAATATTGTGGCAAAGTTCTGTGTAGATTATGTTTTTCTACTCGAAGTCCCAGTTAATTCTTATCAATTGAGGTTGGCTTTTGTTAGAGTGCTTCTCAACATTGAACTACGATATATCGAATAATACCGGATCTGAAAGGACTGCAGGATGATAAAGTTTGAAGTTTGAAGTCAAAGGGATTAAACAGGTATTTTGTTTGGTCAGATACAGTCTCAGTGAGTGGGTTAGAAAATTAAGAGTGATTGGGTTGCATTTAGATAAGGCCCATTTATTTGATGTTGTAAGAAAATACAGAGACTGAAATAGTATCGGCTAGGTGTTGTGATAACATGACTTTATGTGGACCTATGTGTTCTGTGAGGTAGTACCAAAAAGTTTGTTGCAAGACTTCTTGCATCTACGGGTAACTTCAGTACATGCTGCAGAAGGTTATATTTGGTGTAGATTAGTTTTTGTATTCACTCTTTAAGGAATTGTAGTGAAGTTCAACAAACTGTACTGAGTTTGAAAGGAAGTTATTAAAAGGATCGTAAGTTGTTCTGGGGGTTGGGTATGTTGGTTAGTGCCAAGTTGGTATCCTATATGAGTAGTCCTTATTGGCTGAATCTGTAAGTCGGCAGTAGTGGAACTATTCAGATAAGCAAATATTAAAGCAACTTTAAGATGACTAGTCTATTCTGTGAGTCTACAGTTTGTTTTTTTTTAAGAGTATCCTAGTCAAAAGTCTGAAACAGTTTTCTTACATACTTTTTCTCCCCTATCTTTACTCATTCACCTTAACTGTGTCCAGGGATAGAGTAATTTTTAAATTCTCAACTATCTTTTAGTTTGTTGGTAAGTCGCTGGGAACTGGAAAGATTTCAAATTGGTGATTGGTATGGTCTGAGCTTAAATCTATTTAGATACTTGACTGATTCTTCAGGATGTTTAAAGTCATGACACACTATCTTTAGTCAAAGGTTTCTCTTTGCTTAAAGGAAATGGTTTTCTAGTATTATCCTTTGAACTATTGAGCCAACTATTATGTAATCACATGATTATCTTTTGTGAAGTTTTCCTGTGTGAGACTGAGTTTTCTTAGCTGATGTCAGAATAGGTCTTAACTGTAAAAACCGTGGAATTTAAAATAGTATGATCTCACCTGATTGTTGTGTCTGATGTAACTTTGTTTTTTTGGGTCATTATTACAGAGAAAACTGATTTTGTTTCAATCTTAGAAGTCTGATTATAGCAAAATTTAAAAGGAGTTGTTAATTGCATGGAAGCCTTTTTTTAAAGCAGGATGTAAAAGTGTTTCTATGCATATTACAAGTTTACTCAAGCACGTAACTTGTATATGTTATTAACTTCAACTCTTTTTTCCCTTGCAACCGACTATACAGCGACCAGCTACATTTACCAAAGCCTGGGTGATGTGGAGTGGTACATAGAGATGAAGCTGTCGTCATGGCAACAGTGAGTGAAGTATCGAAAATCCCCAAGGAGAAGCCAGTGCTCTGAGAATAGGTCACTGGAATCGGGGACTAACAGGTTGGCCACTGGTGAACCATTTAGAAAAACTCCTGTTTCTTGTTATAAGCTTTTGTCTTTGCTGTCCAAGTTATTAGAACTATAGCTTTGTATTTATTTTTGCATAGGTTAATGTCATTAGAAAGTACTATCAGTATTACACTTTAGTTAGGTAAAGGATATCACTTGTCTTATGTTTTAATCTAGTTGATGCATAACTTTAAATTGCAGTGTGACTGACAGTTACAGTGGAGATACATTATTCATGTCGCCTGTAGGTCTTTGGTCTCATCAGCCTGGCTACATATTGAGAATTAGCAGAGCTTTTTAAAAAATACCAGTACTTAATCCCCAACCTGGATTGTTTGGCCTATTCCTCCTTCAAATTTTTTGTGGTTCAGTAATTATCTTTTAGGTTCAGAATGAATGTCTAAATTTAGAGGAATGATTGCTTTGTCATATTTACTTCTGAGATGTAGCGTATTAACATTTTTAAAGACTGGTTTAACCATTCTCATTATTAAATATATATTTTCAGTGTGTCCGTAGATCATAAAAGTTGGATAGGTAAGAATTGGAAGGGTGTTAAATGATGTCATTTAGTCTGCCAGCCTTCTACAGTTTAATTCTGTGTCTCTACAAGGTGGCCTTCAGTTTATTTAAATACCTGTAAAGAATGTTTCTACTTTCTTTGAAGTAGGCATTACAAATTTCTGTATATTTCCTTGGCAGTCTGCCTCTTTGTAAACCTATCTGTTATTAATATAGTCTCTTAAAGATCTAGTTCCAAAATTTCTCAGTCTTTATAACACATAAATGAGACTAACCATGTTTGGACTTCGTAATTTTTGTTGTTGAGTTATATGTCAATTACATAATCATGCTAAAGGAAAATTGCGCCTCTAACAAACCACCTAATAAACTTCTAAGGACCAAAGACCAGGATTTTCTAAAGTTGAAAATTATTCACGTATAGATCAGGAAAATCAAACAATAGAAACTTAAAGCAGCGATTGAGTTAGTTTATGTGTTGATAATGAAAATTATTTTTGTTTTCTCTGAAGTCTTTTTTAGAGATTTAAAAATGCCATGTTTCCAGACTTTATTGGCAAGGAAAGTTTACCTGATTGGGGAGGAAGAAATTCTAGCAGGCCTTAATTTAATGTACTTGTTGCAACAAAGTACTAATTTATACTTTGAAACTTTGTTTACTGCTGATTTATGGAGATACTTTTTTTTAAAATTTACGATACAAAATAATCTCTAGCAGGTAGTTGTAAATTATGGGTACATCCTTGATTTGTGAGGTAAAACCAATTCTGAACAAAATAAGGTTTCTGGTTTTAGGTTATACACTCACAAAGTTAACTTTGAAAACTGCAGATAATAAATAGGATTAAGCAAGAAGCTGAGTATATAGTTGAATTTTAGTAAATAACAGGTTTGGTTTTCTTAAATCTATGTTGGTATCATTGGGAATTTGACACAAACAGAATATGGCATGATTAAATCTGATTTGGGACTAAATAGCAGCTATGATTCAAACAAATATTTAGCTGTTTTAGTGTAATTAGAAGAACAAATGAATTATATCACCATTTGAAGGCAACTCTTAAAGCAGGTTATCTTTAGAGGTGTAGATAATCTTTATTAACATAAATGGAGAAAAATGAGACAACTATACTTTCGTAAAGTTATATTTTATTAGGAATTTTGATGATACAGTCTACTGTCTGGATTGCAAGGGGTTAAGAGTTAAAACAGTATGCAGCTGTAACATGAGGTATTTTATCTCTTAATGCCAGTTTAAGGAGAGCCATTAGATAACACAGCCATTCAGTTAAAAACAGTGAGGTTGATTTAACTTGTTTACAAATTTCCTATGATAAAGCCTGATCATAAACCTTAAGATCTTCTGAGTGAGTGTGTGTGTAGAGAGGGAGAGAGATAGGTTGCTCTCATGAGTATTAAGGAGACTTAAATTTGACTTTTTTTTCCAAAGAGCAATTTGTAGCCTATTGCCCTGATAAAGTGGATTCATCATTACACGTTAATGTTAGAAAGCAGCTCAATGAGGCCAACTGGTGGCCTCATTACAGGTGTGAGAAATGGAACTATGTGAAGGCCATTTTAAGTAACAGCTGTTTTTTATCTTGTCAGCTGTGCCAGTTTTTGTTTAGTAAGCATTCCAGTTTCTGTAATAATTTTAAATGGAAGAAAGGAAAATGTATGATAGCTGACTTTTTACTCTGATGTTACTATAGGGGTAATAAAGATCATTTCAGATTTTCTAACCTTCAGGTGCATGTATTGAAATAGACTTTGGTTTTTAAAATATGAGATTACATTTTTCTGGATCTGGTGTGCATTGTGGTAGAGAGGATGACTGTTTTAAAAATAGTTTGTGTATTCTGCCTAGAACAAAGACTCTTAAGTCTTTTGGCTGAGTATGGACAGAAATGTTTAAGTGTTCAACCTGTAAACTTACCATATAATCAATGTCTTGATAAAATTGTAGTTTTTGTTGGTTGGATCTAAGAATGTATTGGACATGGGTAAATTTCAGACATGACCAACAACAAAAAACAAAAGCTCAATTCCTTAACCTTTCCTGACTAAATCTTCTCAGGAAGGAAACCAGTTTTTAATTGTAAGACATAAATAAGATAGTCTTTTATTGTAAGTGGTAGGTTTTTAAACTATATAATAAAACATTTGGGGATCACATCAGTTGAATGTGCTACTTTTAAAGCATTAAATCACTAACATAAGCCTTCTGTATTTTAGAACCTTCTGAATTACCAAAATTTAGTCTGATACAGAGCCCTTGAATGTATTCTGGTTCCTTCACTATGGCCCTTCATTCTCTTTTGTATTAATACTAAAGTATATTGCCTAAAACCACAACCCTGATGAAATTTTGGCCTGGATCTCACGAATCATGTAATATAATTTTTAATTTACTTGGTTAATTGAGCTGAATCTTTAGTTTTCAGATTACTTTTTTAAACAGGTAGGCTCTTAGAACAAATTGTTAAAAACATATCACCCCATTAGGGGAATCAGGATAAACTACCCACTGTTCCCCCCACCCCACCAAGTTTTTAAAAAATTTTGGCCATAAACCAGCCAACAGTTGTTATTTTATAGAATGAGTAAAAATCAGTATGATCTTACAAGGACTTTATAGTACTGTAAATCTTAGGAGCACATTAGTTTTTTGTGTTTTTTTTTAAGCCAGTCAAATTTAGCAGTGGGGGATTGTCTGCCAACTTTAGTGACACTGATGTTAGTAAGTTCTGATAACCTACTGCCATCGGACCAGCCTGGAGCACATTAGTTTTGTCAATGGAAAGTCTCTTGGAGAGACTTTGAGGTTTGTGATAATAAATCACACTATCACTAAAGTTAAATACGTATACACACACACACCCCTAGAATATAAGTAGAATGGAAAAGTTGACAAGGATGAACCCAAGAGCATTAGATTGAATTGTTTTCATTATAGAATTTAGTTGAAGTTAATCTCGTAGATGTATATATTTAATTAGCATAACTTGGACAGCACAAGATTAATGCTTTAACTTGTTTGCAGGAGTTTAAAAAGCTGGTTTCTGTTGCCAATAGTTGGTTGGAAGGGAAAATGGAGATGCCACAAATAAAATTTTTTGGATGTGCAAAACAGTTTTGATTTTATTTCTTACAAACTATAGGACTCCAAGCCCCCTGATCCTTGATCAGAACTACATTAACACCAAAAATCAAGTTATCAAAGCAGAGAGGAGGGTGCTAAAGGAGTTGGGATTTTGTGTTCATGTCAAGCATCCTCATAAGGTGAGTTGTAGAGTACAGAAATTGGGTTCGTAAGTATTAGGACTTCTCCAAAATTTCTACTTTATATGAATTTATGTTTCTATGTGAGCATTAACCTTGGTTTTAAAAAGCATTCTTTCAAAGGTTCAGGCTTCATCAAAAAACATTCTTTTGGTCGTTGAGATTTATCGGTAAAATGAGAGTACAAAAATGTAGGTTCAAATCTTAATTGTGTGGTCATAAAGAAGTTATTTTTGTTTCTGTGGTTAAAGTCCCAGTTTTTCCACCTAGAGAACACAGATGTAAAGTTCCTCATTCCAAGGGATAAATATGTAGCCACAAAAGTATTTGGCATACTTACCATCATAGTAGAATGTTCTAAGTGTGGTAGCTGCTTGCTGTTAAACATTATTGGAAATTTGTTTCTCTCTAAATCTCTTAGCTTTCATTATCATCAATATAAGTGGCAGACTGAGTGCTCAGGTCAGAACTAGTTATCTGGGCAAGAAATGTACCTTGGGAAATTAGGTGAAATAATCTCCTAGCACAGTGCCCGTCACATGGTAAAGTGCCAATGAAAAATATTCTTTAATTGCTTTTTTTCCTGTACAATTTTGAAATACTGTTCTAAACATAATTTATATAAAAATCTAGTAATACAACACATTAGAATCTTACGTACATTTAAGTTGATCTGTGTTATTGATGTAGAATTAGAACTTGAATCTAACATTTTCAGTTACTTTTTTTATTGAACTCTGTAGTCTGAAAGAACTACCAGTATACTAAATTGAGTTTTTTTCCCTTGTCCTTCAGATCATTGTTATGTATTTACAAGTCTTAGAATGTGAACGTAATCAAACCCTGGTTCAAACTGCCTGGTAAGTCACTTTTTTAGATTTCTTTCCTAGCCAGGAAAACAGAAGCAGAAATAAAGTAAGTTTCGTTTCCCTTTCCAAAATAATGAGATAAGTTTGTTTTGGGGCTTTTTGTTGTTGTTTTTGTTTTTTTAACCAAAAGGTAAATAATGCTTATTTCTGCTTCCTGTTTTCTTGGCTTGACTAATTACTTTTAATGGAGAACTCAATTTAACTTTGTTCTTTTTTCTACTCTTTAATTAAAGGGTAGTCCATGATGGTAAGTCATAGAACTCTGCCCTCTGCACTTCAGCCCATGACCTCAGGATGGCCTGATTGGCTACCCTGCTCTCCAGCCAATCCAGTGCAAGCTCTCATCCGAGATTCACTGAAGTGGTCCATATCCATCTGGCAGCATCTTCTAGTTCTGTCGGGGTGTCAAAAGGATTTGTATATTTGCTTCTAGAAGTAACTATTTGACATGCCTATGTATTTAATGTATACTTGTAACTATCAAAATGAATAGTTCATTTTTGATAGATTTGTTGTCCAGCCATTATGAATTAAATGGTTTATTAGGAGTTTGACTAAATTTTTATTTTTAGTGTGTATAGCATGAATTCTACCAAAGGAGACTACAAACTTGCAGTTTAAAATGGGCACCAGTTCCCACACTGGCTTAATTTATATAGTTATATAGCTGCTTGGCTGTATTGCTGGTAATGTTAGAAGTAAGAAGCACTTCGTTATTGAAAGAGATGTTACTATTATACTGCTTAAATGCTTTAGCACTGGGACTTTTTGAGATGCAGATGTGTGATTTTGCGTGCTGGCTTATTTAAAGGTCAAGCCAAGGAGTTTGTAGTTCAGCCACAACTACTATTTCCTAAGACTTGATGTGAAGAACTTAGTGAAGTAATTTTTATATTTTGGACTTCCCAGCAAGATGTCCTATTTATGACTGCCATGCTTCTTTTGGACTCAATGTTTGTAATGTTAGAAAAGTCTCGTTACTTTTATAAAATGCATGACATTTTAAATGTGTTTCATAAAATGGATTATAGCAGTTCTGATGGTTTAGGATTTTTAAGAAATAGTCCATTTAATTTCAGCTTAACCTTTTAAATGACCTGTAAATTTTCTTTATCAGTTTAGGAATATTGTGGGGAGAGTTCATTAATAATAAAAGTTCAGCAATTTTTTAACTGAATAGTTTATCTCTCTTACCTAGTCACAAAAAAAAGGTATGTAAACAAGGCCATTATATGTGTTTATTGCTCTTTACTTCCCTATCTAGATTTTCTAAAGTATCTTAGCTTTCTTAATGTAAGTTTAACTTGGTACTTACTGAAAATGCCTTTTTACCCCTGTTAACGATACTTTGAGCTTTTGAAATGAACTTCGTTGACACAGCTTTTATTGTGGATAAAGGAGAGATGGTCAATAATTAATGGCTTGAAGTATTGTTGGAGTGGTTTATCATTTCTGAAACTAATCTTGTCAATTGACTTTGAAAGCATTGTTTTTACAGAAATAATACTTTAGGAGTAATTTCTAGTTGGATAGTAATATGAAATAATTTAAAAGGGCTTTGGTCATGTATATTGGAGAACTGCAAATGGTCCTCGTATTAACTTCTTACTGCTTACTGATTTTTTTTGAGTTAAGAGTTGTTATATGCTAGAATATGAGGATGTGAATATAAATAAGAGAAGAAAAAAGAATAAAGTAGATTGAGTCTCCAATTTTATGTAAGCTTCAGAAGAACTGGTTTGTTTACATACAAGCTTATAGTTGAAATATTTTTCAGGAATTACATGAACGACAGTCTCCGAACCAATGTTTTTGTTCGATTTCAACCAGAGACTATAGCATGTGCTTGCATCTACCTTGCTGCTAGAGCACTTCAGGTAGGTGCATATTTCCCATTTTGTTCTGTAGGATAAATCACACAAATTTTCAGTGGTTCCAATACAGATATAACAAAAATTTAAACCGTTCTGTTCTTATGGTTTAGATTCCATTGCCAACTCGTCCCCATTGGTTTCTTCTTTTTGGTACTACAGAAGAGGAAATCCAGGATATCTGCATAGAAACGCTTAGGCTTTATACCAGAAAAAAGGTATTCTCTATTTACTCGTTTATGTCAACATGCTAAGAGTCTAAGCTACTATAAGGGAGAAACACTAACTTTTTTTTTTCTTCAACAGCCAAACTATGAATTACTGGAAAAAGAAGTAGAAAAAAGAAAAGTAGCCCTACAAGAAGCCAAATTAAAAGCAAAGGGATTGAATCCTGATGGAACTCCAGCCCTTTCAACCCTCGGTGGATTTTCTCCAGCCTCCAAGCCATGTAAGATATGTATTTAGAATTAAAATGACTTGGGGGCACTGAAAGCGTTTTATTAGAGAGCTTTTACATTTGAAAGTTGCATAGAGAAATATGATGTTAGGAGCTGTTACTATGTTTTCTCTGGCAGTCAACTAAAGACTGATACTTGGAAGCATGGTACTTTCAGGTACATTTAGAAACAACTCTTGGCCCTCCGTTAAAACCAGTAGTTAACATGTTGTTATGTCTTTTTAAAGCATCACCAAGAGAAGTAAAAGCTGAAGAGAAATCACCAATCTCCATTAATGTGAAGACAGTCAAAAAAGAACCTGAGGATAGACAGCAGGCTTCCAAAAGCCCTTACAATGGGTGAGTAAACTTGGGCTGGAAAATTGGCTTGAGGAATCTTTTATGTGTTTACTTTTTAACACACTAAGTTTGTAACTAATATATTGTGGTTTTTTGAAGTGTAAGAAAAGACAGCAAGAGAAGTAGAAATAGCAGAAGTGCAAGTCGATCAAGGTCAAGAACACGATCACGTTCTAGATCACATACTCCAAGAAGACAGTAAGTAAATGTTTTCTTAGGAAAGAAGTCTTATTTGGAGTTTTTAAAGGTTATTGCTTTTTCTTTAAAAATTGAATATAGATTGTTTTCAAAGTTAAGTTAGAATTAGGCTTTTAATATGAGGCAAATTAGGAGAAATTAGTTTGGAGATGTTCTGGACATAAAGGATCTTAATGGCATTCTGTTATATTTTCTCCCATGTTTTTTGGAGAAGTGTAGGAGCTACCCACAAAGTGCTGTGAGGGCCACAGTATCATTTGTAATGTGAAAACTTTTTTTTTTTTAATTTCTGTTAGCAAATGTATTTTATTAACCCCTTATTAATAACCAATAATCAGATTAACCAGTCAATGAATCTTCCCTAGTTAGGCTTGTAATTAGATTGTTAACTCCTTGTGGCTCTTCACTGTCTCCTTTGAACATGTGGGAGATATTTAATAAAAAGCATAGCTCTAGGAGGACACTGTAAAAATTGCTAATTACTCCCCTTGGAATATAGACAAGAACTCCCTATGCTTAAGATTTAATATGTTATAGGCTTGGGCATACAGAAGTCAGGGGTGGGGAGATTTTTAAAAGTTCTGGTTATTCACGTAGCTGGTAGCTATGTTTTGAATCTATTGTGGGCAACCACCAGAATAATCTTTTCCCCCATAGAAACTGAACCTAAACTTCAAATTTTTATTATCTAAGCTATAATAATAGACGGAGTCGATCTGGAACATACAGCTCAAGATCAAGAAGCAGGTCCCGCAGTCACAGTGAAAGCCCTCGAAGACATCATAATCATGGTTCTCCTCACCTTAAGGCCAAGCATACCAGAGATGATTTAAAAAGTTCAAACAGGCATGGTCATAAAAGGAAAAAATCTCGTTCTCGATCTCAGAGCAAGTCTCGGGATCACTCAGATGCAGCCAAGAAACACAGGCATGAAAGGGGACATCATAGGGACAGGCGTGAACGATCTCGCTCCTTTGAGAGGTCCCATAAAAGCAAGCACCACGGTGGCAGTCGCTCAGGACATGGCAGGCACAGGCGCTGACTTTCTCTTCCTTTGAGCCTGCATCAGTTCTTGGTTGTGCTTATCTACAGTGTGATGTATGGACTCAATCAAAACATGAAATGCAAACTGATTAGGATTTGATTTCTTGAAACCCTCTAGGTCTCTAGAACACTGAGGACATTTTCTTTTGAAAAGAACTATGTTAATTTTTTTGCACATTAAAATGCCCTAGCAGTATCTAATTAAAAACCATGGTCAGGTTCAATTGTACTTTATTATAGTTGTGTATTGTTTATTGCTATAAGAACTGGAGCGTGAATTCTGTAAAAATGTATCTTATTTTTATACAGATAAAATTGCAGACACTGTTCTATTTAAGTGGTTATTTGTTTAAATGATGGTGAATACTTTCTTAACACTGGTTTGTCTGCATGTGTAAAGATTTTTACAAGGAAATAAAATACAAATCTTGTTTTTTCTAAACTGCTTCAAATATCTTATTTAAATAAATTATTAAAAAGCAAAACTTGAATAGCAAAATGGCTGTACTGGTTTTCTGACAAACTTATTCTTTTCTCCATTAGATGGTAGTTTGAGATTATTAAAATGCAATTCTTAACTGCATTGTGAGCTATTTTAAGTCATTGTATATATGGAAAAAGTAAATGGGAGTGGCCCAACAATGTAACATTTAATGTTATATTGTAGCACTAAACTCAAAACCTGATTTTCTGTTGAATGGTACCATAAGGTAATTTTGAGTCAGACTTAAGTACTGTTTCTGAAATGAGGTGCCCTATTGAATGAACCAAAACTTTGTAACTGTTGAGCTTTAGCAGTTCTGTATAATTTAGGCATTTAATGTTAAGGCTTCATGAAGGCTAGGAGAATTCAGACCACAAAGAAGTGAAGTTTTAATGAAAAGCCAGAATTTGTGTCCAAATTAATGTTTTCAAGTCACATTTAGTAATTTTTTTCAACATTTTGGAAATCAGTTGACAGATCTTAAGTCAAAATGTTGCATTACTTTATATTTACATGAAGGTTTCCATTACATTTATTTTACCTACTTTAATTACTTGTCCGCTAGACTTGGCTCCAAGTGATTTGTTGCTGTTTCAAGAAATAAAATACACCCACAGAGAGGAAGATGTACTACTGCTAAGGATATTTTTTTTAAAAAAAAGTTACAGCTTCTGAAGAGGATTCTAAAGACTTAAAACATGTTCACTAATGGCAGGTGGTGGAGGCTGGAAAACATAGCTTCACAAGGCAACTCCTTTGAAGGGGATAAGATTCCTTAAGATACAATAGTGTTGGCTGTGCTACTTAAATCAGTTACAGTTCTAACTATAAAGACTAACTAGAAACTAACAATACCCAGCATAAGTTAGCCACTTCATGCTTGAAAGGGTAAATAGTTCATTAAGACTTCTTTCTACATGATTTGTAGTACATATTGCTGAGTTATAAATTGATATTTCTGAAAAGCTAACTACTTCTAAATGCTAGTTTCCTTTACAAGACAGACATTGAAGAAAGGCAAATGTCAGTAAAGGCCCTGTTAGTAAATTAATCTTGAATTTTTTTTAACTTTTTTTTAGAGACGAGGTCTTGCTACGTTGCCCAGGTCGGTTCCGAACTCCTGGCCTCAAGTGATCCTCCCACCTCCACCTCTCAAGTATTAAATTATTAATAGTGTCTAAATTACTTATGTGCCTTATCTTTGCTTTGAAATAGGAGTGCTGTGGGTGAGGGTTGTTTGTGAAGATGGGGAGTTCTGGAGGATAAACCTGCATGTGGAATGAGGTTTGTATGTTAAAAGGTGTTTTTAGAGGTGGCTTTGTGGGCTAAGGAAAGATCTTTTCCATGGTCTTGATTTTTGTCTTACCGTCTTGTTACAGAGTCAGTTTTCTAAGTTGTCAAAGGATATTAACCTCATGCTGCCCTATGGCTATTTTAAAACTTTCTCTAAAAGTAATACTCATTTTCAAACTTACTATGGGAAATTTCAAATGCAAAGTTGTGGAATACCTATAATACCCATTTATTAGCTCCAAAAGTAATGATCAGCAAACCGTACTCAATCCGTACTCCAATTCACCACTCCACTTCCCACCCTTGCTATTGGGAAGAAAATCCCCCACAAGTAAGTTTGTTCCCAAGTATTTCAATCCACAAGGTTGAGGACTTTTAAAACATAACCATATAGCTTTACTGTAAGAATTAGGTATAAGTAATGCCGTACTACCCCTATCAGTATCCAGAGAGCTCTCATCTCTATTTGTTTTACTTGGTTTGTTCAAAGTCCAAATATGTTGCATTGACTAACCACAGGCTTCTCCAAATTTTTTACTTGAAGAAATTGGGTCATGTCCTGAAGAATTTTTCTCGTGGGTTTGTTCACTAAGTATGCTGTCACTGAACACATTTTTCTGTCCCCTGTGTGGTAAACTGGTAGATCCTGAGGCTCGATCAGATTCAGGTTTAAATTGTTTATTTGTCTGGAATTCAGAAGACTGGACACTCAGACTGTGTTGTTTTAGAACTGAAAACTAGGTTGCCGCCTCATCCACCAGGTATTTTGCTGGGTTCTCAGTTCTCCGTTGGTGCTTGCGCTTTGCTGTATCTGTGTTCCCTCTGTCTGTTCTCTGTCTCATGTTTTGGTTGCCCCACTACGGGAATGAAAATATTTGTCCTAATGATACTGGTACTTTTTTTCTTCAAATGACCCACAAATTAAATCCTGATTTTTAATACAAGTCTGTTCATGTTATGGAACATTAATTACATTTGTCCTTTGCAGTTGGTATCTTAAGTTTACAGACCAGTGAAATTCTTAACCATGTTCCTATTTTAAAACAAAGTGAACATAAAAATGACTACTTTCAGAACTGAAGTTCTAAGTTTTGCTTTAATAGCTTTTAAATATTGCCACTTATAACCCCAATATTAACGCCACAGTCTGCATCAAAAGCTTATAAACAGTTTTCATAAAAATAATTTCATAATAATAATCATTTGTTGAGAGTCATTTCTTAACTCACCCTAAGCTGTAATAGATTATGAAGATAAGTTCCAAAATTTGCTTACCAGGTTTTTGTTTTTGTTTTTTTTTTTTGAGATGGAGTCTCGCATTGTCGCCCAGGCTGGAGTGTGATGGCGCGATCTTGGCTCACTGCAATCTCTGCCTCCCGGGTTCATATGATTCTCCTGTCTCAGCCTCCCGAGTAGCTGGGATTACAGGCACACACCACCACATTCAGCTAATTTTCTGTATTTTTAGTTGAGATGGGGTTTCATTATGTTGGCCAGACTGGTCTCAAACTCCTGACCTCGTGATCCACCCACCTCGGCCTCCCAAAGTGCTGGGATTACAGGCGTGAGCCACCGTGCCTGGCTACATACCAAATTTTTAAAAATGAAATTAAAAGTATAGGCATATTGAGGGTCTTACATGCATGGACATATTGAAGGGTTCAAAGAGACACAGAATGTGCTTGAGGTTTGATAAGGAGAACATCACTGTGAAAATTGGAAGGGAGCAGCATTCATTGTGTGGGCTTTGAGCCCTTCATCCCTTTCACTCTTAGGCTGGAAGCCACAGTGTGATGTTCTAACCATTTGAAAATTTCCATTTGTTCAAAGCTTGACTTTTTAACCACTTGAACATTTCTATTACATGGAAGGAACGTGGACTTCCATGTCAGCTCTGCATTCAAATCATTCTTCCACTAAGGTGACTTGACAAGTTATTTTACTTCTCTACTTGGCCCTTAAAACAATTTTGTGTAGTATATGTGTTGGGCAAATAGGATTTATTTTTACCACTGCAATTTAAACTTCATATTGGAAAGCACTCGAATACTCAGAAAAGTTTGGATTCTATGACTCTTATAAACACATTTCAAACTACAGATGTTTGAGAATGCTACTTTGATAATTCTATCTTCAATAATGTATGTACCTTATAGAAAATCTTGAACAGTATAAGATTTTCATAATTAAGGCATGAAAAACTGGGCTCTTTGATTCCAGGTGTCCTCTTGTCCCTTCTGCTTTTGCCATCTATGTTCAATATAATTCCAACACAATTTTCCTACCCTGCGTGCTTTTATAGCTCATCAGATTTCCCTGTATCAGCTATCACTTTTCTGGTAAGTGTCATCCAATTTCTGTGACACCTTTGCCACAATCTTTTCTTTGAACAGTAGCTAAAATGATCTATTTAAAGTGTTAATCACATTGCTCTAATATATAAAGCCTTCAGTAGTTTCCCATATCACTCTGTAAAATACCCCTTGCCAGCTTCTCCCATCAACCCCACTCTTTCTGTTCCTTATACGCACATCTCTTCCTGAGCCTTTATTTTGATCCTCTTCGTGTGGGGATGTTTCTGTCTCAGAGATAGTCTTTGTTCAGGTCCCCACTCTGCAGTCCTCCAGAGGGGCTGCTTTCACCACCCCTTCTAAAATAAGTCTTTCTAAACACCCCTATCATCTTCTATCCCTTAGCCTGCGCTGACTTTTTCATAATGCTTACCACTAACCGAAGTTATTTTGCTTTATCATTTAATTTCTTCCTCATGAGAATGTAAGCTTGTGAGAGAGTGGCAGAAATGTGGTTTCCTCATTATTGTATGTCCCTCACCTAATCCTGTAACGGTGTCTGGTCCATATTAGGGTATGTAATAAATATTACTTGCGGAATTCATTAATTTAACATACTACCAATTCTCGGAGTGACTTTTTTAAGCCTTCATCATCATTCACACTTTCTTGTCATTCATTTGGGCATGTCCAATCACCATTTCATGAACAGCTGTGTTCCTTTTGCAAAGATAAGACTAGGTTCCTGGAGTTCATAGGAGATGTAAACCACAGCTTGGGGGTAGCAAACTGGTGGACCCTGAGCCAAATCCTGGCCTGCACATGTATTTTATTTGGGTTTTACAATGTTTGTTATAAATGAACTGGCTGCTAATATTTTTTTAATTGGAAATATTTACATTAAAAACCTAGACCTCTAGCTGCTCTTAAAAAATTAAAATATGGTCGGGTGCGGTGGCTCACACCTGTAATCCTAGCACTTCGGGAGGCTGAGGTGGGTGAATCACCTGAGGTCAGAAGTTCGAGACTAGTCTGACCAACATGGTGAAACCCCATCTCTACAAAAAATATAAAATAGCCGGACATAGTGGCGGATGCCTCAATTGCTTGAGCCTGGGAGGCAGAGGTTGCAGTGAGCTGAGATTGTGCCACTGCACTCCAGCCTGGAAAACAGCAAGACTCTGTCTAAAAAAAAAAAAAAAAAATTAGCCAGGCATGGTGGTGGCGCATGCCTGTAATCCCAGCTACTCGGGAGGCTGAGGCACGAGAATCAATTGAACCCAGGAGGCAGAGGTTGCAGAGAGCTGAGATTATGCCATTGCACTCCAGCCTGGGTTACAGAGCAAGACTCTATATCAAAAACAAAAAAAGTAAAAATTCAATACATGAGATCCACAATACCGCCAGGCCACAGTTAACCAGCATCCAGTAGCCCTCTGGGTGAGGCTGCATGTTGTAGTGCGTGATGATTCCCTCCACCCCCTGTTAATTGTGTAACACTGAAGCGGGGTGTCAGTTGGCAGGTATCAGCGTGCTGATGGTATTTTCTTGAATTCTGCCCCTTTTGCTCATTGATGTTACCTCCCTGGCTCTTGACACCTGATACCTCACGGAATATTCCAAGACTGTGAATCACCAAATCTGAATGTGGCATTGTTTGAGTAGGCTCCTGAGTCAGTTAAATCAGGTTGTTTCCTGTGCCCCAAATCACTAGTGAACTACCATATAACTAAGCCTTTTCAAATGAATTTCTCACTTAAGCGACTCTTACACTGCTGGAGCACTTAACAGAGCACATGGCACATTATAAATTTCCCTGTGAAGCTGTTTTCCACCCTAAATTACAAAACTTAATTTTTTCTGCCCAAAATGATTTTCTGCCCCAGATGTGTAATTTTCATGGACCTTTTCAAACACACCAAATTTTATTCACTTAACAAGAATTAATACAATATAGACCAACAATAAGCAATAAAGCCACGTTCAAATTGATTAGTCAGGCCCTCATCCCCTAGCTGACTTCATTTTACACACACAATTGAAATCAAGAGTCTCAAATGAACTTCCAGCTTGTTTGAAAACAGTCAAATTGCGAAAGTCAAGTGTCTACTTGCATATAATCTGATGAGGGCTATAATGATAGGTTTCTACCTAGAGAAATAAGGGTAGGTAAAGTCTCAATGTTTAGATACATGGCACATACCTGCATATAATTAATATTCAGTTGGAAGCAAAGTGTATTTTGTTTGTTTGGTTGGTTGGTTTTTGAGACAAGAGTTTCACTCTTGTTGCCAGGCTGGAGTGTAATGGCATGATCTTGGCTCACCGCAACCTCTGCCTCCTGGATTCAAGTGATTCTCCTACCTCAGCCTCCCAAGTAGCTGAGATTAGAGGCATGTGCCACCATGCCCAGCTAATATTTTGTATTTTTAGTAGAGAAGGGGTTTCTTCATGTTGGTCAGGCTGGTCTGGAACTCCTGACCTCAGATGATCCCTCCTGCCTCAGCCTTCCAAAGTGCTAGATTGCAGGTGTGACCATTGCACCCAGCCAGCCAATGTTTTAAAAAGCCAAATGACATCCAAAGTAATCCTCAGTATATTTTACAGCCAAGCAATAGTACAATGTTTGCCAAGTTTAAAGAAAAAAGATGGACCACTGTGGCCTAGAGGGCCTTGGAAAAATTTTTAGAGGACAGGGAATGTGTAATGCACTTTGGATGGGAAGGTTTTAAAGGACAAAGAGGAAGCCTGGCACAGTGGTGAGCCTGTAGACCCAGCTGCTTGGGAGTCTGATGCAGGAGGATCCCTTGATCCCAGGAGTTTGAGATTGTAATGTGCTATGATTGCACCACTGCATTCCAACCTGGGAAACAGCAGCAAGACCCTGTTTCTGGAGGGGAAAAAAGGAGGGGACGAAGAGGAAGAAGCCCAAGAGATGATGTTCAATGCTGACATCCTTTATTAGTTGTGTAATCTTGCACACGTTACTTAACCACTCTAAGCTTCCATGTTCCCATCTGTAATGAGTTTGTAATTAAGCCTAGTGTATTCAGATATTGTGAGGTTAAAGGAAATAATGCATCTAATGCACTTAATGTTATGTGTGTAAATGTCCAATAAATGTTATCATTATTAGCATCTTCAGACACTTGTGGATGCCAGACTAAGGTGACTTGTAGACCAGAAAGCTATTGTTTTAAAAGCAGGTGACTTTATTCCTAGGGTTTCCTAGGGCTGCTGTAACAAATCACCACAACCTTGGTGGCTTAAAACAAATAATTACTCCTTCACATTTCTGGAGTCTAGAAGTCTGAAATCCAGATGACCACAGGGCCATGCTCCCTCTGAAGACTCTAAGTCCCCGCTTGCTTCTTCGTAGTTTCTGGTGGTTCCCAGCAATCCTTGGTGTTCTTTGGCCTGTGGCTGCATCACTCTGGGCTCTGCCTCCATCTTCATGTGGCCTTTTTCTCCGTATGTGTATGTCTTCTCGTCTAAAGATTCCAGGGCCCAGTATGGATACCCTAACCCAGCATGTCCTCATCTTAACAAACTAAATCTGCAGAGATCCTATTTCCAAGTAAGATTACATTCTGAGGTTCTAGGTGGACATGAATTTTGGGGGGACACTAGGCAACCCTTTCCAGTGATACAAGAAAAAAATAATAACCTGAAGTGGACTTTTTAAGAAATTTTCATTTTGAAATAATTGCAGATTTACAAAAAAGTTGCAAAAATTGTGTGAAGAATTTTTATATATCCTTCGCCCAGATTCACCAGATGTTAACATTTCACCACACTTGCTTTTTCACTCTCTCTGATGTCTTTTCTGCTCTGTTTGAGAGTACGTTGCAGTCATTGTTTCTTTACCTGTAAGTAAAAACAAGGACATTATCTTGCATATCCTTAAAAACAAGGACATTATCTTGCATATCCACAATATAATTACCAAAGTCAGAGAATTAACATACTGACCAATACTATAATCTATCAACCAGATATGCCAATATTGCAAATATTGATCTATTGATCAAATATTGCCAATTTCCCTATTAGCGCCCTATTTTCTGGTCTAGGATCCAACCTAGAATTATACATTGTCTTTAGTCATAATCTTTTTAGTTTCCTTTCATTGGACTGGTTCCTCGATCTGTCTTTGCTTTCATAACCTTGACATTTTTATTTTTTAATTTATTATTATTATTATTTTTGAGACTGAGTCTCACTTTGTCATCCAGGCTAGAGTGCAATGGCGCAGTCTTGGCTCACTGTAACCTCTGCCTCCCAGATTCTCCTGCTTCAGCCTCTCAAGTAGCTGGGACTACAGGCACGTGCCACCACACCTGGCTAATTTTTGTATTTTTAATAGAGATGGGGTTTCACTGTGTTGGCCAGGCTGGTCTCCAACTCCTGACCTCATGATCTGCCCTCCTTGGCCTCCCAAAGTGCTGGGATTACAGGCATGAGCCACCGCGTCTGGCCAACCTTCACATTTTTAAAGAGTGTAAACCAAACTTGTCCAATCCACGGCCCATGGGTCACACGCAGCCCAGGGTGGCTTTGAATGTGGGCAGACACAAATTTGTAAACTTAAAACATAATACTTTTTTGCAATTTTTTTTTTTTTTTTGCTCATCAGCTATTGTTAGCGTAGTGTATTTATGTGTGGTCCAAGACAATTTTTCTTCCAATGCGGCCCAGGGAAGCCAGAAAATTGGACACCCCTGTTGTAAATTGACGATTTTGTAGAGTATCTTTTAATTTGAGTTTGCCCTGTGTTTCTTTGTGATTAGATTTGGGTTTTGTGTTTTTGGCAGGAGAAATACAATAGAAGCCAGGCTGTGTCCTCAGTGCCTCATTAGAGGCACACAGTGTTAATTGCCCCAGTAACCAATGGCGTTAACTTTGATCATTGGTTAAGGTGCTGTCTGCCAGTATTCTCTATTAAAATGTTACTATTTTACAATTTGTAATTAACAAGTATCTTTTGGGAGAGATACTTTAGATCATATAAATTTTTTTTGTTTTTTATTTATTTTTTTGAGACAGAGTCTTGCTCCGTCTCCTAGACTGAAGTGCAGTGGCACAATCTGGGCTCACTGCAACCTCCGCCTCCCGGGTTCAAGCGATTCTCCTGCCCCCGCCTCCCAAGTAGCTGGGATTACACCTGCCACCATGTCCAGCTCATTTTTGTGTGTTTTTAGTAGACATGGGGTTTTGCCATGTTGGCCAGGCTGGTCTCGAACTTCTGACCTCAGGTGATCCACCTGCCTCAGCCTCCCAAAGTGCTGGGATTACAGGCGTGAGCCACTGCACCCAGCCTATATCATACGAATAGTTCTTCATAATTAACTTCTGCCTACTGATTCTAGCATCCATTGATGATTTTTACCTGAAATAATTATTGAAAATGATTTTTAAATTTCAGCATTCGCTCTACATTTATTAGTTGGAATGCCACTGTAAGAGCTTTCCCTTCTCCTTCATTTATTCATTTGTTTATATGTTTCAGTATGGACTCATTCTATGAAGCTATAATCCATTACTGTCAATGTTTTGTTACTCAAATTCTCCTAGATGTGGCCAATGGAAACCGCTTTAAGATAGTTCCTGTGTCCTTTAAAATGCACATTTTAAAGGCTTTTCCTACATGTGTACCTTTCCAAAAGGTTCACACCATTTGTGCTTTCTCTAGACATGTATAACCAGAAGCTCTTGCAAAATGAGCTCTTGAGAACATCAGCACTGGCATTAGAAGGGATGAGGTAACTTTCAAAGATCAAGATAACTACCTTGCCAATGTATAGGGATTCTCATGGCTGGAGTTACCAGAATAACTTTCCTTTTGGTCCAGGATAATCTTCCCCATTGCTATGATTTGGATACGGTTTGTTTGGCCCTGCCAAGTCTCATGTTGACATTTGATCCCCAGTGTTGGTGGCAGGGCCTGGTGGAAGGTGCTTGGATCATGGGGTGGATCCCTCATGGCTTGGTGCCATGCTCGAGGTAGTGATTGAGTTCTCGCTCTATTAGTTCCTGGGAGAGCTGCTTGTTAAAAACAGCCTGGCATCTCCTCCTCTCTTCTTGCTTTTTCTCTTGCCATGTGATCTCTGTACACACTGACTCCCCTTTGCCTTCTGCCATGGGTGGAAGATTCCTGAGTCCCTCATTAGAAACAGATGATGGGTGTCATGCTTCTCGTACAGCCTGAAGAACTGTAAGCCAAATAAACCTCGTATTCTTTATAAATTACCCAGCTTCAGGTATTCCTTTATAGTTAGACAAACAGACAAAGACACCCATGCACCATCGGTTTCCACAGTCCTACAATCCGTGCTTTCCTTGAGAGCCATTCAGTTTGCATTGTCAGTAATAAGTACATAGGCCACTAGAGGTCACTCTTTGGCTATGAGATACAAGATCTCGCTCCAAGTTTCACTTCAGCTGATTGGCAAACCTGATTCGGAACACAATAAAGACTTGCCTGTTTCCAAAGGAACACTAATGTCTTTAGATACGTCCATTTAAGCCTCATTTAGACCCTTAATCCAGACTTGAACTTTTGGTAATAACTAAAGGTACATGCTTTTGCTAGGTTCTGCTGGCAGAAGAATAAAGATAGCAATCTTCATTTATATAAGGACTATGTGCCAGATGCCATTCTGCTTCACATATATCAACTCATTTGATCTCTCTCAAAAACCCTGTGGTTGGAGAGAAATCCATGAGCTGGTGATTTCACCCAGCTAGTAAGTGGTTGAGCCAGGATTGTTTGTTGTGGAGTCTGTATACTTAACCACATGACCATGTATCAACCTGCAAGGCTTTGCTAGAGACTCTCTCTCTCTTTTTTTTTTTTCTGAGACTGTGTCTCCCTCTGTCGCCCAGGCTGGAGCACAACAGCATGATCTCAGCTCACTGCAACCTCCACCTCCCAGGTTCAAGCAATTCTCCCGCCTCAGCCTTCCAAGTAGCTGGGACTACAGGTGCGTGCCACCACGCCCAGCTAATTTTTTGTATTTTCAGTAGAGACAGGGTTTCACAGTGTTAGCCAGGATGGTTTCTATCTCCTGACTTCGTGTTCTGCCCACCTCGGCCTCCCAAAGTGCTGGGATTACAGGCGTTAGCCACCACACCTGGCCTAAAGTCCCATTTTAATCTCATCTTTCTGTGCAAACCTGGGCTCACTGGTCTCCTTGCATCCACATAATGAGGTTTGAAATCATCAAAAGTCTTTTAAGCTTGGCAGTAGATGCTGCTTGCCAGGTGTGTGCTACTGGGAAATTGTCCAGCAGAGTCATGCACATACCCACACCTAAGCCCAGCCTGTTCCTTGTGGTTGCAAGCTGTCCAGGTCCAGAGATCAACTCCAGTAACCCCCTGTCATCCCATTCAGTGTTGTGCTGAGAGAACCTGAGGGCTTCAGCTTTTCCCTGCTTGGCTATTGCTTCCTAAAAGCAGTGCCAGCTTGCTTTGGAAGCTGCTTCAAATTAAGCCCCAAAGTACCTGATAAGGGTTGAGGCCTTTTCTCCTTGGGAGGGGGTGGTGAAAGACACATGGGTTCTGGGGCCTGCATTAGAAGTCTAGTCCTCCTACTCAGTGGCCATGTGGCCTTGGACAGAATTGCTTAACCTCTCTGAGCCTGAGTTTCCTCATCTGTGGGTTGACAATGAAGAACATTTCCCTTGTGCGATTGTTGCGAGAGTCAGTAATGTATGTAAAGAGACACTGACACAGAGTAGGAGGTACTTGGTACATATTGCTATTATCGCTTCCCTAAAGGCATAGCTCAATTCCTAGCAATCAGAAAGGATGGCCTGGTATCTTGTCCTAGCTGCTCTCTTTTCCTAAACACTAGTGCCCCTTATGGCCTGTGTTATTCCTTGAGCAATTAAAACACATCTCTCTACACTGGCAAGTGTCATTTATTGTGCTTGGCCTGAGTCTCCAAGTTGACTCCAATCAGAGCCAGAACTGTCCGTTATACTTCCTTGTATCCTTAGTCTTAACCAGGGACCCAAAACCATAGGTGCTCAGTCAATGACTATTGATGACAATTATTAACTGAAGTCAGTTAACAAATATTTATGGAGTATTTACTATGTGTCAGGCAATGGGCCAGATTCCAAGAATACTGAGGTGAAAGAAACCCGGCCTCTCTCTCAGGGAGCTCCTGCTGTTGCTAAAAGTTTTTGCTGACATGAAAATCTAATTTCCAGGGAATGACTTTGTTGAAGTAATCTGGCTCACTGTGTCTCAAACAGAAGGCAGAAGCCATGTATGCAGCCAAGAACCTTTTTACACTGGGGAGCACATAGCATAGCATTTAGTACCCAAGGACGCTGGGGCCATTCAGGACCCTACAGGCTGTTCTTACCTCCTGCTCCTGAAGACCAGCTCAACAGCTCTCATCCCCATCCAGATAACGGGCTGGGAGGGTGGGGGACAGCTTGCTGCTCTCCTCACCATGAGAGGTCAGTGCAAGATCTTGGACAAACCCAGTCAGTGATGGAGTCCCCTTGTGAGTCATTCTAGCAATACATTATCTGAATGATTTGTTCTGGGGTGGAATGGATGAAAGGGAAAGAATGAGTTGGAAAAAACGAAACCATTTGTTGAACTCATGAGTGCCACAAGTCATGAGTTCAACCAATGACAAGTATTTTTTAGCTGACAAGTATTTTTAGCACAAATAAATAAGGTAATTTAAGAGTTTTAGAAAACCAGTGCTGTCTGGAAGCCCAAATAATAATTGAAGAAATAGTACGCAGTAGCAAAAAGCTTTACTCTCTCATTTGCAAAAGCAAAATGACATTTTTTTTTTGCCCAGAAAAAAAGGAAGGCTTTCAGAAGTTAAAAGAAATGCAGTTTACTGACTAAACGCCCCTCTGCAACAGAATAAAGAACCTTCCCTCTTATCTGGGTTCAAAACTAGCAAGCAGTCTCGATGTGGGCACTTAATAAATATTCATTGATGATGAAAATGTCGACAGTGCAAAGGAACCATTTTGTCATTTCAAGAACCCTTTTGAAATGCCAGTGATTGAAGTAGGATCTTGACTATCCTTTGCAAATCTCAAACAAGAAAGGCCCAGTTCAGCTGGTCACATGGAACGAAACAGAACAAGGACACCGGATTAATCTCTACTGGAGTCTCGGGTTGTGACTGTACTTACAAAGAGCAGAGCAAACTGAAGCAGTGGGTAGGATTTTTAAATAACCACTCCCCAGACATACAAGCAACTGACATTCAGCAACTCCACTCTGTGGGCAAAAACCACCTTGTTTCATTTTGCATTGGATGTGAAGGCTGTGCATATAAACAGAAATAGTTAAAGCATGGGCAGGGTGTGGCAGTTCATTTCAGCCACCCTAGACCATCCCAATTATGCTGTATCAGTTGAGCTGAGGGACATTCAGAGAGAACGTGGTGAAACCAATGCACTGGTTTGTTGCCTGGTCAAAGTCTGCTTGTTTTGGCCCTGGTACATCTGGCCTTGGCCCGTGGAATCTTGATAAACAGAAATGAATGCACCTTAGTAACCATTGCCCATACAGCCTGCGTTAGTGAAGCCAGGTTACGGCTGAACTGGGCCAGTATGGCTTGGGGACCCTCCATCGGAGGCCTGGGCTATATCTGGCCCTACAGAGACCTCTTTCTGGGTTCTAAGAGACAATTTCCATTTGCCAGTGGTTGACGCAGGCCTGGGCAGGGGTGGGACAGCCACTACTTGGGTGTGGGTCTGGGCTATCTTAGGCCTGGCACAGAACAGCCCCATTTCCTCACACTAGCCGCTGGCATCCCACCATCCACCCCCACACCACAGCCACCACCAAGGAGTAGCCTCAAACCTTTCACTGCACTAGAGGGAGTTGTCAAGGTAATGCCTCTCTGTCCTCTGTGCTGCTTCTAGGGACACACACACATACTGATGCCATGAGCCATTCTGCAGAGTTTGGCGCTGGTCTTCATCTGGGACTCCAGGCCTTTGGGTGAGCTCTGAGGCTTACATCATGTTATAAGGGGCAGGAAGGCCTCAAAGCTCATATCATGGACTCAAAGCCTCCAGGCAGCGTAGTGGCCTCAGCATCCAGGAAAACCACCGCACTTAGCCTCAGCCCTCCGACAGCCTCCTATAAACACCTCTTATTCTCAGTCTCCCCTCACCTCCTGCCACTCACCTCCTGCCACTCACCTGATCAAAGTCTGCCCTTTCATTCATTCTTCAGTCATTCACTGAGCACTTACATGTCCAAGGCCTACCTTTGCTGAGAGAGGTGGGCTGGAGTTGTCTACTCACAAATGAAAAAGGCCAGGGAAGGAAAGGAGCATTAGTTGAGTCCTTGCTTTGTGCTAGAAACTTTAGATGCATGTCTCACTTAATCCTGCCTTCATACCTAAGAGGAGGGCCTCATTATTCCCCTGAGTACCAGAATGGTGTAGAGGTGACATGCAGGGACATTGCTGCCTGACTGCCTCACTTCAAAGTCCAGCTCTGTGACCCTGGGCAGAGGACTGGACTTATGTGCCCACTGCACCGGCAAAATGGGAATTGGGCTGTTGTGAGCATTAAAGGAGTTAACGTATGTGCAGAAAGCATTTTGAATCACTAGAGGGAAATGTTAGCTATTCTTATTATAGTATTAGCTGTTATATGTCAGAGATGAGAAGACAGAGGATTATTGCTCGTGTGTAAAGATTGGATTCCACCATGCTCCACAGCAAGTGCTCCCCCGAACTCCAGGCTGCTTCTCTCCCATTGTAAACCTTCCAGGGATGGTCACATTTAGCTTATGGCCAGGGCCTTAGAAGAGTTTTAGACCAGTGTGTGGGAGAGAATTTGGGAAACCACCTGAGTCTTCTTTGGACCCCAGAAATTGTGTCCTCATACAAGAGGGTTGCCAGCGACCAGCAGTGGGTCCCGACTGTTCTGGAGACGGCTGGTGGCATAGGGCAGTGGCCCTGGTGCCTGCACCCTCCTCTTCTCAGAACTAGGATGAGGACCCATGATTCTGACCCTAACTTCCTTTCTGCCTTTCCTTGTCCCTATGCCCATCCTAGAATCTGGGTAGTTTTTCCTGAAAATATGGCAGAGGTAGAATTTAAATCCAAGCCTGCCTGGCTCCAAAGCTTACATTCTCTCTGTTCTTGGTCAGTTGCCCCACAGCTGCTCAGACATCTGTGGCAGACAGACGAATGAGGCCATAGGGACTGACACGATCATGACTTGGCCTTTGTGTGTGGTGGACGAAGGGGGCAGAAAACTGGCACGATGGCCAACTCTGGGTGCAGGCATATCCATGCATAACCAAGTTACCTGGTCACTCAATTTATAAATGCAATCAATGGAAGGATCATATACACTCACGTAATGTGATGCAAGGGACTCCCTTCCGCCCCAGAGCAGAAAAGTGTCCAGAGGTGTCCTTGGTCAGGCAAACCATAGTTTCAAGGGTGTAACAGTTTCTGGAGCTCACATCATGCCCTGAATCTCCTAATTAGCTTTGTGATCTTGGGCAAGTCTGTTAACCTCTCTGAGCCTCAATTTACTAATATGCAAAACAGGGCAAATAATCCTTACCTCAGAGGATTTTCCACATGTTTATGAGATGATGTATACAAAAATGCCAGGGACTGGTACACACGAGATGTTTATGAAACATGAGCTTTCCCAGACAGTGTGAGAACCCAAGCATGATCTCACTTAGTGTACCCCAGACATGGAAGATTGGGAAGAAGGCTTTCTGCACACTGGCTCAGGTTTTCGTTGGTAAGAAAGTGAGCCTGTGTGTCACTTCATTACACTGTGAGTGTTGGAAACCCTTCTCTACCCAGTACTACAACCAGCAGCATTTTAGAGGGGGTGTCCAGCCGCCTTCTGGGGCGCCCTAGGCTTCTGTGCCGGTCCACCTGCCCTTCCTCCACTGTCAGATCCTCACAAGCTCTTCAATGTTGTGCTCATTGTTTTCATCAAAGCAGGACAATACTTGGCACTAAGTCGACAAAATTCTCAGTCCAGCAGTGAGTCTCTAGATGTCCATGATCCTGCCTTCTCAGGGAGAGTGGGAGGGCATGGGGCTGAAGGGACACAGAGGGCAAGACTGCGTCCCAGTTACAATACCAGGAAGCCACGTCTGAAAAAAAGCGCCTCAGAAGCCTGGGCACAGGCTGTCAAGGGAGTAAAGAAGACATCTGGAGAGATGAATATTCTGAAAGAATCTCTGCCAAAGGAGAAGGGAAAAGGAAAGCAGTTACCCAGGTCCAAGGGCATGAGTTTTCAAGAGATTATTCATCATGACTAGGGGATGACTGTTGACTAGATTTATTCTACAGGTGTGGAAGGAAAAGCCTTGATACATTTTTTTCAGCATTTCCTGCTCTCCATATAGACTGTTCTCATTCTTCAGGGCTGGGGCTCACCCAGTATTCAACGCCAAGCCCTTGAGGTAGTAAAAGGAGTGAGGGGGCCAGACGTGGTGGCCTATGCCTGTAATGCCAGCACTTTGGGAGGTCAAAGCGGATAGACTGCTTGAACTCAGGAGTTTGACCCCAGCGTGGGCAACATCGTGAAACCCTGTCTCTACTAAAAATGAAAACATTAGCCAGGCATGGTGGCTCATGACTGTGGTCCCAGCTACTCTGGAGGCTGAGGTGGTAGGATTGCTTGAGCCCAGGAGTGTGAGGCTGCCGTGAGCTGTGATCACACAACTGCACACCAGCCTGGGTAACAAAGTGAACGACGCTGTCCCTTAAAAAAAAAAAAAAAAAGTGAGGGGTTTGAAATCAGAGTCCCTGGTTCAAGCTGTTGCTCTATCTAACCAGCATATGACCTGTCAGATCCCAAGTTCCTTGTCTGGAAACGAGGATAGTTCTGCTTCAGGGCTGTGGCGAGTGGTTGGTGAGATTGTGTCTGAGGAAGGAGACTGTAATGAGGAAACACGGCAGTTATTGCTCACTCAGTTTTCAATATGCAGGAGCTCTAATTTCTCTTCAGATAACCGGTCCTATCTCAGTGAAGGAAAAGATAGCTATTAGTGTTTTGTAATCTTGAGGGACCTGAAAAGATTTTAAAGAGCTGAGGAAGAGCAGCCAAGTGCTTTCTTACCTGTTCCTCGTCCGGGCCCCATAATGTTGGGGACAAATGGGCCCTTTTAGGGGAGCTTCAGCTACTGCCTGCCGTCCGGCCTCGGGCAGGCCCCCCTGCAGGCATACAGGCGCCGCCAGCAGCTGGTTGGCAGCGGGGAAGGGCGCCCTCGGCGCCACGCTCACCTTGGGTCTGGGCCCACATTAAGCACTTTTTTCTTCATGCGCCATTTTCCTCCATCGAAAAGTATTAAAATTATATTTTATGTCTGTATTGATGAAAAGTGAATGTATTCCAGTCTGAGTTCATGACTATATATTCGTTATTATTAATTACTTTATTTATTTTTCCTTATGGTTTTAATAGAAGTGTAATTTAGTTTCACAGCAATGCATGATGAGGCGCATTCTGGCCACGAGGGGGTAGCATGAGGTCACTGGTGCTCTCGGGAAATGGGGTGGGAGGCGACTGGTAAACAGTGGGGAGAGACAGCAACAGCCACCACCTCTGACTCACAAAGGGCTCTTGCTTCTCACGGCGGTTCCTCAGAGAGTGTTGTGTTTGCGCCTCACCACATGAGGCCCAGAAAGCCCGCGGGTGGGGCCGGAGTTATTGCCCCACTCAAGGGCCAGGAAAGGGAGGCTCCCCCTGGGAGGGTCAGTGTCATGCGGGGTCACCCGGTGGCAGAGGCAGGCGGACCAGAATCTCCTGGCTCCTGCTGCAATGCTCCTCCCTCGGAGCCCCAGACAGCCTGGATACTCTAAGCAGATGGGACAGGGACCAAGAAGCAAAACCTCTCCTCATAATGTTGCCCAGCTGAGCCCCTCCATGAGCGCCCCAAATCATCGCTGGGGAGCCCCGCAGACCGCAAAGCACCGCTCGACGTTCCACCTCCGGGTAGAAGAGACCCTGCATTCCACGCCCGGGCTTCACCCCAGCCTCCCTCGGGGCCAAGCACGCCTTTGTTCGCTCTCTTCCTGACCACACGCAGGAGACTCTAGGTGGGAGAGACGAGACGCTCAATTCCCTCCTTTGGAATATGCAGGAGCTGAGCCATCACATCAAAAGGCATACAAAAGGCAATTCACTGTGCAAAGGGAACAGAAAGAAATACGTGCTGTATGAGCTCTGAGCTCTCGGGCAGGAGGTACGGTAAAGAAGGAAAGGCCAGAAACAAAACACAAGGCATAAAATGATCCGATCTCCGGGAGGCAGTTTTCTACCTCCTGGGAGGAACACCCAGCGTGTTGCCTGGCAGAGTGTACTGGGCACATCAAGAACAATAGGCCTTTCTCTCCAGCAGCCGAGCACATGCCCAGGAGAAAAGGAGCCCCGTCTTAGGAAGGCTAAGTACACGCAGGCGCAGGGACAGTGTAGGAAGCCAGTTTATAACACAGATGCTTGCATTGAGCCTCTTCCTGAAAAGGTGAGGGGGGTACATAAACCCATGTGAAAAATAAAAAGAAGACTTTTCTTACTGGATGAGAGAAAAAAGATCGTTCAGTTTTTTTAGGGGAAATATAAGATGCCAACTGTCCCTGAAATAGATGTGTCAAAAGGGAACATGGGGCGGTTTGTTCTCTTACAAGGAGAACTTTTGTGGTCCAGAGGTGCCAAAAACACCCTGGGGATAAGCAGTCCTTGGTAAAGTGGGGCCAGTCCTGAGGTGGGGGAGGTGGCCTTACACGGAGACCTTGGAGAAGTGAAGCAGGTAGGTGGGGGCCCCTGGGTGCTTCGGGTGCTCCAGGGACAGAGGTGACATCCGCTCACTGAGCAGGGTCACTGGATAGGCAGGAATCCCTCCCCACTCACACACAAATTGACCCGAGTGCTGGTCTGGTTAGGCAGGCCCAACTGGAAGAGGAATGACAGACCTACCACATGGATGAGGAATAGAGTCACAGTTCCATTTCTGTCTCTCCTCCGTCCCACCCCTGACTCCTCCATGGGATTGGTGAGTAGAGGTGACAGTCTAGTCTAGATTGGGAAGAAAGAGACTGAGAAACCAGACCTAGAAAAGGGAGGGCGCCCTTGGCAGAATGCCTGGCATTCCTGAGGCTGTGGATTCGGTACCTGCCTGGGAGGAGGAGAGGCACAGCAGTCACAAGCCACGGTTATCCCCGGCAGAGCCAGCCTGACTGTTGGCAGGAACTCTGATAGAGGATGACTGACTTCAGAATTGAAGAGGACTTTTAGGATAATCTGATCCTCTTCTGTTAGTACTGGAAGGGACTCTGGGGAAAATACAGTAAAACCCTGATGACTCCCAAAGAGATGATATGACTTGCTGAATGCTCCATTTCTGTCTGATCGGAGGACAGAAGCAGGAAGCCCTGGTTTCTTGATTTATGGCTCAGAGCTCTTGCTGGCAGATGACACTACCTCAAAAATGGACGATAAAGGTAGCCTGGAGGAGTCCTGAGGGAGTTGGACCCACAGGGTTGAGGGGCAAAGTGAACCTTAATTTTAAGGTCAGACCAGAGATGGAGCTGGACCACCCAAACAATGTAATTTATCAGAGTAGCTGGAAAACAAAAACACAACCAGCCCAAGAGGTCACGGGATAGGGAGGTTGGTGAGCAGGGTTTATGACATGGTGTCTCAGGTTCCTTTCAGCTCCAGTGTTCTGGAGACATGCTCAGAAGAGACATGTCAGAAGAGACATGCTCTTCTGACAGTCTGAGGCTCCAGGGAGATCAGAGGGAGTCTATGCTGGCTTGAGAAGAGTAGGGCTGTGAGGGCCTGACCATGACTCATTCCACTGAGGCTTCCCTGGACCACTCTGTTAGCTCTGAGTCAGCAACCATTTCTGTGGTTCTGGTTGGCACAATTGCCCAAGGCCTTCAGTGGTGACTCAGCAGAAAGGGACAGGACAACTCATTGCCCTGGTGGAGAGGCCTCTCAACCCGAACCTCCCACCAGTACCTTCCTTGTCTCTCTTGCCCCTTGGAGAAAGTAAAGGGCTGCTTGCCTTACCCAGATGCATCCACAATTCAGCTGTCAGAGCCCTCTTGCCCCAGGGATGGTGGAGGCCTGACAGTGTGCATTAGGAGATCAGTTGGAGTTCTTGAGATATCCAGATTTCCTCAAATGTTTATTTTGCCAAAAGAGAAAAGGAGCATAGGGCTTAGATTTGGAAGGGACTTTAGGGACAGCTAAGGCTATAATTTCACAGATGAAGAAACTGAAGTATTAGCAGATTGTGTACTTTCCCCAAGATTACACAGAGCGTCTCTGCCACCATTATTCCTGGCTAACCCACCTTCTCTCATAGGTGAATCACAGGCCCAGCTCATGCACCTGGGCCCCTCCTGTGAAGGCAGAGGACGGGTCCCCCAAAGACATCCACTCCCCAATCGCTGAAACTTGTAAATACACAGTATTACTCTGTATAGCAAAAAGGACTTTGCAAATGTGATTAAGTATCTCAAGATGAAAAGATTATTCTGGATTATCTGGATTACTGGGGGAGTCCAATGTCATCACAACGGTCCTTCTATGTGAGAGAGGGAGGCAGGAGAGCCAGGGTCAGAGAGGAATTTGAAGATGCTACCCTGCTGCTGGTGGGGAAGGGGCCATGAGCTGAGAAATGCAGGTGGCCTTTGGAAGCTGGAAAGTAAGGAAACAGATTCTGCCCTAGAGCCCCCCAAAAAATGCAGCCCTGCTTCCACCTTGATGTTAGCCCAGTGAGACCCAAAGTCATCTTTGTGTGACTGTCTATCCCGACCTGCTGAGCTTTGTTATATGATTTATTTGTTATATGTTATAGCAGCAATGGGGACTCATACATGTCCCTGCACCTCCCCACCCCACTGCTCTCTAGTTTGTGGTTTTAAAGAATATGCTTGAAAACTAAGTCACTACCCATCCCCTGATTTTTGCTTAATGAAATATAAGAATAAACGATTTGAAAAATTACAGGAAAGACACTGAGTTTCTTTCATTCAATAATGAAAGCAGTATAAAATTGATTACACTGGACCCGGTTTGATACAAAAAGTAAGCAACTTAATTCTCTCTTATTGCCGTCTTTTTAAGCTCACTCTGTTGAATTATTCTTCCACTTTTCTGGATGAAATGCCAGGCATATCCCAAAGCTTTTCTGGTCACTTTCAGGTTTTACTAAACATCTAATTTTTTGGTCTGGAAAGTTCAGTCCAGACTCCCATCAAAGCTTCATTGTCTCATCCAATATAAAGCTTTTCTTTTTCTGCCCTAATTTGGGCCTGATAAAGCCCCCAAACCTACAGAAGTGAAGAGCAGGTGCTGGGCAGCAAGGCGGTCAGCTTCCTGACTAGTTTCACTCCTTATTCTTCCACTGTTCTGTCACTCACTCTGCTGCCTCTGGCTCCTTCGAGAGTGGGAAAGGGTAAATGGAAGGGAGGAGAGGTAAGGGCAGGTAAGACTTTATTGCCTCAGCATGTGGCTCTTCACTCGGGGAGCCTTTCGGAGACATCCAACCACAGACTTCTCTGGCAAGGCAACCTAATTACTGGCAGGCCCCTAACAACTCTCCCCTCAGTTCCTACACCAATAGTAACCCCTGCAAGAACCAATTTTCTGTTGGTGTCATCTCACTCCGGCAGCTAGTCTTCTTAGGTGGGGTCCCCTTTGAGATGACTCACCCAAAGACTTTCCCTGACCCGTGGCAAGCTCCTCTCTTTGCTGTGCTCAGCTCTGCACAGTGTGCTCCCCACACTAAGTCAGCCCCACTCTTCACTCTTCCATCCCAGGTAGCTCCAGCCATTACTCACCTTAGATTTTTTTCAGGTTACTTAGCTTCAGCGTGATGAGCTGTCCTATGTTGTTTTGGTCAACCAAGACCATTGGATTTTTTTGTGATAGATAATCGTAGCTGCTACTATGTAGAGGGAAGATGAGGGTTGGTCATTCCTCTATAATTCTGCTATTGGGTTATCATGAAAGATCCTTTCCCTTGCATGAAAGGTTAATCGAGGCCAAATATGATGATAGTGTAAAGGCAAGATTCAAATAAACTGGAGAGTTAGCATCAGACAGCCAGATTCCTTTGAATCAGTTGCTGGTTATAGGACCACTTAAGGATCAAGCCTTAGGTGGTTTTAAGGGTTTATGCTACAGTCCCCCCTAAATCTATGCCCAATTCATGCAAATGTGAAGAGAGTCTTTCAAATATTTTGAACGCTGCTTATTTCACAACATGAAACCTATTTGAAGTATTCATTATGCTAATTAGCAAAGCTTCTGGTGTTGCTCAAAGGTAAAGATAACCTTATACATCCTCAGGGTAGCTGCCTCTGGAGTGTGGGTAAGAGTACAGCTTAGCAAACACACACAATATCACCCTGCCTGTGTTGAAGCATGTCAGATTACATCACAGGCATCATAAAACTCAGCCTCCAGTCTTTGTTTTCCTAAACTCCTGGGACACAGGGAGTGTAGGACAGAGAGTTCTTAGCCCTCCTAAGAACCCTCTGCCCACATTCTTTCTTTTCCAACTTTTATTTTACAATCAAGGGTACATGTACAGATTTGTTGCAAAGGTATATTGTGTGATACACCCCTGAGGTTTGGAGTAGGAATGAATCCATCACCCAGGCAATGAACATAGTAGCCAGTAGGTAGTTTTTCAGCCCTTGCTCTCCTCACATTCTGTCTCAGTCCTGTGATGGCTTAAGGCTGAACTGTTTCCAGGGCACTGAAAAATCCAGCCAGAAAGCAAGCTGTCAGTATCTCCTCCTGGGAGACAGCCTACCTTCTCTGAGTGGCTCTGTTCACTTGGATTAAAGTGGATGATTCACGTTCTCAGTATACTGACAACTCTCTTGAAATAAATCCCCTCCTCTCTAGTCCTCCTCATCCCCCTCCTTCCCTCTGCTGCACACCCCTGAGGTAGGTGATGGGCTCAGGGTCACTGCTCGGCAAGGTCTGTGCGGATGGTCAAGTACCCCTGCATAAAATGGGTGGTGGGCACATAACATCCCTTTTTTTTGGTTTTGAGGAATCAGCTGAAGCTCTGCAGCAATAGGAAAAGCCCCCCCTTAACATCCTGCTATGGAGAAGTGGAATTTGTAGTGTTTCCCTTTTTGCCTTGATCACCAAGGCTGAGTGTAACACTTGCCTGCATAGCTTCTCCTTACCCTAGATTTCAGAACAGACCTTCCCTCCTTGCTAACTAACTCACATCATCTCTCTCTTCTGCTTCCTCTCCCACTTTCACGATCTGCTGTTGTTCTTTTGCCCTCGTTTTGACGATTCTTTTGCCTATTCAGTTGCTGAAAGCTGATACAAAGTTATTTATAAGTACATTATAAAAAGAATTTGTGAAGTTTTAGTGCAGATTTCCCAGAGGGTAGTTACATGCAGCCCACTGAGGAAAGCATCAGTGTTTTTTTCTGTGAGAAGTTAAAATGCAAAGACACAGAGATGACATTTGTTCCACTAGAAGCTACAATAGTGTTTCTCTTTAATCAGATGAAAGATAGATTGTGTGAGCTTAAAAAGTTCCACATAATTTGGAGAAACACTGAAGGCAAATGTTTAATGCCAAATTTCTTTATTTTCAAAAGAGAATATTGATGGATGAAGGAAGCAGGAATAAGACTCAGGTGCTGAAGCATGTGAGCACTATGGGGAGTTCCTCTATAGGAAAGAGGGGAAAAGAGCCTCACATCAGGGATCAGAGCAGAGTTACACAAAGTCACCTAGAAGGTGCAGAGTGTCTCTATAGCTGGGAAAAATCAATTTAAACCTCCTTAAGTATATACTACAAGAGAAAGATTGTGCTGATTATGCTAAGAGGGAGGCTAGTGAGAGCAGAGAAAAAGGAGCATAACCAAGGCAAAGGACAGCTGATCTTTCAACATTTAATAAAGAAACTTCTGATGAGGACCTGGCTTTCCTTGGGGCCAGGAGAGGATGAACTAATAAAGTCACAGCATATTATGCCCCTAGGGGACACTAGTATACTAGAGCTACACCACCCCATGTAAATGAACAGATAAGCCCTTTAGGTTGGCATCAATCTCTATGCCTTGTGTTTAGGATGAGACAGTCTTGCAGGGTACTGCCTTCCTTTAGAGCAGTGGCTTGCAGACTTTCGTGGACATCAGATGATGCAGAGGGCTTATATTGCTGTGCTCTATTCCCAAAGTATCTGATTCACTAGGTCTAGGGTGGGGCCTGGGAATTTATGTTTCCAGCAAACAAGCTCCTAGGTGATACTAAGGCTGCTGCTTCAGGGATGCCCTTTGGGAACCACTAAGAGCATTTAAAAACTTCCTTCTCCTACATGCCTAGGAGACCAACTGAATCAGAATCTCTAGGAGCAGAACCCAAGCATCAATACTTTTATAAACCGTCCAAGTGATTCCAAAGATGACCCCACTACCAGGTCTACTATTCCAAGTGAATGATTTCCAAGTGATAGGAAATCATGTAAAAACACCACCCTTTGGGCAAGAAAGCAGCACTTTTTTTTACCCTATAATAAAATAACAGTGGGATATAAATGGATAATGATAGCTAACAGTTGTTGAATACTTATATTGTGCCAGAATTAACTGATTTGCTCCAAACAACTATCCCCATCTTAAAGGTGATGAAACAGGCACCCCATGAAGTTAAGTAACTTGTCCAAGGTCATGCACTAGTAATAGAACTGGAATTTGAACCCAGGCCTTGCAGCCTCAGAGTCCCTGCATGTGGCCTGAACTGTAGGGTGCCCTGTGTAACCAGTCTGAGGGAGCCTCACTCTCCCTGGGCAGTTTCTGTAGTGAACATGGAATGAGCCCCATCATCTATCCAACTTGGCAAGAATCCAGGATTCACCACTTAATAGTTGCTACGGTTTAAATATTTTTGTCTCCTCCAAAACTCATGTTGAAACTTAATCTCCAAGGCAACAGTGTAGGGAGGTGGGGCCTAATGGGAGGTGTTCATGTCATTAGAGCTCTTCCCTCATGCTTCTTCTGCTGTGTGAAGAACAGTGTTTCTCCCTTACAGAGGAGGCAGTGTTCAAGGCATCATCTATGAATAGAGACAGGCTTTATCAGACACCAAACCTACCAACACCATGATTTTGAACTTCCCAGCCTCCAGAACTGTGATAAATAAATTTCTGTTGTTTATAAATTAACTGGTCTTTGGAATTCAGTTATAGCAGCACGAAATGGACTAAGACAACAGTGATGCAATCTGAGCAGCTCTTTCGCCCTCTGAGCCTGTTTTCTCATGGGGAAATGTGTATGAATGTGTCTAAATCAGAGGCCTGCTGGGAAAGCTAAAAGAAATTTGCCAAGGAATAGGTACAGTGCCTAGCACAGAACCGAGGTTCAAGAGATATTCACTCCCTTCCTCTTTTCCATCAGCTTATCCTCTAGGGTCCTCAGAACCCAAGAGAATTTTTCCCAGTTGCTTCTTGGGCATATTTGTAAATACAGCTCTCTTCGGAATTGGCAGACACCTTTGACTGAAGAAATAAATTCTGGGGAAATAAAGTTTTCCTGCTGGATGAAAGGAAGCACAGATGTTAGGCTTTGTTGAAAAATGAGTTCAGCTCATGACAGTTGAAAGTAAGGAAATCTGTGCTGCTACTTGAAGGAAAATAAGAACTGACTCATAAGCTGTGATGTCCCAGCACATCTCAGAGCAGCTGCATTGCACCGACCGGGGTTCTGGGTATCAGGTGGGGCTTTCACAGCTGCAAGGTGTGCTGTGAGTCAGTTGTTACTAATAAAAAAAAGTACCGAAGCTTGTGAGTGACTCACAAAGTAGTAATGCATTAGACGAGATATGCCTTGCTGTTTGTGTACCCTTGAGAGGGGCAGAGCCTCAGTGGCTGGGATTGTACACAATTCTGGTTAGGCCTTTGGTAAGGTAGCTTGCAAGTGAATGTCACCTGAACCAAATGCCAAAACTGAGAATGATTGTATATGCTGTTTAAAAGCAGATTGAAAGAACATTTTGAGGAAGTCTAGAATAATTTTTATATCCTCCCACTTCTGGGACTCTTTTAGGGGAATCATAAAAAAACTTACAGGTACCTTAAAACAAAGATGGGATAAATAACTTAGAGGAAGAAAAATCTGATGGCGGTTGGAGGAAAGGGAGATATAGGATGGGAACTATGTCAGAAAATGTAGGCTAAGGAGGATCCTCGAAATTAAATTTTGATTCCTAGGCATAAAGAATGGTCCCATGTATTCCACAGCTTTCATTAACTGATAAAGAAAACATAGGCAAACTTCATTCTAGTACTAAAGTCCAAGTGGAAATTAGTTGCAAGCTTTTTTACATTAAGTAACATAATGAATATCTATGGCAATTTTACAGATAATTTAAAGTTGTTATTCATCCAATTATTTCTTAAAATGACACTGGGTAAAAGCTAAGGGGCATAATGGGAAATGATGGAAGCAAGCACTGTATTAAGTACCAGAGTGACTGAATCCAGGAAGAGACTTTTGTGACTCCAAGGAGGAAAAAGTTCAGAGAACTGCAAAGGAAACTACACGCTATCCTTGCTGTTCGGGCAGCATCTAGACCCCTTTTAAAATGCAAAGACAAACTTTAAGAGCACCGTTTAATAGCTCTTTAATAAAACTCTGTTTAACCTGAACAAGTTGGTGTGTATGCAAGATACTGGAAATGCCTTCTGTGGAAGGAAAGTCAAGTACAACTTTGTGCTTCTATTTGGATAAAAGGTGTTGAAGTGAAAGGCATTTGTGCAAATTCCGAACAGATTTTCAAGTCTAGAAAAACAAAATTCTTAACTGTGGATTAGGTTCTATTTTGTTAAAAAAAAAAGTTGAAATAATTTGCTTTAATTTCAGAAGTTAAAAAATCTTTTTTAACAGCCAAAAAAGGACCTGTTTTGAATTTAAAAGAAGTAGAGTGAGATAGGTTAAGAACAAAAAAATTACCATCATCTTTCTAATATTATTATTGTCATAATTGTCATTAATGTAATACACATTAAGTGTATTCATCTTTCTTAAGGGTAAAGAGAGTTTTCTGATGGCCAAAATGTACTACTAGTCACTTAATCGTGTCCCAAGACACCCTTCAATAAAACTTGGTCTAAAGGAGCTTCAAGTTCTCTTCAGAGTCGAGGGCAGAGTCTGGGGTTCAGCCCAAGCCCCTGGCATCCCCGAGGGGGCAGAAGGGCTCCTGACTCCAGGACCTCCTGGCATCCGGAATGGATGACCTCTCAGGCTTGCTGCAGCACCTGCAATCTTCCCGGGGCCGCTTGGATTGCTGAGCAAACACTTGGTATTTGCGAAAGTACAAGGTTCAGTCTGTCAAACAGGGAAAACCAAACACCGCAGCACAGGAACAGCTAAGGGGGCCAAGGCTGCGAGACTCACGGGTGCGCTGAGCCCAGGGGCGGGGCCCAGGCCTACCCGGCGCCTGGTGGCCGAGGTGCACCTGGGCAGGCCACGCGGCGCGGGCGGAAGGAGACGGCCGCATAGGGCGGGAAAGCTCACCCGGCCCGCTGGGCCGCCCTTCCTGGCCGGACACGCTATTGTGAGCCGCGCGGCCGACGACCCGCCTGGAACCCCTTCCTGCCTTGGCCTTGGGGGGCCAAACGCATCCCAAGCGCGGTCCCCACCTTGCAGATTTTTGCAAGTCGCTGGTCCTACCTTGCTTCCCAAGGGCTGATAGCCCAGAACGTTCCCAGTTGGCAGAGGGCTTGCCACCTGCTGCAGAGCTGCACTGCAGGCCTCCCCCGCTCCTGCCGCACGTCCAAGCCCAGAGAGCAGAGGGGCCTTGGGCCCCCTGGTGCTTCCGCCACGAGTCACTCCACCTGATACTCATTTTTCTCTTCTGCAAAATGGGACTGACACCAACAATCATTTTCTTACCACCTCAGGAGTCTTGAGGATTCCATGAAATAATGGTATGAAGACACTTTTAAAGTGGAAATCTTGGTTGTTACTCATTTGTGAACCCCATTTTCTTCTTGATTCTTTTCTGAAGAATTGATCATTGTCACTGGGTTGTCCTAGCTACCCCTCCCTTGACTCTAATTTTAAATTTATCTGTGCTTCTCATTCCAAAAATAAACAAAAAAATCACTTGACCTGTGGTTTTATACATGAACAAAAATTCTCTGAAAAGGAATTTAGAGGAAATAGGCTTTATTCTGATGAACAGTTTACAGACAAGGAAACATAGTCCTAAGTGTAAAATGAGAGAAAATTCCTACCTGGGTTTCCAATCAGGTCCACGTATGCAAATGAACAATTCAAACTGGCTTGGTTCTAATTGGTCAATGCAGCTGAGTCCTGATGAGTTGATGGGGGTGGGGGCACAGCCTATTCGTTGGTTCAGGCCACATGAACGAGAACAGTCAGCTATGAAAGCCCCAGCGTTAAGCCAACTGTGGGCTTTCCAGGAACACAAAGTACCGTGTAATCCCTAGTCAGTAAATGGCCGTTTGGCTCTATATTAAATTTATGCCCAATTAGCCACTCAGGATTCGTCTTGAGGGATTGGCTCTTTCAGAGTCACACGTTTCAACTCTGCTGCTTATAAGTCCTCTATCTGTTTTACAGGCCTAGAGGTCCCAGGGCCAGATATAAATTTCTTTGGACAGGGCCTGCTCCAGAACCACCTTCATATGCTGTTTTTCAAACATATAGAATTGGGTGGATGGTGAAAACAATTTCAGGTACTTTAACCCAATTCTAAATATTCTAATTTTAGGTATTTTAACCTTAAAATAATATAATTTTTTCTTCTTTTTTCTGTATATAAAAAGACATACGTAGTTGATATGATGCTATATAATGTAACTCACAGATTCACTATGTAATTTTGTACCTTGTATTCATTCAGCATTTTAACATGTATTAATATTTTCCATATCATTTAACTCTGTATGTAAAAATCATTTGCAATAAGCATTTTTCCATTTAGTAGCCTACCTCATATTTTATCAAATTGGTTTATCTCCTTAAAAGAATTCTGGGTCAGAGGTTATGAACATTTTTCAAAACACCTTTGATGTCATGATGGCAGAGGGGTAGCACTAAAATAGTTTGGAGCAATTGGGATTTCACCCGAATAGCCATGGTTATGTCTGGAAAGACAGAAAATAACGGCATGGGAATCTTTCTAGAGCTTTAGGGCCTTGTTTTGATTAAATATATATATATTACATATATATATTATATATACACACATATACTATATATGTATATATAGTATGTGTGTGCGTGTGTGTGTGTGTATATATATATACATATATATATATGTGTGTATATATATATATGAAAGGAAAATAAATCTAGGGGCCCCAAAATCACTAAGGGAAAAATCAAGCTGGAATCTGCTTAGGGCAAACCTGCTTCCCATTCTGTCAAAAGTCATCCTTCTGCTCACTGAGATAAATGCATATCTGATTGCCTCCTTTGGAAAGGCTAATCAAAAACTCGAAAGAATGCAATCGTTTGTCTATCCAGTATCTGTGACCTGGGAGACCCCTCCCTGCTTCAAATTGTCTGGCTGTGGATGTTCCCTGGTGACATCATCTTCGAACATGAATATGCGTGTTACTGAGACATTTTGAAACTCCACATTAAGTTGGTGTCTCATCAGAACAGTAAAGTCTTATTTCATAGAGATTTATCTCATTTGCTGATTATCAATTTGCCTCCTATTTTTAGTTCTTCAACTAAAAAGAAGCCTGTGTTTATTCTGCTAAACCAATTGATTATGATGGAACTCTTGCTAGGAAAAAATGTTACACTTTTACAATTACATAAATGTATGGAAGTGGTTGTGTAACTTGTATAATAAGCTAAGGATATAACAGTTAAATTGTCCTTTAAAAATTTGACATGACAATTTTAAGAACACCCCCCTCTCCTGCCTAACAATGAGCTATTTCACTTTTCACTGCTTTAACCCAAATGTCTTTAGCCTACTTTCTTTCTCCATCCTATGTTAGACAGAAGAATTAGTGAGAACTGGATTTGGTTTCAGAAGACCTGGGATTGAGGCTTGGCTCTGTCATTCACTGGGTGTAAACCTTGGGTGATTGCCCTTGTGCCGTCTCATGAATACAATGAGGGCCTGTGTAGCATGACATGACTTTATCATGAAGTGCATTTAAAACCGTGATGCTGACCAAACAGGATATGGTTATTTAACAATTATTAAGCACCTACTGTATGTCCAGCCTTCAGTAGGAAAACTTGTGGGAATTATAAAGCCCTGAGACTTTTGTAGAGTAGCTTGGAGTCTAGCTAGAAGAGATAAATCTCATGCATGAAGAACAACTAGGACCAGTTTCCACCTGAGAGCTGTAATAAGTCCAGCCCAATTAACTCATGTAGGAAATAAATGGGAACATTTAAGAAATGGCAATCATGGAGAAATGAAGGGGGGTTGAAATTCAATGCCCTGTCCCTTAGTGCTTTATTCCTTTTCAGTCTCTGACACAAAGTCTTGGATAGTAATACCATGACACAAAACTCCTTCAAGTTAGATAGGGCCAGGCAGTTTTCTAACAGCACATTCCAGACCTTTGTCTGTCCATGTCCTAAATCCTTATTATGTTGCCCTGTTTTCAGCAGTCTTTTGCAAGCTCCCAGCTTTCCCCCACTCCTCTTTAGACCTCATGTGCCTCCGACAGCTCTGGACAGAGCCCATACTGTGTGGCGGATGCACAAAGAGGACACAGTATGCAAATGGCGGTGTAGGAAGTGTCGAGGCAGGAATGTTTGAGCTGTGCCATGTCACAGATAGTCTCTGAAACAGCAGTCCTGAGCTGTGAGTCACAACTCTCGGCAGGGGG
The DNA here is from genome assembly GCF_030222135.1 of Aotus nancymaae. Classification (NCBI taxonomy): domain Eukaryota; kingdom Metazoa; phylum Chordata; class Mammalia; order Primates; family Aotidae; genus Aotus; species Aotus nancymaae. Next base: position 49,968,807 of record NW_026988431.1, on the reverse strand, counting down.
TGAGCAGTGATGAGGCTGGTGTCAATTTTTGTCTGACCCCATCCTAAGAGTAACACCCCAAGTACTTCAATTGCCCATTTGTAACATTTTCTTCTAGCAGCGGAGAAAGGAACAATAGTGGCAGCCCATACAGTGAACCTCAAAAGTAAAGCTGTCTGGGATATGAAGATAGAAGAGGAAGTTTGAGAGACTCACAATGAAAGGGTTTAACAAGAGCTGCCTGTGAAAGTGTTGACTTAGAAACTACTGGAGCATTGGAAATGATTTCCTTAACAACAGAAGAAAAATTGACCATGGACATGAGTGTTTCATTCATTTTTAAGATGAGTATAGCAGCATTGCCAAGAGAAAGAGAATGACTGCCCTAGCACAGAGTTTCAGCCCTCAGCCCAGCCACTGACTTCCTTCGTGTTCTTTTGCAAATCATCCATCTCCCTAGGTCTCAGTTTATTCATCTGTAAAATGAGGAGTTACTCCAGGTAAATCGTAAGATTCTTCTTGGCTGGAACATCCTGATGTGATGCAAACCATAGGGAGGGTTGCTAAATTATGCCTTGCTCCATGCAGAGAGGTGTAACTTAACTTCGTGCACAAAGCATACTCATTGACTATCTGACTAAGTGTGGCTCGGGCACTTCCCTGCACTGTGTTGTGCTGGGAGTCTCTGCCCAAGGGAAGAGAGAGCTATTTTGAGGCAGGGCTGATTAGAGATAAGGTGTCTCATTCTTACTGGTCACTGGCCCTGACTCGCCGAAGTTCTTGGGTTTAAAGCTTAACCCTTGATAGATGAATGTAAGCTAACCCCTCTGCTTCCCTACGAAAATGGCACTCAGTACACTGCTTCTCAAGCCCCAGCTTTATCAGTGTCCATTAAGAAAGTTCTTTGACCCCTTTTTGCTTAGCCAGCTTCTCTGAAGTGCAGCGCTTGCTTGTAACCTCTCTCCTTGACATCTGTTTGCTCTTTCTTATTTACAGAGTCTTCTGAGTTATATAAAGGGGAATGTCTCAGTAATCCTCTTAACAGCAAAGAAATCCAGCCACCCCTATTAGATAGGGGGATGGAAATGTCACAAGATGCTTGAAAAAGGCACTGGACAAAGCTGCAACATACTTTTGCATGGAAAACCCCAGAACATGAATGGGACAAAAGACCACTATAATTATGCTGCTAGGAGAGACAACAAAATTAAACTACAAGGCACGGTTATCCTAACATTTTAATTTAACAACTTTTTTTTAATGACTATGTTTTTTAAAAAAGATACCATGTTACCAAATGGTTGACTTGTTTGTTTGTTTTTGAGGTTTTTCATTTATTTCCAGTCTTGGTGTGTTATCTTTAATTGGTTTGTTTTTTTGGCTTGGGAATGTTGAAAGCACCTTGTGACACTTGATAGGGCAGGACATGGCTTGGGCTGTGCCTGATTTTATACAGTTGCTTTGTTCCTAACAAGCTGGTTGCAGACGGAAGTTTAAAAAATCTGCCATATTTCAAAGACAGTTGAAAGAATTTACCTCTTGAATAAAAATGTGCACCAAAGTCCTTTTTAAAGGGAAGAATCGCCTCTCTGTTCTTTCAGTTTCTGAATTTTAAATTTTCTTAAAGTAAGGGACATAACCCAAAGTGGCAAACACTGTTTTTGATAGAGCTACGGAGTCAATGATGACCCCTAGACCTTGGGGAAATTATATTCACCTCTTTGAAGTTCTCTTTCTTTACCTGTGAAAATAGGATTTTGGGTGTGTCAAATTAACAGTCATGGAGCTGGATGATATAATAAAAACAGGCCCAATGGGGCTCAACAAGGCTGAGCTCTAGCTTTGGCTCTGTCTCTACCAGCTGTGTGACCTTGAAAACGTCACTTAGTTCTCTGGACCCTGGTTTCCTCATCTATAACACAAGCAGGTTATACAAAGTGATCTTTAAGTCTCTCTCAATTCTGATATTTTAGGATTTAAGCAACTTTGGTGGTGTTGATTTCAATTTAAGTGATGTAGCAGTTTTGGACACCTGTGTCATCTTCTAACACCTAACACCTGTCATCATCTAACACCTGTGTTAGACCTTGTCATAGGACATAACATTCAAGCATTCATTTACTCAGCGAGCACTTAGGAGCACCCCCTGTGTGCCAAGAACGGTACTACATAAGCATCAGGATACAGATATGAATAAAACCCAGCACTTGCAGGGAGCTCTCAGTGACACAGAGGAGATAGGCACATAAAAACCCACTCAAAAAAATAGATTATTTATATATTTAATCCATTAGACTCAAAGATTCTTAATTACCAAGTAATATCCTAAAGGGACATTTTTATTTCACCTCTTAGCTTTTACCTCATGCCTCAGAGTCTCTGGTTGAGTTAAAGCCAAAGCTCCTAATGATTGTTTTCAATATCTTAGCATAGGCTGGGCATGGTGGCTCACATCTGTAATCCCAGCACTTTGGGAGGCTGAGGCGGGTGGATCACCTGATATCAGGAGTTCAAGACCAGCCTGGCCAACACGGTGAAATCCCATCCCTACTAAAAAAAAAACAAACACAAAAATTAGCCAGCATGGTGGTGGGCGTCTGTAATCCCAGTTACTTGGGAGGCTGAGGCAGGAGAATTGCTTGAACCTGGGAGGCAGAGGTTGCAATGAGCCAAGATCATGCCATTGCGCTCTAGCATGGGCAGCAAGAGTGAAACTCTGTCTCAAAAAAAAAAAAAAAAAAAAAAAAAACCTCATAAAAGTTTTAAATATGTCAGACAGAGAGCAAGAGAGAGAATACATAGCCTATGGAAAACTTGCTGGCATCAATAGTTATCAATTTGTGAACAATGTTGTTTAGTCTGTGCCTTCCCTCAACTCCAGGTTATTTTGAAGCAAACCCAAGGCATCACAACATTTCGTCTGTAGATCCTTAAGAACATATTACTCCAAAGCTTCTTTTATAATGAACATGACTATCCTGCTTGCAATGATCTCTCTCTCTCTCTTTTTTTTTTTTTTGAACTGCAGGCTGGAAATACAGGTGTTTTCTCTTTTAAAAAACTCTTCAGTTGTACACATATGATTTGTTCTCTTTTCAGTATATACATTATGCCTTAATAAAAGGATGAGACAAAACGTAACAATACCAGTATCACACCTAAAAACGTAATAGTAATTCTTTAATACTGAGTCTTTGAATAGTGATGAAGAATTTTGAACAATGTACATCAAAGATTCAGCAATAAAGAGAGGCATGGGCATGATGTAGAGGCCCCTTACCCTGGCCTAGAGTTGGGTTGGAGGACGCCCCTGAATTCCTAGAAAGTGCCGTGGTCACTTGCCTCACAGAGGTGTCCGCCTTGTAGCGGCCACAGGAGGAGCATCCACAGGTGCGAGCACTGGCATTCACAGGCGCACACCTCAAAGCGGAGCTTTCCAGAGGGACTGACCATGGCTTCAGAGGGCACAGCCTCTGGGAAAACTCGCAGCAGATATTTCTGGAACAGGGAGACAGTTCTCCGGGTTAGCTAAGGAGGTCAGGGACTCAGGAGATTTGGTGAAGGATTTCCTCATCTGCCACAGAAGGATCACCTGGGTGCTTAGCATTCTCAGAGCTGCTCCATGACCAGGCTTTCAGCACCAGGCCCAGGCCATGTGGGTGGTTGGAGACCTAGGGTCACACATGTGGCCATTCTGAGTGATAAGAGCAAAGATGCAAGAAAATGTACCTACTGAGAAAACTTCCCACTGAGTGATTTTCCTTCAAATGTGCTCACATGCCCCATAGTGTTTGTCTGGAATCCTTGGAAAGGCTCCCTTCTTTTTTCCAACCCTCGTAAGCTCTCCGTGTGTTTCTGAGACAAGTATTTTGCACCTCCCCTGCCACCACCAAACACCACCATAACCTTGGGTTTTCAGCTACTAGTCCTGTTCACAGTGGTGAAGGCAACTCCCTACGTTCCTTTCTTTTCTGCTCTTCTCTCTAATTTAGGCATTCCTGTGGCCACACTCTGCAGTTGCCACTCAAGAAGGCTGCTTGCTAAGGCCACAAGAGTCCCGACCACCTTGGAGGGGATGACGTAGGCAATGCACTTACTATGTAAGCCTTAGTGTGAGTTTTTGCTATTCATTTCTTTCTTTTTTATTATTTAAAAAAAAATTCCTACTGTTAAGAAATTTGAACATCCACACAGTAGATGATTACAAGCCCTTATGTGTTCATCACCCAGCTTCAGCCGTTCCCAACTCACTGCCAATCTCGTTTCGCCTGTGTCTCAGCTCTCCCTTCTCCCTGCCGCATCTCCTTCAACAGCTGAATTATTTTGAAGCTAATCTCAAGGATCTATTTAAAATTTTAACATTTTTGTTGTTTTTGAATAGGTAATATTGACATGACTCAAATTCAAAAAGTTCAAAAGCTAAAAAGAGAAAAGTCTCTCCCTCCTTCCTCTTTCCTGCCCTACCGTGAGGTAGATTTAAACAAGTGATCACAATATTTAGTGATTCCTCCCATTAAGAAATGGAATCTATTTCTCCACCTGGAATTTGGGCTTGGTCATGTGAATTGCTTTAGCCAAAAGGATTTTAGCAAACATCATGCAAATAAGAATCTGAAAGTGTTTGTGCACTGGGCTTGCTCTCTGGCTCCCAGGAACTCTGACGCTACTCTGTGAAGAAGGCAGGGGCAGCCTCCTGGTCCTCACGTGCAGAGGCCCCAGCCACCACAGTCAACCCACAGAGATGTGAGCTGGATGAATGGGGGTTGCTTCAAGCTACTAAGTTTGGGCTGGGCTGGCATACACCCCCTCCCATCTCTCACACCCAATCCCAGCACCCTCCTTCCTGAAGGAATAAAATATTACCTTCCAAAGATAGTTTGGGCATAAACAAGTGCATAAATATATGTTCTCTTCCCTTCCCCACTCTATCTGCCCCCTTTTAAAAAATAACAAATGATAACACACAGTTCTAAACCTAGTTGTATTTGTTTGATGTAGCAATGTATTTCGGAGGTCACCCCCCATCAGTGTGTGAGGAGCTTCGTTTGAAGTACACCATTGTATGCACAGACTGTAAATTATTTAATCAGACTTTTATTGATGACATTTCGATTGATCCTAGTCTTCTGCTATTTCAAGCAACGCTACAATGAACAAAGTTGTACCCTGTCGTTCTGCACAGATGTGAGTGTTTCTGAAAGTTGGATTCGTGGCTGTGGCTCACAGGTCTGAGTACGCTGGGGCTGCGCGTGGACTGTAACCTGCAGGGAAGGAAATGCTTTCTGCTACTCTGGCTTTCCATTTCTCTGGACCCCAGCTGTCTACCTGTTGGGCATCCCAGTGTCCCTGTTTATCTCTTCCTGACAGGGTGCCAGTCCCAGGCGTGCACCCTCAGGAGTCTGGAGCTCCCTTGGTTCTCTGTCACCCCAGGATGAGGCCTGGCTCCCTGTGTGCCTGCCAGCTCTCTGGCTTGCAGGCTGCATGGTCTGGAGGAGTGGTCTGACCCCTGCCTCCCTCTGAAGCTCTAGAATGTGAAACACCAATGTGAGAAGCTTCTGCGCCCTGCACAACTGTGATTTTGGAAACAGTTCAAATGGGTTATCATTTACTGAGACACTAGCAAGTCCAATAAAGATAGCAGTGCCTGTGCAGAGAAACAAGTGGCTGGAGCTGACCCTAGCAGGACAAAGAGGCCCCTGTGGAATAAATTCTAATTAAATATTCACCCACTCCCATCCCACCCCTGGCCATTAACCCCAAGGAATACTTAAGCCAGCTGACAAATTTAAACAAACCAGAATTGTCGTAGAAATAAAATGTCCTGGCTGGTCGTGGTGGCTCACGCCTGTGATTCCAGCACTTTGGGAGGCCAAGGGTGGGTAGGTCACCTGAGGTCAGGAGTTCAAGACCAGCCTAGCCAACATGGTGAAACCCTGTCTCTACTAAAAATACAAAAAAATTAGCTGGGTGTGGTGGCAGGTACCTGTAATCCCAGCTACTTGGGGATGCCGAGGAAGGAGAACAGCTTAAACCCAGGAGATGGAGGTTGCAGTGAGCCGAGATTGTGCCATTGCACTTCAATCTGGGAGATAAGAGCAAAACTCTGTCCCACCAAAAAAAAAAAAAATCAAGTGTCCTTTCTGATTATGGAATATGAGTTTACACAAAGCAGCTGGTACCTCTGCCCAGGTACCCAATAGCAAAGGGTATACCACCTCTCTGGTTCCCAGTGAGCTCGCTCACTTCCTGTTCAGTCACCCTAGGACTCATTTCTTTAGATCTCAGCTGGATCATCATGTCCCCTGGGAGGAAAAAAGTTCCCAGAGGAGACTAAATCCCCATCATGACCTGTTGTTCCTTTGCTAGTGTCCCCATGAAGACCCGGGCTGGGGAGGTTGCTGTTTCTCCCCAGCATCCTCCGCCCTCTTTCCTGCTTGGCAGAGTGTGGCATGGCATCTGCTCTGTTCTTTGTTGACACTTATGTAAACCTCACCCTTCCTCCCCGATTCTGGGCCTCGTGGCTTCGCTTGCAGACTCCTGTGGTCATCCTGATTTGGCAGGTGACCGCTGTGTTTAGTCCCAGAGGTGCCTGGCCCTCCTCCACCATACCGGATGGGGCCTGGGTGTGGGGAGAATCCTGGACTTGCAGCTCCAGGAGCTTGGGAGACGATTCTGTCCACACCTGATAAGACTGACGCCAGAGGTGAGGTCAGAACCCAGCGAGGAGCCGGCTAGGCCCAGAGACAGATAACCTGAGGATGCTCTGAGTCTCCAGCGGCTCTTGGGAAGGAAAATACCTGCATGAGCCAAAAAGCAAATTCTGGAGAAGTGGGAAAAAGAACAGTGCATGGATACTAGGCCTGTGAGGGGTACCTGTGATGCAGTGCAGTTGGGCCTGGCCAGGGGACCCCTGGGGCCTCCCTCTGCCCACACTCACCGCCCTTATCTCCACAGTTGCAGACACCTAGGAGAATTTTATCTCTCGCTTCTAGTATCTTAGATGCTTGAGTTGTTGGTGACTTGCTCATTGCCATGGGTTTTATTTATTCCCTGTCTAGGTCCCTAACTGCTGGAGGGGGTGGGCAAGGTTTTTCTCACAACCGTTATCAATCCTACTTAAAAATAGATCTTTAATAAATGCTTATTAGTTTGTGGCTTAATAATCATTACTCCACTTCTTGGGTGAAATTTATTTTGGACAATGATAATGGCTACTATTGATTGGACAACTAGTGCGTGCCAGACATCCTGCATACGTTATCCAATTGAACCTCTCCGCAGGGTAGGTATTGCCTCCATTAAACGTCTCTGCAGGGTAGGTACTGCTTTCATTTAGTGGGGAGAAAATGAAGTCTCAAGTCTCAGAGAGGCTAAGAGCTGTGCCTAAGCTCATACAACTTCCAAGAGGTTGAGCTGAGATTTAAACCCTGGCCTGTAAGACTCCAGCGTTCAGGGTTCTTTCCCTTAGCACCCAAATGCTGCTTCCAGGTCAAGAAGGAAAAACATAGGGGTCAGAAGTAAAGCATTGGTGGGAGACCAAAACTTGCATTCCTCCTGCTCAGCTGTGCTGGCTGTGGGCCTGTGATCAACCCCTGTGCCAGGGCTGTGTGGAGGGCAGCTATCAACAGATCACTGTGCGTAAGAACCGAGCAGGGGCCATGGACACCTGGTTTTGCACACACCAGCTGCTCCTGGGAGGTTCACCAGTGGAAGAGTAAACGGGCACAAACCACTTTCCTACTCCCCAACATGAACTGTGGCTGGTTGTGTGTTAGTGAAAAGGAAGCTTATGCAAACACTGGCTGAGTTTTTCTAAGGCTACATCAATGGCACAATGATAATAAAAATAACAACAAACTGTTAGATTTTTCCCTTTATTCTAATCCCAAGTCTCTTACAAACTGTGATTACAGGCAAGCTTGGTAAGTTGCTTAACCTCCCTAAACCTCATCTTTTCACTTTTAAAAGGGAAAATAACTGTAATGTGCTATAAAATCAAGAGCCTAGAACAATGTTTGGCACATAGAACTGCCTCAATAAATGTTTGATGCTCAAATGAATGAAATATAGAGATTGTGCTACTTATTTTGCATCTCCTGCAACATGTTTTGAATTGGTGTGTCATTAATGAATATTTGTGATTTGGGATTGTCTTTGTAATTAAGAATAAAGACATGCCCCATAAAACAAAGCAAAACAAACACTAGCTCCTCTTAAACACGGAGAAACTCCTGTCAAGAGAGCCTGTGATTTTACTGCATGGAACCATGGGGAGTTGTGGTACTGGAATTAATAATAAAGATCTGTTAATTCTCTGCCTTTGCCCAGGCTGCCTTCCAAGGTGTGATGTGGAATCCTGCTGTTTCTGCTCCAGATAAATCAATGATAATCTTCAACCCAGTGAGGGGCAAGTCATGGGGGTTGCTGTTGCAACTCCTGTGTCAACAGCACTGCTAAAAATCAGATTTCTTGGAACCCATTCATGAGCAGCTTTGAATTTGCCAGATTGCTTGCTGAGCCTAAAATACTGCATGCATGTGGCGACCTTGACTTGGTTGTTTCCATGAACCCTCTTTTCCCTTAAGCCATGGGCAACATTTCCAAGTCACACGGCAGAGATACAACTTCAGTCCCTGACAGTATTTTCACTAATGTTTGTGGTCTAGGCCTGGCGTGTTCACTGTGTGTCACTCACTTCCTGACACTGATTCTGCCCCAATAGGAGCAGACAAGGCTGGGGAAGGAATGGGGAGGGTGGGGTGTCTATGCCCTCTGAGGACTGGTACCTGTCTTTTTCCTTCCTGGTGCCTTCTCTGGGGCAACTTTTGGGTAGGAGAATTTTTTCTCTGACTTTCTATTTACTCATCCATTTGTTTATTCCTTTATTCATGGCTTATTTAACATTCTCAAAGGGAGCCCACGCGAATGGGAAGCACTTGGTGATTTCGGGGGAGATGTTGAAGGGCTGAATGTAGGCAGAGAAAAAAGACATCAATCTAACAACTACTAACACCCTCAAATGCTAAGTGATTGTCTCCAGATGGCAGAATTATGAGTGGTTTTAATTTTCTTCTCTTTATTTATTTATGTTTCCATTTTTTTCTTCAGTGACACACATTAGTATTTGTATAATAAAAGTTATTCAAATAGTGAGTACATGGTCAACAGGTGTTCAGTGCATGGGGAGGTACAGGTGAAGACACTGCGAGGGTGGAGAGGAGGAGAAGCCTATTTCCAGTCCAGGTGGAGCTGGAAAGAATTCTGGAGAACTCTTTGTTGAATTGGGCCTTAAAGCTGGAGGGAGGCCCTGCTGGGATGTCTGAGGGATTGTCTGCCTACCACTCTCCTCTCACATGAAAGTCTCCTCTCCACACAGCCCACAAGAGCTGCATGCAATGAGCTTGCCCTTGCCCCACTTTGCCTGATAGTCCAGTGGTGGGTGCCTGACCAAGGCCAGCCACTCATTAGACTTACCTGGGATTTTCTGATTTAAAGCTGGCATCTTTAGTGAAAGCCTAAAGATGTTAAATTCAGAAGCTTTGTGTATGTGTGTGCGGCAGGGAGGGATTTGGGCAGCCGTGTTTCGTGCAATGTGGAGGAAATCAGTACACCATGAGAGAGAATGAAATAGGCACCTGGAGAGAAGTGGAGAGAAGAGACGGAAGTGGAAGAGTCATGGTGAGCTCTGGGGTCCTGACTCCGGGTATTCCCACGTATCAGCTGTGCCCTCCTTTTCCCTAGCTCCTATGAGTTGGGCTCTGAACTTGCAACCAATGTATCCTCTCTAAGACAGATGTCACTAAGTGAAGAGAGGTGGCAAAGGACAGAAGTAGAAAAGCAAAGGACGTGTAGGGAGCAGCTGGCTGTTGCATTGGCTGGAAAGTGGGTGGTAAGTTTGTATGTCTGTGGAGTGGTGGTGAGTTAGTGTGTGGCCACCTGCAGGGGTGGCAGTGTTCATATTTCAAGTTTGAGTTTCTAGCCCCTTGCAGCATCTCACGCTTCTCTCAGACCTCAAAGGACCACAGTTCTATGACCAGCTACCGGGACCAACCTGCCTCCTCCAATGCGCACCCCAAGAAACTGGAGATGTAGTTACAGTGAGACCCTAAGCCAGAAAGTCCCTAAGTGAAGTTCAGCCTTACATGTGGACATCAGGTATTTGCTTCTTCCAGGGCCCACTTAAAGTTGGGAATGCAGGAACTGTACCCACATCTCCTCTTTTTCTGCAGCTTAGACTGAATTTCAGTCCCTCTCCATCATCTGACCACCTTGTGAGCTGTCACTGCAGCCAACCTGGCTCATTTACGTATGCTCTCTCCTCTCTCCTTCGGTACCAACTCTGGTGGGCCTGCTAAGGGAAGGTTAAGAAAAATATATAAGGAAGGCCCTAGATAATGCACTAATTAGCTAACCCTTCCCATGAACAAGAGAAAATCAGCCACACAGTATCACATAGCTCTTTAAGAAGGCCCTTGTCTGAAAGTTGGAGGGTCCCATCTTGGGGTACAGCAGGAAAGCTAGACACAGTATTCAGACTTAAGGCCATACTTCCAGTCCTCTTACTCTACAGATGCCCTGAGTAAACCAAGGATATACCAAGAACCCAGGCCCTGGACAATTTTAGCCATGTCACATTGACAACTGGCATACTCAAGCAATTTCAATTCCTCATCATCTGTCTCCATCTTCAACATCTGTCTAAAAACATACCCAGGAGGAGTGTTGAGAGAATACAGGCTGCCACACAGATCAGGTGTTTCTCTGCAGGCTCCAACACAGATGCTTAGCCTGGATCAATAAACCTGACTGTGTCTCTCCGGCCAGGATGGGAAACTGTCTGGGCACACAGGTGGAGGCAGCAAGACCCCATGGGCTGTTTCTGTTTTATGCTTACCCAGTTACCTTAGCAACAGCATCTGCACCAAGATACGAGAGGAAGCAAAGCACCACCTACCAATGTCCCCACTGAGAGGCGTGGGGAGTAGAGGAAAAACCGGCCTGGAATCAGGAGGCTTTGGTTCCTGGCCTCTCTGCTGGCTACTGGCTGGCTGCCCCTAACAAATCTCCTCTCCTCCTGGGCCTGTTCTGGGAAGAACTGGTGCTGAGGACTCTTCAGCTGGTTCAAGGATGCTGCTGAGGAGCATAGTCTCAGGTTGAGAATACCCTACTGTTTCTGCTCTGAGTGGCTTCAAGCACAGGCACTGTGTCAGCAAACAACTGTTTTTCGACTGGTCTTCCACAACTTAACTTTTCAGTCATCACCTGTGATGCAGAAAATGTTGGCTGACCAAGCAGATGATTGAGCTGCAAGAAGTCCTCACCAGGAGGGACATTTCTTCAGCTGAGGTAGGAGGTGAACCTGGCTTTGATCCTTGAAGGCTCATGGAGAAGAAAAGAGATTGAGGTAGTCAAAAATAATTATGAGCACTTCAACTCTGCAATTACATGCAGTAACAATAATGATAAAAGTAGGACCGCTAGTATGCTCTCTTTACCTGTGTTCTTGTCACATTCTCATAACCAGCTGTGAGGGAGGGAGATCAGAAACTGTGACCTTCTTGTCGCACTGGAGGACACCGAGGCACAGGGAGGCTGAGACCCTGGGGCCGCCTGGGTAATGGCTGAGCTGGATCTGGACTGTGTGTCCTTTGCCTCCTGATCCAAGAGGCTTTTAATTGGACATGATTTATGACAGCTATTATGAAGTAGAAACATCTTCCAACTTTGTTTGTGCAACCATGTTTAAACTTAATGCATGTCAGAGCACCTCTCTGAAGAAAAAGAGAACTAAGATGGATTCATTCAACAAATAATTGTGCTGAGCACCTACTCTGTGCCAAGCTCAGGGCTAAGCACCAGAGATTCAAAAATGAACAATATGTGATCTCTGCTTGCCGGCAGTTCAATTGATTAGATAGGTCTTTTTGCTTATTTAAATCTCTCATTTGGTATTGCCTAGAATCACCAACCAAAGTGACACCCCATCCTGCAACTATTTTTGTATCCCTACGGAATTCCACTGGGCTGCATCCACTGATAGGAGAAGGCATACCTCTAAAATTAGGAGAGGGTAGAAACAGAGACGAAAAACCATAAGCAAATGCTAAAACCACCACTGGCTCTGGGAGCGGGGTTGGGCTGTGGGGAGATGAGAGAGGCCTTTGCAAAAGTGCTTCCAGGAAAGAAGCTGGGAGCCGCTTCCTGGACAAAGGCTGAGGGGCTGACAGGGAGTCAGAAAGGCAGCCCCAGGAACCACTACACACCATAATCAGATGCTAGGAGGAAACCTGAAGCCCGTTCTTTGAACACACAGTAACTGAGGTCCTGTTTCCACAGATGAGAGTTTGGAACCACACCCCAGCCAGAGCAAATCATTTTCTGAATTGATGTGGTAGAATCTTAAGGGCGGAGGCTTAAAGCTCCAAGCTAGCTTGACAATGGGGATTCCTGTCACTAAATCTCAAGAAAACCTTTTTAGCATTTTACCTCTTTCTCTATACTGGGCCCAACCGTGCCTCATCCTATGAACAGGAAAAGTATTCAGGCTGCTCTGTTAAAGCAGCTTTTATCTCCTCAGTGAAGCGGCAGTTTTGGGACAAATTTCCACATGAAGAACCCAAATGTTCCAAGCCTAAATAGGGTTCTAGCAACACACTCTTAACTCACAGAAAACAACCTCTAACTTAGATTTCTGCTTTCCTCTACAGAATTTGTACCCTGAACACACTGTGGTTTTAACTCCACAGACCTGAAGACACAAGCAGAAGAGATTCGGAAAAGCCAAGAACTGAGTGAGGTCACAATGCAAGCAGGAACATCAGGTTTCAGTTTTAATGTTTGCTGTTTTGTTTTGCATTTTTCTTTAGAGATAGCATCCTGCTCTGTTGCCCAGGTTAGGGTGCAGTGGCTGGATCATAGCTTACCGCAGTCTTGATCTCCTGGGCTCAAGCAGTCCTCTTGCCTCAGCCTCCTGAATAGCTGATACTATAGGTATGTGCCACTGAACTTGGCTTGTTTTGCTTTCTAAGACCACATTTACATTAGCCCATCAATTGTTCAGAGCCTTGCTACGTTGCTGAGATCAAGTGATCCTCCCGCTTCAGCCTCCCAAGTAGCTGGGATCACAGGTGTGTGCCACTGCATCCAGCTTAGCCCATCTTTTTTGTTTTGTTTTGTTTTTTTAATCTTACTTTAAGTTCTGGGATAAATGTGCAGGTTTTTACATAGGTATACATGTGGCATGGTGATTTGTTGCACCTACCAACCCGTCATCTAGGTTTTAAGTCCCGCGTGCATTAGGTATTTGTCCTAATGTTCTCCGTCCCCTTGTCCCCCACCCCCACAACAAGCCCCAATATGTGATGTTCCCCTCCCTGTGTCCATGTGTTCTCATGGTTCAACTTCCACTTACGAGTGAGAACATGCGATGTTTGGTTTTCTGTTCCTGTGTTAGTTTGCTGAGAATGATGGTTTCCAGCTTTATCCATGTCCCTGCAAAGGACATGAACTCATTCTTTTTTATGGCTGCATAGTATTCCATGGTGTATATAGGCCACATTTTCTATATCCACTCTATCATTGATTTGGGTTGATTCCCATCTCTGAAACAATAAAGAAATGCTGTACAAGCCAGACCATTGGGTTACAAGTAGAGGTGAATTATCTTCATGTTACAAACATAAAAAATTAGACCCAGAACTTGAAAGAGACCTTAGAAATAATCTAATTTACTGACTTTGTTTTTCAATGAACAGTCTGAGGCCTCAGTCATACTGATAATAAGTATGACTGGCTACTTATTGATCTGCCACTCAGAGTCCACCACTGGGTAAGGGTCATGTAATGGTTTGCCAGGCCTGCTGAAACAAAGCACCGCAAACTGGGTGGCTTAAACAACAGAAATGTATTGTCTCACATGTTCGAGGTCAAGGTGTCAGCAGGGTTGGCTCCTTCTGAGGAATGTCAGGGAAGGATCTGTTCCATGCTTCTCCCTCCCAGCTTCTAGCAGTTTGCTAACAATCTTTGGCATTGCTGAGCTTGTAGAAGCGTCACCCTGAGCCCCGCCTTCATCTTCACATGGTGCTCTCCCCGTGTGCATGCCTGCCCCTGCGTCCAAATTTCTCCTTGTTATAAGGACACCAGTCACTTGGGATTAGGGCCCACCCTAATGACCTCATCTTAACTAATTATATCTACAATGACTATTTCCATATAAGGATCTATTCTGAGGTACTAAGGTTAAGACGTCAGCACATGAATTCTGGAGGACACGATTCAACCCGGAAGTCTACCTACTTTGTATCGGGTCCTCATGGCAAGGCTGCAAACCTGGTGAGTTGGTAGCCCAGTCCCACCTCCCATGAGCTAATGGATGTAGGTAAGTTGTTTAACCTTCTGTGCCTCAGTTTCTTCATCTGTAAGATGGGGCTAATACAGGCCAACAATTTTGAAACTTTAAAAGCTCCAAAATATGAAAAAAAGTATTTATAACTCATTTGGCAGCAAAACCTGACTTAAAACAAGCACACTGAATAAAATTATCCTTGTGTCTTGAGTTGACACAAGATACTTACAGTCTTTACTTATGCAACATATATATGTGTCACTACAGAAACTAGAAACATTAGTATGTTTCATAACAGGATGCTGTTGCAGATGCCATGAGGTGTTATGAAGCCTATGGTACGTGTGCTGTATATCTTTCTTAAATCTGCAAGTTCTGACATGCCAACCACTGCTGGCCCCCAGCAAGGGTTTGAATAAGAGACTGTGGCTCTTCAGTGTATATATCACAGGGTTATAATGAGGATTAAATGAGTTAATATTTGCACAGCGCACAGACTATTACCCAGTACATAGTAAGCACTATATACATATCTGTTAAATAAAATAACAATAGCTGTCTTGTCTAAAGTCCCTCAGGTGGAAGGCTAGGGAGGAAGGTTCTTTGAGTCTCTGAGTGTGGGAATGCCTGCCACCAAGAGCCATGCTGTCTGTGCGTGTCATGCTACCTCTGCGACTCCAGGTCTGGGGCTCATGTCCTTCGGTTCACAAACCAGCCTTGTTTATACAATAGGTTGGAGCAATCTCTACCTTCTGAGATGATTATTAAGTGAAATCAGGCTTCTGTTTGTATTAGTCAGCTTCACTGCCATAACAAAATACCACAGACTGGGTGACTTAAACAACAGAAATCTATTTTCTCACAGTTCTGGAGGCTGGAATCCTGAGATCAAATTGTCCACAGGGTTGGTTTCTTCGAAGGGCTCTCTCTGTGGCTTGCAGGCAGCTGTCTTCTCCCTCTGTTTTCACATGGTCTTCCCTCTGTGTGGGTCTGTGTCCTAATTTCTTCGTATAAGGACACCAGTTATACTACATTAGAGCCCACCCTATGACCTCGTTTTAACTTAATTACTTCTTTAAAGGCCCGATTTCCAAATACAGTCACATTCTGAGGTACTTCGGTACTTCGGGTTAGGGCGTCAACATATGCATGGGGGCAGGGAGCGGGGCACAGTCCAGCCCATAACACTATTTTTAGAAACTAGATAAATTACCACTCACAGCAGATGAATCCCATATGCTTGCTGGCTTGTTTCTGCCCCAGCATTTTTCAAAGTGTTGTCCAGGACCACCTGCAATTGAATCACTTGGGCTTTTAATAAAAATAAGTCTGCTCCAAGTCCTTAAGTCTGAATCTGGGGCAGAGGAGCACAGGGGTAAAGCTTACTTGTTCTTTACATTCATACGAAGGTTTGGTTTAATTAAAGGGACTTGGAAAAAGCCAGGTAGTGCGGTATGCCGCCCCCCAACCCCCACTGCAGCCCCACAGCCACTGCAGTCCCCCAAGTAAGGGCATCGGAAAGAAGAGCATGCGAGGGGTTGGGGGCAGGCAAGTGTGAGTCTGAGCAGGGAGCACTGTGCATCTGGGGCTTCCTCCAGTGTGGCTCACCAGAGGGCCACGAGAGAAGCTCCTTTCCACTCAAAGCTGCTCTCCCAGTGCCATTGAATGCCCCACCCTCACCCCTGTCAGTAGATACAGGGGACTTTGCAGTGTAGATGCCAGGAGAGGCCTCAGGGGAGGTCACCTTCCCAGAAATGCCAGGCTGTGTTCCACAGCCTGACAAAGATTCTAGTCATTTCTCTTGGGCAGCATTCCCCTACCCCCAACCCCCAGCTCCTGGAAGAACTCAAAGTTCCCCCTGCCCCTCAGAATGGTGGAAGACCTGAGCCTGGAAATAATGTTTAAGAGACAGGCAACAGTGGTACGTTTTCCCAAGTCAAATGCTGAACGAGGGAGCAGAGGTTGAGGTGGGTTCACATGGTCACTGACTCCTCCAAAGCTTCATGCGATGTGGGTGAGCTGGGGAGGGCATTTGTCTTCCTGCAAGCTGATGTACGGGAAACAGGATTGTCATACACATGGGTACAGCCTTTCAATCACGTCCCAGACAACCAACGTGAGCCCTCTAGAGTGGGTGTTGCCGCAGGTGTACACGTGTGTGCACACTAGTGTCCCACACCTATGTTAGGGTGGCCACAGACTCCCATGTCAAAAATTCCAGCAAAACAGCTGGTGAGTGGGACTCTAAATGATAGTGATTTTCCTAGCACCATGACAACAAGACACCATCAAAGCTAATGGTGCTAATCCATCCCTCGTCTTTCTCTGCTGGTTCCGGCTTAGATTTTGTTTCTTAAAATACTTGCTTGGCTGGCAATGCAGTGACTCACCTGTACCAGGACTGAACAGAACAGGCAGGAGGTGCTTTCTTCTGAAGAGCTGTCAAGAGCCAGTACAGCACCTGAGGTCTTTCATTTCACACGTTGTTCCTGTCAAGGGGGAAACATTCTTACTCTGTTGTCAAAGTTGGAGATGCCAAAGAAAGCAAAGTGGTTAGAATGTGTCAAACTTTGGCACCTGTATGAAACAGAGTTTGAGGAAATCATGCAGGTTTGACTGAGAATCTCTTCCTCGTCTTCTGTCCAGTGCAAGATAGGCCACACTTTTACAGTGAACTGTCAAAAATGAAAGTTCACATTAGCGTCACTCAGCTCCACATGGGTCCTCCCGTCACATCTTCCTCAATGTCAAATCCTGATTGTCAGGACTCCATGAATCCTGAATACTTCAATGATTTAAGAACTCTTCCGAAGCTGGTTATTTGGAAATTGCATTGTTGGTAAATTTGAGTTAATAAAAAAGCAAAGTCAAGAATTTCATTGGCAATGAAACTATGTTTACTGGTCATCTCTTAATTCCATTTGAATTCCACAGGCCATGAACTGTGGTGTATTGCAAAATACCCTGAAGTCAGGCTTGGATTCACATCCTAGATTTGCTGCTTATTAGCTGTGTGACTTTAGCCAAGTTACTTTGCCTCTCTAAGTATCCATTTCCTCAACTGTTAAAGTGGGAATGATACCATTTCCCAAATTATATTGCAGTGAATATAACAAGAGATCATGAGTGTGAGAGATGCCAGTACAGAGGCTGGCCCATAAATGCTAATGTCATTTCCTGTCTCTTTTGTTTTTTGCTGTAACTTAAATGAGCATAATTTCTGGCTAATGTTTTAATGTTGACACATTTCAGTAGATGGTTTTCTATACTTTTAGAATGTCATAAATAATTCTCCAAGAAGTAGAAATGACTGGGATACAAACCCTGAGACCAGAAGTTGCCAAAGTCACAAGAGGTGATTTGCCTGGTCCAGACAGTGAGAGAGGAGCAAAGCCTCCGTTTTGACTTTCAGAGATTCGGGAGCAGAGAGTTGCAGTGCCCTTTAGAAAGGTCAGTAGAAATACTCTGTGAAATGTGAAAAGCTGGGAGCTATCTCCAGGGGTGCCAGGTGAGGCCCCACTGGGAATCTGCTTCCTTCATCCCTGCCTCCCTGTCCTCAGCAGCACCCTTTCATTTTCTAGTTAGATTCGTTCAGGCCCCTGCTGTCTCCTGGATGTCCAGCCACAGACATCTGTCTTTGTCTCCACAGGTTTTCGTATTTGCTGTTTTTTTTTTTTTTTCCTGTCATTATTGTGTTTGTTTTGGTCTTAGTTTTCTAGCAGACTTTAATGGAAAGAGACCGGGTTTGTGTCCAGCTGCATCCCTTATTAGCTGGGTTATTAAAGACAAGTCACTTCACCTCTTTGAAATGCAGTCTTCTGATTCGTGTATGGGGATCCTATATGATTAGGTTGTTGCTCAAGAGCTAATGTGACTGAAATTCACATTAAAGTGTTTTGTAAACTGTAAAGTGCTGAGAAGAAAAGATAATTTCAAACCCCTCTTAGCTTGTATACTTTACTGGAACATATACATGCTCAAAGATAGGTGTTAAGTCACTTTTTAATTAAATATATTTGCCACAAGAATGCCATCAAATTCTCAAACACACCAGGGGATGTTCTGAGTGTTCTGCAATGGTTCCAGTGGGTTCCCTGGGTGGTTTCTGAGGGAATTTGCCACTTGCTGTGTATTTGCCGTGTCCAGGCTCATGCTTGATTCCCGTGAGGTGGGTATTAGCCAAGTTTCCCCCACCAGGTGTGATGGTTAATTTTGTGTCGACTTGATTGGGTTAAGGGGCACCCAGATAGATTATAAAACATTATTTCTGGGTTGCCTGTGAGGGTGTTTCTGGAAGAGGTTGGCATTCGAATCAGTGGACTGAGTATAGGAGATCACTGTCACCAACGCAGGTGGGCAGCATCCAACCGGCTGAGGGCCAGAAGAGAACAAAAAGGCACAGGAGGCTGAGGCAGGAGAATTGCCTGAACCCAGGAGGCAGAGGTTGCGGTGAGCCAAGATCGCGCCATTGCACTCCAGCATGGGTAACAAGAGCGAAACTCCGTCTCAAAAAAAAAAAAAAAAAAAAAGGCAGAGGAAAGGTGAATTTGCTCTCCCTTCTGGAGCCAGGACATTATCTTTTCCCACCTCCAACATCAGAATTCCAGGTTCTTTGGCCTTCCAACATGGGACTTACATAAGCTGTCACCTGCGTTCTTAGACCTTGGGCCTCTGACTGGGAGTTACAGCGTCGGCTCCCCTGGTTCTGAGGCTTTCAGTATCAGACTGAATTATACTCCCAGCTGTCCTGGTTCTCCAGCTTGCAGACTGTATATCATGGAATTTCTTGAGCCAATTGCATGAGCCAATTCCCATAACAGATCCTCTTCCACAAATCTGTGTATGTCCTATAGGTTCTGTTTCTCTAGAGAACCCTGTCTAATACACTATGCATACACAAATAAAGTCCCATCAAGACTAATAATCCAAATGTTAGTTTGTTACCACCATTTCTCACTTTGAACCTAGCTCCCTGCAAAGTACCTTCTACCCTGCACTTTTGGGGAGCTCCTGGGGTAGGAGGTCTTACATGTGTTCATCAGCAAATCAATGCCCAGGAACTGTCCCTTTTTTGGCTTTGCCATCTCACTCTGGTAAAGTTGCACTGTGGATTGTCAAGTGAAGATGACTTTTTCTTTCTTATGCTCATTTATAGGGGTCCCATCTCAGTGACTCTGTACTCTGGTGTCTTATGAAGTACTAACAAATAGTCACTTTAGCTTTTAGTGACAGCTCTGCCCAGGAACCAGACACGGGTCTGATATGGGGTAGGGTGAAGGATGGGCTCCCGCCACTGTTATCACAGTGTACTCAAAACGACTCCTTCCTCCAGTACAACCCTTCACCTCTTGGTTAGCCCACTGTACCTGGCTCCCTGCATTTCCTCAAGAGAGGGAGATTTCCCAGATTACTGTGGGGTTTCCCCACTAGTCCACTAGATGTGACGGAATCCTAGCACAGACTCCAGATTGCACATTCCCACTCTACAGACAAGGAAATGAAGGCTGAGAGGGTTAAGAAACTTACCTAGGATCACACACTGAACAGGTGACAGTCAAGAGCCAAACTCAGAGCAAAGTCCAAATCCCACGTTCTTTCTAACCAAAATCGTGTGATCAAAGTGGCAAAATGACAGGTTGTTCTGACCCTGGTATTCATACAGGAGGGCACACTGTGCTGGCCACTATTTACTATACATACTTTCTCCTCCCCAGGGGTTTATTTAAGTTTCTTTCTGCTTAGTTTCCGTTGAGAATTACACTCTGGGCATGAAAAACTGGGATTCCTTGCCATTTCACCTTCCTTCCCATTCCTAGCTGCTCTCCCAGTGAACTTACAGTCTATTTCATTGTCACTTGGCTTATGTTTAAAAGAACTGTGGTGGGCATGGGCGCGGTAGCTCATGCCTGTAATCCCAGCACTTTGGGAGGCCTAGGAGGGTAGATCATGAGATGAGGGGTTTGAGACCAGCCTGGCCAATATGGTGAAACCCCGTCTCTACTAAAAATATAAGAATTAGCCCAGCATGGTGGCACATGCCTGTAGTCCCAGCTACTTGGGAGGCTGAGGCAGAAGAATCACTTGAACCTGGGAGGTGGAGGTTGCAGTGAGCCGAGATCACACCACTGCACTCCAGTCTGGTGACAGAGCAAGACCCCGTCTCAAAAAAACAAAACAAAACAAAACAACTGTGGTGTTTACTCAGATGATAGAACAAGCAAGTCCAGGCTACGGCAAAGATACACCTAAGCCAGTGTTGGTAGATTGAGAAAAACACATATTACTTGACCTGATTCCAAAGCCCCTGCAACCTGGTTACCCTACACCAACCCTCTGTTCCAGTCTAAAGGTCTACACGTGACCCTAAGTTCTCTTCGCTCTCCTTCCAGCTGTAGCCTGATGCCCACTAAAGATGCGGCCTGTACCCCATGTGCCCACTCCTCCTGGTCCATTCCAGCAACATGATATCTACGCTCCATTCTGATTGTCACTCCTGCTGGACTGGACTTACCCAGTCCACCCTCATGGTCAGGGCCTTGACCTTCTATCTTGGCCTTGCCAAATCTTTCCTTTAGGGAGCTGGATGCTCTTCTTCCCCAGAAGACATTGCCTGGGGACCTGCCTACATCTAAACAAACCTTCCCATCATTCCCAGAACAAAGGACTGCTTCCTACCCAGGCATGCTCTCTCGACTGCTTCAGACTCTGGCCGTACCAGCTCCACTCACCACATAAGAAAACTCTTGGGGTATGGAGGAAGATGCACACCAGGAACTGTCTTGGCCCCAAATGGCCAGTTCCCAGAAACTCTGGGGCAGGTGGCTGGCCACTTTCTTTTCAGGGCTTCTAATGCATCACCAGCCATAGTTGTTGGTGCTCAGGTAAATGAGGGCACTGTCTTCAGTTTAGACTTCTTAAAGACCCCATTTCATATTACATAACCCTCAGCCTACAACCCCTGCTTTCCCATTCTCTGTTTCCTTTCGCTCCATAGCGTCAACCAGCATTTTGATATACAATGTATATCAAAATATATCGCTTGCTTCAGGAGTAAACTCCTTGAGGTTTTAGTCTGCTTTGCTCAAGCAGTGACTGGTAGGTGCTCAATGACTACCTGCTGAATGCATGACTGGAATGACCATGACCTTGGACATCAGCACCAGAGTACACATTCTTCTGAGTGTGTCAGAAGGACCAGGAATTCTTGTTCCCTTCTGTCACAGAGCTCAGCTGTCAAAGATTTCCAAACCTCCTCCATCTTAGCCACAGCAATAAATGGTCTACAAGTACATTCTCAGCACTGCACTGGGCACCATGGGAAATACAAACCCTTCAGGCAGCTTAGGATTCCAGCTCATCTCTGAGCCATCACCCGCTGCTCAGAAAATGAACTGTTCCCCCTGCAAGTCCTCATTATGCCCTCATACCCCCAGCACAGAGCTTCGTGTTCTCCACCTGTCTCCATTCTTCTCAGACATAAGCCTGTCTTAGTCATCTTCACAATCCCAGTGCCCAGCACAGTGCGGAGAAGCTATGAAGGGTGTGACAAATATTTGATGCATAAATGAATACCTGGGATCCCACATGCAGAGAAAGCCAGCCCCTTCTGAATTAATTATGTGACTCAGACACTAGGGCATGATGAGTGTATTTCCCCTTATTATGATTAATACATTTTTTTCCCAAAGAGTTTTTCAATCCTGAGATTTAAGTTCTATATATTGTAAATATCAAGATATCCTTTATAAAATAAAACTCTTTCCAAAAGACAGCATACATTTTGGAGTATTTTACTCCAATGATGACTATGTTTCCTTTTTCTAGACTTTAAGTATCTCCTTTTACTTAGGGCTGATTTTAAAATCATGTAATTTAAAAATTTATGTGGAAGCTTTTTATGACATTAAAAATAATAGTCTGTGAAGAAAAGCTGATGATGCCTTTACTTTTGTATCTGGAATAATTAAACTTTTTGTTTATTATAAAAAAGCTTTTTTTTTTTTTTTGCAGAGTTTCACTCTGTCACCCAGGCTGGAGTGCAGTGGTATGATCTCAGCTCACTACAAATCTGCCTCCTGGGTTCAAGTGATTCTCCTGCCTCAGCCTCCTGAGTAGCTGGGACTACAGGCACGTGCCAACACACCCAGCTAATTTTTGTATTTTTAGTACAGACAGGGTTCGCCATGTTGGCAAGGCTGGTCTTGAACTCCTGACCTTGTGATCCACCTGCCTTGGCCTCCCATAGTGTTAGGATTACAGGCATGAGACACTGCGCCCAGCCTATAAAAAGCTTTTTTTAAAAATGGAAATAAACTAATTGTGCAGTTTATCTTGGATTTAGGAGAAGATGGTTCTATTTTTTTTCTTTTTGTAGAGACAGAGTCTTGCTCTGTCACTGAAGCGCAGTAGTGCAATCATAGCTCACTGCAGCCCTTAACTCCTGGGCTCAAGCAATCCTCCTGCCTCAGCCTCTCGAGTAGCTGAGATTACAGGTGTGAGCCACCATGTCCAACAAGAGGGTGTTTCTTAAAAAAGAGAAAATAATACACAGAGAAAAAGTAAAATAGTTGTTGTCTTCACATTAATAAAGAAGGAGACTGAACATTTCCTAAATGGAATTATTTATAGACTGGACTAAACTTTAAACTATACTAGATATTTACTTCACACTATATATTTTTTAAATTTTATTTTATTTTTCTTTTTTAAAGAAAGAAAGAAAGAAAAAGAATAAAGAAGAGGAGGAAAAAGGAAGAGAAAGAGAGAGAGAGAGAGAATGGGAGTATTGCTTTCTTGCCCAGGCTAGAATGCATTTTAGTAATGGGTATTGAAAACCTCTTTTATACCAATAATTATACTTGATGTAAACAGGAAGGAATAAGGGAAGAAAATAACAAACAAGCAGCCAACCAATATTTCATTTAAACCTATGAAATGCTATGCGATTACTGAGGAGTGATTTACTTCCAATTATGTAGTCACTTTTGGAATAGGTGTGAGGTGGTAATGTATGTTTTGTGTATTTGAAGTGGAGAGTTCTATAAATGTTTATTAAGTTTACTTGTTCCGGGTCTGAGTTCAAGTCCTGGATGTCCTTGTTAATTTTCTGTCTCGTTGATCTATAAAATCATTAGCTCTTCTTGTTACATTGATCCTTTTGCCATTATGTAATGTCCTTCTTTGCCTCTTTTGCTCTTTGTTGCTTTAAAGTCTACTTTATCAGAGGCGAGAATTGCATCTCCTGCTTTTTATTTATTTGTTTATTTTTACTCTCTGATTGGTTGATAAATCTTCCTCCTTCTCTTTGTTTTGAGTCTTTGTGTATCGTTGCATGTGAGATGGGTCTGGATGCAGCATACCCATGGGTTTTGGCTTTTTATCCGATTAGAATATATATAACTTTAATACTGGCATTTGATGCTAGCTGGCTGTTTTGCCCATTAGTTAGTGTAAATTTTTCGTTGTGTTAATGTTCTTTTCTTTTTGATATATTTTTGGAAAGGCTGATATTGGTTGTTCCTTTATATGTACAGTGCTTCTTTCAGAAGCACTTGTAAAGCAGGCCTGGTGGTGGTGAACTCTCTAAGTACTTGTTCGTTCGCAAAGGATTTAATTTTTCCTTCGATTATAAAGCTTAGTTTGGCTGGATAGGAAATTCTGGGTTGAAAGTTCTTTTCTTTAAGGATGTTAAATATTGGTCCCCACTCTTTTCTGGCTTGTAGGGTTTCTGCTGAGAGATCTGCTGTAAGTCTGATAGATTTCCCTTTATGGGTAACCTGACCTTTCTCTCTGGCTGCCCTTAGTATTTTCTCCTTCATTTCAACCCTAATAAATCTGGCAATTATGTGCCTTGGGGTTGGTCTTCTTGAAGAATATCTTTGTGGTGTTCTCTGTATTCCTGGAGTTGAATATTACCCTGCCTTGCCAGGTTGGGAAAGTTTTCCTGAATGATATCCTGAAGAGTATTTTCCAACTTGGATTCATTCTCTTCATCACATTCAGGTACACCTATCAAACGTAAATTAGGTCTTTTCACATAGTCCCATATTTCCTGGAGACTTTGCTCATTCCTTTTCATCGTTTTTTCTCCAATCTTGTCTTCTCGTTTCATTTCACTGAGCTGGTTCTCGACTTCTGATATCCTTTCTTCTACTTGATCAATTCGACTGTTTAAACTTGTGCATGCTTCACGAAGTTCTCGTGTTGTGTTTTTCAGCTCCATCAATTCACTTATATTCCTCTCTAAATTGTCCATTCTCGTTAACATTTTGTCAAACCTTTCTTCAAGGTTCTTAGTTTCTTTGCATTGGGTTAGAACAAGTTCTTTTAATTCACAGAAGTTTCTTATCACCCACGTTTTGAAACCTGCTTCTGTTATTGGAACACACTCGTAATCTATTAAGCCTTGTTCCGTTACTGATGAGGAATTGCAATCCCCTGTAGAGGGAGAGGCATTCTGATTTTGAGTATTCTCTGCCTTTTTACGCTGATTTCTTCCCTTCATTATATATTTATCCGTCTGTTGTCTTTGTAATTATCGACTTTCTAACTAGGTCTCTGAGCAGACGTCCAACTTGTTGATTCCCAGCGCCGACATCTGAGCAATCCACTGCGCCGGCCAAAATAGCGGTGTTAAGATTGATGGTGCTTTTCTGCCCGGGAATCTCCGGACTCTGCACCAAAAACTGGCGTGCTAAGGCACCAGCAAAACCGCCGCGCCGGCCACAAGAGTCGCTCTGGCGACCCGTGGAGCTCCTCTGCTGGGAATCTCCTGGTCCGTGAGCCACAAATATTCGTCTGAAAGTGTGGCGTCCTCTCGTTCTCTGCGCTTTCACTGGGGGCTACGTGCCCGAGCTGCTAGTGATCAGCCATCTTGGATCTCTCTCACTAGATATTTAGTTGATTGTATTTCCCAACTCTAATTATTAAAATTAATTTAATCAGTGTGGGAAGAAAATTTAAGAGGGGACAAAAATCTGCTTTATGATTTTCAAAGTTAGTTATCTACACTGATCAATGTATGAATATGTGCCCAGGTGCCAATTCATCTGCCATGGAGATACTGTACTTTCTCAATGTTTTAGAAAGTTAAACTCCAGAAGGCAATAGTGGTGTACCTCTGTTGTGCCTACCTATCCAACATCCATTACCCCATTTTTCTGCTCACAGCCTCCTGATTTTCTTTAGGGAGCCACCCCTCACTCTACTTTCAGTCATGAGGCTAGGAATAGTCATGTGACCTGGGCTTGACCAATCAGGGTTTGGTTTAGAGATGGGTATATTACCAATGCTAAGCCAACTGGAGCCTGACTGGGATTTTGCAGGCACTAGTAAGAAAGATATCCTTTGCCTTTTGGTACTGGTACTGCTGATGCTTGGAGCTTCTGCCTGAGCGTGAAACTAACACAAAAGAAAGCAGCCAGATGGTAAATTCAACTCATACTGCAACTTGGATGTACCAATAAAATGTAATTTCTCTAGTTTGTCCATAATCAATGTGGTCCTTCACTATTTAGGGTTTAAATCTTGATTCAATCCAATAATTCAATAACCCCATTGAGCACATGCTCATTTTCTCAGATAGCTTCCTCTTTCTCCTTCTTCTCCCATAAAGATGCCATCTGGATGCATGACCAATATTCAACCAGGTACATGGCATTATGGCTGCCCTCATTGATAAAATACTAAAATATGCATGGAGCAGTTGGTAAACAGGTTCTGCCCTGAGGTCCCTGCTCCTCATAATCCATCAACTAAAGGGTTAACTCTGGACATAGTAGGGCACCTCCATTTAGACACCTCAGTGCCTGAGCCTGTAAGGATTTTTAAATGTTTTGATCATCATCCCTGTAGGGCATGTTGGGGTGGAGGTAGTGTGGTGGTGTGTGTCTTTTCTGTGTCCTCATGGTGTTGAGAGGAAGGGAACTCGTCCTTGTACTGGTCCTTGAGCATAGCTGCCTTGTGTGTACTTATTTTGGGACAACATCCACTTTTTGCCTGTCCTGGGTGCACTGCAAGCCTCTGATGTGGGGGTCTGTGGATGAGGAGCTTGTGGTTTATCTGGAGCAATCTGAGTCAGTGCTCCCAAAGCTGTTCCCTGACTGGCTTAGCTTCTTCTCTACTCTTCCTGCTGCTATAGACTCTGACTTCTGTCCATGACTTCCTATCAACCCTGGTCCCAGGGGTCTCCTTGGCAGCCCACACCACTGAGTCACTTCACTACAATGATCACCTCTGGCAAGCTGGCTACAGGCTTGCTACTATGTCTGGGTAGAGTCTACACTTCATAGGGACCTGGCACAGCTTGAAAAGTCCATAGCAGTGCCTCCTGCTGTCCCACCAACACTGAGCTCTTCATCTCACAATTCTGGAGAAGATGTGGGAGAAAGATCTCTCTCTGCCCTTGTGGTTAATCTTTACTTTTCCAATACAATCTCTCCACTCAGGCCTCTTGTCTTATTCTACTGCTTCTGTCCTCTGATTATCCCTACTTTCTCCTGGTCTAGACCTTCCAAATATAATACCCTAAGGTTTAGTCTACCAAGCTCAGTTCTTGACCCTCTGAAGAGGAAAGTAATGGAAGGTACAGGATATTTTCTCAATGTAATAGCTTGAATTACATGGTTATTGCCTTGCTGTGAAATTTGATTTTGAATGCCAGAAACTGAGTGTTATGTTTTCTTTCTTTGCATGCTTTCTGGAAAGAACTTTCATCTCTTCCTAGGCAGATAAATGCCTTGAGTAGACTAAGTTCATATGCTTTGAAAGGCAAAAGAGAAAAGTACACTGATAATTTCAAAACATTATGCATGACGATACCTTTAAAGCACCTGAAATTTAACTGGGCCTTAAGCCAGTCTACTCAGTCTAGTAAACCCATGGATCCCATGGTTAGAGCTGGGTTTCAGTCACCTGCTACTCTTAGTCCTGACTGACATGGTAATAACAGTATCCATTTCACATAATTTGAATAGCAATGGACACAGCTCCACATGCAAATGGGGCTGATTAAATGCATTTACTGCCAGGGCTAGATCCTGACACAGACAAAGCTTGCTTAAGGAGCTCCCCAAGTCCATTTCTAAACCTCCCATGTACATTTCTTCCTTTCCAATGGTAGAAGAAAAGAACCAAGGAAGAGGATCCCTTCCTTTGGATTATCTGGGCCCAGAATCCCCTCTCCTGTCACTCACCGTGTGGTAGTGCTGGATGTTGTACTGAGGCTCCAACTTACTTCTCCTTGCTGATCCTCCTGTTTCTCCTTTCCTATAAGCATGTTCCAGTTTCCCATAGTTGCAAAAACAAAACAAAACAAATGAAACAAAACAATGATTTAAAAAAAAAAACTCTCCCTGCCTCCTCTTTTAGCTGTAACTTCCCCCTCCCTGCCCAACCAACTCTCTTGAAGCAGTGATTTATACCTACTACCCCTGCCTCTTCTCCTCTTCATTGACTCCATTTTGCTTCTAACCTAGTGTGATTTGGGGATGCCCTCACATCCCCGCTAAAACCAATGTCTCACAAGTAATCAATGACTGCCTCATTGTCAAACACAATGGAAACATTCCAGTGCTCATTTGCTTGACATCTCTGTGGCATTTCCCACTCCTGACCACTTCTTCAACGTGGAGAGTCTTAATGTGAACTGCTTGATGCCACTTTTTTCTGGTTTTCTTTCCATTTCTCCATCTGTTCCTCAGGATCTCTTATTTGATCTTTAGGAGCTGGTATCTGTCAGAGTTTGGGTTTCATGCTTTCATAATCTTCTCATTCTGCCTGCTCTTCTGGGCCATCCCAGCCCTGCCCTGGCTTTAGTGACTATCTTTATGTTGACTGTCCCCCAGTGGGCACCTCCAGGCCTCTCTCCTGTGCTTGGAACTCATGTTCCAAACTCTTCCTGGAGGTCTTCACCTGGATGTACTACAGGCACATGAAACACATGTTCAAAACATGCCATCTTCCTCTCAGATCAATTTCTATTCCTCTACTTGCAATCACAGTAAATGGTACCAACATTCATGAAGCTGCACAAAGAACCTGAGAATCTTCCCGGATTTCTATTTCCTTTCCCCTTTCACTGCCTGTTGATGCAGAACCTTTTACCTGGCAGTATATTAGGTATCCACCCAGAGTAGTGTGTGTGAGTGGATGAATGAACTGTGGTGATACAGAACACTATGGCTCCAACTTGAGTCTGAAACTTGATGTCATTTTGCCTTTCACAGTTTCTCACTGCTTCTTCATTAACGAGGGAGTCCATCCAGATGATCTTCAGCTCTGAGATCTATGATCCACACAACTCCAATCTGACACCTTAGTCACTTATCCACTTAACCCCATTCCTTTTTCCTGTGCCTATCCCACCTAGGTAAAGAGGAGGGGGGCCGCTATAATAAGGGGCGACTTAAAACATAAATTATGCCACCTTACAGAACATATTTTCCCTGATAAGAGGTCACAATATCTCTCTGCAGCCACCCACCTTGAGTCACAGTGAGAATTGGAAAGGGAAACAGACAGGGTGCATAGGAAGGGTGGGAGAAGCTGAAGGTAAGATTAACAGAAGTCATTTCCTCCTTTCCCTGTCATGCCACATTCTGTAACTGTCTGTGTGAGTAACCCCAAGCACTGCACACGGGAAAGCACCTTCCCTCTTGTTCCGCATGACTTGTGTCTGTAAAGGAGTACTGTGACTGTCTCCTGAACTCCTATGTGCCTAGCACTTTCTACTTCTCAAAACATTGCACGAATATTTATTTGAGTGCCTTCCACGTGCAGCCACTGTGCTTAGCAATGTGCACCTTATCTCATTTAAATCCCACGACCCTTGCCTATTTTTATCTCGGTTTTGCAGACCAGAAAACGAGGGCATGGAGCCGTTAACTGCTTCACTAAGGCTATCCAACTAGTAGTGTGGTCCTGCAAATCATCAAATCAAACCCAGGTCCGATTCTATGCCCAAGTCCAGGACAGCAGTGGCTACACTGCTTCTGACGTATTTGTGGTTATCTTTCACTGCCACTCAAACACTGAGTACACAGTATCCAGGCGTTTGATAAGTACTCATTGAAGAAGTGCTTAAACCATACCAATGAGAGCAGGATCTGGTCCCAGCTGCCAGAATTCAGAAATGCAGCTTTGGGCCTTTCCCATCACCTCTTTGGGCCTCAATTTCCTCATCTGTAAACGGGAGGCATTATGCAGATGCCCTCGAAGGAGGCTGTGCCTTTAACATTCTGTCTCTTCTAATGGCGCAGTGTCCCCAACGTGCTGCCAAGAAACGGCACTGACGGCAGGACCCAGCCGTTCAGCTCTCCTACGCGGCGCCAGCTGCACGGCTGACGCATGCGCCCTCGCCCTCCACCCTCCGCCCTCGCGCCCCAGCTTGGCGCGGAGGCAGCTCTTTTCTGCGCACGCGCAGGCCCCCGCCGCCTGACCGCTGGATCGCCTCGCACCGGGCGGGTGCTGCTGCCTCCCCCGACACCGGCGAAATCAGTGCTCCCGACTGGGATCGGGGTGGGCTTGCCAGGAGCCGCTCGGGGCCCACGGGGGAGCCGCCTGGCCCTCGTTAGGCAAGACCCCCGGAAAGCTGCCCCCCCACCGGAGAGCGTTCCCGCCCGCGCGCTGGACGTGCCGGGCAGCACAGAGAGGCTCCTTCCCGCTCCCAGCACAGATGGAAACGCTCTCGCTCTGCGGCCTGGGCTGGGAGGCAGGGGAGGGCCCCAGAGCCCTGCCAGCCCGCAAAGCCGGGAGGATTTTCCTCTCAAAAACGATACCGCTGATTAAACTGAAAACTTCTAAGGTCACGGAGGACGTTTATCCGGCCTGGGGCGGGGAATGGGAGAGCTGGAGGCGTCACCTGATGTTATAAGCTACTAAGAGGCTGCGGACTCTGCCGGGAAGCAGGCGCTTCATTGCCGCTTAGGGATGAATACAAAAACCTGGGCAGCTATTTTTACACTGGCTGAAACCGGGAGCGTGTGTGTGGCGGGGGCGAGGACGCAAGCAGCCCTCCCCCATTCATCCCCTGATCTTCTTCCCCTTCCATCTGGAGAGTCTCTCCTCAGAACCGAATCATTTTTTTAAACTATTTTTTTATTTTTTGAAATCAGGGAAGGGAAAAGGAAGCGGATAAAAACGTTTCCTCAATGGTTAAAATAAATGAGATAGCAGCATTCTGAATTTTCACGCTTTGGTACTCTCAGTCCTTCCTCCGCTTGTGTTTGAAGTCCAAGGTTGTGGGTCTGAGTTTGTCTTTTCCTGCTCAGGGAACATGGAATGGCTTCTGAAAGGTTTGGGCCCGCATAGAGCTGGAGAAGACAGAGAAAAGAGGAGGCTTTGTGCCAAAAATGCATTCTGGAGCCCGACTTGTGCCTGTGCACTGTCGAGTGCGACTTTGTCCTGTGAAGACTCAGAGTTCTGCTTCTTCAAACAGGAATTTTCAGGCCATGATAAGCACTGGGAAAGCAGAAGGTTGTCCAGGAAGGGTGGTTGCTTTGCATATTCACCTGATTTAGACCAACTGGAGCCTTGCCTGTGCTTTCTTGTCAGAATAAATTTGGAGCTGAACTCACCATACCCAAGAGGGAGATGTGCTGGGGGAGGGCCGTGAGCTGTATGCTGAATTCTTGCTGACATCAGTTCATTTCAGATCCCTCAATTTACTTTGATTTCAACGTCATTTCATTTTCTTTCCAAGTCCTTCTTCTGGATAAGGAGACACTGAAAATCATGGAAAAATTTAAGGCATAAAATGAAATATCCTAAAATTAAAGTGATGTTGTAGAGATTCACTATCTTAAGGATTTGCTTAGATGACCTTTTAGCAATTTTTCGTTTGAGAATTATGGAACTACACACACACACACACACACACACACACACACACACATCCCAAAACCCCACAAAAATAAAAGTTCACCAAGAAGAAAAGGTTACCTGGAAAGCTCTTCATTCAATGTGTCATTTCTAAGATTCACTAGATTGGAATGAGGATACAGAGTGGGAATGTGTGGGGTGGGCGAGAAGTAGGGGGTAGGGGGAGTTTTAAATGTGTTTCATCCATGACTGATGTCTCCAACAATAGGAATAAAACAAATTTTGCCTTTTCCAAAGGGAAATCGGAATTCAAAGTTGTGGAGAAACATTCCTACCCTGGGAGCTATGACAGCCTCCTAGGGTCCAACACAGCTGGACTCTTAGAAATTCACTGACTTCTTCCAAAGGCAGGTCAAAAGAAGGCGCTGCTTCATTGAGATAGTGCAATTCAGGGGCTCTTTCATAGCAGAAAACCCCCATGCACCTCTACTATTTGTGTGCCAGTAACTTCCAGTCAAGTTTGAGGAAAGATCCAAACTATTGTTATTATGGTTTGTTTTCATATATGTTTGTTTATTCCGTTTTGCTTTTTAAAACATAGCAGAACTTCTATGTCCAAATGGATGCATACCCTGAGAAAACTTTCAAACCACTATTTTAAAAGTGGGAGCAGGACCATTCCCTTACATCCCAGAGGACAATTCTAGGCTAGCCCCCTTCTCTATCCCCAACAAGTTTAAAGACAGTATATCTCACCTGTGGGCGGGCCACTCCCCGTCCTTATTTTCCTTTACTGGCCAGTCACTCTGTATCCATAGCAACTTGACTCAGGTCTGAAAATCAGGAAACCTGGATCGTGAAGAGGTTAGGTCTCATGAGGGATTAAAATCAATAATCTGTCTTTTTAGATATTCTGTCAGAGATCACATTTATTTTTAAGAAGTAGCATCTAAGCTGTCCGAGTTCAAAAATCAGTTTCTTTTTTGTAATATAGTACAGGAGAAATAGTTCCGGAAGTGGAAACTTAATTTGTATCTAATTTCAGCAAAATAATTGCAGACTGCTTCCAACTTGAATGAGCAGTGAGGTATAGCTCCAAGTAGTTACTTATTTTAGTAGCACTCCCTCAGGATGAATGCTAGCTATTTTCAGTTGCATGTGGGAAAACCAAAGGCGCTGCCAAGCTGTGGCAAGTTGGCATCGTGTGTGAGCTGTCAACCAGGATACTCACTTCCACTCAGATTCATTTCTAACTTGCAGTTGGCGTGTGACCTTTTTCTTTATTCATTTTGGGGTCCTGATCACTTCCTTTCTCTGCCGCCCTACCTTCCCACCGATCTCTACCCCAACAGGAAGCTTTTGGCTGAATCCATTTAATAATAACAGTGTGAGTGCCAAGTGGGTTGTATAAAGTCCTTAGGGAGAACTGTGAAATGAAGCACATTGTTCTTCAGGGCTCCTAAGGACCAGAATGTACCCATCAACAAAAACTAATATGCAATAAAATTATATGTCTTTCTCTATAATTTATGCAGAGTGGGATAATGCTGCGATGAGGCAATAAATAGC
Source organism: Aotus nancymaae (assembly GCF_030222135.1). NCBI lineage: Eukaryota > Metazoa > Chordata > Mammalia > Primates > Aotidae > Aotus > Aotus nancymaae. The sequence continues at coordinate 49,936,097 of NW_026988431.1, read as the reverse complement.
TCTTGGTATATGTGGTAGGCAGCCTCTAAAACGGCCCCCGATAATCATCACTTCCTGATATTCACTGTCTCGTGTAACCTCTCTTTCAACGTGGGCTGGATGGACCTGGTGCTTGGCTTTCAACAATTTGAATACAGTAAAAGTGATGGGATGTCACTTCCAAGATTGAGTTACAAAAAGTCTCTCTTTCTAAGCCAACTGCCATGTTGTGACCTGCCCCATGGAGAAGTCCATGTCGCAAAGAGCTGATGTCTCCAGCCAGCAGCCACTGGAGTGAACCTGGTAGGTGATCTTCCCTTGGTAGTACCTTGAGTTGACTTTGGTCGTGGCTAACACCTTGATTACAGCCTGTGAGAGCAGAGGACTGCTAAGCTACAGCTGGATTCCTGACCCATGGAAACTACAAGATGACACATATTGATTGTTTTAAGCTTCTCAGTTTTGGGGTAATTTACTATGCAGCGATAGAAAACTAACACAGTATATTCCCCAAAGCAGATAGACCCTCCTGCTACAGTAACCCCACCAGAGTTCTGTCTCCAGATGTACCTCCTGCTATAGCCTCTCTATCACCTCTGGGATCACTTTCGGGGCACATCTTACTCTTAGGTATCTTTTTAGGAACTATTTCTCCTGCTGAAATAACCAGCCTCTTCCTGCTCACAAGATAAATTCCTGCTCACCCCTTAACACCTGTATCAGATGTGACTTCTGGAGAACCTTCCTAACTCAGCCAGGCAGAGCTCCACGAGATAAATTCCTGCTCACCCCTTGACACCTGTATCAGATGTGACCTCTGGAGAACCTTCCTAACTCAGCCAGGCAGAGCTCCACGAGATAAATTCCTGTTCACCCCTTGACACCTGTATCAGATGTGACTTCTGGAGAAACTTCCTAACTCAGCCAGGCAGAGCTCCTGCATCCGGCCTTGGGGTCTCCACAGCGCTTTGCCTCTGCCTGTGCTGCGGCGTATCCCACTGCGCTGTCCTTATGGGTAGAGCTGCTAGGCTGCAACTCCGGGAGGGCAGGAAATGTTTCTTTGTCTTCCAATCCCTGGTGCCTAGCACAGCACCATGGTAAAACATCATTCTTGGAACAGATTGCTGACTGTCTTGCAGGAGCAAGGATCCCAGGCAGAAGAGAGCATCTGGTAACTAGTTCCACTCTCACCTGATGCAGGGATCTTACTACAGCATCCTCAAAGCGTTTGGAAGAAGACTACTTTGGTTAATTGGAATATATGGCACTCAATCAGCAGATTAAATGCTCTAGCAGCCTGCAGTTGTTTGAAGCTCACTTGATCTGATCCCAGTCCCTTGATGCATCACTTATCATGGGGCCTTGAAAGTTGACCGTCCTATAGTCTGAGTTATCATCATTTCAATCCATGATCTTGAAGTTGATATGTCTCAGGCATCATGGAGATGTTTTACTTCATTTTTAGAGAAAGCTAGAAAGAAATCATGAAGGCATCCCAAGGCACAAGTTAAAGGGACATCCTTAGGGACAAGCCTGAAAGAGGGGAAGTTTGTGCGTTTCTCTCAGATGATGATCTAGCTATGATCGGAGGGGCTCATTGCCGGGTAAGGCTGTTGGAAGATCTTACAGGAATGGAATATGTTGTAAGCCTGTCTACCTCATCATCTTCTTCTGCATCGTTCCTCTCCTAGACTTCAACTCACCTGTAGCAAACAGCTTCTAACAGGTCTAATGACATTTAGTTATGATGTTTTCCAAGTCGTTCTCCACAGGGAGATGGAACTCTTTCTGAAATGCACATTGGATCACATCACCTGTCCACTTAAAGACTTTAATGGCTCCCTGTGCATGGCCTGTTAAAAAATCTCACCTCCTTGCTGTCTGCACTCAGGTCACACTTGCCATCTTTCATGGCCTTGAGTACACATGCACAGCCCCACTCTAGGGGTTGCCCAGGACCCACTGGGCTTAGTTAATCCTATTGTTCCTTCAGATTTTATGTCATTCATCATTTCCTCAGATATTTCCCTGACATCCATTATTAAACCAGATCCCCTCATTAACATACCCAGGGACTCACACATTGCAAAGATGTTGATTTGTATGGGTATTTGATCAAGCTCCTCTCCTTTTGAGGGCAGAGACCATGCCTGTCTTTGCTGATCCCTTATTCTTGGTACCTAGTATAGCCTGGTAAAAAGCAGGCATTCGATCAATATTTGTTGAATAAGTGAATGAATAAATGAGCGAATGGATGAATTACGGGTGCTCTTTGAAGGTACCTGGAGGAAAAACAAAAATGCAGGAAGAATGAGAATTTAATGGAACCCAAAGCTGGGGTATAGAAAAGTAATTTGAAGTACACCACCATCCTAAAATGACTGTTGGACCTTCTTTAGATTGAGTGTAAACAAAATTTACAGTTAGATATAACGCCATTCTACCCAGGTTACAACAGCCTTAGGGAAAACCTAGAATTTCAAGCTGATTTCCAGAGCCTTTGGCTGTGCCTCCTATCCCTGCCAGCCCATCCAGCCACTCTAGCCCTCCCTCCCTTAGGAACTCATGCTGGCTCTCCGCTGGGGAGGGGAGGAAGGGTAGAGTTGGTGGTGGATGGCGCTTCAGGCCCCCTTACTGAGAGTCTCCATGTGTTGCTGCCACCCCTAGCAGAGCACCTATAGCCTTTATTCCAGGCATGATCTGTTCATTGCCTGCAGCTCCACGATGCTGCACAGGCCTCCTGACAGCCACCATTGCTGACTGTCCTTGCTGGGGCTTCTACTCTTGGTGGTGGGGGATTTGTTTTCCTCCAAGTGTGGAAAGCTTTTCAGTGAGCTTCTGGTGGAGCAACAATTGATTCCCCTCTTCTCTCCCTTAGATGATTCCCACCCTTCCTTGATTGTCATCTCCCTTAGCAGTTTTGTAGCAGGCAAATAATTTTCCCCTATTTGTTAAAAAATCTTAAATCTAGGAGTATAGGATCTGCTAATTGTTTTTATTTCCTTATTTCTGTTTCTTTCAGGGTTCAGGGAGGACTCATAAGACTAGAGTTGACAACCATTCATCCAACAACCGTTTCCTCCATGAGGAAGAGAGGCAATCAAGGCACTGCCCTTGTCCCCAGGAAGCTCGCCAGCACATGGGACTCTGTGCAGGTGTCTTCACCTCTGGGTTAGGTATTTGACTGTCAGGCCACGGCTGAGCATCCATCCTCTCTATACTAATTTTTGCCAAAAGTCAAGAGTTTAGAAGAACACTAATGTGTTTTTCTTCCAGCCTTTCCTACATAAATGACAATATCATTATCCTCAGCTTTTAAAGTGCAAGTCTGAACAGAGATCCCAGAGTCAAGGAGGGTGCCTGAGTCATTTGAGATAATTACCTTTTTTTTTTAATCTGTCTGAGACTTGCATATCTGTGAATCAGCAATGTGGAAACTGGGCTTCAACAAAACTAAGGGAGGCTTGAAGTGAGCAAAGCAGAGCAGAGCGTTGGCAAGAGCTGAGTGCTGCCACAGCAGGAACATGATGCTGATCATCATCTAAGGGAGCTCATGGTGCTGTCTGCCTCCTCTTAGCAACATCCACACAGACTGGTACAGTCAGATCATTGTGACTTGGACAGGGACAAAAATACCCAGCTGACACCAATAGCTCCCTGCACAGCCAGGGTATTCTGGAGGTGTGTGGTGTCAGGACAGCCTGTGCGCCCTCATTTGTTTACCTGAGTCATCTGAACAAAGCAGTAACTGGCTTTGCCTCGCTCTGGTGAGAACTCACAACAAACCCAAAGCCTCCTCCCCTACGGCCTTTGCTCCTGCAGCACAGCCCTGGCATCTTTTTAGCATCATAGACACTGTCACGTGGTAATCAATGACAGATGAACTGTCCCTTCCCTGGGCCATGAGCTCTCCTAGGCAGGAGCCTCAGCCCAGTTTCTTCCATGTCTCCAGGGCCCAGTATAGGGCCTGGCTTCTAGTTGGTTTCTGATGAATAAATGAATGGCCATAGAGATGCACTCTTGGAAACACAAGGGGCTTCTGTAGTGGCAACATGTTCAATAGCACAGTACTCTATTGGTTTTTTTTACAGCTTGTAGGACCCAGAGATGGAATGATTTTTGTTTCTCAGAAAAGGTATACCTCGTGGGGGTCACTGCTCAAGGGAAGGTGCCACAAATTGGGGATGAAGGGAGGCGCAGGTTGATCAAGGCCCCAGGAATTGAAATGGAGGTGTTCATCCTACGGAGACTCCAGAACATCTGAGGCAAAGTCCTGATTCTCCAGGAAACAGACTTTGCCGGAGAACAACGCTGGGAGAGGCAGGCTGTCCTAGGGAAGAAGTCGTATTTCAGCCCCAAGGCGCACTCCCATGCTTGACCCCAACTGTCCACTAGGGGGCAGGCAGAGGCAGGAGAAGAGGAAAGCGGGTGGTGGGTCAGGCCCAGTACACCCAGCCTGGCATCCTGCACGCTGCGCTGCCTGACTCAGACAAGGCCAGGCCACTCCTCCTGCCTGTCGTGGCCTCTGTGATTTTATATAATTTGGCCTGTGACATCAGACACCACGCGACCGTGGTAACCAAAGTATACAGCCTGGAGTGAATGTTAATAAACAGGAAAAAAAAGATCCCTGGTGTCTTACTTTACCCACGCCATTTGTGGTCTTGCTATCCACACCTAGTGTCTCCTTTATTATCCTGAGCAATCGAGACGTACTTGAATTCAGCGACTTTTTAAAAATGAAAAGCTAAATTGGGGAAATGTGCATTGGTATTCTTGTTTATCTAACTTTGAAAATAGTGCCATGAGTGATCACTGCCTCTTGGTATCCTGTTCAACACTCCTCTTATATACAAAGACGTAATTTCAAGGGAAAATTATTTCCTTGATAGTCCCCACATCCCTTCAAAAGTCATTTCCTCCAAAGAAACATCAGGTGATGGGATCCCTTAATTGGTTAAAACTTTTCCCAGTTCCTCAAGGATTGAAGAAAAACAGCACAACTGTCTTCCTATACAAATTATCATCCTATGCAAATTACTGGGCCCAGAGACCCAGATCTAAAACAAACTATGACTGAGTATAAAGGAATAAATGTTTTACCAGGCCAGATCTCAGAAGTGAAAATTTTTGTGTAGAGATGAGAGTTGCTTCATACAACATCAGAGAGTTTGAAGGTTATAGTTCTCCTGCCTACCAAGAATATCTGACTAGAAGCGTTTTAAACTTTGCCTTATCGAAGTTAAAGACTCTTTAATAAATTGTATCTTTAATGAGAATAAGAACAAAATAATCATATTACATGAACCAATAGAGAATGATAAAACAGTCCTAAAAGAAATGGCTTTCTAGTGGAATCAGAATTCATATGCAAACCTTTTCATGCTGCAGACGTTTTTGAATGCTACCCCTGATTTCATTCCAACAGTATTCACAGCTGAGAAATATATTTTAAAGATATAGCATGATATCAAATTACTTTAATAGTTTGCAAAATGCTCTCAAGAATTACCTGAAAATATGCCGTTTCTATGATACTGTAGATTAGTTCATCTAAAATTGTTTGATCTTCAATTAAAAACATAAACAGTCTTGGATATATTTGGACACAGATGTTGCCAGAGTTTCCAGATTTCATTGTTCAAAGGTATTTCACAAATATGACAAAATGTGTTGAGATGGCGTCCATCTGATTGGGTATTCAGGCTTACAAAGAAAGTAATTACAGGGGCAGAGCCTGGGAGTCAGCCCTCATTCATCTCAATTCTCTTTCACATAACAGCGTAGCTTGACCTTGATTTTTTTAGATGCAAGTAAAGGACATTGATGTAATTCAAATAAATTGGTTTTTTTCAAATATCCTGAGGAGTCTGGAATCAGACATGACAGACTTGATGGACAAAAGCCTGAAGGAGAGCCAACTCTGAAGTAACCACAGTGGTTCTAAAAGCCGTGTCTTTCCTTCTTATTGACCTAAATTTTCATCTTCTTTCTAGGGAACATTTGCTTGCCAGGTCCTTGGCAAAGGTCCACATGCCAGCTTCTTCTCTCCCTTCCTTCTCTTTTGCATTTGCGTCTTCCATTGAAATTCCCACCAGGGAATGTGGCCGCCACGGCAGCCTCTGGTCAGCTGAAGTGACCTGCAACCTTCCTTGCCTTTCTCTGAGGGCAGGGGCCTTGCTTCTTCTATTAACAAAGCACTTTTGGTCAACTTTTAGGTTTCTTCATGGTTGATTAAACGGTGTTTATTTAGGACCCTTCTCCTCTTTCTGTGTCCGGCCGCTGACCTTTCTGCTGGTTCGTTGTCGGAGGAGAACGCTCACAGGCAGTCTATCTGACTGCTTCTTAGCAGCTTTGGTAAAGATTCTGTCCTGGAAAATGTTTAGGCTGTTGAAATATCAGTGCATCTTCAAAACTTATGACGTTTTGCCTGGATGGTGTTCAGAGTTGCTGTTACAGCAGTGCGCTGTAACTGCTAGCATCTCCCTCGAACCGGGGCATGTTGATCATCTTGCCATGAAGCTCCAGAAGGCTTCACTCGATATGTTGCGTGTGGTTTTTTTTTTTTTTTAGACATCTTGCTGTGTCACCCAGGCTGGAGTGCAGTGGCACAATCATGATTCACTGCAGCCTTGAACTCCTGAGCTCAAGGGATCCTCCCACCTCAGCCTCCCGAACAGCTGTGACTATAGGCGCGCGCTGCCACACCCGCCAGTGTTTTTTATTTTTTTTTAGAAACGAGAGTTTCATTATGTTGCCCAAGCTGGTCTTGAACATTTGGCCTCAAGCAGTCTTCCAGCCTCAGCCTCCCAAAGTGCTGCTATTACAGGCGTGAGCCACCACTCTTGGAGGTTCTTAATAAGAGTAGATGGACATGGTTTTGTTGCTTGGAAATGGGAAGAAGAGAGAAAATGAGGCACAGAGAGTTTTGTTGAGTTACTAAAAGATAATAAGCCAGGACAAACATCTTAAGCCAGAGCCCCATTTTTGGAGATTCTTATCTGTAGGACCATGAACAGCCCTGCCACCGCTCTGCCCTAGGTTCTCAGGCAGGCTCAGCTCCCCAGTGGCCCCGCACTCCGAGGCCCAGCCAAATGCCGGAACACGTGCAGGCATCGGTTCTTTCTGTGAGCACTGTAACGTGTCCTTGCTGGACCTCTCCAAATGGTATTTTTGTGTTTTGCTTATTTGTGTATGAATCTTATCATGCTGGCTTGACTGCAAGTGCTTGTAGTGTGAGAAATGTACCTCTGCATGCCCAGAAGGATGTGGTACATATTCTCGTGAAAGCAAATGGATAAACGGAGGTGCAGACGAATGCTGTCCCAGTCCTTCTCTTTAATGCCACCTGCTCACCCGGATAATGTACCCTCCCCATTCCTCACACTGCGCTCAGCTCCCAGCTTCTGCAGTTGGTTTGGCCTTATTCTGTAGTTTGGTTACTTGTCCTTCTCACCATTATATCTCTGCCTAGTCATTGTTACCCATCTCGGTTGATAAACTGTTAGGGTACTGAGGTTCCTACCGCTTGACAAAAACACAGTGCATGACTAAACACTTAATGGGCTTCAGAAGATGATCCTTATAATCAGAGAAGTGAATCACTGGAGCTGATCACCTGTCCTTTCAGAGTGAAGGTTGAATGGTCCAGGACTTTGTGAAATTCTCAGTCACCATTGCCCCCTTCCTCGACCTTGAATCTTCCCGTATACGTTTTGTTTAGCTGCAGGCTAAACTAAAAATAATTATTTTCTTATTCTTAGAAAATAAGATCAGAAGACTGCCTCTAAAGGCCAGGTTTCTCAACAGCAGCACGTTGACATCGTGAGCTGGATAATTCTGTGGTGGAGGCTGTCATGTGCGTTGCTGGACCTTTAGCAGCATTCCTTGTCTCTACACATAGATTACCAGTAGCATCCCCCATTTGTGGTAACTGACACCAGTTTTAGACACTGACAGAAGTCCCTAGCGTGGGGTGGGAGAGCAAAGTCCCTGGCTGAGAGCCACTGCTTTAAGGAATAAAGGTGAAAGAGGGAAGCCATTGAAGGGAAGGAAATGATGGCCGTAACTAGGTGTTTATTCTCTTTGGAGGTTTTTGTTTTGTTTTTTTAAAAAATGAAACTGGCATAGCATTCTGCTCTGACAGTGGGGAGAGTAGAATCTTCCAAATGCATTTAAATTATACAGCATTTCACCACTTTGCCCTTTCCCCGCTTTTAGGGGCTACTTTTTTCATCATTACCACTAGGCCAGGCCTACGGTTTGAGCCGATCTTGTTCTAGGAACAGCTTTCTGGAGGTGCACAATGACTTACTGGGAGAGGCCGCGGCGGGGCTTCTTGCTGCCCCAGGGCCTGGACGCTGCCTCATGAGGATGCTGTGTTTAGGACTCTGCTCCTCCACTTTGCTGATCCAGGAACTAGAGTTTTTTCCTTTTCCCTGTGAATTAGTAAGCCACTGGGAGCAATAATTGACCAAAACTGGAGTCACCAGACACTGGGCTACACACCAGACTATTACAGTACGGCTTTAAAATGCATATCCCCAGAGCCCTCACCCAGAGTTGGAACATGGGCAAGCAGCATGAAATGTGACCGAGAGTGCACATAAGGCCCCAGGCCAGTGGGCCCCAGCCTTGGCCCAGGTGTCTGGCCCTTTCTTTCTCAGCCGCCAAGGGGATGACCTTTGTAGCCTGGAGAGGGTGGGGCGGGGAGAAAGCTGGGATTTAAGAGAAGAGTGAGAGCTTAAAGATGTGCATGATCTTTAGAAAGAATTTGCAGTGTCTGCTTCAGTGAATCTTAGTGTCCTGAGGCAGAGTGCCAGTCGTTCCCAGTGGACACCTTTCCAGAGTGGCCTTCGGTTATCAGGACGACCGAGGAACTGCATTAGCTGTGGCAGAAGTGGAGTCAGGACAGAGGGCGCTGGGTGATCTCAGGAGCTATTCTCGCCAGGCTGTGGGAAAGCCTGATGAAAATGCTCTGCTTCTGGGTGGAGCTCATCTCCCTAGAGATGGGCACAGTCACTTCTGCCCTGAGAGGGGGCTGCTCTCTGGCTGAAGGAGGCTGTGCCTCCCTGGCAGGTTCTGGTTCCACAGATTCCCCGGCCTTTCCTCCCTTGTAGACCTCCCTTCTCTGAGATCACACTCTGTTATCACATGCTCTTTCAATTAATTAATTAGTTTATTTATTATCATTATTTAGACAGAGTCTCACTCTGTCACCCAGGCTGGAGTACAGTGGTGCAATCTCGGCTCTCTGCAACCTCCGCCTCCTGGATTCAAGAGATTCTCCTGCTTCAGCCTCCTGAGTAGCTGGGATTACAGGTGCACACTACCATGCTGGGCTATTTTTTTCTTTTCTTTTCTTTTTCTTCTTCTTCTTTTTTTTTTTTTACTTTCAGTAGAGATGAGGTTTCACTGTATTGGCCAAGCCGGTCTCAAACTCCTAACCTCAAGTGATCCACAGCCTCCCAAAGTGCTGGAATTACAGGCGTGAGCCACCAAACCTGGCCCACGTGCCTTTTCAATTTTTTTTTTTTTTTAATTTAAAGGGTCGGGTCACCTGCATTTGCTAACACAGTGAACAACCTGCATTCTGGGCCTGTTTAGCGCACAGTTTTTAGAACCTAGAGATCAGCAGGGCTTTCTCCTGAAAGGAGCTGCAGCCTCTTTGCTGCCCCTGAGCTAGAGCCACGGGTAACGAGTGTTCTCCAGGTCTGTCGCTTGGTTTACCTGTGGGATATTCCTTCTCTGGAGATGTTCTTTCTTTGATTGTAGCTAAAGCTGACAGATGTTTCTGCTAAGTGGACAGTGAATGCCTTCGGAAAGTTCATATTTCTCCCAATAGAGAGGCAGGGAAAATGAAGGAACACTGTGGTCTCCATGTTTTCAGCCATGGAAAGTAGAAAGTCATCTCTTTTTCTATGCTGTTGGGGTGCCTGGCTCTGTCTTTTGAGCCCTGCTCATCTTTTGGGGCCTGGACAGAGCATATCTCTGCTGCATTGGCAGCGGGTCCTCAGAATGTGGAACTGTATTGGCTGGACCTGTTTTTGTGTCACAAACCAAGTGTGGCAATAAGCTAACCACACGAAGAGGCCCTTTTCTCCACTTGAGTCATTCTCACTCCCATTGCTGGGCCTTTGTCAGAGAGTCCTTTGTCACTTTTGAAAATGTCATTTCTTAGGAAATAAAAGAACAATATGGCCATGGTTAGTTTTGCTGGTAAGTTCTATTACTTGACACACATTGACTGTAATAGAAAAATAGGAATCTGATCAGTGTGTTAGGAGGTCTATTACTACCATAACCATTATCTTTGTCCCTGAACACCACGATCCTGTACTTCAAAAGCATGTTCTTCTAAAGCGATTGTGTTGGGGAAACAGGACGAACTGTGCTTATCTAATGCTGATTTCCTTTACAAACGAAAAAGAGGAGAATGAAATGAAGCCGTGCAGTTCCAACAGAGCTCTCTGCAAATATTTTTTCCATACTGGTGTGTTTCATCACTGATTTTGGTCAGGGAGGTTCAGATTTTCTGTTTGCATTTAATTTGCATTGCTTTTTGTTCAGCCCTGTCTACATCAACATTCCTTACACTCATTTAAGTTAAATGTGCCTCCTTAAAAGGTGTCTCCAATCCTCAGTGCTTTGAAACTTGGTAGGAGCATCTTCTGAGACAAGAAAAGATGCAGGTCAGGGATTTGACAATGGGGTTTTGAACCCCAAGGATCAGCAGGGAGCAGCTTTCTGGATCAGCAATTCTACTCATAAACTTTTGGGAAACGTTTTTATATTAAGTGGTGGTGTAATAATGGAGCTGAGTGCTCAATGTGCATGAATTTTAAAGATAATGTTCAATGCTTCAGAAATATTTAATGCTTATAACAGGTGCCATAACTGATCCCCTCTGACTCCTGAAGTGGGTAGAATTATGAGTCGAATCGTGTCCCCCCAGAATATGCTGAAGGACTAATCGTATCTCTCAGTACTTCAGAATGTGAACGTATTTGGGAATAGGGTGATTGCAGTTGCAATTAGTTAAGTTCACATGAGGTCACAAGGGAGTAGGGTAAGCTCTAGTCCAATATGGCTGGTATCCTTATGAAAAGGGGAAATTTGGACACAGCCATGCACACAGGGAGAACGCTATGGGAAAAGGGAGGCAGGGATCAGGGTGGTGCTTCTACCCGACAAAGAATGCAAAGATTGCCAGAAAACCACCAGGTAAGAGACCTGGAGCAGATCCTTCTCTCACTTCCCCTAACTTTAGACTTTTGGCCTCCAGAACTGTGAGACAGTCAATTTCTCTTGTTTTAAGGTACCCAGTTTGTGGTACTTTGTGACGACAGTTCTAACAAACTAATAAACGTGGCCATTCTCTTCTTTTACTGAGGATGCTTTATTGACAGAGCTTGAGGAACACTGAACTTGGTCATGGAAAAGAGCTTAATTTTGGAGTCCAGAGACCGAGCTTTGGATTCTGACCGTGCCACCTACAAGTCATGTATCCTTGTCCCGTTGTGAGCATAAGCAGGAAGGTGTGTGTAGTAACACCGAGAATGGAACCTGGCAACCTGGTGGGTTCTCAATGAATGCTATTTTCACCTTGTCTTTCCCTTCTGAGCATTTGTCTAAGAGATGAAAAGCTCAGCCTGGAGAAGTAAAGTGCCTTGCCAGTTACACCATGAACCGCTGCAAGGCTGGATATCAAGTCCAGCCCACCTGATGCCACACCTGTTCTGTGGTTACCCTTGATGTAGTCTTTGGTGATCCTCATGTCCTACTTACAAAAATTCCCTACACTTTGTCTCCTGTAAAGAATTATAAAGGAGAATCCCTAGGCCTCGGATGCTGTTTCTACTATGAAGTGAAACGCGCCTGCTCCTGAAAGGTTCTTGCACTACCAAAAAAGCCTTTGTAACAAAATAAGTGCCCCAATATCATTCGTATTTTTACATATTCTTGATATGTAATTGTTAGCATGAGCTAATTATGGGCGCATGAAAACTTATATTTTATTAAAAGGCGTTTTGCAATGTTCCTTATAGGAAAAATGGTTTTGCATCTTTTAAGAAGGAACCAAGGCTGATGGAGGTTGTGAAAACTGCAGAGGCCTGTCCTGCAGGAACACAGCCTGGATGCATGATAATGAGGCGTGATAAACAAGGGATTCAAGCAAAGTCGCTGGTGGGGACTAACTCCAGATGCTAGGTGGCATGCATGCATTACGTCTTTCTAACAGAATAAAGCCACGGAGGAGAAGTCAATTTGCAGATTCAGGAATGTTGCCTGAGTTATGTTCTAGTATTGATAAAGATCAAGGGCTGGGGAGTCCAGCCTGCATGGATCCTGCCTACCCTGAGGAAGTCAGACACACTCTGGAAAGAGCTACAGGTCCCCATCTCTGAAACATACCCCAATACACCTCTCTACAAAATGTTTCAAATGACTGCCGGGGGTCCAGCCCCTCTCCCAGGCTCCCAACTCACTCTTAGGTCCCTGAACTCCAGATTAAAAACCATCTACATTTCCCTTATTGGCCTCCCTCAAAAAACAAAAACAAAACAAAACAAAAAGAAAAAAGAAAAGAAAAAGAAAAAAACCCTATGTGCTAGCTTAAAGGACATTTTATGACTTTTCTTTTATTTAGTGACAGAGGCAACTCAGAAAAAAAAACCATGTGGCCCGGAGCAAAGAATAATCATCGATAAAGTAGTATTGGTGGGTGAAACTTGAAACCACGGTTTATTGAATGAAAAGAACTCTCAGAGTCTGGAGGCCCTGGCTGGGTTTTAGGCTCTGTCAAACGTGTGGTCATGTAAGCGTGAGTGAACTTCTCTCAGCCTCAGTTTCTCTATGAATGCCTGCAGAAGTCACAGCACCCACCTCACAGCTGCCTGTGATTAATAAATGACACCACAGATCTCAAATCACCACGTGAGTTGTCAATGAATAGAAAGTGGTATTATTCATATGAAAAATAAACTTAGTGACAAAAACACTTCAGCACTTATGTTTTTTAGATCTTTGTTCTAAACTTTGAGAATTTTAGTGCATTCTAATAAAAAATAAATTTCATGAAAAAAACAAGGCAATGAAAGATTTGGTCCTATTCTATCCGTGTTTGAATTTTTATATCTAGAGGGAAACCCTAACCTAGAAATTGCAAACCAGCCCACAAGTGTGTTGTTTCATCTGCAGGTTGTTGAGCAGCTTTGCTTTGTTTGTTTTTTAAATCAATTGCCAACGTTTAAAACTAGAAGATTTTCCTATTAAACACACGCTGAGCCAGGTGTGGTGTTGCACACCTGTAGTCTCAGCCATTTGGGAAGCTGAGGTGGGAGGATCATTTGAGCCTAGGAGTTCTAGGCTGCGGTGAGCCATGATCGCACCACTGCACTCCAGCCTGGGTGACAGAGTGAGACCTTGTCTCACAAACACAAACAAAAAAAACACCCCAAACCAAAACAAAAACTCTGGATTTTCAGTTTCTTTCAGAAAAACAAAAGCAGAATTCACAGCACAACTGTCTGGTATTTTCTACAGCCCACTGTGCCCAGTCCTGGGCTGTTTGCTACCCTGGGCCAGCCACAGAGAAGGTACCTCCTGGTGTCAGTTTCCCAACAGGAGGCCTAGAATTTCAGGTAGCTCCCTTCCTCCTTCCCTCCCTTCCTCCCTCCCTCCCTTCCTTCCTCTCCCTTCCTTCTTCTTTCTTTCTCCCTTCCTTCCTTCCTTTTTTCTTTCTTCTTTCTTTTTCTCTTTTTTCTTTCTCTCTCTTCCTTCCTTTCTTCTTTCTTCCTTTTTCTTTCTTTTTCTTTTTTTCTTTTCTCTCTCTTCTTTCCTTTCTTCTTTCTTTTTCTTTCTTTCGTTCTTTCTTTCTTTCCCTTTCTCTCTTTTCTCCACCCCCCTCCCCCACCATCACCAAGGCTGGAGTGCAGTGGTGTGATCTCAGTTCACTGCAACCTCCACCTCCCAGGTTCAAGTGATTTTATGTTTCAGCCACCCAAGTAGCTGGGATTACAGGAGTGGACCACCACACCCGGCTAATTTTTGTATTTTTAGTAGAGATGGGGTTTCACCATGTTGGCCAGGCTGGTCGTGAACTCCTGGCCTCAATTGATTTGCCTGCCTTGGCCTCCCAAAGTGGTGGGATTACAGGCATGAGCCACTGTGCCTGGTCTCAAGTAGCATCTTTCTAAAAAAAATTAAACTTGTAAGGAGACAGTCAATGCTTGAGACGAAACATGGGGTGTGTGGTCCCTCATCTCCTTGGCCCAGATGTAGGTGAACATTGCCTGGATGGAGGGAGCCTCTTTCTTGTAAAAAGAGCACAAGATCCTGTGAGGATTAAATTAGATGACATATATAACATCTTGCAAGAGTCAACATTCAAGAAATGGCAGTTCAGAGCAGGGGTGTCCCAGACCACTGAGGGCCTCACAAGATTCTGGAGAGTAATCTGTAGCTCCAACTCGAAGGAGCGATGGTCACAGCACCACATCTGTTTGCCAGGGTCAGCTTGGGGAAGAAGGTACCACCTGAGACCACAGTTTCTGAGAACAAAGACATAGGCCAGGGACTGGAGCCCAAAGTGTGGACAAACCTTAAGTGCTAACATAGATGCCTTTTGCCTTTGGCGAATCACTCCTATGTAACCACGAGTGTTAGAATGTCCAGGGAAATGTCCTGAGCAGAGCTGTGTCTGTTTTAACAAGGCCACATGTAGCAGTCGTGTACCCGAATTTGTTCCAAAGAAGACATTACCAGTGACAGTCTGGTGCATTGGCCCCAAGGGCTCACTTCCAGAACAAATACACAGCCAACTTCCTACAGAGAGCCCATGGCCAGAGGCCTGCAAACCTAAGGAGGCCTGGGCTTCTTTGGGGTAGGAGGGAAGCAGTTGCCAGGTGCTGCTATGAGCCTGACTAGCATTATCGTCAAGGAAATCACCAGTCCCCAGAAGCCATGCCCAGAGGTGACCTCACTGCTTTCTTCTCCCTGCCAAGGATTCCACCCAAGCCCGTTTTATAGGAAGTTGCCTTTCTTTTGAGCAGAAGGGGACCATCCCTATAGTGAGCAAAATGTGAGTAAATGATTACTGGCAGCTGTAAAAGGATCTCATGAAACATTTCTGTGATCCCCAAAAGGACCTGATTTTTATACATTTGCCTTTTTAGTTCATTTTGTAAGTACAAGACTGTTAAAGCCATTTAATGGTGCCAGGGGTAAGGGTCACTTTAGGAAATGGTGTATCCAAGGATTTGAGATTTCCCCACACTGGTTCTTTCTCCATCTCATGAGCTGACAAAAGCAACTCTGAGTCACATACCAAGGGACTCGTACTGAGAAAAATAATGCATATTTATTTGTTATTATAAACTAAGGTGGTCTTCATAAAGAAAACCAGGGCTTCTGCCTGGGTGGGCCCCACCCTGGAGTGGGGCAGATGATGTGGCAATGAGCCCCACACTGGGGATGTTGAGAGGAAAAGGGTGAATTTTTGATAGGAAACATGAGGTCATCTAAGTTCGAGCTGTAACCGAGGCAGAGATTCTGAGCCACGGTGGGAGCGTCCACAGGCTGCCCAGAGTCAGGGAAGTCTGGACTGGAGCACATCTTGGTGGTCACGACGGTCAGGATCCCCAAGGAGAAACTCTGCCTGCCTTCACCCAAGGCAAGCTTTTTCTCTGTTGAAAGCCTGAATTTCCTAAAGTGGCTCCAGTCTCCAAAGATTCCCCGGACAGACGTTCTCTCCAGATGAGCTTTGTCCTCTGACTTTCAACAATCGTAACTGTTCCCCACATCTGCTTCTAGGAGATCTCGCTGGCTGGGGTCTCTCAGAACAGAGATGAGAATCTTTCCCCTAATAAATCTTGAGCTTGGATGGCTTCCTACTGCCCTCTAGGCCTGTATTCCTCTATCCCCCAAGACTACCCCCTTATCTCTGGGCAATCGAGTCTGGACAATAGTTACTCTCCCACCTCCAAATCTGGAGTACTGCACCCTTTAGCAAATGCATCAGGTTTAAAAATCCTGCCACTTAACGTAGGCTTACTCTCTGTCTAAAATGTGCAGATGTTTAATTGTCTCATCTGTGGAATGGTGATGACAATAGCTTATCTGGGTGGACCAGACAAAACTGAATTTGAGCATTTCTCAAGATCTCTTCCATCTCTAGAATCCATGATTCTGAGATATTTTCAAATATATGCACTAAAAATGAGTTTTTCTAAAACCAAATTGTGATTCATGTGAATTACTAATGACTGAACCAAGTACAGCAGTTTATTTAGTTCTGGCCTCAGGAGAATTTTTTTTTTTTTCTGAAACAGGATCTTGCTCTGTCGCCCAGACTGGAGTGCAGTGGCACGATCATAGCTCACTGCACCCTCGACCTCCTGGGCTCAGGCAATGCTCCCACCTAGGCGATTCTCCTACCTCAGCCTCCCGAGTAGCTGGAACTACCGGCGTGCACCACCACACCAGGATAATTGTTTTGCTTTTTGTGGAGACAGGGTCTCACTATATTGCCCAGTGGTCCCAAATCCGTGGGCTCAAGAAGTCCTCTCACCTCAGCCTCCCAAAGTATTGGGATTACAGGCATGAGCCACCACACGCAGCAGGAAAAACTTTATAATTAACTTTTAGGTGAAAAGTCTCTTCCGCACTAAATACTGCATAAAAATGGCAAGATTCTCTACTGAATATTAATGTGACCAGAGCAAGCAAAGGAAAAGACTATAAAGGTCTGAAATTGAAATATGCGGCCCACTATTCCAAATAAGTAAATGCCTCCTCCACCCTAGTGCACCAGGTGGCCTAGGGCAAGCCACAGAGGTCAGCCCCTTAGTTCCTCTCCCACCAGGCAGAGTCCCCGCCTTTGCTCACTTTCTTCCCTGAGTTTTCAGAACTCCCCGTCCTGCTTCGCCTGTGTGAGGTTTCCTCGTCCCTGAAGCCCCCATAGCTCACATCCTACTTTTTTCTGAAAACTTCGTACAGCCTGCCTGCCCTCTGGGCCGGCTGGAGCTCATCTCTGCTTCTCAGGTTCCCAGTTCCTTGTATGCTGTCACAGCACTCGCCACCCGCTCCCGACATTGCATGGCATGGTTGGTACACGCTTGTCCGTCTCCATCGCTGGAGGAAGAGATGCTATTTGTCATCATTCCCATGGCCCTTACACGGGTTAGACATCCAATACATTTTTATGAAGTTTAAATGAATTGAAGGATGAAAATTTTCCTATTCAGATGTGTATCTCGACCACTGATTATTGGAATGGACTGTAGCGTGACAGTGGCAGTGACTTAGTCAGTGTAGTCAGTGATTCTGAACCTTGGCGCCATGGACATTTGGGCTGGATAATTCTTGGTTGTAGGGCTGTCCTGTGCTCTGCTGGCTATTGAGCAGCATCCTTGGCCTCTTTCCAATGGGTGGTAGTAGCACTCCTCCTCCTCCTCCTCCTCCTCCTCCTCCTCCTCCTCACCTTCCTTCCAAGTTATGATACCCAAAACATTGGCAGTATCTCCAGTCATTGACAATGTCTCCTGAACTACTCCTGATTGAGAACCACTGATGCAGGTGATTCCCAAAAGAGGCTGAGAGGAAGCACCAGACGTGATGCTCAGTGATGACTGATAGTGTTCTCACTCCTAGAGTCACCGTTATTTTAATACAATAGTGGACAGCAGCCACATACACCTCTGGCCAAATTTTTCTCCATGACAGGCTATCACAGTGCCTGCTAGTCAAACGCTGGAATTTTCTTTCTTTCTTTTTTTTTCTTTTTTGAGATGAAATCTCACTCTGTCGCCCAGGCTGGAGTGCATGGCAAGATCTCAGCTCACTACAACCTCTGCCTCCTGGGTTCAAGTAATTCTCCTGCCTCAGTCTCCTGAGTAGCTGGGACTACAGGCATGCATCACCACACCCAGTTAATTTTTGTATTTTTAGTAGAGATGGGGTTTCATCGTGTTGGCCTGGCTGGTCTCGAACTCCTGTCCTCAAGAGAACCACCCATTGTGGACTTCCAAAGTGCTGGGATTACAGGCATAAGCCACCACGCCCAGCCCAAATGCTAGAATTTTCTTAAAGGAGGTGGGGAAGGAAGGAACTGGATAAGGCCTCATTGCCTTTGAAATATAAATACCTTCGTTTGACAGGTTGTGGTCTTAAAGCACAGCAGGTACAAACAGGTGCCTGGGGTCATGCTGGGAAACCACAAGGGCAAAAAGTAACACAACCACAACAGCTGATTTGAGAGACACATTTTTCCTTAGAAGATATGGAGGACCATCACTGCTTGAAATACTCACACATATAAACTCAAGGAAGGTGCACACCTATTTGGCACAAACCCTGCGGCTGTGGTTAGAGATGATTTGAATATTTTGAGTGTGCAGGAAGGTGATCTCCATATATCCTTACCTTGGCTTCCTCAGACTGGAGCTGTCAGCTACAGAGCAGCCCACAGGCAGGCAGAGCTGTGATGAAGCACATTTGTTCAAACACAGCAAATGGTGTTTGAAAAAAAACACACCCTTGCTTTTTTATGAAGCTATTAGCTATTACATTCTGTCATGTCAGGGAGCTGAGCCCAAGTGATGCCCAAGTGGCCATGATAGACTCACACTATAGGGCCTGGGAGAGCAATGGGATTGCTTTTTTTTCTTCCTCACTGAGGCAGTAAAAGATTGATTTTTGAGGCAGTGACTGAGGCATTATGTGTTAATGACTATGCAGGGATTTTCATTCACATATCACACACTGACGGCAGAAACCAAAGCTGCGGTGGAAGGTACTGGCTCGGTGCCCTTCCATGACTCCTTCCTCATCACGTCATTTGCCTGCTGAGATGCCGGGACCTTCCGAGTTACAGGGTCGGTTGAGTAAAGGGCCCGTGGTTTGGTGCAGAGCATCTTGGGCCAACACACGAGAATAACTGACGCAGCTGCTGAGATGAGAAGGTCTGCTGCAATGCTAATAACTCCACCTGGCTGCTCTCACATTTGACTTCTTGTATTCAGATTTGGAGAGACAGCCGGGAGCCTCTGATGAGAAAATGAAAAATTTGCAGCAACAAGCAAGCTGTCCTCTGACAGCAGGAGAGGAACTCACTTCAGCCCTGGCAAGAATTGCAGCTGGACTTTGTGGGGCACCATTTCATCCGGTGCCAAATGTCGTAGCAAGGGCAAGAATGACAAGAATTATAGTTTCTGCCCTGATGCACAGGTACTGATGGAAGAGATAGTTCTGTGTTGATTCTGCACTTCTCAGGGCAAACCTGCAAAATAGATATCAAAGGAGATGTGGGTGCTGGGCAAGGAGCCACACCAATCAACCACATAGAGCAGTCTGGAGGGGCCTCCCCACCTCCAGCCCTCAGTTTTTCCCACCTGTTAAACACAGGCCACAATGTCTGTGGCAGCCACCTCACAGTGCAGTTAAAAGAATCAGTTTAAACAGTGTCTCTTAGCTTAGAATCAATGGCAGCACAGGTTGTGGAGGGGATGTAAAATCCTGAAATCTGCATGAAGCAGTTTGTCTATATATTTCTGTGTACATCTTCCTGAGGAGGGGTTTGTAGCTTTCACTGTATTCTTAAGAATATAGTTACTCTTAAGAGGTTAAGGACCACTGTTCTAGGTAATGTGTAAGAGTGACGTGTGTTCATAACTAAGCTATTCTTAGCAAATGTTTTTGAGGAGAAAGGGACACAGAGGAGCATATACTGTGTGTTAGGGACTATGTAGGACACATGGAAAATAGAAAAAAATGACCCTTGGCCTTCTGGAGCGTATGATAGAGTTTAGATATGAGGCCACAACAGATCAACAGTTAAAAGAATAAGTTAAGTATAGGCAACCCAGGTGAAAGGTCAGAAGAATGTAAGTGCTCCATAGAAGGAGAGAAATGGACATCCTGGTGCAGCGGGTTTAGGGATGAGCATAGAGCGAGGGTGGCATCGCATAAGGGACAGGCAGACAAGAGCACCTGAGGGAGAGGGGTGGCCGGAGCAGCAGAGCTTGCATGCTGAATTAACACACTCCACACCAGAGACCCTTAGATTGGGACTAAGTATTGCCGAAGAGGAGGCTGTGCTCAAGAGACGGTTCTCAGTGTGACAGTCCATCCCAGGTGCCATCAGACCCACATGACCTGCTCTTGGTCCTTCAGCCTTCGCTCTGCAGATGGGATTGAGGGCCCACCCAGAGAAGCGCTGTGAGGAGAGCAGAGCCTGCCCAAGACAGATATTCTCCTCTCCTCCTTAGGAGCAAGTCCTGGTGACCCCCATGTTCCAAGCGGGAAACTTTTCACATCTAGACTTTCTTCCTGCTGTGATGGACACAGCAGCCTCTTCCCCGTGAACAAAGTCTGGTGCAGCCTCCTGGGGCCATGCCTAGCACATAGTTACCCAAAGCAGACTAGGCAAACAAAGCCCTAGAAAATGAGAAAAAGTGGAAATGGTTTGACATTTCAGAAAAAAATATTGAAGTGTTTATCGTAGGGAAAATTAGAACCCTGTTAATATTTTTACACGTACTATATGGCATGGCAGTTTCTAAATTCTGCATGTGGTAGGGCCACTGTAACCCTTTTTGGGCAGAAGACTCTGTGGTGATTCTACTTAGATCCTGGTTCCACAGACCGATAAGGCTACCCCTTCCCAAATCAGCAAGTGTCCTTGACCAAATGGTCATTTCTCCACTCCTCTGGGACTCTGGAAGAGCTTTCTCCAGAGCTCTTGGGATCTTGCCTTGGGTCTGTGGATGTAGAGATCCCAAATTCTTCTAGAATGTACTCTTGAAGACTGAGTTGACTCTGGAGATCAGTGTAGGATCACTGTCCCCACTTTGCAGCCCCAACCCACTTCCCAAGAGAGTAATTCATTACCTGCAGTCCTGATTACTCAAAGGGAATGTCTAATGATGTTTGCTCGGCAGCACCCAAGGATCTGAGACCAGGACTTCCAGTCTCTTTTCAGAAAAACTGGAGCCTGCTGTTTCCTGACCACCACCTGTCCTGAAGGGCAGCTCATCTACTCTGTTAAATTGCTGCATGAACCCCACCCTGATTCTGTGACTTGTCATGTACCA
The DNA here is from genome assembly GCF_030222135.1 of Aotus nancymaae. Classification (NCBI taxonomy): domain Eukaryota; kingdom Metazoa; phylum Chordata; class Mammalia; order Primates; family Aotidae; genus Aotus; species Aotus nancymaae. The sequence continues at coordinate 49,915,026 of NW_026988431.1, read as the reverse complement.
CAGTGCCATGAGGCTTTTGTTACTTAGCTTCTGTTTCCAAAATTTATCAGTTCCCCTTTTCATCCTATCACTGCCTGGCTGAATGATGGGGGTCCTTGAGGGGAACTGGGTTTCTTCTTTCTGTTTCCGGGTACCAGAAGAAGCGCATGCAGGGCCTGTGTCTTCAGTTATAGCCACTGGGATGTGGTGTGATTTCTACAAGCCAGGAGGGAAAGACAAGCCTGGGAGATATTGTCTCAAGGGAGAAACCTCTTGGGGAGAGCCAGCTTCCCAGAATTACCCCCTGTACTGATCTGGTTTTAGTATTCCTCTCAAACAAAGCCAGGCCATGTCTTTTGGCCTCTCTTTTCCGGACTATGCTCATCAGGTAGAGGAGGGGACTCCGGCCCAGCAGCAGGCAGCAGGAGTCTGGCTTTGGCTCTCAGTCAAGACTCTTCCAGTTCACTTGCTCCCTTGTTGTTTTTAATCAGTCAAAGCCCAGAGCTCCAGATGAAAAAGAAGTAGGGAGGGAGAAAGGGTAAACCTCAGTTCAAGTTAAAGCAGGATTATTTATTTTAATTATTTATTCATACCAACTTCCAGCACGGTGCCACATACACGATGGCTTATATTGAAAATTTCTCAGTCGTGTCCTGGCAAAGCTTAACAGTTCCTGAATCTCTTCACTTCCACAGAATTCTACTTTGGTGGGGTGTGGTGGGGTGGGGAGGCAGGAATTCGATGTGGGAAATTAACTTGGACTCAGGGATTAACAGTTGTTAAATCCCCTGCCAGGTAACATGGCATAGCAAACAGTTTTGGTTTGGTTTGCTGTACCCTGATGTACCTCTAAGAATTACTTATTCTACATATGGAAAGTTGTTAGTCAAGGTACCTGCCCTTCTCTGGCCTGAGCGCATGCATGTGAACCACATGAGGTCAGTCAGATCCTTCTTCCTTGGAATCTGAAATTTGAACAAAGTCATCAAAGGACAGAAACCAATTGGAGCTCATTTGTGATTCACAGTGGTGTAAGCAGGCGACCCCAGCGAGGAGGTTCTAGGTCTTGATTCTGTGCTGCTTCTTGCCTATGGCGTCACTCCAGTTCCTGCTTATTCTTTTCCAGTTTCTGGACCTGATTTCCAGTTGAGCTATTGAAAGATCAGCTGTTTTTCCAGTAAATTCCCTTTTGATTTAGATTAGCTGAGGTCAGTTTCTGTTGCTTACCACTCAAGCAGCTCTAACTACACCCACAGTGAGCCTGTGTTTCTCAGAATCCCTTCAGTCACACACAGGTTTCAGAATGTTGCCCTAAAATTGTGCTAGAAGCAAATCAAATCTTTGTGTTGACTTGGACTCTATTGTAATAATTTCCTACAGTTTAATTCCTCAATTGCCAAGTTCACACTGGTTGTTCATTAATCGTAGTTTGTAGCTGCCCTTTTGGTTTCTTTCAGCATTTTTCAGTTCCTGTCACACTTGGCCAAAACTCCCCATCCCATACTTGGGACCAGGCCTGCTTTCCTCATGGTCTGCCACTTGACACTCTCCAAGAAGACACTCAGATACCTGCTGGGAAACACAAACCTGGACAGCATTTCTATAAGCCACATTTAAAATGCTATCAGCAAGAGCTTCTAAAATGTTCTTTCTGTTTGAACTCATTATTCAACTAGTTTGGGAACTTGCCCTAAGAAAACTGCCAGAGAAGCATAAAGATTAAGTATATTTGTTACAGTGTTATTTTGTAGTAGCAAAATCTAGAAAACATTTTCCAGCAACAGAGAATTGCTCAGGTAAACAATGATATATTCATATGACGATGTGTGATGCATCAATTCAAAATCATGGTTTTGTAGACTATTTAATGCTGTGAGGAAAATTCTCACAATATCTTGTGTAGTAAAAACAAACCACCAAAACACAAGACTACGTACAGGGTAATCTCAACTTTTTTTTTCTTTCAAATTGGGAAGAACTGCACCAGCATATTAGCAGTGGTTAACTCTTGGTGGTGTGATCACGGGTGGGTTAGCAGGCTGTAAACTCTTTGAGGGCAGGAACTCTGTCTTACTTAAGCTTATAGCTTTAATTCTTAGCTCAGGTCCAGGCACATAGCTTGCCTTGAGATAATGAATGAACTTCTTTATATTTGTCCATAGTTGTATTGCTAGACATCAATAGACACCAAAACTGTCCTATCCAAACTTCTCCCTCTTTGTGAAACCTTCACTGATCCTCCCTGTCCTTCCCAGAATCCCAAGCCCAAAATTCAAATTAGTCACTCTTAGCTCCAAAAGTTTCTCTTTGTATCTTTATCAGAGTACTGGCACATCTTGTCTTTCTCCAAGAGAGGATGAGTTCCTTAAGGGAAACAACTCTAAATCATTTTGTATTCTCAGAGAACTTAGCAGTATCCAGCACACTGGTTCCTTCTAACAAAATTTTTATTTTAGATTCAGGGGATATATATGCATGTTTGTTACATGGATATATTGCATAATGGTGACGATTGGGCTAGTGTGTTACTCAAATAGTGAACATTGTACGTGATAATTTTTCAACCCCCAATCCCGTCCCACCCTCTTTGGAGTCCTCAGTGTCTATTATTTTCATCTTTATGTCCATGTGTATCTATTGTTTAGTTTCCACTTATGAGAACATGTGGTATTTGATCTTCTGTTTCTGAGTTAGTTCCCTTGGAATAATGGCCTATGTGTTGCTGCAAAGGACATGATTTTATTATTTTTTATGGCTGTGTAGTACTCCATGGTGTGTGTGTATGTGTGTGTGTGTGTGTGTGTGTGTGTGTGTATATATATATACACACATATATATATTCCATTTTATTTATCTAGTCCACCATTCCACTGCTGATGGACTCTTGATTAGTTCCATGACTTTGCTATCATGAATAGTGCTGTAATGAACATACAAGTGCAGGTGTCTTTTTTGCATAATATTTTCTTTCCTTTTGGGTTAATACCCAGTAGTGGGATTGCTGGGTTGAATGGTAGCTCTATTTTTACTTCTTTGAAAAATCTCCAAACTGCTTTTGATAGAGGTTGAAGTAATTTACGTTCCCACCAGCAGAGTATAGGCATTCCCTTTTCTCTGCATCCATACCAACATCCGTTTTTTGTTTTAATAATAGCCCTTCTTACTAGAGTAAGATGATATCTCAGTGTGTTTTAAATTTGCATGTCTCTGCAAATTAAACCTTTTTGTTAATGTGTTTGTTGGCCACTTGTATTTCTTCTTTCGAGAAATGTCTCATATGCATTGCCCAGTTTTTAATGGGGTTTCAGCACATTGAATCTAATTGATGGTCCCTCTGTTCCTGTTACTATAGCATATTGCACATGGGAGAAAAAAATTGATAGAGAAGCCAAATCTAGTGTGTATGTTAGGCTCTCATGGGATTAATCTAGTGTGTATGTTAGGCTCTCATGGGATTCTGGCTATCTTCAGGATTCTAGGCGGCAACTTGATATCATAACGAGATGACATTACACTTGTAGACCATCCCAAGGGTCTTAGTTTGCTAGGGCTGCCACACCAAATACCAAAGACTGGATGGATTAAACAACACACATTTATTTTCTCACAGTTCTGGAGGCTGAAAGTCCAGGATCGGGGATCAGTAGGTTTCATTTCTCCTGAGGTCTATTTGGCTTGTACACGGCTACCTTCTCATTGTGTTCTTACATGGCCTTTTCTCTGTGTCTCTTCTTCTTCTAAGAATACCAGTAGTATTGCGTTAGGGTCCTCCCCTAATGACCTCATTTAACTTTAATTACCTCTTTAAAAACCTTATCTCTAAATATAGTCATATTGGGGGTAGGCCTTCAACGTATGAATTTTGGGGGGACACAATTCAGTCCACAACATCAAGGGACACAGTAGATTCTTAGCTATTGTTTTCATTCCTGGACTTGTAGATGTTAGTGAAAAGAAACAATGAACATAGTGATCAACATTTTATCTATAAACACTCTCCTGGTCATAAGTTCCAGGCTTACACTGTTGTTGCTCTCATATCCCTTTAAAATAATGACCTGCCTAGGTAATAGAAGTCTCTGACAACTTGTCCTTCTCCACAGCCAATGACAAGATCTGATTGCACATAGGTTTTGTTTGATTGTTTGATGCCCAAGGAAACCTCAAACAAATCTTTAGTCTCATCGTCAACCCACAAAACAGTTCTGATTGCTAAGTAATGCACAATATGTCACTTGTGTACAAGAGAGTGTTCTTTAATCGCAACACCATCCTTTACTGAGGCTAAATAAAGAACGATGAAGGGGTTTGGGAAAGAAGTTGCTACGAGCATGTTTTAAGGACAGGCAGGAATGCCAGAGTGATGGAAACTATTCTTCAACATTTTCCTTCTCGAATTAATTCCTAGTAATTTCCTTTTTAATCAATTTGTTCTTATTGTTTTATGTTATATTAAGAAATAGGGTGAGGGAGAACACAATCTTTCATTGGTTTAGGGCTATTTTATGCCTATATCTGTGAGCTAGAGTTGTTGGAAGAGGCGTAGAGCAAATATTCAAGGTCACATATTTGCCCCTTGCAATTAAAATTAAAATGTACTTATCTTGCAATTTTTGCCTCTTGTTTTCAGCTGATCTTTGTCACACTACCTATCAAACCAGACCTCTCCCCGCTTCTTCCACCTTAGTTTCAAAACTTAAAGAATGAGAGAACGTTTCTTGTTCTGATTCATGGTATGACTAACGTACACTCCACATGAATCCATCAGCTTTCATTTTCACATAATGTGACATGTTTACACAATTACCACCCTGCCTGTATACAGTGTTCTAATTTAGAAGTTTTTTTCACATGAAAATCATTCTGAAATATATTTTCTCCACCATTTCAAACAGATAAAAATGTTGTTCCAATCTGTAAGAAGGATTTATTTGTGTGCAACAATATAAAACCCTCAAGATTTTTATCTTTCTTGAATTGTCTAAAGGTAGGAGGAGATTCAGTTTGCTAAGTGCCCATGCTTTTGACACAAAGACAAATATTTATGCCTGTGCTATCCTGGTTCATTAAAAAAAAAAAAAAAATCTCTCGGGATCATGGACTCTCTATCTAGATACAGAGAATGAACCACTCAAGTCTTGCTTTCTCCATTAATTTTGGTATGTTCTTTCTCTGATGCATCACTTCAGAACACAGGTATAATTACTATCTTTATGAGTCAGACTCATAGCCCAGCACCTGCTAGAAAATTAAAAAATATCTTCCCCATGTCCTATCACAAAGTGAGGCTCATTGTTTTCACACAGTTGCTGGTGTTCACTCATTTGCCAAAATGACTGTATTGGAGGCTTTAAAAGCCATAGAGATAATGAAAAACAATGACTAGAGACATTTCCAAATGTCAATACGTAAAGACAGTAAAATGAACTTGATAAGCTCGGGTTTTCATTCTTTTAAAGTTGTTCAGAGATTAATACAGGAAAGTCTGTTTCTCCCAGGCATGACAAAGCAGCAGATGAGGCAGTTCGGAGTTGTTTTCTTGAAACATACCCCAGGTGGTTACTTAGGCATTAGGTATGGAATTTAGTAAATGCTAACTATTTTAGGAGATTCAATATGATTGAATATATTATTGACACAAAGATTAAAGAACAATTGTAAAACTGATGTCAAGACATAACTGTCCAGATCAGCAGAGTATAATAAAAAAATCTTTACACAGTCCATTTTTTGGCCTAAATGCTGTATAGAGAGATAAAGGTCAAAATACTATTGTTCTGCAGATGACAAATGCAGTGTTTGATCCCAATACCAAACAGAAGACAATAAAGATGTCAACTTTCTTGGCTCTGCCGTATTTTCTCAGCAACTTCAAAGGGTGTTCCTGTACAAACCTAACTTGAAATTTACTTTGAATGAGGAGTATGTGCTGCACAGTCACAGACTGAGAGGCAGCAGGGAGAGTTCTACTACCACTCACACCCAGTCCAACTTAGAACATTTCTAGGCCTTTGCCATGTGTGCTGAAGGGGAAGAGCAGAGTGGAGAGGCACTGCATGCCTTTGGCCAGTGGCGACAGTAAACACAATCTCACTTGAAATTTATACAGTTGTCCCTTGGTATCCTTGAGAGATTGGTTCCAAGACCCTCACAGATACCATTTTCAAGTCGTTTATATAAAATGGCATAGTATCTGTATATAACATACATACTTACTGCCATATACTTTAAATCATCTCCAGATTTACTTATAACACCTAATACAACATAAATGCTATGTGAATACATGTTATACTGTATTTAAAAGCTTGGTATTTTAAAAATTGTTTCATTGTTATTTTTTATTGTTTATTTATTTTTTTTAATCACTGGTTGGTTGAATCCATGATGTGGAACCCACAGACACAGAGGGCTGACTGTAGTAGGAAATCTCACTTCAGAATCTGTAACTACAACTTGATCCTCACCTGGCTTTTTGTATGAATTTATATCTCCCACATCTGAAAAACCAAAAAAGAATTTCAGTTGATATCAGAATGTTTGTATAATCATCTGGGAGGGACAAATGCAAATATTCTCTGGAAACATGAAATCTCAATTGGGTCTCAAAGAATTCCTGTAGATAAAGTTCCAAGAGACATAAGTTCACATTGAAATACATAAACACATACTCACCTTTTCACACACACTCAAGGAAACAAAGCACCATGAGTGAGAACCATCCAGAAACAATAGGCAGCAAAATCAGATCCATACATATTATTAGACACAGAATATAAAATAAGCAAGTCTGACGTGTTTAAAGAAATGAAAAGTTTACAGGAAAGGAATAATTTTTTTTTAAAAATCCAGCACATTGAAGAAAATTGAATAAACCTTTTAGAAAGAAAAAAATTGCTTTAGGCAGTATGATTATAAGGCCAGATGCAGGAAGGTCTGACATGTGAAAAAAAAATTGTGAACAAATAAATTGATAAATATGTTGGGTAAATCTAAACCAACATTGGCTACATGTAAAATAATAATCATATCTAATTTGTGAGGTTAAAAAACAATATAGAATTTAAATACTAGTCAAAGGATAATACAAAATGGAAGGGGATGAAAAATTATAAAGTATTCTAAGTTTCCTGCAATTGTTTGGGTAGAGCGTCAAGAAATTAAGCAAGCATGTTAACATGTCTATGGCAACTCCTAAAATTAAAATGCAGATAATTGCTTCCAAAGAAGCAGAAGGTAGAGGAGGTGGGGAGAGGAATAAGCAAAAGGAGAAAACAAAAAGATGACAAGGGACGGGGAAGAAAGCTAGAAAAATAGAAAGCACATAATAAGACGGTAGAAATAAATCAAAGAAGAAGAACAAAGATAGAGCTTGTTCAGAGTAAGATCCTCTGCACGATAACAAGACAATGGGAGTTTGTACACACTCTAAAATCATGAGTGTTAATTTCATACTGCTACTCACAATGAACAAGTAGCATAAATGTCCTTGGGGAATAAAAGGTTTTATTCCGTAAAAGAAGCTTTAAGCTTTTGAAGGCCTAGGTCTCAAAAATGGACGTTTATAGACAATTTTTAAGAGCACTCTTATGGTTACCAGATTTAGAACATGTTTTTATTCTTGTGAAATTTGGCCTTTGACTTTATCTGGAGAATTTTATCTTGCGAACTGCTGTGGTGTTTGTTAGTTCTCCTCCTTTCACTCCTATATTAATACTTTTCTCTTTTGTATTTAGGGGGACCTGTTATTTTTAAGACTAGGGCTGGGATACCATTTTTTAAAAGAAATGAATCAGAAAGTTCAAGACCTCAAGACTTAATATAGAAAGTGATATTTTAAAAAAGGAATGAGGTCTATAATAGTGTGCTTCTGCAGCATGCTAAACAGCTTCCTAACGGGTCCTTGTCAGAGTCCACAGAGGAGCCCTTCTGCAGGTCTGTTTTTGGTTTTGGTCTACATGCTACTTCTTTCTTTGGTTCTGTAGTGCTTTTTGCCATACTTTCTGAGCTGTTTTTTCTTTCTTTCTTTTTTTGAATGTCCATTCTCAAGGCGGGCTAGATCTCTGTCAACAAACAGCACAGAGATGTCTTCAAATTTGCTCAGGGTTCAGCAGCATATTCCTTCTCAGAGGCACAACTGGAGGGCAAGATGATGTGCGTAGCCTCTAGTCCAATTCCCAAGTTATTTGTGCCTGTTTGCCTAATCCAGGCTTTGCCACTTCTTATCTGTGTCACTTTGAGTAAGTTGCTAACCTTTCTATACCTCTGTTTTCTTATCTGTAAAAGGAAACCAGTAAACATACCAATGCCACACGGTTCTCTTGAGGCTTAAAATAAATGTGTTTAAAGCCCTGAGCACCATACATTGCCCATCATAAATAATACATATGAGCTCCTATAATGTCATTGCTACTATATTGCTGCTGCTGCTACTATTGTCATGCGCCCGGAATCTTCTGACATAGCCAACTTCTCTAACCATGCTGCTTGGTCTTCTGACATCATTGCTGCACCGAGACAATTCCACGTCCCAGGATCTAACGCACCACTGCTTATCTCTTTCTCCCCACCACCAGTCACACAAACTTCCGTAGCCTTTTTTTCAGATTTACCATCTTAGAATATTCCCTGCAAAGTGGCCTTTGGTGCCTTGAGGGGCAGCACCCATGTGGCACAGCAACGAAGGTCCAGTTTCTTGTTTGTTTGTTTTGTTTTTTTGAGACGGAGTCTCACTCTGTCACCCAGGTTGGAGTGCAGAGGCACGATCTTGGCTCACTGCAACTTCCGCTTGCCAGATTCAAGCGATTCTCCTGCCTCAGCCTCCAAGGAGCTGGGACTACAGGCATGTGCCAACATGCTTGGTTAATTTTTGTATTAGAGACGGGACTTCACCATGTTGGCCAGGCTGGTCTTGAACTCTTGATTTCAAGTGATCTGACCATCTCAGCTGGGATTACAGGCGTAAGCCACCACACTCAGCTGAGGTTCTTGTTGATACTCTGTTGCCTTTATGCTCTTATGCTGTGAGTCTCTGACTCCTTTTTATCACAAGGCCTTTTGTTTTGTTTTGTTTTTAAATAGAGATGAGGGTCTCACTATGTTGGCTCTGGCCTCAAGTGATCCTCCAGTCTCAGCCTCCCAAAGTGCTGAGATTACAAGCATGAATCAACACACCTGACCCATCACAGGACTTTTAATGGGATATTGGAAGGGGCTGCCTCAAGGCTTGTTAGCCAGATGTCATGCCATCTTATACTGGAAGTAAAAAGTATAGTTACTGCTTTTAAAGTGGGAACACAAACTATGGAAGAAGCCCTGATGCCTGTGAAGACAGTCCTTTCACCAGGCAGGGAGGAAGTCTTTTCAGTAATGAAGGAAAGCCTCTCAGTGACCTGCAGTGAGACCCTGACCCTAATGTGAGTTGGCTAAAAGAGTGTTTAATTGCCCCATTTTTACATGTATTTAGGTAAGTTAGATTTGGGGCTAAATTATCCTCTCAGAAGGGCTAGGACTACATCTAAATACTGCTGAGACAATATCTTTGCCATTTGTCCAGGAAAATTCCGAACATTTATGAGAAGATCTGTATGGTGAAACCCATGGTATTAAGTTTAGAAAAAGATTTATGTTAGATCTTTAATGGTTGAATTTCAATAGTGTATAAATATACTGTTCTCATTACTGAAAGTTTAGCTGCTTTTATGTTAACAAGGCGAGAAGAGGCAGAAATAATTAAACAACGAACCATTCATAAAGATTTTGTGATTGAAAAGCAGTCAGGACCATACACTCAATCAGGGCTTGTGCCCTTAGACCTAGTTGGACATTCTTCTCTGTGTTCTTTCAACAGCTGTCCTAGTTCCTGGGAGGGGTGGAGATGACTGTAGGAGCCTTGGGTATCTGGGGACCATGAACAATTAAGAGTGTGCCTATGAAGTTGGCCTAAGAAACATTTAGGACATCAGTAACTAAATTAAGAACAGTAATATAGATGCTATACATAAATGCAACTGAAGTTCATCATGACCAGTTTAAAGCATCAAAATACAAATTACAGATGAAGGCATTTTTAAAGGCCTTCACTACATAATCAAAACAAACTCTAACATTAAGTCATATGACTATATCTCTCAATCATCGATAACAACATCAAAACATGGAAAAAAGTTCTCTTTTCATCAGATAGAGTCATCTCTTCCTACTAATGTACTACATCTAGGACACAGACGGTAAAAACAAGTATAATCTCCTTTTCCCCAAGTCAATGAGTTGTATAGATATTGGCAATTTGATGACATTAACAATTATTGGCTCAGTTAACCAGGTTAGTTACAAAGAACTTAAGCTCTCCCCGACCCCAACTTGACTTTTGTCTCACACGTCTCTTTTACTACTCTTCTTACTGCTGTCAAGGGCTGGAAATTAAAGAACGTTTTTCTTGGTGATTGTAGTTCTGTCTTAGACTCCATAAGGTGGATGGGCTTGGTCAGTTGTGGAGTCCCTCTGGCTAAGAGCATAAGGAGTTCCATGGGGATATGGTCACAGATAACCACAAGGACACTATCAGTGCTGACTCAGAGACTTTCCTCTTATGTGATGTGGGGCTTGAGGCCAGATGCGGCACACAGTAACTCTCAGGGTCGCCTCAAAGACACAGTGAACTCTTAGGTGGAGGCAGGCTAAGGGAAGGGAGCATAGCTTCTGCCTTGGATCCAAGGTCTAGGGCCCAACTCCTGGACCTGAGGTACTCTACTGGATTTTGCTAGAAGGTCTAACGCTCTGATGCAAACAGGATTCTGGTTGACCTGACTTGAGAACACTGAAGTCTTTACTTAACATGGAGTCTGTGTACCCCAAGGGTACTTGAAGGAGTTGATGATTGTTAGTTCATAGGGCTTCTGGTATTTCCCTGACATAAATATTCTTGTTTAAGTGTAGTGCTGAAAACATGACAGTTTTCGTCTACACTGAAATTTTCTCAGTTCGGATATAAGGTAGAGTGCAGCGATGGGAGTAAGACAATTTTGGACTAATGATTCTCTTTTTCTCTGCCCTGGCTTTATTAAAGTATGCATCTGAGGGACAGTATCATGAAAGCAAGGCAAAAACAACATTAGTAAGAAATGTTTACTGTTGCAAATGCCCCCTTCAGCAATGCTTTTAAATATAAGCAGCTCTTTTCAGTTCTTCTTGATATTAATCCCTAGGACACATCGTTAGCTGGAAAAAAAAAATCTTAAATAGCTAAAGCAGTATAAATTTTTATTTGATTACTGGATAAGAGTTCTGTGGGATTTTTCCCCTTGGAACTTATAATTTAATGAAGTAGTTAATACGATTTTATTAGATACTGTTTGAAATGTTTAAAACAGTAAAATCCTCATCTTAAGATATTTAATTTTTTTCCTATTAATAAAAAGTAAATAAGATTCTATGTACAGACAAACTATTTTTGTCTGCATCTACCATTCTTTTTCATTAAATGTAAACAAAACGTTAGGATATTGATTCATCTCATCAAGAAATTAATTGTTAATACAATTTACCCTTTGCTTAATATTTATCAAAATTTGTAACATTTGTGTTACAATCTAGAACTCTATAAAGTTATGTATGTTTTCATAGTAATTTAAGAGATCAATAAAAGTTTTACAACCATGAAAATATCTTAATATAACAAATTTATTTTGTAAATGCCAATATTTGTAACATACCAGCTATCTTTACAATATTCTTTGCAGCTATTTAAACTTAGGATGAACTATTTCAGATATCAACCTAAAATGTGCAAAAGATATATAGTTTAAAAAGTTTTATGGGATACATTAGAAAAATATTGACTTATAATTCTGGAGCATGAAATGTGTGTAGTAAGTCCTTGTGTGATTGGGTCAATCACTGCTATTAAATAAGGTAGTAGATTCTTTTCTTCCTAACCTCACCGAAAATACATTTCTCAGTTACTATAGTGAATATCATGTACTACTTGGAAAAATAAAAAGATTCCAGTCTTGACAGTCTTGAGATATTATTTAACAGTTTACCAGCTTAAACCTCAACTCTACAATCAAAAAAGTCTGGTAATAGTGAATGAAAACTTGGCTGTGCTGGGTTTTAAGAAATCCTGCTTTAAATCAGTGAGAAAAAGTAGTCACTTGAATCTTGGCAGAAATCTTAATTCCATAGAAATTTAGGGTTCTAGATAAAAAAATGACAACTGTAGAACTCACTTACTTTTAAGAAAACAGAAGGCATCTCTTTAGATTAATGTGTTAGGCTCTATAGAGCTCACTTGAGAGAAAAGTAGATAAATCTGGCCATGGGGCATGATGCAAAGCCAGATGTTTACGCTTTGCAGCAAATATATTTCCAGTGCTGTGTCTTTTTATACAAATGTCCTGTGCAAGGTTCTACTTAAAAATGCTTCACAGCACTTTGGGAGGCCGAGGAGGGCGGATCAAGAGATCAAGAGATCGAGACCATCCTGGCCAACATGGTGAAACCCCATCTGTACTAAAAGTACAAAAAATTAGCCAGGCGTGATGGTTCGTGCCTGTTGTCCCTGCTACTGGAGAGACTGAGGCAGAAGAATTGCTTGAAACTGGAAAACGGAAGTTGCAGTGAGCCGGGATCGTGCCACTGCACTCCGGCCTGGCAATAGAGTGAGACTCTGTCTCAAAAAAAAAAAAAAAAAACCTTCAATATTCTAAATTGTTTATCCATCTAATTCTTGGTTTGAATTATTAACTATGAGAATTATTAATGGTAATAACCATACAAGCTAAATACTAGCACTAAATATGCTCATAAAATGTATTCAAAAACCTTTTAATGGTAAACAAAATAAATCCTTTTCATTATTTCTAAATTCAAAAAATTTAAAGAGGTAGCCACCCTGTGGTATCATAAGATGAGCTGACTTAATGACAAGTGAGCATAATGGCTTATTGTGTTAAATATAGATTTTTGAAATTGAGAATCTAAATGGATTCTCATTCAGACATTTTTAGTTCTACCTTTGAAATAAATCAATCTATGTGTACTACTGCAAGTTACAGTGTTATAATGAAGTGATTTAGAACTACTGTCAGGGAGAATAATGGTACTGTCATATTTTCTTCATAATTTTAATAAGTTATCTAAGCATTCTGCTTCACAGCTTCAAAAGACAACCAGCATTACCAATTTTCTTTTGGGAATCAGATCTCCAAATACATGCTGTTAGGAGATTAAAGTTTAGGGATTATTCAATGAGTCGCCTATGATCAAAACCAAAATATTTCTATTGGATATTTTAAAAAATAACAATTTTTTTTAAACAGTAAGTTCTTTTCAGGCTCAGCTTCAGGTACTGGTATAAGATATTTAAAGTTTTTATGAATGAATATCGATTTTCTTTAATTCACTAGTTTTCCATGGAGAGTTACAGACTCACAATCAGTGGGTAAAGAAGTAGAATTCGCATGTGCTAGGAGTCAGAGTGTTAAATAGATTCTATGGGGTGGCTCTCAGAGTGCCACCCGTTTCAGTTAGGCATAGGGAATTGAGTATAGCAAGCCTATTTCTGTTCAATATTAACGCATAGCTCTTAAATGTGGAATATGCCAGGGCCAGTGGTAACATCATAATCAGTGTTTCTTAAACTTCAATGAGTATATGAATCGCCTAAGGATCTTATTAAAAATCAGATTCTAGTCACTAAGTTTGGGTGTGAGGCCTGCTAGTCTGCATTTCTAACAAGCTCCCAGTAGACATTGATTCTGCTGAACCACTTCAAGTGTCAAAAAGCACTGATACTGTGCTTCCTGCCTAGAAATGAGATGTGTAGCCCACAAGCTGGAGGTCCAGGTTCTCGTAGTAAGTAAGCTGTTAAGCAGTTATGTGAATAAAAAGTTATTTAACCTCTGAGGGCCGTATTGTCTACAGTAAAATTACAGGTTTGGATCAGGTGATGCACCAGGCTCTTCAGAACTATAAAAATTATAGATTTTTAAGATAACTCTGGTTTTTATGTTGGCTGCTTCCTTCTTTATTTTCCCTCATAAATGATTATTGAAAATAAAAAGAAATTGTATTGTGCTGTATTACTCCCAAAGCTTGTACTTTGCATTCTTTGAGCCAAGAGAGTTATTTCTTTTTAATGTCAATTTCCATAGTCTTTCTCCATAATTCTTAGAACATTTATTCAAATTAGTATTTTCCCTTAACTTTAAGGAGATTTAAAAAATGAATACTGATTCTGTGGGATTATTTGTTGCCCAAATAAAAATGTAGTTTCTATTATTTCACATTTTTCAGAGAAGCTGTAATATTCTTAAATAGGGGCTGATCCGTTAATTGGAGCCAATCTCATAAAACGCATCTCTGCTAAGGTAGCAATGGCTGGTAGTCGTTTTAAATAGCATTTAACAGGGAACAAATCCTTTCCCTTCTCTGAATAGAATTTGAATCAGTTGCCTCTTGTTTATCCCCAATACCAATATTTTTATTCAGAATTTCACTAACTCTTGCCTGAAGTACTGTACTAGTCCACCAACTAGTGTTCCATCTCCAGCCTTTCCATCCCATAATTACTTCAATACAGCCCTGCCAGAGCAATGTTCCCAAATTTCAACAATGTACAACATGTGACTTCTAGTTTAAAGCCCGAAGGGGGTCCTTTTTCAACACCTTCATGCAATGAGGTCAGCCTACATTTTTCAGGTTCCCACTACTTCCCTTCACCAAATGTTTTCTGCATTTCCCATAAACAGAATTTGTGACTCTTACTGTGCATTTCTTCTTCTACCTCGTATACCTTCTTCTATAAATCCTATCTATTCTTCAAGATCCATTGCAAATGCCAATTCTGCCTTAAAGTATTACCTGATTCTCTCTAGCAAAAAGGTGAACTCACATAATACTTTGCTTTCAACTCTCTTTTTACCCAATACTCTCTGCCTTATATTCTGATGTCTATATATGCTTTCTCCCTGCCCTCTACTTGTATAATTCTTGGGAATCTGTAGTATGCTTTTCGTAGCTCTCACAGTATTTTTTCAGTTCCTCATATATGTTGAAGAAATGAGTGAATGAATAATACAGATTCAGTATTAATCTATGGATCAAGACATTCAGAAACTGCAGAAGTTTAAAATTATTTATTAATCTATTATTATTTTGGGCAAATTAATCACTGTGATTTGCTATTCTCACATAGTTTCTTATAAGGCAAGGGAAGTTTAGTAAATTTTTTTTACTTAAAGAATATAAAGTACTATGCTATATAAATGTTGGAACAGAGGAAAATCTCTTGACTTACTAGACCATGGTAAATATTGTCATAGGACAGTGTATCCCAGATTCATCTGTTATATTGTTAAGAAAATTCTATATGTAAAATTCATAATATACAAAGATGATATAATTTATATTTACTATTCTAAAAATGCAACAGAATGGTACTGGCTTCACAACGTGTTATTATACAGGGTTAATATTTTCAAGCAGAAAAGTCAAATTCTTCCTCAAAATACCATTGACACCACCTCAGCAATGATATCATAATTGTCTATCATGATATGGTGACCATTAAAGATGTTCTTTGCGAGATACAGTCTACATTATTTTCCTAGAACTTGGAAATGAAAAAGTTCATAGTCATGATAGGCTTTGTGAATTTTGAGCACATACCAAATTGATTTCCAGTGCTCCATAATCTGCAATGCATTGGTTAAACATTTTCAGCTGTAGCGTGTTAACTCTTTTAGAATACTAGGTTGATCTATTAGTGCAATAGTGTAAGAGTCATAAGAATTTAGAAAGATAAAACTTGTGAAAGCTATCTCCATAATCAAAGAAATCAGCAAGAATTGATTTTAAATATTACAAAAACTTTAAGACTAACAGAACATTAAAAGATCTTAGTCTTACATAATTTTCAGTGCTACTGTCTCTTCCAGTCAATTCCCTTACCAGGAAATGTGACTTTTAAGTAGTTCTGATCAACTACAAATATAGTAATTTAACTCAATAAGACTTTTTAAAACTGTTTGAGAAATCTACGTTAATTTACAAGAAGTCTCCCATCTTTGTCCATGAATACTAGTTTAAGAAGAAAACCAGAGGATTATAATTCTCTAAGGAATATTTTATTTGATATCTTTTCTCTTTAACACTTGTAAATCCTTCCATTAAGTCATGGGAAACATCAGTCTATGGATAAATTAAAAGTATTAGACTAAATATCTATTATATGTATTTGAAGCCTTATTTTTCATCCTCCTTACTACTTTCCTAAGATTCCTTATAACCATCTTATGCCAGGAACTTATTTATCAGTGATAAAATCAAGAAAAGTTTTAATGTGTTCCTAACCTGTAGGTTACATCCTATAATGCTAGTTTTTTGTTAAAAATGTCTTCCTTTAAAGGCAACATAGCTTAGTCTGTACCATTCAAATGGTCTAGGCTGAAATAAATGTTAATATGATCTTTCTGTTTATTCATGGAATTACTTCTCTGACATATTTGTGGAGTATAATACAACTTCACTGCAGATCATGATTCTATTCTCAGAGTGATTATTTACAGAATTATTCTAACAAAGCAAAAATGTAACAGGAAACAGAAACCAGGTTTTGCACTAATAATCTACATCACCATTAGAAAAGCTTATGTGTGACTTTACAAATCCAAATATGTTCATAAGAAATCTATTTTATCCCCATGGTTTCTGAAGACACAGACCCACTGTATCTCCACGAGCTGAGATTGCAAGATTGTAAAAAGCATGTGTAACCCTGTGACAAAGACTGTTACACACAACATTCTCTTGTGCTTTCACTAAAGTTTTCACTAGATTTTGCCATTTTCCTTATGTCATGAGTACTTGTAATTTAAACATGCAAACAACAGATCAGAGACCCTAAGGTCCAATGCAGTGGTCCCCTGTTGGCATTATACAAGATGATTTTAGAGGGTGCACCGACTAACACTTTGTTGTTGTTGTTGCTGTTGTTGTTTTGAGACAGGGTCTCACTCTGTTGCCCAGGTTGGATGGCAGCGGTACAATCATGGCTCACTACAAACTTGACATTCTGGGCTCAAGGGATCCTCCCAGCTTAGCCTCCCAAGTGGCAAGGACTACAGGCAAGCACTACCATGCCTGGCTAATTATTACTATTATTATTTTTGTAGAGAAAAGATCTCCCTATGTTGCCCAGTCTGATTTCGAACTCTTGGGCTCATGCAACTCTCCTACCTTGGCCTTTCCAAGTGCTGGGATTACAAGGGTGGAGCCACCATGCCCAGCCAGCATTTCTTATTTTAGTAGATAGACATTTATTTCAAAGTGTATAAGAAAAAACAGCAAATCAAACTTATTATAGCTACCTTTCTTTGAGTCAAATTTACTTTTTACATGAATTTCAGGTTAAAAAGTAAGTGCATTTAAGGAAAAATACAAACTACATATAGCGTAGGTGCTATTGACAAAGGTTATGATGGAGGCCGGAAAGCTCTGGTGAGTTGGAGAGGCTGAGATCAGGTGATTGTGGTTCTGGTTCTAGTTGTCACTAACTAGCTATACTACCTTTGCCAAGTCACAGTCTCTTTGGGCATCTATTCCTTATCTGTAAAATTATGGCTGGGGTGACTTCTAAGATCCACCAGTGCCATTCTTCAGTGATGTTGTGCTTTCTTGTCAAAGGCCATTACAAGGGATGCCAATCTCTGCAAAACAGAAGTAAGCATTCCAACTCTTAACACAAGAGGCCATACTTAAACTAGTCAGGCAAATCAGTGGACCTAATGTGGAATTTTTTTGAGGTTAAGATACTCTACTAATAAGAGTAGACTAGTCCTTTGAAAGACTGGAAATGAATTTGATTTTGCTTAGTAATATCACATTTTTTGCACATGGAAGGGATCCCAAATACCTCTGAATTCTCCCATCGAATGATGGGAGAATAGATGGTCAAATAGCAGATACTTTTATGTAGCATATTTAAAATATGTTACTATTATTCTAATGTGGGAGTAGGAAGGCTGGATTTTCATGATGCAGTCAGATGGATTATTTAAGTAAAGTCAGTTTTTGAAGGAAAATACACTTCTATTAGATGAATAAAAACATAGATGAACACTAGACTAAGGTAAAGAGTTGTATTTTAAGAAACAGGAGGTGTCTACAGGTTTAAGATAAAATAGCTCATCTGGCTTCTGGTTTTACTTTTTCACTCTGAAAATAGAAAACATGTTAACCAGTTACCCATTTTCAGGGGTAATCAAATTTGAATCCCAAATTAGCTCTGTATAACTTTATTAAACTGTATTGAATTAGTTCTTTTCCCAATGGTTCAAGAATACAAGTTCAAATCAAGACCTAACTTTGCATACCAAAAAGCACTCATTGTAGAAAAATATCTATCAATATGGTCAGGTTCTTTGTTTACTAAAATAATCTATATAATTTGAGAAATATACTACAATTTTCTTGAATTGACATTACCATCTCTTTTTCTAGAAGTTCCTCAGCCACTGAGAGAAGACTGTATTCCTAAAGGTTATCTCTAATTAACTCTAAACTAGCCTAAAGAGAAATCAGATTAACCAATTAGATGTAGAAGCTTTTGATTATGATGATGAGCTCCACGACTACTTGAACTAGGCATTTTGGAAATTATAATCTTAATTAGATAAAGTGCTTTTTTTTCTGTTTGGAATACTTATTACATCTATTTAATCGATTCGGCTCAACAAACAAACACATACCAACAAAACTCAAACAATCTCTTTTTTGTGCAAATATATCTGCTTGTAGTGGTGCAAAAAATAAAACAGATGCTATGGGTGAAAAAATTTTATCTGTGATTTCTAAAAGGCTATATTTATAGAGCACATTGCAACATAAATATAGAAATCGGACCTCTGGAATACCAACAACTAAATGATCTGTTACTCCATCAAAGCCCTCTTGAAAAATATGGCTTCACAATTTTCCAGCTTTTTACAGTCTTTTGTTAAATATATCTACAGATATGCCTTCCTGATCTGTGAAAATAATTTTATATTTGTCATTCTCAGTTACAGTGAGTTTCTGGCACTCTGAAAGAGCATGCACGCTGTGGGGAGCTGCCCCTCAGTTTGGATCATTGCTGACTCCGCCTCCTCCTAGGAATGGCAGCCAGTCTCTGTCTCTGTCTGGTCTCATTTGCTGAAGATGCTCCACCCCTGGGAGGATGTGGCTGGGCGAGAAGGGGCAAGCCTGAGCTGCTAATCCACTTGGGCTTATCTGAGGTTGGGAAAGAGGTGGGTTTTGATACTCCGTGAAGGCTGGGAATTTTGATTCCTTTTTCAGAGTTCAGTCTTGCAAGGCTTCCCTCTCCATGATTACTGACCGCTGCAGCAGGGGAGGTTAGGCTGCCCTTGCTGAGGGAACACGGTGAGAATGATAAACTTCCACAAAGCTTTCTGAGCTCCAGGAGCTGTTCTCTGGCTTGACTCAAAGCCTCTGTCAGTTCAAAGCGTTCTTCACATTCTCTACGCACTGTCTCCTGAAGAAAAGTATTCTGGAAAGAGAGGGTGGTGGGGAAAGCAGCCTTAGCTTTAAACAACGTACATAGGTAGATAGTTATTGACACTATAGTTTGAGAATTGAACTGGAAATCTGAGTTATTGACACTATAGTTTGAGAATTGAACTGGAAATCTGAGGTCTGTATTCTTGGATTGTCTCTATGATACTCTACCACATGGGACAGACAAGTCAAGAACAGAAACAGTCTGTGAAGGGGGAAAGAAGTTGAAGAGAGTATTTGGTTCAACCCTTGCAGTTTGCAGATGAGGAATCAAGAACTGAAGAGAGTGACTGACCTGTCCAGGGTTACTCAGATGTTAATGGTGCGGCTGGGGTCAGAGCCCAGGACTTCTAATACCTAACTTCAGTGGGGTTTCAACTTCTCTGCCTCAAGTAGCAGACAGTATGCACTGCACATGTAATGCCCAACAGTTAATAGCTGTAGAGTCATCATATATATTATTTTATAGTAAAGTTATACTATAGTAACATAAACAGGTAAAAGTGCTTGAAGTACATGATTGAAAGAAAAAATCAGCTATAGCATTTAAACAATGAAATCAGTTCTTATATGATGCTTTCTCAATGGAACTTAAATATGTCGTTCATTTGCTGTCTGTAAGATAATATCCCAAAATAGAGAAGATCTTCTGCTATTAACTCCATTCATTTGGTAATTGTTTCTCAAGTTACCAGAAGTTGTAGTGAATACAGTCTCTGCCCTCAAGAAGTCTGTACCTTCATAAGTTTGAGCAGAACTGCTTTTTATGTCCATAATAGAATCTAGACTCAAGGTGAAAGTTGTGGGGTTTAAAATAAGGAAGAACTTTTTAATAGAGCTACCTGGAGGACACTGAAGGTTGAACCTCACTTGACAGGGATGTACTGGAGCAAATTTAAGCTTCAAATGTGTGACTGGAGTAGAGATCATTAAGCCTCTTTGAAATTCTGAAATTCTACATTTCTAGTTGAGGAGTTATCCATCTTTCGTCTATGAAATTCATCAAACTTATTTCAAGTACCATGGTAAGAATTAAGTCTTGGATCTCCTCAGTGTCCTGACAGTCATGTCTTTAAGATGTCAAAAAAGAGGCAGTATCCTAGTAAATAAACACAATTAAAATGAGTGTGCTACAGGATTCATCAACTCAAAAATGAATTTCCATTGGTTAGCTTGTTTGTAAAAACAGCCAAGGCATTCCCAAGTCTGCCTCTTAGTGGAAAACATCCTCCCTAAGGGTGACTAATCTGCTGTCAGTAGAACTAAATAACAAAGCACCAGAGAAAGTAGCATCTTCCTGTTTTTGAGTTTCTCATGATTATAGACAGAAGTCTATTCAATTCCAAATTTGGTAATTAAAATGGAAAAATATGAGGCAATTCCAGATTAACCAGTTGCACAGTAATTTGTATAAAAGCTGCATTCCTGGGTCAAACAAATCCTCATCATTTACATATACTATTTACTTACATACATGACCCACATTTAAAAATAATCACGGGTTAATCACTTGCTTCCAGTTATTTTTATTTTTTGGAGGAATTGGAGAGCAAGGATGGTGTTTGTGGCTTTATCAACTGGGTCTCATTAACTCTAGCTGAAACATTTGTGGAAAAGCTAGGGGAGGAGGGACTAGAGAGGAAGATTAATAAGGTGCCATGTTAGGTGTCATTTCATTTCTTGCTCCCAACAATTATATCTGACAAATAAAGATACTGAAGCTCACACTGTTATGTAACTCGCTGAAAGTAACAACATTCTGAAGTGGTAGAGCCCTGCTCACCTCCAGAACCTTGCTCCATGCTGCCTATGCCTAAGTTAGTTGTCTAATTCATTACATCAAGCATGCAGGGACCATTTTGTTCCCAGGACACTGAAAAAAAAAAAAAGTAGGACATTTTCCTCTGGTTTTGCCCAGGTTTTCTAAGTTCTATTAATCAAAGTTTCTTTTAAAGGGGGAGAAAGACCCAATCCATTATATTTTTTGTCTACTAGTGGAGTAAGCTGGCAAAGTGTTGGAATTGTTAGATTTAAGTGGTGTATTGGTACATTCTTGCATTGCTATAAAGAACTACCTGAGACTGGGTAATTTATAAAGAAAAGAGTTTCAATTGGCTCATGGTTCTGCAGACTGCACAGGAAGCTTCCAATCATGGTGGAAGGCAAAGGGATAGTGATGCATCTTACATATAGGGAGCAAGAGAGGTGGGGGGAGGCACTATACACTTTTAAACAACCAGATCTCATGAGAACTCATTCAGTATCACAAGAACAGCACCAAGAGGATGGTGCTAAACCATTCATGAGAAACTGCCCCCATGATCCAAACACCTCCCACTAAGCCCCTCCTCCAACACTGGGGATTACAACTTGACATGAGATTTGGGCGGGGACACAGATCCAAACCATATCAAGTGACTTTCAATAAATTAATATAAAAATATCCCTAATTAAGAAAGCAATAAGAGTTAATTTTATTTGAATATGTCAAAGAAAAACATAGCAATGAAAAATAAGGCCAACATATCAGTGACATGAATAACAGGCACAACAATATGGAATTATAAAGTGATGGAGGATGTGATGACAAGAGCTCTCCTTAAAAGAAAAATAAAACTCAATCAGTTTACTAAGATTAAATTCAAGACTCAAAGGAGAAGAGTAATGATCTGGAGAAAACAAACAAAAAGCAAGTCACATAAACGCTATTTCAGGCAAGTCACATTCCACTAAGGGGAATATGAAAAGGTAGAGTGAGTCAAAAGATGTCCTCATAGCAAGTTCAATGGGATCAAAGTCCTGGCAGACTATAAGCTGAACTGTGTACCCATGCTTTATACCCAGTGAAGTCTGAATCAGTCATGGAAGGATCAGATTACACAGTTTCCACTAGCACTAACTAGATATATTCAAAGTAAGTGAATGGCTAGCCAGTGGGGTGGGGAAGGGTTTCTGACTGTCTCGGGCCTACTGCTCTGAAACTCATCCTTCTTCAAGGTCATTAGCTTGCAAGACAAAGGATTAATTCTCTTTCTTCTGTTAGTTCCCAAACCAGGAGGACCTCTGAATTGAAAACAGGATCCAAAATTGAGACTTCTATTTTTTTCTGTGCCAAAACGTTATGAAATGTTAGGTGAACCTCACAATATGTTCATATCATCTGCCACCATTACCTCCTCCTCTAAAATTGAGATTATAACTCTATTTTGTTCAACAGGAAGTTCAGATTTATAATTTATTCAATTATGGGATAAAAAATGAAAATAAAACAATGCAAGTTTAAGGGATTGCTATTTCAGGGGTGAAGTCTGATAGGGCATGACTAGAGGACATGTGGATGTGGCTACAGTAAGTAGACACATTAGTGAAAAATTCCATCATACGTGAAAAGAATCATCCACTCGTGGTTAGATTGTTTTCAGCAATTTAGTCAAGATGAAGGTTGGACTGTTGCAGAATTTTAATGTGTTTTCACTGAGCAACAAGGACAAATGTGCAAGATGAAATATGTTCAGTAAGACTGAAAATCATGCATAGTACTCTGTGTTTTAGATAAAATTATCTTTGGCCATATTTTAACATGGCAAAAATAGAATCATTGGATTGTTACTAAACTGGAAGTTAAAATGAAAAGGAAGGCATGAGCCAGGTGAAGAAGGGGGAAAGAGGTTTTCAAGGCAGAGTGGGCAGTGGTGCAAATGCCTGGCAGTGACAGAAGGAAAGGCACATTTTGGGATGAAACATGGCTTAATATGACTGAGGCAGTCGCACACAGGGAGGAGAGACCAGGACTGATGTAAAAAGGAGTCCGCAGAGTCAGATCAAGAGAAAACTTGTTAATGTGCTAATACTAGAGTTTTGACTTAATTCTGAGGCTCATATGGAATCATTGAAAGTTTATTTCAAGCAGATGGCTTGCATGATCAAATCTACATGAAAGGAAGATCCCTCTGGCAGCTCTGTGGAAAATGTCCTGAAGTTGGGCAAGATGGGAGGCAGGGAGGACAGTAGGAGCCCTAAGTTTTCATGGAGGAAGTTCCTATCTCAAGTGACCCTTGGGTCAGGTGGTTTAGGGAGGGCAGAACTAGGCAATCCTGCATCCTTAAGCTCTGCTGATTGCTGGTGAGCATTATCTATAGGTAACTCTACAACATTTTCAGAATAAGGCCACTTTGAATGGGCTTCAAATATGGCTTAATTGCCCTCCCACTGAGAAGAAAAATGTCAAAATGAAAATATAAATTAGTTCACCATATGTTTGAAATTTCTAATATTAAAAAATGGTCAATTTCCCCTAATTCTTGCAATATAAGCGTGGTTTATTTTTGTATTTGCTTTCCTTTTTATTCTTAGAGACAGCTGGGTTGCTTTCAATTCCAAAAACAGTGGAAGAAGCAAGAGAAGGCTTTACTGTGTAACCTGATTGTTCCGAAGGTAAGTCTCCCATCTGCAATGGGAATCAGCTGTATTTGGCACAATTTTGTGGGGAATATGCCAGAAAAACAAGTCCTCTTCAGTGAAGAACAATCACAGATGGGTGGCTTTGTTCATGCTTTAGACCCACTAAAATCTGAACCAGTCAATGGAATGATCAGATTACACTTTCAACCAGCCTTAACTGGATATATCCCAGTGTGAGTGGGTGGCTGGCTAGGTGGGTGGGGAGCTGAGGTGAAAGAAAATTCTGGGGAAAACTGTGGAAACCAGAAAGATGAGTGGGAGTTAGCAAAGGATGTTCCTAGCTCCCATTCAAAGGTTTCTGTTCAACTAATCCAATCAGCCCAAAACACTGCAAAAAATTAGTGGAAATGGCCTTTTGGTAAGACAGGAATGAGAATCTGAAATAATTTCCAGGAAAAAAGTAAGATGCATGTCAGGTTGGTTGTTTTCAAAATTATATTTCCATGCTTACAAACATAATAAAAACGTGGACATATCAAAACAAAAGTTGTAGCAACAGATGGCAATAATCCCTTAGACTGATATGTTTCAGAGGCAGATTTTCAGGACAGAGAGGAAGAGCCCATGATGACAAAGTATTTAGAATTTACTTTTCTAAGTAAGCGATCCAACTTAATTTAGATTTAATTAGCACTAATTAAACATACAAAAGTTTCTCAATATTATCTTCTCATTCTGTCAACTTTCTGGTATCTTCCTCGCCACAGAGACTCCCAGTCTGAGTCCCCGTGTGGCCCATGGCCCAAGGCTAAGGTTCTCAGGTTCTCAGTTCACTCATCCTCCCTGCCAGCCAAGCATAGGTATATAGTCCTGTCCCCTAAAAGCTTTCCTGATCCTCCCCATGTTTCCTGTCGGTGGTTGGAGAACCTCCCTTTACCCTCTTGCTCTTTAAAAAAGACATAGATATTCTAATTTTATTATGTCCCAAGATTGAGAACTACTTTTTGGTAATTTACTTGCTGGTACTTTGGTTTCTCCATTCTCATAGATGGAATTATCAGAGAAGTATGTGCCATATTCTGTATACTGATGAAACATGCAAATATAATAAACGCTTATCCTAAAACTAAGCAAATCTCTCTTGCAAATAAACTTTGTACTTGCAAATACCATGTATTCCTAAAATTTAATCTTAGAGTTTACATAAATCCATCTTTGCTAGATTTGTTAAAAAACATTTTTTCTTTTTGTTTTTTGAAACAGGTTTCAGGTTGTCACCCAGGCTTGAGTACAGAAGCATGATCACGGCTCATTATAGCCTCAATCCTCTGGGCTCAAGCAATCCTTTTGTCTTAGCTTCCCAAGTAGCTAGGACTACAGGTGTGTGCCACGATGCCCAGCTCATTTTTGTATTTTTTGTAGAGACAGGGTCTCCCTATGTTTCCCAGGCTGGTCTTGAACTCCAAGGCTCAAGCGATCCTCCCGCCTTGGACTCCGGAATGGCTGGCATTATAGG
Source organism: Aotus nancymaae (assembly GCF_030222135.1). Classification (NCBI taxonomy): domain Eukaryota; kingdom Metazoa; phylum Chordata; class Mammalia; order Primates; family Aotidae; genus Aotus; species Aotus nancymaae. The sequence goes on along the minus strand of NW_026988431.1, from coordinate 49,889,573 downwards.
TGTGAGCCACCACACCTGGCCTAACTTTCTTATGTAAATGGAGGTTCTTTCTTTCTTTCTTTAAAAAATACAGTTTACATTGGAAACGTATTTTCAAAACACCAAAATGTTACAAATAACCCATGATCCCAATATTTTTAAAAAGTAAAGAAATTTTAAAAAGTAAAGAAACCATAATCTCTTCCTACCCTTCAAGGGTAACCACTGTTACTAGTTTGGAGACAAATCCTTCCTTGATTTTTTGCTATCATCTTGGTAGCCCTATAGAGATACACACGTACTCTCCTTTGTTTTTTAAACAAATCAGATTCAAGATGCTAGGAGATGGTTAGGAAAACCAACATAAACAATAAAAACCGCTGTCGTAATGAAAGCCAGTACAGATAAAGCTATAGTCCTTTAGCCATTCTTTCGACATCCTAAAAGGTCTGAAAAGAAAAAAATGTTGTAGCTCATCACATTTAGTGATAAAATCTGAACTGATAGGAGACTAATTACAGTCTTTATCCTATTTCATGCAAACATTCAGATGTTTCACTGCAGAAGTATTAATGTCATTGCATGGGGAGGCTGCCCTGCATCTATGAGGACGTACTGTACTAACTTTCTAAAATTCAAAATAATTTTCTATCTGAGCCCAAAGTTCAGGACTGTGGCCCTGTCTAGATTGCATGTCTCTTTCTTTAAATTCTCTTTCTTTAGAATCCTTGATAGTGTTCTCTTCCGGTTTTCTTCCTACCTCACCAGAAGTTCCTTTTCTGTCACCATTGCTAGATTTCCCTCCTCTTCCAAGCCTCTAAAAGTTGGAGTACCTGTTCTCAACTGTTTCTCTATTACCTCATCCTCTGGGTGATCTCAATCAGTCCCAAGGGCTAAGTATCAGCTACATGTGGATGTCTCCAAAATCGACATCTCAATTGTATTTCTTTTCTGGCATTTCCCATCTCAGCACTCACTCAGAGCAAAATCTCTCAATTTTGCTGAGATTCCAAACTTTGGAGTTATTCTTGACTCCTCTTTATGGTTTCATATCATCCAATCCATCAGTGACTTCTATTGCCTTCATCCCTAAAATATATCTCCCATCTGGCCATTCCGTGTCACCTCCTTCACAGCCTTGCTCTTATTTTTGTCCCCTTCAACCTATTTTCTACATAGAAGTCAATTATCCTCTAAAAATAAGTCAGATCATATCAATTCCTTGTTCAAAATTCCTAGGTGGCTTTCTATCACACTTAGAAAAGTATCCAAAGTCCTTATTGTAGCCTAAAGGCTCCACGTGAACTGGTCCATTCAACCTTGCTTTCTACCACTCTCCTTGCTCACTAAGCTCCAGCAGTGCTTGCTGGCTTCCTTGTGGTTTCTTTTAGGTTCCCAGTATGCTCCTTGCTGCAGGGTCTTGACACTAAACTATTACCTCTGCCTGGAGTGTTCTTTCCCTGGAATGTTCTTTGCCTCATTATCTTCTCAGAGTCCTCTTTCCACCCCTCCTTCAGAAAGTATCCCTTTTATCCTGATTGATTTTTTTCTTAGCATCTATAAAAACAACAAAACTGTTTACCTGTTAAATGAATGCATAAATAAGCAACTGTAGTAGGAGCACAGGTGTATACCTAATCTTGCCTCTGGGATTTTGTGGCTTCATGGAGGGGTTCTCCTTGCGCTTAGACTTGAGGAATAAATAGAAATGTGCCAGGCACCTGTTACTAAAGTTTAAGCTAGGATCTGCTTTGTCTTAATTTTTTTATTTCTCATAATCTGGAAAAAAAAAATCTCATAAGGTTTATATTCTGTTGTGTTTGCTTTACTTGTAACTTTCCTGATTTTTCTTCTATATTCCTTGCTTAATCTTTATTCTTGTCTCTGCCACCTTCTCCACCAGGTCCCTTTTATAATTTATTCCTATTATTTTTAATTTTTTTAAATAAATGTATTACATATGGCTAAAAAGTAAAATAATACTATACAATTCACAATGAAAAAAGTATTTCTTCACATTTCCGAGTCCTGCTACCCAGGAATAACCATTTCCAAATCTTTAAACTATTTCTTCTGATAGTTACCCTCCATACTTCAAAATAACATCATTATACATCAATCTCTTTGTTTTTCAGTTTTGGCCATATCTACTGACTGCATGGAATGGAAAATGAGGGTTTAGCTTCCTATACCAGTTCCCAACAGATGCTGCTTCTCCTTCATCCTTATATTTCTGTCGCAATTTTTATTCTTCTTTATATGATTATAGTATATAAACATATGCACATCTGGGCCATGTAATGTACTATGATGACATTTTCTTCCTTGCACAACTTCCAACCAGAGTTATTGTCTCATTATTTATCTGCCTCATTTTCTGAGTGTTGATATTAATTTTTCACCAAACTTGCAGAAGTGTAAATATCCTCTCAACATGTTCAAACACCCCATGTAAGCTATCAGTTTCTTTTTGTTCTTGGAGACATACTTCTAAGAACTCTCCATTCTTCTGGTCTGGTTGTTCTTTAAATCTGATGCACTGCTGTAATCCTAGTATTTTTTCCCCACCATTATCCTGGGATTCCCTCCATCTCTCTTCTGTGTTGAAACCTTTATTTCCTCATTCCTATATTTTCTCCTTTATTACTGATTCCCTCATTGTGCTGTCATATATCCTCTAACAGCTTCCTGAAAAAGGTTGCCAGGGTAGTATCATTTTTGAGAACTCTTATGTCTGAAAATATCTGTATTTGATACTTGATGGATTGTTGTGGCAGGATATAGAATTCTAGGCTGGGCATGATTTTCCTTTGGAATTTGGAAGGCATTGTCTTTTACTTCTTATTTCCTCTAATTTTCTTTTCTTTTCTCCATCTCTTTGCTTTTTTTCTGCTTTCTAGATTTCACATCCTTACCATCTAACCCAAATATTTTTAAAAATTTCAGTCCTTATATTTTAATACTCACTCTTGTTCTTTTTTTCATAGCTTGCTATTTATATTTAATGAATACAGTATCATCTCTTTTTTCTCTAAGGATATTAATTATACTTTTTTGAAGCTCTCTTTTGCTCCCTGTATTGTTTTGTACTTTTTTCTGTGAAGTTCTTTTTTGCTTACTGTTTCTGTTCTTTACATTAGAGACGTTTCTCAAATAATTGGTGGTTTTATTGGCAGATATCCTTCTAAGTAAGTAGATCGAACACGGATATAGTCATTTCATTGGGATATCCCAACTGTCAGCGCCCAGGCTAGAGTGCAATGGTGTGATCTCAGCTCACTGCAACTTTCACCTTCAGGTTTCAAGTGATTCTCATGCCTCGGCCTCTAGAGTAGCTGGGATTACAGACGTATATCACCATACGCGGCTAATTTTTGTATTTTCAGCAGAGATGGGGTTTCACCATGTTGGCCATGCTGGTCTCAAACTCCTGGCCTCATGTGATCTGTCCGCCTAGACCTCTCAAAGTGCTGGGATTACAGGTGTGAGCCACTGCGCCAGGCTGGTCTTATCTTTTAGGCAGCTCATTTCTCCAGCTCATTTCTTCCAATGTTTTTTATGGCTATTGATACATAAGCCTAGTTACTTCTGTTCTGAAAAGTGAGAGCGCGAAGGGCATTGGGAGGTCTCCCTATTTAATATACATCTTGCTTTATCTCTTTTGTCCTCAGGTTCAGTGCCTTTCTCATTCAGTTTTGCTAGAGAGTAAACCCCTGCCATTCTGCCAGGATGGTAGGTAGGGGCTTCTTGGGAACTGGGAGAATATCTCTGAGGATCTGTTTTGCTCCTTTTATAATCTTTCAAACAGTCTTGTTTTCAACTCCACCCTTACATCCCTTTTTCAGAGGCATAGGCATACAGAGATATTGTGAGTTTGGTTCTAGACCAAAATAAAGCAAATATTGCAATAAAGAAAGTCGCATGAATTTTTTGGCTTCCCAGTGCATGTAAAAGTTGTGTTTACACCATACTGTATTTGATTAAGTGTGCAATAGCGTTATGTCTAAAAAATATACATACCTTAATTAAAAAATATTTTACTGCTAAAAAATTCTACAATCATCTGAGGCTTCAGTGAGTTGCATCTTTTGCTGGTGGTGGAGGGCCTTGCTTCAATGCTGATGGCTGCTGACTGATCAAGGTGAAAGTTGCTGAAGGTTGGGATGGTAGTGGCAATTTCTTAAAAGAAGACAATAGCAGGAGAATCACTTGAAGCTGGAAGGCAGAGGTTGCAGTGAACCGAGACTGAGCCACTGCACTACAGCCCGGGCAACAGAGTGAAACTGTCTCAACAAGCAATGAAAAAAAGACAACAGTGATGTTTGCCCATCAATGGACTCTTCCATTTATGAAATATTTCTCTGTAGCATATGATGTTTTACAGCATTTTGCATGAAGTAGAACTTCTTTCAAAATTGAAGTCAATCCTTTCAAACCCTGTCACTGCTTTATCAACCGATTTTATATAATGTTCTAAATGCCTTGTTGTCATTTCAATAATTGTCACAGCATCTTCACAGGAGTAGATTCCATTTCAAGAAATGGCTTTCTTTGCTCATCTATAAGAAGTAACTTTTTATACATCTAAGTTTGCAGCAGTTCAGCCACATCTTCAGACTCCATTTCTAATTCTAGTTCTCTTGCTATTTCTGCTACTTCCTCCACTGAAGTTTTAAACCCTCAAAGTCATCCATCAGAGCTGGAATCAACTTCTTCCAAACTTTTGTAATTATTGATATTTCATCCTCCTCCCATGAATCAGGAATGTTCTTAATGACATCTAGAATGGTGAATCCTGGCCAGAAGGTTTTGAATTTACTTAGCCCAGATCCATCAGAGGAATCACTAACTATGGCAGCTATCACCTTGTGAAATATGTTTCTTAAATAATAAGACTTGAATGCAAAACTGTTCCTTGATCCATGGGCTGCAGAATGGATGTTGTGTTTGCAGGCATGAAAACATTAATCCCCTTGTACATCTCCATCAGAGCTCTTGAGTGACCAGATGCATCGTCAATGAGAAGCAGTATTTTGAAAGGATTTTTTTTTTCTGAACAGTAGGTCTCAACAGGCTTCAAATATACAGTAAGCCATGCTGCAAAAGGATGTGCTGTCATCCAGACATTGTTCTCCCCCGTTATAAAGCATAGACAGAGTAGAGTAGATTTAGCATAACAATTAAGGGTCCTAAGATTTTGGGGATAGTAAATGAGCACTGGCTTCAACTTAAAGTCACTAGCTGAATTATCTCCTCACAAGAAAATTAGCCTGTCCTTTGAAGGCCAATTCTTAAAGTTTGGCTTCAAAGCTTCTCTGCTCCAGCTACGAAAGTCCTAGATGGTACCGTCTTCCAATAGAAGGTTGTTCCATCTACACTGAAAGTCTTTTGTTTAAAGTAGCCACCTCATAAATGATCTTAGCTAGGTCTGGATAACTTGCTGCAGCTTCTACATCAGCACTTGCTGTTTCACCTTGTACCTTTATGTTATGGAAATGGCTTCTTGTCTTGAACCTCATAAACCTACCACTGCTAGCTTCCTACTCTTCTTCTGCAGCTTCCTCATCTCTTTCAGTCTTCATAAAATTGGAGAGAGTTAGGGTCTTGCTCTGGATTAGGCTTCGGCTTAGGGGAATATTATGACTGGTTTGATCTTCTACCTAGACCACTTAAACTTTCTTCATATCACAAGAAGTCTGTTTCATTTTCTTACTATTCATGTATTCATTGAGGTAGCACTTTTATTTCCTTCCAGAACTTTCCCTAGCATTCATAACTTGGCTAACTGGCACAAGAGGCTCAGCTTCTGGCTTATCTCAACTTTGATACACTTTCCCTTGTTAAGCTTAATCATTTCTGCCTTTTGACTTAAAGTGAGAGATGTGTAATTCTTCCTTTCACTTGAATGCTAAAGAGCCATTGTAGGGTTGTTAACGGGCCTAATTTCAACACTGTTGTGTCTCAGCAAATAGGGAGGCCCGAGGAAAAGAAGAGAGACAGGGGACTGGCCAGTCAGTGGATTAGTCAGAATACACACATTTATCTATTAAGTTTGCTGTCTTATATAGTCACCATTCTTGGCACCCCCAAACAACTCTTAATAGTAACATCAAAGACACTGGTTACCTGGCCATAACAGATATAATAATAATGAAAAAGTTTAAAATATTGCAAGAATTACCAAACTATGACACAAAGACATAAAGTGAGCACATGCAGTTGAAAAAATGACACCGACAGAGTTTCTCGACAGAGCGGTTGCCACAAACCTTCAATTTGTAAAAGAACACACACAATATCTGTGAAGCACAATAAAGCAACATGCAATAAAACAAGTTATGCCTGCATCTAGTTTCCCCAGTTCCTAAGTCTCTCTCCAGTGTTGTCACATTAGATTTTCTCCACAAGGGATCCTCCCATCCCTAATCCTCGCAGGCGTTAAGTTTCAATATTCTACAGTCTGATAAGTCAGTTATCTCTTAGATATTTGCTTTCCATTTTTCTAAGCTTTGGTCAGCATCTTTTTTATCGAGTGCTAACTCCTCTCCTGTTCTCTTTGTCCTAATGGATTTAATCACTTTTTATTAATTTATTGCCATTTGGAATGAAATGGAGATAAACACAGGTATTCAATTCACCATGTTTAACCAAGAACATTATTTTCTATTTTTGAGTATCACTTATTTTCATTGTATGATTACAAGAACTGTAGAATTTAAAACTTCTGCTCTTTTTGCTCCCTTATGTGTGGTCTTAAAACAACAAAAATATTGAACTGTCTGTACTGATTTTTCTTTAGTAACTGTGAGCTGTTTATTTTAATTTACCACATTCTTCCTCTGGATCACAACAAGGTCTCTAACAGTGGGGTCACACTGTCTTGACTGTACTCACATGGAGACAGCAGGAAGGAAAACGGGCATCAGGAGGCACATGACCTATTTTGACTTGGTTTTATTGATAAGTGTTATTCTCTAACATAGGAATTCTCTCTCTCTTTCTCTCTTTTCCTCCCTCCTTTCCTCCCTCCTTGTATCTTTTCAGGGATTCTTTGTTCACATTTACATTTCTGGCACAGTTTTATTTTCCATTTTCTCCCTGTTTATTGACCTGCACCCTTTGCTGCTCTGCTTTGTGACCCTTGCTGTTTCTGGGGATGCTCTTCAATAATCCCTGCTCCACTTAGGAAGGCCCATTTTGCCCTTCAGAGGCTTTGGCTTTCCTCTTATCCTTGAGAACTTTCTTCATACAATTAAAAACAAAGTCCATCCATTATTTGGCCTCTTGAAAGAGAATGGGGCTTTCCTCCTCTTAATTAGCCTCCTTATTAGACCATTAATTTATTTTTATTCTAACAGGAATTTGTTTTCCACTTAAATGCAGCTTTGTTTCTCCAGAATCTGAGAAATTTCAAGTGTCTGGAATGTATGATCAAAAAAAGTGGTGCTTTTCACTTTACGTGCTATGGCCTCTATTCTTTCTGGCTCATAAATTATATCCCTTTTATTGGCTCGTTTCCTATTTTTATAAGCACATTTTGGACTCTGGCATGCTTAGCCAGAGAAGCAGCCTTAATTATTTACCCTTACAGTTCAGTTCTAATTAGTTAACTTTGAGATGATATTTTGGTAACTTCTAGTGGAAAATCTAGTCTGCCCTCCCTGCTCCCACAAAAAGTGATTGTCCCCCTAAGTATACCCTTAAGTGGTTTCTTTACCTTTGGGATGATCCTTTTCTCCTCTCTAGCAATGATCTGTGATCATTCACATACCAACCCAATGTCTTATGTCTTTCAGTCCACACTTTTTAAAAAAGCTTTATTCCTAAGTGGCTTCTTTTAACAACTAATGAGCAGGAAGGGTTCCAGATGCAGCTCCTTTTGTCTGATGAAGAAATCCACTCTTCACTTTAAGTTTATATTCTCTTCCTAAAATCACCTCCGGAAGCCCTGTGATTGGAAGCCTTTAAAGTGCCCCTTAATGATCTTATCCTCCTGACATTCACATCTTTGTGCAATGATTTCACCTTGAGTGTGGGTTGGACTTATTGATTAATATGTAATGAATGGAATAAAGCAGAAGCACTGAGATGTCTCTTCTCGGATTAGGTTGCGAAAAGACTGTGGCTTCTGTCTTGGCACCTTCTCTCTCATTCTCACTCACTTGCTTGCCCTGAGGAAAGTCAGCTGACACACTGAGCTGTTCTATGGAGAGGTCCACATGGGAGAAACTGAGGGAAGCCTCTGACCAAATGCATCCTGCCAACAACCATATAAGTAAGCCTGAAAGCCAATCTCATCCTAGTTGAGCCTCTAGATGAGCCTGCAGCCCAGTGGACACCCTGACACAAACCTCAGGAGAGAACTTGAGCCTCTAACCCAGAGACCCACAGAAGTTATGAGATAATAAATGTTTGTTGTTTGAAATTGCTAAACTTGAGGATAATTTGTAAGGTAGAAATAGATAACTTATACAGGCTCATAAGGCAAATATTCCAGCTTTAAGTCTATGCTTTTTATATGATAAATTTCTGTTTAGATCATTCTTTCCTTTGGATATTAATTTAATTACTCATGCAAAGTTTTCTTTAAATTCTTCTTTGAGAGCAGCAAGTGGCAGCTGTCAGTCTTATTCATAATTACAACACCAGTACCTACCTAATATGTGCCTGGCACCCAGATAGATGCTGTTATGGGGTATGGAAGTTTGTTAACTCCAAATCTCATGTTGAAATGTAATCCTCAGTGTTGGAGGTGGGGCCTAGTGGGAGGTGTTTGAATCATGGCAGCAGATCTCTCATGAATGGCTTAGCATCATCCCCTTGTTGATGAATTAGTTCTTGCTGTATTAGTTCATGCAAGATCTGGTTGTTTAAAAGAATGTGGCACCTCCCCGCTCCTCTCTCGCTCACCATGTGATCCACTGGCTTCTCCTTCACCTTTCGCCATGATTGTAAGCTTCCTAAGGTCCTCACCAGAAATAGAGGGAGGCATTATGCTTCCTGTTCAGCCCGCAGAACGATGAGCCAACTACACCTCTTTTCTTTATAAATTACCAAGTCTCATATATTACTTTACAATAAAGCAAGAACAGAGTAACACAGATGCTAATATACGTTTACTGAATTTGACCCTTCTGTCTTTTTCTACTTGTCCTAGTTTATAAGTTACTCCTCATTCTCTATATTGTCATTTCTTTTGTGATTGCAGAGTTAGAAAACCTGCCAGTCTAGTTGCCTCAACCTTTCTGTCCTTTACCCTGCTTCCCTCCTCTAGAGATTCACTACTGCTGTCTCATTTGAGGCAAATCAGCATCACCTCTTTCTTTCTCGGGGTTTCTCCAATGGAGCTGAGTCCACACGTGCTCTCTCATCTTACTGCTGCCTGAACTGGGGGTACTGCTTCCTTTATTGGGAGGACGGTGCTGCTGCGTAACAAGAGACACTCAATCATCTTTTTGCCTTAATTCTAATACTAAAAGAAAATTGAAGCCTGGAGATGTTAACTGCCAAGTCTGTGGTTACTGTGAAATACAGAAGCAGAATAATAACTAGGTTTCCCAAAAAAGGAAACATCATATCATAGAGATTCAAATTTGAATCTTAGCTCCACCAAGCTGCCTGACCTTACGGAAAATATTCAGCCTTCTTCAGCCACTTCCTCATTTGTAACATGTAAATAATTTCTACTTATAGAGTTGTCTTAGGCATTATTCTTGATTTAGTATTCAGTCTATTCCATATTTTATCTTATATTTATAACTTCTTTGTAATAGGTTCACTTCATAATTACAATGATGACATAAACTCTATTTGGCTGATAATTTAAATATAGCAAGAACATGGCATATTTAATTGTTAATAATCAATATTGTATTAGCACTTTCCTTTTATGTCTTTATTAATGCCAATAAAACCAACAAAAATATTACTTCTTACCAACATTCAGAATCTTCTTCCATTTGCCTTTATTTGCTATACTGTCATCAAAGGGATGAAATATTATAATATGATATGATATGATATTGGTGATTAGAAAACAGATGAATTGTTCCACTATTTCTAAACTGCTTAGTTTTCAAATCAAAATAAGTCTTCCAGTTTGAATGAAAAACATCACTGAAATAATCATGCATACATAAGAAAGAAAACTGACACATGTGTATTAAGTTTACATTGACAAGAAGGTAAAAACCGAAGGTAAAATTGTATTTAAAAGACATAGTCTACTTTTTTATAAATGTAAGCAGCAAGTGCTCTAAAAGTTTCTTTGGCAAAGATTTAATGTTAAAACAAATAAGACATAAATACATAAAGATTCCTAGTCTTAGAGGTTTAAAATAGTTATTTGCAAGAAAGAACTGGGTGCTGAAGAAACTTTAGAGATTGTGTAGTTTAAGGGAAAGCCAGGTCTGGAGAAGATAAATGACTGCCTGGAGTTAAGGACAGAACACCAGGATGTGATTTCAGGTCAGACTAACGTCCAGGACAGGACGCTTTCCATGAAACTAAGTTGCCTTTCATGTTTTTGTTTGTTTGTTGAAAGAACATGTGCTCTTTGATTAATTGCAAAGGTACCACCATCTGCTTCCTACCTCTTCCTGGGACTGGTTAAATTGCTCTATCAGTTGTGTTTGAGCCAGCATTACTCTTTCCAGTTCATCTGACTTCTGTTTCATTTCCTTCCTCAAGTCTTCTGAAACTGAATCATTACTGTCAATTTCCTTCTTCAAGCGAGATTCAAATTCTGCAACCAAATTTTTCAGGTTTTCAATTTCTTTTTCCTTTGACTCAGATTCTTCAGTGTACCTAATATGGGACTCATGAAGTTTGTCTTGAAGAGCGGTCACTTCCTGCCTTAGATCTCTTGTAGCGCCTGTGATTAAGTCAGATATCTGTAAGATAAATCTCATATTAGCCTGTAGGCAATAGCTTCTAGGTTACCATAGAATTCTTATGGTTTTTAAGAGGTTTATTCTCATTAATCAGTGTACTTGCTTGATCAGATGAAAACAAATCCATGACATGCAGGCCTTCAAGATTTTCTTTTTAAAAGTTAAGACTAAAACATTTATTTTTCTACTTAAAATAGTATCCCATTAATCACTTCGGCACTCTTGGAAATATATAAATTTCTGTGACTATATTAAGCTACAAAAGATAGCACAAGTCTTTTTTTTTTTTTTTTTTTTTTTTGAGACAGAGTCTTGCTCTGTTGCCAAGGCTGGAACGCAGTGGTATAGTGGTGTAATCATGGCTCTCAGCAGTCTTGACCTCCTGGGCTCAAATGATCCTCCCACCTCAGGCTCTCCAGTAGCTGGATCACAGACTCATGCCACCACACCTGGCTAATTTTTTATTTTTTGTAGAGATCGTGTCTCTCGATGTTGCCCAGGCTGGTCTTAAACTCCTGGGCTCAAGTAATCCTCCTGCCACAGCCTCCCAAAGTACTGGGATTGTAGGTGTGAGCCACTGTGCCCAGCCCGAGCTCATCTTGACAAGTAGATCAGGGCCTGTCTGGACCTAATTAGGTTGGCTTTGGGATCTCAAAATGCCTGATTTTTGGGTAATGCAAGGAGGAGAGCACTAGAGTTATACTCTACTCAAGTTTTCCTTTGACATTATTTTTTTTTCTTGTATATAATGGCTGGAGGAACTCTAGATACTAGGCCTTCCAGAACAGTACTGCCCAACAGAACTTTCTGTGGCAAAATATTCTATGCTATCCAATATGGTAGCCACAAGCCACATGTGGCTATTGACAGTGGCATGCTGGTAAATGTTTACCAACTGACTTTCAAAAAAAAAAAAGCAAGATTTGTATCTAATTTCCATTGTGTAAATACTCTAACCATAGCTCTCAAAAAACAGTATTGACTCTTGAGCACCTGATATATGACTAATGTGACTGAGGAACTGATTTTAAGTTTTATTTAATTTTAATTAATTTAGTGGAAACTTTTGTAGCCACACATGACTACCATAATGAACATCGCAGTTGTAGAAAACACCTGAATACCCTGAAAATGTACTGCTTCTCAAGGTGGTACCTCTAGATAAACGAAATAACTTGGAGAAGCTTTAGAAGGGAAAAGACTGCTTGTTTTCTTTCTGCTTAAAAAACAAAACAATGAAACAGGGAAGAGCAGAACTGCTTCTAATGAAATATATCCTTATTACTTATGCTGCAATTATTGTCATGTTATAAATATTAGCACAAGAAACTAGCCCACGAAGAATCTGGAAAACATTCATAGACCAAGGCTCCAAGGACTTTGTGAACTATTACATAAAAAGAGTTATGTATCCACAATTTGTTTCAAATGTTAAATTTACAGAAAGAATAACTTGTGTTAGAAATCTCTTCACCACAATTCATAATTTTATAAATTAATATTCTATTATCTTCAATTAATCCAGGAGGGAAGAAGGTCACTGTCGGGTCTGCACAGTTGTTTCCATCACCCAGAGGATTGCTGACACTGAAATAAAGCAAGTTATCCTTGGGAGAGGAGGTTCACATAACCACAAATATATATATATTTTTAAGGCAGTCAACATTTAAAAATCAGGAGTTTTCACTTACAAAATGTGGATTTATGACTTCTCTTGAGCAACTGTAACATCTGGCAAGTTCCAGCCTGCCTGGCTGCATTCTCCTGCTGATGCGATCCTGAGCCACCCAGGGCTGCAAGAGCAGTCAGAGGGAAAGGAGGCAGAAAGGCAGAGACTCAGTGGAGCCTGGGGCATGAGGATCCAGCAAGCAAGAGGTGAGAACCCCCTAGGGGAGGGAGAACCTTAAGGGGAGCCAAGGCTCTAATAAGTTTATGGCATATGCTCCATTGTTCCAATAGAATTTCACTTATAAAACACAAATTCAAAGATAAAATCACTAAGAATTTCTTTTTCCTTTTAGAGAAGGGGTCTCACTCTGTTGCCCAGTCTGGAGTGCAGTGGTGTGATCATGGCTCACAGAAGCCTTCAACTCCTGGATTCAAGTGAACCTCCTGTGTCAGCCTTCCAAGTAGCCATGACTACAGGTATGAACCATCACACTAGGCCAATTAATTTTTTTTTTTTTTAAATAGAGACAGAGTCTTGCTATGTCGCCTAGGCTGGTCTTGAATGTCTGGCTTCAAGTGATCCTCTTGCCTGGACTTCTCAAAGTGCTAAGATTATAGGCATGAGCCACCATGCCTGGCTAGCTTATTAAGAATTTCAAGGTAGTATCTGCAGAGCATTAAATACAAAGCATGAGGCATTTCTGAGTGTAGGACCATGTGCTACTGCACTGGTTGTACACATACAGCTGGTGCTGCCTGTTGTTTACAATGGACTGCTGAAATGGATGTACCACACCTCCCGTATAGAAATGTAGAGGCCATTAGGTCTTGTCTGATGCTTAATTAACACAGACTCTTAATGCATTTATTCAAAATGTTATTTCCCCACTATGTCTTGATTAATACACATACACACATGCACACACATACACACTTTACACTCAAGTCCTATAAAAACAGAAAAACCTTAACAAGACCTTTTATACTTAGAACATACTGTTTAAGGAATTTAGGGAGGTGTGATAACATTTTAAAAATATTTCTCTTCATTCAGAAATGTTGAGAATGAAAAATAGTTGCAATTAAAGGCTTTAGTTGTGGGGAAAATTTTAATTATGTAAAACACCTCATTATCTTTTAATGTTGGATATTTGAGGTGTTGAAATATCTAGCCATACTAATTTTTAGTCATATAATTTATGCTGTTTAAAAAGTAAGTTTATTCCAGTAGAAAAAAATCATATGTAGCAGGATTACATGCTTGTATAACTTATCTCAGTTATCCATTCTGGGGAATTAGCCAAATCACCTTACCTGCATGGCTAAAACCAAGACACAGTGACCATGAGTGAAAGGTACTGGAGTTGTAAATACTGTAGTGTTCTAAGGAGGAAATGAACAACAGCTGCAGTTTCAAATCTATTAAATAATGATAAATGTCATAATTACGGACCTTCATTTGTAATTCCTCTTGTTCTTTCTTATACTTTTGGATTGTATCTTGATGTTTTTCTTTTTCAATATCAAGTTTCAGTTTTGCTTCTTCCTTAAGGAGAAGAGCTTGCTCTTCAAATTCAACCAAGTGTTGGGCCCTTTCCTTGGCAAGTTCTGCTTCAATCTAAAAATGGCATTTGAAACACATGTAAAACCATTTTACCTTAAGATAAGTACATTAAGCTTATTTTCAAACTCTAAGTTTTAAAATGTTCTGACATTAAATTTTTAATTAAACTACTTTTAAAATTCTAGTGTTAAAAAAAATGTGACTTAGAACTTGGGCCAGAAAAATTGACCTTCTGTCAAATATTTCAACACCTTCTAAGACCTGAAAAATTAGTAGAAAAGTTAGAACTATATGACAGTTTTCAGAAATACTAAAAGCTTAGTTATTTGCTCATTTATACTGTAAACTCAGTTCTTGCCAGCAACTCAGAAAATTTAAAGTTTTTGTTTTTAAGCAGATTTTGAGGGCCTTAGACTAAAATCTGCTCAAATCTCAGAGGAAACACAAAGCACAAATGTTGATTTTTCAAATGGCCCTTTCTTGATGGAGGTCATAGAAGGTTTTGGAATCAAAGATTGTCATTTTAATGTGACTAAAGTGGGAAGGATGATTAAAGGAAAAGAGTCAGTGATGCCCACACAGATGGTTTCCAACTTAGAATGGTTCGACTTACGATTTTTCAACTTTATAATGGTGTGAAAGCAATATGCATTTTCAGTAGAGACTGTACTTCAAATTTTGAATTCTGATCTTTTCCTGGGCCACTGATACACAGTACGATACTTTCTTGGAATGTTAGGCGTATCAGTGGGCCGCAGCTCCCAGTCAGCCATGTGATCATGAGGACAAACAACTGATCCTCTACACTGTATGTACTGTGTTGCTAGTGTTTTTAGATACTGTGTTTTCACATTCCATCATGTCTACCATGTCTACAGAGTATCCATTTTTGACTTACAATACCTTCAGTTTATGATGGGTTTATCAGGATGTAACCCCATTGAAAGGTGAAGAACATTTGTATCCATATTTTGACTCAGATAGAATCATAATGCTAGAAGGGACTTTAGAAATCCCCTAACTCAATTTCTCATGTTTCTATGAATTGTAGAAAGAATAAGCAAGGACTCTGGATGCAGATGGAGTTGAGTTTAAATCCTGGCTCTTAATGCTGGCTCTGCTACTTGCTAACTGAGTGATCTTAAGTTAGTGTCTGTGACCCTTCCTTTTAGGATTATAACTAGTTCCCTTAGGGGTTCTTACGATGATTAAAGGAGGCAAAGCTTTTGTGTAAAGCTCTAACACAAGTAGGAATTTAATAGTGGAGATTACTTCCACACCCTGACCCTTCAGTCTCTACTACTGACTCCATACTAAATGAGTGGCTGCTGGGTGCCTCACACCTCCAGAAACCGTAATTCACTCCTTCCCCAGAAGGCATTTCCATTTTCAGACTCTACTAAGCATTAGGCAGTTTTTCCTGCAGTTGAGTCAACATCTCTCTCCATGCGGTTTTAAACCATTGGTTTTGGCTCTACCTACTGAAACAACAAAGAGAACAAATCTGTGAGTACTGGTCATTTACTCCTGGGAGTTCATCTACAGAGATTAAAGAAGGGAATCCCAGAGACAGGCTGGCTCTAGATTTACATTGTGCCATGATAATGAACTCTAAAAGAGGGTAACACCAGGTAAACTGGGAGAAAAACTCACACCTAATTGTGACTGTGATTTAGGCCAACAAGACAAGGAAAGAGATCAACCTAAATTTCTCAAGGGAACAATGAAACCAGGCTACAAAGACACAAATTTTGCTAAGAAAGTTACAGGAAACCCTTTACATTAAATAAAATACTAGATGGAAGACTAGCCCCAGTCGTGGGGTCAATAGGTTCTATTGTACTGTGTATAAGACTGAGCATTCACCTGAAGACAAAGTAATTATGTTTATACAGTACTGAATGCAAGGAGTTATTTTGGCTCTTTCAAAATGAAATTCTGGATTTTTTGGATAATAGGCTACTAATGATCTTTTCTCAACATTATAGAATTATGGAATTATTCAGATGGGCTGCTCTCAGACTGCTGAAGACAAAGAAAATCTCAGAGGTCCTCAGAAAAAAGAAGATATTCTTCTGAATTTCAGGTACTTAAATCCACTTTGCCTTCTGGTAGCCATTTGGACAATTCACAGGTGCCTCCAGTGAATTGTATGGCCTAGAAATCTTGTAACAACTCCCTTCCCAAAGCCTGTTCCTCCCCCTTATTTCAGGATACAGCTCTACTATCCATCTAGTCACTCAAATCAGTAGCTGAAACATCATGTTTCACACCTCTCTCCCTTATTCTCCCCACCCGAACCAACACGAAATCCTGTTCATTTTACCTTCAAAAGATGCTTTGCCCATTTCTCTATGTTTCAACTTCCATCAGCACTTCCTGATCACCTAGTTCTGGCCACCATCACTTCCTGACTGGCCTCCTTACTTTGACTCCTGCTTCTCTTCACTCCATGCTACTACACACAGCACGGTATTCTTTACAAAATATAAATTAGATTCTTTTATTTCTTCTTCGAGGTTTCTCAATGCATTGATATATTAAAACTTCTCTATATGATCTTTTACTGGGCCACTACCAGCCCACATAACACATTTGTGTAAACTGACAAAGCACCCCTTACTTAGATGAGAACAGTCTCATGCCAGGCATAGGACTTGATGAGCAGAGAACAGGCTGGATTCCAGCTGCCTTGGCCTGGTGCAGGACGCAACTTAAACACTGTATATGGTGGCAGTCCTGGATTCCTCCAATCTGACTTCCACTACTTTTCTCATTTGATCACTGTGTCTCAGCCACACTGGCACAGACAAGTCAGGAATATGTGAAAGGAGAAATCAAATGCAAAACATTTGGAAAAGTTGGAAGGTATAATATTAATATATAAGTTAATAATAAATAACATTCAATCATTAATATCACATAGTTAATAATTGTTAATAGTAATTAACAATAAGTGACTAATATAAGCATTAACTGTTCACAAGATGCTCTGACACTATTAATAAAAAAAGCGACAAACTTTTTTGAGAAACTCAAGAAAAATTTGTGTTGAGGTGCTAAGATATCAAGTATTTTAAAAAATCTTGTGTGGTTAATTAGTAGAGCCCAATAACTATTTTAGGAAAAAAACGATATCTTTCCAAATGTGGATTGATTGCTCAAATTAAGACAGTGAGAATATATACAAACTTGGTAGACCATGACAAACTATAAATTAGATGACAGAAGGACTTTAGAAGAATCTTTTTAAAAAGTTTTCAAAAATTATTATGGAGACAAAGTCAATTAGGAAATCAGCAGGGTCCCTTTGATGAAGTTGAAACAAAGCATTCAGGGAAGAAAAGGTGATGGCTGATGGCTTGAATGAGCTGAATGTTCTGTTTTAACAGAGTTAGAAAGCAAAGTCTTCTTGCCCCTGAAGTATTCCTACTACAGGTAAAAAGAGAAAACAAGGAAGGAATATATGGACAGTGGGAGACAAAAAGCACTGCAGACAGAAGGGAGAAGGATGACTGACTATTACTAGCTTGGTTTTTAATTTGCACAGTCTGAGAAAGAGAAGCAAAGTGATGAGCCTCACATGGGATTTCAAACATTTAGGAAAGCTGGAATGGGATGCTAAGAACCATCTGAATGTGTTGACACCTTAGCTCAGAGAAATGAGATTACTGGTTCCTTCATGATCTGATTAGTTTGAACAAAATGATGAGCCCATAAACACAATGATTTGCCTAAGGAGTATATTATTTGGCTTTGAATAGATGCATTCATGCCAAATTGTCATGTTTATGTTTTTAAACGTTCATAGGAGCTGATAATTTTAAATATCTTAGATGACAGGAGTTATGTTTGTGCAAAATAAATAAATTTGTTGATGGTGTGCATATAAAGCATGAACCACTTTGTACAATAACTAATAGTAATTTTGATAAGGGGAAAATTATGATTTCTAAAAAAGCATGAATAATATTAACAAGAATTATACAAAGTAAAATCAATTATTATCTTTGTACACATCTCAGGTTTTTATTATTTGGAGTTTTTATTTATCTATATCCTCTTCTAGCTCAAACTCCATCTCCTCGGTGAAGGCCTCCTGATGACTCCAGAGCATTCGGAGCATTGTTTTTAAATTTCTTTTGTATTTGTTGTTGAAATGCATAATTAATATTTTATAAAATCTGTATCAATACCATTATGTAAAATACTGTCTTTACATTATTTTCCAAGTGAGATCTTTGTGGTTGACTTCGTTATCATCATTTTCTAATTGCCCATGGAGCCAACCATCATGTTATAATATGATCACTTATTACTCAATGATACCTTTAAAACCAATGGGAGTTTTAGATGCCAAAGAAGGAATCAAATAATTTGTTTATATTTGATGTGCTTATATAATTTTTAAATATGCTTCCTAAAATAAATTATTGTACTATTTTACAAAAATTAAAAATGAATACTGGTTGAAAATTATTACAGTCAAAAATGAATGCTAAGGAATCAGAATATGTAGGCTGCGGGTCAAATCCTGTCAAAAACTGTGTGAACTTAGGATGGAAGGAGAGAGTGTTCACTGAGTAAATGAATACAAGCTAGGGTGATATAGTATAGGACACTTTCTATATATTAACTCATTTAATTCTTACAACAACTCTGAGAATAATATACGATAATAGAACTATTACTTCCATTGTCTAGATTAAGAAATAGACTCAGAGAAGTAACTTCACCAAGATCATAGAGCTACTACAAGATGGAAAGGGTTTGTGTATACTCAGATGTTTCTGGTGAACTCTATAGCTCAGTGTGTTTAGTTTTTCCATGTAACCTGTCCCCCGACCTCTACATCTATACAGCATAGTAAGCTTGGGGCATGGACTTGGTATTTATTTAGTTTCAAAATATTTTAGGATTGTCCAGATAACTTTCTGCTAATGATTTCTAATTTTATTTCATTGTGGTCAGAGAAAATACTTTGTATGACTTAAATCCTTTTAAACTTATTAAGACTTATTTATAAGCCAAAATACAGTTGATTTTGGTAAAAGATTCATGTGCACTTGAGAAGCATGTGTATTCTGCTGTCAATTCAAGAATTCTATAAATATCATTTAGGTCAAGTTTGTTAACAATATTGTTCAATATATCTGTTAATAAATTTTTACTATTTTCTATTGTATATATCCTTACTGATTGTCTGGTTATTTCTCTGTCTATTATTGAAAGAGCATATTAGAGAGACTCTAATATGTGGATTTATATATATATAAAATACATAGAGACTCTAATTAGTGGATTTATTTCTCATTACAGTTCTAAATATAGAGACTCTAATTAGTGGATTTATTTCTCATTACAGTTTTATCAGTTTTTGCTTCATTTATTTGTAAGCTCTGTTATTAGGTGAATGAACATTTACGGTTATTATATCCTTCTGGTGAACTGACCCCTTTATCATTATTAAATGTCTTTCTTTAATCCTCGCAAAATGTTAAGTATTCTGATTGCTTTGCTCTGAAATCTACTTTGCCTGATAGTAATATAGCTACTCCAGCTTTCTTTTGACTTGTGTTTCCATTCCTTACTTTTAATCTATTGTGCTTTTATATTAAAGTACATTTCTTCAGAGCTAATTTAGAAGTTCTAGCAGGGGAGAAGGACAGCTACTCTTATGCCCTTTACAGAAGGATGGTCCTCCTCTACAAAGGAAGGTCGTCCTCTTCCACCAGAACACGTGCAGCTTCAAGAGAGACACACATAGGATGGTAAGAGAGGATGGGGACACCTGCTTAGCCAGCCGTATCAGCCAAATCAACCCTGGCAATCAACAGGGTGACAGATGTCACAGCCAGATCTCACTCACATCCTAAAGTGCATTTCTTATAGGCAACATATAGTAAGGTGTTGCATTTTTATCCAACATAAAAATCTCTGCCTTTTTAACAGAATATTTAGACCAGAACTCAGCAAACCATGACCCACGGACTAAACTCGGCCATGCCCATTCATTTGCAGATGGACTATGGTTGTTTTTATGTGTTATAATGACAGGGTTGAATGGTTGTGACAGAGACTGTATGTCATAAAAAACAAAAATATTTACTAACTGGTCCTTTATAAAAAAAGTTTGCTGAACCCTGGTTGAGATCATTTCCACTTAATGTGATTATTGATATAACTAGCTTTAAATGTACTGTCTTGCTGTTTTCCATTTGGCCCATCTCATCTTTTTTCTCTTTCCCTTATTTTCCTGTCTTCTTTAGAATTTATATTTTAAAATTCAATGTTGTCTCCATTATTAGCTTATTATCTATAATTTTAGGGTTTGGAAAATATGTCTTTAGTTCAATACAGTCTACTATCTAATAATATATCATTATATGTATAAGAATCTCACAGCCATATATTTACACTTCTACCCTCTCTGCCATTGTGTCATTATCATATATTTTGTTTCTATATGTTATCAATTTCATAGATCATTTTCTTTATTTAGTCAATTACATTTTTAAAAATTTAAATAATGAGAAAACACCCCTTATCTTTATCCACAGTGTTACCATTTCTGGTTTTCTACCTTCCTCTGTGTATATCCACATTTCCATCTGATACACCTTTCCTTCTGACTAAAGGACTTCTTTTAACATTTTTTATAGTGTGGGTCTATTGGTAATTAATTTTTTCAGTGCTTTCTGAAGACGTCTCCATTTTACTTATATTTGAAAGATATTTTCACTTGGTATGAGTTCTAGGTTGACAGCTTTCCTCACTCCCCCGCCCCAGTCTTCTTTCAGTACTTTCAATCCTACTGTCTTTTTGCCTGCATTGTTTCTGATTAAAAAAAAAAAATCTGCTATTTTCATTACCTTTGTTCCTCTCTATATAATGCCTTCTAAAAAAATCCATTGCTTTAAAATATTTATTTTTATTACTGTTTTGGACAACTGGATTATAATTTCCCTTGGTGCACATGGTTTCTCGTACCTGAGGCTTGTTGAGCTTCTTAAGACTGTGGGTGTTTAGTTTTCATTAAATTTGTAAAACTTTCAGTCATTATTTCTTCAGTTTATTTTTTTTCCCTCTTCTGTCTCTTGTCCTTCAGGAATTTCAATTACACCTATATTGGGCCACTTGAATCTGTTTCATGGCTCACTGATGTTCTTTTTGAGTTTTGTTTGTTTTTGTTTTAGAGTCTATTATATCTTGTTTTATTTGAAAAGTTTTTCTATTGCTGTGTCTTCAAGTTCACTAAGCTTTTCTTCTGGAATGTCTAATCTGCCATCAATCTAATCCAGTGTACTTTTAATTTCAGACAATCTAGTTTTCATCTCTCAAAATTCAGTGACTAGTCTTTTTTGTAACTTGCATTTCTGTACTTGACATAGTCCATTTTTTATTTAGCTTCTGGACATATGGAATACAGTTACTGTAAGGCTGGTCGCCTCACCGGGATCTCGGACACACCTCCCTCCCTCGCCAGGAGCTCGGACACCCCCCTCCCTCGCCGGGAGCTTGGACACACTCACCCGCCTCACACAGCACCTAGCTCTCCCTTAAAGAACCCCGTCAAAATGCAAAAGAAGTCTTGTAAATCTACCCAATAGCATTCGAGTCTTAGCTACCCAATAGCAGTCGAGTCTTGTAAATCTACCCAATAGCATTCAAATCCTGCCTACCTGCCAATAGCAAGCTTGCCCTGCCCACGCCCTGCTCTCCCACAACCAATCAAACGCCTCCATTCCCTATAAAACACGTCTGAGAGGAGTCTGTGCGACTTCTCTGGCCCCTCCTGTTGGACCGCAGAACCTCGCCCGGGAGTTGAATAAGTTTGCATTGGATCTTCTTGTGCTGGCCTCAGTTTCTTCATTTTAAACTCGGCAAGAACCCAAGAACCCTTACAGTTACCATATTTGTTTTAATGTCTTTTCTGCTGATTCTCATATCTGCACCTTTCTGGGTCAGTTTTTACTCATTGATTTTTCTTTTCACTTCAGCTCTATTTTCTTGTATATTTCCATGGATGGCAATTCTTCACTGGATGCCAGACATTGTTAACTTACCTTGTTAGGTGCTAGATCTTTTTGTATTCCTTTGAATATTCTTGAGCTCTGTCCTAGGGTGCAAGTTTCTAGGTTTCTTGAAATCAGTTTGATTATTTTAGATCTTCCTTTTAAAATATATTAGGCAGAATCAAATCAGCATTTAATGTAGGGCTAATTACTCTCAATTTATGATGCAAGACTCTTTTGAGCACTCTACCCAGGGCCTTATAAATTACAGGTTTTCTAGTCTGGCTGATAGAAATGCAAATTACTGGCCATGTGTGAGTATTCATTACTCTCTCTGGCTGGGTCTGTCCCTGGCTTTATGTAGTTTCCCCACATGTACGCATTGATTATAAACATATACAAGGAGGACTCTTTGCAGATCTCCAGTGTGCAGCTTCCTCTGTGCAGCTGCTCCTGTAAACACTATCTGTAAACTTTACCCACCATGATCTCCCAGGACTCTGCAAGGTTCCCTCAACTCAAAAAATCTAACAGTTTCAAACTGGATTCCCACTCCCTGCATCATGACCTGAAATTTCTTTCAAAGCACTAAGTTATGGCAATCATAGAACTCACCTTGTTTGTCTTCTGTTTCCAAGAATCACTTTCCTTCATTGCCTGATGTCCAATGTCTCAAAATCGTTGTTTTCTATCTTTTCCTCACTGTTTTATTTGTTTCAAGTAGGAGGGTAAATTTGGTCCCTATTACTCCATCTTGGTCAAATGCAGAAATACTGAACTTTGTATTTAGATACATGGAAGTTGATTCTCAGCTCATTTCCTGCCTTTGTAACATTGCCAAATTACCTAACTTCTCTAAGTCTTTTCTTAAAATGTGCAAAATGGGAATAATAATGTCATAATGATTAAAATTACATTAATAATGGGAGACTATTTTTGTTTTCTAGATTAGTGATTTACAAGATAATTTTTGCAAGTCACTCCAGATCTAAAATTTTTGGATTTTATTAATTCAATTTCTAAAACTGCATTTTTAAAAATATAAAAATTAAAGTTTTTCCTCAATATTCCTTTTAGCCATGTTTATTATTCATAAGTTAAAATCGATATTTCATAAATAATGATGTCATCTCTGTCATATTTTATGTCAGAAATTATTCCTTTTACTTTAATAATAGTATACTAAAACACATTAAGAATTATTAAGTCATCTGGTTTTTCCATTTCAAAAAGGAATTTGAGATTTTTTTTTTTTTTGCGTCCCTTCAATTTTGAAATTGACTATTTCTTCAAGTAAACTTTTTTTACCTACATTTTCACTATCAATCCAGCTGCTTCAGCCAAAAAATAAGGTTTTATTTGTTTACTTTAACTACTGATTTCTCAAAAGCTCTATGCACTATTTTAAATGAGGTCATTAGTGCAATTCTAAAATGTTCTTGGGGCTGGATGGGGTGGCTCACACCTATAATCCTGGCACTATAGGAGGCCAAGGCAGGCGGATCACCTGAGGTCGGGAGTTCAAGACCAGCTTGACTGACATGGAGAAAACCCATCTTTACTAAAAATACAAAATTAGCTGGGTGTGTTGATCCATGCCTGTAATCCTAGCTACTCTGAAGGCTGAGGCAGGAGAATTGCTTAAACTTGGGAGGCGGAGGTTGTGATGAGCCAAGATCGTGTCATTGCACTCTAGCCTGGGCAACCAGAGTGAAACTCCATCCCCCCCCCCAGAAAAAAAGGTTCTCAAGTGTGATATCTTGATGATAATATAAGAAAATATTTGCTTGGAATTTGCTTATTGTACTATAAAGTTATAGTGATTAAATAATGTGAGTTGATTATGTAAGTAGTGTGGCTATAGGATTTTTTAATTACAAAATTTTAACTAAATAGTAACAACACTGTACATTTAAAACCAATTTTAAAGGTTCAACATGCACACTAATTTGTTCTCTGCAAATAGTAATACTTGAAATAAACAAAAATCCATGACAATTAGTAAATATGCAGTTATTTTAAAATGTGCCATCCTTGTTGCATAGCAACTATCAATCTTATTATGTGCTTTTTATATACTCTAAAATAATTAAGCACAGACACAAATTGCTATCTACTTTTTTGCATGTTAAAACAATTTAAGCTATGAAGTTTATTTTGTTATGTGTATTATATATTTGTAAAAAGAACATTTCATTCTTTGGCAAAGGCACAGTGACCCAAGAAAAAGATGACAATGTCATATTAACGATTCTCCTTTCTCATGAGAAGACTTTTAGAGAACTTTTTATTCATGTCTCAATAGCTAACACAGCCAAGGCATAATTATTATCCCTTGGTTTTCCTGGTCTGGATCTTGATTTACTGCTAGCTAAATGATAACATTTATTAACAAGAAGTCATGTCCTTTCAACCAAATGAAATGTCCATTTATACTATATAAAAGTATACATGCCATAATACCTCTGTAGTATAATTCATTCATTAGAAAGATATCATGGTCTTAACAAGAACTTATAGAATTTTTTATATTTTTACCACCAGATTAACTTGATAGCATAAAGCGAGAACATAAATGCTTTTATATGTCACATGCTAATGCTAACTTGTTCTACTCTGTGTTAGCACCTCAAGGACAGGGTACAGTGAACAGAAGTAGTAGAGGGAGGAAATAATAAACAGAGACCTTTTCTCCAGTGAAGTGCATCCAAAAACCCCTAGTGAGGTGTGAATATGGAGATGGGAAATTTCTACACAAGTTAAAACAGGAAAGTTTACTCCGTCATACTAAGAGAAGCTCAGGAGTTTAGAAGAGGAATGACTCCCTGAATCTCTATCCATGTTAATTCCATTAGTAAAAGTTCTGAGTTAAAGGATGGGAAGTTTACGATATCTCTTGATACATATGGACAAACTGTTTTCCAAAAAAGTTGTTTTAATTTCTAGTCCCTTAAAGAGTAGGTATGAGAGATGATCTCACTAGATGTTAACCACAGTGTTAAACTATTCTATCAGTTGAATGGATAAAAAATAATCTTTTATTGTCCTAATTTGAATACTTTGGATTACACAAAATAGGCTTGATAATCTTCCTTTTCAATTTTTAAACATAGATTGGTAAGGATAGGGAAAGGGAGTAAGTACAGACCACTCAGTGGAATACCCTGAGGCTAATAAAAATTAGAAAGAATTAAAGAAGGTGGGCCTTAGAGAAGAAGAAAAAGAAAAGACCTATGTTACAAAATAAGAATGAGACACAAATAGCAACGTTAGTCCATATTCTCCAATTTTGTTTTGGCCCATGGGGTACTATTGTTACAGTGATTATTTTTATTATATCCTGACTGTGGAGACTGATGGACAAGGGAAGGGATACTTATTTTTAGACGGTTACTTTTGGCTGAGTATGGCCAACTATTTGAAGATTGGAAACGAAAGCAACAAATTTAAAATTGATCTGAGCCAGCAAGAATGCCTAACAGGTTTCAGTATGCTGGATGGTGTAGTGAGGGATTCCTGAGTTAGTTTGAAGGAGGCCACTGCTTGTTGCTGAGGTTACAAGTTATGGGGTCGTATCCCGAGGATAAGTATCTGACAAAATCCAAACAAGTTGTCAGGACTTCAGTCAAACGATCAGAATTTTGGAAACCAGCTCCATTTCTAGAGGAAAATTTAAGACGTAATAAGAAAACTAAGGCAGAAGGACAGTGCTAGGCATAGATAACAGTCATGGAAAAGAATGAGTTGGGAATGCTTTGGGTCATTGTGTAGAACAGGGCCCAGGGATCAATCAAGGAGTACTAGAAGTTTATGGCAGAAAGAAGACTGCTTTTAACTCAGTGACTAGACCTGTGGATGACCTGAGAAGGTAGGGACTAAACATTTTTAAAAATATTACTTCTATTATTTAAAATTATGAAAGTTATGCATATTCATTGTTGAAACTTTGAAAACTATAAAAAAGTCCAAAGACCAAAATCAATGCAATATTTTTTGTACTCTAACAGCAAACATTTCTCTGCAAATAATAGCAAGCTAAATGCCTATTCATTTTACTTTGTCAGGGTGAATATGTCAAGAGTCCAAAGCTGAATAATTTTAAGTAATTTTCCATTCTTTTATCTTCTAAGAGAAGCAGAAAAGTCATAATTATTATTTCCTTGGTTTTAAGAAAATGATCAAATGTAGACTGTGACAGTTAATGGGGAAATAAGAAAATACTTAAAAGCAAAAAAATGTGCTTTTGCATGAGAACCAAGAGCTATCTTACAAGAATTCAAAGTGTGTTCTAATTTTTTATTTCCCATTATGTTGTATAATATTTTGGAAAAGACACACTCCATAAGCATGTCTGGCCTAGGAAATTCTAGAAGGAATCAAAAGTGTGCATAGAAGCAAGGAAATCTATCTGGAAGAGTCTTCTGACAAACGGACAGAATTTTCAAAAAGCAAATAGGTTGCATGCTGATGAAAACCACACTACCATTACCTTCTCCTTCCAGTTATCATCACCCAGCAGCTTCTGTCTAAGGGTTTCCTGCAGCTGCTCAATGCTTTTCTGATGTGAAATCAGCATCAATTCCCTGAAAATCAAACCCGACAAATGAGTCAATACTCACCCCTAACGCAATTCCTAAGTTGTAGTTCCTGGCTCAGAAGATACTACTTCACAACTTAGTCTGTTTATTTTCTTTAGCAGTATATATGCTGCTATTACATATCATTTGAACTATTAACAGCAGTTCATAAGTGCTGTGTACATGGTATTCTCCCAGGATTAATTTTTGCTTAATAAGTAGTAAGATATTATTTTTGCAATAAATACTAACTACATATGCAGAGTCACAAATACAATAAAATGTCTTCTGGCTATTCATGTGTGCAAAAAATAAAATGTAAGTTGTGGTTGAAAAAGTATATGAGTAAATTCTGTAACAGCACCAGACAATATTTGATTCCTTTTAAAAAAGGAAAATATGTTGGGATAAGCCATAAAGTCAATACCTGTTGGCAGTTCCTTTCTTTTACTTACCTGTAAAATTTTCTTTCCTTTTACTTATCTCAAATATTGAGATGAACAAACCAAATTAAGTAGAGAGATGTGTGATGTCAGGGATGCAATACAGTATAAAACATATTAGAAATTAGAAAACATAAAGATCACTTTAACATCTTAATCTACATAAGCAGATCTTAATGCTTAGCTTGTGATCCTCTGGATGGAAATAAGGACAGGAGGAAATTCAAGAGAAAATTTCACAGGGGCACTGAAATTAAGATAGAGAATCACTAGTAGCAGCAAAAGTATGCTTAATGATCAGGGGCCCTTCCTCCTCGCATAATCACTGTGACTCTTTTTAAGTTCTATGCATGTGATTCTTCTCCATTGCTCATTCCTTCTCCTAATCCTTTTGTTTTTCATCATCCCTCACTTCCTTTTAGCTCTGACCCTTCTGCAAAAACTTGTGACTTTGATTTATAATTGCCTGTTCAACACCTCCACCCTAATGACCCATCAATACCAATAATTCTATACATCAAAAACCAAATTAAACATCACCTCCTTCAATCTTTCCTTTCCTCTTGACTTCTGAAAACCTTCAAGAGTTATCTTTGAAGGTCTGAGTCATCTCTGATGTTTCTTTCTCTCTGTTCTATCACAACCATGTAATAGCAAGTCATGTATAGTCTGCTTCTTTGGAGTATCTAAAACTATTTCCTCCTTTCCTACTACCAAAACCCTTGTTAACTTTCTTGACTTTAACTCCCACCTAGAGTACTGTAGTAGCTTCTTAATCTTTTGAGCTCCATTCTAGTGTCACTCTTATATTATTAAACATTTTTACCATAAAAATAGTGCTTACATTTATAGGCTAGACAATTTTAATGCCATAAATATAAGGCACATTTGATTTGGTAATCCAGATATTAATATCATTTGAGGGAAAGTGATTGAAAAAAAAGAAACTCCCAGACTTCTCTTTCCAGAATTATAGCTAGCCCTGTATATAGGTAAGTAGAAGTAAATATTGCCTGTATAACCTATTTTGAATTACGTGCAATTAGTGAAACTAATAAGAACTAGAATACTGGACAAAAATGTAGGATGTATGCAAGGAGAGCAGTTATCAGAACTGAGTGTTCTCTGGCCCTTGCATTATTTGAGAGGAGTTTAAGATATTAATTTTAGACTTTGTTAAGTATACATGGCAAAATTTCAAGAGTAAACTCTAAAAGAATAAACCAAATATACTATTAGTGAAAAAATGCACTAAGAAAACAAACAGAAGTCCAACAATCCTTTCTGCAAAAAGGCCTAAAAAGAGAAAATAGTGTAGAAAAAGAGAGAGAAATTAAAATCTTAAATAATCACAATAATGATAAATAAACTAAACTCATGAGTTAAGAGAGAAACAGATTTGACACAAACAAACAAACTTTAGCTATATGCATTTTATAAGAGAGATTCCTAAAACATAGGACATGGAAATATTGAAAGGAAAAGTTTAGAAAAGATACATCAGGGATATATTTAGGAAAAGGAAGTAGGTAACTATGCTAATATCAGGCAAAGTAGACTGTAAGACAAAAGTCATTATTCAGAGTTGATAATTATGGTAAGTTTAATTTACTATAACTATTCTAAGCTTATATGTGCCTATTAAAATAGTCTCAAAATATATAAAGCAAAATTTGATATAACTGTACAAAGAAATTCTTAAATCCACACCTTAGTGGTAGAATCTACCATAGCTTTCTCAGTTATAGACAAATCAGCCCAGGACCACCACATATGTCAGTGGAAGTATAAACTGCACAACTCCAGACTGTTATGTGAATGTCTTTGCTATAGTTGTGTAATATAGCAATCCAGGATCAAGCAAAGAAATAGTTCATTAAAGATATAGAAGACTGAAGGTTCATAAGATAGATTTAAGGTTCACATATAGAACCTTGTACATAATTAGTGGATAAATATGTCATTATTTTCCAGCTCATATGGAATTGACCACTTCTAGGACAAAAAGTTAAGTTTTAGCTAATTTCAAACAACTGTTATAATATAACCTGCATTGTTCAATACAGTAGCCACTAGCCTTATGTAACTATTGAGCAGTTAAAATGTGGCTGGTTCAAATTAAGATGTACTGTTAATGTAGAATACATACCAATTTGAAAATTTAGTACAAAAAAATATAAAATACCTGTGATAACATTTTAAGACAATTACACATTTAAATGATAATAGTTTGGA
The DNA here is from genome assembly GCF_030222135.1 of Aotus nancymaae. Taxonomy (NCBI): domain Eukaryota; kingdom Metazoa; phylum Chordata; class Mammalia; order Primates; family Aotidae; genus Aotus; species Aotus nancymaae. The sequence goes on along the minus strand of NW_026988431.1, from coordinate 49,860,200 downwards.
TAGTTTGGGTTAAATAAATTATTAAAATTAATTTTACTTGTTTTAGTCTTTAATGTGGCAACTAAGCATTTTAAAATTACATATGTGCTTTATGTTATACTTCTACAGAACAGACTATGATAATGTATATTCCATGAAAACAGAGAAATGTCAGTAACAAAAGATAAATAGCTTCAGGTATTTAAAAAAAAATTTAAGTGTATTTTTGAATAGCTGATGAGTCAAAAATCACAATTGGTATTTAAATATACTTAGACCTGAACAATAATGAAATTACTAAATACTACCTGTCAAAACTAATGGAATAAGGCTAAAGCAGGATAGATAAATTGTGCTATACCTTAGCATACAATATAGATGAAGAAATGAATAATCCTCAGCTACATGAAATGTCATAAACAAATCCCAGGAACATAATATTGAGCACAAGGAACACATTAGAATAATACATATAGAATAACTTTATTTATATGAAGATAAAAATACATGCAAAATGTAACTTTTTTTTAGGAATACAAACATGCTTGATAAAATTAGAGAGAGAAGCATGGACACAATAGATATTATCGGTAGTGTTTGTAGATGCTCTTTATCAGTTTGAGGAAGTTTCCTTCTATTCCTCATTTGCTGAGAACCACAAAATGCAGTCTGGTGGTTATCTCTGAGGAAGGACAGAATGAGATGGAATTGAGGAGAAGCGCAAGAAAACTTCAAAGATAATTGTAAAGTTCTTTTTCCTAAACTGAGTGGTTGACAAGCAGATGTTCATTGTATTATAGCTCTTTATATTTGATACCTATATAAACCGTCAATGTATCTACTCAAAATTTATAAAAAACAATTATTGATATAGCCCGAGCAGAGAAGAATGCGTATGTGGAAGAAAGGGAATTCAAGGTAAAAACCAAGGTGAAGGAATGTGCAGATGAGTCGTAGGTCTCTCTCCCATGTGATGGGGTTTACTGTCCTCTCTGGACATACAGAGGTGAATTAGGAAGGGAGAGTCACTGTTCAAACTGTGCTGAAAATCCAGCAAATATTAAAGTGTGAGGCAGACCCAGCAGACTCTGATGCTTGCACATTAGTCTCTAGGCTAGAGAAATGGAAGTGAAGCAAAAGAAATAAATAATGAGGACAGCAAAAGTGAGATTACATTAAAATTTTACTCAGGGCTTTCTTCCAAATACCTGGCCATTCCTGTGTCCTTTGCAGACTCATCTTCTAATGCAATCTAGCTGCTGACAACTCCCAAATTTTATCTCTAGTTCAGATCTGTTCCTGAGTATCTGATTCATGTATTCAACTCTCCACCTGTTTTACTTTATTTTAGAAACATCTTAAATTTAACATGCATGTACTCTCAGTGGCTTACAATACCATTTTTTTTCTTTTATTATGTGTTATCTGCTTCCTTGCTCCACATTTTGTACCAGGATATAGAGCAGGGAGCAGCTTTTATTTGAGAATGCTATTCTTGTGGCAAGAAAAAGCCAAAACATAAGAATCTCCTAAAGCTTCTGCTTGGAATTGGTATATATTACTTCTCTCACATTTCAATGGCAAGAACAAATCAATTGACCAAGTCTGATAGCAATCAGGTGTGGATAGCATAGTCCTCTCACTGGGAGGTGCACTGTAAGTCACCTGACTGGCACCAATGGACTCCATCACAACTCTGAAATCCCACAGGAACCTTACCCTAAAGGAGGGGAACATTTCTTGCTTGGACTATGATTCTTTTTACTGGCAGTAATTTCTAAGTTCAATTTTTGCCATACCTCCTAGCTTTCCTCTCTGAAATGTGCCTCTTTTTCATTATCTGGCTTGGCTACATCTGGAGAAGCTCTTAGATGTTTTGCCCTTTGGGACACAAGTAGCTTTCTCGACTTCCTTATGGTCTGTAGATGTTGATGGGTGGTTGAGGGGGTTGCCTCTTTGTAATCCATCATTCCTGCTGCTCTCCTCCAGGCAATCAATGGTTTGTTTTCTGTCACTATAGATTAGTCTGCATTTTCAGAATATATCTACATATCTCTACATAGGAAATCACACAATATATTCTTTTTTTGGTCTGGCATTTTTTTACTTAGCATAATTATTTTAGATTCATCCAGGTTGTACCTTACCGATAGTTCATTCATTTTTATTGCTGAGTAGTATTCCATTGTACAGATAAACTGCAATCTGTTCATCCATTCATCTGTTGGTCAACACTTAGGTTGTCGCATATATTTTGGCTATTACAAATTAAGCTGCTATCAATATCTATGTACAAGTTTTTGTATTGACATATAGTTTCATTTATTTTGGGTAAATATTAGGCCTGAAATTACTGGGTAACAAGGTAGGCATATATTTAACTTTTAAAGAAACTTCCAAACTGTTTTTCTAATAAGTTGTACTATTTGGCATGCCCACCAGAAGATTTTGAGTTCCAGTTCCTCCATGTCTTTGTCAACACTTGATATTTCCAGGTTTTAAATTTTTATATATTCTAAAAATGTATAGTAGTATCTCATTGTGGTTTTAGTTTGCATTTCCCTAATGAGTAATAATACTGGGCATCATTTTATGTGCTTATTTTATTGGTCATCTGTACATATTTGGGGGTATCTATTCAAGTCTTTTGTTCATTTTTTATTAGGATGTTTATGTTCATATAACTGAGCTTCTAAATCTCTTTGTATATTACAGAAAAACTCCTTTATTACACAGATCCTTTGCAAATATATTATTCCAGTCTGTGGTTTTTATTTTCATTCTTTTAAAGTGTCTTTTGAAGAACAAGTTTTTAATTCTGATGAAGTTGAATTTATCATCTGTGGAATGTCATTTTTTTATGTTAAACTAATCCTATATTCTTATGATAAACTCCACTTATTCATGATTTATTTCCTTTTTAGATGTTACCTTCATTTTAGCCCCTTCAAATTGCTAAAATTTTTTTAGAATTTTTGTTATCAATGTTCCTTAGGAATGTTGGTCTGCTAATTTTCTTGTTATGTCTTTGTCAGGTTTTGTTAGCAGAGTAATACTGGCTTCATAAATGAAGTCGGGAACTATTCTTTCTCACTCAATTTTCAGGAAAAGTTTGGGTAGAAATAGCATTATTTTTTCCTTAAGTGCTTGGTAAAATTCACCAGTAAAATCTTCTGGGCTGGAAGTTTTCTTGTGAGAAGATTTTAAATTACAAATCAATTTCTTTAAAAGATATAGGGCTATTTATGTTATCTATTTCTTCTTCAGGAGCTTTGGTAGTTTGCTTAAAAAAATTTTGTCTGTTTCATCAGAGTCATCAAAATTAATGGCATAAAGCTGTTCATAATATTTCTCTATTATCATTTTACTACCTAAAGGATCTGTAGTAGTGTCATCCCTGTTATTTCTGATATTGGTAATTTCTGACTTACCTTTTTTATTCCTGATTAGTCTACCTTGAGGTTTACTGATTTTATTGATGTCAAAGTAACAAATTTTTGTCTCACTGATATTGCCTATTGTTTTTCTGTTTTCCATTGATTACTGCTCTAATCTTTTTTACTTTCTTCTGCCTATCTTGAAATTTTTTTTCCTTGCTTCTTTTTCTAATTTCCTAAAGTGGAAGCTGAAACCTTTCTTCTTTTTTTTCACAGAGATATTTGTCCCTAAGTTTTTCCTTGGTGACATCCCATAAATTTTTATGTTTTCATTTTCATTTAGTTCAAAATACTTTCTAATTTCCCTTTTCATATTTCATTTGACCACTGTCTTATTTAGAATTGTTATATAATTTACAAATATTTAGGGGAGCGTCCAGATAATTTTCTGTATTTGATTTCTAAGTTAATTGCACTGTGACCAGAGAACTTACAGTACTTTGTATTATTCAAATCCTCTAAAATTTCTTTGGTTTTATTTCATGTCCCAATTATATGGTCTATTGCAGTGAGTAATCTGTATAACCATAAGGGGAAAAATGTGTATTCTGCTGTTGTTGGGTGAAATGTTGTATAAATGTCCATTACGTTAATTGATTACAATGTTCAAGTCTTCTATAGCTTGATTTTCAATAGCCTGATTGTTCTATTACTTGTATATATTTGAGAGTGTCTATTCAAGTCTTTTGTTCATTTTTTATTAGGATGTTTATGTTTATTAGGATGTTTATTACTTGTTTTATCTGAAACTAAGGGGTTATTGACATCTTTAACAATAATTGTAAATTTGCCTACTTCTTGGAATTCCATCCAGGTTTTGCTTCATGTATTTTTAAGATCTGTTATTAGATGTACAAATATTTAGAATTTTTATGTCCTCCTGATAAACTGACCTACTTATCATTATAAAATGAACTTCTTTACTTCTGGTAATATTTTTTTTCCCCAAATCTACTTTGTAAACCCATTCCAGCTTTCTGATTAGGGTCAGCATGGTTTATCTTTTCCCATTCTCTTATTTTTGACTTCATATGTCTTTATATTTAAAATATGTTTACTGAAGGCAGCATATATCTAAATCTTACTTTCTCATACAATCTGATAATCTCTGCATTTTAATTAGAATATTTAGACAATGTACATTTAATTTAATCATTGGTATAGTTAGGCTTAAATCTACCATTTTGTCACTTGTTTCCTATTTTTCCCATCTGTTCTTTCTTCCCATTACTTTCTGTTTTCTTTTGGATTTTGCATGTTTTATGATTCAATTTTATCTTCTTTGTTGGCTTCATAACTCTTTGTTTATTTTTATTTTAGTGGTTGCTATAGGGTTGATAATAGACATCTTTTAGCTTATCACAGTGTGATAGGCTGAATAATCACCTCCAAAGATGTCCATTTCTGAATCTGTATGTTTCCTTATATGGGAAAAAAGACTTTGTAGATGTGATAAAGTTAAGGTTCTTGAGGTGAGGAGAATATTTTGAATTATCTGGATGGGCCCTAAGGGTAATTACCAGGGTTCTCTTACAGGAGGGAGGCAAGAGGGTTAGTGTGGAGGAAGGTTACATGACAATGAAAGCAGAGATTGGATTCACGTGGCCAGGAGCTAAGGAATTCTGATGACTTATTACAGATGGAAGATGTAAGGAATGTCTTCTCTGGATCCTGCAGAGGGAACCAGCCCTGCTGACACCTTGAGTTTAGCCCTATAAAACTCATTTGAACTTCTGACCTCCAGAACTATAAGACAATACATTTATGTTATTTTAATCCACTAAATTTGTGGTCATTTGTTATAGGAACAATACAAAAAGAATACAATGGTCTTCCTGTAAGTGATATTATACAACTTCAGCAATAATATGAAAATCTCATGATAGTAACTTGATCAAGCTAAGGAGCAGCTGTCAATGGAAATAAAGTAGCACTTCACCCGGGTTTCAAATGCCAGGATCATAGAATAAACGTGTCTGCTCAAGTGTTTGTTCAAAGTGTCTAGACAGCCTAACAATTTGACCCATTTAATTCCTTAAATTAGGTTTCTTGTTGGAAAAGAAGTCTTATTGATTAGAAAATCCAAATGAGCACCTCCTGATAGTGCCTGTGAGTACACTGGAAAATACCTTTACTATAAAGTAGATGGTACTGAATAAGTGAGTTGCTTGAATTTCAGTCTCCTTGGATATAGTTATAATTTTGATACCATAAAAGTAGAATCCATTTCAAATGCATTCCTCTGAAGGACTTAGTACAAGGAATTCATGTTAAATGTATCCTTTTAGAAGAAAAACTTTAAAAAGTTTAGTAGATTATAGCAGGTAAAATATAGTAGGCTAGGATGCAAACAATGTTTATGAAGTATGATTATTCACTGAATTTTCAAGGAATTATAAAGTTCTTTATGTCATTTCTAACAAAGTATATGGTGTTTTGAGTAAATGGTTATAAAAATATAAATTTGTATCTGTGGTGGTAATTTTGCTTGATATTATGGCTACTGAAATGAGAAGGGCTGTTATACCTCTTTGATTCCCTGCACAGCCTCCATTCCTGGCTCTAAGAAATCTTTAGTGAGTCTCTTTAATGGGATAAAGCAGAAAGAATAACTATATACGATGTTATATGCATTCATTGTACTTGATTAGAATGAGATGAACAGTGAGCAATGTATATAGGAATGATTATATCTGTGAAAAAGATAATCCAGATTCCAAAAATGAAAATCACACTTGTACAGTACAATCATAGGGGCGGGGGCTCATACATTGTTTAAGATTATAAAACAATCTTAGGACATTGATAAAGAGAAAAAAAAACTTGTGTTGAAAAAAACTATGAAGGACCAACTCTGACTCAAGGACTTTTTGCTAGAAATTTAGAAGAATTATGAGAAATAAAATATTCATTGTAAAGGCATAGTACATATTTTTCCATGTTATAAGTAGCTGAAAATGTATAGCTATTTAGTTATTGAACTTCTCTTTCCAGAATCAGTTCAAGAGATGTTGATGTTTTAAAATTATAGGAAACACCACAGATTCAGATCCTAAATTTGAATTTTACAAAGAATCTAATAAAGAAGATTACCACTAGAATCCAGGAGTTCTCATTGTATTCCGAGGTGTGATGTTTGCAAGTCAAAAGTTCTCTGGTCTGATAGAAAAACTGGAGCTTCCCAGTTTTAAACTCTACAATCAGTTGTTTGGTACAAATTAAATTCATTTTCATCCATGCATCCATCCATCCAGCAAATATTGAGTGTTGACTGTGTGTCTGGCATTGCTTTATTCTCTGGGGATGTAGTGATTCTTTCTTTTCATTCCTTAGAAATATATTAATAACAACTCCCTCGGTTTTAGAAGAAATGAAGACCTGAGTGATAAATGACTATATGAGGTGACATGATTCACAAGTGACAAAGCTAGCTCAAGCTTATGCCAGCCAGTAGTATGTCATGCTGTCTTTGCTTTGCATATCTCAGAGGGAGGTGTGGCTATCTATGACCTTCTACCCTGCAATTTTACCAGATAGCTTTAAAAAATAACGTTTTTGGAGTTAGCACAATAGGTAAATTAGAATGTATTCATAATTAAGAGTATTTCTTTCAAAAACTTTAACTATTAAATTCTTGGACCGAAAAGAAAATGAGAATCTAATTTCTTATATATATGCAAATCCAGATTCCCTTAATTGCACTTAAAAACAAAACTGCAAACAAATGTCAAACCATAATGCCAAAATGACAGCTTTAAATTCTGTTTTACAAGTTGTTCTTTTAGAGATGTCTTCACATTGTCAATCAAAGAGATAATTTTGATTTTGCCACAACTCCTGCCTCTGTTAAAAGTAGTTAAGTGTGTGATAATATAAGAAGCTTGGCATGCCTTTTCTTTTGAGAGCTGTTGATGGATAGGAAATCAGAGGAACAGGTGAGTCTTGGGGAAAATAACCTGATAAGATTTATTATTTTAGATTATTACTTAGAACATTTCATAGTGCTTTAAACTAACCGAACACCACCTGTATTAGTACGTTTCTTTTGAGAGCTGTTGATGGATAGGAAATCAGAGGAACAGGTGAGTCTTGGGGAAAATAACCTGATAAGATTTATTATTTTAGATTATTACTTAGAACATTTCATAGTGCTTTAAACTAACCGAACACCACCTGTATTAGTACGTTTTAACATTACTATAAAGACACACCTGAGACTGGGTGATTTATTAAGGAAAGAGGTTTAATTGATTCATAGTTCAGCATGGCTGGGGGAGGTCTCAGGAAACTTAAAATCATGGCAGAAGACAAAGAGGAAGCAAGGCATGTTCTTTACATGTGGCAGAAAGGAGATGTGCCGAGAGAAGGGGAAGAGCCCCTTATAAAACTGTTAGATGTCACGAGAACTCACTCACTATTACACAAACAGCATGGGGGAAACCATCCCTATGATTCAATTACTTCCACCTGGTCTCTCCCTTCACACGTGGAGATTATGGGGATTATAATTCAAGATGAGATTTGAGTGGGGACGCAAAGCCTAACCGTATCAGCATCCAAATGGAATCACTCCAAGGATTAATTTTTACAACTGTATGAGTAAAGCAGATAATAATGAATTCAATGGATATTTACTGAATATCTTACCCCATGCCAGCCAGTGCAGAGAATAAAAATTAATAAGATGTGATGCTCTAAGGGGCTAGCAATCTAAAGAAAGATGAAAGAAGGAAACTAATACTTTCTGAGTACCTACAACATACCAGGCAAATATTTTTAAATTCTCAAGACGATAGCTATTGAAATGCCCATGTTACAGATAAGGAAGAAAAGCCTCAATCGCCCAAGCTCAACAGTGGTCAAGTTGTGATTTAAATATATGTTTACCTAATTCTAAAGTTCATTCTTTTTATATTAAGCCACACTACTTGCTTCACATCTTAATCCTTTTTCATGTCTAATACTAGATATAGCTAATCACTTCTCATTGCTTCTAGCATTTATGAAAATATGACAAGCCTCAATGAAATAACTAAACACTCAGCTTCTCATTTTTAGAATGTAGTTGTGTATTATTTTTATTCTATTTTTCATCTGTAGATATAGCTTTACTTCTGATTCTACCAAGGCACTAGAAAGCAGAGGATACCATCTCATATTTATTGAGTGAAGAGAGGAATACTGAGGGGGTGGGGTTGAGCAAGAAATTGAGAGGAGAGAAGGGACCAAAAAAAGAGCATTGCTTTCTGCAGGGCTGTGGGTCTCCTAAAGACTTAGTGTTACAACATGGTTCAAAAATATGTCACACTGAGAAAGGATGACAAAACTTAGCCCTTCAAGACAAATACTGAGGGAATTGTGCAAACAGTAGAGAAGAGAACATGAGTTATAAGGTCAGACCCAACAGAGCTTGATTTCTGTCTTTGCCAACTATGTGAACTTGAGCAAGAAATTTAGCTTCAGTTAACATTAAAGTCCTCATCTCCAAAATGTGGAAAATGACATCAGCATTACAGGTGAAGCAGCTGTAGCAGGCCACAGCTCTGCTAGCCAGTGGCCTTGTGAAAATTTGGAAATGGCTTCTCTTCTGGGTTGGTAAATTAGAAAAAGTGCTCCCTCTGTCTGAGGGAGGACCTATGGACACAGGGCTTGGTAAGAAGAGATGGCAAACTTATGCAAGAAAAGTGAACCCCTTCCTCTGGCAAGTAACTATGACAGCAGAGCCCAGGCTGGCTTCCTGTCCCTCTTAACCTTTCCACTGAGCCTCACAAAATGGTGCATGGCATTGTGCACAGGGTGACATGAAGACAAGATAAGATAATGTCTACAGAAGCACTGAGAGGGCTCCTCATTGTGAAATCTGTGGATATGTGAAAGAGCTTGAGAAAGAGAAAAGAAAGGGGAAGGGAAGAAAAAGGAAGGAAAAGGGAAAGGAGACAGAAGGAGGGATAGAGAGAAAATGAGAAAGCAGGTATGTTTAATCATGCGGTCCTGCCATATACTGGAAAACAGAAGACTCTACGAACCTCCTGAAATAATGTGCTGGGTTTTGTGTATACTTTTCTGAGGTGAATGTATTTGTCTGTTCTCATGCTGCTATAAAGAACTGCCCGAGACTGGGTAATTTAAAAAGTAAAGAGGTTTAATTGACTCACAGTTCTGCATTGCTGGGGTGGCCTCAGGAAACTCACAATCATGGAGGAAGGCAAAGGAGAAGCAGGCACCTTCTTCACAGGACAGCAGGATGGAATGAGCACTGAGCAAAGGGGGAAAAGCCCCTTATAAAACCATCAGATCTCATGAGAACTCACTATCACAAGAACAGCATGGGGATAACTGACCTCGTGATTCAATCACCGCCCACTTGGTCCCTCCCATGACACATGGGGATTATGGGAACTACAATTCAAGATGAAATTTAAGTGAGGACACAGCTAAACCCTATCAGTGAGGGTTCATAGCTTTTGACTAAAAAGGAAAAGATGAAGGAGAGAGGAGAGGCCAAAAGAGACATTAATGTAATGCAGGTGGGGGTGAGGAAAGTAGATAAAACCCTTCCCTGTAGCCTAAAAATTATGGGGAAGTGGGGGGCAATTTAGTTAACTACATTTAAGACAGATAAATAGAGAGACTGCCAAACAGATGCAGATATATATTATTTATATCTCAGAATAATTTACACATAAGCAACTTGCACTTAACTTGAATTACGACTAAGCTTTTCCTCTAACAACACTCTTCATTATTCCCATCATGTGATGGGTAAATTGATCACAGTAAGTCTTTTTCTATACTTTCTCTTGGAGTTTACCAAGATAAAGATAATACAACATCTAAGAATGCAAAGGGCATGAGAGCTATTAGAAACAGTGTGTGTTCCGGCTGTATGGCTGTAGGCCACATGCTAGTGTGTAAGTGAATTTCTCCAAGTGCTATATGTAGGAATCTTCAAGCTTAAACACATATGTCCTTACAAAATATATTTGTACATTTGTTATAGGGAATTTAGGGTATTTTTACTATTGAAACAGTTTTCTCTAAGAATGGAATTAGCCACCCCCATCAGCCCACAGAACACTATTTAACCCACAATATGCCTGAAGTAGTGTTGCACATTCATGGTTCTGGGCAGAGTTCTGGCCTTGGCCACAGAGACCTTGTGTCCCAGTAGAATGGGAGCTGAGGGCTGTCTTTACACAGAATTTAATAAACAGTCACAGTTTTCTCTGGCACTATCCTTATGCCTTGCTGCATTCCTCTCTATCCATAAAGGAAACCCCTCTCACCAGTCCCAATGTGTCTGTCACCAAGTTGGCCAGACTGTCTCCACCTGCAGAATCTCATGATCCGAAAAGACCTACTTCTTTTCCTTTCATTGAAGGTTCTTCTTTACCTAGCACTTCCTCAGCTGAGTGTGGGGAAGAAAGCAATGCCCAAATAAATAGATTTATACTAATATTGAACTATTTCCTAGTTACTAACTCCCTTACTGCTCCAAATTCAGAAGTTCTACTAGTTTTCTTCTGGGATCACCTCTGGCTTTTTACATTTTTTTCTTCTCTTCTGAAACTACATAGCTTCTAAACTGCACAATTTATGACCTCAGTAAGGGCTCTGTTCTCCTGAGGGGTCAGGGAGGAAGGGTGGTGTGTATCTGACACTGCCTGGATTTATGAAAACACATACAGTCGCTAGGAGTGAGTTGGACTCTGGCCTTTGGTGGGCACATCTGGTAGCCTGGTTGGTTATAATACTTCCATAGCAGTGGTTTGGGACTTTGCCAAGTAGCAGATTCCTAGGCACTACCCAGACCTACTGAACCAGAATCTCCTATGGTATTACCAAGCATCTTTATATTAAAAGTGTTTCCTAGCCCAGCTGCTTCTTTTGGAGGGACATTCACACCTCCAACTGCTTAAGGAAACTTCTTATTTAAAGGTCCCATTGGTGCTTCCAATCAAAGCTTCAAGAGCAAACTTGCTAAGCTGAGACAGGGTCAGTTTACTGAAGGAAAGAAAGTGGAAAGAGGAAAGTCAAGTTCAAGTGTGAATTTTAAGGAATGTGTGCTATCAGGTGATCACAAGAGGTAAGAGGAAAGAACCATAACAGAGCTAGAAAAGAGACCAAATAAGAGGTTGCCCTGAAGCCAAAAGACCACTGTTTCAAGACAGGTTTCAACAGTAATGTCAAAAGCTTCCAAAAGTCATTTGTTCTTCAGAATATCTGTTTTTTTGTTTTGTTTTGTGTTTTGGAGACAGAGTTTTGTTCTTGTTGCCCAGGCTGGAGTGCAATGGCACAAACTCAGCTCACTACAATCTCCACCTCCTAGGTTCAAATGATTCTCCTGCCTCAGCCTCCCAACTAGCTGGGATTACAGGTGCCCACCACCACGCCCAGCTAATTTTTGAATTTTCAGTAGAGACAGGGTTTCACTATGTTGGCCAGGCTGGTTGCAAACTCTTGACCTCAGGTGATCCATCCACCTTGGCCTTCCAGTGCTGGGATTACAGGCTTGAACTACTGCGGCTAGCCCAGAATATCTTTTTAAACCTTAGGCTCACCCTGGAGTAAGCCCTGGGCATTTTATTACCATCCACTTGACACAGACACTTAACCCAACAGAATGTGACAGGGGATAAGAGCTGGAGATTCTCATTTTTCTCATGGCTCTTAGGCTTCACTACCTATAAAATCCTTGATGAAAACAGTAAATGTCCTGATTTGCTCCCACTGCCAATACTTTCTCCATCCAGCACCCAGAATGATCTTTCTACAGTGTCACTCCTCTGCTTAAGTTCCTTCAATGGTTTCTCTTCATTGCACTGAAAACAGCATCTAAACTCCCAAAGGCCTGCAAGGCCCTAAATAATGTGACCCTGTATGCCTCACTTACACTTACTATGCCACCAGCCACGCTAACCCTGCTGTCCTTTCTCAGAACTCACCAACCTTGTCCTTTGCTTGTAAAGCTCCTCCCAGGCTCTTGGCCTGGTAACTTCCACTTGTCTTCTTTTAGGGAAGGGGCAGAGTATCACCTTGGAAGTCATTTTTATGACCACCCTAGCCACAGCAGGCACCCCTTCTATCAGTGTCTACTACTTCATATCCATTATCACAATGTGTAATTATTCTAGTCAGTTTTCTACTTTTTTTGTTTTACTGTTTGTCTCTATCCTTAAAATATAAGCTTCATGAGGAAAGAGATTTTTTCAGATTCATTGCTTTAACTCCAGGGTACATAGTACCTGGCATATAGTAAATGCCCAACAAATAATTGACAGACTGGCTGAATTGCCCAAAGCGATCCATTCATTCATTCACTCACTCAGCAAATATTTATTCACTGGATATGTGTGGCAGGCTCTGGACAGTTAGAGGACAAGGCAAACAAAATCTGAAGGTAGTCTAGAAAAAGGCAATGCTTATGTTTAGGAGTAACCTTATGATTACATGATAACTTACTGGTCTACAAGGACGTTAAAAATTTTTTTATTTAATTAATTAATTTTTTTTTTTTTTTGAGACGGAGTTTCGCTCTTGTTACCCAGGCTGGAGTGCAATGGCGCGATCTCGGCTCACCGCAACCTCCGCCTCCTGGGTTCAGGCAATTCTCCTGCCTCAGCCTCCTGAGTAGCTGGGATTACAGGCACGTGCCACTATGCCCAGCTAATTTTTTGTATTTTTAGTAGAGACGAGGTTTCACCATGTTGACCAGGATGGTCTCGATCTCTTGACCTCGTGATCCACCCGCCTCAGCCTCCCAAAGTGCTGGGATTACAGGCGTGAGCCACTGTGCCTGGCCTAATTTATTTTTTTGAGACCCAGGCTGGACAGTGGTGTGATCTTAGCTGACTGCAACCTTCGCCTCCTGGGTTCAAGTGATTCTTGTGCCTCAGCCTCCCGAGTATCTGGGATTATAAGCATGAGCCGCCATGCCCAGCTAATTTTGGTAGTTTAGTACAGATGGGGTTTTACCATGTTGGCCAGGCCGGTCTTAAACTGCTGACCTCAAGTGATCTGCCTGCCTTGGCCTCCCAAAGTGCTGGACTTACAGGTGTAAGCCACCACACCTGGCCATTTTTATTTTTATTATGTGAGAGACATCATGTCTGTAAACTTAGTGTCACCAATGACTAAGTTATATCATGTATGTTTCTGGATAGACTAAAGCAGAGAGAACAAAGAAGGTACAAGGGCAATAATATGAGAAAACAAAGAAGAGAAAAAAAGAATAGGAGTTAGTTCAGTGATGTCACTATTCTCTGAAAGCTGATAGAAACTGTCCTCTCATTCAACACTTAGAGCGTAAGATTATAGTCATCATAATTTTTTTAAAACATGGTAAAATATATACATCCAGGTGTATGCTATTTTAAAGCAATCCCCCAAGAAAGCTCTCTATATATTCTATTGAGGTTACTAACCCTCAAAGCATTCATAAAACTCCCTTCTTCAAATTGCAGTCAGAGATAATTTATTAGGCATAGAAAAAAGAGAAAAAATTATTTTTGATCCCCAGTAGTATTTCCCAGATTGATTTCCCATCGTATTCACTGGACTTACTTTCACTGGACCCTTTTGAGACTGTTTCAATTATCAAATGTATTCCTGAAGGGTAAAGATCTGTTATACTGACGAGAGTATAAAATGTGCACTTAAGCCAGTCCTCAGAGAAGAGTTCCAGAAACAATTAGACAAGGATAGGATCTTTTCAATGACTTCAGTGAAGGAGACAGCATTCATTTGACTAAACAGTTAAGTCTAATTAATCCGGCATCACTGGAAATAGGATATCCTAGGTAATATAGGAACTGCTAAGATAATCAAAATTCTAAACCAAATACTTTGAAAATTTTTATTTGTTCCATGGTGTCTTTTCAAAGATGTATGATGTGTGCTTTTTGTATAGAATATATAACTGATTTTAATCTTTCTGACTATATATGTTAGCATATATAGTTTTTATCTCTGCTTACACATGTTCAATCTTTCAGCTATCATTCCTTTTTTAATTAACAAGGCTGGCTCTTATACATTTCCTTGTTATAAAATTGCAGCTTCTAATAAATGGCAGAGGAGGTGGGGTGGAATAGTAATGTAAGTATAGGGTACACTATTGGTGTTGAAGGGTGAAGAATAAACGGTGGGAAAATATCTGCTCCGCAGTTGCTCATCTTATTCAACCAAAGATAAGTAATTATAAAATTATTTCAGGAAAGACTATAGATAAGCCTTGTTATCCTATAAACTACATAGACTTCCTGCTTGCCTGGCATAGAAACAGATATGGTACCCAGGGAACAGTGTTGACAAAAAGAGTTCCGAGACAAAAAATCTAATTCTAAGCTAACTGCTACCACTCCCCTGGCCCCACCGCCAGACTCAGCAAATAGCTTTACAAAGAACTAAAAAAAAATTGTAACTCTTCTAAATTATATTCATAAAATAAAATTAATAAAATATAAACTAAAATATAAACATGATAGGAAGAATGAGAACAACTTATCATGTGCTTTCTGTCCACAGAAAAGACACAAAACAAAAATGCTTGCCCTTATGAAACTTGTGTTCTTAGTGAATATAATAATTACTTCAGTAAATGTAAATGAAATAACCTCTTAAAGATGCCCAGATTTTTTAAACCAATGAAACAAACAAACAAAAAAAAACCTCAAAATTTGTGCTATATATTGAATATACATTTAAAACTAAAGGATTCAGAAAGAATGAACAAAGACACAGCAGGCAAATGAAAACAAAAAGAAAGAAAGCAAGGTTGAAATATTAATTACAGATAAGGTTAATTTAAAGGCAAATTAACTAAGCAAAAGTATCTTGGAAGCCTGAACCAATGTGCTTCTTAGTATCCTTGATACACTTAAGGAAATACCTTTGCTTGTGGCATATCCTCAACAAGATGTGCTGACAGACAAGGAGGAGAGAAGAAAAGTAGGTGCCAATAACAGGAAAAAGTGATATAAAAAGATGTTTTTTGTTGGAAAAATGATAGAATCTACAAATCACTGACCCAGGTGCAATTTAGTAGTACAAGTATCACACATGGTCTGATTTTTTTAAAATAAAAATTTGACACCAAATACAACCCGGGCTTCACTCCTACATTCATCAACTGCAACTTTACCAAGTTATGTAACCAACTGGGGCTTCAGTCTAATCACTTGTAAAATGAGGTAGTGGGATGCAATGATCTTGTAGGAGAAATATATCTTTGGTCCCAGTTGTGACTTCACTATTGTTACAATATGTCGGACACTGATGTTTCAAATATATATGGAATACTAACTTAAACATAAGATGTTTTTGTAAAAAATTATTGTTGACTGCACCTTTCATTTTTCAGTGTTAAAACCTCTTCCCTTGTCTGATTCAGAAGAGTTTTGGTTATCTCCAGTTCATTTTCTGCAAGGTTAATTCTTCTCTTTATGTCTTCTTCTTGCTTTTCTTTTGCAGTCAGCTCTTCCTGTAATGTTTTATATATTTGCTGACAAGTCATTAAAGAGTCTTCTTTTTCTTTAAGCAGCATTGTATGCCTAAAAAGAAATAGGAAAAAAAAAAAAACCAACATGCATTATATACTACATTTTATCTTTATCAAAGATGTATAAAGAGCTCATTTGAAATTATAGATTATAACTGTGGCTTAAAAAAAAATTAAAAATGTTAAAAAAAATGAGCAAGCCTGTTACACTTTGGGAGGCCGAGGCGGGTGGATCACGAGGTCAAGAGATCGAGACCATCCTGGTCAACATGGTGAAACCCCGTCTCTACTAATACAAAAAATTAGCTGGGCATGGTGGCACGTGCCTGTAATCCCAGCTACTCAGGAGGCTGAGGCAGGAGAATTGCCTGAACCCAGGAGGCGGAGGTTGCGGTGAGCTGAGATCGCGCCATTGCACTCCAGCCTGGGTAACAAGAGCGAAACTCCATCTCAAAAAAAAAAAAAAAAAAAATGAATGGTTCTATAATGTTAAAATCTTCCCATCTAGGCAGTGGCAATAGCAATAACTAACTGCAAGACATTATAAGCTTGAATTAGGTATTGTTTATGTAAACAACAAGAAAATAAGAAATGCTAAGTGCCTTTTAAATAAAATGTTACTTAAATACAGTTTTAAGTTCAATTATTAAAAGTATGAATTGAAAAATCGGTAATGCATACTGTGACTCAGAAATAATGGATTCAAATTTCAGTTTTCTCAGTTCTCTTTGACAGTCATCAGCTTCATTAGATTTATTCCTAAAATAATACAAAAGAAGTTCAAACATATTATTTCAAAATAAAGTATGTGTTTTTCTGTAGCATTATTTTACTCTTCAATAGAAGGAATTTCTTAACATCTTCATATTATTATTTGTTTAAAGAAATAAACATTCAGTTCATTTCTATACTGGCCAACTAAGCTTCTGTCAGATTGATCTGCATGTAAGTAAAAAGTATAAACTCTGGACAACATTAAAAAACAAAAACAACAAATAAACAAAATCAAAACACCAAAATACCTATGTGAAGGTATTGGAAAGTGACCAAAAGTAGGGAGACTCTGGAGGGAAGCTGACACTTGGAATGAGGTGACAGCATGGGGTTGGATTATTAAAAATAATTTTAAGCCTGAGGACAGGCCCCAGTCAGCACCCTACAGGAGAACTAAAACTCACATAGAAATCTTCAGTCTTTCTGGTCCAAAGAACCAGACGGCATGGTATTTGGGGCAACCACAGCTGTTGGAAAGTAAAGAAAGAATGCTGAATAGGGGAGAGCAGAGAAAGAGAGTCCCAAATACTTCATATAAATTCTGCCCCTGAACTACACATGTATTAAGCAGATTCCAAGCAGCCTGGTTAAAGAAAAAGAACTATCCCAGCACTTTGGGAGGCCGAGGCGGGCAGATCATGAGGTCAGGAGATTGGGACCATCCTGGCCAACATGGTGAAACCCCATCTCTAAAAATTCTAAAAATACAAAAAAATTAGGTGGGTGTGGTGGTGCACACCTGTAGTCTCAGCTACTCAGGAGGCTGAGGGAGGAGAATTGCTTGAACCCAGGAAGCAGAGATTGCAGTAAGCTGAGATCGTGCCACTGCACTACAGCCTGGGTGACAGTGCTAAGACTCAGTCTCAAAAAAAAAAAAAAAAAAAAAACAAAGAAAAAGAACTGAACTGAGATTGAGCTGCTGTCCTGTACAGAAATTGCCATTTGAGGCCAAGTTAACTGCCGGCATAAAGCGACACCACTTCACCACTATCAACAACAACGATAATATTTTTTTGGAGAAATATAGCAGAATCCAGACTTTCCATAACATAACATTCACAATGTCCAGAACATAGTAAAAAAGTATTCAGAAAAGTGTGACTCATTATAAAGAGAAAGATAGTTAATAGGAACTGACTCTGAGATGACCCAGATACTGAAATGAGCAAAGACTTTTGAAGAAGCAATTATTAACTCTGCTCAAAGACATAAAAGAAAATCTATTCTAATTAATAAAAAGATGAGAAATCTCAGCATGAAAATAAAAATCATTAAAAAGAACTAGATGAAAGATCTAAAACTGAAATAAACATTTGCCTTCATCTTATATGATTGGGTTTTGTAATAATATTCAAAAGGTTAATATATTAAAAAATTCACATCCAATTTAAATGTATTCAAACTACTTATTAACTAGTTAAGACATAATCTGAATGCATCTCAAAATAGCTTGTTAATCACACAATGAAATAGTTAGATTATCAATGCCCTCCTTTCAGAATGACTTTAATTTCTAGTAAGTAATAATGTAAAAATCATCATGAACATACACAATATTCATTTATTTTTAAATCTTTTTATTGTAAAATATAACAAAACTGTAAGATACAGAAAATTGCATAAAACAATTATATAATATAATGAATTATTATAAGAAGAATATTCTGGTGATTACCAACCAGGTCAAAAAATAAAACCTTACCAGCTATTCTAGAAGTCCTTTATGTCCCTGGTTCCAATCATAGCCAACTCCCTGCTCCCTAAAAGTAACCATTCTCATGAATAATATTGTTATCACTGATTTTCCTTAGGACTTTATTATCTAAGTTTTATCTCTGAACACTATATTTTAATTTAGCTTTTATTTTAAAGCCATTAAAAATGTTATCTGCTACTACTCTGTTTTTGTAAAATGTCCCTATTAAGGTATTGTGTTGACATGTAATACACTGCACATCTTTAAAGTGTATAATCTGATACGTTTGACATATGTATATGCCCATGAAGCCATCACTACAATCAAGTAGCACATGAGCACACTCAGAACCCAGATCTTGGCTTCTATCACCATTCTCTATCAGAGGAACCAGGACTACTCATAGAAATGGCTAATTTCAAGCCTGGGGCAAAGTAAGTATATCTGAAATATCTTGTAATGACAGAAAGTAAGAAAGTGTTTACAAAAGATGATGAGATAATGCTCTAATGTCAGAAAAGCCAGTCTGAAGGGCTTCTACTTACTAAGCCTAGAACAATAATTCAGGACAGTAATAAACTATAAGCCATTAAAAGATAGGAATTCATGAGTCTGTACAATAAATAAACAAATAGACGAAGGTAGGATCTTGCTTACTGTAGAATGCTAAAGCCTAACTAATAAATGGGGAGGATGGTCTGGAACTTTAAAAAGTCATCATTTAGGAATTACTATAGTAAAACTGAGATCAGGCAAAAATCATTAATGGATGCTATATCTAAGAATAAATTTTGGTGAGAAGCAGAATATTCACATGCATTTAAAGTGTGTCTTCTAGACTTCTTATTTATTGAAAGAGAACAAAACTCCCCAGCAATTATGCAGAAAAAGTGAGCAACATCTTGATCAGGGGATCAAAATGAACATCACCGGTTAGGGGCAAATGGTTATCATGTGCCTCCAGATGTGATACCCTGAGGACATATCACTCCCTATGTGGTTTTCTGGCTAAGAATATACATCCTTAATCTAATAGAGAGAAAACATCAGACCAATACATAATGAAGAACTTTTTATTTTTAAAAAGTGTGAGGGGTTCTGCATTCCTAAAAAATTCACTGTCATTAAAAGACAAAGACAAACTGGAAATATTCTAGATTAAAGGAGGCTAAAAGAGATACCCAAGTAAACAGACTCCAGATTGGATCCTGTACTAGAAGGGAAAATGCTATAAAAGATATCATTAGGTCAACTGACAAAACTGAAGTATAGATGGTAGATTAAAGTATTGTATGTAAATTTATGACACTGATTAGGTAATCCCAGCTACTTGGGAGGCTGAGGCAGGAGAATCGTGTCAACCTGGGAGGTGGAGGTTGCAGTGAGCCAAGATTGCGCCATTGCACTCCAGCCCAGGTGACAGTGTAAGACTCTATCTCAAAACAAAACAAAACAAAACAAAACAAAAACAGTACATAAAGTATATTCCCAATTATGTTAAAAATATATACTACTTAGAAAAATGGACTAGAATTCTGTTCCCCTCAAAGATACATTGTTGTAGACTGAGAAATGGAGGCCAGAGACAAAAAATGCTTTGCTCACTTTGCCTGCAGCTGGATGCAGAGGTATTGGTGGAGGGATTGGTTCTTCAGTAACTTTACCAGGAAGGAATCTTGACAGAAAACCATGTTCAAGAAATCAAAGATCAAGCCACAAGCCTCCAGAAAACAATGCTGCTGCTGAATAGCCTACTTTCCAGGGGTCTCAAAGCATTTGATACTTTCCTAGATTCCCTACAGGAATTTTCATGAATAAGGGAGAAGCTGGAGAAAGCATGGGAAGAAGCCATGACTGAGCCACCTGCCAGTGACACAATGACTGGGATCCCCTCACACACCAACAGCTCGGCATCAAACTGGCAGATTAATCAGCTGGCCCAGAGTCTGGGCCCTAAGTGGAAGCCAGTGGTGCTGTCTTTGGTACTGCACCAGATAGACATCTACCGCTGTAAGGCCAACCATCCCCACAATGTGCACTTGCAGGTAGTGGAGGCCTTTGTCTGTTGGTGGCAGCGCTTCAGGAAGCATGCCAATTTCCAGAGCTTGCACAATGGGCCACAGGCATGGAGGCAGACCTCTCAGTGCTCCTGCACACGTTGGAGTGACAGTGCCTCCGCCAACCAGCTGAAGAGTATGTCTCCAAGTCACATGGGCCGAATACTGACTTTCACTCGAACAGGTGGTTTTTTGTTTAGTTTAGATTTGTTTTTTCTTTTTAATGATCCTCAGATGGAAAGAGAAAACAGGGTTTCCACTTGACATTACTTGAAAGGCCAGATTACTCAATAGATCTCCCAGGCTGGTTCAACAATTCATTGTTTTTAATTGCTTGAAGACTGCCTTGTTGTGATTGCAGTTTTAAATTGTGTGATGGCCTTTAATAGACTAGTAAATCACAGTGGCTCATAAAAATCCAAAAAACAAAAAAAAAAAACCCAAAGCCCCATGTTAACACATTACACGTGGGTGTCTTATATGTAAAACATTCACTTTTACGTTGCCTGGGAATGGAACTGTGAACTTTACTATTCATAAAGATAAGAAAATAAAATGCAAATTACTTAAAAAGGAAAATGGACTAGAAAGATATATCAAAATATAACTATGACTTTTTTGTATATCCTTATATTTTCCAAGTTTTACAAATTTGCTTTAAACAAAAAATGTTTAAATTAAACAAAAAATGTTTCTTTTACAAATGCCTTTGTGATTCAGCAGCCCCAGCACAACTTTCACTATATGTTCAGACTGTTAATACACACTTTTCCAAATCTAGAAGCAGGGACAGAAGAACTCCTGTTAATGGTTATTTTACTATGTAGATAATACATTTGGGCTGCAATTTTAAAGCCACCTACCATTCCAAGAAGTCCCCTCAGCATGGTCCCTTCCCTTGCCCTGCACCAGTTGAGCCACTCTTTCTATGGTCTACCCTTCATTACCCACTTGTTACCTTCACCTTCATTAGGATGGAGAAATTGGGTGGAATAGAAAGAATGCCTCCATCTTTTTAAGTATTGCATTCCTTCTTTTACTCTTAGCAAATGGTGGTGATCCTTTCTCTTCAATTGCTATGAATAACCCTTCAGAAAGGCCCCTGCTGCTCCTGCCAATAAAATAAAATAACTAGATATTTCCCCCCACTTTGAAAGGTGATGGTATATGCCACTCCACTGGCTTACATGAAACAGCTATACTTAAACTGCCTCCTTGATATCTCTACTTTGCTGTCTCAAAGGCATCTCAATTTTAACAAATCCTCCACTCCCTATATTTATTTCTTTCACAGATTTTCCCACTTCAATAAATGGAACAAACACAATGGTGATAGTAATGGGTATGTATCTTGTGCACTCCTCAAAGAAGCCCTTATTCCCATTTTACAGTTTAGGGAACTGAGACTAAAGAGAAAAGAAACTTGGCCAACTTGACCTAAGTACTAAGGAGTAGTGCTGGGATTTGAACCCCAGCAGTCTGGATCTGGAGTCTGAGCTCTCAGCCACTACACTTTGCTGCCTCTCAACTGTCTACACTGATGCAAAAAGCCTCAAGCCCATCTTTATTGTTTCCTTTCACTTCCAGTCTCCATGCTCCCCAATCACATTTTCTCTATCAGTAAATCAGATTGACCTCTGGCATTTATTTCTCTCCATTTCCACGTTACAGCCTTAGGCTAAACCTAATCATGTCTCACTTGCATGAATGCACAGCCTGCCACCCAGACTCCCTGATATTGCTTTTACTCCTACTCCAGTCCATTCTTCAAGTAGCAACCACAGTGACCTTTGAAAACACAGATTAGATTAGTCTCTTAGAATTCTCCCCAGGCTTCCCATAGCTCTCTTTATAAATCCACACTCCACAGAAACTCTTCCGGAAACACTGGTCAATTTAATTTCTTATTGCTGCTGTAACAAAAGACCACAAGCTTCTTAGTGTCTAAAGGCAATACAAATGTATTATTTCACAGTTCTGGAGGTCAGAAGTCCTAAAAATCAAGGTATCACCAGGTTGTGTTCCTTCTTAAGGCTCCAGGGGAGAATTCATTTCCTTACGTTTTCTATCTTCTAGAGCCCACCGGTATTTCTGGGTTGTGGCCCCTTCCTCCATCATCATATCATATCATTGCAACCTCTGTATTCATCCTCACATCTGCTTTTGTGACTTTCACCCTCTTGCTTCCTCTTCTAAGAACCTCATAATTGCATTAGGCCTGCCCACATAATCCAGGATAATTTCTCCATCTCAAAATTCCTTTTTTTTTTTTTTGAGACAGAGTCTCATTTTGCCACCCAAGCTGGAGTGCAGTGGTATGATCTCACCTCACTACAGCCTCCACCTCCCTGCCTCCTGGTTTCGAGCGATTCTTGTGCCTCAGCCTCCTGAGTAGCTGGGATTACAGGTGTGTGCCATCACACCCAGTTAATTTTTGTATTTTTAGTAAAGACAGGGTTTCACCACGATAGCCATGTCTTAAATTCCTGGCCTAAACTGATCCATCTGGCTCAGTCTCCCAAAGTGCTGGGATTACAAGTATGAGCCATTATGCCTGGACTCGAAATTCTTAATCATATTTGCAAAGTGCCTTTTGCCATGTAAGGGAACATACAGATTCCAGGGATTAGGACATGAAACTCTTTGGGAAGCCATTATTCTGTCCCCACTGGTCTTCACGTTTTTTGAACCTGTAAAACTGATTTCCAAGAAATGTAGGGTCTTGTCTTGATCTCCTTGCTCCCAGATGTAATCGTGGCTAGCTCCTTTCTGTTATTCATATCTTAACTTAAAGGTCATCTGCTCAGGGATGCCATTCTGACCACTCTGTCAAAAGTATACCACCCCTCCTCACTACTCACAATCTATTATGCCCATTTTATATTTTTGCAGCACTTAGCATGGCCTGAAATTATCTCAGTAACTCTATGGAAAAGTGCCAATCTTGTTGCTCCAATATCTAGTGCCTGCACACAATAGTCCTGGCTCTCAGTAAACATTTTATATTGAATAAATAAATGAAATAAACACACCCTGTTCAAGTTAGGATCATGTGAAAAATGGATCTATACACTGACACTGGAATGCCACCAAGTCACCTTCTGCTTGCCAGGCAAAAAAAATTTCATTAGTGAACAGGAAGGTGAGAGGAAAATCAGGATAACACTGGTATTTATATCTCAATAAAGGAGACTGTCTCAAGAACAGACTTGTCAACTGTCAGATGTTGTTGAAAGGCCAAGTAGGAGCTTTAAAAATTAGTACTTTGTGATGGTCATAAGTTTACTATTGTTCAAATTATCAGTTAAATGAGGAGCAGGTGACAGCTAATGAAATTAAAATATAAGTCCTGTGTTAGCTTGCTCAAAAAAAAAAGGAATTAAAGTGTAAGTACATTACAGAGGTTCTTAAATTAGAAAACATATTTTAATTTTTTTATTGTTTTGAGAAAGAGTCCACTCTGTCATCCAGGCTGGAGTGCAATGACACTATCTTGGCTCACTGCAACCTTTGCCTTCCAAGTTCAAGCAATTCTCCTGTCTCAGCCTCCTGAGTAGCTGGGACTACAAGCACAAGCCACCATGCCTGGCTAATTTTTGTATTTTTAGTAGAGACGGGGGTTTCACCATATTGGTCAGGCTGGTCTTGAACTCCTGACCTCCGGTGATCCACCTCCCTCGGCCTCCCAAAGTGCTGGGATTACAGGCATGAGCCACCGTGCCCAGCCAGAAAACATATAAAACATATTTTACATAACCACTTAGACATATTCTTAGTGACAGATCATAAATCACTTTAAGTAAACTTTGTTCTTACCACATACATGAAAATAAATATATCCACAGTGTAAAGCATTTAAGCAATATATAATAGAGTGAAATAAGAGTTTCCAAAAAGCCCACACTTTCACTTCTAGAAATTAACTGTTGAAATCCTATCATTTATTCAATGTATTTAAATTCATATGAATGTGTATGTGCATTTGTATTTGTTTTTAGCATGAATGGGATCATTTTTATGATATTTTAAATCTCCTGAATTCCCAATAGCTTCCCATAACAGTCCGTTCTTTTATGGTTGCAATCCTGGACATACTATGGGGGATATCAATTATACTTATTCTAATGTCATCTGTTTGCTATTCAACAATTTTCTAGGGCGTTAAGGATTTTCTGTGTTAATTCACAGTCACTTTTTGGGGGGAATTGGTAGAAGGTGTTTCCTCACATACTAATCTTTGGTTGTGTGTGAAGCCTCAGACTTAAGATCCTCTGTTTGCTTGTCTGCTTTGCCATTTATTTTTGCTCTAGGTTGTTTTTAGAGGTGTGATGAAGGGGCAGGGTGTGCTACCCGGTGGGGGCACTGGAGGTTTGCCTTGGGCTATGGGGATCCTGGGCTCTCCTGGGGTTTGGTAGCTGTCAGGCTGTCTAACTCTAGTCCACATACTTATTGTGTTAGTCTGAGTATAGATGCTTCTGCAAATGCTGCTTCACACAGGGCTGATTGATTGGAGGGTACTGGTGAGGAGCCAGCTGGATTAAATGTTCCATATGTGATTCCTCAGAGTGGGTTTCACTGGACCACCTGCATCAGTATCATGTGGGGAGTGCATTAAAAATGTGATTGCTTGGAGCCACCCCAGATCTAAATGTAAAACTAGATTATCTGTGGAAAAGGAGCCCAGGAATCTGGTCCTGGGGCTGAGTCTGTGGGAGAGGCCATACTGTAATATACAATTTCAACAAGCTCCCCATGATTCTTAGGTAGATTGGAGTGTGACAACCACTATTTCAATGATTCACCAGGTGTCACTCCCTTCTCTGTGTTTTAATTAATTTGAAGAAAGGTCCTGCCTATCCCATGCCCACCAGCATCACCACTCAATTGCTCTTCATCTGGGTTGTTCCTCAGTAGAGTTGACCCTTTCTACTATTCTTTCTTAGTATTCTCCTTTTGGAATTCTTAAAAAATTTTCACCATAAATGACAGTCTTTCTTTTAAGCCTTATTTATCTATCTTTATCCTTTTACATATATATATATATATTTATATATCAGGATATATGTGTGTGTGTGTGTGTGTGTGTGTGTGTGTATATATACTTTATCCTGATATATATATACTTTCATATATATGTGAAAGTAATAAAAGTATATTTTGTATCCATATCAGTTTAAAAACAATAGAACTAGATTTTATAATCTTCATATTTTTCATTATTTCAGAGAGGTGTTCCCCTAATTAACCTAGATATTATAGTACTTAAAATCTGTAGAAAATGTCATCAAGCTCTCAGAGCATCATTAATGCTCTACCTCTTTAGCAAACTCCATTGGTTACCTTCTGAACACTCACTACGGCCTTTTTCCTGGCCATCAAAGTCTCAATTATCATTTGTTCTAAGGATAAATCCTGCTTGGTCTAAGGTAATTGTGGTAGCCCTGTTCCCCTTGCTAGTGGTTCATTTAGGAGAGGATATGTCAAGGGTTCCAGCCAGGGAAATATAAGGAGAAGGCTGTTGGTGGCATCTGATAATTTTTTTTTCACTTCTAAAAAGACATTAGAAAACCAGTACCTTCCTGCCTGCAGGCACCATATCCAAATGAGGCCTCCAGGGTGGAGGAACTATAGCCATCTTGTGATTATATAAGGACCTGGCTTAGCTTTCGGTTGAAGCCAGTGCTGAGGGCAGCAGGATGGAGACAAAAAGAACATCAAGATTCTTGGGGATATTGCTCAGACTCTGATCCACTAAAACTGACACTATCCTACTGCTGTTACTTGTAGCCCAAAGCATCCTGATAAAATCTCTAATTTTAAATACATAACAATGTTCTTTTTAGAAAATATTTTCTTAAAAATCTCGGGAAAGAATATTGGAAAAAACACCAATTTCACAAATTCATAAACTGCTTCTTCTCTTATTGTCAAAATTCACAAAACTTATATCCAAATATTTTAAAATCTTTAAACAACAACTTATCTTAAATTATAGGTGACAAACATTCCTATTCCCAGTCCCACAAAGAATGAGTATTAAAAATCAAAGAAACTTGATTTCATAGCATATTCCAATTTCTAAGTCCTAAGAGGTTTGAGTATGGGCAGGAAATCTTGAATTTTACTTACAAATTGTATTAATATGTCAAATTTTTTGAGTGAATTGTTTTGACTTCAAGCTTACCATTACAAAAATGGCCAAGCCACAAATTTGACTCTAGCCTATAAATAAAACAGTACTTATATACTACCAGGGACCTCCTGACCTCTGAGCAACCTGAGGCTTCAGCAGTCCCAGGCTTTGAACCTAAATGCTCACCCTCCCCAAGTTAATCCTAGTGGTAAAGGAGAGTAGATAAGAGTATAGATGGAAGAGCTAGAGACAGGTAGCATAGAGAAAGGTCTCTAGCACTTGGAGCCATTTAAGTGGCTCTATCTTTCCTAATTCACATTTCTAAATACGGGCATTATGTCCATTTTTTAATTCTTAAGAAGGTCTTGCATGGAAAGGAAACATCAGCTTTATAAACTGATAAAACATCATCAGCATTTCTGCAATTGTACAGTAACTTCCTACAGATAGTTTGATGGACTTCAGTGGTGTCTTTCTCCCTCCATCTCCAGTCTACCCTGACTCTCACAACTTCTCAGTACAACTTATGTTAAAAATATAATAAACAAAAATTACCACAAAGCATGTGTTAATATTAAATGGGAAGGCTCCATGCACAGTCCTTCATTGCTTTACAACAGGGATACTTCCAAGAAATGTATCATTATGCATTTTGTCATTGTGTGAAAATCTTTGAGTGTACACAGACCAAGACGGTATAACCTACTACACACGTAGGCTATATGATACAGCCTATTGCTCCTAGGCTACAAACCTGTATAGAATGCTACTGTATTGAATAGTGTAGGTAATTGTAACACAATAGTATTTGCATATCTAAACGTATCTGACCACAGAAAAGGTACAGTAAAAATATGGTATTATAATCTTATGGAACCATCATTGTATACATGGTCTGTCACTGACCAAAATGTCATTATGTAGAACATGAATATACAAGAATTCTGTGCAAACTTATTCTGTAAAATATCAATTCATGTCACTACCAGTAAGTTTATTCCTTTTCTTCACTATGCTCATTTCTAAGCTTCTTTCCAAACTTTCCAAGACTCCACTTTATATGCTAACTCTTGGTATGCCCACAAATTCCCTCTTAGCTTAGTTGTGTGCTAGCACCACCTCCCTATGCCTAGACTGTGCCCTCTTCACTTGTTGAGCTCCAAGAAGCAATCATCACACAGTAGCTGGGGCTTGACTAGACTGCTCTTCACATGAGACATCCACGTGGCCAAACCCCTCCTTGATGATATTAGAGGGAGAGAAACAATGATTTTTTTTTTTCTAGCAATGATCAACTTGTTTCTTTTTCAGGATTTAAAAAAATCTCCCAAAAAGTTACTTCCTGGGCCTAGGGGGTCTTCTAAGGACCCCCTTTCCACCAATTTCCGCAACCCCAGCCATCTACACAGAGAGCTGAACTACTGTATTTACTGTACTATTAACCATAGTGTTATAAAGTATGAATATTTGATTTTTCTTATTATTCAGAAACAAACTATTTTGCTACAAATAATCCAAGTATACATTAATTTGGTAGGTCATTTTTGGAATTTGTTCCTTCTTGTGTTCAGTACTTTATTAAACACATTGTTTTTAGGAGTAGTTCATGGTCAACACAAACATTTGGTTGCTAAGCATTCTAAATATTTATATTTTTATGCAGTTCATCCTTCTAAAATATAGGAACTGAAAATCACATATATCATAAGGTAAAAGAATCTGCCTACTTTTCAAAGATTGTATACATTCTATTTTAGTATTATAATTATAGATATCCTATGTTTATACTATGATTTTTGAAATTTCTGAAATGAAAGTAATTTTTACTTATTTATTCATTTTGAGACACAGGGTCTCACTCTGTCACCCAGGCTGGAGCTCAGTGGCATGATCATGGTTCACTGCAGCATCAACTTCCTAGGCTTAGGTGATCTTCCCACCTCAGCCTCCCAAGTGGCTTGGACTAAAGGTGTGTGCCAACACGCTTGGATAATTTTTGTATTTTGGGGGGAGACAAAGTTTTGCCACGTTGCCCAGGCTTAAAATTAATTTTTAATAGAAATAGTGCTCTTGATTTTATATCATTTTCTTATGTGTTTTCCAACATTTTTTTCCCACTTGCATCAAGCATAAGTACTTCAGCATTTCAGAGATACTCAACCCTTTCTTTGAAGCTGAAATTAGTAATTTTGAGATACAACTTCAATATTGTTTCTTGTGGAGAGATAATAAAGGAACAAAGATAAGAAAAAAGTTCAAAGAGTATTTCACATTAAGTTACTGCATTTGAATTATCAGGGAAAGCTTTAATATATGGATAGATAAGTTTCTTATTGAGATAAAGAAATCCTCCATGTATTTGAAGATATTTACAGGTTCTTCAATATATAATCTAGGGCAGCAAAGTGGTCAAGAAAAGCAGCAGTAAACTATTACCCACACAAGAAAATCTCTGCCAAAAGAGTCACAGAGAACACACCAGGGTTTTTATAATTCTTGTCATTTCTTTCTAATTCTTGTCATTTTGTGACACATCTACAGAGCACTGTTATCTTACAAGTTGTTTAATGTTCTCCATCTTACCTAAGCATTTCTTTATAGTTGTCCATCTCTGTCACGGCCTTCTGAAGTTTTAACCCAAGTGCCTCTACTAGACATTGTAAATCTGAAATGACACAATTTATTTCATCTAATTAGTACATTTTAAGTGTCCAGATATTTTCACAGAGTAAACCATATTCTTTTAATGTTACTAGTCAGCTCCAGAAGAATAATGTAGTTTCTTATTCCACTTTGCCTCTATGTCCATATGCAACTTGTCATTGACTACTCAGCCCTCCCTATCCTAACACCCCACAGACTCAATGGATTCTGACAGGCCCAGTTTGTTGGCCTCTTTCTGCCCTCACCACCATGCTGATTTTCAAACACCTAGTAGGCTAAATTTTACTAATGTTTTCAAAGGAAATGTATGTAGCTGACAAACGTATGAATTTCTGATCATGTGTCTTGCTTCTAAAACACTTGATTGCCTGAGCTCACTTTTGTGGTCTGGAACCGAGAAGCATGGGTCTTCCTGCTAGAACTAAAACAGACAAATCATGTGCCAGGCTCACAGTAAAGAACTTATAACTCTGGGTAGCATCTAAAAGGCATTTTAATGACTGTCAAAACCAAGAGAATACAAACAGGAAACTGGCTTCCAGAGTCTTTAGCTGGGGAATGTAAGAAGTATTTGAGGATGATTATTCAAGCAGTCCTGTCTAACGAATATGTGAATGGAGAACTGAAACTATAGCAGAAAGAACAAATGGTTTGACTAATCTAAGTCCTTCCATTGTCCTGTGTGTGGAAACTGTGATCTGAACCCCAGCCCCAGTGACGGTCTTTGTTGGTATGCTTTTTGAGAATAAGTTTTATAATGGAAAAAAAAACTTTTATAAATAAGTTTTATAATAGACTGGTTTGTTTCTATAGAAAAAAAATAGTTAAAAACACTGGAGTTGTAAAATTTCTATGTTCCATCTGTTCGGGTGTTTCAGTGACATATTTTAATAGTAAACTTTAAAATCATTATAAATCTATATAAATTTGCATTCTTAACTTTATTTTACAAAGAGCTAGTTCCTTAAATTAGAAAATAAATTCACTCTAAACAAATGTTTTAATTAGAATTTACCAGACATTTGTATAAATCTTTGTTTATCCAGTACTTTTGCATACTTTTTTTTTTTAGTTTACATGTTTCCTTGCGCTTATTACATTAAATATATGTATCTCTAAGAATGGTTTGCTTAACATCTCCGAAAAAAAATGTTCTCATTTTTTAGGTCATCCATGGTAAGGAGAGGGAGGATTAGAGAATATCTGCTACTGACCATATGGAAGTTTTGGATGATATAAATTCAGAGGGTCAGAGCAGCTGAATCAAAATTAAAATGTACATGTAAAAAATGTGTTAGATAACGGTGGGAGGATAGAGAAAGAGCCAGGTAAGTGGAAAGTCACACTGAGGTGGGAGATGAAGACATTCAGACTATCATGTGGCATTTCCTATGGAGGGCAAGACGGTCAGAACAGAAGCTGTGGTTACAGTCCAGACACTAAAAAGATTTGATTCCAGCATGTTTTCAGAAATGTCTTGTTCATCAGGCAGAGCAAACTTCCATGTGCATCCATCCCATGAGCATTTGTAGGGTGTATCTCCTGTGTGTGTTCTGTATGATTTCAAGTGGAAGCTTTTAGTGTATACTTTGTTGCATATGTTATAATCACATCTGTGTATCCTCTGCTTCCTTTGAGTATTCACAAATTCCACCAGTAAAGGTCTCTTCCCAGGCTGCACTATGACCTAAGGTGATTCTCTTGCAACAGTGCTTGTAGGCGGATACTGAGTTCATTAAGGCGGGGTGACATTTCTTGAGGATAATAATCTGTCCCCTCTGGTTCAATCACAGGTTCATTTGTTCTTCTCTGATATAGGCTTCTTATGTGATTTAATTACAGGTACTTGTATGCTACTACTTGAATTTTCTGTTTCCTCCAACAAGGAAACAATGGGAGACTCCTGGAGGTAACTCATGTACATAAAGGGGACAGACTGTATCACCACCAGGCAGGATCCCCAGGCTCTGTATTCTGTGCCAGGAGAAGGCAGCTGCCATCGCTGGTGGCATGGACAGTAGGATGCCAAAGGGCTGCATGCCCATAGAAGGGAGTGAGTGTTTTTAATAATGGGCTAGAAGAAGGCATGCTCAACCCTAGAGAGGCTCTCCAGGTCAAGGAGGGAACTTCAGAGAGGAAGAATTCCCAGCCAAAGCGGGGTGCACTCTGCTTGTTCACTGTAAGGTCCACCGACTCCATCTGTATTCCACGCAACAAGCCTTCCTGTATGAAAAAACTTATTAGGTAATGGTGTAGAGTAGATGACCCATACTTGTTGGGTTTTATTGATTTCATGTAATTTCATGTATAGTCACAACTACCAAGAAAACTCAAAGGATCAGACTAATTAACTTATCAAAGGTCACTCAGCTAGTTAGATCCTATAAATCAAATTTGGGTCTGCCTGATCCCAAAGTTCTTATCTCTCTCACACTGACTCTCGAAATATAAAAGCTGCAAGAGAATATGATATTTGTCCATAAAAGTGGGGTAAGTGTGGCTACAAATCTGTTACCATATTCCTAGAATCCTTAAAGAGGTATACTTAAAACAAATGAAAAGAATTATTAACAATGAAGTATGTAGTAAACTGGTAGAATTTCTAACTTCAAAAGGTGGTTTAGATTTTAGTTTTGGAAAGCTTAACTATAAGTTATAGTTAATAAAAGATATTAATATAATTATGGTGCCATTGTGACTCTATGGGAAGATTTCATCAGAGAGAACAATCACACCTTACTATTAAATGGCCCCTGGTGCTTGTGTCAGGATATGGTCCTAAACTAGAAGCAACAGATGTCTGAGCCCATATGATAAATGTTGTTGTTACTTCTGAATGCAGCTATAAATTAAAAGGAAGAATTATCTTAAAATGAACTTCAAAGAACGGGTACTTAATATGTAAATTTTATGCAGTTAATTCTCAATTACCTGAGAATTAGGAGAATAGTAGACAGTAAAAATGGCAGCTAATTCAAAGCTTTGCTGTTCTGAATGAAATATAAACATCTTACTAGTTCATTATAGGTTCCGATAGACTAGTGTGGTCTTTTTGTTTTTAGAAGCAGAGTACCCAGTTCTTGTCCTTAATAAATAAACACAGGATAAGCAGCAGAGAGCACCTGCACAAAACAGCACCTTCAGTTTCTGAGACAAGGAGTTGTTAAATAACTGTATTGTTTTGCCGAGTCCTTCTCTATAGTTAAAGAAATTCTACTTTAATTTTCTGTCATTGAGCATGACATTGGATTATGAGGCACAAGGCCCTAAATGCCTACAAAAATAAAAGAAGCGTTGGCTTCAGACACCATGCAGATGTAAGGCAGAACCCATGGAAACAATCCAAAATTTACAACAGCAAATTCTACTATGATGTGACTGTGTTCTTTGCAGATATTAAATAAGAAGTAAATGCTTTTAAATGAACAAGACAAAAAACATTTTCAGCCTCTCTTCATATGAATGGCCAGCTGTTTGCTGGACAGCATTCCACAGGCATCAGATTTGGGATAAAGAGTCATTTAAGAGAATCCTGAGGTTGGGATCCAAGATGACTGAATA
This sequence comes from Aotus nancymaae, assembly GCF_030222135.1. Taxonomy (NCBI): domain Eukaryota; kingdom Metazoa; phylum Chordata; class Mammalia; order Primates; family Aotidae; genus Aotus; species Aotus nancymaae. Next base: position 49,827,400 of record NW_026988431.1, on the reverse strand, counting down.
GGAACAGCTCTGGAGTGGACTTCTCAGCCAGAACAATGCAGAGGGTGAGTGATCACCGCACTTCCAAATGAGTTTTTACTGCCCACAGACCAGGAGATTTCCAGGCTGAAAAGTGCCAGGAGTTTCCAGCATGGCTGTTTTAGCTGGCACCACAGATCTCCGCACAAAAATGCACACAAATCTGGGTGGCCGTTTCAACTGGTGCCTGGAATGCCTGGGATACAGAGTCGCCTATTCAATTGAATAAAAGGGGACTGAAACAGGGAGTCAGGTGATCTGGCTAGGTAGGTCCCACCCTCACAAAAACCACCAATCTGAAACATTCTGGATTGAGAGTTTCGCAGCAAGCACAGCTAGACCTGGGACGGTCCAGCTCGGTGGGGGAAAGGGCGTCAGCCATTACCACTGAGGTAGTCCACCACTACCGAGGCAGTCCGCCATTACTGAGGCAGTCCACCACTGCCAAGGCAGTCCATGATTACCGAGGCAATCCGCCTTTACTTAGGCAGTCTGCCATTACTGAGGCAGTTCTAATTGTACCTCTGTAAACAAAACCACAAGGAAGTTCACACAGCAGCTGGGCAGAGCCCACAGCAGCTCAGTAACGCCTCTGCTGGCAGACTGTGACTGGACTACCTCCTTGCTGGGCAGGGCATCTCTGAAAAAAGGCAGCAGCTCCTCAGGAACTTATAAACAAAGCCCTACCTTCCTAGGACAGAGCACCTGGGAAAAAAGGCGGTTATGCATACTACTGCAGCAGACTTAAACATACCTACTGAGCAGCTCTGAATGGAACAACAGAGCTCACAACTCAGCACTTGAGCTCCTATAAGAGACAGATTGTCTCCTCAAGCAACTCCCTGACCCCTGCATATCCAAAGAGACACCTCTTAAAGGAGAGCTCAGGCTGACATATGGCAGGTAATATTCTGGGATGAAGATAACAGAAGAAACCGGCAGCAAACCTTACCATTCTGCAGCTGACACAGGTGATCCCCAGGCAAGCAGAGTCTGGAGTGGACCTCCAGCAGTCCTACAGCAGAGGGGCCTGGCTGTTAGAAGGAAAACTAAAAGAAATAACTTCGTCATCAACAAAAAGGACATCCACTCAGAGACCCCATCTGAAAGTCACCAACTACAAAGACCACAGGTAGATAAATCCACAAAGATGGGAAGAAACCAGTGCAAAAAGGATGAAAACACCCAAAACCAGAATGCTTCTCCTCCTCTAAGGGATCACAACTCCTCACCAGCAAGGGAACAAGGCTGGATGGAGAATGAGTCTGATGAATTGACAGAAACATGCTTCAGAAAGTGGGTAATAACAACTTCTCTGAGCGAAAAGAACATGTTCTAACCCAATGCAAAGAAACTAAGAACCTTGAAAAAAGGTTTGATGACATGCTAGTGAGAATAAACAGCTTAGAGAAGAATATAAATGAATTGATGGACCTGATAAACATAACACAAGAACTTCACAATGCATACACAAGTTTCAATAGCCAAATCGACAAGAGGAATAAAGGATATCAGAGACTGAAGATCAACTCAATGAAATTAAATGAGAAGGCAAGATTAGAGAAAAAAGAATAAAAAGAAATGAACAAAGCCTCCAAGAAATATGGGATTATGTGAAAAGACCTAATCTACATTTGATAGGTGTACCTGAATGTGATGGAGAGAATGAATCCAAGCTGGAAAACACTCTTCACGATATTATCCAGGAGAACTTCCCCAACCTAGCAGGGCAGGCCAATATTCAAGTCCAGGAAATACAGAGAACACCACAAAGATATTCCTCAAGAAGAGCAACCCCAAGGCACATAATCGTCAGATTCACCAGGGTTGAAATGAAGGAAAAAATGCTAAGGGCAGCCAGAGAAATGTCAGGTTACCCACAAAGGGAAGCCTATCAGACTCACAGGGGATCTCTCAGCAGAAACCCTACAAGCCAGAAGAGAGTGGTAGCCAATATTCAACATCCTTAAAGAAAAGAACTTTCAACCTAGAATTTCATATCCAGCCAAACTAAGCTTCCTAAGTGAAGGAGAAATGAAATCCTTTACAAACAAGCAATTTCTGAGAGATTTCATCACCACCAGGCCTGCCTTACAAGAGCTCCTGAAAGAAGCACTAAACATAGAAGGAACAACAAGTACCACCCACTCCAAAAATGTACCAAATGGTAAAGACCATTGACACAATGAAAAAACTGCATCAACTCACAGGCAAAACAACCAGCTAGCATCAAAATGGCAGGATCAAATTCACACATAACAATATTAACGTTAAATGTAAATGTGCTAAATGCACCAGCCAAAGGACACAGACTAGCAGATTGGATAAAAAGTCAAAACTCATTGGTGTGCTGTATTCAGGAAACCCATCTCATGTGCAAGGACACACATAGGCTCAAAATAAAGGGATGGAGAAAGATTTACCAAGCAAATGGAGAGTGAAAAAAAAGTAGGAGTTGCAATCCTAGTCTCTGATAAAATCGACTTTAAAGAGGCAAAGGGGCTGGGTGCGGTGGCTCACGCCTTTAATCCCAGCACTTTGGGAGGCTGAGGCGGGTGGATCATGAGGTCAAGAGATCGAGACCATCCTGGTCAACATGGTGAAACCCCGTCTCTACTAATACAAAAAATTAGCTGGGCATGGTGGTGCGCGCCTGTAATCCCAGCTACTCAGGAGGTTGAGGCAGGAGAATTGCCTGAACCCAGGAGGCGGAGGTTGTGGTGAGCCGAGATCATGCCATTGCACTCCAGCCTGGGTAACAAGAGCGAAACTCCATCTCAAAATAAATAAATAAATAAATAAATAAATAAATAAATAAATAGGCAAAGAAGGGCATTACATAATGGTCAAAGGATCAATGCAACAAGAAGAGCTAACGATCCTAAATATACACGCACCGAATACAGGAGCACCCAGACACATAAAGCAAGTTCTTAACAACCTACAAAGAGACTTAGACTTCCACACAATAATAGTGGGAGACTTTAACACCCCACTGTCAATATTAGACAGATCAACGAGACAGAAAATTAACAAGGACATCCAGGACTTGAACTCAGATCTGGACCAAGTAAACCTAATAGACATCTACAGAACTCTCCACCCCAAATCCACAGAATATACATTCTTCTCAGCACCACATCACACCTACTCTAAAATTGACCACATAATTGGAAGTAAATCACTCCTCAGCAAATGCAAAAGAACAGAAATCATAACAGTCTCTCAGACCACAGTGCAATCAAATTAGAACTCAGGATTAAGAAACTAACTCAGAACTGCACAACTTCATGGAAACTGAAAAACTGGCTGGATAAACAATGAAATGAAGGCAGAAATAAAGATGTTCTTCAAAACCATTGAGAACAAAGACACTATGTACCAGAATCTCTGGGACACATTTAAAGCAGTGCCTAGAGGGAAATTTATAGCAATAAATGCCCACATGAGAAGCAAGGAAAGATCTAAAATTGAAACCCTATCATCAAAATTGAAAGAGCTAGAGGAGCAAGATAAAAAAAAAAACACCAAAGCTAGCAGGAGACAAGAAATAACTAAGATCAGAGCAGAACTGAAGGAGATAGAGACACAAAGAAACCCTTCAAAAAAATCAATAAATCCAGGAACTGGTTTTTTTAAAAGATCAACAAACAGGCTGCTATCCAGATTAATAAGAAAGAAAAGAGAGAAGAATCAAATAGATGTGATAAAAAAATGATAAAGGGGATATCACCATCAATTCCACAGAAATACAAACTACCATCAGAAATTACTACAAACAACTCTATGCACATAAACCAGTAAACCTGGAAGAAATGGATAATTCCTGGACATATGCACCCTCCAAAACCTAAACCAGGAAGAAGTTGAAACCCTGAATAGACCAATAACAAGGGCTGAAGTTGAGGCAGCAATTAATAGCCTACCAACCAAAAAAAGCCCAGGTCCAGATGGGTTCACAGCCAAATTCTACCAGATGTACAAAGAGGAGCTGGTACCATTCATTCTGAAACTATTCCAAACAATACAAAAAGAGGGAATCCTTCCCAAATCATTTTATGAGAACCAACATCATCCTGATACCAAAACCTGGCAAAGACTCAACAAAAAAAGAAAACTTCAGGCCAATATCCATGATGAACATAGATGCAAAAATCTTCAGTGAAATACTGGCAAACTGATTGCAACAGCACATCAAAAAGTTATCCATCATATCAAGTAGGCTTCACCCCGGGGATGCAAGTCTGGTTCAACATAAGCAAGTCTATAAACATAATCCACCACATAAACAGAACCAAAGACAAAAACCACATGATTACTCAATAGATGCAGAGAAGGCCTTCGACAAAATTCAACAGCCCTTTATGCTAAAAACTCTCAATAAACTAGGTATCGATGGAACATATCTCAAAATAATGAAAGCTATTTACAACAAACCCACAGCGAATATCATACTGAATGGGAAAAAACTGGAAGCATTCCCTTTGAAATCTTTGAAATCTGGCACTAGACAAGGATCCCTCTCTTACCACTCCTATTCAATATAGTATTGGAAGTTCTAGCCAGAGCAATCAGGCAAGAAAAAGAAATAAAGGGTATTCAATTAGGAAAGGAGGAAGTCAAATTGTCTCTATTTGACATGACTGTATATTTAGAAGACCCCATTGCCTCAGCCCAAAATCTCCTGAAACTGATAAGCAACTTCAGCAAAGTCTCAGGATACAAAATCAGTGTGCAGAAATCACAAGCATTCCTATACACCAATAACAGACTAAAAGAGAGCCAAATCAAGAGTGAACTCCCATTCACAATTGCTACAAAGAGAATAAAATACCTAGGAATACAACTAATAAAGGATGTAAAGGACCTCTTCAAGGAGAACTATGAACTACTGCTCAAGGAAATAAGAGAGGACACAAACAGATGGAAAAACATTCCATGCTCATGGTTAGGAAGAATCAGTATCGTGAAATTGGCCATACTGCCCAAAGTAATTTATAGATTCAATGCTATCCCCATCAAGCTACCTACGACCCTCTTCACAGAACTGGAAAAAAAACACCTTAAACTTCATATGGAACCAAAAGAGAGCATGCATAGCCAAGACAATCCTAAGCAGAAAGAACAAAGCTGGAGGCATCACACTACGTGACTTCAAAGTATACTACAAGGCTGCAGCAATCAAAACAGCATGGTACTGGTACCAAAACAGAGATGTAGACCAATGGAACAGAACAGAGGTCTCAGAGGCAATGCCACACATTTACAATCAACTGATCTTTGACAAACCTGACAAAAACAAGCAATGGGGAAAGGATTCCCTGTTTAATAAATGGCATTGGGAAAACTGGCTACCCATGTGCAGAAAACAGAAACTGGACCCTTTCCTGACACCTTACACTAAAATTAACTCCAGATGGATTAAAGACTTAAACATAAGACCTAACAGTATAAAAACCCTAGAAGAAAACCTAGGCAAAACCATTTGGGACATAGGTATAGGCAAGGACTTCATAACGAAAACACCAAAAGCAATGGCAACAAAAGCCAAAATAGACAAATGGGATCTAATTAAACTCCAGAGCTTCTGTACAGCAAAAGAAACAATCATTAGAGTGAACGGGCAACCAACAGAATGGGAAAAAATTTTTGCAATCTACCCATCTGACAAAGGCCTAATATCCAGAATCTACAGAAAACTAAAACAGATTTACAAGAAAACAAACAAACCCATTCAAAAGTGGGCAAAGGACATGAGCAGACACTTTTCAAAAGAAGACATGTATGAGGCCAAAAAACATATGAAAAAATGTTCATCATCACTGATCATTAGAGAAATGCAAATCAAGACCATATTGAGATACCATCTCACACCAGTTAGAATGGCAATCATTAAAAAATCTGGAGACAACAGATGCTGGAGAGGATGTGGAGAAATAGGAACACTTTTACACTATTGGTGGGAGTGTAAACTAGTTCAATCATTGTGGAAGACAGTGTGGTGATTCCTCAAGGACCTAGAAATAGAAATTCCATTTGATCCACCAATCCCATTACTGGGTATATATCCAAAGGATTATAAATCATTCTATTATAAAGACACATGTACACATATGCTCATTGTGGCACTGTTTACAATAGCAAAGACTTGGAACCAACCCAAATGCCCATCAATGATAGACTGGACAAGGAAAATGTGGCACATATACACCATGGAATACAATCCAGCCATAAAAAACGATGAGTTTGTGTCCGTTGTAGGGACATGGATGAATCTGAAAACCATCGTTCTCAGCAAACTGACACAAGAACAGAAAATCAAACACCACATGTTGTCACTCATAGGCAGGTGTTGAACAATGAGAACACATGGACACAGGGAGGGGAGTATCACACACTAAGGTCTGTTGGGGGGAATAGGGGAGGGACAGCGAGGGATAGGGAGGTTGGGGAGGGATAACATGGGGAGAAATGCTAGATATAGATGACAGGGGGATGGAAGCAGCAAACCACATTGTCATGTATGTACCTATGTAACAATCCTGCATGATCTGCACATGCACCCCAAAACTTAAAGTGCAATTATATATATGTGTATACACACACACACACACACACACACACACACACACACACACACACATACAACAACAAAAAAGAGAATCCTGCTATTCCTAAGGTTTCCGGAAACTACAAATACAAAGGGTATTGAGAATTAGCTATTTTGTAGGCTGATATAAAACGTTATAGTAACTTGGAGGGCATATTAAGTTAGTATAATGTTTGAGAATACAATAACTAAAAACTATATAGTGGAAAGACATTTCAAGCTTAAATTTTCCTGGATAAAGAAAACACAAAACATTTAAACATCTCGTTCAAAGTGCTATATGGAGGACAATGATTCTAGGTTAAAGTAGCATAATGGAAGAACACACAGACAGATGAACTGGCACCCAGAGTTCAGGGAATTTTTTTTTTTAATGCAAAATAGAAGGCTGTACTTTTTTTATTGTGGAGATAATTGAAGACAAGGAAAAACAAGAACTCTGCTTCATGTTAACTGTTTGACTTTAGACACTCCAGTTTCATCATCTATAAAATAGTCACTATCATACAGGACTGTTCTAGGAATTAAATTCCTTAATATATGTAAAGAAGGGGAGTAGTTGCAGGCACATTGGGAGTAACACACACGTTAGCTATTATCTTGGGTGGTGACATTAAGCTTACTCTTCCACTTCTGCCCTGAATCTTATCACTTCTCACTTTGAGGACATCTTGTTTTTGCACTTGGATCTAGTGTCACCAGCAGCTATTTTTGCATGGAGAGAAGTAAAAATGGGAGTTTTGTCTTTTTTCTTTAACAATCACGATGGCAAAATGTTAAATCTTGTTAAGTATGGATGATGGGTTCACACATATGTTGTATTATTCTTTGTATCCTTCTATTAAAAATTTATAGATATATTAAATTAAGAGAGGGTCCTTGCTGGCATTAGTCAAGAATGATTGCATGTTTTGTACTACAAAGTATAATCAACTCTGTTCTGTGTGTCCAAGGTATAAAAGAAGACAAATGAAAAATGGCAAGAAAGCTCTTTGGAGGGTGAGGGGAGGAGATAAAGTTTGAAACAGCAATGAAAGACAACCCATTTGATTCCATTAATAAGGATCAGAAAAACTGAATTGCAGCCGGAAGTGGATGTGGTAACAAGGAGGGTTGTTTGTTTTGTTTTGTTTCTAATATGGGTGAAAATGAGACATGCTTATTTTCATTGGGGAAAGATCCATTCTAGAGAGCATTCATGCTTGTGAATTTAATGTATGCCTTCTAACCTGCATCTTACATGTGAAAAAATTATCCTTTATGAAGGTGTTTTTAAAAATTACACAAATCATGTTAAACTACAAGCCTCATTTTAACTCTTACTCTTTTTAGTCAACATTATGCTTTTGAGACCTATCCATGTAGCTACATGTAGATATGGTTCGTTCTGTTCTGACTGCTATATAATATTTCATTAAGTGCACATATCACACTTTACTTATCCAATCCCATAGTGATAGAACCTAGGCTACCTGAAACTTTGTCACCACAAATAATCCTGCAATACAAGTTTTTTACCCATCTTCTTGCGTACTTATAGGACAGTTTGTCTGCAATAATAATATTGGAGACCCAGGGTAGTATTAGGTATAAATATGAGATCATGGGCATACACATAAATACTGTCAAATGGTTCCCAAAATGGAGGAACTAACTTATAATCCTACTTCACTGAATAAAGGCTCCTGCTTTCCTAATATTCATTAGAAATAGCTATTTTTCTAATTTTTGCAAATCTGAAGAATACAAAGTAGTGTCTTGCTGTTGGTTTAATTTGCAGTTCTTTGCTTACTATTGAAGCTGAGCATTTCACCTTATACTTCTTGGCCATGCATGACTCCCTTTTATAATTTGCCTTTTCCTCAGTCTCTTTTCTATCCATTCCAATTGAGCCTTCTTTTACACTCCTCCACAGAAACCTCTCTTTTCAAGGTGATGAATGACGCTCTACATTGGCAATTTCAACATTCAATTCTCTTTTCTTATTAAATTCAAACATTATGCAGCATTTGACCCAGTTGTTTTCTCTCTCGGCAACACTCTGGCTATCTTCTCAGTTTCTGTTGATCATTCTTATTCTTAGATTCACTCTGAATGCTGGGAAGCACAAGAAGCTCAGGCCCCAGCCCTTTTCTCTATCTGCATTATCTCTCAAGATAATCTCATCTAGTTTCACGGCTTTTAATAGGATCTATATATGGGTGTCTTCCATCATCATCATCACAGCTAATAAATATGAAATACTTACTATGTGCCAGGCACTGTATCCTAAGTGCTTTACACCAATTGAATCCTTTCAATGTAAACTTACTAGAATGTAAGTTTCATGAGAACAGGAACCTTATCTGTTATAATCATAGTGCTTGAGACATGGAAGTTGCTTAGAAAATAATCATTCAAAGAATGAATAAAACTTTGCAGACTTTAGAAATAAAAGTGCCAGCAAATATGTTTGGAATTAAGTACCTAATACTAAAATACAATACATGGAACAAAAATAGTTCTTCAGTTTTCATTGATATTATCTGGTATGTGACTTGGCATAAAATGTAACTTTCTTATTTGTTATTTTATTTTAATAGACATTTATTAAACACCTACTCTATCTGTAGTTAAGTTTCATGCTAGTTAGATTCTGTGTACAAATATCATTAAGATATAGTTAATTGTCATTATATAAATTACAATCAAGTTCCTCATTTAGCCTTGGTGAATGATCAATTAATGTTTTAAATAACAAATTAATAACTCATTTAAACTAAAATCTGTTTTAGTTTTTCACTATTTTAAATTATTTTATTTAGTTAGGTTAGTTAATTACACGGTTGAAATTGTGAGATTTCTAATAAAATATAACTGACCTGAATAAATGAAATCAATCTGTTGCATTAGATATAATTTATACATAAATATTATTATAAGACAGTTTGATGAGCTATTAGCCCTTTACAAAAGATGTCATTTAAAATTTTTATAATGAACATTCAGAGTAACCCTTTGCAAATGTAAAAATATATACCAATAATAGAAGAAATTCTTTAATGAGTACTTAACTATGTCAATATCCAATTAACATATTTTAACTTCAGCAAACATTTTTCAAAGCTCAGTTGGTGATACAGCCACTTAGAGAATTCATTTCATTTTAGGGTTTATATTTTAGAGGTTTAATTTACATCTATTTTGAAATAAGTGTTCTTGAAGTACATTTAATATTTTGTGCATTATGCTAGAAAGGACTAAAATAGTATATGGAGATTTTTATAAATCAGATGCTAGAAGAGGTGTGGATATATAGTTTAAAAGATGCAATTCAATACAGATGTAGTTATATTAAAACCAGAAAATTATTTGGTTGTGTGTGGGGGTAAAAGTGGAGAGTGGATTAAATCAGGCTAAGGAGATAATGAAAATATTCAAAATTTACAAATTAATTACATTTTAATACTAAGGACCAACATTTTCACTTCAGAATTGTTCATGCAAAAATGCTTCTAAGTTTCTACTGTATTTTTTATTTGACCATTAAAACAACCCAATATAACATTTTATGGGGACTTATAAAATGTAACAAATTATGAAAGGATAAGATAGGAATTTTTAAATTCTAGATTGTATGTGTGTATATGTGTGTTTACCATGATTAAATTATTTAACCACTCCTTCTAGAGTGGCAAAATGAATATAATACTTTATATTCCTGATGAATTTAGAAAATTTTCTGAATGTTTAGAGCAGTATTTTGTTGTTCTAAATTTTGCATAAATCACACAATCATATGTATTTATAAGTTATAATGAGATTTTTCAAGACCTGAAAATGGATAGAAACAGCCTAGAGTAATGAACAGAATATTAGCTGAAAATGTTTATGGAATAAAGAAAAGACATAGGGTTAATAATAAAGTAAATTAATAAATAAAAGATAAGATTATATCTAAAAATATTTAGGACCGTTTTCAATATTGTTACATAACCATATAAACATCAACTTCTTTTAATGAATCAGTATATTTCATAATCAGAGATCATGCTTACAGAGATTCCTGTATGCAGAGTTAATTCTGTGCAAAACTATGAAGAAGATGGAGTTCAGCCACCCAGAGTACTGATTCTTCTTAATGCACACTTTTTCTCTGTGCTAGGATGGCAGTAAAATAGGCAAAAGACACGGATTTTTCTCCTTGTCTTCAAAAGAGTCTTTTCGTGCTACAAAACTACTCTGAACTAATTGCAGTCTTAAGAATTAATTCTACCACACAATTACATAATATAAAAGTAAAAAACAACAAAACAACACAAACATGTTTTACAATGTTAAGACTAAAGGGATTCTAAGGCAATGCTCAGAGATATATAAAAATTTAATTATGAGCATGTTTATCATAATATTGTTTTAATAGAGTGAAAAGAACTGTCTAATAATAGGGTAAGATTAAGTAAACTATGATTAATCCAAACAACAGAATACTATGAATATTTTTGACATGGAAAAATTTCATAACAGAGAAAATAGGAGAGGGGAAGGGTAGGGATTATAAAACTTTTTAATTCTAATTTTATAAAATATATATTCAAAAAATAAAATCTAGAAGGATACAAATTCTAATTTTATAAAATATATATTCAAAAAATAAAATCTAGAAGGATACATACATATCAAATTTTCATAATTCTATCTGAAAGTTGGAATTTCCTAATCAATAGTGAACATGGCTTATTTTGGTAAGGGAAAACAAAAAAATCATATTAAAATAGCCTGATACTAAACTATATTACATACTCATACCCATCTTATAATTCATCTCATAAGCCATGGATGGCTCTTATAATCCATCATCACGTATCCACTTTCCTCTAGACCTCTTCTGCCTTCCCCACATAGAAACTTATGTTTACTATCAGCCAGGCTGGAAGTGGCCTGATATAGTAGCTCACTCTGAAGTATACATAAATTATAGCAACGTATATGCTTTGGTGCTCACAGGCAGTGGAAATTTGGCAGTAAAGTTCCGGAATCAAGTTCCAGTTCTGCTGATTTGTAGCTGTGTGGTCCCGGGCAAATGACTGAATTCCTCTATGGCTTAGTAATTTCATTTGTAAACTGGAGATAATAAATGCGCTGAACCCAGGAGGGTGATCATAAGGGGGTACCTATAGCTGACATATGGCAAGTGGTATGTGAATGTCAGCTGCTATTTAGATTATAGTAGGAAAACTACCGAATTCATAGGAATAATTGTTTAAAATGATGTTAGGATAGTACCAGTGATTAGCTAGTGGGAGAGAGATGTTAAAGATGCTTCCAAGAGGTAAGAGACGCTGGACACAAGGGTGGGAGTATGGCAAGAGTTCATTAATTTCTCATTTAGATAATGTCACTATTACTCATACTGTCAGCCCATGAATGTGGATGGATCTGTAAATGTCTATGAGCAGCAGGTATGTTCTGTGCCTGGGTGAGTCCAGAGTGTCTGTGTGTTCAGGGAGGAGTGTGCCCATGTAGGTGTCAGGGAAGGAACAGATTAAAGCTCCTTTCTATTCACTGCTTAGCTGAGGTTTCCCTGAGGATGAATCATGCTTAGTATAGAAGGCTTGTATGACAGAGAAGACAGAACATCTATCATAGTTGTTCCTGATCAAGACTAGTATTAATCATATGACAGGTGCCTAACAAATATTGCTGAATGACTAAATAAATTGAAAACTGGTGTCTGAATGAGCAGGAGGAGACTTAACATTGGGATGGGATGATGCAGACACATCAGGCCACAAGTATATAATGGGAGAAAGAATGCCAGGGGCAAACTATCTGAGAGAGGTGGATTTAGGAAATCAAGCAAAGGACAGAACCTATAGGATTTAAAAAATGAGGTCTAAAATGTATTTCCAAGGTCCTATGGTACAGTTAAAGAAAAGGCAAAGGAAGTGGTAGGGCTAAAATCTAGCCTTAGAAAAAGAAAATGACATTGGAGGTAAAGAACAAGGAGAGAAGGCTGCAATGGCACAAGTGAAAAATGACTAGAGAATAAACCAGAATTACAGTTATCTCAAAAAAGAGAAAGGAGTCTCAGAGGAATGATATCCATTATAAGGAGTAGATACCTATGATCATTATAGAAAATTCCTCTATGATTCAAACATTAATAAAATGGAGATGATACATAAAACAGTGGTAATCTTTAGATGAAAGTTCAATGCTTGGAGCAAATATAAAATCAAGAAAACAAAGATAATCTTAGAACACTCCAGTGATCAAAGATCAAATGGCTTCCACAGGAGATCTCTTTATTAGACTCATATTTCAATGGTGATCAGGTTCTAAAAAAGATTTCTTAGAGTTTTAGTTAATAGTCTGGCCTGCAATTTGTCTAGAGATCTGGCTAAACTTTTTTTCCATCTACTTTTGGGCATAAAAACAGCCCACAGTGTTCCATTACCAAGCTGGTCTCTGTTGGATTTAACACAACTAAAAATCATTACAAACTTCCTTAGTTTTCTGTTTGTAAAATCAGTACCTTCCCCCTTTTATTTGAGGTCAAGGTCACATTATTCCAACTAAAGCCTAAGGATTCAAAGGGAATTGTAAAGGCTGGTCAAGTCACCACAGTGAGCGCTCTCTGAAATTCAGATCTTGCAGTTAAGGTCCTAGTGGATCTGTGTTCCTAGACTTCTCTATCTGTCATACAAAGAGATGACTCCTGAATTAATTATAGGCACTCCCTTCTTTAGTAACCTGTTCTAAGAGCAGGCAGTCTACTGTTACAGCTAACCAAGGCTGACTAGAAAATAAATAAGTGGAGGTGAGTAGAGCTTTGGGCAAAGAGAAATTAAAATTTATGGTTTTCTTTTAAAATTATAGTAGTATTCAAAGAAATCTGAATGCTTTTATACTAAATATAATCATTTGGTTTGCTATCATACTAGGAAAATCACTTTAAAACACATATGAATATGGAGCTCTTTAGATGCTCCTATATTTTGTCTTGCCTATTCTAATCCATTAAGATAGGTAAGAAAAGCTACCATATTCCACTTTACAGATGAAGTAACTGAGTCAAGGAAATTAATAACTTATTCAAAGGGCCTATAAAAGGCTTAAATAGGACCAGACAGCAGAAGTGTTTGGATCCCAGCTCAGTATTTTTTCCAACTAAACCACGTCACTCATTTTGTGACTTGACTCACAAACTACTAAACAAGCTACTAATTAAGGAATGCAGTACTCACACGTGCTACAACATGGATAAAACTCATGAACATTATGCTAAGTGAAAGATGCCACACACAAAAGATCACATATTTTATGGTTCTATTTGTATAAAATGTCCAGAATAGGTAAATCTAGAGACAGAAAGTAGGTTAAGGATTGTTGAAAAGGGGTAGGAGTATAAGGGGAGTGGCTGTTAATGACCACAAAGTTTCTTTTTGGTGCGAAAGAAATCCCTAAAATTTGGCTGTGGTGATGGTCACACAACTCTGCAAATATCCTAAAAATCACTGAATTGTACACTTAAAGTTGGTGAATTTTATAATTAGTGAATTTTATCTCTATAAGTCTGTTTTTAAAAATTCAATTAGCACGTTAAAATGTTATATGCAAAATAATTTTATTAAGTTATTTGTGTTATGTACTATACCGAGCAGTTTACTAAAATAAAAAAGTCAAAAGTCTTTTCACTTGGGATAAATTTGAAAGTTGGTAAAATAAATTTAAGGAAGGATATTAAAAATAAGCTGAACGCTGAAATGACTTATTTGAACTCTGTCTTCCAATATTTGTGACTGCCGACAAAAAGTAAAGGACATTTTATTCTAGCAGGTGGCATGAAAATCATTTAGGTGGACTGACTGTGGGTCACAATGACCTCTGAGAGGATAATATCAATTGAGATAAATTGTGCATTTTGGAAGTTATTAGTGCGAGCTAAACATAAAATTATAGAACTTAAGTAAATAAATCTTTAAAAAAGAAACAAAAAATGGTCTTCAAATTTTTACTTTATATGTTGACTTTTCTATGAAAAAATCAAATTTTGGCATTAAGAGTTAGGCTGCTGTTGACAGCCCATTATTTACTCTTAAACCACTATTAAATATGCACCAGAATTAACACATGTATTTAAAATTTTGAGCATCTCTGTTTCAAAAGAGTAATAAAGGGAAAATGTAGAAAAAGCAAAGTTTAAAGTCTCTATGTGGAAAAGTTATGATCATAAAAACCATACTGGGCTGCACATGGTGGCTCATGCCTGTAATCCCAGCACTTTGGGAGGCCAAGGTGGGCAGATCACCCAAGGTCAGGAGTTTGAGACCAGCCTGGCCAACACAGTGAAACCCCATCTCTACTAAAAATATAAACATTAGCTGGGTGTGGTGGCGCATGTCTGTAATCCCAGCTACTCAGGAGGCTGAGGCATGAGAATCGCCTGAATCTGGGAGGCGGAGTTTGCAGTGTGCTGAGACAGTGCCATTGCACTCTAGCCTGGGCGACAGAGTGAGACTCCATCTTAAAAAAACAAAACAAACAAACAAATAAAAACCATAACTTGAATCAAAGTTGAAACTTTTCAATGGTGATTTAAAAGGCAAAAAGTAACAAAATATGAAAATACAAGCATTCATTTAACTTTGGAAACAAGAAAGAAAATGCCATCAGAGTTAGAATCAGAATCACAGCATATCAGAGCCCAAAGGGCCTTCCAAGGTCTTAGTCCTATACATTCATTGTCTAGGTGTGGACACATATTCATTAAGGATAACAGGCACGTCAGAGTCACCTGGCTAATGTGGGAGGGCCATCATCTTCTGACTTTTGGCTTAGCATGCTTTCAATTAATACCACATTGGTAGGGAACATGGGTTGGGGGGTTGAAAGGCACAATAGAGAGACAGTTAAATAGTTTGAAATGAAGAAAGATAAAGTTTATTCTACAAGTGAATTCCAAAAGTAAGAAATATGGGAATATAAAATATTACAACAGCTTTTAAAATGCATTATAAAGAAACACAATAGTGATATAATATTCAGCACAGTTTTAAAAATTCAGGTATAAAATATATATTCATGTTAGTTAAAAAAAAAGGATAACATGTTAACTCACTTATTAGGAGACAGAACCTAAAAAAGAATAAGGAACAACTAAGAGCATGGATAATAACAGGCCACGGTATAAAAATTCAAGTGAAATGAATGAAGGGATTGCAATATTCAGGGGAAATGGATAGTACAGAGTTTGAATTCGCTAAAGAAAAAAAGGCAGGGTGGTGGGATAGAAGGTGGGGCAGAGAATTAGGCAAGGAAAACAGAAAGGAAGATGTTTAACTAGTACTATAAAGGAAGCCTTATTGTGATACTTAACACTTAGAGCTAGTTCTACAACTGCGGAGAAGCTGGTAAAATGGCTTACAGGAAGGAGTATATAAACAATGCAAATGTTTAGAATTGAACTCATGATTATTAATTAAAATAAGCCATTTATAAAGTTCATAACAAAAAGTGAATTTCAGTGATTTTCATTATATTCTTTAAACAAATAATTATGATCTTAAAAACAGGACAAAAGAAAAAAGAGATAAGTGGTGTATCACTCTGCCCTTACTTGATTTGCCCAAAGAAAATCTAAAATACTATGTCCATTATGTTAACCTGATGATTTATCTGCGGAGAAGATGCCCACTGTAATGTATTGGTTTTTCCTTTTCTCAAAAGGTTAACATGGTATCTGGAAGTCATTAATAAGCTGGAAAAGCTATGAATGATACTTATCAAGATAACAAAATCTTACAGATATAAATCAGCTAATAACAAAAGTTAGGCATGCATTTTAAAGAAAGCAGATTAAGAAGATGGCTGAAGTTCATTAAAATTATTAAAGCAAATATCATAATGGTAGGGAAAGTAAAGCCAAACAAAACGATTTGAATGGGAACATAATTGGAACTAGAGAAACTGAAAGAGGACAAAAAAGAAAAAAATACCTTGTTGAAAATCACTAAAGAGTACCCATACATAAATACATAAAACCAGTGTAAAGCTAGGAAGTAAGAAGTCTTGTGAAGACCCATGAAGAGTTGGAGGACACCTGCATATTAGAAGTCAAAGTGAAGAGAAGGCCCATTGCCTGGCGTGAGGAAGATGTCCAATAAATACTTGCTGAAAAAATGAAATCAGTTCCAGGACATGGTCAGCCCAGGGTCAAAAGATGGGAACATCTATTGTGGTTAGAAGGTAGTGAATAGGTTAATAGACAGTAGGCAGAGATAAACTCAGATTATAACAAGTAGGAAACAGGTAGTAGGAAGCGAGCAAAGGGGCAGGCTTGCAGCACTGGAGGTGGGAAAAATCAGGACATGGTGGCTCACGCCTGTAATCCCAGTACTTTGGGAGGCCAAGGTGGGCAGTTCACCTGAGGTCAGGAGTTTGAGACCAGCCTGGCCAACCTTCCCTACAGAGAAGAAGAAAGTTACAATAAGTTTGCAATACAACATTGCAAAATCTGAGATGGAAACTTTGCTGCCTTTCCTGCACTTGTAGTTCTATAGCCTTTCTAAACCACCGTAAATACTTTTGCCAAATTAATTGGGAAGAAAAATATATTGGTACAATCAGTTCACCAGAAAGGTATTTGTGGATAAAGCAAGAAGTACACTTGTGAACATGTTTCTAAATGTTTTGACAATTTCCATATGGAGATTGTGATATGGGAATGAGTAAGATTGTTGGTTGTTAAACAAAGCAAAACAAAAAAACCAACCTGGTGCCCTTCACAGATAGGTACGTAGTAAAGTGGTATTTGTTATTGCTAGTTGAGAGTAGGGCTAATAATCCTGTCCACTTTTGATCTATTAATTTTAAATGATTTCAACCAAGAGAAATGTAACAGTCTTTCAAAATGTTTTCTCTGTTATCACAGCTCTGCTGTTATCTATGGTGTGAATCTATTCAACACCAGCAGCAAAATAAAACCCTAATTTAGTCTTGAAATTATATGGGGTCAGGCATGGTGGCTCATGCTTGAGGCCAAGAGTTTGAGGTTACAGTGAGCAATGATCATGCATTCCAGCCTGGGTGACAGAACAAGATCTTGTCTGTAAAAGAAGAGAAAGAAAAAGAGAAAAAAAGAAAATAAATAAATAAGTAGCTCTTTGCTCTGCAATGACACTGTCTTTTAGAAGATTCTGTATTCTATCTACAACTGCATAACCTAAATATGAAGACTGAAAACATCTGAAAAGTACAGAGAACACCGATCTACACTATACGTTTGCTTTGGATATAGACTGAACTGAAAGCCTTAATGAGTATAAAAACTGTGGCTAATTATAGTACTGTATTGTTTTGAGGAGTTTTTTTCTTCACTGTAGGAGGTAGAATGTGAGCTAAATCTTGAAAGATGTGTTGGGTGATTTTTTTCCTTTTTGAAAAGTTTCCTTATTGTTAAAACATCATCAGAAAAAAAAAAGAAAAGAAAAAGCACTCCTTTCCATCACCCAAAATTTATTTTCATATTTCTATGTTCTCTTCTGGTTTCTGTTCACAAATACATCCATTCTGATGTAACTGTAATTATATTACACATATAATTTTGTGGATTATATGAGAATTTGTGGATTCTCTTTACGCTGTAACATAATCATAAGCATGTTTCTGTGTTGATGCCCAGAGGTCATACTGTCATTTTAAAAGTCTGTGTAATGTCCTAAATGTTGGCATGTGATAATGTATTACTCATATCATTAATGTTGGGCATAAATTAGTTCTAATTATTCACTATTATAAATATGATCTTTCCATAAAAATAAATTTTCTTCTGATTGTTTCCTAAGTATAAATTATCAAAAAGGAGATTGCTAGATAACAAACATTTCTATGGACTGAAAAAATACAGTAATAATTTATCATATTTTTTAATGAAAAGACATAATATTAAAAAGACAATATTACTAAAATTTTCAATTATCTAAAAATTATTTCATAAATATAATGCAATTTGAATTAAAGTCCTTGTTGGCATTAGAAGTGAATGAAATTATCTTAAAATTTACATGGAAGAATAACTTCCTGTGAATATGTAACAAAGGTGTAATGAGTAGAGAAAGAAAACTTTTACTAGGTACTTCTTGGAGCCTGTGGATTAGAGGTAAATAAAATTACCTTAAAGTTAAAATGAAAAAATAACTGCCTGAAAATATGTATTTAAAAAGTAAGGACAGTGGAGAGAGAAAAAGCTTAGCACCTAAAAAATATGCTAATAAGACATTATACTCAAATCAATGTAATACTAATGGTGTATCAAACAAATCAGTGGAACAGAAGAGAGAATAAAGTAATAGTTGCTAGTACAGACAGTTCCTGACTTAAGGTTCAACATGATTTTTTGACTTTATGATGGGTTTGTCAGGATATAACCCCATCATAAGTTGAGAGGCTCCTTACCTATTGTGATGGGTTCTTGTTCCTACTGAATACGTATTGCTTTAATACCGCAGTAAAGTCAAAAATTTTTAAGTCAAATCATGGTAAGGTGGGGATAGTCTGCTGTGTTGCCAGCATTAAATGCATTCTTTATTTATAATATTTTCAAGTTAGGATGGGTTTATTGGGACATAACCCCACTGTAAGGAAAGGAGCATCTGTATATATAAAATTTTAACATAGATAGTAGTTCTATGTAGTGAGAAAAGGATAAATTATTTAATACATAATACTGATACAATTGGAAAAAAGTAAATATGGATCCCTGTAACTCACACCATATTAAAGATAAGTTCTAAGGGGTAGGGGGAGCAAGATAGCCAAAGAGAAGCCTTCAGCAATCATCCCCCATGCCGGAACAACAAATTGGACACCTATCCACACACAAAAGGGACCTTCATAAGAACCAAAAATCAGATCAGTGATCATAATACTTGGTTTTAACATTCTATTGAGGAAAGAAGCACTGAAGAGGGTAGGAAAGGCAGTCTTGAGTTTCCAATGCTACCCTTCCCTGTATCCCTTGGCAGCAGACCTGTGGCACAGAGAGAGAATCAGTGTCTTTTGGGGAGGGAGACTGCAGTGATTGTGGGACTTTTAATTGTAACTCAGTGCTGCTCTGTCATAGCAGAAAGCAACCAGGGACAGAATTCAGACAGTGTTCACAGGGGGAGTATTTAGATCAGCCCTAGCCTGAGGCAAACTGTTCATCCCAGTGACAGGTACCTGAGTTCCAGCAGGCTCCACCACTACTGGCTAAAGTGCTCTGAGGTTCTAACTAAACTCTAAAGGCAGTCTAGGTTGCAAAACTGCAATTCCTGGGCAAGTGCTGGTGCTGTGCTGGACTTGCAGCTAGTGGACTTGAGGTGCATGTGACCTAGTGAGACAACAGCTGGGGCATCCAAGGAAGTGCTTGCATTACCCCTATCCCAACCCCAGGCATTGTACCTCACAGCTCTGGAAGAGACTCCTTTACTCTCCTAGAGGGGAGGGGAGGGGAGGAGGGGAAGGGAAGAGGGGAGGAGAAGAGGGGAGGGGAGGAGGGGAGGGGGGGAGAGGAGAGAGGAGAGGAGAGGGGAGACTAAAAAGGATTTTGTCTTGCAATTTTGACCCCAGCTCAGCCACAGTGGAATAGGGCACGAGGCAGACTCCCAAGATCCCCTTTTCAGGCTCCAGCTCCTGGACAACATTTCTAAAGACACCCTGGGCCAGAAGGGAACATGGTGCCTTGAAGGGAAGGAGCCATTCCTGGCAGAATTCCTCACCTGCTAACTAAGAACTGAATAGTCAGCAGTGGTAGCAATACAGTGGTAACCACACAGTACTTGACATAGGCCTTAGGTAAGACTCAGAGCTATGCTGGTTTCAGGTATGATGCAGTACATTTCCAGTGTTGGTGACTGAGAAGAACATCAGCAGTAGCCAGGCAGTGGTCACTGCAGGCCTTGAGCAAGACCCAAGTGCAGTGCTCTGGTGGCTTTGGCCAGACCCAGCAGTTCCAGTGGTGATGGCCACAGAGGTGCTTAGATCACCCCCTCCCCCAGTTTCAGGAAGCTTAGCACAGATAGATACACTGTTTGGAGGAAGGTAAGGAAAGAGAACGAGTCTCTGTCAGGCAATCTCAGCAATTATTCTGGATCTTACCCAAGTCCACCAAGGTGGTATTTCTACAAGTCTGCAAGTGTCACAATTCTTGCTTGGGGAAAAGAGAGGGAAGAGAAAGGGGACCTTATTTTTTAGCTTGCACACCATCTTGGCCACAGTGGGGTAGAGCACCAAGCAAGTTTCTGAGGTCCCTGATTCCAGGCCTTGCTTCTGAACAGCATTTCTGGACCTTCCCTGTGCCAAAGGAGAGCCCATGGCCCTGAAGGAGGAAACTGAGGACTGGCAGTATTCAACAAGGGCTGAATGAAGAGCCCTTGGGCCTTGAGTGAACAGTGGTGGCAGTCAGGCAGTACTCGTTGTGGCCAGGGGCAGTGGTGACCATGGGGAGACACTCCTCTCCTTAAAGAGAGGGAAGATTTGGAAGGACTTTGTCTTGTGGCTTGGATGTCAGCTCACCTGTAGTAGGATAGAACACCAGGTAGATTCCTAAGATTCCTGACTCCAGGCCCTGGCTCCTATACAGCATCCCCAGACCTGCCCAGGGATAGGGAGAACTCACTGCCCTAAAGGGAAGAGCATAAACCTGGCTGAATTTGCAATTTGCTAATTATAGAGCCCTGGGGCCTTCAGTGAACATCAGCAGTAGCCAGGCAGTGGTCACTGCAGGCCTTGAGCAAGACTCAAGTGCAGTGCTATGGTGGCTTTGGGTCTGACCCAGCACAGTTCCAGTGTTGGTGGCCACAGAGGAACTTATATTACCCCCTACCCAAGTTCCAGGAAGCTTAGCACAGACAGAAACATTGTTTGGAGGAAGGTAAGGAAAGAGAACAAGAGTCTCTGTCAGGCAATCCCAAGAATTATTCTAGATCTTACCCAACTCCACCAAGGTGGTATATCTACAAGTCTGCAAGAGCCACAAAATAACTGGGCATGTCGTGCCCTCTAAAGCAGGTATGGCTGCAATGACCAAAGACTTAGATCACAATAATCAAGTCTCTTCAAATACCTAGAAAGTCTTCCTAAGAAATGTGGATACAAACAAGCCCAAACTGTGAAGATTACAATAACTAACTAACTCCTCAATGCCCAGACACCAAAAAACATCAAGATCATCCAGGAAAACATAACCTCACCAAATGAACTAAATAAAGCATCAGAGATCAATCCTGGAAAAACAGAGATATGTGATCTTTCAGACAGAGAATTCAAAAAAGCTGTTTTGAGGCAGTTCAATAAAATCCAAGATAACAGAGAAAGAATTCAGTATTCTATCTGATAAATTTAACAAAGAGACTGAAAATAGCTAAAGGGAATCAAGTAGAAATTCTTGAGTTAAAAAATGCAATTGACATACTAAAGAATTCATCAGCGTCTACTAACAGCAGAACTGATCAAACAGAAGAAAGAATTAATAAGTGTGAAGGCAGGCTATTTGAAAATACATGGTCACAGAAGACCAAAGAAAAAAGGAATAAAAAACAATGAAGCATACCTATAATATATAGAAAAAAAGCCTCAAAAGGGCAAATCTAAGACTTAGTGGTCTTAAAAAGGAAGTAGAAAGAGAGATAAGGTAGAAAGTTTATCCAAAGGGATAATCACATAGGACATCCCAAACCTGAAGAAAGTTTTTAATATCCAAGCACAAGAAGGTTACAGAACACCAAGCAGATTTAATCCAAAGAAGACTACCTCAAGGAATTTAATAATCAACCTCACAAAGGCCAAGGATAAAGAGAGGATTGGAAAAGCAGCAAGAGAAAAGAAATAAAATACAAAACAAAGGAGTTCCAATATATCTGGCAGCAACTTCTCAGTGGAAATCTTACAGTTCAGAAAAGAGTGGAATGACATATTTAAAGTTCTAAAGGAAGAAAAATATCTTAGAATAGTATATCCAGCAGAAATGTTCTCCAAACATAAAGGAAAAATAAAGACTTTCACAGACAAACAAAAGCTGAAGGACTTCATCAACACCAGACCTATCCTACAAGAAATGCTAAAGGGAGTTACTTTATCTGAAAAAAGGTGATTAAAGAGCAGTAAAAAATCATCTGAAGGTACAAAACCTGCTGGTACTAGTAACTATACAGAAAAATACAGAATATTGTAACAGCAATTTTGGTGTGTAAACTACTCATATCTTGAATAGAAAGATGAAAAGAACAAATTAAAAAATAACTACAGCCAGATGCAGTGCCTCAAGACTATAATCCCAGCACTTTGGGAGGCTGAGGCAGGTGGATCACAAGGTCAAGAGATTGAGACCATCCTGGCCATGATGAAACCCTGTCTCTACTAAAAGCACAAGAATTACCTGGGCGTGGTGGTGCATACCTGTAGTCCAAGCTACTCAGGAGGGTGAGGCAGGAGAATCACCTGAAACTGGGAGGCGGAGGCTGCAGTGTGCCAAGATCACGCCACTGCACTCCAGCCTGGTGACAGTAAGAGATTCCATCTCAAAAAAAAAAAAAAAAAATTACAAAAAACTACAATAACTTTTCAATATATAGACAATGTATTTCAATACATAGTACAATGAGATACAAATAGAAGCAACAAACATTTTAAAAGCAGAGGGATGTAGTTAAAGTGTACAGTTTTTATTCATTTTCTCCTTCCTTTTTATTTATGCAATCAGTGTTAACTTGTCATCAGCTTAAAATAATGCGTTATATTATTTACAAGCTTAATGGTAAACCTCAAATCAAGAAACATACAACAGATACACAAAAAATAAAAAGAAATTAACATACCACCTGAAGAAATCACCTCACCAAAAGGAAGGAAACGAGAGAGAAGACCCGAGACAAATAAAGTGGCAGAGTAAGTGCTTATGTATCAATAATAACACTGAATATAAACAGACCAAACTCTCTATTGAAAGACAGAATAACTAAATGAATTAAAAAATAAGATCCCATGATTTTTTGCCTACAAGAAACACACTTCACCTATAAAGACACAATAAACCAAAAGTAAAGGGATAGGGAAAAAAAGCACAAAAAGCTATATTTATATCATACAAAATAGATCTCAAAACAAAAACTATAAAAAGAGGCAAAGAAATCACTACATAATGATAAAGGGGTTGATTCAGAACAAGGATGTAATAACTGTAAATATACATGCACCCAAGTCTGGAGCACCCACATATATAAAGCAAATATTACTAGAGTTAAAAGGAAGATAGACTCCAGTACAATAATAGCTGGAGACTTCAACATTCCACTTTCAGCATAGCACAGGTCTCCCAGATAGAAACTCAACAAAGAAACCTCAAAATTAATTTGAAGTATAGAATAAATGAACCTAACAGAAATTTAACAAACATTTCATCCAATGGTTATAGAACATACATTCTTCTCAGCACATGAATCATTTTCAAGGATACACCATGTTAGGCCCAAAACAAGTCTTAAAACATTCAAAACAATTGAAATAATATCAAATATCTTCTCTGATCAAAATGGAATAAAACTAGAAATCAACAACAAGAGGAATTTTGGAAACCATACAAACGTGGAAATTAAATAATATGTTCCTGAATGGCCAGTGGGTCAATGAATAAATAAATAAGTAAAATTTAAAATTTCTTGAAACAAATTAAAATGGAAACACAAAATAGCAAAACTTATGGGATCCAACAAAGGCAGTACCAAGAAGAAAGTTTATAGCAATAAGCACCTACATCAAAAAAGTAGAAAGTTTCAAATCAACATAATGTGTCTTAAAGAAAGCAAGAGAAAACCAAGTCCAAAATTAGAAGAAATAAAGATCAGAGTAAAAATAAATGAAATTGAGACAGAAAAGAAAAAAATACAAAACATCAACAAAATGAAAAGTTGGTCTCTTGAAAAACTAAACAAAATTAACAAACATTTAACCCAATTAATAAAGAAAAAAATAAAGAGAAAACACAGATAAATACAATCAGACATGAAAAAGGAGACATTACAACTAATACTGCAGAAATTCAAAGGATCATTAGAAGCCACTATGAGCAACTATATGCCAATTAATTGGAAAACATGGAAGAAATGAATAAATTCCTAGATACATACAACTAACCAAGATTGATCAATGAAGAAATCCAAAACCTGAACAGATCAATAATAAAAGAGAAGCAGCAAGGACAGTCCAACATAAGCAAATCAGTGTGATACATTATATCAGCAGAATGAAGGACAAAAACCATATGATCATTTCAACTGATTCTGAAAAAGCATTTGATATAACTCAATATCCCGTCATGGTAAGAACCCTCAAAACACTGGGCATAGAATGAACATATCTCAACATAATAAAAGCCATATATAAGAGATCCACATTTTATATCATACTGAAGAGGGAAAAACTAAAAGTCTTTCCTCTAAGCCTGGAACACAACAAGGATGCCCACTTACACCACCATTATTCAATACAGTACTGAAAATCCTAGCTAGAGCAATCAAAGATAAGAAAATAAAAGGCATCCACCAAATTGGAAAGAAGAAGTCAAATTATCCTTGTTTGCAGATGATATAATCTTATATTTAGAAAAACCTAAAGACTCCACAAAAACTATTAGAACTGATAAACAAATTCAGTAAAGTTGCAGGATACAGAGTCAATACACAAAAATGAGTAGCATTTCTAGATGACAACAGTGAACAATCTGAAAAAGAAATCAAGAAAATCATCCTATTTATAATAGCTGCAAATGAAATAAAATACCTAGGAATAAACTTAACCAAAGAAGTAAAAGAGCTCCACAACGAAAACACTGATAAAAGAAGTGGAAG
The DNA here is from genome assembly GCF_030222135.1 of Aotus nancymaae. NCBI lineage: Eukaryota > Metazoa > Chordata > Mammalia > Primates > Aotidae > Aotus > Aotus nancymaae. The sequence goes on along the minus strand of NW_026988431.1, from coordinate 49,801,906 downwards.
AGGACACAAAAAAATGGAAAGGTATTCCATTTTCATATATTGGAAGAATCAGTATTGTTAAAATACCCATACTACCCAAAAGCAATCTACAGATGCAATACAATCACTATCAAAATACCAATCTCATTCTTCACCAAAATAGCAAAAATGATCTTAAAATTTAGATAGAATCACAAAAGACCCAGAATAGTCAAAATTATACTGAACAAAAATAACAAAACTGGAGATATCACATTACCTGATTTCAAGTTATACTACAGAGCCATAGTAAACAAAACAACATGGCTACTGACATAAAAACAGACCCAGAGACCAAAGGAACAGCACAGAAAAACACAGAAACAATTTCATGAATTTATAGTAAACTCATTTTTTATAAAAGTGCCAAGAACATAGGTTGGGGGAGGACAGTCTCTTCAGTAAATGCTCCTGGGAAAACAGGATATCCATATTCAGATGAATAAAATTAGATCCCTATATCTTACCATATACAAACGTCACATCACAATGGATTAATTACTTAAATCTAAGACCTCAAACTATGAAACTACTAAAAGAAAACATCAGGGAAACCCTCCAGGACATTGGACGAGGCAAAGGTTTCTTGAATAATACTCCACAAGCACAAGCAGCAAAAGCAAAAATGGACAAATGGGATCACATCAAGTTAAAGACCTTCTGCACCAAAAAGGAAACAATCAGCAAAGTGAAGAGACAACCCACAGAATGGGAGAAAATATTTGCAAACTATCCATCTGACAAGGGATTAATAACCAGAATACATAAGGAGCTCAAACAACACTATAGGAAAAAAATGTAATAACCTGATTTTAAAAAGGGCAAAAGATCTGAATAGACACTTCTCAAAAGAAGACATTCAAATGGCAAACAGGTAGATGGAAAGGTGTTCAACATCACTGATCATCAGAGAAATGCAAATCAAAACTATATAATCTCACCTCAGTTAAAATGGTTTTTATCCAAATGACAGGCAATAGAAATTCTGGCAAGGATGTGGAGAAAAGGGAACTCTTTTCTGTTGGAGGTAATGTAAATTAGTATAATCACTATGGAGAACAGTTTGGAGGTTTCTCAAAAAACTAGAAGTAGAAAGATATGATCCAGGAATCTCCTTGCTAGTTATAATACTGAAAGAAAGGAAATCAGTATATTAAAGAGATATCTACACACCTATGTTTATTGCAGCATTATTCACAATAGCCAAGATTTGAAAGTAACTCAAGTGTCCATCAACAAAAAATGAACGGATAAAGAAAATGGGCTACATATACACAATAGAGTACTGTTCAGCCATAAAAAGAATGAGATATAGTCATTTACAACAACATGGATGAAACTGGAGGTCATTATGTTAAATGAAATAAGCCATGCAGAGAAAGACAAATTTTGCATGTTCTCACTTATTTGCAGAAACTAAAAACAATGAAAACAATTGAACTCCTGGCAATAGAGAATAGAATGGTGGTTACCAGAGTTTGGGAAGGGTGATGGCGGGGTTGGGGGGGATGGAAAGTGAGTATGGTTAATGGGTACAAATATATAGTTAGATAGGATGAATAAAAGCTAGTATTTGATAACACAACAGGGTAACCACTGTCAACAATAATTTATTACACACATATGTACATTATTACATATATTACATAATTTATTACACACATTATGTACATTTAAAAATAATTAAAAGAGTATAATTGAATTGCATGTAATACAAAGAAAGGATAAATGCTTGAGGCAGGACACCCTGTTTACCCTGATGTGATTATTATACATTGTATGCCTGTACCAAAATATCTCATGTATTCTATAAATATATACCCCTACTATGTGCCCACAAAAATTAAAAACAAAAAATTTCAAATAGCTGACTATATTTTTTAAATAAAATAAAAATAAATTCTATATTCTATATGTATTAATGACTCAGTTGGGAAACAAAACCCAGGATACTGTATATACTATCTAGGAATGGGACTACTTTAATAAGACTCCCCATAAACAATAAAAGATAATTATTGATTGTACCCAAATAAAAAAGTTTGCATGGTAAAATTTACCATAAAAAGTCAATAGATAAATTATGCATTAGAAAAAATTGACTATAGAATATAATATCTGTACTGTATAAAATCTGCTGTAAAATTATCAAGAAAAATTCCAATAATGCAATAGAAAATTTCCAGAATCTAAGAATAGGTAGTTCTCAGGAAAGAAAATAAAGATATATGATTACTTTAAATTTTATCTGATTTTAAAATTTTTATCTGTTGCATACTGCTATAAAATTAATGTGATGACTTCTTCTCTTCCAACACTAGCTTCTCTCCAGATTTCCCTAGTCTGTAGTATGCTCCCATCATTAAAGACTCTCAAGCACAGGTGGTTCAGAGCCCTTTCTGACTTCCTTTTCTTCCGTGTTTTAGTCAGACAGATGTTCACCTCCCTGGTCTTTGGTAGTTATCTCAACCCTGATTCTATCTCAGCCTTTCCACTGGGCCACGGAGAAGGCTAAATAGACATAGTGGGACAAGCATGAGCACTGAAATCCAACCGGATTTGCTTTACTCTCTTCCATTTACTAGGTATGTAGCACCAGGCATGATATTTTGTGGGCCTTGGTTCTCTCTTTTATAAGGTGGGATAATCATACCTGCTTTTCATGGTCACTGTGAGAACAGATAGAAGTAATTCATATAAAGTGTCTAGCACACTTAGGACTTTAAAAATGTGAGTTCCCTTTCCTACTTCATCTTCTTATGGTTAGTCCTGGGATTGGGAAACTGGCAAATATATTTTCTAAATGGCTACCTGGCTCCAGTGTCTTGATGTTTGAAACATCTCTATCCATTACTAACATTAATTGTTCTAAAACACCGCTTTTGTGATATCATTCTCCTGATTACCTATTTTACTGATACCCTACTGCCTTCAGGGAAAATTACAAACTCTTTACCTTTACTGTCAAGACATTCATTCCTCTAAGGTGAAGATAAATTTTGAAACCTTGCCCAAGATGCTTCAAACACTTTTAATTTTTTCATTTGGAAAAATGAAGGATTGCCTAAAAATGTGGATTCACTTTTAGAAGGAAACATAGGAAAGCACAGACTTATCAAAGTAAATTTCACTTTATTTTTCTGAAATCTTACATTGCAGTTGAAATGTCTTTTATATACCTACTTAAGTCTTACCACACTAAATGGCAAAACTGGAAAGGATGACAGCAAGTATTGACTACAGGCACAGTTATCATCATGGTGATGCTAATAATTAGGTATATTTGCAGCTCAAAATAATTAAAACAAGATTTTTTTTGTAATTATAAGTAAAAATTTAAACATTTCCTCATGTAGTTATATAACTAGTCACCAAAAACAGCAAAAAAGTCTTCTCTTTACCTAGTACTTCTTTTTGCAAATCATAGCATCTGGTTTGCAAGTTTACTTCCTGTTGTCTAGATGTCTGCATCTGCTGAGACCTCAATATGGCTGCATCTGACAACAATTTCAGATTTTTCATTTCCTTTTCAAGGCATACATTATTTCTCTGGGATACTGTCAAACTTTTATTCAGTATGTCTATTTCTGTAAAAAAATTCAAAGTTTACAAATAGGCAATAATTGAATCATAAAACATTTCTCTAAGGATTGATTAGTTTCTTTTAGAAAATTAATAGTTGAAAGGCAAGATGACATTTATGAGATTATAATGACATCTAACTAAAAAGTTAAATTTAAATTCAGTAGTCATTCTGAAAATGAGAAAAAGGAGTTTTATTGCTACTTGATGCATGAAATCTTTTAGCAGTATTGTTTTTAGCTTTTAGATTGTATTAAGTTAATACAACCTGCTTTGTAAATACTCATATAAATGAATAATATAAGATCTGTGTAATGTTCTGGGTTTTATCGAAATTTTTTTTTTAGGCAACATGATTCAGAAAAGTAAATTTAAATGTGCTAGCATGAGCTGGTTTGGTGGCATTTCTAAGGGATTAACTAGAACACATTCTCTACAAATTATGAAGAAAGGTTTTAGGAGTAGACTAGAAGGTTGTAGTGTCTAATAAATTTATGGGCAAAAAGCATTAGTTAATAATATCTTAATGATTGTAATAGTATTGTGTCCCCCCCACAAATAAGACCAGAATTCATCATAGTAATTATGTCATTATTCTCTCTATTTAGATTAAGTTTAATAAAAATATGTCTTTATAGCTCTACTTAGATTTAAATGTGCTAATTTTATATAATTTCATGAGAAATGCATGGAGCATATTATCCTTCAGAAAAATAATTATCAAGCTCCACCTTCATCAGTCTTTTCTGCACTATTGCCTTAAACTACTTAAAACACATGAACACACACCCCACAAAGATAATACTATAAAATTTGTACAACCACAATTCATTGAATTTATGAGCATGTGATTTACATGAAAATTTGGCCAGTCTGCTTTTCCAGACATTTCACTTGGAATTCCCTTCTTTGGTTAGCCCATCCTGGACTATGTGATAGGTTCGACATGTGATGAGATGTCAAAAATGGTTGGCTTCGTTTATTGCTCTTGGTGCCACCACAGCAGAAACAGCACCCGCTTGGACCAGTGAAGACCACAAGCGATACAGAGATACATAGGATAGACATGCAGTAGAGGTAACATGGCCAGCAAATGGTTATAGGAGAAGTAAAGCAGTGAGCTAGAATAGAGCACAAAAAAGAGAGCATGTTTTATGGGATCATGATGAGGAGGATCAGGAATGTAGTACAAGGAAAGCAAAGTTTCCATGGGTAGAAAGCATGTCTGGGAGGAAAAGTGGTATTTGTGATAGACCTGGGCAATAAGCACAAGAGGTCTGGCACCTTCTCTTCATTTTTAGTTCCTGCTCAAAATGGAAAACCTACAGAAAGAAATTGGCAGGAACCAAATAAGTATGATTCTAATATAGTCCAATGATTATTTTATATGGGAATTGTTTTCCTCAAAATAGCTATATGCTGCTAAAAACTTGACTATGCACCCATTTGTGTGAGGAAAACTAACACACAGTACATAAAATTTTTTAAAAGAATGGAATTAAAGAAAATAATGGGGTTACAATTTCCCTACATACATAAAAAGTCTTTCTGGGTATTTTTGTAGCCAAAAAGGTGACTTCTTAAGGCTGAATAAACTACAACATACCATAGCCATATCTATGTTTAAGTCAAAATGATACTGCATAGCAGCACACACATGCTGTCACCTATTTATCATTTGCCAGAATTACACTGCTTAGGTTAGCAGGCTGACTCTGTTAGCACATACTACACTCTAAAATAACTACGCATGTCAATGTGACTTTCTGACATTAAAAGAATAAAAATTTGCAATACAAATTTATTTGTAAACTATATTCTAAGAAATGGAAAAGTAACATCAAGATTTCAAAACTAACAGAAGATACAACATTCCTAATAAGAAGTTAGGAAAAAGTAAAATGGAGATGAACTAACTTACTTTTGCAAACTAGACACTCCTGTCCTATGGCGATCCTGATGTCAAAGATTCAATTCTACCATTGCCATCATGCAATTCTATACTTGTCAGACATGTCAGAATTAAGATCCCCACAAGGTCAACCTATATTGGTCATTGTATCCACCTTGAACCTTTCCTGTCTCAGCACCACTCCCATGAAGAAAGTCCTCCTATCCTCATATATTCAGCTATCATGGCTCAAATGTTACCTCTATGCAGAAGTCTTTTCGGATCTGATCTGGATGTGATCTTCATCTTCCTGGAATTCACAGCAATTTACATCATTTGTATTGCACTGATCACATGCATACATGTGATCTACTATTGGACTATAAGTTATTTTAGACCATAGATAATATTCATTTCTATTTCCTCCAATGTCAGGTCTGACTGGCAGACTGAGTGACGGATTACAGAAGTGCACAGACATAGGTGTTTTTCCTGTCCGAGCATGGCCAGGGAATCCCACGGCTCACAGATGACCAAAAGACTGGAGTTCGGCCATGAAGCCCTCATATGCTGGAGAGACTCATATTTATTTTAGAATAGATTTAATGACAAAGGTCTCAGGTAAACACCACTAGTGGATAATTAACCATGCCGATCCCCCACTTCCCAAGCAGAGAGCAATTCTGCACGAGGATAATCAAAGGTCTGTCTTAGGACAACATGAGTAAACTAAATACTCCTGTACCTATGGTGATAGGAACCCACTTAGATAAACTCCCTTACATTCCTTTCTACCTATTCCTTGCCTAATCGCCTCTGGGTAAGGACAGCCGCCTTAGGCTCATTCCTTCCAGAAGCCTTGCAAAACCTCTCAGCCTTCCAAGAAGGTTTGCATCTTTCTTATAGTTTTTACCACCACCCTGACCGATTTCTGACACTCCCTAATTTCTACCATGATGTTTTAGGATTAACAAGAGCTCAATAAATACCTAATAAATGAGTAAAGGCATTGCTGATCAAAGCTTCTCAACTGATTTTAATATACTACTAGTTGAAGATCCTGAATATGTTTATCTCATCCTTCATTTCAGAGGCAGGCATTCTGAACCTCACATTTTAAAATGTCAAAGTTAGGCAGTTAAAACACATATCCAAAAGAAACATTTTTGATTGAACAAATTGATCAATTCTATCTATCCCTAATTTCATCAATTTTGTGAAAAACATGGACTACATTTCTAAGCCTAATTCTAGATCTGAATTTTAAAAGTTCAGTCAATAGTTGTTTTGGGAGTAGAATTAACCTGACAAATACTCTGCCTTGGTAAAAAATATTTTTCCTGAAGTTTCTTTTATTAAAATAAGTATGCTCTTGTTTAAGAAAATTTCATCTATAAAAACTTCAGTTTAAAAATATTGATTACAGAAAGTGATATTCATTTGCTGGAAGAATAGGAAATATTTTACTCATACCTGCTACTCAATATTTAGCATACATTATCAGCAAGAAAATATATTTTCTTTTTTTTTAATTGCGTTTTAGGTTTTGGGGTACATGTGAAGAACATGCAAGATTGTTGCATAGGTGCATACGTGGCAGTGTGATTTGCTGCCTTCCTCCCCTTCACCTATATCTGGCATTTCTCCCCATGCTATCCCTCCCCAACTCCCCACCCCCCGCTGTCCCTCCCCTATTCCCCCCCCCCCAACAGACCCCAGTGTATAGTGCTCCCCTCCCTGTGTCCATGTGTTCTCATTGTTCAACACCTGCTTATGAGTGAGAACATCAGCAAGAAAATATTAAGCAATTCCTTTTCTAGGAATGTTGCTTCTGTTTTGGACATTGATTTTAAAACCTAATTTAATTTTAACATGCAAATCTTTTAAAGTAGCTGACAAATATTGTGCAATATGTAGGGGGTTTACTACATTTATTAGTTTGCTAGGACTGGTGAAAGAAAGTACCATAGATTAAGTGGCTTAAACAACAGAAATTTATTTTCTCACAGCTCCAGAGTCCAGAAGTCTGAGATCAAGGTGTCAGCAGGATTGGTTCCTTCTAGGATGGTGAAGGAAGGATCTGTTCCAGGTCTCCTTGGCTTGCAGGTGGCTGCCTTTTCCCTGTGTATTCACATGGTGTCTGTGTACAGAACTCTTCTTCTTATGACACCAGTCAGATTGGATTAGGAGCTACCCTGATCACCTCTTTAAAAACCTCACCTCCAAATACAGTTACAAAAGGAGGTACTGGGAATTAGGACTTTAATATTTTAATATATGAATTTGGGGAGGGGGACACAATTCAGCCCATCACACTATATTTTAGAATATTTGTTATTTACAATGTTTGTACTATTATCAAAATACATGTTTTTAGCTTTTAGAATGTGGTAATAAGTAATTCACTAGCTAATGCAAGTACAGTTATTACTATTAGTCTTATGCAATCAATTTCTTTGCCTTGATACTTCTTTTTTTGTCCTGTGAGCTTAGGCAAATGAACTCAAAATTATGTTAGTTCGTTATATTATTAGGGAAACTCTATAACCTTATTATCAAGCATTCTAATATTACAAACTGTGATTAATTCACAAAACTTCACAGTTTTATTACAGTAATAGGGAAAAAGACTCAGTGACTAGATTTACTAAAGAATTCAAAAACTGTACACAACTTAAAAACAAAACAAAACAAAACAAGAATACTAAAAGTCGCCAGGCGCAGTGGCTCATGCCTGTAATCCCAGCAATTTGGTAGGCCAAGGTGCGTGGATCACCTGAGGTCAGGAGTTCAAGACCAGCCTGGCCAACATGGCAAAACCCCATCTCTACCAAAAATACAAAAATTAGCTGAGGGTGGTGGCACGCACCTGTAGTCCCACCTACTCAGGAGGCCGAGGCAGGAGAATTGCTTGAATCTGGGAAGCAGAGGTTGCAGTGAGTAGAGATCATGCCACTGTACTCCAGGCTGGGCAACAGAACAAGACTCCATCTCAAAAAAACAAACAAAAGAAAAAAACTAAAAACTTTTTATTTTGAAATAAGTATAGCTTTACAGAAAGTTGCAAAGAAATGTGTAGGGAGTTCCTATCCAACCTTAACCCCATCTCACTTCTCCCATTGTTGACATTTTGTACAACTGTAGCATACTATGAAAAGAAAATTGCATTGGTAAAATCCACAGGACTTACTTCAATTTTGCCAATTGTATACACACTCATGTGTGTGTGAGTGGGTGTGTGTTTGTGTAGTTCCATGCAATTTTATCTAAGTGTAGCTGCATTACATATCACCACAATCAAAATACAGAATTGCTCTATTACCAGAAAGCTGATCCTTGCTATCCCTTTATAGCCAAACCTACCACTATCCCCACCATCCGTAATCTCCGGCTACCACTAATCTGCTCTCTACATTTATAATTTTGTTATTTCAAGAATGCTATATAAACAAAATCATATCTTATATAAACTTTTGAGACTGGCTGTTTTCACTCAGCATAATTTTACTGGGGTTCATTCAAGTTGATACACATATTAATAATTTGTTCCCTTCTGTTACTGAGTAGTAGCATACGCTATGGACATAGCATGATTTCTCTTTCATCCATTGAAGGACATTTGGGTTGTTTCTAATTTGGGGCTATTATGACTAAAGCTGCTATGAACATTTACATACAAGTTTTTTTGGGAAATAGGTTTTCATTTCTCTAGGATAAATGAAAGAGTGCAAATGTTGGGTCATGTAGTAAGTGCATCTTCAGTTTCGGGGAAATTGCAAAATTATTTTCTAGAATGGCTGAACCATTTTATATTCCTACCAGCAGTGCTGAGTAAACTAGTTTCTCTGATCCATGCCAACACTTAGTATGGTCAGTCTTTTCAATTTTAGACATTCTAATAAATGTGTAGTTGTATTTAATTGTGGTTTTGCATTTTCCTGATGGCTAATGATGTTGAACACTTTTTCATGTACTTATTTGCTATCTATATATCATCTTTGGTGAAATTTCTACTCGTATCTTTTGCCCATTTTCTAATTGGATTTTTTAAATTTGAGTTTTGGGAGTCATTTATACATTCTACATATAAATCTTTTGTTGGATATATGGTTTGCAAGTATTTTCTCCCAGTCTGTAGGTTTTTATTCTTTTTAACAGGTATTTCACAGAGCAAAAGGTGTTTTTTGTTGTTTTTTTTTTTAATAGACAGGGTCTTGCAATGTTGCCCAGGCTGGAGTACAATGGTTACTCACAGGTATGATCATAGAGCATGGCAGCCTCAAACCCCTGGGATTAAGCAATCCTCCCACCTCAGCTTCCTGAGTATCTAGGACTACAGACGTGCTAACACACTTTGCAAAAGTTCTTAAATTTTACTGAGAAAATTTATCAATTTTCCCTTTTAGGTATCATGCTTTTAGTTCAAGTTTAGGAACTCTTAGCCTAATCCTAGGTCCCAAATATTTTTTTTCCTAAAAGTTTCATATTTTCTGTTTAAGTCCGTGGTTAATCCACTTTGAGTTAGTTTTTGTAAAATGTGTGCACTTTAGGACAAGGTTCTTTTTCTTTTTCTTTTCCTAAGGATATCCAATTGTTCCAGCATCATTTGTTGAAAAGGCTATTCTTCTTTCACTGAATTGCCTGTGTGTCCTTATCAAAAATCAGTTAAGCATATTTTTCTGGTCTACTTATGTAAATTTTTTTTAAAAAACCACATGTGAACAGCCTTTTTGTTACTTCATTTAGGAGAAAAGTTATAAACCCATTACAATGAACCATTCTGCAATAGAAATAAGAAATTAATATAATAGAAGAAACATGGACTTTAGAATAAAAAAGGTTATAGCTAACATATCTTGCTTTCTTGTTCTGCTAGGCATATGGGGGGGATGTGTGTGTGTTCTTATTTTATAGATGAGGACACTGAAGTGCCCGGTTTTTTGTTAAGTGGATATAAACTTACAAGTTTTTTTGAGAACATAGGATTTCATTTATCTAGGATCCAGAACCAGGATATAAACTCTGGCTGACTCTAGAGACTTGTTCTCAGAATGCCTATGTATCTTTATTTAAGAATTGAAGCCAACAACACAGAGGTCAGCATACACGAGCACAGACACTTTGGCTTGCATGGTCCTTCTCCAGACCTGGTGGTAAAGTCTGTGGAAGGGCAACACTATCATGGATCCCACATTCCCCTCCAGATTTTTCCTCATTTCTGCCATGAGTTCTAACATTTCTGACTCTGAATAGTGTTTGTTTAATACATTTAAGTAAAAGATTAATTAAACAATAAAGACAACTAGAAATAAACATTAACAGGTTAGGATTAAGAGTACCTGGGGGACAGAGCAAGACTTCATCTCAAAAAAAAAAAGTGACTGTTAAGGCTGGGTGTGGTGGCTCACAACTGTAATGAGGACAAGTGGGCAGATCACGAGGTCAGGAGTTTGACCAGCCTGGCCAGCTTGGTGAAATCCTGCCTCTACTAAAAATACAAAAAATTAGCTGGACGTGGTGGTGCATGCCTGTAATCCCAGCTACTCGGGAGGCTGAGGCAGGAGAACTGTTTGAACCTGGGATGCAGAGGCTCCAGCCTGGGTGACAGAGTGAGACATGTCAAAAAAAAAAATAATAAAGTGACTGTTAGAGTGTTCTTCAGCTATAATTCACATGTCCTCATCATTTTTTTTTCACTTTTCCTCATTTTTGTAAATAATAAATAACATTTACAAATTTTATTTATTAAAATGTTCATTTCACTTTTTATCCATAGTAGCCATATCCAATAGAAATATATATAATGCAAACCACACATGTAATTTTAAATTTCCAGTAGCTATATTAAAAATATAAGAAATACACAAAATTAATTTTAATAGTATATTTTATTTCATTCCACATATCCAAAATGTTATCATTTCAACAAAAGGCTATACCCACATTTCAGGTGCTCAATAGACAGGAGGCTGGTGGCTAACCTATGGGAAAGCAAAGGTCTGCATCCTTCCTAGGCTCTTGGTCATCTTGGGATAGTTTCTCAAGTTTTACTAAGATTATTCTTTGAAAACATTATATTCAATTTATTTTTTCTATACTTAAATTTAAGATATAGATTATTTGCTTAAAATTCTATGCAATGAAATTGGCATGTTTATATAGTTACTAGGATTGCTGTTAAATTTAAAATGTGTTCAAATTGATTTCACTGAGCACCTTCTAAGTGACAGGTTCAATACTCTTAAAACACTAGTAATACAGCATTCAGCAAAACAATCAAAATTCCTGTTTTCACTGAGATTACAACCAGTAGGAGGAGACTGGCAGTAAACACATAAATCAATAAATAAATACTTCTGATAGTAATAGATATTATTAAAAATTAAACAGACCAGGCATGGTGGCTCACACCTGTAATCCCAGCACTTTGGGAGGCTGAGGCAGGTGGATCATGAGGTCAGGAGTTCGAAACCAGTCTGGCCAGTATGGTGAAACCCTGTCTCTACTAAAAATACAAAAATTAGCCGGTACGGTAGTGCACACCTGTAGTCCCAGCTACTCAGGAGGCTAAGGCAGGAGAATTGCTTGAGTCCGAGAGGCAGAGGTTGCAGTGAGCCGAGACTGCACCACTACACTCTAGCCTGGGCAACAGCGCTCCAGCCCAGGCAACAGAGTGAGACTCCATCTCAAAAAAAAAAAAAAAAAGAAAGAAAGAAACAGAAAATCAGGATAGAGAAGGACTATAAAGGAAGACAATGTGGTCAGTAAAGATTTTTTGAGGAGGTGACATTTGAACTGAGACTTTCAATTACAAGAAGGCACAGCTACTTGTTTGGGAGACTCTTAGCCAATTTTACCTGCATGAACCTGAAGAATCTCCCTTTTTCCACATACTGTACAGTCATGGCCACAGGTCACATTCAGGGAAAATAAAGTGAGTGAAGCTTTCTGAGGGAGGAGGGTTTTCCCCTACACGAAAGGGGTGTCATTGTCTCCTTGTTTGTTATTTTTCTATGATTGCGATATATTGCACTACATAACTGATATAACTGCTCCTAGCTATGTGGTTAAATTAAGTCTTAAAATGGACAGTTGGCTTAAAAGTTTCCTGAAAAAGAAAACATGTATTATAGAAAATATTAATAATGCAACACAAATGAAAACAAAAACATTAGAGTTGATTTTTCTCCAATTCCTGTATGACTGAATTCACAATTATTGATATTATGAGGTAAATATTCTATAATAAGATGTGACAAGACACTCAAAAGTGAGAAAATTATCAAGATGACTATTTGACACGCGCATTCATAGTTTTTATATGAATACCCCATTACAAAGAAATAAAATTAAAGAGACTGACCATATTAAGTGTTGGCAAAGATGTGCAGCAACTAGAGCTCTCATACACTGCTGGTAAAAATGTGAAAGGAGGCCGGGTGCAGTGGCTCACACCTGAAATCCCAGCAGTTTGGGAGGCCGAGGTGGACGGATCATGAGGTCAGGAGATCGACACTATCCTGGCTAACACAGTGAAACCCCATCTCTACTAAAATACAAAACATTAGCTAGGTGTGGTGGTGTGTGCCTGTAGTCCCAGCTACTTGGGAGGCTGAGGCAGGAGAATCGCTTGAACCCAGAAGGCGGAGGTTGCAGTGAGTTGAGATAATGCCACTGCACTCCAGCCTGGACAACAGAGGGAGACTCCATCTCAAGAAATATATATATGAAAGGAACAACCACTTTGGAAAACTCTTGGGTAGTTTCTTAAAATGTTGAATATACCCTACTATACAATTCAGCCATTCCACTCCTAGATATTTACCCAAAATCACAAAAATATCCACAAAAGACATATGTGAATGTTCAAATAATGGAAATGATACATAAGATATAGTATATTTACAAAATCAAAAATAATTATGTAAAATATATTATTAATTGCCAGAAGCAAGATTTCTCTGGCACAGATATGCAGATACTGGAAGTTAGAAGTCAGAAGTAAATTAAACGTCCAAAGAATATGACCAACACACTGTCAGTGCCTGCTCCATTTAATAAGGTAAGTTTTTTTTTTTTTTTTTTTTGAGACAGAGTTTCACTCTGTTACCCAGGTTTAAGCAATGCTCATGCCTCAGCCTCCCAAGTAGCTGGAGTTACAGGTGTGCACCACCACACCTGGCTAATTTTTGTATTTTTAGTAGAGACAGAGTTTTGCTATGCTGCCCAGGCTGATTTCAAACTCCTGAGCTCAAGCTATTGACTCATCTCAGCCTCCCATAGTGCTAGGCATGAGCCATCACACACGGCCTTATATAGATACACTTTTTACGTGTTTGTTATAATATTCCTCTATTTGCCTAAATTGAATTATTAAAGTTAAATTTCAAATTTAAAAGCATATTGTCATATAAAATGCATTTCTGAAGGCACACATTATGTAACAAAATTGTTAGTAAGTGAAATTGAAGTTTCATCGTTCAACATGATTTTTTTCCCAACATTTAACTATGAAAGTTTTAAAACATATAGAAAAGTTAAAATAATTGTACATTGGACACAAATATATGTACTACTTAGATTCTACAATTTTTATTTGCTTAATCACATAACTATATATCTATTAAACACTTTATACATCCATCAATTCATCATATGAATATCAAGGTAAGTTGCAGAAACAGATATACTTCTTTCATCATACAGATGATTAGAATTCAACATTTGCATAGATTTCTTTTTTTTTGAGTAAAATTTACCTACAGAAATATACAAATCTCAAGTACATCAATAGATTAGGTTTGACAAATGTATCCATCTGTGTAATGCAAACCCCTATCAAAATATAAAGAATTACTATCATCAAAGAAAGTACCTTTGTGCTTTTCCAGCCAATCCTACTCTCTGAGGCAACCACTGTTCTGTCTCTTCCCCACTGTAGATTAGTTTTGCCTGTTTCTAGAACTTCATATAAATGTATAAATGAAATAATACAACATGTATTATTTGTGTAAGGCTACTTTCAAGTAGCATAATATTTTTGAAGATTATCTACGCTACTACATTATCTGCAGTTCATTATATATTCCACTGAATATATTCAATTTTTTTTTAGAGAACCCATTCTACTACTGATGCATTCCTGAGCTTTTTGCAGTTTCAGGATATTTTGAATTAAGATTGAATAAAGTTGCTGAATATTCTCATATAAGTATTTTGAAGACATATGTTTTCATGTTTCTTGGGTAAATACCAAAGGGTGGAATTTCAGGATCTTTGGGTAGATGTATATTTAGTTTAACGAGAAACTGTGATATCTTTTAAGTGGCTGCAGCATTTTACATTCTCAACAATTTGCATAAGAATTCCAGTGGTCTACTTCCTCAGTAACATCTGCTACCACCAAACCGGTTCATTTTAGCCAATCAGATGGGCCAATAATGTTGAGCACATTTTGTGTCTTGATTGGCCATTCATGTATCTTCCTGTGTAGTGTCTGTTCAGATCTTTTGGTCATTTTTGAATGAATCCTTTTATTATTGACTTGTAGGCATTCTTTTTTTTTTTTTGAGACAGAGTTTCACTCTTGTTGCCCAGGCTGGAGTGCAACAGCATGATCTTGGCTCACCGCAACCTTTGCATCCCAGGTTCAAGCGATTCTCCTGCCTCAGCCTCCCGAGTAACTGGGATTACAGGCATGCATGACCATGCCTGGCTTATTTTTTGTATTTCCAGTAGCAATGGGGTTTCTCCATGTTGGTCAGGCTGATCTCGAACTCCTGACCTCAGGTGATCCGCCCACCTGGGCCTCCCAAAGTTCTGGGATTATAGGCATTAGCAACATTCTTTATGTAACTGGGACAACAGTTCTTGGTCACCTATTTTGTAAATATTTTCCCTGTGACTTAACTATTCATTTTCTTACTGATAGCTTCTGATGAACAGATGTTTTAATTTTGATAGTCTAATTCATCAATTTTCAATTTTTGTTCTTTTATAGTTCTTACTTCTATGTCCTATCCATGACATCTTCATTTATAATCACGTCATGAACCTATTTTGCTATATTTCTTCAAGTACTTTTATAATTTTATCCTTTGCGTTTACGTTTATAATTTGTCCTAAATTAATTCTCATGTACAGTGTGAGGTAGAAGTTGAGGTATATTTTTCTACATGTGTATTCAGTTGTTCCAGCACAATTTGTTGAGACTCTTTTTCCCAGTGGATTGTTTTGGTGCTTTTGTGAAAAGTTAACTGACTATATAAGTAGGGTTATTTACCAGGCTATCTTGTTCCATTCATTTTTGTTGATCCATGTGCCAGCACTATACTGATTTGATTACTGAATAAATCTTAGGTGATGTTTAGAATGCCATCTTTGGATTGTTTGAATACTTTTTAAAGAGTTAGCTTTTAAATTGTGAATTAGCTTTTTAGCTACATGTTTTTGTATTTAATTTTTTGGTGGTTAGAAATTATACTATACATTCTTCTTTTTTTTTATTGCATTTTAGGTTTTGGGATATATATGAAGGACATGCAAGATTGTTGCATAGGTACACATATGGCAGTGTGATTTGCTGCCTTCCTCCCCATCACCTATATCTGGCATTTCCCCCCATGCTATCTCTCCCCAACTCCCCACCTTACTGGTTTAAATAAAATAAATATTCTACCATGTCACATAAAATACAAATATAGTGCAACCAAATGAATCCATTTATCCCCGTCTCCATCCTTTAGGCTCTAGTTGTCATGTTACATTGATATGCTTCATAAACCCCACAATATAATAATTCTTGCTCTAAATAAGCATGTGATTTTTTAATTTAAAGGAAAAGGGGTCTTTTATATTTACTCATATTTGTCACTTATGGTGCATTTTATTCCCTCCTGAGGATGCTGGGGCTCCATTAATTTTTTTTTCAATGTTTATCTCTCTTCTTCAAATCAAATAATTTTTATTGATTTATCTTAAAATTCACTGACTTTTTTCTGTAATGAAATATGCTATAAAAGTCCATCTAGTGAAATTTTATTTCAGACAGTGTATTTTTCTATTCTTGAATTTCTCATTTTTAATAGTTGCTTGCTCAGATTTTCTTTTATTCATTACTAGTATATTTTCCTTTATATCCTTGAGCATTGTTATGATCACTAATTTGAAACCCTGGTCAGCTAATTATATTGTCTGAGTCAAGTGGTCTCTATTCTTTTGGATATAAGTAATTTTGAATTGAATACTGAACATTGTGGGTGTTATGTTATAGAGACTCTGGATCCTTGTTATGTTCTTCCAAAGAGTATTTATTTTTTTCTTGTTTTGTCTTAACAAGAGTTAAGCTGGCTAAATGTAAAGTATTAAATCTGTTTCCCATAGGGTAGGCGACAGCTAAAATATCAATTACTTTAGTTTTAGATGAACTACTTAGTGTGTTCCTTGAGCATATGTATTTCAGGAATAAGCCTGAGATTTGTAAAGAGTTTATATGCAAAATTTGAGCTCTCTTTCTCTGGCTTTCACTTTTCTGGGATATCCCCTTACTTCTCAGAGGCTGAGGTTGCCTTGTTCTCTATCCTCTAGTCTACAAATTTTGATCAAATTTTTAGCTTTCTTGCATGGAGCTAACTATACCCTTCCCTCAGTCCCATATCCTTAATAAGAAAAAATTCATTCACTGCCATCCTTCCTTTCAACATAAAAAAAAGTTAATGGACTATTTTTTTAGAGCAGTTTTAGGTTCACAGGAAAATTGAGCAGAAAGTATGGAGACTTCCCATATTGCCCCTTCTCCACACATCCACAACCTCCCCCACTATGGGCATTCTGCACTGGAGTAGTACTTTCTTACAATTGATGAATCAACATTATATTACTACTCAAAACTCATAGTTTACATTAGGGTTCATTCTTGGTGTTGTACATTCTGTGAGCTTTGACAAATGTATAATGATATGTCTCCACGACTGTAGTATTATACAGAATAGTTTCACTGCCCTAAAAATCTTCTTTGCTCTCCCCATTTATCCTCTGCCTGGAACTCCTGGCAACCACTGATCATTTTACTGTTCCATAGTTTTGTCTTTTCCAAAATGTCATATAGTTGGAATAATACAGTATGTAGCCTTTTCAAATTGGCATCCTTCACTCAGTGTGCCTTCTTTTAATTTTTGATACTCCCTCCATTATGTGTCTGGTTTCAGTCACTATTGTCTTTAAGTAGCTATTTTTTTCTAGAATTTATAGTTGCTATCTATAAGAAGACTTACCTAATATGAGCTACTCAGCCATTAAGAGAAGTTTTAAAAACAAATTAGTACCTTTAACAGTAACAAACAGACTTCTGGCCACAGTTCAAGATAGATGCATCATAGCTTATCTTAGATAAACCTATAATAATTAAATTTCAGAATTGAAATAGATCTTAATGGTCATCTACTCCACAAATGATAACAAAATGATTCCTGATTTCCATCAAATAAAATGAAATATCATTATTTCATTACTTAGGATGTATCATTTACCAAAAAGGAACAATTATATTCTAAATATATGTAACAAACCTGTCAAGGCTGTTTCACTCATAAATTTAATTTGCAGAAAAATTTCTCCTTTCAGTGAAGTCCAGTTTTGGTAATTATCATACACTTCATTTTTAATACTGATTAGCTCCCTTTTAGTAAAAGTAAATAATGAAAGAGTCTTATTCCAGAAATATTTGTACTCTGACAATCTTTGACTGCAAAGTAAAAAAAATTATAAGATTTTAAAAAATTGTAAGCATAATAAACATTTCTTCAAAAACAGTTTTAGAGTGATATAATCTACTAATTGGAGACAAAATTTGAAACCAAAAGAAGTTGGTATTCATGTTATGCTGAGACAACATACAAACTAGGAATAACTCAGGTAGACTGAAGTGTATGGTCACTCTAGCACATTTCCATTTTGCCATTATTTTAACTACAAAGAAAGATAGCTAACTACCTTCATAAACATTTATTCTAATTATATATATATATTCAACAGTAAACATTTAGTGAGGAAAATTAGGACAGAGCAATTTAGTCTTAGATCCTAAATGAGAATCTTAGAGTCTTATATAGCATTTGCCCCGCATAGTGTGGTTGGACAGGCAGTGAAAAATCTGGAGTAATAATAAAACAATTCAAAGTGACTGATGCAGTGCTTTTGCTTCATAACACTCAACAGCTCAAATAATCATGTTTTTTGTTATCTCAATGATTTTTATTACTTCAGATATTATGGTTTTAATTACCTTAATAATCAAGTACAGATATAGATTTGAGAGTTAGCAGCACAAAGGTGATGACTGAAGCCATGAGAGTATGATTATTGTGTCAATATTTATATCCCTGAGTAGACTAAGATCTATAAGGCAGAGGTTATATCTATATCTGTCTTGCTTATCACAGTCTCTTTAGCATCTAGCACAGTGCCTACTGCATAATATGTGCTTAATAAATACTGAACAAACGAGTAAATAAAATATGTTCCCCTCCTCAATTGGAGAAATGGAAAAGTGAGAAGTGCTAGGGTTAACACATTGGACAACACAAACATTTAAGGGATTGAAACTAAAAAAAAAATCCCTCAAAGGAGACAAACAGCTGCTAAGAGATGAACAGCACCAAGGAGCCTAAGCAGAATATTGAGGATTCCTCACAAAGGAATTAATGTTTAACAACCTGGAAGTAGGTATGAAAGCCAAAGGATTTAAGTGTAAATACAACTAAATAAGTAGAGATAAAAGGACTTGGGAGTGTTGATAAACCCCTCTATGTAAAAAATCCTAAAGAAGATACACACACACACACACACACACACACACACACACACGCAAATACTAGAAGTAAACAAATTCATCAGTCACAGGATACATGATCCATATGCAAAAATCAATTTTATTTCTGTAATTAACAATGACCACTCCCCAAAATAAAATTAACAGTCCTATTCATAATAACATAAAAAGAATAAAACACTTAGAAATAAATTTAATAAAAGAAGTTCAAGAAAACAAAACATTTTTGAGAGGACTAAAGATCTCCATGGAAAAATATAACACATTCATGAACTGAAAGATGCAAAAATTTTAAAGGAGAAATTCTCCCCAAATTGATCTACAGATTCAATACTATACCTATCAAAATCCCAGCAGGTTACTTTGCAGAAATTCACAGCTGACCGTAAAATTCATTATGGAGGGTCCAGAAGAGCAAAAGTGATTTTGAAAACAAAGAAGAAAGAGGACTTATACTTCTTGATTTTAACATTTAATAAAAACTATAGTTTTTAAGAGAGTGTGGCACTTATGTAAGGCATCCAGATTAATGAAACAGAACAGAATATTCAAAAATAATCTTTTACATTTATGGTGAATTAATTTTAGGCAAAGATGTTAAGGCAATTCAATAAGGGAAAAAATGGTCTCTAACAAACAGTTCTGGAACGATTGAATATCCATGTGAAATAGGATGAATTTAGATCCTTACTTCATATCATACACAAAAGTTAGCAGAAATAGATCACAGATCTAAGTAAGAGCTAAAACTATAAAACTCTAAGAAACTACAGGAGAAAATTCTTGTAACAGGCTTAGACAGAGTTCTTACATACATAAGCAAAAGCACAATCTATAAAACAGATAAATTGTATTTCATCAAAAATAACAACTTTTCAAAAGACATTGTTAAGAATATAAAAAGTAAGCCCGGGCAAGATGGCTACATAGGAACAGCTCCGTGTGCAGCTCCCAGCCAGATGGACACAGAAGTCAGGTGATTTCCACATTTCCAGCTGAGGTACCTGGTTCATCTCACTGGGACTGGCTGGACAGTGGGTGTAGCCCACGGAGGGTGAGCCGAAGCAGGGTGGGGCGTCACCTCACCCAGGAAGTGCAAGGTGCCAGAGAACTCCTTCTCTTAGTCAAGGGAAGCCATTAGAGACTGTTTCCTGCATGCTGGCCCAGATACTGCACTATTCCCATGGTCTTTACTATCCACAGACCAGGAGTTCCCCCCATTCCCTCCAGTACCTACACAATCACCAGGGCCCTGGGTTTCCAGCACAAAACTGGGCAGTCATTTGGGCAAAAACCGAGCTAGCCACAGTAGTTTTCATACCCCAAAGCCAGCGAGACAGAACCATTCACTCCCCTGGAAAAGGGGCTGAAGCCAGGGAGCCAAGTGGTCTGGCTTGGTGGTTCCCACCCCCACAGAGACCAGCAAGCTAAAATCCACTGACTTGAAATTCTCGCAGCCAGCACAGCAGTCTGAGCTGGACCAGGGCCATTCGAGCTTGGTGGGGAAAGGGGCATCCACCATTGCTGAGGCTCAAGTAGGCAGTTTCAACCTCACAGTATAAGCAAATCTGCTGGGAAATTCAAACTGGACAAAGCCCAACAAAGCCCAGCAGCTGTAGGCACTGTCTCACTAGATGTCCTTGCTGGGCAGGGCATCTCTGAAAAAAGGCAGCAGCCTGTCAGGAACTTATAAATAAAGCCCTCACCTTCCTGGGACAGAACACCTAGAAAAAGGGGCAGTAGTGGGTACAGCTTCAGCAGATGTAAACGTCCCTGCCTGGCAGCTCTGAAGAGAGCAGTGGATTTCCCAACACAGCATTTGAGCTCTGATAAGGGACATACTTCCTCCTCAAGCGGCTTCTTAGCACTGTATAGCCTGCCTTGGAGACACCTCCCAGTAGGGGCTGACAGACACCTCATACAGAAGAGCTCTGACTGGCATCTGGCAGGTACCCCTCTGGGATGAAGCTACCAGAGGAAGGAATAGGCAGCAATCTTTTTTTTTTTATAGAGATGGGGTTTCACCATGTTGGCCAGGCTGGTCTTGAACCCCCAACCTCAGGTGATCCGCCTGCGTCAGCCTCCCAAAGTGCTGGGATTACAGGCGTGAGCCACTGCACCTGGCCAGCAGCAATCTTTTCTGTTCAGCAGTCGCTGCTGGTGATTCCCAGGCAAGCAGGGTCTGGAGTGGACCTTCAGCAAACTCCAGCAGACCTGTAGTAGAGGGGCCTGACTGTTAGAAGGAAAACTAAAAAACAAAAAGAAAGTTTCAATGTCAACAAAAAGGACATCCACTCAGAGACCCCATCCAAAGGTCACTGATCTCAAAGACGAAAGGAAGATAAATCCATGAAGATGGGAAGAAACTAGCGCAAAAAGACTGAAAACTCCAAAAACCAGAATGCCTCTTCTCCTTTAAGGGATCACAGCTCCTTACCAGCAAGGGAACAAAACTAGATGGAGAATGAGTCTGATGAATTGACAGAAACAGGCTTCAGAAGGTGGGTAATAACAAACTTCTCTGAGCCGAAGGAGCACGTTCTAACCCAATGCAAGGAAGCTAAGAAACTTGATTAAAGGTTAGACGAAATGCTAACTAGAATAATCAGTTTAGAGAAGAACATAAATGACCTGATGGAGCTGAAAAACACAGCACAAGAACTTCGTGATGCATATACAAGTTTCAATACCCAAATCAATCAAGCAGAAGAAAGGATATCAGAGATTGAAGACTAACTCAATGAAATAAAACAAGAAGACAAGATTAAAGAAAAAAAGGGTGAAAAGAAATAAACAAAGCCTCCAAGAAATATGGGATTATGTGAAAACACCACATCTATGTTTGATCGGTGTACCTGAAAGTGGCAATTCCTCAGGGATCTAGAACTAGAAATATTATTTGATCCAGCAATCCTATTACTGGGTATGTACCCAAAGAATTATAAATCATTCTGTTATAAAGACACATGCACACATATGTTTATTGCAGCACTATTCACGATAGCAAAGACTTGTAACCAACACAAATGCCCCTCAATGATAGACTGGATAAAGAAAATGTGGCACATATACACTATGAAATACTATGCAGCCATAAAAAAGGATGAGTTCATGGCCTTTGCAGGGGCATGGATGAAGCTGGAAATCATCATTCTCAGCAAACTAACACAAGAACAGAAAACCAAACATTGCATGTTCTCACTCATAAGTGGGAGTTATGAGAACACATGGACACAGGGAGGGAAACATCACACAGTGCAGATTGTTAGCGGGTGGGAGATTAGGGGAGGGATAGCATTAGAAGAAATACCTAATGTAGATGACGGGGTGACGGATGCAGCCAACCACCATGGCATGTGTATACCTATGTAAGAAACCTGCATGTTCTGCACATGTACCCCAGAACTTAAAGCACAATAATAATAATAATAATAATAAAGATAAGCCACTGGGAGAAAATATTTGAAAACCACATTTCATATAAAGGACTTATACCCAGAATATAGAAATAACTCTTACAATCACATAATAAGAAAACAAACCAATTAAAAATGGGCAAAATATATGTCACTAATAAGATATACAAATGATTAACAAGCAAATGAAAAGATGCTCAACATCATTAGTAATTTCAGAAACATAAAGCCACAAGGAGATACTATTTTACATCCACTAGAATGACTAAAATAAAACAGACAGACAATAATAGTAAATGTTGACAAGAAAAGGGAGAAACTAGAAGCCTCATTCATAGTGTGGGAATGCAAAATGTACAGCCACTTTGGAAAACAGGTTGGCAGTTAAAAAAAATTAAATATAGATTAATCATATGACCTAGTGATTCCACACTTGGGTATCTACTCCAAAGAATTAAAAACATATGTACACACAAAGACTTGTATATGGATGTTTATAGCAGCATTATTCATAAGCACCAACAAGTGGAAATAATCCCAATATCCATCAACTGGTAAATGGATAAATAAAATGTGATGTATCCATACAATGGAATCCTATTCAGCAATAAAAAGGAACAAAAATATGGATAAATGCCACAATGTGAATGAACCTCAAAAAATATAACTAGTAAAAGCCAGATATAAAGACCACATATTGTTTGATTCTATATATCTGAAATGTCCAGAAAAGGGTAAATCTATAGAAAGTGAAAGGTTAGTTGCCTAGAACTGGAGGTCAAGAGAGAGACTGACTGAAGATGGTATGAGGGACTGGAAAGTCTTTTTTGGAATGAGTCAAGTATTCTAATATTGGATGTGGTTGCCAATCTAATAGCTAATATTGGTGGCACAACTCTGCAGGTTTATTAAAAATAACTAAATTGTCTTAAGATAGGTGAATTTCATGATATGCAAATTATATATATCTCAATGAGGATGTTTTTAAAAAGGTATGGGGTAATAAACTATGGGATCAAGGATAGAAAACAAAGCCAAAATATGGTTGGGAAAATTTACTAGCATCCTTAATTAGGCTGAAGAAGTGAAGTGAAAGTGAGAGAGCTGCAAGAGAAATTTTTGAAGCTGGCATTGAAAATTTCAGAGATGACAAGGTCTAGCTTTACAAATAAGAAAATTTAAAGGATAAGTACTCTATATTTCAAATAATTTATAAAAGTTTCACAATAAGAATCCTCTAAAAGTAAATACTGCTAGAATATTTCAAATATGGTCTGATTTGGAATACTGAACTTATACACAACTTTATGAAGTGAAGTATATGTATTTCATTCAGGTTTTTAATATCTATTTTATAGGCCTTCTACAATTAATTTGCATTTTCAAAAGACACTTTATTCTGAGTAGCAGATGTGATGAGCCAATCAATGTGTCAACTAATGTGTGGAGCCCTTGCAAGACACAGGCTGGAAATGAAGTCAGGGAAAACATAGAACACGAAAGTATACTTTGCTGGAGGCTAGTGATTAAGCCCAATTGTAATTAATCAAATGAGAGAAGAATTTTAAAAAACTTCAAAACATAGTTCACTGATCTACTGAATGTTCCTTTTGGGCTCCATAAATAAAGATGACACATCTGAGTAGAAAGCTCATGTTTCTTTCCCTTACCTCTTTTTTTTTTTCATCCCACATTTGGCCCAGGAATCCTGTACCTCTTCAAGAGAGATTCTAAGCTTCTTTTCTTTATCCAGATAAATCACTAAGTTTTATACCCTAATATTTTTTAAATAATCAATAATCTAGCTTAAAATCAACTTCTAGTAATGCACCAAAGTCACTGAACTCTACAAATTTGGTTTGATTTTATTTTTAATAGTATGCCTTTTTTTCTATGGAATGCATTATATCTACTAGTGAGAGTATAAATAAAGTCAATAATTATTTCTACTCATTATTACAAACTGTGATTTGTACTATCTAGTTGACTAGTTACTTTCAAAATTGTTTTTAGTATGTACTATTTTTAGATAAGTCAGATCCCAGACTACTAATTTGTGATCTTTTAACTAAAAATGATCAAAAATCACAGATCTATAAAAACATGTGAACAAAATAATCTGTTAAAAGTATAACTCAAAATGATGACAAAATTAGAATACAGAATAAAAATAGCACTTCCATATATATGTCCATATTTCTTCAAAATTTTAAAATACTGAAGATAACATGCAAAAATGAAAATAATGAGGATCAACTTTATTAGTACCATAATATCCTGAAGCAGCAGTAATTATATGATCTAGTCCCAGTCCAGCCTTTAAAGGTCAAACTTACCATCCATGATGGCATTAGTGGATAAAACAGATGGGACTTTTGCAGCAGACATGGGCCAAAGCTATTACAGAAGTCAAAAATGAATACTGATAGTCCTGATTAAAATACAAAAGTTGGGATCACCTGAATGGCATTATCCTGTTGGTTCAATACCAGATTTCTAGGAAAGGATCAAGGGAATTTCTGATGATAAAAAAATTTTTTATCTTGTTTTGTGAGTGGACTTCACATATGCATTCATTCAAAACTTATGTATTGAGCATCAGTTATGTGCAAGGCATTTATAAAAGGTAGATGGTTCAATAGGTTATCAGATAATGCATTAAAAATTATTAGTCTACAGAATGTTTTTCAGAATATTCCTAATATTAGATAAAAAACAAAAATCTAACATTCAAAATACTCACCCAGCATATTTTTTTAGTCATCTTGAACCTATGTCATTTGCCATGTTGAATTAGTTTATTTCCTTCCCTTTTCTAAGAGCTAAAAGTTATTCAATTTAAAAAGGAATTATTCTTTCTCATAAACATTCTCAATATATTCAATTCACTTTTTAGGAAAGAAAACGAACTTCCTAGTTTCTTTAGAACACTGGATTTTATCTCTAAGTATTATAAATCCTCCAAAGATTATAAAAAAGCAGAATTAACATGCTTTACACTGGAGATTTCTGAATTTAAGGAGTATGTTAATATTATTTAGGAAGTTTTCCTATTCGGTTGCTTTTCTTGTCACTGGGCTATCACTCAGGGGATCAAATAGACAAAGAAATATTGGTGAAGAGGGAAATTAGTTACCGTGCTTTCATTCTAAACATCACCACAAAATAAGAACAATAACAGGGCACTACTAGAACAAGGCATATTCCTAATTTAAATTTAATTAGTAAAATTATTCACTGAGATAATGGTTTAAATAAGAGAAAAGAAAATGTAATGCTGTTTCGCTTTTCTCAATCACACCAGATATAGAAATCATATGACTAAAATGTGTTTGGCTATTCACAAAGTTAATATTAAACATATCTTTTTAATCTTTATAATTTTCAGTTATTTAATCTTACCTGAAGATGTCTGATTGTCTACATTTAATTTTTAATTCATTTTGCAAATGACTCAGTTGCTTCTTTACTTTCTGAAATTCATTTTGTTGACTTTTTAACTGCATGCCTACATCATAAATTCTAAAAATATAAACAAACATCCCTTAAGTATTCCTTCATATGTATTAATTTTAAATTAACATTTAAATGTACTTACTTTTAATGAAAATGAGTAGAAGAAGAAACTAAGCCTCTTATATATGCTATATGAATGTACAGAAAAAATATGAAGAGACCAAATCTTGGACATCAATCCTGGGAAGAAGAATAGAATTTATGGGCAAGGGAAAAAAGTAAAGAATACTGAAGAGAGGCAGAACTAGATTCTTTTTGTATTGTTCAACTGTTTACAATGAATATATATACATAAATATTGACCACAACATAAAAATATTTTCATTTAAAGTAATACATGTTCAAATTTAAAATGTCAAATATTACTGCCTTAGTTCATTTTGTGTTGCTATAAAGGAATATCTGAGGCTGGGCAATTTATAAGGAAAGGAAGGTTTATTTTGCTCATGATTCTGGTGGCTGGAAATTCAAGACTGGATGCTGCATCCAGTGAGAACCTCATGCTGCTTCCACTTATGGTGGAAAGTGGAAGGGGGCATGTGCAAAGGGATCACATAGTAAGAGAGAAAATCAAGGAAGCCAACTCTTTTTTTGTGTGGGGCCTTTGGTAAGAAGTCATTCAGAAGAACATGAGTTAACTTTTGGTATTTTAGGATCAAAATTAAAATTTAAGTGTATAACCATGAAAAGTAAAATTTACATGAGGAAAAAGATACCTGACATTTTATCTTCTTGGTAACACTAACTCACAATGTCCAAAAAGTAACATTGTAACATTATAAACTTGATCTACTATATCATAACAATGGGATATTGTAATATAGCTTAATTAATTAAAAAGACAATGAGATTTGTTAGTGTGTAGTTGCTATAAAGTTATTAATCTATTTCTAAGATAAATGTACAGAAATATTGGTTACCAAGAAAACAGATTTTTTATCACATATAATCAAGCAATTGAAAATGAACTGAGGCATTACATTCAGCTGTGAATAACAGGAAGCATTAGAAATTTCCTGATAAAAAGGAAGGTGCTTCTTCTTGCATGAAAGTCTTGGGTGAGACCAGTCACTGCACAATGCAGCAGAAGAATAAGCTCCCACTTAGTTGGTTTTTATGGCAGCATGGTTGCTGTTCACCTGAATCAAGAACAGAGTCACTATCAGTAGGAACAACAAAGCTTATAATACAAAGTAGACCTTAAATCAACTCAATCTATAGATTAGGGGAGTTGAGCATCAGAGAATATTTCCAGCCATGACTATGTGAATTAGTTCTCTAGTAAACACTTCATAGTTTCTGTGGGGGGACAGGAAGCAAAGAAAGGATGCATCTTTAATCTGGGGCATCCGGGGACATCTCCGGAGACCTACAACTCTGAGAAAAGAAAAGTCAAGTGATTTGGAGTGTACTCTCGATTAGCAAGCCAAACAATAAGGATAATGGGCTGAAAGCAGGTGGCCATGTGCCTCTCCTTGTGCTTTAACAACCAGCTATGTTGGGAACTAATCCATTCTTGCCAGAGCAAAAATTCCATTCACTCACAATGGAGGAGATTAATCTATTCATGAGGAATCTGCCCCTACAACCCAAACACCTCTGACTAGGCCCTATCTCCCAACACTGCTGTATTGAGGACCAAATTTCATCATGAGTTTTGGTGACGACAAACCACATCTAACCATAACAAACACTAAAAGCGTTATTAAAAAAAAATAGTAACCATGTGCCTCTACCCCAATTCTCACTGTCAAAGGCAACTTTTAATGTTTTTCCCATTTCTCCTGCTTACCTCCATATTACTAAATAACATATTTACACTGATATTTCCTAATATTTAATTTTATATATTTATTTATGTATCACTATATATAGTGATATATTTAATCACTATATATAGTGATACATATCAGTTAAGATCTAGTTCTGCTACATATAACTGAGACCTGAATATGATGGCATAAATATACATATAATCTCACATAAAACAAATGCATTAGTAACCAGTCCAGTGCTAGTATCATAGCTTCATAATGTTATCAGAGCCTCATATCCTTCCTACGCCTTTGGTCTACCATCTTTGGTATCTGTACTTTATTCTCATAGTCCATATGGTGGTGAAAGCTTCAACCATTACATTCCCATTCCAGGTCAGCAGCTGAAGAATAATGGCCTACTCCATCACTTTTAAGTCAATCTCCTTAAAGTACCACTGAATACTTCTACTGAACTTAGATACACGGCCATATTTAGCTGCACATGCAGCTGGAAGGTGTTGTCCTTTAAAGATTATCCCCCAGATATATTCATAGTTTTGTTACTTAGAAGGCAAAATAAATGTTGGGGTAGGTAGCTAATAAGAATTTACCATCCTACACACCTACATACTCTTCTCTTAATCCTTCCAATATAGTTAAATCAGCACTTTTTATTAAATTATATTTAGCATTTACATTGTTGTTCACTGTGAGCCATATATATGCTATGATTACATTTCTTTCTTATATAACTTTTTGTTGTCTCTGGAATTAAAGATTGTCTCCTTTTCTCCTTTCATTCTTTTCTGGGTACCATATTTGTTCTTCTTCCGTCTTGGACAGAGAGGTAATTCTTCTCCCAACACCTTCAGACACAGTAGATAATCTTTTCAAATCATCTCTTTTCCAGGAGGTAGCCTTCCGGGAGCTCTCCACCCGCCTGCTCTAGTCTGATTTATGCTTAGGCTTGACTACACAGCTGTCATCATGAGACTTCCCTTCTCCATCACTTCTGGAACTGTCCTCATCTCTCTTTCATGTCAATTTTCCTATACCTTGGTTCTGAAGTTTTCTTCCTTCTTGGTTTACTCCTTGGAGCAAATCGTCCAGAAATTTCCTGTTCATAGGAAGTAAACTTGAGACTCTGGATGTCTGAACATGCTATTATTTTATCTCAGACTGGACAGTTTGGCTGAATAGAAAATCACAGATTTGAAAAATATTCAGCAGAAAATTAGGACACCATTCCATTGTTTCCTAACTTCCAGTGATGCTAATGAGAAATCCAATGACATTCTCATTTATATTTCTTTGTGTGATATATGGTGGCTCCCCCAACCTTCCCCCTATTTCAGAAACTTTTTCTGAGAGAAAATTTTTCACTTTTCACTTGGGATCCTTCAATCTGATCACAATGTATCATCATGTTAATTTTTTGTCATTCTCTGTGCTGGGTCCTTGGTGAGTACTTGCCTTAGAAACTGATTTCTTTAGTTTTCAGAAATTTTCCCATAGGGAGAATGATGCTTTTCTGTCCATTTTCTGTTTCTGTCTGGAACATCTTTCTATTATTTTAAATGAAGAATTTCTTCAACAAATCTAACTTTCTTATACTTTTTCTATCATTTTACCACTTTTAACTTTCTGTTCTCTCATTATCTTCCATCCTATTAAAGTTTTAACTTTGGCTATCATACTCTACCAAAAATCCTTTCTTATTCTCCAAAAGGCCTTTTTTAATTGCCCCTTTTCTTGTCCCATGAATACAATTTATATTTCTTTGGGGATATCAATTCTAGTATGTTTTTGAAGTTTTCTTCAGTTTGCTGTGTTGCTTCTGTTTCCTTTTGAGACTTTTTCTTTGTTTCACTTTTTGGCTTTCATGTTTGATGCTCTGCTCATAAGTCTGATAATCCTTTGTTGTCTATTTATAATTAGCAATGAGGTACTCTCACAACCAATGTCATACCAAATGGGCAAAAGCTGGAAGCATTCATCTTGAAAACAGGAAGGAGACAAGGATGTCCTCGCTCACTATTCTTATTCAACATAGTATTAAGAATTCTGGCCAGAGTAATCAGGCAAGAGAAAGAAATAAAGTACATCCAAATGGTTAGAGAGGAAGTCAAACTATCTCACTTTGCAGATGACATGATTCTGTATCTAGAAAACCCCATAGTCTCAGCCCAAAAGCTCCTTCAGCTGATAAACAACTTTGGTAAAGTTTCAGGATACAAAAATAACATAAAAAATTCACAAATATTCCTATACACCAACAACAGCCAAGCTGAGAGCCATATCAGGAATGCAATCTCATTTACAGTTACCACAAGAAGAACAGAATGCCTAGGAAAACAGTTAACCAGGGAGGTAAAAAATTCTCTACAATGAGAATTATAGAACACTGCTCTAAGAAAGCAGAGCTGACATAAACAAATGGAAAAACATCCCATGCTCACGGATAGGAAGAATCAGTATCATTAAAATGTCCATACTGCCCAAAGCAATTTAGATATTCAATATTATTCCTGTCAGACTACCAACGATATTCTTCAGAACTAGAAAAAACCTGAAAGTGATGGGGAGAATGAAACCAAGCTGGAAAACAGTCTTCAGGATATCATCCAGGAGAACTTTCCCAGCCTAGCAAAGCAGGCCAACATTCAAATATAGGAAATACAGAGAAAACCACAAAGGTATTCCTTGAGAAGAGCAACCCCAAGGCACATAATCGTCAGATTCATCATGGTTGAAATGAAGGAAAAAAATGCTAAGGGCAGCCAGAGAGAAAGGTCTGGTTACACACAAACAGAAGCCCATCAGACTCAGCAGATCACTCATCAGAAACCCTACAAGCCAGAAGAGAGTGGGGACCAATATTCAACATCCTAAAAGAATTTTCAAACCAGAATTTCATATCAAGCCAAACTAAGCTTCATAAGTTAAGGAGAAATAAAATCCTTTACAGACAAGCAACTGCTGAGAGATTTCATCATGACCAGGTCCACCCTACAAGAGTTCCCGAAGGAAGCACTAAACATGGAAAGAACAAACAGTACCAGCCACCACAAAAACATACCAAACTGTAAAGACCATCGACTATGAAGAAACTGCATCAACTAATGGGCAAAGCAATCAGCTAGCATCAAACGGCAGGATCAAATTCACACATAATAATATTAAACTTAAATGTAAATGGGCTAAATGCCCCAATCAAAAGACACAGACTGGCAAACTGGATAAAAAGTCAAGATCCATCGGTGTGCTGTATTCAGGAAACCTATGTCACGTGCAAGGACACACAAAGGCTCAAAATAAAGGGATGGAGGAAGATTTACCAAGCAAATGGAGAACAAAAAAAAAAAAAGCAGGAGTTGCAATCCTAGTCTCTGATAAAACAGACTTTAAACCAATAAAGATCAAAAGAGACAAAGAAGGGCATTACGTAATGGTAAAAGGATTAATGCAACAAGAACTAACTATCCTAAATATATATGTACCCAATACAGGAGCACCCAGATATATAAAGCAAGTTCTTAATGACCTACAAAGAGACTTAGACTATCACAGAATAATAGTGGGAGACCTTAATTGTCAATACTAGACAGATCAATAAGACAGAAAATTAACAAGGATATCCAAGACCTGAACTCAGATGTGGACCAAGTGGACCTAATAGACATCTACAGAATTCTCCACCCCAAATCCAAGGAATATACATTCTTATCAGCACCACTACACACTTACTCTAAAATTGGCCACATAATTGGAAGTAAAACACTCCTCAGCAAATGCAAAAGAACAGAAATCATAACAAACAGTCTCTCAGACCACAGTGCAATCAAATTAGAACTCAGGATTAAGAAACTCACTCAAAACCACACAGCTATATAAAAACTGAACAATGTGCTCCTGAATGACTACTGGATAAATAATTAAATGAAGACAGAAATAAATATGTTCTTAGAAACCAATGAGAATGAAGGCACAAAGTACCAGAATCTTTGGGACACATTTAAAGCAGTGTGTAGAGGGAAACTTATAGCACTAAATGCCCACATGAGAAGCAAGGAAAGATATAAAATTGACACTCTAACATCATGATTAAAATAACTAGAGGAGCAAGATCAAACAAATTCAAAAGCTAGCAGAAGGCAAGAAATAGCTAAGATCAAAGCAGAACTGAAGGAGATAGAGACACAAAAAATTAAGAAATCTCAGACCTAGTTTTTTGAAAACATCAACAAAATAGATCAACTGTGAGCCAGACTAATAAAAAAGAAAAGAGAGAAGATTAAAATAGATGAAATAAAAAATAATAAAGGAGATATCACCACCAATCCCACAGAAATACAAATTACCATCAGAGATTACTACAAAAACCTCTATGCACATAAACCAGTAAATCTAGAAGAAATGGATAAATTCCTGGGCACTTACACCCTCCCAAGACTAAGCCAGGAAGAAGCTGAATTCCTGAATAGATCAATAACAAGGTTTGAAGTTGAGGCAGTAATTAATAGCCTACCCACCAAAAAACGCCCAGGACCAGACGGGTTCACAGCTGAATTCTACCAGAGGTACAAAGAGGAGCTGGTACCATTCCTTCCGAAACCATTCTGAATAATACAAAAAGAGCAAACCCTCCATAACTAATTTTATGAGACCAATATCACCCTGATACCAAAACCTGGCAGAGACACAACTAAAAAAGAAAATTTCAGGCCAATATCCGTGATGAACATTGATGCAAAAATCTTCAATAAAATACTGGCAAAACGAATCCAACAGTACATCAAAAACCTTATCCATCATGAGCAAGTGACCTTCATCCCAGGGATGCAAGGCTGGCTCAACATCCACAAATCTATAAATATAATCCATCACATAAAACAGAACCAAAGACAAAAACCACGATTCTTTCAATAGATGCATAGAAGGCTTTTGACAAAATCCAACAGCCCTTTATGCTAAAAACTCTCAATAAACTAGGTATTGATGGATCGTATCTCAAAATAATAAGAGCTATTTATGACAAACCCACAGCCAATATCCTACTGAATGGGCAAGAACTGGAAGCATTCCCTTTAAAAACTGGCACAAGACAAGGATGCCCTCTCTCACCACTCCTATTCAGTACAGTATTGGAAATTCTAGCTAGGGCCATTAGGCAAGAGAAAGAAATGAAGGGTATTTGAATAGGAAGAGAGGATGTCAAATCGTCCCTGTTTGCAGATAACATGATTGTATATTTAGAAAACCCCACTGTCTCAGCCCAAAATCTCCTTAAGCTGATAAGCAACTTGAGTTTACAGGTCTCAGGATACAAAATCAATGTGCAAAAATCACAAGTATTCCTACACACCAATAACAGACAAAGAGAAAACCAAATCATGAGTGAACTCCCATTCACAGTCATTACAAAGAGAATAAAATAACTAGGAATACAACTAACAAGGGATGTGAAGGACCTCTTCAAGGAGAACTACAAACCACTGCTCAAGGAAATAAGAGAGGATACAAACAGATGAAAAAACATTCCATGCTCATGGTTAGGAAGAATCAATATCATGAAAATGGCCCTACTGCCCAAAGTAACTTATAGATTCAATGCTATCCCCATCAAGCTACCAATGACTTTCTTCACAGGATTGGAAAAAAACCACCTTAAACTTCATAGGGAACCCAAAAAGAATCCACATAGTCAAGACAATCCTAAGAAAAAAAAAACCAAAAAAAAACCAAAGCTGGAGGCATCATGCTACCTGACTTCAAACTATATTACAAGGCTACTGTACTCAAAACAGCATGGTACTGGTACCAAAACAGAGATATAGACCAATGGAAGAGAACAGACGCCTCAGAAAGAATGCCACACAACTACAACCATCTGATCTTTGACAAACCTGACAAAAGCAAGCAATGGCAAAGGGATTCCCTATTTAATAAATGGTGTTGGGAAAACTGGCTAGCCATATGGAGAAAGCTGAAACTGGGTCCCTTCCTTACACCTTATAGAAAAATTAACTCTAGATGGATTAAAGATTTAAACATGAGGCCTAACACCATAAAAACTCTAGAAGAAATCCTAGCATACCATTCAAGACATAGGCATGGGCAAAGACTTCATGATTAAAACACCAAAAGCAATGGCAACAAAAGCCAAAATAGACAAATGGGATCTCATTAATCTTAAGAGCTTCTGCCAGGCACGGTGGCTCATGCCTGTAATCCCAGCACTTTGGAAGGCTGAGGTGGGTAGATCATCTGAGGTTGGGAGTTCAAGACCAGTCTGACCAACATAGAGAAACCTCATCTCTACTAAAAAAATACAAATGAGCTGGGCCTGGTGGCACATGCCTGTAATCGGAGCTATTCAGGAGGCTGAGGCAAGAGTATCACTTGAACCCAGGAAATGGAGGTTGTGGTGAGCCAAGGTTGCGCCACTGCACTGCAGCCTGGGCAACAAGAGCGAAATGCAGTCTCAAAAAATAAATAAATAAATAAACTTAAGAGCTTCTGCACAGCAAAAGAAACTATCAATAGAGTGAACTGGCAACCAACAGAATAGAAAAAATTTTTTTACAATCTACCCATCTGACAAAGGGCTAATATCCAGAATCTATGGAGAATTTAAATAAATTTACAAGAAAAAAATAAACAACCCCATCAAAAAATGGGCAAAAGGTATGTACAGACACTTTTCTAAAGAAGACATTTATGCAGCCAACAAACATATGAATAACATAGCACCAAAATATATAAAGAAAAATCTGTTAATAATCCAATGAAAACAAATTATTAACCATAATGGGAAGTATTTACACTTTTCTCACAGAAATGGAAAGGATCACAGTAACATAAAAATAGGTAAAGTATTGCAGATTTTTTTTTCTTTTCTTTTCTCTTTTGAGATGGAGTCTCCCTCTGTTGCCCAGGCTGGAGTACAGTGGCACGATCTTGGCTCACTGTAACCTCTTAGAAGTCTACTAAGAAGATAGGAACTCTAACTGCCTCCCAGGTTCAAATGATTCTCCTGCCTCAGCCTCCTGAGTAGCTGGGACTACAGGCACATGCCACCATGCCCAGCTAACTTTTTGTATTTTTAGCAGAGATGGAGTTTCACCGTGTTAGCCAGGATGTTTTCAATCTCCTGACCTCGTGATCCACCTGCCTTGGCATCCCAAAGTGCTGGGATTACAAGCGTGACTCACAGCGCCTGGCCTGAAAATTTAAATAATCAAGTTAACAAGATTGATGTATGGACATATTTAATAGTTGAGATCTTATATCTAGTAATCATTTTTCCCCAATACATCATATAATCAAAAAGTTAACTATGTAGTTAGCCACAGTTGAAATTTTAAGATACTCTTAAAAAGAAAAAAACCTACACCTGCATTCATTGCTCACAATAAAATTATATGAAAAATTAACAACAAAGAGCAGTGAAAAAATCTGTATACATGAAAATTTAAACATACATCTAATAATCCTTGGACCAAGAGAAATTAAAAATAGACATTATAAGCTATTTAGAAATAAACAATAATGGGGCCGGGTGTGGTGGCTCATGCCTGTGATTCCAGCACTTTGGAAGGCAGAAGCGGGTGGATCACGTGGTCAAGAGATTGAGACTATCCTGGCCAACATGGTGAAACCTTGTCTCTACTAAAAATACAAAACTTAGCTGGGTGTGGTGGTGTGTGCCCATAGTCCCAGCTACTCGGGAGCCTGAGGCAGGAGAATTGCTTGCTTGAACCTGGACTGGGTAATTTATAAAAGAGGTTTAATTGATTCACAGATCCACATGGCTATGGAGGCCTCACAATCATAGTGGAAGACAAAGGAAGAGCAAAGGGACGTCTTACATCGTGGCCAGCAAAGAGAGAATGAGAACCATGTGAAAGCGGTTTTCCCTTATAAAACCATCAGATCTCATAAGACTTATTTACTATCACAAGAACAGTATGGGGAAAACTGCCCCCATGATTCATGATTCAGTTATCACCTACTAGGTTCATCCCACAACATGTGGGAATTATGGGAGCCATAATTCAAGATGAGATTTGGGTGGGGACACACAGCCAAACCATATCAAGTACTAAGAGGAAAATTTATAGCCTTAAATTCATTTACTAAAGAACAAATAATGAATATTCTCAGTGTCATGACCCAAGAGAAGGGTACAAATGACAAAAACAATGAAGGCTCATAAGCAAAGTAACAATGAACATACCCAATGCCCAGTAGCAAGGAACATACCCAATGCCCGGATGTTGGCTTCTAAATATCATTCTCTAATCAAAGAAATCGTGCATCTTAGAAAACTGGTTGATTCCGGTGCTGAGGCAGGAAAAATTCAAGATGAGTCTAGAACATTTTGCTATGCCAGAAAGTAAAGAAGAGCTCAACAGAGGACAGAGGCATGTTAAAAGGGCACAAGTTAAC
Source organism: Aotus nancymaae (assembly GCF_030222135.1). NCBI lineage: Eukaryota > Metazoa > Chordata > Mammalia > Primates > Aotidae > Aotus > Aotus nancymaae. The sequence continues at coordinate 49,765,447 of NW_026988431.1, read as the reverse complement.
CTAAGAGAGCTACGAATGTCCAAAACAAGAACAATCAAGAAATAAATATATTGGATTATAACCCACAAAATTAAAGTGAATGAGTCCACACTGATATAAATAATAATTGAATGAACAAATGAGTGATAAAAGACAGCTCTTCCTCACAGAAAATTTCCAATTAATGAATGTAGAAGGAATGAGGGAATGAGAAAATCACCTAAATTAGAACTGTACAGTAATAGCCACTGCAGGCAAACTCCGCTGATAGTTACTTAAAAAAGAGGTAAAAGGTTGAGAAGAAACAGAGTATTTGAATAGTCTCAAAATATCTACCACAAGATATTTATTAATTACAAAGGTAAAAATAATAACCATACAGTGGAGGAACCTAGCAAATACCAGTTTAGCTAAGTAATTAAGGTTAACTTCACCAGTAATAAGATATTGACATTCATGATACACATCCTGATATGATGCACTGAGAAGGGCATATCGTTTTCGTGGTATTTTTTCCAAAAATGAATATCCTCATTATAATAATTAGTAAACATCAGACAAATGCAAATTGAGGGACAGTCTACAAAATAAATGACTAGTATTCTTCAAAAGCCTCGAGACCATGAAAGGCAGACTGAGTAACTGTCACAGGTTAAAGAAGTCTACTAAGATATGAACTCTAACTGAATGTGGAATTCCAGATAGAGTTGTGACTGGAAAAAAAGATATTATTGACAAAATACAATAAAACCAAAATAAAGTCTGTAGATAAGTTAACAGTATCACATCAATGTTAGTTCCTTAGTTTTTATAATTGTACCTTAGTTATGCAAAGCACTAACATTATGGGAAGTTGTGTATCTGAAAACTATCTGTATTATTTTTGAAACTTTATATAAATCTAAACTTATTTCAAAATAAAAATTTTAAGAAAGAATGATTTGTGCATATACAATGAGTAATCTATATGTGTCAAATGTATCTCCAGTACAAATTGTGGTATAAACGAATGGGTACATTTTAAATTTTGGAAGTTATGCAACATTGTTTTAATAGCAAAAAAGGAAATAGTCTTCATGGTCAGTATATGCCAGTAATGGTCAGTATTAGAGGAACAGTTAAATAACCTATGATCCTATGAAATACTATACAAAAAATAAAAAAATAATAAAGTAGATTTCTATGTCCTAGCATAGAAAGAATGCCAAGAGTTATCAATCAGGGAAAAAAAGCAAGCTGTAACTTACAGATCAATAAATATGACATGAAACCATATATTTTATGATAGTTTTATATGTACATATACATGTTTAAAACTTTAGAAAAAGAATGGAAATTATCTTCAATGTTAAAGCAGAGTGATCTCTACAGAGAGAATCAGGATTGAAAAGGCTGGTCATGGAAACTTTAGTTTTCTTTTCTATAGTACTTAGATTATTTACAATGAAGATGTATCTATGTGTTACTTAAAAATCTAAAAAGATTGTTTTAAAAAGCCCAGACAGTCTCATTACATGTGTGCAAAAATATCTCAGGTTTATAAATGGAAAAAATGCAGAAATAGTAGATATTTAAGCTTATATGGTATACTGCTAAATTATAAGATTAAACATATGTATTAAACATTCCTTAACAGAAGCCCATTCCAGCTATTAACATTCACTCAGAAAAGAATTCTCCGTCTGTTTTTATAAAACATTTTTCTAATTTAAAAAAACGTGCACATTGAAACACTTTCCAAGGTCACTTCTTTAATATATATTTATCGAAATGAATGTTACATATAAATAGCATCCCAATTCATCTAACTAAACTCCCTGAGATGAGACATGTGGTCATATTAGTTCACTCTGACTTGGCTCTGCTAGTCTACTTCACTTCTTTCATATCAAATTGATATAGTTAAAAATGACATTATTGGAAAAGCACAAATGTTTACTTTTACTGTACATATCAACTTTATGAAATAATTCCTGAAACACTAAAATACAGTATGTACTGTGCTAGTACACAGTTTTCTTTAACAGTCATAATTCGGCACAGAATGTGAACACTATGTTGATGTAAGGACATAATGTTGTCTAGTCAGAGGGTGTTCCTGAAAATAGTGGGTACTAACAGCATGTTCTAGTGGAGAGAGTCCTGTACTGGGGGTTAGATGACTTGTATTTTAATACTCTTGCCAATGCAACCACAAGAACATTTATTATCCTTATGTATTTCTCAATTTTTCTTAGTTAATATAATTAAAATTAATGATGTGAGAATCATTGAGTTGTAAAACAAATTAGAGGAAGGTATTATAGTCCCTTCTTATTTTCATTTGAATTACCTATTAATATTATTCATAATGATAATATTTTCTTAAGGGAAGTACTTTTAAAACTCCCTTTTAACTTCCCTCCATAGTTTCAGAAAAACACAAGAAAGCGGGTCACATCACTGGGATTTTACCACCTGTAATCTGAACTTTTTTTTGTCAAGCTCCTGGTTCTAAAGATTATTTGTAATTTTTCCCTCAAACTGAATTTGCAGTTATCAAAGACGACAGGTGGAAGTTCAAGGTCTGAAAAAGCGAAGTAGGGGATTCTCAGAATTACATCCTACCAAGGTCTGACAGGCAAAGGTATCCAAACATCATGGGGAAAATTGGAACTGCAACAAAGAAATCAATCAAAACAAGTTAGTACTTCAGGAGTTCTTGGGAAATAGAGCTCAGAAACTGAGATACAACTGCCAATTATAAGAATTGGCTTCTATATCTGCTCCTTTGAAATTAACCACTACCTAAATCCATTCAGAAAATTAAACTACTTTTTAAAGAAGTAGGGAATGGGAGGATCCAAATATTATAGATAGATAAATCATTTAGTATTTAATACAACCAGAAAGAACTCTTATTTTGCAGAGAACTCATTGGCACTTTGTGAAATCCTTCAGGCAGAAAGAAACCAAACCACTGTACCCACTCTCAGGAGCTATGGCAACTTCAAAAATGTCAACAGGAAATGCACAGGACCAGAAATGTCACTAACACACAAGTGTATAGAACGGTAGCAATATTTAAAACCAAATTATTTGGGAATACAATTACTTAATTTCCTCTTGAGTGGTATTATACTGCTTTTATTTAGAAAATTAGCATGACATCTTCCTATGAAATTCTAATTTAGTTACTCAAATATATCCTTCTGTTAAGATAGTCTTAATTTTATACCAAAGAGTCATTATTGTGTATAGTATTGATGTATTTTAGTACATTCAGTACACTGATAATAAACTTACTCCTTTATAGCTTGACTCCTTCTTAAGGGTGCTTGCCCTATTAAGGATCAGAAATATTTACCTTTGCTAACAGGTAAGGAAGTTCAATATTCCAACAACATTGTCTTCTAAAGCTATCAGCTTGACTTTGATACCACACATTCATATTTATTCCCTCATCCCTCTATCTCTCTTTCCCCACCTCTCCCAAAAAAGGCAGGATAAAAGTACCTGCATTGGACTGACTCAATATAGATTTTTAAATAACCTCATTTAATTAACCTAATTTGAGCTTTATTTGGTCTTTGATTCTTCATTTATTTTCCTGTTTCTTTAATATTTAGATAGTCTATTAAAATAATACATCTTTCTTTGACCGAATATGGTACTCTTAAGTTTTACTGGTGCAAAACAGAAGTTAAAAATATTAAGCTTGACTTAAAAAAAAAAAAACAAAAAAACAGGTTGGGCACAGTGGCTCATGCCTACAATCCCAGCACTTTGGGAGGACAAGGAGGAGGATTGCTTGAGGCCAGAAGTTCGAGACCAGTCTGCTGGGCAACATAGTGAGACCTTGTCTCTCATACATGTATATATGGTTAGTGGGGTGTAGTGTGGCATGTCTGTAGTCCAATTACTCCAGAGGTTGAGCCAGCAGTATTGCTTGAGCCCAGGTGTTCAAGGTTGCAGTGAGCTATGATCATGCCATTGCACTCCAGCCTGGGAATAAATATGAGTGATACAGTGTGAGACCCTGTCTCCAAATAATATTTTAAAAAGTATAAAATAACCCAAACACATGATTCTGTATTGTAGAGCTGATATATAATTTCACAGAAAGGAGGCAAAATGATTTACTGTATTTTTCTTGAGGGTAAGGGGATAGAAGATAGTTTTTAGAAAAACTAAAATCTCTATCATATGAAAGTTTTCTTAATAAAATCATGTTGTTTATATAAAACATTGTCTTAAATATTGTGACCATCATTTTAAAGTATCCTTAATAAAATCACATTATTTATTCTTTAGTGCAAGAATTTATGTTTCTTACTTCCCTTATTGTTCTCTCCTTTTCTGGTAACAATGTCCAGTAGGCATTGGTAAATATTCTTCTACTGATTAATTCTAAAGGATAGAAAACCATATAAAATCCTTGAATAGTCTTTCCCATGTAGTGGGTAACCACTGTTTGGCCACCCAATATAATTACCTTTCTTTGGAGAATTAACCCTTTATTCAACGAATTGTTTCTTTCCACTCCCTCGTCTAGCTTCAACCAATCATAAGACTGCCACAGAAGTTTCCATGTTCTATGACCCAACCCCACTGGCTAAGTGGATAAAACATCTCCCCCAAACTGAGTCAATCAGCACTCTTCTATAGGATTCTTTCCTTGGGACTACAGAAAACAACTGGCAATCCCTTTCAGGTAGAGAGATGTAAGAAGTGAAACTTAGGAACTATGGACAACCAGTTTTCTTGCTATGAGCAAGTTGATTTGCAGTTTAAGAGAATAAAGCCAATATGCAAGAGAAGGAGAGATGAAATACAAAAGGGAAATCTTAAAGGTAGCAATGTCCTTTGTTAAGGTAATTCCTAAGGTCTAGCTACATAGGTCCTTCCCAGGGTTCAATTTTTCCTTGAAATCTATCATCCATTAAACACTTTTTGCCTAAGCTAGTTCAAGCTAAATTTTAGCCACTTATAACCAAGAGTCATAACTAATAGTTTATGGCCAACGAGCTATCATACAGCAACCATAAAATTAACTTATAAGAGGTTGGTTTGAAGACTGAATGCCTCTACCAGTCCTTAAGAATGGGAAGTATACAGTTAAATAAGCAAATAACAATAAATAGATAATTAAGGGAAAATATTCTAAGTAAAAAACAAAAAAAAAATCACTAAAAGTCAGAGAAATGAAAATTAAAACAATATTTTTATCTAACAAAGATTTATTAAAAATGAGTATAACCAATATTGTCAAATTACAATGGAATGGCATTTTCTTACATCATTTATGAGAGTATTCATTTCTATAGACTATTTGAAGCATAACAATGTTCAAATTCTTCAACCCAGGAATTCTACTGCTGGGAATCTAGCCTAAAGAAATAGATCTAAATATAGAAAACTTTTTTGTTTGCTTTGGTTTTGAAGAAAGCTAATCACTGCAATAATTTGCAGTAGCAAAAAAATCTGAGTCATATAAATGGTTCAGTAAGAAAATGATTGATTTACTTAAGTAATCTTTGTCATTAAAAATAATATTTACAGTGGGTATAAAGTAACAGAAAAGTGCTTACATTATGGTTCTAAATTTTTAAAAATCAGGATGTTAAATTGTATAATTAAATGTTCTTAAAACTATATGTTATAAAAATAATTCAAGCATTTCTCTATGAAAGTTTTATAATATAAGCTAGATATTATTCAGTGGGTTAACAGGAAACATGATTTGCATTCTGAGGAATGCTACTAGCGAAAGTTGATTTCCACCAGGAACTAGCACCTAAGTGAAGGAAAAAAGTTGTTCTCCAAATATAGGAACACACAGCTACTCCATTTAAGGAGTTGGCCTTGTCTCCTTTCTTTACTGTTGGTGGTTATGAAATGTATAACAATTTCTAGAAACACAATGTTAGTAGTCTTATATGATGTCCAGGATGTCTTCAGTGATCTTTAGATATATGTTTGTCCCTCAGCTAAATCTGTTTATTTTTACCCTGAATAATAAAGTATCTATAAAAGATTAAAAGCTTTTATTAAAATTCTTACGTAAAACATAATATATTTTGATTGTAAAACTCAGCTTTTAAATATTTTTCTCATTGAAATATACTTTTTTTTTTTTAGACGGAGTTTCGCTCTTGTTACCCAGGCTGGAGTGCAATGGCGCGATCTCGGCTCACTGCAACCTCCGCCTCCTGGGTTCAGGCAATTCTCCTGCCTCAGCCTCCTGAGTAGCTGGGATTACAGGCATGCACCACCGTGCCCAGCTAATTTTTGTATTTTTAGTAGAGACGGGGTTTCACCGTGTTGACCAGGATGGTCTTGATCTCTTGACCTCGTGATCCACCCGCCTCGGCCTCCCAAAGTGCTGAGATTACAGGCTTGAGCCACGGCGCCCCGCCCTTGAAATAAACTTTTAAAAATATAATTTCTGACATTCACTGGGCAATATGATGAACGCATTTTAAAAGAAGAGACTGAGTCCTAAAAATTACTGTAAGTTATTTTATGAAGTGATATTAAGGGCAATCTTCTTCATCTATTTCTATTCTCCAAGTATTCCATAATGTGCACAGTGAAAACAAAAGATTTAATTTTTTTAATAGGTAATAGATCAGCAAATCAATATTCATGTTTGAAACTATGAAAAAAGTGAGTGCACTTGAAATAACATGAAGCTCACTTATTAATGCACCCCAAAATATTACTAGATTACATTTGTTGTTTTAAATTCTAGTCTATATATCTGTTTTTCTTTGAAAATGTTCAAGAAAATTATATGTGAGCTTCTGGAAATAAGGCAGAGAACTATTAGAAAAGAATCATTGACCAGTTATGGTGGGTCACACCTGTAATTACAAGGTTGCAGTGAGCCAAGGCATGCGGATCACAAGGTCAGGAGTTCGAGACCAGTCTGGCCAACATAGTGAAACCCCGTCTCTATTAAAAATACAAAAATTAGCCAGGTGTGGTGGGAGGCACCTGTAGTCCCAGCTACTTGGGAGGCTGAGGCAGGAGAATCACTTGAACCCAGAGATAGCGGTTGCAGTTAGCTGAGATCACACCATTGCACTCTAACCTGCGTGACAGAGCAAGACTCTGTCTCAAAAAAAAAAAAAGAAAAAAGAAAAAATCACTAATATTTGAGATTTTCTATTCCTTCCATTTTGGATTTGAAGCAACAGTAACTGGTTCAATAAGACGAAAAGAGAATATGCAATACCTCTGGATTACTATTTTCATCTTTTGATAAAACTGTAATTACATTAGAGAGAAAAAAGAAAACTAAAATCACTCACTCAAAAATATGAATTACAAGCCCACTATGTACATGATACCATACCAGGCATAATAAGTATCTGGAAACAAAGGAATGGCACCTGTTCTCAAGTGGCTCATGGTTAGGTGTGAAGAGTGTAAAAAAGAAGACAGTTACATTGTGATAAATATGGTAAAGGAGCGACAAAGAGAGGCAAGTACCCAGCTGCTTCTTTGTGTGTCCTGGAAAGTATGAAGAACTTTTCAATTAGAGAATATGCTTGCATCACAAGTACTGTTGAAGGCAGGCAAGAAGAGAAGGAAAGAAAAAAAAAAGGAATGAGGTTGTTTGTGGTAATGAAAGGAAGAAAAGAAAATCTGTTAGAAAGACTTTTATTTTCTTCTCAAAATATTTAATAATCAAGCCAGGGACAGTGGATGGTGCCTGTAATCCCAGCTACTGGGGAGGCTCCAGTGGGACAATCACTTTAGGTCAGGCATTCAGGACCAGGCTGGGCAATGCAGCAAGATTCCATCTCTTTAAAAAAATTTAATAATTCAAAAAATTAAAAAATTTAATAATCAAAAAAGATGTGAGTTATGGTTACTTCCAAAACAAAGACCATTCAAAGAGTTTCGTTAATAATGCCCAATTATACATTTATAAATGCCCAATCACAAAACAAGATATTGCATGCTCTTCACTTCACCATTAAAAAATGAAAACACACAAAAAAACTGCAGTAGTATTTATTCAAAATTCAAATTACTGCCTGCCATACTCTGAGGAAAATACTCTTCAACTGTAAGTGATCAAATCACATAAAAATACAATAAGCCAAATACTTTAGCAAACAATTAAGAAACATATTTCACTTTTGGCTAGTTTTTCTGCTATCAGTGTTTCACTAAATATTTTCTAACTCAAGTCCTATAGCCTTGCAATGAAATTTTCATGCCTACTGGTAATGCCATTAGGAAATGTAATATAATCTTTTTTTAAAAAAATGATCAAATAATAGCACTGTGATCTGAAGTTAATTTTAAGTGAATGGTTATGAGGTTCACAAAAATCACCTTACTTAGAAGACTAGCTGGAAGCATCACTACATTAGTTTCTTTGTAAAGGGTACAAGGTTCTTTGAACTGACTACACCATGGACTACACCATAGTTAAGCCATGGTGACCCCTGTGACCCACTTATACACCTCCAGATGGCCTCCAGGAGCCAGAAAATCTGAAGTAACAAGAAAACCACAAAAGGAGAAGAATGGCTAGCTCTTGCAGCATCTGATTAACAGACCTCGCGACATTCTACCACTGTTCTGGCCTCAACTGATAAGTCAACCTTGTGACACTGAACCCTGTGGCCTGATTAACTGAACTTGTGACATTCTACCACTGTTTCTGCCTCAACTGACAGGTCAACCTTGTGACACCGCACCCTGTGACACTACTCCCGCCCCCACCCCCACCACCAGCTTGCAAAAAACCCACCCTAAACTGTAACTTTGCATTGCCTACACCCAACCTATAAAACCAGCTCCTATCCCCCCCACCCTCTGCTGACTCTCTTTTTGGACTCAGTCCACTCACACTCGAGTGAATAAACAGCCTTGTTGCTCACACAAAGCTTGTTTAGGTGGTCTCTTCATTCAGAGTGTGCTTAACAAAGGGTTCTGTGATAAAAATAACTTAGAGCTGAGTTGGTATGAAGACTTGCCGAGGTTACGCTATGCGCAGTCTGATATTTACCTAATTAGGAAGTCACAAACTGGTCTTTGAACATGTTTTATTTGTCTTGCAGAGTGTTGTTGTTTATAAGCACAAATATTTAAACTTGGTTCCCCACCTCTCTAAAAGTCAAGTGATTCAAAAACAATAAACCCACATTCTTCCCACAAAACTAGTCTCTGGAGCAGCTGTTACCTTTAATGAGCATGCATTTTTTGGTTTAGCATAGTTTCTCCGTCTGTTTTACTCATTTATTCTAGATACCTCCTAAGCATTTGAGTTTGCCACACTACCTAATTCAAAAATTTGCTAGCTGGATTTCAGATGCTTTATAATCCTTTTAAAGCTCATCTGAATGAGCGTTTAGCTATCCCAAATATTTTTTTCTCTGCAAGTTACAAAGGGTACCTGCCTACCATTTACTAAAGGAATTATTTAGAATAAAAAAAAATTCTGTTTTTATTTGCACACTTAGATACACACCAACAGGTGCCTGCCACCATACCAAGCTAATTTTTATATTTTTAGTAGAGAAGGTATTTTGTCATGTTAGCCAGGCTGGTCTCAAACTCCTGACCTCAAACTCCTGACACCTGCTTTGATCTCCCAAAGTGCTAGGATTACAGGCATGAGCCACTGCACCGGGCCCTGGTCTCCACAATCTCATCTTAACCTGGACATTTTCTTTCTATCAATCCCAGGTCTATAGACAAACTCAACCAATTGTCAACCAGAAAACGTTTACATTTACCTATAGCCTGAAGCCCTCCCCCTGCTTTAAGTTGTCCTGCCTTTCTGGACCAACCCAATGTATTTCTTAAATGTATTTGATTGATGTCTCATGCCTCCCTAACATGTATAAAACCAAGCTGCACCCCAACCACCTTGAGCACATGTTCTCAGGATCTCCTGAGGGCTATGTCACAGGCCATGGTCATTTATATTTGGCTTAGAATAAATCTCTTCAAAATTTTACAAAGTTTGACTCTTTTCACTGACACACTAATACCATTTATGAGGGTGGAACCCTCATGACATAGTCACCTCGCAAAGGCCCCATCTCTGAATATCATTATTTGGGGGTTAGGATTCCAACATATGAAATTTTTTTCTAACTTTTATTTTAGGTTACAAGTACAGGTTTGTTACACAGGTTAATTGCATGTCACAGGGTTTGGTGTGCAAATTATTTCATCACTCAGGTATAAGCATAGTACCCAATAGGTATTTTTTTGAACTTCTCTCTCCTCCTACCCTCTATCCTCAAGTAGGCCCCAGTGTCTATTGTTCCCTTCTATGTGCCCATCTGTACTCAATGTTTAGCTCCCACTTATAAATGAGCACGTGGTTTTCTGTTCCTACATTAATTTGCTTAGGATAATGGCCTCCAGTTTCTATCCATATTACTGCAAAGGACATGATTTTGTTCTTTTTTATGGCTGTGTAGTATTCCATGGTGTATAACATCCTACATTTTCTTTATGCAGTCCACTGCTGATGGGCATTTAGGTTGATTCCATGTCTTTGCCATGGTGAATAGTGCTGCAATGAACACATGCATGCATATGTATGCATAAATAGTAGAACGATTTATATTACTTTGGGTATATAATGGCATTGCTGGGTTGAATGATAGTTCTAAATTCTTTGAGAAATCTTCAAACTGCTGTCCACCATGGCTGAACTAATCTACATTGCTACGACAGTGTATAAGCATTCCCCTTCCTTTGCAACCTCACTAGCTTCTGTCGTTTCTTGACTTTTAAATAATCACCAGATGACTGGTGGGAGATGGTATCGCATTGTGGTGTTGATTTGCATTTCTCTAATGAATAGTGATGTTGGACATTTTTTCATATGCTTATTGGCCACATGTATGTCTTTTTTTGAGAAATGTCTGTTCATGTCCTTTGCCCATTTTTATTTTTTATTTATCAACTTTTAAGTTCCAGGGTACATGTGCAGGATGTGCAGGTTTGTTACATAGGTAAACACATGCCATGGTGGTTTGCTACACAGATCAACCCATCACCTAGATATTATACCCAGCATCCATTAGCTATTTTTCCTGATACTCTCCCTCCCGCTATGTCCCTGACAGGCTCCACTGTGTGCTGTTTCCTCCCATGTGTTCATATCATTCAGCTCCCACTTATAAGTGTGAACATGTGGTGCTTAGTTTTCTGTTCCTGTATTAGTTTGCAGAGGATAATGACTTTCAGATCCCTCCATGTCCTTGCAAAGGATATAATCTTGTTCCTTTTTCCTTTTTATGGCTGCATAGGATTTGATGGTGTAATGTACCACATTTTCTTTAATCTATTGTTGATGAATATTTGGGTTGATTCCATGTCTTTGCTATTGTGAACAGTGCTGCAATGAACATATGCGTGCATGTATCTTTATAATATAATGATTTATATTCCCCTGGGTATATATTCAGTAATGGGATTGCTGGCTCAATGGTATTTCTGCTTCTAGAACTTTGAGGAGTCAGCGCAGTGTCTTCCACAACGGTTGAACTAATTTACATTCCCACCATGTAAAAGCGTTCCTTTTCCTCCGCAATCTTACCAGCATCTGTTGTTTCTTGGCTTTAGAATAATTGCTATTTTGACTGGCATGAGATGGTAACTCATTGTGGGTTTTGATTGTTTTTGTTTTTGTTTTTGTTTTTTTGAGAGGAGGTCTTTCTCTCTTATCCTGGTTGGAGTGCAGTGGCACAGTCTCAGCTCACTGCAACCTCTGCCTTCTGGGCTCAAGTGATTGGAGGATTCACTCACACCTGTAGTCCCAAACAGCTGGGACTACAGGTGTGAGTCACCATCTCTAATTTTTGTATTGTTTGTGGAGATGGGGTTTCTGCCATGTTGCCCATGCTGGTTTTAAACTCCTGAGCTCAGGTGATCCACTTACCTCAGCCTCCCAAAGTGCTGGGATTACAGGTGTGAGTCACTGCACTGGCCTCATTGTGATTCTGATTTGCATTTCTCTAATGATCAGTAACGCTGAGCTTTTTTTCATATGCTCTTTAGCTGCATGAATGTCTTCTTTAGAGAAATGTCTGTTCATATCCTTTGCCTACTTTTTAATGGGGTTGTTTTTTCTTGTAAATTTGTTTAAATTCCTTGTAGACTCTAGATATTAGACTTTTGTCTGATGAATAGATTGCAAAAATTTTCTCCTATTCTGTAGGTTGTCTGTTCACTCTGATGATAGTTTCTTTTGCTGTGCAGAAGCTCTTTAATTAGATTCCATTTATCAAATTTTTATTTTGTTGCAATTGTTTTTGGTGTTTTCATCACGAAATCTTTGCCCACATCTATGTCCTGAATGGTATTGTTTCAATTTTCTTCTAGGGTTTTGTTTTGGGTTTTACATTTAAGTCTTTAATCCATTTTCAGTTAATTTTTGTATATGGTGAAAGCAAGGGATCCTGTTTCAATCTTCTACATAGGGATAGCCAGTTATTCCAGCAGTATTTTTTGAATAGGGAGTCCTTTCTCCATTGCTTGTTTTAGTAAACTTTGTTGAAGATCAGGTAGTTGTAGGAGTGTGGTTTTATTTCTGGGTTCTCTATCCTGTTTTCTGGTCTACATGTCTGTTTTTGTACCATACCATGCTATTTTGATTACTATAGCCTTGTAGTATAGCTTGCAGTTTGGTAGTGTGATGTTTTTGCTTTACTCTTTTTGTTTAGCATTGCTTTTGTCTATTTGGGCTCTTCTTTGGTTCCACATGAATTTTTGAATAGTTTTTCTAATTCTATGAAAAATATCACTACATAAGAATTTAAGAACATAACTATTCAGACTATAGCACTATGCTAATATGCAGAATAAGTCACCAAGAATAGATGCAGAATATTTTCCAAACATTTTCAATAATATTTCCTAGGAATCCCTTGGAGCACACTTTGAGGAGTAATGCTTTATTTTTTTAGCATTAATTTTATAATTATTGTAAGTGATTACTTTTATTTAAAGTGTTGTTCACTTCAATAGGGTATCACAGAGTATCAGCAAAAGAGGGGAAGTCAAATGTATAACAGGTACCCCATCTAAAAAGAGATTACTCGTTTCCTGGTGAGCCCCAAAGAGGCTTTATCTGTCCACAGGAGCTGTCCCTTTCAGAGAGTACTCCCGACCAAGATGAATCTGCTCCATTAAAGACTTCCTTCTCCTACACACTGTTTCAGAGGATTGCTTTTGGTACTTCCCCATACATTTTCTTGATTATCAACTGGTTTCCAACTCCTGACCCTTCACTTCAGCCTCTAAGTTCACCCTTGGCCTGTTGCTTTAGAACTGGAAGACTCCTCAGCAAGCCAATGTGTCCCATCCTGTTCCCAATTTGGAAGGGACAGTTGGGCCATGTCCATTACCCCAATATCAACTTTCTGCCCCAGATTAGGATAGTTTATTAGACTATGGGAGAAGATAGACAGTCCTACACCTGGAGATGCTATATTATGCCATTTTTGCATTGCTGAGGCTGGGTAATTTAGAAACAAAAGAGGTTTAATCGCTCACAGTTCTACAGGCTGTACAAGCATAGTTTCAGTATCTACTTATGGCAAGGGCCTCAAGAAGCTTACAATCATGGTGGAAGGCAAAGGGGGAGCAGGCATCTCATATGGCAAGAGCAGAGACAAGGGGGAGGGGTGCCACACACTTTTAAACAATCAGATCAAGAGAACCCACTCATTGTGGTGAGGATAGCATCAATTCGTTTATGAGAGATCTACCCCCCTGTCCTAAATATCTCCCCCAGGCCTCACCTCCAACATTGGGAATTACCTTTCAACATGAGGTTTGGAGGGGACAAACATCTAAACTATATCAGATGCTATTTCTATAATCTTAGTGAAGCTGAATGCTATTGTTTTTTGTGTAAAAGATAAATAAGGCTAATCTACACAGATACATCCAAAGAATTAATAAATAGTGTTTCATCACAGCACAATTTCTCACATTGTCAAATCTAAAAAGTCCGACTTATCTGATCTCCAGATATCTGCTAAGTAGCCCACACTATGAACTTCAAGAGTCATGGATAAAGATTTCACCCAAGAAGTCCTTCCCAATGCCATTTCTCCACCAAGGACTTACAGACTATGTTATTTCTTTTACATTTCTTCAAAATACAACACTCTGAAATATAGAACCTGAAACCTGAAACCTCCCTTGACGGTCAAGGCATAATCAAAGTTCTAGAGCCCCTCATTCTTATTGCTGATTTTTTTTTTTTTTTTTTTTTTGCCTGGCTTTAATAGTAGGCTTATAACTTGGTTTCTTGTAATCTTGTCTTTTACTGGTGATATCAGATCTCTAATATCTCTTTTCATGCCAAGAGTACAGTCTTGCAATTCAGTTTCTATAACTGTCCCTGGGTATGAGATTAGACATTTGGAGTCCCCAAAATGAACCCTGCTATCTGTTGGGACAATTTATTAATACTTCACCTTGAACTTTTCTTGTTAACTACTTATCAAGAAGCATCAAATCTCTTGGAGATTTGAGAGGTATGTGTGGGGAAAATGGTGGTGGAAGACTATACCTATATAAATAATACTTAAGGCTTTAGCTGTTTTCGTCAATACCTGTCCTAGCCAAAGGATGGGTGTAACTCCAGGCCCAGTCCCTTCAAGTAAGCTATATACTTGTCACAAGAAACTGAACCATGTGCAGTTATGAGAAGTGACAACTACAATTAATTTGAACTGTTCTCTCAGATAATAACATTGCCCCTCAGATTAATCCTCACTGATACCTTCCATTGCATACCATAAAACAATAGCCTTATGTTTCTCCCTTACTAACCCTTTAAGTCCTTACATCCCTCATCCAGATTAAAAAGATTAATAATCCCTTCAATTTCTCCACTCCTAGAAACTAGACAGTATTGGACCTATTCTCAAGTACTAATAATTTATTACATATGGAATCATGTAACCCTAAAAGGCAAATTTATATACTTTTTTCTTACCCTTAAGCAATTTTGGATTATATTTTCCAAAATTAAATTCTTCTGAAATGAAACAATATAAACAAACACAAAGATGCTTTTCTAGTTTCCCATAAATTCTTCAGTATTCTTTGTTAAAAAGAAGCATGGCGGCCAGGCACAGTGGCTCATGCCTGTAATCCCAGCACTCTGGGAGGCAGAGGCAGTCAGATCACTCAGGTCAGGAGTTTTGAGACCAGCTTGGCCAACATAGTTAAAGTCCATCTCTACTAAAAATACAAAAAAAAAAAAAAAAAAAAAAAAAACCACGTTACTTGGGCATGGTGGTGCACACCTGTAATCCCAGCTACTCGGGAGGCTGAGGCAGAAGGATTACTTGAACCCAGGAGTCAGAGGTTGCAGTGAGCCAAGATCATGCCACACTGGGCTACAGAGCAAGACTCCATCTCAAAAGAAAAAAAAAAAAGCATGGTGTTTAGAAAAAAAACAACTGTCCATATCAAAGGTCGCTGCCTCTTTTCTCACCTGTTGCCTGTTAAAATAATGCTGTTTAAGCATTACTTTGGGGTAAGCTGATCACACTGATCTCAGTTACCAATACAGAGAGGCCTTAGAGTTGTCTGGTAAATATAATGTTACATTACAAATTACTGATTCCAAATACAATGACAGGGAATTTCTGATAGTTAGAACAAAAGGCTACACTGAAGTTTGAATGCATTTTTAAAATGGAAATAGTAATTTCTGCTTACCAACTTCAGAAAAATACTGTAAATTATTCTTATTTAGAAATAATTAAAAATTATAGCATTAGGTTTGGGAGTTTATCAAAGCAAAATCCACAAAGTAGTAAATCACATTATACATTGTTGTCTTGATCAATTATATGTACTTAAACAAAACTGAGATTTATAAAATATTTTATCATTTAGCTATTTACTGATTTAGATTGCTCTTAGTAAATAACTCTGAATTGTGAAGCTATACAATATATATTGAGTTGATTATAACTTCTCAGATTTCATTTTTCTTCATTTTGGCATTTAAATAAATGAGTTAGTTCAGAATGCTACTTTATATCCTATTTTATTGATATTAAAATGTTTTTCAAAATAAAACTTTCCTAAAGTTAAGAAAACTTGTATACAAATAATAACAATAATAAAACAAAACAAAAATAAAACTCTATTTAGCATTTACCAAGTACCAGGCATTGGACTTTTTACACAGGCCATATTTAAACATCACAATTTTATTATTAGGTGGCTGCATATCAACATCATTTGACAGATGAGGAAATGGAGTGGCAGAGATGTAAGCAAGCCGAACAAATGAGGCCACAAAACAAGCAAGCGCCCAAGCTGAGATCTGAACTCAGGCAGCCTGACTTTTATCTTGCTACTAATATGTAGTTGGACTATCCCTTGCTCTGATTTTGTATCTTTTGATTATTTTGTTGCATATCATTTTAAAAGATGGATTTTGACTTGTACACTGTACTTTGAATTCTGCCTTGATTAAAAAGATGCTAAAGAGGGATTCATAGGAATTGAGGAGTGGGGAATGACATTACCAAGAAAAGGAAGTTAGTAGCAGCTAAAACTACAAATGTTATGGCCATAAAGAAAAGTTAAGCAGGAGATTAACTTCATACATATTCCCAAATATGTGTTTTTTAAAATCTCTTCTTACGAAACCCAGGGGTTCACAGAGGAAAAGAGTTAGGTGGTAATTCTTACAAACATTTGTTTTCATGGGTATAAAATGTTTTCAGAATCGATCCCAGTTAGTTTCTGTATTTTGGCATGGTAAAGAGTTGGCATGTTTCTGCTTTCCTTCTGAGACAGAAATCCAAATGCTTGCCAGGCCACTTAATAGTCTAGCTTCCACAGCAAATCATTTTCACCTCCTTCTAACTGCCTCCAAACTGATTTAAGATTTAGGCAAAAGAAAAGCATCAGAGAAAAAAAAGAGGTACAGGGGAGGTTGCTGCTGTGTTTTCTTCCTTAACAGCAACAAACAATATGCTTATAATTATGCAAAACATAACTTTTTAGTATAATTCTTGCTATCAACCCTAGAAAGCTTTTCATTTGCAGTTCTCCCTCCCATAATAGCACACAACATCAGGCCAATATTAGAGTAAAATGAGGTACTAAATGACTCTTCTAACTGAGTGACAATTTTGAGCTTTATTTCAGTAACCAAATTTTTTCCTTTAAAAGAATGTAAGAAATGGAGAAAATGATAATGTATTCTCCTAGATATAAGCATATGAGTAAATAAAATATCTAGCCAAAGAAAATGAGATTATTAATAAAGGAGTCTATGATTTAGCACTTGCAAAAAAACTAACTTTCCTCTTTAGAAAATAAGAGCTACAAAACGGGTTATGTCTAAGTTAATTTTTCAAAGAGATTAACAAAGTATGTTTTGTTTTTCAGTTCATATTCTAATTTGCTTTTCATTGAGTTTTTAAAAAAGACACAAAGGCAGGCTTGTGTTTGGAATGTGATGCTGGTGAGAAGAACCTGAGAACACTGGACAAGGTCTGACACAGAAGAATGATGATGACAAATATTCGACGAAAATGCTGCTTTTAACAGAAAACTTAAAAAATGCAGACAGGCTAAAGGCAAAAGGTTAGAGAAAGAGCAGATAAAAAAACAGAAGCAAAATAAAAGGAACTAGAGAATATGGCATGCTTAATTAGCTCTCTCTTCATATTAACAGCTCCCAAATCTAACTAGGTCCTCTCAATCCTTTTGTTTCTTCCTCTGTGCCTCTTTATAGTCTTCTGGTTTAATAACATAATAAATCCATTAACTTCATTTCAAAAAATTATTTATTTTGCAAAAACAAAGTTATTAAGAAATGACCAAGGAAAACAAATCACAGACCTATGTATGGCTCACTGACAGAATGTTGTGAATTTGGCATTTGTTCCTTCAGCTGGCAATGTTCTACTTCCAGTCTACACATGACTCTGAAATATATTTTGCTGTTAAGATTGAACATAAACATTACCATTTCTATCAATTGTACATTTCCTTTTAAACAGAAGTGCTGACCAACGTTACTTTACTTTTTTGTCCATTCTCTAACCCAATCCTCTCCCCAGTCCTATTCGGCTACCTTCTTTGAGCCCTTTTATGCAATCACATTCAACTTCATAGTGTCATTAAAGATACTAAAAAGCAACATGAACTGAGGCTACATATTAGACAAAATTACATATTGAAAGGGCGATATTCTTTCTATTCTTTGATATATAACACTAGGTTCCCTCTATTATGATTTTATCTACATATCAATGATAACATTTAGACTGCCCAACTATCTTGAGTTTGTCAAAATAGTAACAATGATATAAAACACATATATATGTTCAAATGATATATAGAGAGGTGAATATTCAAACGTGTTTCTCAAGATATACCATTTGGAAAAAAGAATGAATGAATGAGCTAACCTAAATTTTTACAAAATGTTATCAAATAGTTAGGGGAGATGAATAAAGATTACCCCAATCCCAGAACTATAACACAATAACTGCTAATTTTAAATTTTTTAACTAATAAAAATATTTCCAAATTAGATTAACTATGTGATTAAAATTCACATTACTATATGAGTTCTTGTTTGATTGTTCCCTCCTGAGCAATTACCAGGGAACTTGCATCAATATGTACATCAGAATATATAAATTAATTATTAAAATATTTTTCAATAGAGTGTTCAAAATTCAAAGCATCATTCTGTTGGCCATATAAAACATCTACATAATAGTTCATAATACTTACGAACACATTTCTAAATATGAAGTAACATACCCTGAAAAAACAATTCTACTTTTTACTAACGTAAAATATGTAGCTCCTGTGCGCCCCACACTCTGCTCACAAGGTTCCAGGTCTAGGCTTCACAACCACCACTGGGCCCACGCCTCCGCAAGGGCCCACCAAGAAGGCTGAGAGGTGACAAGAAAATCTCCAAAAGCAAATTCAACAAACTGGGAGGAGCAACTGTTACACCAGAGGATCAGATATCAAAATAACAATAAAAACCATAAAAAAGCAAAGAAAACAAACAAAAACCATAAAAAAGCAAGAAAATGGGACACCTCCAAAATAACAAAATAATTGTCTAGGAACAGATTTCAATCAAAAAGAAATTTACAAAATCCCCAAAAGAATTTAAAATATTGATATTAAAGAAGGTCTGTGAGCTATAAGAGAATATTGAAAAAGAAACATATAACATAAAATGGCAGATAGAAGGCAAAGCTAACATGCAGCTCCACATGGATGGACAGAATAGCATGTGGAGACTCATACCGTGATCTTTTGCTCCAAGACTACTGGAGGAACATACCAGGAAGACTAAAAGAATTCACAGATCCTTTAAAGAAAGCAGCACGCTGCTACAAATTCTGCGAAACAGGTGAAGAACTGAGTTGCCAAAGTGTGAAAGGGAGAAAACCTACTTCCAAATGCACACACCCCCATATTTAAAAAAAACTGGGGAATCTGAAAATCCAGATCATGGGAGGTTTTAACCTTACCAAAAGATGAAATGGATTTAGGGAGTCACATAAAACATAAAAGTAGAAGTAGCAGCGAGAAGTGCTTTGCAAATATTCCCAGTCTCCAACTTGAGTCCAGGAAAGTCATCCCTGACTATACCTGACAGGGGTCCTTGGGAAAAGCAGCCAGAAGAATTGGAGTTGGGGGTCACAGGGCAAAGGAACCTCCCAAGTGAAATTGGTAGTGGTTTTGACTGGGCACAAATTTTCTTGAGTCCAGGGGACAAGGGGGAGCTACTATGGATACAAGCAAGCACAGGAGAATCCAGGAGCCACCACTGATGGAGTGAACAGATTGGGAGGAGCAAGGTCTGAAAGCCAAGTTTGCTTTTTCAGCAGAGTAGCTCACGGTCTAGAGTAAAATCTAAGTAGTAGGAGTGAGACCAGCTTCTCTAACTGCATGGGAGCTGGGTGAGGTCTCTCTACTGGCTATCCCCCACTTCCCTGGCAAACTATATAATGTAACAGAGGCAGCCAAGAACCCCTCTGAAACATAATATCATTGGCCTGTGAACATCCCTCTTCCCCACAGTGGTTGTAGCAAGCCCCACCCAAGAAGAGTCTAAACCCAGGCTTGCCTAAAACTGTCCCAACTTGATATTTTCCTACCACCCTGGTATCTGAACACAAAACACAGAAACTCTTGGGAACTGTATGGCCCCACCCATAACCCAAGAAACCAAAACACTTACCTTAACCATCTTAGGGCAAGCTTACAGCCCCTACTACTTACCACAGCTGGTGTTCTCTTGATAGCACCAATGACTGGCTGTAGGCCAACCAACTTAAGCCATTACAACAACTCATGACAGAATAACCCTGATCCCAGGAAAGGGAAAACAATCTAATTCCACTCCCTGCAACATTCTGGCTATTCAGAGGTCCTGAGTGTGTCCATGTGACAACTTCATGGCCAGCATAACCAGCATTTAAGAAAGCCAGCACACTAAACATAACTAGAACCAAGAATTCTCATAGGGTCTCTTTACTTCCCTGCCACCTCTACCAGAGGAGGTGCTAGTATCTATGGCTGGGAGACCTGAAGATGGATAACATCACAGGACTCTTTACAGACATCCCCCAGCACTAGCCCCATGCGTGGTAGTCCAGCTGGGTGGCTAGACACAGAAGAGCAAGAACAATCACTGCAGTCCAGCTTTCAGGAAGCCCCAACCCTAGGGGAAGGGGGAGAACACCACATCAAGGGATCATCCCATGGGACAAAACAGGATTTGATAACATCCCCAAAAGATCATACCAGCTCCCCAACAATGGATCCAAACCAAAAAGAAATATCTGAATTGCCAAATAAAAAGTTCAGAAGGATGATTATTAAGCTACTCAAGGAGATACTAGAGAAAGGTTAAAAAAAAATCTTAAAGAAATTTAAAAAAATACAGGACATGGACGAAAAATTCCCCAGAGAAATAGACATCATAAGGAAAAAACAATCACAACTTCTGGAAATGAAAGCCACACTTACAGAAATACAAAAATGCTCTATAAAGTTTCAACAATAAACTAGAACAATTAGAAGAAAGAACTTCAGAGCTCAAAGACAAGGCTTTCAAATTAACCCAATCTGACAAAGACAAAGAAAAAAAATTTTTTTTAATGAACAAGTCTCCAAGAAATTTAGGATTATCATAAATGTCCAAACCTAAAATAATTGGTTCTTTAGAAAGAAGAGAAATCAAAAACTTTGGAAAACTTCTTTCAGGAAATAATTGAGGAAAAGTTCCGCAGCCTTGCTAGAGATCTAGACATCCGAATACAAGAAGCACAAAGAACATCTGGGAAATTTATCCCCAAAAGATCATCACTTAGGCACATATTCATCAAGTTTTCTACAGTCAAGATGAAGGAAAGAATCTTAAAATCTATGAGACAAAAGCATCAGATAAACTATAAAGAAAAACCTATCAGAAGATCATCACTTAGGCACATATTCATCAAGTTTTCTACAGTCAAGATGAAGGAAAGAATCTTAAAATCTATGAGACAAAAGCATCAGATAAACTATAAAGAAAAACCTATCAGATTAACACCAGACTTCTAAGCAAAAACCTTACAGGCCAGGAGGGATTGGGGTCCCATCTTTAGCTTCCTGAAGCAAAATAATTGTCAGCCAAGAATTTTGTATCCAGGAAAACAAAGCTTCATAAGTGAAGGACAGAGAAAGTCTTTTTCAGTCAAACAAATCCTGAGAGAATTTGCCACTACTAAGCCATTACTACAAGAAATGGTAAAAGGAATGAAACAAAATCTTGAAACATACCAAAATCAAATCTCCTTAAAAGATAAATCTTACAAGGCCTATAAAACAATAACACAACAGAAGAAAAAAAAAACAGGTATTAAGGCAACAACATAATGAATAGAACAGTACTTCATATCTCAATACTAATGTTGATTGAAATGGCCTAAATTCACTACTTAATAGATACAGAATGGCAGAATTGATGAAAATCTACCAAGCAAGTATCTGCTTTCCTTCAGAGACTCACATAAAACATGAGCACTGACATAAATGTAAGGCAAATGAGTGGAAAAAGATATTCCATGCAAATGGAAACCAAAAGTGGGCAGGAGTAGCTATTCTTATATTAGACAAAACTGACATTAAAGTAAAAACAGTTTAAAAAGACAGAGACATTGTATAATGATAAAAAAAATTGTCCAATAGGAAAATATTACAATCCTAAATATATATGTACCTAACACTGGTGCTACCAAATTTATAAAACAATTACTAGCAGACCTAAGAAATGAGATGGATAACAACACTAATAGTTGGAGACTTTAATACTCCACTAACAGCTGAAAAGGTGGTACTAGTCCGTTTTCATGCTGCTGATAAATACATACCAAAGACTGGGTAATTTATAAAGAAAAAGAGGTTTAATAGACTCACAGTCCACACACATGGCTGGGGAGGCCTCACAATCATGGGTGAAAGGTGAAAGGCATGTCTTACATGGCAGCAGACAAGAGAGAATGAGAGCTGAGTGAAATGGGTTTCCTCCTTATAAAAGCATCAGATCTTGTGAGACTTACTCACTATCGCAAGAACAGTATGGGAGAAACTGCCCCCACGATTCAACTATCTCCCACTGAGTCCTTCCTACAAGTGGGAATTATGGGAGCTATAATTCAAGTTAAGATTTGGGTGGGGACACAGCCAAACAATATCATTTCACTCCCCTGACCCCTTCTAAATCTTATGTCCTCACATTTCAAAACCAATCATGCTTTCCCAACAGTCCCCCAAAGTCTTGACTCATTTCAGCATCAACTCAAAGGTCCACATTCCAAAGTCTCATCTGAGACAGGAAATGTCCCTTCTGCCTCTGAACCTATAAAATCAAAAGCAAGTTAGTTACTTACTAGAAACAATGGGAGTACATGCATTGGGTAAATATACCCATTCCAAATGGGAAAAATGAGCCAAAACAAAGAGGTTGCAGGCCTCATGCAAGACTGAAATCCAGTGGGACAGTCAAATCTTAAAGCTCCAAAATGATCTCCTTTGACTCCATGTCTCACATCCAAGTCATGCTGATGCCAGAGGTGGGCTCCACAGCCTTGGGCAGATCTGCTCCTATGGCTTTGCAGGAGACAGCCCCATTCTTGGCTGCTTTCTTGGGCTGGTATTAAATGTTTGCAGCTTTTCCAAGTGCATAGTGCAAGCAGTCAGAACTAAAATTCTGGGGTCTGGAGGAGAGTGGCCCTCTTCTCACAGCTCCACTAGGCAGTGTCCCAGTGGGGACTCTGTGTTGGGGCTTCAACCCACATTTCCCTTCCCCACTGTCCTAGCAGAGGTTCTCCATGAGGGCCTAGCCCCTGAAGCAAACATACCTGGACATCCAGGTGTTTCCATACATCTTCTGAAATCTAGGCAGAAACAGGAATAAACCAAACCCAAACCCAGCAGAAGAAAAGAAATAATAAAGATCAGAGCAGAAATAAATGAAATTGAAACAAAAAAAAGTAAAAAAGATAAATGAAACTAAAAGCTGATTTTTTAATATGGATAAAATTGATAGACCATTAGTGAGATTAACCAAAAAAAGAAGAGAGAAGATCCAAATAAACCAAATTAGAAATGAAATGGGAGATATTACAACTAAAACAACAGAAATACAAAACATTATTCAAGGCCACTATAAATGCTTTTACACAACAAGCCAGAAAATCTATAGGAGATGGATACATTCCTGAAAATAGACAACCCTCTCAAATTAAATCAGGAAGAAATAGAAACTCTTAACAGACCAATAATAAGCAGTGAGACTGAAACAGTAGTAAAAAAGTTGCCAACAAAAAAAAGTCCAGCACTATATGGGTTCACAGCTGAAGTGTATAAGACACTCAAAGAACTGATACCAATCTTACTGAAACTATTCCAAAAGATAGAAAAAGAGGACTCCTCCCCACATCATTCTATGAAATCAGTATCTCCCTAATTCCAAAACCAGGAATAACATAACAAAAAAAATAAAAGAAAAACTATAGATCAATATTTCTGATGAACATAGATGCAAAAATCCTCAACAAAAATATTACTTAATAGCTAACCAAATCCAACAGCATATCAAAGAGATAATACACCATGATCAATTGGGTTTCACATCAGAGATGCAGGGATGGCTTAACATATACAAGTCAATACATGTGATATATCACATAAACAGAATTTTTTAAAAACATCGTCATCATAATAGGTGCATAAAACACATTTAACAAAATCCCGCATCCTTTAATGACTAATATCCTCAGCAAAACTGGCATGGAAGGGACATACCTCAAGGTAATAAAAGCTATTTATAACAAGCCCACAGCCAACATTATACTGAATTGGGAAAAGCTGAAAGCATTAGCCTTGAGAACTGGAACAAGACAAGGATGACCACTTACATCACTTCTGTTTGACATAGTACTGGAAGTCCTAGCCAGTGCAATCAGACAAGAGAAATAAAGGGCATCCACATTGGTAAAGGGGAAGTCAAACTGTTGCTGTATGCTGATGATATGATCATATACCTAGAAAACCCTAAAGACTCATCCAAAAAGCTCCTGGATCTGATAAATGAATTCAGTAAAGTTTCAGGATGCAAAATTAATATATACAAATCAGTAGCACTGCTATACACCAACAATGACCAAGCTGAGAATCAAATCAAGAACTCTATCCCTTTTACAACTACTACAAAAGAATATAATACTTAGGAATATGCTTAACCCAGGAGGTGAAAGATCTCTACATGGAAAACTACAAAACACTGCTGAAAGAAATCTAGACAACACAAACAAATGGAAACACACCCCATGCTCATGGATGGGTAGAGTCAATATTGTGAAAATGACCATACTGCCAAAAGCAATCCACAGATTCAATGCAATTTCCATCAAAGTACCATCATCATCCTTCATGGAACTAGAAAAAAAAAATCTTAAAATTCTTGTGGAACCAAAAAAGACCTGCATAGCTAAAGCAAGTCTAGGCAAAAAGAAAAAATGTGAAGACACCACATTACCCAACTTCAAACTATACTACTCAGAAATTACTTCTAAAATCTCAGAAATTACCACTAAAGAACTTATCCATGTGACAAAAGGCCACTTGTTCTCCAAAATTTATTGTAAAAAAAGTTTTTTAAAAAAACACATATAACAAGCTGAGGAAAAATGTCTGCAACACATGTTAAAAATTAATAGCCTTAATTTATAAGGATAGCTACTAGTTTATTAAAAGGCCTCCCGCAAATAAAAATGGTCAGAGGTAGTATATGAAAAAGCAAACTGCAAATGACTGATAAGTATATAAAACAAATGTATAATCATTTAGCAATAACATAATTGTGATGAAAATAGATACGCTTTTTTTAAAAAAAGAGAATACCGAAAGATAATACCAAGAAATCAGAAAAACAATTTGAGAAATAAATGACAACTTTACCATAGAGAAAGGTATTGTAAAAAAAGAACCAAACAGAAATTCTGGAACTGAATGATTCATTGAACAAAATGCAAGATATTTTTGAAAACTTAAAGTAACGAACTAGATCAAGTAGAAAAGAAGGCAATAGAAAATGAATGAATTAGAAAATCTATTTAACAAAACAATAGATGAACACTTCCCAAGTCTAGCAAGAGATTTAGACTTCCAGATACAGGAGGCTCAAAGATCTCCAAACAGATAAATTCAAAAAGGTCTTCACCATAGCACATTATAGTTAAACTGCCAAAATCAAAGAAAAGAGAATATTCTAAAAATTGCAAGAGCAAAGTGTCTAGTCACTTATAAAGGAATCCTCATTACACTAATAGCAGATTTCTCAGCAGAAACTTTACAGGCCAGGAAAGAATGGAATCATATATTAAAAGTGCTGAAAGAAAAATCTGCTAACTAAGGATACTATATCTAGCAATATTATCTTTCATAAATGTAGGAGAAATAAAGTCTTTTTCAGACATGCAAAAGCTGAGGGAATTCAACACCACTAGATTGGTTCTACAATAAATGCTTAAGGGAGTCCTACACCCAGAATTAAAAGAACAATAAATACCACCCATGAAAACACACACAAAATATAAAAACCACTGGTAGAGCAAACACAGAAACAAAGATGAGATACAAACTCAAATATTACTAGCACAGAATACCACCAAATCCTAGTGATAAACAAAAAGGGAGAAAGAGGGGAACAAAAGATATACAAACCAACCAGAAATCAATGACAGGAATATGCCCTCACATATCAATAATAACTTTCAATATAAACAGAGTAAATGTTTCCTTTAAAAAATAGACTGGCTGAATGGATTAAAAAAAAAAAACAGGACCCAATTTGCACTGCTTACAGCTCACCTGTAAAGACATACTGAATGAAAAGAAAGAGATGGAGAAAGATATTCTGTGCAAAGAGAAACCAAAAGTGAACAGGGGTAGCTATACTTATGTCAGATAAAACAGACTTTAAGTCAAAAGCAGTAAAAAGATACAAAAAAGGTCATTATATAATGATAAAGGGATCAATTCATCAATAGCATATAACAATTCTAAACATATATAAACCCAACACCAAAGTACCCAGATATATAAAGCAAATTTTAGATTGAAAGGGTGAGATAGACTCCAATATGTTAATTGCTGAGGACTTCAACACCCTATTTTTAGCATGAGACAGAAAATTACCAAAAAACATTATATTGAAACTGTACATTAAACCAAAGGGACCTAACAGACATATACAGAACATTTCCTCCAACAGCTACAGAATAAACATTCTTCTCACCAGCACATAGATTATTCTCCAGGATAGACTATATATTAGGATACAAAATAATTCTCAACAAATTTTTAAAAATCAAAATTATATCAAATTTTAAATTATATCAAAAATTTAAAAATCAAAATTATATCATCTCAAACCACAATATAATAAAATTAAAAATCAATAACAAGGGGAACTTTGGAAACTGTACAAATACATGGAAATTAAACAACATGCTCCTGAACAACTGTGGGTCAAAGAAAAAGTTGAGGAAATAAGAAACTTCCTTGAAACAAACAAAAGTTGAAATATAACATGCCACAAACTTAAGGAATTTAGCAAAAGCAGTGCTAAGAGGGAAGTTTTTAGCAATAAACACCTATATCAAACAGTAGACAGATTTCAAATAGATAATCTAGCTATACACATGAAGAAACTAGAAAAGCAAGAGCAAACCAAATCCAAAATAAGTAGAATTAAAGAAATAATAAAGATTGGAGCAGAACTCAACAAAATAGAGACTACAAAAATAAAATAAATAAATAAAAAGGATCAATAAAATGAAAAGTTGGTTTTTTACAAGATAAACAAAATTAATAAACCACTTGCTAGACTAACCCAAAACAGAGAGTGTGAGAAAACTCAAATAAATAAAATCAGATACGAAAAAGAAGACATTACAACTGATACCACAGAAATACAAAAGACTATTATAAACAACGATAAACTCCAATAAACTAGAATACCAAGAGGAAATGAAAAAATTTCTGGACACATTGAATCAGGAAGAAACTTAAGGAATTCCCAAAATTGAATCAGGAAGAAACAGAAAATCTGAACAGACCAATAATGATGAGCAATGAGATTAAATCTGTAATAAGAAGTCTCCCAACAAAGAGTCTATATCTCATGGTTTCACTGCTGAACTATATCAAACTTTTAAAGAAAAACTCATGCCAATTCTCTCAAACTATATTCTCAAAAACTGAAGAGAAGGGAATTTTCCCTGCCTCATTACGAGACCTACATTACCCTGATTAAAACAAACAAACAAACAAACAAACAAACAAAAACACACAGACAAGAACAACTTAAAAAGAAAATTACAGGCCAATATCCCTGATGAACATAAATGCAAAAATTCTCAACAAAATAGTAGCAAACCAAATCCAACAACACATCAAAAAAATTAATACATCATAATCAACTGGAATTTATCCTGGGGATACAAGGATGGTTCAACATACACAAATCAATAAATGTGATATATCACATCAAAAGAATGAAGGATATAAAACATATGATTATCTCAATGTAGAAAAAGTATTTGATAAAGTTCAATGTCCTTTCATGATAAAAACTCAATCAACTACGCATAGAAGGAACATATCTCAATCTAATAAAGGCAATATATGACAAACTAACAGTACTATCATTTTGAATGGGGGAAGAGCTGAAAGCCTTTCCTCTAAGAAATAGAACAAGACAAAGATATACACTTTCACTATTCCTATTCAACCCAGTACTGCAAGTCCTAGCCAGAGCATGAGGCAAGAGTAATGAATAAAAGGCATCCAAATTGAGAAAAAAGTCAAATTGTACTCTTTGCTGATGATATAATCTTATATTTAGAAAAACCTAGACTACCAAAAAACTCTTAGATCTGATAAAAATAGTAAAATTGCAGGACATAAAATTAACATACAAAAATCAGTAATGTTTCTATACACCAATAATGGATCAGCTGAGAAAGAAATCAAGATACCAATTCCATTTACAGTAGCTACAAAAAAAAAAAAACCTAGAAATTAATTTAACCAAGGAGGTGAAAAATCTTTACAAGGAAAATAAAACACTGATGAAATAAAGAAGACAGAAGCAAATGAAAAGACATTCTATGCTCATGAATCAGAAAAATTACTATCATTAAAATGAACACAGCAACGACCAGAGCAATCTACAGATTCAATACAGTCCCTTTCAAATACCAACGTCATTTTTCACAAAGGTAGAAAAAAATCTTAAAATTTGCATGGAACCAAAAGAGCCCAAAAAGTCAAAGCAATCCTGAGCAAAAAGAACAAAGCTAGAAGCATCACACTATCTGACTTCAAAATATACTACAAGGCTACAGTAATTAAAACAACATGCAATTGGCATAAAAACAGATGCACAGATGAGAACAGAATAGAAAATCCAGAAATAAACTGACATATTTGCAGCCAAGGGATTTTCAACAAAGGTACCAAGAACACAGACTGGGGAAAGGACACCCTCTTCAATAAATACTGGGAAAACGGATATCCATATGCAACAGAATGAAATTGGACCTCTCTCTCTCACTATATACAGAAATCAACTCAGGATGGACTAAAGACTTAAATGTACAACTCCAAACTATAAAACTACTATTAGAAAACATAGGTAAAACACTTCAGGACATTGCTTGGCAAAGACATTGTAGCCAAGACCTCAAAAACACAGATAATAGAAGTAGACAAATGGGACTATATTAAACTAAGAAGCCACTGCACAGCAAAGGAAACAATCAACAGAATGAAGAGACAATTTGCTGAATGGGAAAAAATACCTACAATCCATTCATCCAACAAAGGACTAATATCCAGAATATACAAGAAATTAAGAAAAAAATAACCTTAACAGTAAAAAACAAAAACAAATAATTCCATTAAAAAGTAGGCAGGCCGGGCGCGGCGGCTCACGCCTGTAATCCCAGCACTTTGGGAGGCCGAGGCGGGTGGATCACGAGGTCAAGAGATCGAGACCATCCCGGTCAACATGGTGAAACCCCGTCTCTACTAAAAATACAAAAACTTAGCTGGGCATGGTGGCGCGTGCCTGTAATCCCAGCTACTCAGGAGGCTGAGGCAGGAGAATTGCCTGAACCCAGGAGGCGGAGGTTGCGGTGAGCCGAGATTGCGCCATTGCACTCCAGCCTGGGTAACAAGAGCGAAACTCCGTCTCAAAAAAAAAAAAAAAAAAAAAAAAAAAATTAGGCAAAGGACATGCATAGGCATTTTTCTGAAGAAGACATACAAATAGATAACAGGTATATAAAAAAAAAGTTCATCACTACTAATCACCAGGGAAATACCAATCCAAACCACAATGAGATATCATCTTACCCCAGTTAGAACAGCTACTTTATTAAAAAGACACACACACACAAATAATGGATGCTGGTGAGGATGTAGAGAAAAGGGAACTCTTATACATTGTTGGTAGTAATGTAAATTAGTACACCCACTATAGAGAAGAGTATGGAGATTTCTCAAAACAATAAAAATAGTACTACCTTACAATCTAGCAATCCTACTACAGGGTATTTATCCAAAGGAAAATAAGTAAGTCAGTATATCAAAGAGATACTTGTACTTGAAAGTTTATTGCAGAACTATTCATAATAGCAAAGATATGGAATCAACCTGACTGTCCATCAATGGAAGAATAAAGAAAATATGAGATATATATACACACACACACACACACACACACACAAACACACACACAATGAAATACTATTCAGACATAAAAAAGAATGAAATCATGTCATTTGCAGCAACATGGATGGATGGAGGTCATTATTTTAAGTGAAATAAATCAGGAACAGGAAGTTAAATGCTATGTTCTCACTTATATGCAGAAGCTGGGTTTTGTCATTGTCTGCCCTCAGAAGATGAGGGATATATCTTAACCTGCTGCCAGACAGCAGGTACCCTGTGGAATGCCTGTTCCTGAGCTAACAAAGGGAAGCAAATAAACAGTTAGGGGTAAATCCATATCTTTGCTATTATGAATAGTTCTGCAATAACCAAAAAAGTTGATCTCATCGAAGTAGAGAGAAAAACTGATAGATAACAGAGGTTGAGAAGAGTGTATGGTGGGAGGGGGAATGAAGAGAGGCTGTTTAAATGGGTACGAGCATAGACAGAAGGAATAAGTTTCAATGTTTGATTGCAGAGTTAGGTGACTATAGCTAATAACAATGTATTATATATTTTAAAGTAGCTAGAAGAGATAATTTGAAATGTTCCCAATTTAGAAATTATAAATTTCTAAGAAATTTATAGAAATTATAAAAACTCAAGGTAATGGATACCAAAAATATCCTGACTTGATCATTACACATTTTATGCATGTAATGAATTATTACATGTACCTCATAAATATATAAAATATTATCAATTTAAAAACTGTAAAAAGTTCTCTATGAAAATACAGCAATAAATGATTTTTTTTTCACCTTTATGTCAAGTACAGTATGAGTCTTTGGAACACAAAGCGTCCTAAAGGAACAAAAAGCTTTAAAAATGTTTTTCAAGCTTATCTACATAATTACGGACAGAACAAAATGTGTAATTACTACAAAGTAATTTTTTTCTTCTTCTGAGGTTTGATTAACTAAAAGCTATGCACATTTAAATATGTATCTCTTCTCCCTTCTTCCCTGCTTGTCACATCCTACCCCCAATTTGTACATGAAAAGTATTAATAATTTTTCATTTTACCCCTACCTGTTTATTTGCTTCCCTTTGTTAGCTCGGGAACAGGCATTCCACAGGGTACCTGCTCTCTGGCAGCAGGTTAAGATATATCCCTCATCTTCTGAGGGCAGACAATAACAAAACCCAGGAGTAATCATATACAGGTGACAAAACTCAATACAGAAAAATTCACGTCTGTTAATAGAAAAATGGAATATAAATTGTAGGAAATTATTATAATTGATCTTTTAAATTATAGTTGAATAATACACTTTCCAACCATCTGAAACTACATAGACGCAAAGGAAGAAATACCTTTTACAGTTCTCTAAGCATTTATCCAAGTACAAATATTAGAGGATTCAGTGTGAGTAAGGTTGCCTGCTGAGAACAGAAAGTCAAAATGCCAGGAGGCATATTAAAAGCCAGTATAAATGATGCAATTCATGGCAGACAGCCATCTATAGGCGTACATGCATTTATTGTTAATAGAAAACAGAGGTATCAGTGAGAGATACACTATTTCCATTTCTCCTTTCTGGATGTGGAAATCATTTATAATATCAAACAACACATAAGCTTAGTACCTTCCAGTAAGTGTATAAATATTCCTATGTTATATACTAAGTGGTAAAATAAAAATGAAATATAACATGAAAATCTTGGCTTCATAACTTATCTCACACACATATTTCAATCAATCAGCATATTATTTAACACCTACGATGCACCTACCATTATGCAAGGTCCTATGGGTAATATAAGGGCAGATAAAGACAGTTTCTATTCTGAAAGATAGTGACATATTAAAAAGATGAGGTTTAAGAACACCAAAAAAAAAAAAAGACAAAATAAGACAGTATATACCTATTTGCTGCACATTTAAAAATGTAAATGCTATCCAACATCAAAAAGAGATTATTGTGGGTGGTAGTAACTGGAGGTTACAATATACAAAAGAAGCATCCTGAAGTATAAAAATAATTTAACCATAAAGAGAAAAATTAAATAGGTGGTTTATTTTGGCCAGGGGGAGAAACATACAAAAATACCAAAAAGCAAATGGCCTCAGAGAGTTTCATACTATTGGCAAAAATCACAGTTACTTTTGCATCAACATGATAACTCAAATCTATATTAAAACTGTAGACTTTTTTGACCCATAGAAATGATTTATTTTCTTAAAACTAATCCTAACTCCTAGGACAGTTCCAGTTTGAGCTTATTGTTCAAGAATAATTACTGATAGCACCTCCTCTTACCCAAAAAGTTCCCAATTTGGACAACAAATTTTATGGTCATCTTACTTATAATAAGCTATCTCAGCAGAGAATTATACTACTTGACATCCTTTCATTTAATAGTGGTTCTTTTGTTTTGAACATCATGGCAAAGCCATTTGCCAAGATATATCCCCGATTCTGACTTTTATAAAGTACTTCATTTTCTAAATTATGAGAGATATAGCAAAAACTGACCCAAATGTTTATGTATCTCTTTAAATTAAGTCCAGAGGCTGTCCTCTTAGGAGATTTCATTTTTAGAATACAAGTGAAACCTGTAACTCAGAGCCCTTAAGGAAATATCCTCTTCAAACCTCAATCAACATCACCATCAGAAACAGTTGTTGGGCATTTACTATACAAAGGACAGTACATAAGGTGCATAGAGTTGGGTGAGGGGAAGGGTAATACAAAAAATATAAAATACTGTCTCTATTTTCCAGTAGTTTATAATCTACTGGTTGCTGTCCATCCATCCATCTACCCATTTACCCATCTATCCATCCAACCATCCACCTACCCATCTATCCATCCACCCATCCACCTACCCATCCATCCATCCATCCATCCATCCATCCATCTGCCTGCTGGTTCACAATCATAAAACATCGTATCACTAGGTACTAAATAAGTTATGTAAGCACTATGTGCACCTATCAGGGATTGCATTTGGCTACATATAACAGAAACCAGACTACAATATATTAATGATATAGTGGTTAATTATTTTCACATAGTCAGAAGTCTGGAGAGAGGCATTTCAGGGTGGGCAGAAGGACACCAAGATATCATCAATGACAAAGAATCCTTATGTCTTTCTAAAATGTCATGTTCATCCTCACAGTAACCTCACTATTTCAAGAAGACTAATCTACCTCCAGCCTATCCTCTGCATTTTGGGGAGGAAGAGGAAGAAGGAAGCAACAAAGGAAAGTGGTGGTGCAAAATTTCCCAGAACCTCCCAGCAGATTTTCACTCACATCTCATTGGACAGAACCTTCACAGAAAGTTACCCTTAATTTCAATGTAGGTTTGGAAAGTAAGTGTCTGGCCTTTCCAGCATCTATAGAGAAAGTTCAGCTCTTCTGCCTACAACAGACAAAGGAGAATTCCTCAAACATAGCAATCATATATTTTCCATATCTGCTTATAAATGAATTAAACAAATATTTTCAGAGCATTACTATGTGCCACTGATAGGTCCTAGAAATAGATATGGAACTTAGCCAGGAATACAAACATTAAACAAATAATTATATTTAAGGAGCATTATAAAAGGGAAACCAAAGGATGTTCATGAGAACCCCATTAGAGGTTGGCAAATGCCTTCCTGATGATCTGGCATCTCAGCTAATCCCTGAAAAAGAAGGTAGCAAAAAGAGATCTAAAACCTCTTAGCAGGAAAAAAAAAAAAAATTATAAGGTGACTCCAACAAAGAGAGTGAGGATAACCAAGGGTGAAAGATCACCCAGACTCTCAGATCACAGAGAAGATTTTCAGCCATATTCTAAAGACAATGTGAACCTATGTCAGATAAAAGTGTTGAAATGCAATGATCAAATATGCATTTTGACTCAACCACCAGGTTGCAGAATAAAAACTGAATTAAAAATGGGCAACAGTTTGTATAGGGAGATGACTGTAGATGTGCAAACCAAGAATGGAGTACCATAGCTTACCACAGCAATATTTGTTTGGTTTCTTCAACTAACCTAGTGACATCATATAAAAGAGAAAGAGAAAACTAAGGCAAAGAGGATTTAAGTAATTTGTTCAAGTCCAAGCAACTAATAACTGGTGGAGCCAGGATTCAAATCCAGGCAATCTGATTGCAAAACTCAGTTTCAACACTACCTTAATGCTGCATAGTGATGATGGGGATAACATTTGCTAAAGTTAGGAACACAAGAGTAGCAGGCAGAACACAAGTAGAAGGAGGATAAGCAGTTCATTTTGGGACATGTTAAAGCCTGTGATATAGCCAGGTGAGGATGTTAAATAGAGAGCTGAAGAGATTAGTCTGAGGCTCACAAGAAAAGTTAGAAGTAGAAGTGTTGATTCAGAAGCCTACATCACAGAGAGGGTGACTAAAGCCTTAGGGTTGAATAAAAGCAACTGGAAACTGAAGAGAGAATGTAGAATAAAAATGGAAGAGAGCTGTGGATGGGTCCTTGGAAGTCTCCAGTATTTACATAGCAGGAAGAAGTGGAGAGGCCAAAAAAGGACAATAAAAAGCAATAGGTATCATGAAAGGCCACATAAAAATGAGAATAATATGATACGAAAGTAAAGTAAGAGTGTGTTTTAGACAGAAGGGGTAAAATATTGTGTCAAATGCTATTAATAAGTTAATAAAGATAAAGAACTAGCATACTTTTTGGATTTATATAACATGGAAATAAATAATCTTAATTAGAACATTTTTTTGAAATGTTGGTCAGTCAAGCCAAATTACAGTGAACTGAGGTATGCATGGACGTGAGAAAATGAAAGCAGTAAGTCCAGGTAATGTATTCAGTAAGAATGGCATGAAAAGGGAGAGCTCAGAAAGTATCTGAAAGATGTCTCAATTTAAGTAAAAATTTTGTTTGTTTATTTGGAGTCCTAAGGAAATACTGTTGGAAAGAAAGGAATTTGTAGAGAAAGAAAAGATGAAAATACATAAAAGAGGAAATAATAAGTAGTGCCAGATTCCTGGCAGCCAGGTTACTTGTATGAAGAGTGTGGTTAATTGGAGTCCTCCATATTAGTTTTCTCAGCTGATATGATGGAAAGATGATGTAAATGGGACTTTAAGATACTGTCAAAGGATGACTGACCCAACAAACATGGCATCTAAGCTAGATAAGAAAGAAAGTGGTAACAGAAAAAGAGAGAAGGTAGAGTCATCAATACACTTCAGGACACAGTCAAACTGATCAAGTTGGACAATCAGAAGTACACAAAGAATGGAATGTCTAAATTCATGACTTCAAATATGGGGCCAATTTGGTTGATTAAAAGAATTTTCCATCTTACCATATCTTCACTTTAGTTTAAAATATGGCAAGTAATACATGAATAATTTTGTTGAGTTCTTCACAATGTTTCTAGGGACAGCTTACCTAACAGTTCTGCAAATTCAACCAACCCTGTCTCTTGCTAACACTGGATGACTTTTTGTACAACTGGGTTTCTTCAGTCCAAGAAGACAAGATCTGGTGTGCCTTGTCCCTTTAAATTCGGTGCCTCCAATGACAGATTCTTCACTCTACCATAGCTTACCATAGCCATATTTGTTTCGTTTCTTCAACTAACCTGAACAGTGATATCAAATAAAAGAGAAAGATAAAGAATTTGACCCGCTGTTTGAACATCATTATTTAATATCTTTTTGTTAGCTTAGCCATCTGTAAAATGAATATGAGTTGCTGATCATAACCTCAGTCAATGAGTTAATTCTTTTTTTTCCAATTTGAAAGCTGTTTCCAGTAAGAAATATGTAAATAATGTCAAGAACCTGTGACAATTTCAAATTATATACTTTGTGAAGGTGCATTAACTCAAACCTGCAACAAATAAAAATTATCCTATTCTTAAGCTAAAAATAACATGATGTGACTTGTTTGTTCAGGCGTTATGGTAAGTGAGGCAGTAAGGAGATGCGTGGAAGGATGAGGGTCAAGAGAAAAGCTAACTGAAAGACCTGTCAGAGGTGCATTCTTTAAATTAATTTTGCTGCCTCCCTGATGAAGAGCAGCATGGAGTCCACCATTAGAGAGGGTGGCCACCTATTGCCTATTAGAACTGCCCTCAGATACGTAGATAGTAGAAGTTCTCACCAGAGCCTAATTGCTCTCCTGAATTATCTCCCTTAGACTTCCTGGAGATTTCATCCAGTGTTAAGTCAGCCTTGCTTAAATAAGCAAACAAAAAAGCCTACCTCCTCAACCCCTGCCCTGTTCCTACTCCTGCAAAAAGGCTATGAGTATGAAAATCCCTGGAGCTCAGGTAAAAGGATTTGCTGGAAAGCCAAACTTAATTTTTGACCCTTGAGGTCGACATATTCAAATTCTTGGTTTTTGTCCAACATCTCCTTCCCTTTTCCCTCCTATGTTGTTAATTTTATTATGCTTTTTTAAATCACTGCATATCCTTTATGCAAAGAAAGGGGGTATAAAAAATAAAAGTAATAATTAAGTTCTAGAGTTATGCTTTCCACAAAAGCTCTACTCCACCAGGTGGAACTCCACTGGCTGTGAACTCAACCAAAGCTGGGCTAGGCACTTTAAAATACCAATTAAACTGGAATTAATTGTGGGAGAGCTGAGATCAGGTTATTTCCTAGATTCAAGAATTTCTGTTGTAAAATTAGTCAATATTTAGATATCCAAGGTAGGTATGAATGTGACAATATCTATAGGGAGAAATAGTATGCTATTAACCTTAGCTAGCTAACATAGAAAAAGGAAAAAGGAAGGTGAGGGAAGTGAAAGATAACTGAATTTCTACCAAGCAATGAGTAATGTGTGTATCAGCCCTATGAAGTAGCTCCTTCTCTGTCCATTTTATAGATGATGAAACCAAGGTACAGAAAGAGTACGGGGCAAGGTCATAGTGTTAGGTATTAGCAGAGCCTATACTGTTTATACCATGTCATACACTGCCTTCGAATTCATTCTTATAATCCCCATTATATTTAGCCCAATAAAAATTAGATTTTATTTGTTATAATAATAAATAACTAATTTTAAGTAAGGGAAATTCAAAGTGGAAAAATGAATAGAAAAAATAATAAGTGACTGGGCCTGAAACTCTACACTGCTGATTAAAAAGCTTTGCGAGAAAAAGAATGCCTTAAATAGACAAGGCAGAAAAAAATGTACCTTATTTTGGTAACCATGTAGCTACAGCAACATCATAATTATACACGAAGGGCTTTCAAAGTTACACAGGTAATAAAAAAACATATACATATCACAGGCCTATCAATATTGTTAAATAAATATCAATCTCCATAACCTTGCCAGATCTAGCAACAAGGAAACCCAGGTAAACATTATTTATGCTGATCATAAAAACATCTGTCAACTTCTATTTACTATTTGCACATGTTCATGGAGAGAAGTAATAAAAGAAAACACTATGTTCTATACCTAAGGACTTTGGTCTGGAGCACAATCTATTGTTGGTGTGGGAGAAAAATGAAAAGATAAAAAGATTAGCTGATCTTAGAACTGTATGTTATAAATAAAACTTGTTTAGGTTCCTCAAAGTTCAAGTAATGCATAGTGCAAACATCAACATAATAAATTCATATCTATATATCTAGACAAAAAAAGTGATATGAACTTCTAGATTTAAATTACTTTTTAATGGCCCTGTGTCTACTGGAGCCATTTTTCAGTGGCCTGAAAATGAATGTTTTTCTACAATGGCACTCAACTTTTTTTCCCTACCTTTCCCATGTTCCTATGCCCAACCACACTTCCTTCACTAACAGTTCTCATTTTACTATAGGAATTCCCACTATGCCCCAAAATGGGCAAATCAGAATCTCAAGAGAGATGTGAGGGACTGCAAAGACTTCAGAGATTAAAAATGGTTTCCCCCCATAAGAACTACAGTTTTGCATTAGTTCTTTGTTCTATAAAATATTGATTATTCAAAATTAAGTTGTCCCAATCATTTTTAGCATATATGCCCTTTACACTATTTCCATAAATACCAAAAAGTGCTGCAAAAGTACAAAAAGAAGAAGCCTGGATGAGACATGTATAAAAGATAAGACCTTTTACAAAAGGGGTTGTTGATGTATTTATTTTCTCAAAATACTATTTTTCTTCCTCTCAGTGAATGAAATTAAGCATGCACATGTTATACTCTGGAGAAAAAAATCTAACGGCCCAGTAAGGCAGGCCCTGCTAGTGTCTGTTTCCTTTTCTTCCTTACAACAGTACCAGATATTGTTTCAGGGAGCAACAAGCCAACACCCTGCAGTCAATGTCCCAGACTCCTCTGCAGTCATGACCAAAAACACGTATGGTGAAGCTTTCTGAAAAAGTTTTTGATTTCCTAATATAAGCATTTCCTCTGAATGCTTCCTCCTTCATATTCCTGCCTAGAAATTAAACATGATATCTGATGATGCAGAAGCCATCAGGAAATCCTAAGACCAGTATGAGGCTAAAAGCCTACCTACTGAGGAAGACAGAATGAGAAATAGAAAGGGATTGAGTTCCTGGTGACACCACTAAACTGCTCATACCCCTTCTGCTTCCTTCAAAAAATAAACCTTTGTCCATTTAAGCCACTTACTACAGAATGTATTCCTAATTGATCCAGCTAGTCTAGGTTGGAGGTAAGTAGGTTTAGCAGGGAAGGAAAATGACTAAGAAAAACTGCCTTGTTTGTCCCACCACCCTCTACTCCAGCTAAGTACACTTGTTTCCTCGAGTTTTCTCCATTTGTAAATTTAGAGATACTCTATGTATTAA
Source organism: Aotus nancymaae (assembly GCF_030222135.1). Taxonomy (NCBI): domain Eukaryota; kingdom Metazoa; phylum Chordata; class Mammalia; order Primates; family Aotidae; genus Aotus; species Aotus nancymaae. Next base: position 49,726,385 of record NW_026988431.1, on the reverse strand, counting down.
TTTGGTCTCAAACTGTAGACTCAAGCTGGCACTCTGGTACCTTTGGTACCTACTCTGGACCTTTGGTACCTACCTTAGGTAGCCCTATCCTTGGGCTGACTGCTCTAAACTAACTTGTCTGGCTCACCTAACATGAGATAACTGCCAACTATGATCAATCAAACTCCTAAGTGCTGTCCCTCATGGACAAGCCTACATTACAGTGGATTAACTCTCCATATGACAGTCTCAATTTGGCATCAGCAGAGGAGAAACTAAAGAGGAAATATTTAACAGGAACTTATCGAGATGCATTTTATTGTGTAACTACTGACTTCTGCAATCTACTGACATTCGTGAGAATTCAATCAATTACCTTTTTTTAGAAATATTCTAACTTACTCAAAACATTATTTGACTAAAAAACCAACCCAAGATTTCCATCAAGATGGGATAGTTCCATTGATCTGAGATCCTCCTCCTCACAAGTAAAACACTCTGAACATAACACAAGCAGCATAGAAAGACTCTGAAAAGTGGAAAGAAGGCAGATGGCCTAGGGACCTTGAGTCTTGATAAATACCAAGGCAATAAAATCTCTGAGTTTCCTTATTGACTCTCATATATTCCAGACAAGGTGCTGTAGAAGTCTCCAACCCAGAACCACCAACACTTGTAGACAAAAAAGAGCTCCAAGAAAAATTTAATCCACCTAGCTGACTAGGAGAAGGGCGACCGAACAACAGAAGGCATCCTTGGCAGTACTTGCCCTACTCTAGCCAACAGTATAAATCAGAGGTTGCCAAGTGTTAATGGGGAAGGAGGATGCATAGGTAGATCACAGAGTATTTTTAGGGCAGTGAAACTATTCTGTATGAATAGAATTATTCTGTATGAATGAAACTATTCTGTATTCTATAATGGTGGATAATGTCTTTATATATTGCCAAATCCCACAGAATGTATAACACCAAGAGTAAAATCTAATGTAAACCATGGATTTGGGGTGATGATGTGTCAATATAGCTTTATCAACTATAACAAATGTATAATTGTGGTGTGAGGAGGAGGTTGTGTGAATGTGGGGACTGGGTTATTATGAAAACTTTCTAATCCAGTCAATTTTGCTGTGAACTTAAAACTGCTCTAAAAAATAAAGTTTATTAATTTGTTAAAAAGTCAATATAAAACACTTGTGAAGTGTAAAGATACAAACTAAAATTTTAAAAATCCAATATTAGAAGAATTTAAGTAGGTCAAGAATGATATTCTATATTACCAAAACATATAAAATCCAAAAAGATAGGTTTTATATACCTCTATCAGCTTAATTTTGACATAGATAGGAACTGACAAATCCATATTCATTTCGAAGGCCTTCAGTATTCCCTTATGATTTTTCAAATGAAATTGACAAAACTAACTAAAAATATATGTAATTTTAATACTGTAATTAACCAGTGTAGTTTAATGGATCTATCAGAAAGTTATATTTATAAAACAAAGACTATGTACCCTTTTGAGTAGCAACAGAATTATTTCCAAAACTTGTTTATTAAAGTCTTTTATGTTTTCCCAAATAGGTCATATTCTCTGTCCACCTGGAATAAAAATAGACATAGATAAAAGGATAGCTAAAACACAATCTATCCATTTAGAAATTTTAAAACATTCCTCCAAGTATTTCTTGGATTAAAAAGGAAATAAAAACCAAATTTCATCTTATTTAGAAGTAAATGAAAATAAAATACTATTATCAAAAAGTGTGTTGTTGCCAAAGATTGCTTCCACAGGAAAACTTCATAGCTTTAAATGTATTTATTAGAAAAAGCAACTGAAAATCAATTAACCAAAGACTTCAACTCAGGTAAGTAGTAAGAAAACTAAACATTAAAGAAAGGAAAAGAAATAGATAAAATAGATAAATGTAATTCTTTTTTTTTTATTTGAGACAGGGTCTTGCTCTGTCGCCCAGACTGGAGTATAGTGGCGTGATTCTCGGCTCACTGCAGCCTGTGTCTCCCAGGTTCAAGCAATTCTCCCACCTCAGCCTTCCAAGTAGCTGAGATTACAGGTGCCTGCCACCACGCCCAGGTAATTTTTGTATTTTTAGTAGAGACAGGGTTTCACCATGTTGGCCAGGTTGGTCTCAAACTCCTGACCTCAGGTGATGTGCCTGCTTCGGCCTCCCAAAGTGCTGGGATTACAGGTGTCAGTCACCACACCTGGCCCAATAAATATAAATTTTTAAAAAGGAACATATTTGATTAATTTAAACAAAAATCTAGTTCCTTACAAAGGCCAAAATAGACAAATCTGTTTATTTTCCTAGGGGAAAAAAGCTCTCTCTCCCTCTGTCCCTCCCTTTCTTATCTCTTTCTCAATCAAACACAAACAAGCTACCCAAAGAAAGAGAAATGGGATCATAACAGATACAGAGGAAAGCTTCTACATAAGAGGATACTATATCATACTAAACATCAAGAAATCTAAAATGCCAAGTGAAATGCTTGATTTTCTAGGAAAACAATTGCAAAGCTGACTCAAAAATAGGTAAAAGTCCGTAAGCCAATAATCATAGAGGAAGCATAATAGGTCATCAAAATTCTACCAACCCTCCCCCCAAAAAATACAAAACATTTTTAATGAAGATCTACCAAAGCTTCAAGGAACAAAAAACTCATGTGCTATTCAAGATGTCTGGTACACACCAAATATGGAAGGCTTCTTAACTTATTAGAAAAGATATGTATAAGCTAGTCTGTATGCCACAAGAAAAGAAAACTACAGGCCAACCTCACCTGTGAACACAGATGCAAATATCTACGTAAAATACTAGCAGCACTATTTTAAAAGAACAATGTTTTTCATAAACTATTTCACATATCACAATTAGCAATACCAATTTTGTTAGTGTTACAGAGACAAAACATTTTCATTTTAATATAGAAATTCTCCAAAATCCATGATTTTTTGAGTGTCAAATGATTTTCCAAGGAAATACTCATTAGTGCATTTCTGATTCTGGATTTTCAGATTAGATGCTCAACTGGTATGTATTCTGAAAATATTCCAAAATCCAAAATAATCCAAAATCTAAAACACTTCTGGACCAAAGTGCTTTTACCCAATGCTTTTATCCAAAGCATTTTGGAAAAAAGATACTCAACCTGTAGTTATGTATTTATTTTTTAATCTTCTATTTATAGCAAGTGATAAATGTTTTTCCACTTACTATCTGCACAGAAATACATATTTTTAAGTGAGTATTCACAGAAAAATAGTACAGAGTACTTACAGCAGTGACAAGAATCATGAAGGCAAGCAAATACATGAGACTTTGGGAACCCTGAAATACATAACATGATCAAAATGGCTTTATATAAAAAATGTCAGTTTAGCTTCATATTAGAAAATCCATTAGTATGATTTACTATATTAATAGATTAAAGGAAAAAATCATATGATTGTCCCAAAAGAAGATAGAAAAGCATTTATTAAAATTCAATAGTCATCTGATTATTTAAATAAACTTAAAGAACTAGAAATAAAAGAAGGAATTCCTTAAACTGATAAAAAGATATGTTTAAGAAACCTATAGCAGATGTCCTTTTTAACATAGAAACATACTAGACAGGATTGCATTGCATTAGAAATAAATACAAAGATGCATTCTACAAGTTTATTATTCAACACTGTTCTATAGGTCCAAACCAATTTAATAAGACAAGAAAAAGGAGGAAAAAGGTGTAACTATTGGAAATAAAAAGATGACAGATACCATCTGCATGTGATGTGTTTTATAAGTATGTGTGTGTTATAAACATATATAACATATATTCAAAAAAATTAAAAGAATCCAAACTAATAAATTAAAAAATAATAATAAAAAGACACCCTTCCCAATAGCAACAAAAAAATGTCCAGGGATTAAACTATACAGAATATATCTAAAAATTACAAAATTGTATTGAAGGATTTAAAGAACATCCGAATAAATGAGGAATCCACGTTCCAAGATAAGAAGTCTCAAGATTATAAAGACGTCAATTATCAAGATAATCTGCTCTAGAAAGTAAATACAATTGCAATCTAAATCATAACACAGCATGTTTTATGGAATCTGACAAGCTGATTATAGAGTTCATCCAGAAAAGAAAATACACTAAAAAGCCAGGGTAACCTAAAGGCAAACCAAACACTTGTCCTACAAAATGTCAAAACATATTATAAAGCTAAAGTAATTAAAACTTTGGCCCTGACCCAATTATAGACAATAAATCAATAACACAAAACAGGGCATCCAGAAATATGCTAGAAGAAAAGTTAGTAAGTGGCATTTCAAATCAAGGGAGAGAGGATGAAGAATTTAATAAGTGATACTGGGCCAATAAGCCAGACAACTGGGAAACAAGAAACATGAAATTGGAAATCTACCTCAAATTACATATAAAATTAATACTAAGTAGATTAAAAAGTTAATCCTAATACAATAATACTGTAAGTTTTAAACATATGTTGTTGTTTTTACTTGCCTGAGTCTACTCCCCTTTTTTCTGATAACAATACTCTAACTTCATTTTAGTGAATGTCTTTGCTTTCATTGTATGAAGTCTTCATAGAACTATCAATCAAGGTTCCCCTTCATCAGGCTAAGGGGGTGGAATTGGAAGGTGGTCACATAAAAGAAATAAAGCCAGTGAGACTCTCTCTTCTGCGATTTGAATCTTGAAGGGAATGATGCAAGGAAGAAAAAGTTGAGTGAATTTACCCCAGATTTCCCATATCCCTGAATGAGCTCTGTTTCTAGTCCTTTTCCAAAGACAAGGTTCTTGAGTTTTTCCTTTCTTTCAATGAGCTATCAAGTTTTCTTTTGTGTTTAGGTTCGTGTCAGAGTTAGTTTCTGCTGGTTGCAATTAAAAGAACTTTACACAGAACTCTAACCGACCAGAATCTGGCACAGGATATAATTAAAATTTTTAAAAGATAAAGCAAAAAAAAAAATACAACAAAGTGAAAAGACAAGCAACAATGAGAAAAAATTAACGACATATTAAAAAAGTATAATGCCAATATTATATTAAAAGCTTCTATAAATAAACAAAAATAAGTAAATAACAACATGGGCAATATATGTATGCAGGTAATCAATGTAAATTACTAATAAACATGAAAAAAACTGTTCAGCTTCATTGGCAAAAATAGATATGCTAATTAAATAACCATGAGGCAACATTTTTCACTCAAGAGATATATTAACAAAATGTAGGAAAGTGGTCACTTCATCAACTGTTGGCCAAATGTAAGTTAATGCTATCTTCTCAAAGGACTACTTGGTATAATACCCATCAAAATTTATTTTTATTTTTTTATTATTATACTTTAAGTTCTGGGGTACATGTGCAGATCGTGCAGGTTTGTTACACAGGTGTACACGTGCCATGGTGGTTTGCTGCATCCATCACTCCGTCATCTACATTAGGTATTTCTCCTACTGCTATCCCTCTCTGATTCCCCCACCCCCTGCTATCCCTCCACTGGCCCCCCACCCCCTGCTATCCCTCCTCTGGCCCCCCACCCCCCAACAAGCCCCCCTGTGTGATGTTCCCCTCCCTGTGTCCATGTGTTCTCATTGTTCAATACCTACTTATGAGTGAAAACATGCAGTGTTTGGTTCTGTTCTTCTGTCAGTTTGCTGAGAATGATGGTTTCCAGCTTTATCCACATCCCTGCAAAGGACATGAACTCATCCTATTTTGTGGCTGCATAATATTCTGTGGTGTATATGTGCCACATTTTCTTTATCCAGTCTATCATTGAGGGGCATTTGGGTTGGTTCCACGTATTTGCTATTGTGAACAGCGCCACAATAAATATATGTGTGCATGTGTCTTTATAATAGAATGATATGATTTATAATCCTTTAAGTATATACCCAGAAATGGGATTGCTGGGACAAATGATATTTCTATTTCTAGATCCTTGAAGACTCGCCACACTGTCTTCCACAATGGTTGAACAAACTTACACTCCCACCAATGGTGTAAAAGCATTCCTATTTCTCCACATCCTCTCCAGCATCTGTCTCCTGATTTTTTAATAACTGACATTCTAACTGGTGTGAGATGATATCTCAAAGTGGTTTTGATTTGCATTTCTGTAATAACCAGTGATGATGAGATTTTTTTTCATATGTTTGTGGGCTACATAAATGTCTTCTTTTGAGAAGTGTCTGTTCACATCCTTTGCCCACTTTTTGATGGGGTTGTTTCTTTCCTGTAAATTTGTTTAACTCCTTTTAGATTTTGGATATTAGCCCTTTGTCAGATGGATAGATTGCAAAATGTTTTTCCCATTCTGTTGACTGCTGGTTCATTGAAATCTATTTTGGTTTTTGTTGCCATTGCTTTTGGTGTTTTAGTCATAAAGTCCTTGCCCTTGCCTATGTCTTGAATGGTATTGCCTAAGTTTTCTTCTAGAGTTTTTATGGTGTTAGGCCTTACATGTAAATCTTTAATCCATCTGGAGTTAATTTTTGTATATGGTGTAAGGAAGGGATCCAGTTTCAGCTTTCTGGATATGGCTAGCCAGTCTTCCCAACACCATTAATTAAATAGGGAATCCTTTCCCAATTGCTTGTTTTTGTCAGGTTTGTCAAAGATCGGATGGTTGTAGATGTGTGGCATTATTTCTGAGACCTCTGTTCTGTTCCATTAGTCTGTATCTCTGTTTTGGTACCAGTACCATGCTGTTTTGATTACTGTAGGCTTGTAATATAGTTTGAAGTCAGGTAGCATGATGCCTCCAGCTTTGTTTTTTTTGTTTGTTTGTTTTTGCTTAGGACTGTCTTCGCTATGCAGGCTTTTTTGGGTTCCATATGAAATTTAAGCTGGTTCTTTCCAATTCTGTGAAGGAAGTCAATGGTAGCTTGATAAGGATAGCATTGAATCTATAAATTACTTTGGGCAGTATGGCCATTTCACTATATTGACTCTTCCTAACCATGAGCATGAAATGTTTTTCCATCTGTTTGTGTCTTCTCTTATTTCCTTAAGCAGTGGTTTGTAGTTCTCCTTAAAGAGGTTCTTCACATCCCATGTTAGTTGTATTCCTAGGTATTTTATTCTCTTTATAACAATTGTGAATTGGCTCTCTGTTTGTCTGTTATTGGTGTATAGGAATGCTTGTGATTTTTGCACATTGATTTTATATCCTGAGAGTTGGCTGAAGTTGCTTATCAGCTTAAGGAGATTTTGGGCTGAAACAAAGGGGTCTTCTAAATGTACAATCATGTCATCTGCAAATAGAGACGATTTGACTTCCTCTTTTCCTAACTGAATACCATTTATTTCTTGTTCTTGCCTGATTGCCCTGGCCAGAACTTCCAATACTATGTTGAATAGGAGTGGTGAAAGAGGGCATCCTTGGGTCTTATGCCAGTTTTCAAAGGGAATGCTTCCAATTTTTGCCCATTATGTATGATATTGGTTATGGGTTTGTAATAAACAGCTCTTATTATTTTGAGATACGTTCCATCGATACCTAGTTTATTCAGAGTTTTTAGCATAAAGGGCTGTTGAATTTTGTCAAAGGCCTTCTATGCATCTATTGAAATAATCATGGTTTTTGTCTTTGGTTCTGTTTATGTGATAACCATCAAAATTTTAAACTGGCCTTTGCTTTCTTTCAGGAGTTTCACTTCTAGAAATTTATCCTATGGAACAATGTATGTTCACAAGAACATGAATACAAATACTACATGTAATAACAAAAATTGGAAATAACATAAATGTTCAAAAGAAAAATGATTAAGTAAATTATAGCATATTCTTGGTAAGAAAAAATGTTGCTTAATTAAGAACCAGATAGATCAATATACGTTAACATGGAACAATTTCCTATATATATAGTTAAGTGGCAAATGTCAGTCGCACAACAACGTGCTTGATATACTGATTATGTTAAAACTAGTCTATTAAAAGATAAAGATATAAACTACACATATTAAGAAAATAAGGCTGGGTGCAGTGGCTCATGCCTGTAATCCTAGCACTTTGGGAGCCAAGGCAGGCAGATTATTTGAGCCCAAGAATTTAGACCAGCATGGGCAACATAGCAAAACCCCATCTCTACAAAAAACAAAATTCAAAAATTAGCCAGGCATAGTGGTGTTCACCTGTGGTCCCAGCTATTTGAGAGGCTGAGGTGAGAGGATCTCTTGAGCCTGGAAGGTCAAGGCTGCAGTGAGCCATGATAGTGCCATTTCACTCCTGCCTGGGCAACAGAGCAAGACCCTGTACCAAAAAAAAAAAAAAAAAAAAAAAAAAAAAAGACAAAGAAAATACATTTGTAATAAAGGTAAAGGTTCAATGAAGAATCTAGCAAGACATACACCAAATCATTAAAAGTGATTTTTGGCCAGGCTCAGTGGCTCATGCCTGTAATCCCAGCACTTTGGGAGGCCAAGGTGGGCAGATCACCTGAGATTAGGGGGTGAATCACCTGAGGTCAGGAGTTCAAGACCAGCCAGGCCAACATGGTGAAACCCCGTATCTACTAAAAATACAAAAAAATTAACCAGGTGTGGTGGTGTGCACCTGTAATCCCAGCTATGTGGGAGGCTGAGGCAGGAGAATCCCTTGAACCTGGAAGGCGGAGGTTATAGTGAGCTGAGATTGTGCCACTGCACTCCAGCCTGGGTATGGAGCAAGATTCCTTTTCAAAAATAAAAATAAAAAATAGTGATATTTTACCTCCAGTAAGAATACAATCAGCACAATTAGCAAGGTATCAGTAATAGTACAATCAGCAGGGTACAAAGACTTTCTTATCTTATTATTCTCTGTACTTCTTTTACTTCATATGTTTATGCATTGCATGTATAATGCAACATTTTATTAAAATTTTATTAAAGAAAGTAAAGTGTGAATATATCAAACAAAAGACTCCCTGACAGGCAAACACCATCCAAATTAGAAATTTTAAACAATACTTCAAATTTCTAAGTTCTTCCATGAAAATATCCTAAAATATTATTCAGATTTGAAATTAAAGAAACTATAACAACATAATTTTTTTGGTAAAAGACTAAGAAATATTGGCTCAACTGGCATTTAATGTAATTATATACTTTTATATAACATTTTATAGTAAAATTTAATAGAAGTATTTAATCTGAAGAGATTTAAGCAAGTTTCCACTTTACATATACATGTAATTCATTAACTCAAGGTGTCTGAACATCAACTGTCAATACTTTAAATCAAGAAATTTTTCATTCACAGGAAAAACTATAAAACACCAGCAAAAACTCTTCTGTATAAATGTCTGTACAGGCTCACTGAAGTGTCTTTAGGAAGACTAGATTGCTGATTAGATTCTACAATATTAGAGGCCTATTCTTTATTTTTTTTCCAATTCCATTAATTTAAAATCATATACTGATTTTAATGTCTTGGCATCTTTTTCAAAACATGAAAACCTTACTCTATAAATCTAAAAATTCAAAGCCCTTTAAAAATAAATTTATGAAAAACTACTAAAATTCATCTGATTTTTGGTAGATAAATTTTCCTAATAATAAAACATAAGATATATACCTGGGGAAAAAACTTGAACATTTCAGAGTATGGTTACTAAATTAATTGGTTTCTAGTTTTTCAGACAGTAAATACATGCCTCTAAAGAAATCAAACTATTACAATTATATTTAGTAATTATTAATATCATTAAGGAACAAATATATTAAAGTATAAATTATACCTGATGTAAAGAAATTTTAGAATAACATTCAAAGTCTACTTATTTCTTATAGTTTTCTTTCAACTAAATAAATGATAAAAAAGAAAAACATACTCTAACCTTTCTGTTTTGGATTTGTTGTCAATTTTGTACTGTTCAAGATCTTGGCTAAGAGACTTAATTTTTTCTTGAAGTCTCTTTTCACGTCCTACACTTCCTTGATAAAATTTCATTTCTTTTTCCATTGCTTTCACTTTTTCTTCCATGGCCTTAAATTCATGAAGAATTAGATAGCTGACTCCACAGTACTTACAAACTTTGTCTTCAGGTAACATCTAGAAACAGAACATACACTTACTACTTTTTTTGGTCCTGAAAAATAAAGTTCAACTGAAAATATTGTAACCATGCTGGGTGAATGAAGTAAATATATAGCATACTATGTCTTGGAGCAATAATTATGACATTGCCCACATTTATATAAAAAAATTTAAAACTGGTATATGGAGTCTGACACAAAATCTTGGGATTAGAAAAAGATCTTTCAGAGCAACTGTTTCTCCATGCAATCTCTAAGAAAGATTTACTCTTGAAATATTTTCCATAAAATAAAACTAAAAATAGAAAAATTTATAATCTTTATAATTCTGGCTTTAAGATGAATTTTCCACAAAGTGGGAGGAAATCACCGTTCTCTAATTGCAAACTGCTCTGTTCCCATGGCTTTTTCAGATCTTATTTTCCTCATTTGTAAAATTATGGCATCACACCAAATGAACTCTGTTTCTGTTCAGTTTTGGCATTTTATGATTTTTACAGAATGTAACATTCTGTCATAAATCTACAAACAGGAAAATACTTTGAACCTAATCTCTTCTCCCCAAGTGAGTTCTTAGTAGGTATTGTTATACACATTTTATATATTTTTTTAAAAAAATTGAAACTATTGAAATTAAGTAACTGGCTGATACGTGGAGAAGCTGGGATTAAAACTCAGGTCTATTTAAAACCAGCACCTGTGCCTTTATCCATCTGTATTATATTTATCTATCACATGTACATTGGCTATATCCTCTTTCTTCCTTCAGATAAAGTGTTGTATGACTTCTGGATAGCATAGGGCCAGTGAAAAATGAAATTTACCCAAGTTAGAAGGGAGATGATTCTTTTCTCTGTTTCAGGTACAAATAGTAGCCTCTGCTCATTTTCCTATTCACAAAGGATAAGAGATAGCTTCATAAAATACTTGATCCAGGGCACTAAATTTGAAATTAACTCTTGGATTACCCAAGAAGTATTTACTCTTCTTTTTATTGCATTTTAGGTTTTGGGGTACATGTGAAGAACATGCAAGATTGTTGCATAGGTACACATATGGCAGTGTGATTTACTGCCTTCCTCCCCATCACCTATATCTGGCATTTCTCCCCATGCTATCTCTCCCCAATTCCCCCAGAAGTATTTACTCTTAAAGTAACCCCCCTTAAAACTATAGAAACTGTTCTGTAACTAACAGTGATGCCACCATATCTGCCTACCAATGTCATTACAAAAATGTCAACTGGAAGAAAACAATTACACATTTTTATAAAGTAAAATTTGGATCCTTTAAACTTTAATAATAGATATTTTAAATTAAAAACCATAATACAGTATTGTGGGATACCGATTGATGACTATATCAACTATCTAATTGCCACTTTATCAAATGTATAGATTTATTAAACACCTTGTTTAAAAGTAATTATAAAGATAACCTGGTTCAAGCTCTAGATGAATTCAATTGCATCAATCTATTTAACCAAATATGTTGTCGCCTATCCTTTATTTTAACATCCCAAATGAAGGAAAACTACTTTCTAAAGCAGTCTGTTCCATCTTCTGTCAGTTGTGTCTCTCAGGAAATCCTTTCTCAGGCTCATCCCAAATCTGCCTCCCTGAATTGTGTACTGATCCCAGTCCTTTTAGAAACTATGTGGGACATCCCAGCCTCTTTCACATGAAGGTCTTTCTAATATTTGAAGATAGCTAACAGGAACACTCCATGTCTTCTCTTCTCCAGGCCAACACTTACAATTCCTCCAGCTGAATTTCTTCCTCATTCAAGATTTCTCTAAAATTTTTCCAGTGTTCTACATGTGTTTTAAAGTATGGTGCCCAGAATGGAATAGTTTAGTGTGGCTGGTCTCACTAAAACAGAATAAGAGAAGACTCAAACTTCTCTCATTCTAATATCTTATTACTAATATTGCAATATGTTCTAATGCAACCTTAGATCTCATTGGTCTTCCATATTTTTAGCAATTATATTCTGCTGTTATATACTCTGACTTTATGTTAAATAAAAACCCTGATTTTAAAAATACTGCAGTGAAAACCAACGTCTCATTATACTGAATATACCAATTATTTCCTTTCTATGGTTTCATTTTAGAGAATCCACTTTCCACAGGCCTGGCTGCTATGTTTGGCAATGTAGACTCCCTCCACCCATCTACCTAAGCCATGGCTGACTTGGTGAACCAGGATTGGACATCAGACCCAGAAGAACAAAGCCCAAGCTGAGATGAGCCAACTGGGCCTGAAACTGTTGAAGATTCAGGCACTTAGGTCACCTTTGGCATAGCCATAAGACAGAAAATGTCATGTACAAGATAACAGCATAAGTAACATAACTAAAATCTGAGAAATCAATGAGTAGACACACAGACAGAAGCTGAGACGAGGACACTGTAGCTCCAGAAACAGATAATAAGGAACCAGCCACTAACATACCCAAAAATCTTCCAGTTCCTCACCAGTCCCTCTTGAGATCTGGCTGTCCCACTTGCCATTTGGAATTCATGCCCAATCTTCCTCTACTATTTTCTCTTTTCTCTCTTAAGCCACCTATTCCTTGCAACCAACACTTCCCATCCTATTATGTGAGCATTTGGCATTTCAGATCCAAGTATAGAACTACAGATATAAATGTAAATATATAAAAATATATAAAATATATAAAAATATACATCTTATATTATCTTAGACTCATATATTTGAGTATATATCATAGATATGTATGTCTTAGACATAATTATTGCCTTTGGTTATTGCCTTAGTTACTGCCGTTGGTACCCAGAAAATTCTAAGCTTTATGTCTTTTGCAAAGTTGATCCTTATAAGTCATTTTATCTAACTCATTAATTTTAAAATGTTGAATTGACAAAGTTGAGGACAGTACCCCACTGCATGTCATATCACCTTGGTTGATACTGTTCTATTATTCAGCACATTTCAGGTACAACTTTTAATCTGATCATTAAAGTATCCAATTATCTTTGTTACCAGCCTATATTTATTGTATACTGTCTTCGGGACTACTATGACAAACTTTGTCAAATGTTTTCATAAAGTCCATATATTCAATGCCTAATATGGTCCCTGGATCTAGTAATCCTACATAAAATGAAATGGCAAAGCCTACATGCTTGCTTTCATGAACATAAAATTGGTCTAAGGGTTATTGTTTTGTCTAATATAACCTCACAAACCATTCTTTCATAATATATTCGAAATCTTGTCTGGGATTGAAATTAAGCTCATCGGTTGTAATTTATGGGCAATTTATACATGAAATGGCATTTGTACATTATCCTATTACTCTGTACATGTCTTCAAACATAACCCAGAGTGGCTCTGCAATTCTATTCAAAGACACTGTCAGTCCTCAGAAATATAATTCATCCATGTCACAAAACCTGAACTAATTAGGAGCAGATGAGTATTTTCTTAAAATCTTTGCTTATCTTGCATTTTGATTTCTTCTTCTCAATTTGAACATTGTTGCTTACTGTAAAGTCACTTTCGTCATTAACCTTTGCCTATTAATTGCAGTTCTTGCCCTGTTCCTGGCAAAGTGCCCTATCTTTATTCTAAAGAAAATTCTTGATGGGTGGAGCAGATTTGCAGCCTGAAGAACAAAACAGAAATGGTATAAACTTCACATTGTGGAAGCTATTAGAACGTTATTTCACCAGAGCAGTCAAGGGAGAAAAGGCTGAAATGTATTTTATGTGAAGCAATACATTTTAGAGAATAGGTTTTCTAGAAGTTGAGCAAGGAAAGAGAAAACATGATATTCATTATGATGTAGGAAACAAGACAGTAACATTTTAAAATAAGAGGTCCACAAGAGTGGTCTTCTGACTTTACCTGAATCATTAAATGAGCTACATTAAATAAGTACATTGCATAAAATTTTTTAATGCTATTAAATTGTAAATAATGTTCTGTAAGCAAAACTGCTATAGAAAAAAATGTAATAACCCTTTCAAATTATTAGTGTCTATATGAGCTAATTAATTAGGGCATTTTTGTTAAACTTGAGAAAATATGAAATACTGTAATTATGTTCCCAAATGAAGTAAGTAAAAGTTATCTGCTTTTTGTGAAATACAATTTGTGCTTCATTCTTATAACTTGGTGTTATATCATCTTCTCGTTTGAAAGGAAAATAATGACAGGCTGTCATTCTTGACAAAAGGCCTATCATTAACAGGATGTTTTTGCATTCTACAAGATGCACTTTGGAGGAGACATTAACAAATACAGTATATTAAACAAACCATTTGAAAATAAATTATGAAACAAAATGCAGTGTTTATACTTTTAAAATTAGAGTTAATATAAAAAAATATAAATTTTTTAAAAAGGTTAAATTAGGCTTCAGATCCTTTTCAGAGCTCCTGTCTGTGCTTCAACTAGAAAAACTACTCAGTACCCTCCTATACTGCCCAATTGTGGCATTCTCTACTCCATAATTGTGCCTCCTGGCTAAGCATGGTGGCTTACACCTGTAATCCCAGTGCTTTGGGAGGCCGAAGTGGGTGGACTGCTTGAGCCCAGGACCAGCCTGGGCAACATGGTGAGACATTGTATCAACAAAAAATTGAAAAAAAAAAAAAAAATAGCCAGGTGTGGTGGTGTGCACCTATAGTCCCAGCTACTTGGGAGGCTGAGGTGGAAAGATTACTTGAGCCCAGGAGGCAGAGGCTGCAGTGAGCAGAGATGGTGCCACTGCACTCCAGCCTGGGCAACAGAGGGAGACCTTGTTTCAAATAAATAATTAAATAAAATTGTGCCTCCTTCTCCCACCCATATCATGCTTTTTGTGCTTAGACAAGGAGGAAATAAACTATTCTACAAAGGTAAGAGTGATACCAGAATAAAATACTAATCCTTTAAGAGGTTCTTCATTCAATATGATGCCTTTAATCAAAACAATGAGTGTTTAGTAAATTTCATTCAGATTAGGAGAAAATTTTTGAGATAGGACAGTGGATACTCCAAGCCAATTAGTCACACAGACCACCTGACTACTTCATAAAGCCATTAGGACCCTTCCTCATCATTAAGTTAACCTGCTTAATTACCAATTTAACCTGCTTAATTACCAATTTGGTAAAGGGCACTTACAAGAAAACCTTACAGCTTTATTATAATTAGTAGTAAAAGACTCAGTACTCTTCCCCTAAGGTTAGGAAAATGGCAAGGATATTCACCCTCACTGCACTTATTCAACATAGTGCTAGAATATCTAGCCAGAGCAATAACACAAGAAGAGAAAATAAAAGGCATACATATTAGAAGGAAGAAACAAAACTCTCCCTAACTGACATGGCATAATTATCTACACAGAAAATCCCCAAAAATTGACAATAAAACTAGAATTAGTAAGTTCAGCAAGGTTAAATGTTTCAAGATACAGAAAGAACAATCAATTGTATTTCTATATATACCCAGTGAGCACCAGGACATTGAAATTGAAAATACAATACCAAATATATATATATATATATATATATATATATATATATAGTATTTATATATATATTTATATATATGGTATTTATATACATATTTTATATATATTATTTATGTATATAGTATTTATATATTTTTATATATAGTATTTATATATAGTATTGTATTTATATATATATTGTATATATGGTATTGTTTGTGTGTGTGTGTGTGTATATATATATATATATATAAAACAATTGCTTCAAAAAATTAACTACTCAGGTAGATAAAACAAAATACGTACAAGATTTGCATGTTGAAAACTACAAAATGCTGATGAAATATACTGAAAATCTAAATAAATGGAGAGATATACTGTGTTTATAATTTGGAAGATATAAAATAGCAAAGATATCAATTCTCCCTAAATTGATATAATCCAATTTCTATCAAAATCTCAGCAAGACATTTTATATATAGAAAGAGTTATCTTCAAATTTGTATGGAAAGCCAAAGGAATTAGAAGAGCTAAAATAATTCTGAAAAAGAAGAATAAAGTGGAGGGAACCATTACCTGATTTCAAGACATACTGTATTGCTACAGTAATCAAGATCGTATGGTATTGGCAGAAGGAAGGACACATAGGTCAATGAAACAAAACAGAAAACCAAGAAATAGACCTCCATGAATACGCCAAACTGATTTTTGACAGAGGTATAAAAACAGTTCAATGAAAGAAAGATAGCCTTTTCAACAAATGGTGCTGGTACAATTGGATAGCCATACATTTAAAAAAAAGGAACCTCAAACTAAACCTAACATATTCTACAAATAGGGACAAATATGTAAAATATAAATGTAGAAAAATAGAAGAAATATTTTTAGAAAAAAATAGGAGAAAATCTTCAGGATCCAAACTGGAAAAGGTATCCTACATTTAATACCAAAAGCATGATTGCAAAAGCATGATTCATAAATGGAAAATCTGATAGCCTAAATTTCATCAAATTTAAAAACTTCTGATCTACAAAAGAGCTTGCAGAGAGGATAAAAAGACAAGCTACAGAGCAGGAGAAAATACTTGAAAACCACATATCTTACTAGTACCTAGATTATATAAAGAATTTCCAAAATTCAGTGTAAAAAAAATCTAATTAGAAAATGGGCAAAAAGACTTAAAGAAACATTTCGCATAAGACATTTCACATTTCACATACGCCAAATAAGCACATGAAAAGATATTCAATTTCATTTCATTAGCCATTAGGAAAATGCAAATTAAAACCACAATGAGATATCACTCACTACACATCACTGACAACATCAAATGCCGTCAAGATGTGGAGAAACTGGATTACTCACATACCACAGATAAAAAATGTAGAATGGTATAGCCACTCTGGAAAATCGTTTAGTATCGTCTTTTAAAAAAATAAACCTGTAGTTACTATATAACCTAGCAATTGAACCCTTGGACATTTATCCCAGGAAAATGGAAACATATGTTCACATAAACGAATGTTTATAGCAGCTTTATATGTAGTTGCTGAAAACTGGGGAAAACCTGGATGCCCTTCAATGGGTAGATAAATGGTTAAACAAACTGGTATATTCAAACCATGAAATACCACTCAGCAATAAAAAGGAATAAACTATTGATACATACAACTTAATGAACCTCCAGAAAATTACAGACTGAAAAAAGCTAATCCCAAAAGATTATACGCTACATGATTCCATTTATATAACATTCTTGACATAAAATAATTGGAGACCAGATCAATGGTTGCCGGGGCCATGGACTGGAAGTAGGGAAGAGATTGGGGAAGGTAAGGTGAATGTGGTGATAAAAGGATAACATGAGGAATCCTTGTTGTGATGAAAGTGTTCTGTATCTTGACTGCATCAATTGTCAATATGCTGGTTATAACATCGTACTTTAGTTTTGCCAGATGTTACCACTGCAGAAAGCTAGATGATGAATACATTGGATTTCTTGGTGTTATTTCTTACCCTGCATGTGAATCTATAATTATCTCAAAATAAGTAAAATAATAAAAATAGAAAAAAAATTAATCTGGGACTAAAATACCAGAGATTCATCCATAAAGATATTTTACTGAGCAATATCAGAAATGTTGGCTTTATATTATGTAAATTATAAATGATATACCTATGTCTATCTATATATACTTCCAAAGTATAATTCCTCCAATACCTGTTGTTCCAGTGGGAAACCTCACCTTAGTAAACTCTATGTCCTTCTATGGTCAGTCAGCAAAAGTATTTTTGACTGCAAATTGGCAAATTCAGACTTTTCGAGATTCATAGTAATATTTTGAAGAAAATGTTTTTTCTAATGAACTACCTTGGGTCACAATATTAAGTGAATAGTCTCTCCAAAAATTATACAGCTTCCTATTCCCTTTGTCATAAGGTTTTAATAAAACTGCAATTGCTTAAAAATACATCATACATAAACATGATCCCCACCCCGCACCAAACACACACACACATACACACACACACACACACCTCACAACTTTCCTAGGATGCTAGGTCTAACATTTCTATCACCATTTTCTTTTTCCTTTTCTTCCAATTTAGCTCAAGACAAGATCTGAACCTAGCCACAGTGGCCCAAAATAACCTGGAAAATTATTTTTTCTGGCAATGACAATCTGTGCTTGGAAATATAAAACTGTTATTCTGAATATATTTCAAAGTTCCAAAGTACTAAAATTACTTTACTGAAACAGGACAAAATGAGCTGTTACTGCTGGGGAAAGGGATTGTTATCCCAGAAAGAACAGTGCACTCTCTAGCCCTTGTCTCACTACTTCTGTTTTGCAAAATAAACAACTCTGGTCTCTTTATTTCGCTTTTGTGTCCTGTGGTAATAAAGATTTCCTGAAGTAAAATCCTATTACAAGTATTCATTATGTCACCATTTAACCAAAAGATCAGTTCACTTTCGGCAAACTAACTGATTTTTCTACTAGTTTGTTGCTGTTGTTTTGATTTCCACATATGTCCCCTAGCAAAAACCGCAAAAGGAAAATTATTCATTGCTCTTTTCTAAAAAGAAATGTCCGTATGTCTCTAAAATGGATTGACATTCATGAGTGGAAGAGATATACAATTATAGTATTACTTTGCTTATCTGTAAGTGTTGCTTTGGTCTTAAATGGTGGCAATAAAATCCTAAACCCAGAACAGTACTATAATTTCAAGTGTATTCTGCTTTCAGAATATTTGACAAAAATGCTAGTAAGGCTGCTGGTTATCTGAGGTCAGGGACAGGTAGGAGTCAGCTCAGCCTGGAGAGCGAACAGATTTAGAGATATGGTCTCAGTACATACAGAAGTAAACTGTAGAGTACAGCAGTAGAAAAAGGAGCCAAATGTAATTTTGCTGTCTAGCCCATGGGCCACTTTTACATTTTCTGCCACTTAAGAAAATGATGCAAGTATACTATGCTCAGTCAGAAACTGTGATAAAAAAGCAAAAAGACCTGGACATGAGAGCCAAAGATTATCTTATCCCTTCTTCCCTAAAATTCCCTGAGGAGATGACACTAGGTAAAGATGGTTTAACAATCTTAGCCTTCTAATCAGGCAATGGATTCTCTAACTGTAGCTTATTATCATCATTCTTCTCTATACTTTCTCTTTGGTAGCCTTCTCCCCCACTACCTTTACATTTTTTGCAACTCTCCTTTTTCTTCTACTACTCATTTTGGTATTGATAATACAGTGTAGCATAGTCATTTTCACATTCTAATTTACCAACCATGTATTTCCATATCACATAGCAAAAACACAAAAAGAAAAAAATAGAAAAGGCTCTCACCTTCTCTTCCCTCATTTCTACACTGATCTTCCTTGCCTATACACAGGAAAAAAAAAAAAAAAAAGGAAACAGCAGGGACTTCTCTAGAAAGAGAAGCCAGCATAAAAAGTAACATAAAAAGTTAACAGAACAAGAAATGAAGAAAAAGCCTTTGAAAGACCTGTCACTGCACACTGATCTACCCATCTCAAGTCCTTTTCTACTTTAATAAAGAAATAGAGCTATTTCCAAGCCATTATGAAAAAAGCCTTTGTTTCCTTCATCTTAAAATGAGATGGTTCTGGCCAGGCACGGTGGCTTACGCCTGTAATCCCAGCACTTTGGGAGGCCAAGGTGGGTGGATCACGAGGTCAAGAGATCGAGACCATCCTGGTCAACACGGTGAAACCCCGTCTCTACTAAAAATACAAAAAATTAGTTGGGCGTGCCTGTAATCCCAGATACTCAGGAGGCTGAGGCAGGAGAATTGCCTGAACCCAGGAGGCGGAGGTTGCGGTGAGCCGAGATCGCGCCATTGCACTCCAGCCTGGGTAACAAGAGCGAAACTCCGTCTCAAAAAAAAAAAAAAAAAAATGAGATGGTTCTAATCTAAACGACTCCTGTTACCACTATAAGCTATATATCTAATCAGCAGTCCCCAACCTTTTTGGCACCAGAGATCGGTTTCATGGAAGACAGTTTTTCCATGGACTGGGGAGATGAGGATGATTTGGAGATGAATGTTCCACCTCAGATCATCAGGCATTAGTTAGATTCTCATAAGGAGCACACAACCTAGAACCTCACATGTACAGTTCTTGCTCCTATGAGAATCTAATGCTGCTGCTGATCTGACAGAAGGCAGAGCTCAGGGGTAATGCTGGCTGGCTTGCCACTTACCTCCTGCTGTGCAGCCCAGTACCTAACAGGCTACGGACTGGTACCAGTCAATGGCCAAAAGTTTGGGGACCCCTGATTTTTCTGTCTAATATTATTCTCTATAGAATATTACATGCAAGCTGGTTAAATAGATACACTGCCCAATCACTAGGAAATTAAGTTAAATTACAGACAATCTAGATATAGGTAAGAAGTTATATAACACAAATATTTATTCTAAAATACTGTGCTTCCATAGGCTTTGGGATGCATATACATATTTTGTCCCAGCACCCAAAACAGGGACTGGCACATAATAGGCATAATAAATACTTGTATAAATGTATATAACTTAGGTCTGAAAAAGTACAAAACTGCACTTTACATTCTAAACATTGGGCAGGACCAAGTCTACAACTAGCACACTCGTCCAGGACCTTCGGCAGCTGAGCCTCTCCTGGTGTCCCAAATTGTCTGCACTGCCTGGATGGCTGCCTGCCATTCTTGCTTTAGACTCTAACTATAGATTTATGAAATGCTTGGTTTTAGGATTTTTTAAAGAATTTACTTGTAAAGTATCTCCAACATGAGAGAAAACACTCTATAACTCTCATAAAAACATTATCAAAATAAATACATATTTTATGTTTTCAAAACACTGAAGTTGTTAAACATTCTCTAACTTGGCCAGCTTTTCTCACCCGAAAGCTTCTGTTCATTTGGCCTAGGATGCATTACCCACTGCCTATGGAAATACTAGGCCTTCAAGAGCAAACTCCAATTTCACCTCCAGCATCAAGCTCCTGCTTTGGCCATCCCACCATGCAGGGATTCCTCTTTCTACTTTATTCATTCTTATAGCAGATACTATCTTATATGGCACTAAATCAATAAACTGCCTTGTAGAGCTATTTTTTTTTTCATGCCATTATATATCCTCTGCCTGAGAGGTGATGACGGTCTGAAGTGCAGCTATTGTTTCTTGTAGATTTTGTTTGTTTTGCTTTGTTTCTTTTAATTTCTACCACACCTAGGCCAGTATAAGAAAGGAACTTAGTTCAGGGCAAGAGGAAGGATATTTCATGTTGTCAAACATATACAAGCACCATTTTTCAAGTGAGCACAGCATAGCTGAGCCCTCTCTGTGCTTACTATTTTACACCTAACTTAAAAGGTGAAGATAATTGAATATAATGACTTAAAAGATTTTTTGGCCAGGCACAGAGGCTCACGCCTATAATCCCAGCACTTTGGGAGGCCGAGGCAGATGGATCATGAGGTCAGGAGATGGAGACCATCCCGGCCAACATGGAGAAATCCTGTCTCTACTAAATACAAAAAATCAGCTGGGCATGGCGGTGCTTGCCTGTAGTTCCAGCTACGTGGGAGGCTGAGGCAGGGGAATCACTTGACCTGGGAGGCAGATATTGCAGTGAGCCAAGATCACACCACTGCACTCCAGCCTGGGTGACAGAGTGAGACTCTGTCTCAAAAAAAAAATATATATATCTTTTAAGGTAAGTGGACTTCTCTTCTAGTTCCTGCTAGGTTACAGTTTACATCAATCTGAAGGGAAGGCAGCAACAGTAAGTGTCAAGTTAAATCGATGGCATGATTAATGTTAACAGGCAGCCCAAAAGAACATGCACAATAGACAAAAGCATATCCAAGAGTAGACTGTAAATTTTAATCAAAATGTAACAGACTGGTTGTTAATTAATAATTAACTATAAATTTACTGAAAAACCTGAAAGATTAATGATACTTAAGGTTTAAGGTTATAACTAACAATTTAAGTCAATCTTTTTCAAACAGAGATTTTAAAAATTATACTATTAACAATGTATGGATTGCCAAGCTAAATATGGGAGAAATACTTTGTCCTGAGTAAATTTGTGAACTAAAAGGAAAGAGAATAGCATAAAAACTAAAGAACTGACTGTCAATCAGATGAAATGAGTTAATATATAGCTGACCCTTGAACAATATGGATAGTAGGGGTGCCAACCTCCCCTCCACATACTTGAAAATCCATGTACAACTTCTGATTCCCCAAAAACGTAACTACTAATCACCTACTGTTGACAGGAAGCCTTGCTGACAATATAAACATTCAATTAATGCATATTTTATAAAGTAAGCTAGAGAAAAGAAAATATCATTAAGAAAATCATCATAAGAGAAAATACATTTACTCTTCATTAAATGGAAATGGATCATCATAAATGTCTTCATCCTCATCTTCACACTGAGGAGGCTAAGGAGGAAGAGGAAGAGGAGGGGTTGGTGTTGCTGTTTCAGGCGTGACAGAAATGGAGAAAGTGAAAGTAGATGGCGAGGCAGAAAAGACTGGCACATTTGGAGTAACTTTGAGGAAATATGTCATAATTTCTGTCAAACTCTTTTGCTTTTTCATTTCTCTAAAAATGTTTTCATATGGTGCCAATCCTACTCTAATGTTTGCTTTAGTGTCAGTGCCCATATCACAGAAAGATTCATGTTATAAAAGAAGTCAGAAGCAGTCTTGAATAATTGAAACCTTTCTGCCATATTATCTAGTGTCAATTTGTTTTCTGGCACTGCTTCTACTATGTCTTCTTTCTCATTGCCTGTACTGATTCAGAAAAAAATCATCTCCATGTTGTCCTCTGCTAACTCCTCTTGTGTGGTGTCTATTAGCTCCTGAATTTCTCCAAGATTTGTATCTTGAAACTCTTCACCTCCGACCTTTTTGCCACATCCACAATCTCTTTCATAATTTCCTTGATTGGCTCCATTGTAAATCCTATGAAATCATGCACAACATCTGGACAGTTTTCTCTAGAAGGAATCTCTTGTTTTAGGCTTGGTGACTTTCATGGCTTTTTCTCTAACAATGACAGTATCTTCAATGGTGTGATCTTTCAAGACTTTCACGATATTCCACCAGGGTTCTCTTCCATAGCATTGACAGCCCTTTCCATGGAGTAATGTCAAGGTTCTTCCTGACTTCAGGGACAAAGCATTGATGGAATCAATCGAGAAAAAGCATTCTCCTTGTCCAAGCCTTTGTGTTGAACAATCAAAAGACTGATGGCTGATGTTTATCTTTTCCCATCAAGGCTGGAGATTAGCAGTTTTATAGATAAGGGCAGTCCTGATCATAAACCTGACTACATTCGCACAAAACAATAGAGTTAGCCTATCTCTTCCTTCTTTAAATCCTGGTGCTCACTTCTCTTCCTCAACAATATATTTTGTGTCATTTTTTTCCAGAATAGGGCACTTTTGTTTGCATTCAAAACCTGTTTAGGAGATTGATTTGAGTAATAACTCCATCTTCTGTGTGGCATGGCCATCCTTGTTTCCATTAAACTCTTTCTCTACTGCAATGCCATAGTCTCAGAGGCTTGATTTCATCTGTCTGGCAGCCAGGAAGAACCCATTGAGCTATTATAAATTTGAGGGGTCTGGTATATGGCTTTGTGGGTGCCTGCCTGCAGTTTGTCAGCCCCACCAGTATGCTGGAACTGGAGGTGAGCTCTGGCAGGTGCTTATTTCTCTGGAACTGAAGGCCATGTCTGGTGCTGTCCTTAGCCAGTGAGGTGCTGTTGACTCAGAGTACTTGGGCCTAATTGCAGTGGAGAAAGACATCCTTCCTAGAAAGACATCTTTAAACCGGTCTCGTGAGTACTCTAAACACAGCCAACACCTTATTCCTTCTCCCAATTGGTTTGGCTCCATTGGAGTTCTTGGTTCTGCTCCTTCAACGGTGTCGGTTTGGCTCCTTTGCAGGTATTAGCTGGCTCTCTCAAAATAGTAGGAAGAATCTGGGTTTGAAGAGAGTTCTCCTCGGTTAGAGAATAAGAGGTAGGTCTGGAAGAATTACTCCTGGAAATTTCTGGTTAGGAATCTTGGTTTGGAAGTCCTTTTTGTTTGTCTTTATCTCATTGTGTGTATTTGTATATAAGGAGAGAATTCCCTAAATAAATTGCTGATGAAAGTCCAGGAGGCTCTACTAGTTTGTCTAGTTGGTCACATTCTGTGAGCCATGAAGAAAGTTCAACAGGCCTAACTCAGGGTGACTATCCGCTCTTCCACGTTGCTCAGAGATCACCCATTGAAACTCCAGGTTGGAAACCATCCCATCCCACTTTGAGTAGATCAAAGACAACACGGGCCAACAGAGGCAAGTTTAAGCCTTGCCAGGTCAATACTTGGATGCTAAGTGGGGTAACTGGTGTCTGTGTTTTGTCATGTGTATTTTCCTCTGCCTGGAATAAAAAATGTCATTTTAGTTCCCGCATGTAGCGTGACTACATCTTGCAAAACTGACAGGCTTTTGACTATGATTCCATGAACCTGGAAAACTGGCATACCAGCAAAAGGATAAGAATTTGCTGGCCTCCCTCTGCGCAAACTGTTTTGAGTCAATGGTAAAAATCACTGTCTCCTTTGCAAGGTGTGATTAATGGGAAAAAGGATTTGTGTGATAGTCTGAGGTTATAGCAAATCTGGTGTACTTTGTGCTATGAATATTCATATTGTTTGACTCCTTTCCTCTCAGTTTTTATCTTTATGTGTCTTCTGTCATGGAGAGGGGCACCATAGGACAGAATAAGGGCCTAGGATCCCTATAAGTCCACTGCTCAAGCTGGCCCTGTAGGCTGGTCAGTTACAAAGTTTGCTGCGGGTCCCTGAAACAAAAACTGGATGAGGTTTCCCTCTCATCTTGTTTTGTCTTTGGGAACTTGACTTTATGACCATGTAGAGGGACACTCTCAGTCTCCACTATCCAAAAGGCAGGAATTTTGGGGTTCATGTCAGGCAGCCAGTCTCAGAGGACCGGGTATCTGAGATAAGTCAGCACATTCTTCATCCCAAATGTGTCAAGCCTTTTGGTGAGTTTTGTCTTTAAAGATCCCATTTCTACTGGGCTTTTGTCATGTTTTATCTTAAGCCCATTTCTGAGTTCTCCATTCTGAATTCTTGGGGACCATGGAAATGTCTCCTCTATTCTCTAAGAGTATCTCTTGCTTATATGACAAAATCCTGGAACATTAACATCTGGGCTTTTAAAAGACTCAGATTATGCCACTATTGAAACTGAGTATACCATTTTTTTAAAGCAATTTTAGAAATCTTTTATTCTCCACAATTAAAAAAAAAAGTTTTTAGAAAGGATGAATAATGTCATAACTAGCTTTAGGAAATTCTCTTGAACAGTTACAATCCTTTGCAAGCTTGAAAATGACTGTCCCAGATTCCTTCTGGGAAAAGCAGTGGCAGCTGCCCTATGCTATAGCTCAGTAGCTAAGGTTTTACCCTTTTACAGCAGCAGTCTGGGTTCAATAGCTGGCTTTGAGAATGAGTCCTTTCTGGTTGTATATTTGTGGTACTTTTGCCATTTTTTTATTCTTTTCTTCTCCATGGACAGCTTCTGATTTCCTGTCTTGAATTTTCTTTTCTCTGAGCTACCTCAGAGGCTATTCTAGATACTGTAAAAATGCTTGCCATCTCTTTGGAGATACCACATGCATCCATGGATAAGTCACAAGCTTAGTTACAGACTTACTGGCTTCACTTAGGAGAAGACATTGAGGGGAAAAAAGCTTCAAAGCTAGAGGCTGTTTGTCAGAGTGTAGTAATAAAGATTTAAAAGGATTTAACAAAGCTCTATGGTTAAAAGTTAGCTTAATTAAAAGTTGATAATCCACACTATACATATATTTTATGCTTTTTCTCTTCTTGGATCTTGTTTTTTGAGAAAAATGATTTTTTTTCTTCTTGGTTGGCTGAATTGTTTCTCCATTTACTTCTTTTTGCCATCCTCAATGTCTACATGAGAGAACCTAATGTAATTTCTGACAACCTGGCATTCCTTAGGAGAAACAGAGGTGGTACTAAGGCCTCAGTAAGTGTTCTAAACCTTTGATATTTGACAAACCTTTCAAAATCAAAATCTCAAGTTCTAAATTCAGTCCTTTAGACTTCATTAACTATTTCAATATTAGGTCCCCTGAAGTCTAAACGAGACATCTGGCTTATTTGGCACGTTGAAATCACAGAGTGAGCACTGTCAAGTATGAATTGGTATTTGGCTTTCTTTGGCTTTTATTTATATGAATGTGTTGTTGGTATGTATTCCAGAATTGTGCAAGATTCCTGTAATTCCAATATTATTTAGTGTATGTTATCAGTACTAATAATTGTTATATTAAATTGTATGCTACAAAAATAACCCAATTTCCTTGTTAATTGAGTCTTAAATCATAGCTGGTCTAAGCCTCTTGTCATTCACAATTATTTTTACTTCAATTTATTTCAAAAGGTGATTTTATAATCAGTTATGGGACTCTGGCAGGTGCTCTTGAATGCAGATTTCTAATATCTTTAAAGATTGTGCCATTAATATATAAAGAAACACTTCTAGGACTCTCAGGAAGAGCTGATGTGTTCATGAATATCAAACAGAACAAAAATTAACTGTATGAACTGAACTAAGAGAATAATGAAATAATCTTTCCATGACTATTTACTTTAAATGTTTCTGATCCTTTTTGTTTTTCAGGGTCAAAAAAATAACTTCTTTTCTTTTGAGCTGTTTATAGCTTTTAACAATTGAGTGAAGCATATTTCTAATTAGCAAACTTTGGAGCATATTTCTATCTACTTGATTTCTCCAGAATTTTGAAACTAATTGTTAAGTATTCTTAGCTTATGGCAATAATGTTTAAAAAAAAATCTGGTTTTTTGTTTGTTTTTTTTTTTGCAACAGGATACAACTAGAGACACTGATTATGTGACTGGAAATGGCATGGTTTCAGGCTGCTTTGAGTAACTGAGGTTCACTTATAGAGCTGATAATGGTCCCTTGGAAATACTGGTCTCATACTTTGTCCTTTCTAGGGCTCTTAACCTGTAGTAAGTAAAGTGTGTCACTTTCTAACAGACAAGGAACCACAAGTTATAGTGAGTTCTCAAGAAGAGAGAAATTCACCCAGTTCATACAGGTGGCTGCAGGCACAGATGAATCCCTGGCTGGGCTAGAGACTTTTAAAAGGTCTAATCTGGGATTCCTTATGAAATAAATTCCAGCAAAGCCAATTTTTTTTTAAAAGAAACCTATGTGGCAAATAACTATTCTTGCTGTATTTTATGCAAATAATCAGGCCAAATATAATGGGACTGGAACTTATTCTGCAAATAAATTGGTCCTACTATGATTTGTGTTTGGTAGAAATGGGGAACTAGAGAAAGAAAAATTGTTTCAGGAAAAATTATATTACAACTGTTATTAGATTCCAGCCTTGTCCACTGTGTTTGTGTCTCTGCTAATGACCCCATATCTGATTGATTGATTCTTAGGGTCATTCACCTGCATCCCTTAAGGCTTCAGGTCAGTTCTACAGGGATTCCTGAAGTGAAGACTTTCTCTCCTTATGTTGGGGTTCATTATTTGTCTTATCATCCACCTGTTCACTTCAGTGCTATATGAAATCTGTGGATAAGAGCACCAATGTTTTGTTATGCAGATCTTGGAACCTCAATCTGGTATATATGAATATGTATCAACAATTACAAGACAGTTTCACTCTTCTTATCCTGAGGGCAACTCCCAGCCCAACTCTGCCCCTATGAGCAGGAAGAAGTTAGAGTGGCTGTCAGCCTTTTTCCATCTCCATAGCCCACTGATTAAGAATAAGGTATGATGAAACCCAAAGGAGGGTGACTAAAACTGCCTTTGCAAAAACTGTAACAGTGAGAAAATTCTGACCTAACCAACTCAATCTTGCCTTTAACCTCCAAACTGCCCTTGGTCATTTGATATGGTTTGGCTATGCCCCCACTCAAATCTCATCTTGAGTTGTAGTTCCCACAATTCCCACATCATGGGCGGGACCCAGTGGGAGGTAAGTGAATCATGGTAAATGATAAAACAGACTAGTATCTACATACACTTTATCATGCTGTTCTCATGATAGTGAATAAGTCTCATGAAATCTGATGGTTTTATAAAGGGGAATTCTCCTGCACAAGCTTTCATGTAAGATGTTCCTTGCTCTTCTGCCATGATTATGAGGCCTCCCCAGCCATGTGGAACTGTGAGTCAATTAAACCTCTTTCCTTTATAAATTACCCAGTCTCAGGTATGTCTTTATTAGCAGCATGAGAACAAACTAATATACCATTCCCGGGTGTGGGCCAATCTAACTTTGGGAGAACTTTAAATAATAACCTTTAAACTAAACCGTTTTTGTAAAACTAATAAAAGCTAACAGGTTAGGAGGATGAGAGGGGTCTGAATTCTCCTAAGATGTAGGTGTAAATGACTATGAGCCATTATTCCAGTGGACTGCAGTTTCCCTAATTACTCAGGTAATTAACATCACTATTGTAGAACCTACAATTGGCCTTTTGAGGCTTTTTTTCAGGCTTTCTCATTTCTGATGACTGATGTCCCACCTGGACTCTGTTTCACATGGGGACCATTTTCTACACCCCTATTACTCCATCCCCAATCAATCAGCAGCTCCCATACCCTAGCCCCCTGTCTGCCAAACTATCCTTGAAAATTCCTACTCTGCAAATTGTCAGAGATTTATTTCAGTAACAATTCCATCTGTTACATGCCATAGTGGCCTCATATCAATTAAACTTTCTTTATTGCAAAAAACAAACAAAAAATAAAAATAAAAAAGAAACCAAAATTCCCTTTATTCTCCAATGACAACTTGTCTGCTGCCTCTTGTCTGCTGCCTCTTGGTCAGCAAAAGATGCTTCTTCTGTTATCTTGACTTCATTTTTAAGCCAAGCCTCTTTCAAAAATTATCAAACTATCCTTTGCTGGCATTAAACTATCCAGCTTTAGATCTTTCATCTTTTCTTTTTTTAAGTTTCCATATAATGATTTTACTTTTTTTTTTCTCTCTCTGCGGCTTAAAATCCAAACTCCTTCGAACAGCATCCAAGATCCTCCAACACCTGGCTGTATCCTAGATTTCCTACTCCATTTCCAGTCTCCACATGGCCTCCAAACACTAACATCCCAGACTTTTCATCACTCTCTGCTCACTCTGTGAAATGATTTTGCTTTTCCTTGAATCATATTAGAGTCTATAGGTATGTCTTTCTCATAGCAATTCTGTACTCACATAAAAGCTATATTTTCATTGTAAGAGATTTTGTCAAAAGTACAAGATTTTTGCACCTGTTGGCATATCTGTAGCTACAACATCACAATTTCCTCTCTCTCTCCCTCTATATATATGTGTATATATACGTATATATGTGTGTATATATAAGTATACATGTGTGTATATATATGTATATATGTGTGTATATGTATATATATGTATGTGTGTATATATACGTATATATATACGTATATATGTGTGTGTGTGTGTATACACACACACACACACAAAAACACACACATATATACACATAGCAAGCAATTCAACTTTTTATTTGTAATGTCATGACTTTTCTCCGCTTCTTGAAAGTACTTCCAGCATCAGTAGTGTCATGCTAAATGTGTCCTCTGGTTTAGTGCAATTTCAAGGCTTATGACATTGCACTAAACATGATAAAAAATATATGAGGACTTCAAGATCACTTTTTCCTGAAGGGAGGAACTGCTCACATGGCTATGATTGTCATATAGTGTTTTAAAAAGATAATCACAACACTTGAGCTCACTGCAAAAACAACAGGAGGTGGCTACAAAATTATTACATTAGTATATACTATAATTTTATGCAGTTACAATTTAATACTGCATCATTATGTTTATTTACATATCTTGACTGCAAATAGCACCATGTAGACTGTTAAGTTTCTGTGTGCATAAGTTTTGATAAATTTTAGCTTTATGTAATAGATTTATGTATATTTTATGGTAATAAATGATAAAATAGACTAGTATCTATATACATTTTATGCATTCGTGACATGCCTTTTTCTTAATTTTTTCAACATTTCCAGGCTACTTAGTTCATCTGAGTTTTTTCAAACCACTGCAAATCTTCAAAACATTTTCCAATATATTTATTTTTAAAACCCACATATAAGTGGACCCACACAATTTAATCCCATGTTGTTCAATGGTCAACTGCATAAAAAAGGGTTTAAAACAGTGCTTGGCACAGAGTAAGTACTGAGAATTAATGTAGGTGAAATTGTAATAGAGGCTTAGAAATTCAGCACCCTAAAAACTTACACACATGAACACTTCTGACGTGTGTAATGTAGGTGAAACTATAATAGAGGCTTAGAAATCTAGCACCATAAAAACTTACACATGGCCCTTCTTTTCACTAGGGCTTCACAACCACCTGGTCAAATATTGTACTGGCATTAGATATATGTCTTCTTCCATATCAGCAAAATTCTTTGTACAGAATTGAATTCTACAATTCTGCTCACTATGATTATAATTATTACCTCTCCCATTCTACCAATTCATTCAGATCCTATGACTAAAATTAATGAATTCACTCCTCTAGGTTTTAGAATTATCTAACTGCTAAATGCTCCTACTGTTAGGCTGTAGCAACATAATATATCATACCTTTTGGATTTCTTCAGGCAAAGCATGCATGGGAGTGTGACGATCCATAATTTCCTCAAATATAGTGAGAGACCTTTGAAGAAAAAAAAAATCTAAGAACATTGATGGCAACAGTCAGAACAGAAATAATGTAGAGAACATTCAAATTCAGATGCTTTATAAATTCTTAGGAGTATTTAGGGATGAATGGTGATAACTGTTTCAACAGATGCTTATTTCATCAGCTCAATGTTAGAAGGTACAATTAGGGTTTTCGCCATTAGTTATTGGGCCAATAAAACAGGAGAGAACTATAGAGACTGCTAAGTTAGAAATCTTTTCTCTTTTGTCAGAACTTTATAGTTTAATAGTAATTTTTGTTGTGATTTACTACTATTTTTCAAATACATAATAACTAAAATTTTAAATACATGTTTATTTCAGGATATTTTTTAAAGCAATTTTTTTATGAAATGCCACTAGAAAAAGTATAAAACATAGTATTTTAGTTCAGCAGATGAAAAAAGCAATTGTGGCATGAATGCTGGATTAAATAATGAAATACAGAAAAAGAACATTTAGAGTTACTAGATTAAATATGATATGCAGGCACTGAACAGAAAAGTGATCAAAACAGAAGAAGCCAAGTGCCAGTTTTATCTAAGATGGACATTTACTTAATTCTATGCAGACGTTTTACTTTTAACAGATTTTATTTTTCTAATAAAAATCATTCAATGTAAAAGTCAGTCACTACTTTCATAAAGCCACAGAGGATAAATGGAGGAGCATTTTGGGTTCCTTTTTTTTTTAATCCTTCCCAAATAAGGAAACAGTCTAGTTTCATGAGTGAAGGCTGTTTATACATATCTAAGGAGTCAGGGGAAGGGGGAAGGCAGTGGCAGCAGAGTCAGACAATACACGCACAATTCCATAGCATGGAAGAAGGTTTGAGGACCAAGAGTTATGGACAAAAGCAGTCTCTTGCCACATGATTATGACGATCAAGAAAGAAAAATATCTTATGTTTCAGATGGGAGTTGGGAGTTATTGAAGGCTTCCTGAGGTTTTTTGCATTTAGTCAGGGCAAGATTTTGACAACAGAGACTGGAGAAGCCAAGTACTTTATCAGAGAGAGCAACCTCGGTCATATAGCAAGGCAGCAGGAAAACTGTAGTTGACAAAAAGTCCTATAGTGGCATTACTTTTGAAAATGGTGCAACCACTGGTAGAAGAGAAGGTTCCTCGTCCCCTGTGTTAGCACCAAGACTCATTTCAGTGAGTTGCTGTTTAAAACTAAAAACTAATGAGCTTTATGTCTCCCCACATAAAACATAATATGACATGTGTGGTAAAGTTAACTGAGGTCTGCAATGGAGGTATCATTAACCATGTCAACATAGGCTCAAAAGTAATCTTATGTTTAGCAGATCATCATAATCATGTGGCAAGAGCCCAGAAGGCTCATTATTCTCATTTCCATCATTTAATAGAGGAATTGCCATCAGTAAAATAAAATAGTAACTTCAACTCTATTGGGAGTAGAATTTTCCAAAAAAATTACCAGGTAAACATCCTTTTAAAGTTTCACTCATAAAATTATCTGAGAGCACAGATCTAAATGACAATATAAACAAAGCACCAGTAGAATAGTTTTTATTTAGTGTCTTCATTGTGTGTGAATCTATTCCAACTTGATGGCCTCACCATAAGTAGGTGAGGAACTGGCAGGTTCTGATTATTGGGGGAAAATTAAAAACAAAATATCCTGCCAACCCAGAAAATGCTCCACAATGCAGAAAGACAAGTTTATTAGTAATGAGGCATTCAACTAGACTTTGATGAACATCAGAGCTAATCTGCTAATGAGGTTACAAAGAAGGAAATCTCACTTTTCTTTATACAGTCAAGGAGACTCAATCCATTACACATACATTCTCAAGAAAAATTGGTAACTAGTCCTCATATAAGAGGGCTTAATATAGTGTTCTATACATTCTTTTATATTTCCTCTTTAATTCACTTGGTAATTGGGAGTAACCACCTGTGTTAGCTAACGGCTTTCCTCCTAATGCATAGCTCTATAACAAAGCAGGTGTTTACAATTAGGAATAATGCACCTAGGTTAAACTTCCAAAGTGACAAGGAGATTGGGGCCCTATCTTCTTTGATGTTTACATTTTAAAAGAAATGGCTTCCAGACTCTCAAGAAAAGCATTCCTAGGTCTTTAAAAAGATTTGCATACATATTAAATAGAGGAAGCATTCACAAACACTGTTTCTCAAGAAAAAGAAGGCAACAGGGAAAATTCGTGATTTTTAAATTTAGTCTTAGTTTTGAGTGTGTTATCAAACAAGTCCCTTTAATTCTTTCTCATTGCATGTGTGTGGACTGCCCTTAGGTAAGAAGTGCAGTGATGTGGCTGCGGCTACGTGCGTGTTTGTGAACCTGCTAACAAGATCACCGAAAAGACATTTTTTAAAATGCAGACACGTCCTTGTTCATTTCCAATTCCCTTTCTCACACTAATGTCACGTTAGGCCATTAACTGACGTTCAGCTTTCAAGTCTTACGTAAAGAACCATTCCCTTGGGGTGAATCACCCACAACGAGCAGGTCAGGGGCAGAAGACGGGAGTTCACATCCTAAGACTTCCCTGAAGCGGCGAGATCTTCCACACAGAAACCAACTGCAAGGCCAGAAAAAACTGCTGTAACGGCCTTCAAACTTGTCCCTTTCTAACCCCGTTCCCCCTGGAGCTGCCGTGAGGAGGAGAGTGCGGGGTAATAGGAGGCAGAGCCGCGCGCTCTCCGGGACTGGGAGGAAGGGGGGCCGCGCCTTGGCCCCGCGGGCTGGCAGAGACCACGAAGGGGCCGCAGAGGAGCGTGGCGGCGGAGTCCAGGCCCGAGGCCTCGCACCCTCGCTGGGGCGCCGCGGCTCAGCTTTCTGGCCCGCTCCCCGGGTGCGAGCACGCCTCCACTCCGGAACTGCATTTCGGCAGACTGGGTCATCACTGGCTGAGGAAAACCATCGTCTCTCACCTCGACTTTGACTACAACGGGTGTGAAACAGCTTTCCCGATCTCCCGGACGACCGTGCCACCCGTAGGCTTGACGTCAGGGCGCGGTGACGTCACGGCCCACGCCAGTCGTCAGCGCTTCCCTGCACCGCCCAGGGCCTCACGCACCGGGCGGAAGTGGGAAAAATGGTGACGGGGCTAGGAAGGCTGGGCTAATCTTACGCGGAGTGTTGTGAGAGGGAGCGAAGGGGATCGAGGGATGAGGCGGGCGAGGGGGCTTGATAGCGGCTGCTGAGGTGGAGGGAGCCGTCCCAGCCTGGCGGGGGTTGGGGGGATGGAGAGAGGCACTGCCAGGAGTCGGGGGCCTACAGCCCTACCTGTCACCCCCGGCTCTGGGCCTGTGTGGCCGACACAGCAGTGAGCAGTTACTGTTCTTGAGCAGAGGAAAAAGAGATGCCTGTAGAGGTGCCTGTAGAGGTCATGGGAAGTTCTGGTCTCAGTCGTTGCAGCGAGGGCAAATTAATTGGGAAGGCGTTGGTGACATTTCCATTTTAGTCCAAAGTAGTGAAGATTCAGGGCTTGGTTCAAAAAGTATTTTGAGACCTCCTAGTCTACACTTTATTTATCGCAGGCTGCTCACCCTTACATGTGACTAACTTCCCTTTATTCATACATTCATTCATAAAACAAGTATTTATTGACCTACGCGACAAGCAGAGCAGCATACTGAGATAGGGTGACACTGTGACAGATCAAGGCAGGAGCAGCCATTGGTATAATTAGCAAGTGACTCATTCGAAGTTCAGACCTTGCCTTTCTGAGGATTATATTAGGTCCAAGTACAGCTCTTTCACCAAAGAAAATACTAATGGCTCTCTAGCAGGCAAAGAGACTGGTTTAGTATTGATAAAATAAGATCAAGTAAATACAAAGAAAATTAATTGAACCTAGAGAAGTGATTAAATGATCCAGAGCAGTACTGGTACACCAGTTAAACTGCTTGTTGATAGCTATTAATGACACCATGAAGTATTGAACACTTTAGTGCCTTGTTCCTTGGCACTAAAAAGTCTAGGAGATAGGCGTATCTTTAAACTTGACCTGACTGATATTTTTGCCCCAATGCCTACCCTTGATTTTCTGTTTCCACTCCCTCAAAGAGGATTACTTATCTGGGAAAAAAAATAAGCAATGACTGAAGGGAGAAAAGGATTAAGGGGCCTAGAGGACAGTCAACCAAGTGTTCAGCTACAAAATGTTTATGAGAAGCGGAAAGAACTTTCAGAGCTATTCACCCTCATCATATTTATCTGAGGGACAGTGAAGGTAGGACTGCTCTCATTTTGTAATAATGGAAGTTTGGATATAGGATACCAAAACCGGTACCTATCTGAGACAGGAATTTGCACAACTAATGCACGATCACTCTGTTCTGAGCCTACTTTTGCTAGTAGTATTACTATCAGCAGTAATACTATTTATTGAGTACTTTGTGTATATGACAAGGAAAGGCAACACTTAAAGGATGGGAGAAAATCCAGCTCAAAAGCTTAAGTTCACTCTGTGGTTTAATTTCATCTGTGTTTATTTGTCTACATACTGTCTTTGAGACCAATTTCCTTTCCATTGTAAATTTCCCTTAGACCTGCACTGTCCAGTAAGGTGGCCTCATGTAACTAATTTCATTAAAATGAAGTTTAAAAATTCCATTGCTATATTGATTTTAAGTGCTCAGTAGTCATGTAGGTACTGTATGATATAGCATAGATGTAGAATATTTTCATTATCATAGAAAGTTGGGCTGGGCATAGTGGTTCATGCCTATAATCCCAGAGCTTTGGGAGGCCGAGGCAGGAGGATCCTTGAAGCCAGGAGTTTGAGACCAGCCTGGGCAATATAGTGAGACTCTGTCGCTATAAAAAAAATAAGTCTGCTGTGGTGACACACACCTGTAGTCTTAGAAAGGCCTAGACTAGAGGATCACTTGAGCCCAGGAATTTGAGGCTACAGTGAGCTATGATCTGGCCACTGCACTCCAGCCTAGGTGACAGAGCCAGACCCTGTCTCTTAAAAAAAGAAAACAAAGAAAAAGAAAGTTGGAAAGCAGTATACCCCAGTAATAAATTCAAGGGATAAGAGTTAAATTATGAAGAATAACATTTTTTAAAAGGTGTTATTCCTGAAAGAAGATAGTGCAAAGGACGTATTGTGACAGGATATTACAAAATAGGTTAAAAAAAAAAAAGCCACGAATCCTGTGCCCTGTGTTGGTGTTTTGTCTTGGTCTTTTTTCAGGTTTCTCACTTGCCCTACCTAATCCTTCTTCCTGCCCCATTATTGTCCATACTAGAACTGAAGTACAATTTAAAATAATCCCATCATTGGGCATATCGAATAAAGTTTTGGGTTATCCTGTTAATTTTTAATTGAGCTAATTTTCACTTTTTACCGTGACTTTAATAAATTATCCAGTAATAGCCAAATTAACTTGCTTTTAACTTATTTTTATGATCCTTTATTCCCCCTCCGCACCCCCCCTCCACCGTATGTCAGTGACCCCTGGGAAAGGAAATGCTCTCTAGTTGCTCTCTAGTTTTTGGAATAGAGACTCTCTAAAGACACTAACCTAGGGCTTTCTACATGGTCTGCAGAACTTTGTGTTGGATTTTGAAGATCCAGTGTCTGTGCTTTTGTTACTGTTGTGAATTTACATAAAATATGTATCCAGCAGGGAGCTGTCATTCTTATACATTTCGAAAAGTAGTTTTATGCTCCTTCCTTTCTTTCCTCCTCGCTCCATGAAAAGCATGTAGAAGAAGGGGTATGTTGCCTGCAATTCTGATAAAAAATGTAGGAAGTCTACCCAAGATTGCTAATGTTAAAGTGAGTTTAAAACTGTACAAAGGGAGCATGGCAAAATTACAGTTAGCCCCAACTTTATTTTCATCCTGCACAGCAGAACACAGTACAACTCTGTCCCCTCAAAAATGGGAACAAAATAGTTACAAAGAGGCTTCCCAGGTTGGAAGCAAACAGATTTCACTGCTATTTCTGGGTTCCATCCACTGCAAGTACAGAAAATAAAAAAACCTAACAATTTTGAAAAGCTAATATTTATTGGGCTCTTTCTATTTGCCAGGCACTTCATACACAATGTCTCATCCAGTTGGAGAACCCTTCCAAATGTAAGTCAGATCCTACTTATTGTTTATTTTGACGCAAAAAATGGAAATGGCTGAGGGCATGGCCTAACATGTGAGCACAGAGGTGTATTGGACCGAATATGAGTAAAAGAGGAAGCACTTGGGCCTCACATACAGTTAACTCTGCCAGCCAGCCAGTACCCAGGGGCCATCAGCCTATAGTGGATTTGCAACGTGAATATCCAACAAGTATTTAATTCTGTAAACCTAACTTTGTCTTACACTTACTGTGTTCATGACTTTTCTGATGTCGCTTCCAGTTTTCAAAGATGGTCAGCTACAAGGAACCACTTGGCTTTGTTTTACTTACCCCAACAGATTTTGTTCCCACCGAGATGTGGACTGAATTTTCTTTCTTAATAATGTTTTATGTTTGTTAAAACTGCTGTCAACATTATTAACATTAAAAGTTTTAAACTGCTTTAAAAAGCTACTTTGCATATTTTGAACCACAAATAACTCTAGTCTGGAGGTGGCTTAGACCACAAAATACTATTTGTGGGTTTAAGCTCTGTATCTTTTAAATCCGTCATATGTACAGTGTAAACTTGAGTACCTAATAAAATAAATGTCACAATGTTTAAATAGCATTTCTCTTTAGGAGTTAAAATGCTTTGTCATCTGTGCAGGAATAAATTGTGTGCTGAATTCTTTTTAGCCCTGAGAATATGATTATTGAACAAAATTTCCAATGAGACAAGTCAGGCCTTTAAATGATAAATATCCTCAAATATAAACAGTAAGTCAAGTACTACAGCAAAAGCTTCAATTATTGTAAATGTGTTTCCTGTGGCAAGTTCACTACTGATAAGAGCTTTTTATCCAAAACTGTACTACGTGCCAAATACAACTTAATATTTATTACATGAATATGTTTTTGAAAACAAAAAGAATAGGCCAGGCACTGTGGCTCATTCCTGTAATCCCAGAACTTTGGGAGGTCAAGGTGGGGAGATCACCTGAGGTCAGGAATTTGAAAACAGCCTGACCAACATGGTGAAACCTCGTCTCTACTAAAAATACAAAAAATTAGCCAAGTGTGGTGGCAGGCACCTGTAATCCCACCTAATTGGGAGGCTGAGGCACAAGAATCACTTGAACCCAGGCAGCAGAGGTTGGCAGTGGGCCGAGATCCTGCTACTGCACTCTAGCCTGGGCGACAGAGCGAGAATTCATCTCAATTAAAAAGAAAAAAAAATAATAAAGTTCTAATGGCACTAACTTAACACTCTTGTAATGAATTTGATGCTCAAAAACATGGTACTTAAAAAGACCGTTTTATAATGTATATTCATCAAATTCCTTTTATAAACTCAGTATCCAATAAATGGTGACTGAGAATTGATAACTGCCTTATGCACTTAAAAACAACTTTTGTAGTTTATTATTTGCTTGCTTAGTGAAATTATTGCTTCTTTATTTCTGAAATTTTCATAGGATTCTCATGATGAATCTAAGAATCCAACTCCCATTTGTTTTGATAAGTGATTGGCAAAAGTGATTTCATTCTTCCTTTGTAAAGATGAAGTTCATGTTTCTATACCTATTATTTTCGGTAGCCACTGAATTTACAGGAAACAAAGTATAAAAATTTTTCTGTCATTTTGTTCTGCCTCCAATAATAGTGTTTTTAATACCATTAAATAAGGAGTTCTGAATCATCTTAAAGATGTTTTCTTAGGAACTACTGATATCAAATATCAAGCATTTTATGAGCTCTATCAAACACATGAAAAATATTCAAATAATTATAGTAGCCCTGGTTTGCAATGATGTAGAGCAATTAGCAATCTTAAACACTGCTCTTAGGGTGAAAAACTAGAATATTTATTATGTTTTAAACCCTTTATAAAATGTTTAAAACTATTACAGGTGACACATGATCCTCCTTCTTCCTTTTGTTCAGGAATTCAGGCCTCTGCACTGCCCCCTTCTGTCTTACCCCCAAGCACACATGAATCAGCCCAAGTCCAGAAGTGAGTTCAGATTAGATTAATTCTCGTAGCCCCTTCCCCTTTACCAGTGATTAAATCAGGAATGGGTCTA
Source organism: Aotus nancymaae (assembly GCF_030222135.1). NCBI lineage: Eukaryota > Metazoa > Chordata > Mammalia > Primates > Aotidae > Aotus > Aotus nancymaae. The sequence goes on along the minus strand of NW_026988431.1, from coordinate 49,687,367 downwards.
TGATCCAGTTATGACCAGAAGTTCCATTCCAAGAGATGTTTGCTGGAAGCTTTAGGAAAATTATTTCTTACTAGCGTATATATTCAGTGTTCACCACAGTCTTATAATGTTTAAAAATAGGAAATACTAAAATGAGAAATACATTGATTTACTCAAACAAGAGTGTGAAGCTGTTAGAAACGAAGATGTGGTTCTTTGCTGATGTGGTAGAATGTCCCAATAGATTGTTCTGGGAAAAAAGCACGTTAAAAATAAGTGTTATAAATACAAAAAAAAAAAAAAAAAAAAACCCACAGTATTTTAAATAGCATTCTAAATGTACATTTTGTTATTTCTATAAATATATATCTCTTCTTATAGAATCAGAAGAGGTAAACAATCAAGTTTCAGGAAAGCGGGAACCACTACTACTTTGAGAACTTCAGATATGGATTGTGGAATTCGAGAAAACCATAAAAAGGCTCAGCCCTTTGTATCTACCACTTAATGAAAGTTGGTTACATTCTCTTTTATTGTTGGTATTCTCCACACATGACAGAGCAGTGGTGGCTGATGGTCCAATTTTGTCACCAAAAGGAACTGGAGAGAAGGCTTATATTCCCACCCTCCAGTTAGAAAAATGCCAGGAAATGACTTTCTTTGGCACACCTTGAATGATATACAATCTTTTTAACCAAATTACTGATGCCATGAGGAGTCAGGTACTGTTCATAATAGGCTCAGCTTGAGTCAGGTATATGCCTCTAAACCAACTGTGGGGACCAAGTAGGCAAGGTCACACACAATGACACCTCCCTTTCTAACTGCATTCTGGAAGAGTAAAGGCAGATGCAGAATCCAGGCAGGAAGGAGAGGCAGTTCTGTCCCAGAAGGAAGTTAAGTGTGCTGGGCAGATTAGAAAAAAAAAAACCCACATATACTTAAGTGAGAATCAGAGTCAGCTGGGAGAACATTTTAAAATTAAACAGTGAATCTTGCTTTCTTTTCCCACATGTGGTAAGTTGAGATGAGAATATGTATTTTTGAGAAAGCTTCTTAGGGGTTTATTGTCTATTCTAACCCCTAGAGAATCTCTTTCCTTTAATGTTACATAGAAAATAAACTAATGTGGAGTTTCCCAAGCTTTCAGTTGACTGGGTCCTTTTGTGTTAAATTGTCATGGTGTTAACATTTTTTGTTTTGCTCTCTAAACTTGATTTATCTGCAAATCTACAAACATTTGAATTATGTAAATAGATATCTGTACGGGAAAAACACTTTTTGCTCATATGATCTTGAGAAGGAACTTAGATTCTGGCGCCTTAAAACGTGGCACCTTTTTTAAAAGTCTTTGGGGCTTTTGAGTCACCATATAAATGAGGTCTCTCAAGTTAGTATGCCAGGGAGATCAGGCATGTCTGATTTTAAAATAAAACGCTGCAAAGAAAGCTTCTGGGAGGAATGAGAGCATGCCCAAAATCACTACTCTTTGAGTGAGTAGTGATTAGTCTTTGAGCAGAGTGGACAGAAATTTCGTCCCAAAGCCATCGTCTTTGCCCTGGTTCCGTTCTCTGTAAGCATGTCACACGAACCACACTTGTGCGCCATGCATCCCAGTTTAAAGCTTTCCTTGGGAAGTTTCCCTAGCTTTATTGCTTATGGAAAGAGCAGCTCTGGTTCCCAATTCGTTTAATACATCCTGTTTGAGAGCGTTTTATTACTGAATGTTACCCACGTTCTGATAACAAGGGACGCTGTGTCCTCCCCCGGTGAACTCACTCCGCGTTCCAGAAATATAGCGTGACTGCCCTCCCCGCCGGTTTTGTGAAAGTGGAAGCCGGGCACCGCCCTCCAGCACCTGCGCCTCCCGCCCGGCAACGGCCGCGGGGAGCACGAAGTGCGTGCGACCGCAGCCCGGCAGGTCACGCAACCCCAAGCCGATGCGCCGCCTGCGTGCCTGCAGCCCGCCGGCCCCGCCCCTGCCGATTGCTTCCGCCGCTTTCCTGCACGCTCGGGCTTCCTGGTGCGCCCGAAGCCTGCCTCGCGTGCCGACCTCGCCGCGTAATCCGGCGAGGAATCCCAGATTCCGCCCAGCCCCCGACGCCCTCCACCGTCGTTAGCCCGAGAAGGTGATGCCCTCATTTTAATGCCGAAAAGTGTCAGTCTCCGATATACAGCAAACACCTCAGGCTGCGAAACGTGGGAGAAGGGGACAGCGGGCGGGGAGTTGGCATGGCCCCTGGGCCCCTCTCGGCCTCCTTGGCGCCTGCTCTCTGCCCGCTCCGTCGGGCGACCCCGGCCTGGCTGCGAAAGCAGCAAGGTGGCCTTCCACACTGCCTGGATTTCGCAGGCAGGGGCTGGGGCGGCCCAGCCAGGGCTAGGAGACCTGGGAAGAGTTCCCCAGCGAGTGACCTTCGCGGAGCTGCCTCACCCCGCCTGCCTGGAGCCGGGAGCCCGGCGTGCACTGACGCCCGGGGCGCGCGAGGGGCGACTTTCGTTGCCGGGCGGCTGACCCCAGCGACCCGGCGCCGCCTCCAGAGGTGCGCCGGCGGGCAGTGAGGGGCAGGGCTCTCTGAGACTGAAAGGAGCGAGGGCTGGCGCTGTGTAGGTTAGATTCTTTGTTGACGTCTGGCAGCCGTCTTTGAAGAAAGAGAACGGGGCCATTATTGCAAGTAGGGTGGGCTTCATCGTGGGCCTCGAAGGATCAGGGGTGGGCGAGCCGGCTGTCAGAGCCCCTCTCACGCCACGCCGCGTGCAGGCGAGGGGAAGCGCGTGTCGTGACGACCGGCGATGAGATCAATTTGAATAACCACAGCGTCGGGGCTGAGAAATGCAGCCAGTCACGCAGCCCCTGCCTCAGCCGGGCGCCGGCTTTGCCCGGGTGGCCACAGCCGTCCGGTGCACCGCTCCAGCAGAGGGAGCTGGGGGTGGATCAGCCCCTTCCAGACGGTCGCCGGTGGGGGCATCAGAACTATTTCAAGAGGGTGGGGAGCCTGAAGAGAAAACCATACAAAATGCAACTTGCATGGTTAGGAGGCTAAATTCTATGAGCAAATCGGCTTTCGAGAAGCACACTGAAAATCACCTCTGTAAACGGTTGTCTCTTACACTTTGCCCAGTAGATAACTGTGTAAAAATCACTCTAACACGGAATTCAAAGGTCATTCAAATGTGCCTTCAGTTTGTTTATATTACTTCATCTAACAGGCAGTACACACGGCTTACATATGCGTGCATGAAATTTAATTTATGCTGTCAAGTCTGGAAGCATGGTTTGGCAAGAGGAATAATTGTGAATTCAGTAAGAGTCAGGGTACAAACAGATTACTTAAAAGGACAAATGAACTGAGAAAAAAAATTAGTCCATGAGGAAACTATTACATTCATCTTTTCATGGTCTTGAACATCTTGTACCAACTCAACATTAAGACCCAGCGGAAACTTCTAATTAGACACAGAAAACACAAGTATTAGCCGTGCGGTCAAGCATCAAAAAGCCTCATGTTAGAGACAGACACACTAATAACATCTATAACGTAAGAGCATAGATCTTTTAAAATTCTGTGTTGCAGTCATTTCCTTAGTATACATTTGGCTCACTGATAGGTATGTTACTATAAAACAAATAAGATTAATCACCAGGTACAGAAAAAGCTTTGCTGTGAATTTAAAATTTTTATCCAATTTTTTTTTTCTTGAGACAAGGTCTCGTTTGGTTGCTCAGGCTGGAGTGCTGTGGTGGCAGCCTTTATTTCCCAGGCTCAAGTGATCCTGTCACCTCAGCCTTTGCAGTAGCTGGGACCACAGGTGCGCCACCATGCTGGGCTAATTTTTCTTTCTTTTTTTTTTTTTTTGTAGAGGTAAGGTCTCCGTATGTTGCCTGGGCTGGTCTTGAACTCCTGGGCTCAAGCAGTCCTCCTACTTGGGATTCCCAAAGTGATGGGGTTACAGGCATGAACCATCGTGCCCAGACCAGAATTTTTCTTTTTAAACAGATCATAATGTTCATGTGTGTAATGTGAGTTTAGTGGGAAATGCGCTGATCCTTAGTGCCCAGAAAACTGCATCAAATTAATATTATGAATGATGAAAGGAATGAATTAATGTGTAGGCAGTACTCTAATGGTTAGAGCTGTGAACTAAAGTGTCATGACTGAGTAGTGCCAGCCCTGCCACTGACTCATGTGTGATCCTGGTATGTTAGAAATAATGTTTACATCATACCTACCTTGCCGGAAGTATGGAGGGAGCTATTCCTTACTACAGGTGCTTCAGGATCCTTGGAGGAGGGTGATACGTTCAACTATTATAGAATAATACACCACTGTTATGACAACCTACATGTAAAATTACAGAAGTATAATTTAAATACAGTACTGGCACCATTTTTTTCATTTGTATATAGTCTGTCAAGTACTAAAATACAGTATAGGAGGCTGCATCTTTTTAAAATATTTGGCTTATAGAATCTTCATCATCATTGGACCAATATTTCATGATGTGCAATGGAAGTTTTAAATAATCAATGCTACTATACTGAACTAATAATATTCATATATCATTAATAATGATATAGTTATTAGTAAGATGTATGATACTATAATAATATTAATATACCATTATATAGTTAAATACTATTACAGTAGTATTTGTGGTGATGGTATTGTCTGAGAGTGGAGACCTCTGGTGTATGAAGTGCCTAGGAGAAAACTAACTTTTGGTGACTTTTCTTAACTTGATGCACGGAATCTTGAAGATAAGGGACATTTTTGGTGTAATTTTCTATTGCTAAGTGAATGAAAGTCCAGAGATTTAATCATAGTCCCACTGTGTATCAGACATTTGTCTAGGTGTTGGAGATAGAGCAGAGAACAGACCAAATTGATTACTTAATGTTTAAATGTTTTTGGTCTCTATTTAAATGCAGATTACTTTAGAAATAGTAATGCACTGTGCACATCTTTGTGTAAACCCTTTCCTGTTCTAAGCTCTTGGTAGAGGGTCCTTCAGAGGGATCAGAAAAGTAATGACAGAGGGGCTTTCTGGAAAGAGAATTGAAGGCAGAACAGTGGTAGGTAGTTTTAACTGGAATCAAAAGGCAGATACCAGTCCTTCATCAAGCTTTCCTATTTAGAAAATGACTATACAAAAGCATATAATACTTTACTTTCCATCATTCTCCTCATTAAAGTTGGCCTCATGTTTTTTTTTTTTTTTTTTTTTTGAGACGGAGTTTCGCTCTTGTTACCCAGGCTAGAGTGCAATGGCGCGATCATTGGCTCACCGCAACCTCCGCCTCCTGGGTTCAGGCTATTCTTCTGCCTCAGCCTCCTGAGCAGCTGGGATTACAGGCACGCGCCACCATGCCCAGCTAATTTTTTTCTGTATTTTGAGTAGAGACGGGGTTTCACCATGTTGACCAGGATGGTCTCAATCTCTTGACCTCGTGATCCACCCGCCTCCACTTCCCAAAGTGCTGGGATTACAGGCGTGAACTACCGCACCCGGCTCCTCATGTTTCTTAATTATCTCTGCCATCATATTAAGTCTATAAGTGTCATTTTTATCAGGTCATAGGCACTTGTGCATTTTGCTGACTGCATGGTGGTGCCTGGTGGAGGAGGTAGGTAGGCATTAAACTCCAGACCTAGCTTCATGTGCCAACACAGATGTTTTGCATCCTCGTAAATTAGGGGTATCTTGAATAAAAGTACGATGGGGCCACAGTAGCTCTCTTTGTTCTTTAGAGTTCTCAGGCATCTAAGTCCTATCTGCCCTTTGGCATGTATTTTCCTGTTGTATTTAATAACATTGCTCTGCTATGAGTTGCAAGATAGGGAACGCTCGGGGATGAGGAGAAGCCAAGGCTGAAGGAGAAGGGAACCACCCCATCAGCTTCCAAGATGTCTAATTAATAACTAGATAAATGAAGACTACCTAAGGCATGACGATGCTGTATGAAATGTTTTGCAGCAAAAAAGAAAGCAAAGCAGTGATAGACAGCAACCTGCCTTTTCAATTTTAACAGACAGGAAGAACTGTCAGCTCACAACAAATTGCCTCAGTCTTGCATTGCAACTGTAGAACATGATACAGTCAGACAACGTGGCTCAACCTTTTGGCCGAGCTCATTTGTAGGATTTGATATCAGATGATTTGATATAAGATATATGTCCTGCTGAACCCTGGGGATGGCCTTGAGATTAAAGTGTTTTCCCTTCCCTGTTGCTAACTTCTCTGTGATCTGTTGACATTACATCATGTGGCAAACAATGAGTGGTAGAGACTGGAGACTGCCGTGTCAGGGTGTAGTGACCTGATTAGTCCAAACTCCTGCAGGGGAGACGTGCAAATAGATGAGCCCCAACAGGACCTGAAGAACCATGTGGTTTTGAAATTCTGGGTGGATGGGCCACACCCTGTGTACACCTTAAATCTCCTGGCACTTTGAAGGTACAATTATTGCTCAACAACTCCAGGTTAATTAGATCTTTATATGATGTGATTATCATAAATGTAACATTAAATGTAATTTTTAAAAATGTACAAATGTGTGCATAATATAAATGTATAAAACAAACTTGCAATTAATGTCTTATAAGGGCATAAAATGATCGAGATGGATTAACACCTTAAAAAATGCAATCTATTCCTAGCAATAGTTAAGCAGTTCGTTTTGTAGCTTAACATATAGACCTAAAGAAAATGAAACACATGAAATTTCATTTTCGTATGAATTCTGCATTATGCAGCTTGTCATTTCACTTAAGACTCCTATGGGATTTTTAAATTATTGAATGATTATCATTTACAAAAGGCTTTTGAGAGTGTTACTTTTACTTTTATGTGGTTTCAAGGTGGGGAGACAGATTAAAGATGTTAAGTAAAATATTCCATAAATGCTATATCTACCAAAAATAAGAGAATTAACCGATTTGTGGAACCTTACTCATAGAAGACACTTGGTAAACATAATTTATTGCTCTAAACTAATTAATATAATTCCCCACCTTGAAACAATAAATGTAACATGCAATATATTGTTCCCTGTTTGAGGACAGGTACTGCTGCTTGTTGATGTTTGCATTGCTCTTACTACCCAATAAGTGATGATGGTTGAATGAATCAATTAATCAATGAGTATGAGAGAAAATCCATAAGAACCAACCTCCCATTCTAATCCCTAGGCCCTCCCTGTTTCTCTTACTGAATGCCTTTCCAGATTATTGATGCTTTGCATGAGCAGTAAGGAAAAAGGAAGCAATCCAGATGGGAGCGTAGCTGTGGTCAGATGTCTCTGAAATGAACAAAGTATTTGCAGATGTTTCAACAAGTGGAGGGGTTGGGCTGAGTCTAGGCCACAGGAAACAACTTATACACCTTGGGGCTACTACAATAAAGGTATCATCACTCACCAGCCCAGAATTCTGTTGGAAACTTGAAAAGGCACTCAGGGTTGGAATGCTACATGAATCCAGACTTGCCTCAGGAATGCCACAAGTGATCAGAACTAAGTATAGAAATTAATGTGATTTGTAAAAATAGCAATAAGGATCATGGTTATCTGGGAATCAAATCCTTTAATCACTTTAGACAGAACTAATGAAACTAGAAGAAACCATCACTGATTGTGAGAGTCTCCTTCTAAATTAGTTGGCCTTTGGCTTTTAGAGAGCAAAGTTCAAATTCCAGTTCCTGTCTGACAGGAAAATAAGTCAGACACAAAGTAGATAGTCTTTTAGACTCCAAACTGAAACAGCAGGGCATAAAGGAGGTCTGAATCTTGAAGAACCTTTGCTTTCAGAGTTGCTGAGTTCAGTATTGCTAATGCAGTATTTTTCATTGTTGGTAAATATGTTCAGATATAAATAAAAATGTTATATTTCCTAATGAAAAAATTCTAAATTCTACTCTTCTGTGCATGCCCTGTTCTGCAGCATGAGCATGTTAACTTTCCAGCTGCGTAGTGGATAATGGGGCCCATGTTTTCAGGTCTCAATTGCTTAATATGATAATAAGACACAGAAGCATCTTAAAAAGTGATGTGGACTAGACTAGCTTTGTGCTCTGGTTATATTACCATTTGAGTCCCTTTTCTCATCTCTGATATGGTAACAATTGGAGAATGAATTTGGTTTTTGGCTCAATGGACAAGAAAAGGATTATTTTCTAAAATAATTGTCTGAATGTTTGGCAACATTGTATATAAATTTTCCCTAAAAACCCTAAACTTTTAAAATGAAAAGACCATAGAGCAGCATACCTGTGGACACTTTACTTATAGAGACTAGCTTTTTATATCCCCAAAATGAAAGTTTTCTTTTTAAGTTATAAGAAATGAAAGAAAATGCTAACACTGTCACTAATATTGATCAGCATATTTGGGGGATAGCAAAAAAAATAGTTAACCCTAACATTATTGGAGAATTATACATATGTTGCTATTCTACTTGAATTGCCTTTTCTGAATATTGGAATTCAGTATACAAAAATTAAATGTCAATGTTGGCAGCAAATCCTTTTGTCCTTTTTTTTTTTTTAATTATACTTTAAGTTCTGGGCTACCTGTACAGAATGTGCAGGTTTGTTACATAGGTATATATGTGCAATGGTGGTTGGCTGCATCCCTGTCATCTACATTAGATATTTCTCCTAATGCTATCTCTCCCCTAGCCCTCCAACCCCCCAACAGGCCCTGGTGTGTGATATTTTGCTCCCTGTGTCCATGTGTTCTCATTGTTCAATTCCCACTTATAAGTGAGAACATGTTCCTTTTGTCTTTTTTTAAAAAAACAAAAAATTGCAGAGGTGTATCAGACTCACTGAGTCTCTCTATTATAAAATCATTTCATTACAGCAAGGAAGGAATTTAGATGTCATCAAGATCAAGTTCCGCATTTTATAGATGAAGAAAAAATTCAGAAAAGGTAATTGATTTATTTTTTTAAATACTATTATTATTATTGCCAGTACTATGCAAGACACTAGTATTGGTCTAAGGATTCTCTTGCTTTGAATCACCACACAGTTAATGGAGGAGCTGGAACCAGAAATGAGTCTCTTGATTTCAAACTAAGACTTCCATTAATCAAGTCCTGACTCTGTACCAGACCCTAAGTGTTTCACCTATATTAAGTCACATAACCTTCACTAATTTAGAGTAGGGTGGAACATGTCTTCTCACTCCCAATGTCTTCTGTGTGTAGGGAGCTCTATTACCATAATAATCTTGGCTTCTCTCTCTTGCCTCATTTACTGTACCCAAGGGGGGAGAGTGACTTATCTGAGTTAGAAAAGAGTAACAGAGCATGAGTAATCCAGCCCCTTCCCTTCTGTCTTTTTTTTTTTTTTTTAGGTGGTGGGGAACTGAGCTGTCTGAAGGGAATGTTTGTTCAGTTTTGCTCTTCCAGGCACATGTGTCCATGTGTTTTCCAGGCCCTAAGTAGAACAGGAGCAGAAGGAGTCCTCTTCAGATTTTGTGATTGGGTAGACAAGTTTCCTACTAGGGTTTAAATTTAGGAAGCCCACTTTCCCACAGATACCAGTTCTCTCAATAAAGTCTCGATGTGTATGTCTGCAAGAGAGAAGCATGTCATAAAAATTAAGCAACTAGATACTATCAGATTTGAACCACCAAAAACCAGTCATGTTTCATCTGGTATGTATGTGTGTCCCTACATTCCGAACTCATCTGTCGTGACACCCAATAAATTGTATCTTAAAATGATATTAATATAACCTTCTAAATTGTTTTGGTGCAGTTTCCATAATTTCTAACACTGTGAAGGTCAGCTGTCAGGATTTTTGGGAGATCAAGTAGTAAAGTAAAAAGAACATGAGATTTATAGAATCAAACCTAGATTTGACTCTACTCTGAATACATCTCTATAATTTTGAACCTCTGTTTTTTCCTCTAAATAACAACATGGATTGCCTCACTGAACGCACATGGTTGTTTAAGGCCCAAAGAAAATAATAGATATGTAAGTGCTTTATAAACTGTAAAGAACTTTAAAAATGTTAAATGTCTTACAGGTTTAAAGGACAATCCTATAATAATAGTTCTCATATTTACTATAGATTTTAAGCATAGATGGTTGAAGAGTTAAGCAGTTGTTGCCTTGATGGTTATTATTTAAAGGCTGAGAATCACTTTATCTTCCAACCCGTGTTACTTAATTTAAAACATAAAAGCTTCTGTTCCATTGCTGTCTATATTTCTTCCATTAGTCTTTTGCGTTAAGCAATCCCTTTTCCAGTGACCTCCTTTGTGTTCTGAACAGGTTTGTAAAATATTTTCTTACTAGGAAGAAGCAGCAGTACACCTAAGAATTGGAGTAGAGTTGGGGGAAGATAAAAAGTTAGCAGCAGGTAAAGGACACAGAAAAGTCTGGGCTGTGAGTCTCTGATGAGAAAAGCACTTAACAGAAAAAAAGTACTGATAAGAAAACAGAGGAAGAAGCAGAAGGTATCCAGGAGCAAGGGAACATCTTTTCAAAGTGGCATCTTTTTCATGAATTGTTTTAAGGCTTGCTCCTTCTGATGAATCTGCAATATTTCAACCTGAGAGTCAGGAGAAATGTATTCCAGTCCTGCCTCTGACCATCCAGCTGTGTGGCCTTGGGTATGTAACTTGGCCTCTCTAAGTCTCAGTTTCCTTACCTATAAAATGAAATCTTTGAACGAGTGTTTTCTAAAGCCACTTCAGCAACAAATATTCTATAATTCTAGCAAAGATCTCATGATCTTTCCCTCCCCTTTTAACATTTAAGGCTTATCTTCCCCCAGGGGAAAAAATTATCTTAGAAATATCTGAAGAAGAAGAAGTAGGAAAAGGAGAAGGAGGAGGAGGAATAGTGTGCATATGTATGTATAGACAACAATGGTAATAACAAAGTTAGAACAGAACATCGTAGGCCAGAGAGAAGCATTTCATAAAAGTGAAGCAAGTAAGCAATTGTACACTATCATATTTGAACCATTTCTATTTAGAAGCAAAAAAACTCTCCCCAAAAGTTTTCCCAATTATACTTGTATTTAGACATGTTCTCAGTTCAGTTAAAATGCTGTTGAGCCCTCCAAATCATACTTGAAATACAAAAGAATACATACCAGCATTTAAAGCGGACCACCACCCTAAAAGCATGTAGGCTTTTTGACAATTGCTTTAAATCATAAATAAACAAATGAATAAAATACGTTCAACAGTTGTTTAATCCTCAAAACAATACATTTTTCTCCTAAGTGTGGAGGACTGATTCTCCATGTTGTGCATGACAATAATTCTGTTCACTGCACAAGTAGGTTTAAACAACAGGAATAACAGAAAGAGGTCAGCCACATATTTTGGAGTTCTTGGAGTGGAATTTTATTTAATAAACACTAATGCTGCTAGAAAGCTTATGAAAGCATGTAAAAGACATGGGTATGCCTTTGGTTCCAACAGATGTAATGCTGAAACAGTGGATCTTCTATCCAATGTTTCATTCTTAATACCTTTTTTCAGTTAATATGTCTTGAAGTTTATTCCATTTAGTACAATTATTTTTTACATTTTATCGATATACCATAATTTAATCAGTTCCCTGTTGATCAAAATTCAGGAATTTTTTTGGCCAACATTTTGTTAGTAAAACATTACTGCAGTGAATAACTTTGACATACATCATTTTACAAGTGTGCAGTTATATCTAGAGGATAAATTTCTATACTTGAAATTACCTAGTCAAGAATATGTACATTTGTAGTTTTGTTAGACATTGCTGGAGATTTGCATATTGCCACTTCCCCTCCCCACTCCCTAGCAGTTGAGAATTGTTGCAGTATAGTGACAGATATTACCGACAATGAGAGAGTTCATGTTTTGCATGTGAATGGTATGGAGACAGAAAAAATGGAATTGCTGTCCCACTGACATTTTTACTCAGTATTTTTTATTCATCAAAGAGAGAGCCTGCTTGACCAGGCCTGTCAGGTCAAGCTCAGCCTCTTCAGGGTCTCCCAAAGTCACTAGCCCAGGCTTATTACCAACTTTAGTTATTACCAGCTCAACTAAAGTCCAGTCTGGTGGCTCAGTGTCACCATGAGCCTGGAGCTGCCTCTCTAGCAGGGGCTGTTGACTGAACAGGGTCTCTTTGAAAGAAGCCTAGGACAGGCAAACACTTGGATTATCATATCTATAAGGGCAAATATAATCCCAGTTTTCCAGGACAGTCCCCATTATGTGTGTGGCCTAATTACTAATCATGCTCCCTTTCATACTCAGAAGTGTCTAGTTTGGACTAAAATTTATTAACATTACATAAGGTGGGTCAATTTATACTGTGTTGTAAGGAGCCCTGGAGGTTTGTAAAGGTACCCAGGGAGGGACTTTTAGAGGGAAAAAGAGAGGCCAAGCAGGTGGAATTTGGACCCATTGTTACTGTCTAATGTGACTAAGAGAAGTTTAAGCTTATGATAAATGAACATATTTCCACCCATTAGGATTAGATGGTTCTTAAACCTTTTAGATCAGATGTACTTGTTTTCTCTCTACTGATTATACACAACACACATTCGCTTGCTCGCTTTCTCACTCTCTCTCTGTCTCTGGCATTGTTTTCCTACAAAAACAGAGAATTGAAAGTCTATTGAGATAGTAATCCCTTGACCTCAGCAGATATAATATCCACACTTACCACATATTTGACAATTTAGATAGGGCTAGACCTTGAACTAATGGACCAGTCATGGCTTTTAGCAAGAGCTTCCCTGGCAGCACTTTCACCTTATATAGTCAGACTGGAGTCTGGTCTAGGTGAAAGAATGGGCAAGAATGACATTTTGAGTTCAGTTCAGAGATGCTTTATTTTGATTTATGTAATTCCAAAGCTGTATGTAAGCAGTACAAAGGATAGACATGAGATAAGGCAGATGCAGCTGTCCATTGCCTCCTTTGTTTTCCACAGAGACATCATAAATTTGATCGTCTTGGCAGACTGGAGAGAATGAGATGTCTTGGAGGTCAGAGGAGCCCAGAAGTGTGGGCTCACTGTCTTTCATACCTCCAGCCACATTAGCAACCAGAAACAACTTATGGTACCATATAAAACAAAAATTTATTTACCAGCAAGTTGCTTCATTCAGGCTAATGCCCAGATTCCAGACCTTGAAATGTTTGCTGTGCCTAACCTGGTGCAATCTCTCCTTATCTACACCTGGGCAGCAGGGTGTAGTTTTCCACTTAGTTTGCAGGCAGGCCTGGCCTTGGTCTACCACGAACATATTTAGCCTTTAAGTTCTCAAACAAACACTTGGCCTTCTTCCGAATTAACACGGGCTAAAGGACATCTGTGTTGATTCTGATTGTCTGACTCCAAGGGCCAGGCTTCCCATTTTGCTAATCACTTTGCCTCATCTCTTGCTGATTACTCCTGATTGCAAAAGCCCAGCTCTTCAGTTGCTTCCTGATTCTCTTTGTGCTTCAAAATTATTTCTTCTGTGAAATAATTCATCTCTTACACACATGCGACTGTCGTCATTTTCTCTCCACTAAAAATGTTTATTCTCTCCACTTTTGTTTCCATCATAGGCATATGCATCCTCTTAGTAACTCTTGCAACAGTCTTAAGCCTTTGTACTTTCTGGACACAATGGAGTTAAGAGTGAGTGTTCATAAAGTACCCCGAGATGTACGCACAATCATAGTAAACATGATCAATGACTAAAATGACCACCAACAATTGGTAATGTTATTAGCCTATGCTGAGCAGGACAGGTACAATTTTCCTCTGAAGCATAGTTTTGTGGATATGGATGAAAGTCCATTTATTTAAGCTTCTTAAAAAGAGAGGAACATCTTTTCTTTTTTCTCCCTGTTTAACCTCTTTCTTCCCTTTCTCGATCTTTCAACTAAAGATGGCTTCAGAACTTTTGTAGATTCCAAAGAAACTATTAATGGCTTGGATGACAGGGAAAAAATAAGTAGAATGGAATGACATTGAATATGACCTGCTATTTACGTGAATGAGGAATTAATGTAAATGAAAAAAGTTTTCATTTATCACAAAAATATTAGGGTCACTTGTTACTGCAGCAGAACTTAGCTTGACCTGACTACTGATAGACCCCTTAGTTGCAGAAAGCAAATGGAAAACAGCAATAGGGATGTTTGGTAGGAGAAAAAAAAAGTCAAGGAGATTGTGACACAAGACAGGAGATTTAGCTTCCAATCAGATATTAAGAAAGCCTCCATAGGAAATATTAAATGCTCTGACTTGAAGATTCAGGACCAGAGGATCCAAATGAAACAAACCTGCACAATAACTTTCCTTCAGGAAATAGGAGGATAGTATTATGGACTAAGTGTTCCCCTCCCCAAATTTATATCTTGAAACCCTACTCCCCAGTGTGACAGTATTCAGATGTGGGGCCTTTGGAAAGTAAAGATTAGATGAACTCGTGATGTCAGAGCACTCATGAACGGGATTAGTGTCCTTATAAGGGTCATGAGAGAACATGCTATTCTCTGCTTTTTGCCATGTGAGGATACAATGAGAAGTCAGCAGTCTACAGCCTAGAGTGACCTCATAGGAGTCAACCATGTTAGCACCTGATCTGGGATTTCCAGCCTCCAAAACTGTAAGGAATAAATTTCTACTGTTCATAAGCCAGCCAGTCTATGGTATTTTTGTCAATAGAAGCCCATACAGACTAAGACAGGGAGAAAAATGACACAATTCAGAATGAATTAAAGAAAAAACTACTTTATTCTTACTTGTCTGTAAGTAGAAATGAAACATTCTTTTGGGACTAGGACTAGGACAAACTCCCAGCCTTTTCTTCTGGGCCAAATTTGACCACCTAAGGTATGATTGAAAGCCCCAGATGAAATTCTTAAGCTAGATCACATAAGTCTCCATGAGGAAGTGTGCCGTTTCAAATGAGGCATGGAAGTTATAATTCTCGTCAGGCTTCTGCCTGTCCCAATTTCTATAGTTAATGCAATCTATGGAGAATGCAAAGGTCCCAGCTAGGGAAGCCAAGCCTTAGGATGATATACAACACAGGGAAAGGTGCTTTTTAGGGAAGTTTCTTACTTAATATTCTTTATGTCAACTATGTTTCTGATAGAGTTGATGTTAGAAGCCAGGAATTTTCTCTTTGGTGCTGAGAGACACTATATTTGGAGGGGTCTTCCCCATAGTTTGAGAGTGTTGTATTCATTGTTAACATTGTTGCCAATATGGATAACTCATGCCTGTGACAGGTACAGATTATGAGGTCAGTCATACCAAGTTTTTAGGTCTCTAAGATGCATTAGGGCGGTGATTCTGAAAGGGTGGTCCTTGGAGCATCAACATCACCTGGAAATTTGTTCCAACTGTATCCAACACCTACTCAATGTAAAATTCTGTGAGTAGGGTCCAGCAGTCTCAGCTTTAACAAACCCTCCAGGGGATTCTAATGCACACTTAAGTTTGAGAACCACTGCATTAGGGGTATCTGTCTGAACAACAAACATGTATTCTTTCTTAAGGCAAGTCTTAATAGCCCAAGGCTAAGACTGGTATTGCCTCACTATCTTCATAGTACATCTCAAAATGGAAGGGGCCATGGAAAGAGCTCAGTTCTTTCTACATTGCTGAATTGAGCACCTTAACCAACTCCTCCTGGGCTAGTCCAGCTCTGGCTTCAGCTTTGGGAGCCATAGACAACATAAGCTTTATTGCTCTTATATCTCCCTCCATGTAATTTTTACATAAGATTGTAAGAGGCCTCTGATGAAATCTAACCTGCGAAGTCACTATTATCTCCATTTTATACACATGGAAACTGAGATGTGGAGAATCTAGTAATTTGCCACAGTCACAAACTTAGTAAGTGATGGAGTTGGGATTTAAATCCATTAAGTCTAACGTTAGAATCCATTGGGAAATTGCTTGGAACATTCCCAGATGTACACTTTGAAAATGCTACTCTGAGAAATACTGTCTACACTGAGTTGACAGCAAATGTCAGAAGTACATTGTGGTATCAACCTACCATCATGAGTCATTTTTTTCCCCAAAATGAGGCGGTTGACCCAAACATTAATTAGTGAAGGTATATATATATATATATTTTTTTTTTGAGAAGAGTCTCGCTCTGTCACCCAGGCTGGAGTATAATAGCTCAATGTCAGCTCACTGCAACCTCCACCTCCTGGGTTCAAGTGATCCTCCTGCCTTAGCCACCCAAGTAGCTGGGATTACAGGAGGATTGCATCACCACACCCAGCTGATTTTTGCGTTTTTAGTAGAGACAGGATTTCACCATTTTGGCCAGGCTGGTCTCGAACCCCTGACCTCAAGGAGGTCCTGCCTGTGTCGGCCTCCCAAAGTGGTGGGATCACAGGCATGAGCCACTGAACCTAGCATGTCTAATTTCAAGATAGATTTTTTTTTCTTAAACTGTTTGCTCTTTATACTTTTCTTCAAACCTGGAGGTGAGAAGCCAACCTCCCCTGAAACCCAAGCTCTACTGTACACATCTCCCTGAGATATTTAATAGACATCTCACATTAAACATGTTCAAACAGAATTCTTCATTCCTCACTCCCAACCTGTTCTTACCCTGGTCTTCCCTTCTTAGTAAACACACCATAGTAGTCAAGTCAGAATCCTAATAGTCTTTTAAAAATTCTTTCCTTACCTCTTTCTCCTTTCTCCTACATCTACTTCATCAGCAAGTCATGGTGGTTCTACTTCTAAAATATATTCTAAATCTATCTGCTTTTTCCCATTTCTACTGCTGTCACCTAGTCTAGGCCACCATTCAGCTCTCAACTATTCCCATGTTTACTACCTGAAATGGTTTGGCTGTGTCCTCACCCAAATCTCATCTTGAATTGTAGCCCCCATAATCCACACATATCATGGGAAGGACCTGGTGGTAGGTAATTGAGTAATGGGGGCAGGTTTTTCCAATGCTGTTCTCATGATAGTGAACAGGTCTCAAGAGATCTGATAGTTTTATTAAGGGGAGTTCCTGTGCACATGTTCTCTTGCCTACCGCCATGTAAGATGTGCCTTTGCTCTTCCTTCGCCTCCTGCCATGATTTTGAGGCTTCTCCAGCCATGTGGAACTGTGAGTCCATTAAACCTCTTTTTCTTTATAAATTACCCAGTCTCGGGTATGTCTTTATTAGCAGCATAAGAACAGACTAATACACTATCTGCCTCCTAAAATCCATTTTACAGACATATTCTGAGGGAACTTTTAAAAATATACCTTGACTTGTATCTATCTCTTTAAATCCTCAGAAGTCCCCCCTTACTACATTTGGAATAAAACCCAATTGCCTTCCCATGACCCACAACGGCCTCACAGGATCCAGCCCCTGACTATTCCTTGGCCTTACCTCCTCCACACTCACCCTTGCTTATCCTTCTTTAGCTACCTGGCCTCTTCTATTCTTCAAACAGGACAAACTCATTGCTACTTCAGGGTAGCAGTACTGCTTCCTCTGCTTGCAAATGTCTTTCTTGGGATTTTGGCAGATTGCCAGTATATCACCTTCGGTTCTCAGAGCAAATGTCGTTTCTTAAAAACCTAATCCCTAATCACCCTATTTAAAGTAGTGCATTCCCATCCCATCATAGTACCCACTTATTGCCTTCATAGTGAAGGGGATCAGAGCTGCTTTGATATATTAACCATTTGAGCTAAAGCTAATCAAGAGACAGCAGATGCAAAAATGGCTCTCTGCCCTCCCCACTTTCTGCCTAAAAGCAGTACATAAATTTTCTGGAAAAAAAAAAAAAAAGTGTCTTCCTGGTACCAGAAAGAAAAGAAGATTCTTGTCACCAGATATGAGGAGTTGGCATTGAGTTGAATGTGCACAAAAATAATAAAATTTAAGGGTTATTCTTAAATTTTATTAGTTTCACCCGTGTATTTCCTAGTCATGTTCCCACAGTTTACCACTCCTATGAACCAAACCCCTTTCCTTTGTCTAGTTTCTTCTCCACAATTTATTGCCCTTTTTTTTTAGGTGGTATATGATCCCTGAGTCCAACTACTTCTTTGGGATTTTCATGTCTTACTCATGAAGCTCCCATACCATGTAACATGATTAACATCAAATCATATGTGTATGTTTTTCCTCAGTTAATTCACAGGTTTCATGTACAGAAACTTAAAGAGTAGAGGAAATTTTTTTCCTTTCCTACGTTGCACTTATCTATCAGAATTTATGTTGCTTATTCTTTTACTTACTATTTTGTTTCATATCCTCCCCATGAAAATGTAAGCTCAATGAAAGTAAGATTATTTTTCACCACCATATCTACAGACCCAGCAGATAGTAAGTATTCAATAAACAGTTGTTAAATGATTGAATCTGCACATAGGTGATATGATTTAAGCCCCAAGGAGGCTGAGATATCTGAGAGAGAAAATATCAACAGAAGGGTCCTACTAACCATTATTGATAGAATCATTCTAGGTCCCAAATACAGGCCAAGGTGCCGCATTACCTGAGCATTTACTAAATTCAGTTGATCTTCCAAATGAATTGATCTTCTTGATTAAAGAAAAGGAAGACAAGTTTTGAAGGAAGGCAAAGTGAACTGCCAGAAAAAGACATTGTGAATAACACACAGCAAGAGGTCTAAAAGTAGAACAAATATCAAAGAATTAAATTCAAAGAATAAAATCACGATTTTAAAATTTTAACACAGAATCCTCAGGGAGGAAAGGGGAAGGGGCTGGGGACTAGAAATTAGATAGTGAGGCAGTGGATTCAAATTGAATCTTCCCCCAAATAGTATATATGCATCTATTTGGTGGGGAGAAGAGTAGTCAAAAGCATATTTTATTGCATACAAAGTAAAAGTAAAGTGTGAAGCAATGGCATTGCCAAGTTGATAGTGATAACACCCCTCTAGTAATAGTGGGTTTACCCAGTTCCATCACAGCCTCTTATAGTCCATGATGGCCTCTTCAAGTTTCATGTGCTACCTGGGATTTCCCATGAAAAGCCTACTGTGGTTGATCCAGTGTGCTGTTACTATGGTAAGAAATTAAAATGAATAGACATTTATAGTTTGTATAGTACCACAGTGATAATTCTCCCCTGCAATCAATAGTTTATTAGCCAGAAGTGCCTATCAAGTGTTTGTATAGCAATATATCAAAGCAGAAAAACAATTTTTTAAAAACGTGAACTTTTGAAAATGTAACATGTTATTCATACATTTATATAACAGAAGAGCTTTTTAAAGTGACATAAATATAGAGACTGTCCTAAATGATTATAATATAATGTTTTTATCATTTGTGTTTAATACTTTACCACTTATGGCTAATATAGGAAATATATTTTTGTGATTCTTTTTGAAAATTAGTTTTTTTAAAAAGGAATATCATAAGGGAAATTATGCAAAAATAAATTTGATAAGAAGTATTCACCTTGTCAAAGTAGGCCTGTGATTTTAAAAAAGAAATTAATTTGAAGATATTTTTAATTGCATCATCTTTCTACATAATCCATTTCACCATCATTTGATGGCACTGATGTCAGTTTTTCATCAGTGTAGTGGCTGAGACACATTATAATAAGACAGCCCTGGAGTCATGTTCCAGCTCTAACATGTCCTTCCTGGGTGGGTCACTTAATCTCTCTGAGCTAAACTTTTCTAATCTATAAAATTGGGGTCATAGGATTATTATTTTAAAGATAAAATGAGATAATATATAAAACATCTGGCACAAAGTAATAAGCAGTGCACAGTCATAGTAATTATTAAATTCATCAATAAATATTTTTTCCATGCCTTTGTTCTAGGTGCTAGGAATGGGCATCAGGGCTGCCTGTGGGATTATACAGGTTATACATGAAGGAAATCCACAGACCACTGTTTGCAGCAGTGCATCTTAGAGCTGGCAGGGTACAATCTAGAGGTCATATTTGTAGCCCTAACATGAAAGTAGAATGAGTAAAGCTTATACTCTAATGAAAAAAAAATGTTTATTGTTATGACTTCATACTATCAACACCCTAACATTCAACATAAGAATAACTAGTGAACCAGTAAGTACAAATTAAGCACTTACCAAATATTCAATGCTGTGCTAAGTAAGGTAGGCAATGTAGAAGTTAGAGGGTGCCTTATTTCTGCATTTAAGTAGTTTAAAATATAGTTAGGCAAGTCAAGATACATGAAACATTTCAAGATACATTTCAAGTCAAGATACATGAAATGGAGACAAAATATATTTAAGTGCTAATTTGCATGATATAATTAAATATAGGCAGACCTCACTTTTGCACAGGATCATGAAAAAGACTGCAAGCAGAAGCCATGGGAAGTGATCTTAATAATCAGTGGGAGGAACCAACCCAAATGCCCATCGATGATAGACTGAACAGGGAAAATGTGGCACATATACACCATGGAATACTATGCAGCCATAAAATACGATGAGTTCATATCCTTTGTAGGGACATGGATGAACCTGGAAACCACCATTCTCCGCAAACTGAAACAAGAACAGAAAATCAAACACCGCATGTTCTCACTCATAGGTTGGTGTTGAACAATGAGAACACATGGACACAGGGAGGGAAGCATCACACATGGGGTCTGTCAGGGGGAACTAGGGGAGGGACAGTGGGGGTTGGGAGTTGGGGAGGGATAACATGGGGAGAAATGCCAGATACAGGTGATGGGAAGGAAGGCAGCAAACCACATTGCCATGTATGTACCTATGCAACAATCTTGCATGTTCTTCACATATATCCCAAAACCTAAAACGCAATAAAATATATATTTAAAAATAATAATAGTGGGAAATTATTATTGCAGGTCCCTGACAAATTTTTGAGAAAACATTAAAAACCCTCTTACAGTCATTTCAAATGTGTAAAGAAATGAAAAAAAAGTAAAAACATTTAATATGCAGTAAAACATTAGAAACATTGAGGATCAAAGTGTTTTGCTTTTTTGTAAACTCATCAAGAGTAGTTTCAACAGTACTTTCCTTCTTCTCATTGTATAACTTACCATATCCTTTCTATGCCTTGGCAAACGGTATATACTTTTCTAGGTTTAAATCAGCTTCCAACAGTTTATTATTTGCATTTTTTATGTCATGAAATATCTCCCAGACTTTCTTTAATGTGAAATATTTTCCTGTCACTTCCTCTGGGACATCGTCATCCTTTTCATCACAACTACTTTCCTCACTGATGATAATGAGTTCCTCTGGCTGCATATCTAGAAGCTCTGAAACCCCAGCAGTGTCAACATTCCCACAGTCAGCATTTTCTTCTGTAACTTCATTTACATTGGATTGAAGTTTCATTTCCAGCACTATCACTTTTCATGTATTTACTGCACTTCCATCTTTGTTAGTCAATTCACTTTTTTGATTACCCATTTTTAGAAAATGTTAATGGGGTTCATCACTGGGAGACAAGAAGACAATACAGCTATGCACCGTACTCTCTGGGAGTATACTGAATAACAGATGTGCAGTGACCAATCACACACTATTTTGAAGGAAGTGATGTAATTCGTCATGGATTGTGATATGTGTCTTTTATTTACATAGTGATTTGTCAAGAGTTAGGAGCAAACTTTGTACTTTATATGGTTACCTACAGTTAATATACCATGGTAACTGAAACTTTAACTGTGTTAATGGAGGACTAGTATTATCTAATTAAAATGTGGTAACTGAAATTCATGTATATCAGAACTGTGCAGAGAGAAGACTGCCTGTGCTATATTCTCTTAGTTTTTTAGCATATATCAATGAAAAGTATGTTCTCTTGATGGAAAGCCATTTTGTACATTATAACTCAATGGGTTAAACATGAGGTTAATCAAGTTAATATGTCAAAATGAAGTGTTAAACATGTACCTTAACATAACTATATAAAGCCAATAAATGTCTACTAAATCACAAAGATTAGCTTACCTCATAGATAATTGCATGGCACTATAGGCCAAAGTACTATAATGCTTTTCCATCTTTTTCCTCCTTTATTTTTTGCCTTTTCTTCTACTGAAATTCAGGTCAAATGAAATGCAATACAATTTATGAAAAATAGCAACACAGTACCTAACTTTCATTAAAGTATTTCTCTATCTATCTCCCTACTACATTTTATCCTTCTATCTACCTATCTTCTCATTTGCGTATATGCAGAGAAAGCATCTGGATACGTTTTTATACTTTTAATAATGATATGTGGTGAAAAGCGAGACGATTTTTTTCATGTTCAGATTTATATTGTTTTAATTCTTGATGAGCACTGGTGAACACATTTAATGTTTACAAAAACAATGCTAGTAATTTTCCCAAAAACCAAACACAAAAATGGAAGCATTTTAAAAACAGTTTAAAGAAATTCCTTTAGAATTTTTTGGAATTGAATAATTTTCTCAGCATAATGTGGCAATTTGAATGGCAAAATTGGTTCTTACTCTTTTTCTCTATACTCATTTTATAATGCTGATTGTTATTATTTTGAGACAGGGTCTCACTCTGTCACCCAGGCTGGAGTGCATGATCTTGGCTTACTACAGCCTCCACCTCCTGGGCTTAAGGGATCCTCCCACCTCAGACTCTCTAGTAGTAGGGGCTACAAGAATGCAATAGCATGCCTGGCTTTTTTTTTTTTTTTTTTTTTTTTTTTTTTGGTAGAGATGGGGTTTCTCCATATTTCCCAGGTTGGTCTTGAACTCCTGACCTCAAGTGCTGGGATTACAGGCATGAGCCACCACGCCTGGACTTCGATTCTTATTTTTAAAGAGGAAATGACAATAGTATAGTGTCTTCCTACAAAACAATCAACTGCTTTATTTCTTAAATGATCTCCTGCTCTGTGCTATGCTAAGACAGTTATTCTATTAAAGGTCTTATCAAATTTGATTTTTGTTGAAAGATAAAATTAATGCTTTTCTATGGCTAAAGTAAAGAGCTGTTTGTTTTTTTAAGTCTGGCTGAAGTTTTGTTTGGTTTAATTTGCAAACTCAGAGCTTTCAAGTTTGGGACTATCAGCCTTAGACTCCATAGGGAGGCTGGAGATTCCAGGAAAAGACTCAAGTTTACATTCAGACATTGAGTAATCATCAATAGCAAGTAAAGATTACAGAGATGCCATTGAACTGAGTGTAAATTTTAAGTATCTTTAAATTTTGTCTCAAATAACACTTTCTTACAATAAAACATATTAGTGTTTATTTATTACATTGATAAAGAATAGCAAGCTTATTTTTTTTTCCAGCCCTGAGTTCACAGAGGGACTTTGTTCTTTTTTCCTTGACTGAACAGATCAATTTAAAAAATAAAACAGAATAAACACCTAGCGACACTTAACGCTCACCCTTGCAGTGGATATATTTAGGATTTTGTTTTTTGACTTCTTTCTCTTCCTTTCCATTGCCTTTTGGGAGTTAAACCTCTTGTTAGCTTCCATTTTTATTGATACAAAAGTAGTTCCAAACCTCTCTGCTGCCCTGACGTGTCACCCCCAAGGCCTCTAATTTTATATTTCCAATTGCTTGTAATAATACATGTCTGGTGATTCCCTAAAAGTTTATATCTTGATAGTTCTCTCTCATCTTAGTTACCAAGGCCACTTCCTAAAATGGCTTTCCAGCACTGAAATGTGCACGTTTCTCACAACTTTTTTTTCTTTCATTTGTTGTGACTTAAATCCATTCATTCTGTTTAGTGTTCGTGATACTTACTTCCTCCTCTTCACTTCTACCACTCCTGACTGAATTATAATCCTCCTACCTCAGCATCTACAACAGGGTTCACCCAGAGCTCCTGACCCCAACCCATTCTGCACTCAGCAGACAGAAGAGACTCTCAATCCCTATTTTTCATTCTTGTTCTGCCCACTGAAACTTATATCATCTCCCAGAAATTGACTATATTCTGTCCACTTCAATTCAAGGACCTCTATTATCTACTTCCTTTTCTTATCAAATAATGCTACTTCCTTGTTGGAAACACTCCATTTATAATCAACTTATACTTCTTCCCTGTAGGAAACCTCATTTCATTCTAGACTCCTTACCCAGGCCTAAGAAGTGTCTGCCTGTCTTTCTGACCTCATTCCCTACCACCCTTGCCACAGTTCACTCTGCTATAAACATGCTCAGTTCTTCCTGTTCCTTCCTACCCAGGCCCTGTGTGCTAGCTTTTCCCTTTGCCTTGAGAGTTCTTCACATGGGTCATTGCATGACTTCTCCTCTGTTGGGACTCAGTCCAAATGCTGTCTCTCAGCGAGGCCTTTCCTGACAATCCTGTTTGAAATTGTACACGTACAGCCACTACTGTCACATTTCTGAGTTTTATTTTATTCATAGTACTTTATATTATTTTTCACTTGCTTATTATCTATCTGTGCCACTAGAATAAATAACCTACAAGGGCCTACAATTTGACTTTCTTGCTGGCTGCTATATTCCTAAGACCTAGAACAGTGCCTGACACACAGAACGCAATAAATATTTGTTGAATGAATTATGCTGACATAATTTTTACTCCCCGATTAAGCCAACTAATTTTCTATGATGTCTTGCATATTTATTTGCCAATCCTTAGACATATGTGTTTTTCATTCTATTCCTCTCTACTGAATTCCATTCATGCTTCTTTATGTCAATTTTTATTAGTCACTTTCTTCAAAATCTAGCTGAAAGACCAC
This sequence comes from Aotus nancymaae, assembly GCF_030222135.1. Lineage (NCBI taxonomy): Eukaryota > Metazoa > Chordata > Mammalia > Primates > Aotidae > Aotus > Aotus nancymaae. The sequence continues at coordinate 49,662,697 of NW_026988431.1, read as the reverse complement.
CTTTAAAAAAGTCTTCTCAAATTCTTCCTGCCATGAACATTATATTAGTTCTCCTCCCCACAGGATTTACCTCTATAGTTTTCATTATATTATCTTGTGCTTTAATTTATTTTTAACATATTGCTTTATAACACAGTGTTTTCCTTTTTGAGTCATCTAGTTATTTTCTTGTTGAGAGAGGATATAGTTATGTGAGGAAAGCTTTGGACTGGGAGTCCTGGCTAACAATTGCAGACTTTGGACAGACCATTTTCAACATCTGTAAAATCAAAGGATTAAGCCTTTCATTTGCAGACCAGAGGTTGCAAAATGGCAGGCCACAGATTGTGTTACTGAGCCAAACTTTGGTCTGCCTGCCTAGTGCAGCAAAGCCAAACACTGACATTGAGATTTGCAGTAAAAGAAAAAAAGGCATTTATTACAGGATACCAATTCAGGAGAATTGGGAAGCTCATGCTTAAGACCTGAACTCCCTGATGGCTTGCATGCAGGGGTTTTTAAAGGCAGGGAGGCAGAGGTTTTAAGTAAAGACTTAAATCAACACATGCAGGCTGTACATTGGCTTGACCTAAAAGCCCTGACATCTCAAAGCAGGGGACCACTGGTCATAGGTAGATTCAAAGATTTTCTGATTTCGTTATTGGTTAAGGAGGTGAAGCTTTGTCTAAAAATTTAGAGTCCACAGAAAGGAATGTTGAGCCTGTGGATGTGACTTCCTCCAGGCTTCTCAGGAAGAAATTTAGAACAAAGAACAGAGGTTATAGTTCAGTCCTTGGTTCCCCCTTATCTGAAGTCTACATGCCAGCAGACAGCATTTTCCATTTGGTAGTGTCCAAGTTTCTGAAAAACAACTCAGGGACTTATGTTAGGATGTTATTAATATCTTTAGTTTCTATAGGGAATCAAACATCTAATGACTTTCTTGGCTGTTGTTTTAAGTTACTATTACCTTATTGCTTATCAAGTTGCTCATTTCCTTTTTTTTTTTTTTTAAAAAAAAAAAGACAGTCTTGCTTTGTCACCCAGGCTGGAGTACAGTGGCACGATCTCGGCTCACTGCAGCATTCATCTCCCAGGTTCAAGTGATTCTCCTGCCTCAGCCTCCCAAGTAGACTACAGGCACATGCCACCATGCTTGGCTAATACTTTGTATTTTTAGTAGAGACAAGGTTTCACCATGTGGGCCAGACTGGTCTTGAACTCCCTATCTCAGGTAATCCATCTGCCTCAGCCTCCCCAGGTGCTGGGATTACAGGTGTGAGTCACTGCACCCAGGCTAAATAAAGATTTTCCTTTATTTCTATGCTTGGAGCGCAGGGTGGGAGGTGCCCAGCAGGCTCCTCAGAGGGGTCCTTCTCTGTCTCAGTTGGATAAGACCCACATATGTGTTTCATTCAGCCTTAGTAAAACTCAAATTAGTTGACAGTGTTTAAAAATTGAGAAATTTTGGAAAGCTTGGAATTATATACACTCTGAAAAAGATCAGAATAGACCCACATTTTTGGGAGGCAGAAAACTCATTGAGAAAGAAAGCAGCTGTCCCTTAATATCAGGTGTAAACACTGACATGATACAATGCTCAACCTGTTCGGATATTTAATTTGTTTCTGTTAACTCTGTTGGAATTTCAGTATGCAAACTTGTATTTCAATATGCAAGATTGTATTATCTCTGAGGTACCTTTCAACCCTCCATATCTATGATTATGGGTAAATGTGTTTGACCTGTCTACTCAGACTTAATGTTCTTGAAAGGCAGTGTCTGGTGCTTCTCCTTTGCTTGTCCAGGTTATAGTGCTGGTCATAAAGCAGGTGCTTAGTATTTGTTTGTTGAACATTACATTTAGTTATATCTACAAATACGCAATAAAAACCAAATACCACCTAGTAAAAATTTATTACAGATTCCTGGTTGGCTTTTATAAAGGAAACATCCTATCAAAATTGAATTAAAATACTAACACAGTATTTGTGTCATATGGAAAATCTAACTCTAGACAGATATCAACCAAATGAAGTTTCATGTAGGCAACAGAAAAAAATGTAGTCCTTTAGTCTCCTTTCTCTGTGTGTAACTCCCATTAATTGTTCATTGTAGTTATATATACATATCAATAGCAGAATGTAATCTAGGGATGAAAAAAATAACTGCTATTTGTTCTCCCAAGTAGTGATCATATGTTCAACAGCTGGGACTTACCAAGATCTGCATTTATTTCAATACTAATAACTACCTTTGCTGTATTCCCAGAAAACCACAAAATATTTGGCATGGTTCAGGACCACCATATCTAATAAAAAAATCTCATTGTTCTTTTGCAATAATTCATTAACTTATAAGGAGAACATATTTCACTGAGATAGTTTACATGGATTAACAGCAATAGCTAAAAGATTTCACACCCAAGTTGGGTCGTGTCTGAAACACCAAAGTGAATGGAAGTCTCGAGTCCATGACTGAAGGCAGTCTTACCACCAGTGTTGCCAAAGCCTATAGTCTGAACACTTTCTTCTCTGTCTTTCCATTTTCTATTAAAAGGAATACTCAGAAATTACACAAGTATTTCATCTGAGAAAAAAAATGCATTTCTCAGAAACTCTGTAAAGTAAAAAAGGACATAGCTGATACCAGAATAAATCTCTTATGAAGTTTGGATAACTAAGATTTGAAAAACATTTTGAAATTTACTCTTATTTAGAACATTATATTTTAAAGAATTAAAAAGACAAGCTGGTTAGAAATTTTAACATTTAAAATAAAACAATTTGGACTTTTTAATCTCTAATTTTTTTATTCTTTCTGTAGGAATTGAACTGAAGTGTACTTTTATGCTATCTGTGAAAAAAATTGCTTAGTAAGTAAATTAACATTTTAAGTAATAGTTGAAAATAAACATTTACTTATCAGAGAAAACAATTTCAGTTTTACTTATAAATCACTATTCAAAATGGAGATGTATTAGTCAGACTTCCCTAGAGGGACAGAACTAATAGGATAGATAGATATATATAAAGGGGAGTCTATCAAGTATTAACTTACACAATCACAAGTTCTCTAGTAGGTTTGTCTGCAAGTTTGAGGAGCAAGGAGGGCCAGTCCCAGTCTCAAAACTGGAAAACATGGGAGTCTGATGTTTGAGGGCAGAAAGCATCGAACATGGAAGAAAGATATAGGCTGGAAGGCTAGACCATCTCGCCTTTTCAGTATTTCTGCCTGCTTTATAATCAGTGGCTGCTGATTAGATGGTGCTCACCAGATTAAGGGTGGTTCTGCCTTCCCCACCCCAGTGACTCAAATGTTAATCTCCTTTGGCAACACCCTCACAGACATACGCAGGATCAATACTTTGAATCCTTCAATCCAATCAAGTTGACACTCAGTATTAACCATCATGAAAGCAAGATCAGTCTTTTTAGATATGCTAATCATTTTTATCTGTTTACAAAATCTGGGCCTGAACTGCCAACACTGGTTAGTCATTTTCTGGTACTGTATGTCCTTGAAACTAATAAAACTGCATTTTCTTTTTTGTTTTTTATTGCATTTTAGGTTTTGGGGGTACATGTGAAGAACATGCAAGATTGTTGCATAGGTGCATACATGGCAGTGTGATTTGCTGCCTTCCTCCCCATCACCTATATCTGGCATTTCTCCCCATGCTATCTCTCCCCAACTCCTCACCCCCCATTGTCACTCCCCTATTTCCCCCCAACACCCCAGTGTGTATTGCTCCCCTCCCTGTGTCCATGTGTTCTCATTATTCAACACCAGCCTATGAGTGAGAACATGCAGTGTTTGATTTTCTGTTCTTGTTTCAGTTTGCTGAGAATGGTGGTTTCCAGGTTCATCCATGTCCCTACAGAGGACACAAACTCATCGTTTTTGATGGCTGCATAATATTCCATGGTGTATATGTGCCACATTTTCCCTGTTCAGTCTCTCATCGATGGGCATTTGGGTTGGTTCTAGGTCTTTGCTATTGTAAACTCTGCTACAATGAACATTCATGTGCATGTGTCCTTATAGTAGAACGATTTATAATCCTTTGGATATATACCTAGTAATGGGATTGCTGGGTCAAATGGAATTCCTGTTTCTAGGTCCTTGAGGAATTGCCACACTGTCTTCCACAATGGTTGAACTAATTTACACTCTCACCAACAGTGTAAAAGTGTTCCTGTTTCTTCACATCCTCTCCAGCATCTGGTGTCTCCAGACTTTTTAATGATCGCCATTCTAACTGGCGTGAGATGGTATCTCAATGTAGTTTTGATTTGCATTTCTCCAGTGACAAGTGATGATGAACATTTTTTCATATGTTTGTTGGCCTCATGTATGTCTTCTTTTGTAAAGTGTCTGTTCATATCCTTTACCCACTTTTGAATGGGCTTGTTTGTTTTTTTCTTGTAAATCTGTTTTAGTTCTTTGTAGATTCTGGATATCAGCCCTTTGTCAGATGAGTAGACTGCAAAAATTTTTTCCCATTCTGTTGGTTGCCAATTCACTCTAATGACTGTTTCTTTTGCTCTGCAGAAGCCATGGAGTTTGATTAGGTCCCATTTGTCTATTTTGGCTTTTGTTGCCAATGCTTTTGGTATTTTGGTCATGAAGTCCTTGCCTACGCCTATGTCCTGAATGGTTTTGTCTAGATTTTCTTCTAGGGTTTTATGGTGTTAGGTCTTATGTTTAAGTCTTTAATCCATATAGAGTTAATTTTAGTGTAAGGTGTCAGGAAGGGGTCCAGTTTTTGTTTTCTGCACATGGCTAGCCAGTTTTTCCAACACCATTTATTAAACAGGGAATCCTTTCCCCATTGCTTGTTTTTATTCAAATAGGAAAGGAGGAAGTCAAATTGTCTCTATTTGCAGACGACATGATTGTGTATCTAGAAGACCCCATCGTCTCAGCCCAAAATCTCCTGAAACTGATAGGCAACTTCAGCAAAGTCTCAGGATACAAAATCAATGTGCAAAAATCACAAGCATTCCTATACACCAATAACAGACCTAAAGAGAGCCAAATCAAGAATGAACTGCCATTCACAATTGCTACAAAAAGAATAAAATACCTCGGAATACAACTAACAAAGAACGTAAAGGACCTCTTCAAGGAGAACTACAAACCACTGCTCAACGAAATAAGAGAGGACACAAACAGATGGAGAAACATTCCATGTTCATGGTTAGGAAGAATCAACATCGTGAAAATGGCCATACTGCCCAAAGTAATTTACAGATTCAATGCTATCCGCATCAAGCTACCAATGACCTTTTTCACAGACCTGGAAAAAAACACCTTAAACTTCCTATGGAACCAAAAGAGAGCCTGTATAGCCAAGTCAATTCTTAGTAAAACTGCATTTTCTTTGCATGCAGTTGGTCCAGATCAGTGACTTTTTCTATATGTATTTATTTTGGGAGTTTGAATCATTTTCATCTTCCGTTGATTTTCAAACTATTGCAAATTACACAGTTTACGTGTTAAAGAGATCAAGTTATATAGAAGAAGAAATCTTTCTGCAAGCTATGTGACCTTAACTTTGCTGAGCTTTAGCAACCTTGCTCATTTATAAAATGGAGATGATAATAATACCTATTTCCTAGGAATGTAGAGGGGATAAATAGAGATAAGGCAAGCATTCTCCTAGTAAACAAGGTCCACATTATCACCATCATTCCCAATATGTTTTGAAGATTCTATGTAATGAGGCATGCATTTTCTAATTTATACTGAATTATTCTCATTTGCAGATGAAGACAAAGGTTTGGAAAATTAGGAAGCTTTCTCAAGATCATAACGTTGAGGAACCGGCCTCCTCAGTTGCTTCTGATTGTAAACTAGCTGTGAGAAGGGCACCACTCTGCTACAAAAGCAATCTTAGAAATTAACCAGCACAAAGATCATCCATGACTAGTGAGTACAATTCTGAGACTGGTTTTTATATGTGCCTGTTAGATCAGTCTCACTATTTTGAGGTTGCACCCTGGGCAGGGAACATGAGTCATTGCCTATCCATCCACTCCTCCACATTCTGACTGTCTCCGTTATGAATTAAGTCCTAAGAGTTCTTATGTCATTACTCCCCATGGGGTTTCAGCAGCAGTCATCTCTGACTTTTATCTTCACCCTGCTAGTCAATTGCTTTCTTCAACTTTTCTATTCTACTATTCAATGGTAGCTCAGCAAGTAACTTTGCATCATTATAGAGCAGGAAAAAATTGTTTTTGGGTTGTAGATTGCTTTGCAGATGTTGCACGTTGCAGTTCCTATCACGCCATGACCCTGTAACCTGCTGGGAAGATGTAGCCCTAAGTGCAAAAGAAATTCCCCATAAAATGTTATTTTCCTAGGTTCCTTTCCCAACCACATGGAGCAGATAAATGGAAAGAGAGGCATGTTGGTGGTGGTGGTGATGATGGTAGTACAATTTTCCCTCAGTATCCACAGGGAACTATTTCTAGGAACCACCTCCCCAACACCAAAATCTGTGATGCTCAAGTCCCTTATATAAAATAATATAGTGTTTGCATATAATCTACCCACATACTCCCATATACTTTAAATCATGTCTAGTTTATTTATAATACCTAATACAATGTAAATGTTATATAAATAGCTGTTACACTGTGTTTTTTTACTTTTATTGTTGCATTATTTTTATTTTTCAAATATTTTCCATCAGTCGTTGGTTGAAACCATGGATATGGCACTCGTGGATATGGCAGACTGACTATAATAGTAACAATTATGGTAGTAGTAATGCTGGTGATGGTGTTGGTAACAGTAGTGGTGAGTAACAGTGGTGTTAAAGAAATTTTTTCCAGTCATGTGGAACCTCACAACAGTCTAGAGTATGATTTCATTCTAGTCTCTGACAATTTGGATTTATCTTATAAATGCTTCATAATTTATCAGGATGCTACGAGGTTGTTAAAATTGAGGATTCCCAAGTAAACAATATTTCTGTTTTCCTCAAGTTGTTTATAGGTCTTCACATATTTTTTCTTTTAAAGTTTAAAATATCTACCATTCGATCTAAAATAAATCCTTTAAATTAAGGCCAGGGATAAAATGGAACCATGTCAAATGGATTCAGATAATTTCTCAATTTGGGGAAATTCCAGGTATGGTACCCCTGCTAACCAAAGTATAAATTCCCAAATAGACTATAAGTATGTTGTGGAGGAAGACAATATTATGCTTGTCATGTTAAGTAACTGAAAAATTTAGACGAAGAAATATAATTTCAAAAGTTACTTTACATCTGTGGGTTTCAAGATAACACAACTGCCCTGCCTAGTAGTGGAAGGTATTTCAAGTGTGCAGTATGTCCCGCCTTAGAAGAGGGAAACCATAGCACAGAGTAAGATAAGTCTTTGTAGGGTCTCAGAAAGCACTTGCAGGATCTGTGAGTTAAACTTGGTCAGGGTGCAGAACAGAATTTCATGGGCTCTTTTAAGGTATGGTCTGGTCTTGCAGTCTATCCTCTCAGGCTCTCTGTTGCCTCCTTCCTTTATCAGTAAAATGGAAGAATGCAACTCTGGATCTCGACTCCTCTTTTCTCTCCTAAGGAGCCAGAGACTGCCTAAACCTCACACAATAAAATTTACAGATCCTTTTGGGAGGCCGAGGCGGGTGGATCACCTGAGGAGGAGTTTGAGACCAGCCTGACCAACATGGTGAAACCCCGTCTCTACTAAAAAATACAAAAATTAGCCAGGAATGGTGGCGGGCACCTATAATCTCAGCTACTCGGTAGGCTGAGGCAGGAAAATCATTTGAACCAGGGAGGTGGAGGTTGTAGTGAGTCGAGATGGCACCACTGCACTCCAGCCTGGGTGGCAGAACAATACTCCATATAAAAAAAAAAAACAACCCTTAGATCCTTTGCTCTAGGTGTGGTTAAAAGAACAAAATTATTATAATTGCTAGGCATAACTTTAGTCACTGCATCACGTCTTCCCCTACACGTGCACCCATGTGCGTGTCCGTTTCCAAGAAAAGGTGACTGTTGGAATAAGAAAAGACTTCTGCTGAAATGCTGAACGTTACACTGTTTTCTTGGGCCATCTTAATGATCACCTACAAAGCTGCAATTTTGGCAATATGAGCTGGCAGCCTGACCTAACGTCATTGTACCTTGGATCACTGAAGTGCCTCCTCACATGACAAAATCTGCTGCACTTTCTTCCTACTTGTTGTGGCCTCCATCAACCTTGTCCACCTCTTTCAGTCACCTGAGTCTCTATGTGCACTGTTCAGTATGGCAGCTATGAGCCAATATGGCCACCAAGTATGAAGAAGGGAGCCTTCTGAATTGTTTGTAAAATGCACACTATATTTACAAGACTTAGCATGAAAAGAAGAATGTAAAATAACTCAGTAACCTTTGATATTGTTTGTAGGTTGAAATGATAATATTTTGGATATAGTGATTTAAATAAACTTTATTATTTAAATTAGTTTTACCTGTTTCTTTTTACTTTTTAAAGTGTGGCTACTAGAAAGTTTAAAATTGCAAATGTCATTTGCGTTTGGAGCTCACATTATATTTCTGTTCTGTACTGCTAGTCTAAATAGTCTGCAGTCCTTTGCACCGTTGTGATCTGTTTAAGAAAAATCATCCTTGGACAATAGTGTCTAAAAGTTTTTCATCTTTTAATATAGATATCAAATAGTTTTAAATGGCATATCAACTAGATTCTGAATTTTAAACCTTCTTTTTTAAAAAAAGAATGAATTTATGTGTCCAAAACAAAGCCAGTAGTAGTGGAAATTCAAATCTGTTAAACCATAGCATAGATAATGGGATAAGCTGTAGCAATACTGGAATACATAATAAAAGCAATGGTTCTTAACCTTTTTAGTGTCACAGACCCATATTATTTTTGAACAAATATTTATTATGTACCTACTGTCTTCAAGACTGTGATAGGCTCTGTAAATACAGCTGAATAAATCTGAAACAAGTTTTAGATCCTCTACCCAGAAAAGTGCATGTACACATATACTTACAGATTTGCACTTAATTTTAGGCTCTTGAGAATCTTCTGAGGCCCATTTAGGAATTCTAGATTGACAATTTCTAAATTTGAGAAAAGAGCTTTGGCTTTATGGCCAAATGGATCTAGGTTTGAATGCGGCCCCGCTAACTACCAGAGTGACCTTTGGCTGTTATTTATGTTCTTAAGGTCCCAATTTTCTCATCTATAAGACGAAGGATATGGGACAATGGAGATATTGTAAGGATTAGCATTAACATATAGAAAGATCTTTCTTGTTCAGACTAGGTGCTTAATAGATTATAACGATTATTTCTCATATTGCTTTATGTCAGGAGGTAGCTCAAAAGGGTATGTTAGAGGACAAATTCTTTATATCTGAATTTTCTTTTGTGTGTCAAGGTTTTAAATTCTATAGTAACCCTAGAGATTAGTTGTTGAACAAAAATAGGTTTTGGTTGTTCAACCACATCATGACCTTTTAAATAAGATGTCCAAAAATGGTGTGTGAGTGGTCTGGTGTAAGAACATATCTGCCCAGGCCATAAGAGATATTATGTGGTGTGCACATATGTTTTTCTGTGGTTTGAAAACAAATTTGTGTCTGCAAATCTTAAAGATAGGTTTCTGGTTTTGGAGGGCTTTTTTTTTTTTTTTTTTTTTTTTTTTTTGCTTGCTTTATAAAGCCTGTCCTGATATGTATATATTTCTTATAGGCAATTTCCAGCAGAAATATGGCAAACTTTGGGATAAAAGTAGCCTTAAATGAATAAGAACTTGGACTAAGAAGCCAAAAGCCATGCTATTCCTATACTGCTTGTTCTTCCAATGCCAAACTCTGGAATAACCCATCCTCCAAATCATTAAGTTAAAGGTAGAGTGATTCACCAACTATCAGGAGGTGAGGGTAAACCAGCCTTGTCATAATTTTATAGACTCCTCTTTCCACTCACTAAAACAAGTTATGTGTGGCATTTACGTACATCTGTGTTGCTGGGCATTTTTCAAATGCCTCTTGGAGAACATTAAACAGGAAATTGATGCCACAGGGCAAATATTCATTCTTCCCATCTTCTCACAAAAACAAGTACAGATTTGCTGTGGCTAGACTGACTTCCTGCATTGTGCTGTTGCTTATTCGATTTTATACTAGAAGAAAAAAAAGTACATTCTCTATTTTAATTTAGAGCATGTTAAAAATGACCAAAATGTATAAACAAAAAAAGCTTCCCTTCTGAGAGCACAGAAGTATAGAATTCAATGCTTTATAAAATTGCAAAATCCAAAGGTTAATGATTGCTCATCACGCCTATTGATGAAAGTCAATTTCTGTTACAGTAGACACATCAAATTTGGTTTAAACAGCATGTGCTCTAGTTTTCAAATGACAGAATCTCTACGCATTTGGACACTGCAGCTTTTCATATAAGGATGGCATTATTTTCTAACCTATAACAGTGGTCTTTGTTAGTGGCACTTCCTCAGTATCCGTTTCTCCCCATTCACTTTCTTATTAGCCCAGAAACTGTTTTGGGATCCATGGGGTTTTAAAACAACTGAATCCACCTCTAGCCCCAGAGTAGATAATTTACCTTAGGTTAAACTATTCAATATATCATCTCCTCAAGCTAGAGATTTGTTCAAAGGGAGTGTGTAACCTAAGTTCATCCAATCAAAGTAAATCTAGAGGTTTTTGCTTGGAAGAAGTTATGCTTTCTTTCCTGATAAACAAGAGCAGTGAATCAGTTGGCAGTTATCTTAGGATCATGATGAGCAGCTTTAAAATAAAGCAAATACTATGGGGGACAGAACAGAGAAACAACTGGAAGAAATCAGGCCCTAGATGCCATCATTTTGCTGCTGGATCAAGCTTTACCTGAAAATCTATAACTGGACCATTTAATAATATAAACCATTAACTTTCCAATATTACTTTAACTAGCTTGATTCAGGTTTTCTGTAATTTGCAATCAGAGCTTTGTAACTGTCATACCTATCTGTTGGAAGAGATTTATAAAAGAAAGGATGAGAAAAGTATGAGGGAAAAAAATGGCTCAAGTGTCTTTAATGCCAGTGCTCTTGTCTATCAAGAAAGAAGGCATAACTTTTCCCCAGGAAAAACCTCTAGATTTACTTTGACTTGATGAATAACCACAATAGTCATGTGAGGTGGGAGAAAAGTCAATCCATGTACTTCACCCTGGGCCTAGGCAGAGATCAAGGCCCTTAGCAGCAGAGAGGGCCCACTCTCAACTAAGGTTACTCTTACATCACTGTTCCTTCCAGACTGAACTGCAACACATGCAGTTTGCAATTACTGAAGTCATTTGACCGCCATTTCTCTCAGATGGTTTCTACCACTTCCTCTGAAGAATGATATCTTGTTATCTCCCATTTTATAGATGAAGAAACTGAAGCCAGAAACCCCAAGTTTCACATATATTAAATAGCAGTGGAGGATAAAGCTCAGATATTCTTATTCCAAAACCTAGAATCTTTGTCATACAACGCATATCATCCTTGAAGCTTACCATGTGGTAATTGGGGTCATCTAGAATGCGGCCTGGAAAAATTTGACATCCCTACTATTTCTTTCCCTCTTCCCTTCACTAGGAGTAACCCCAGAATTTATGTTGTTCCATATAGTCATCCTAATTTCTTTCGGCAGTGCTCCATGCTCCAAAAGTACCACCTTCCAACTCTCCATGACCTGACACCATCAAGACTCCTATTTCCTCAGTTCCTAGGATAAAAAAAAAAAAATCTGTCTAGAAATGCATTTGCTGAATGAATGCACACTAAGGTATGAAATATGATAACAGCTTTATTTGTTACTCCTGTCTCTGAACATAAATACTTTGTAAGCAAGCACTTGGAAAGCCATTGCCTTCCACTGAAGGAGTTAATATCCTGTCTATATTTCAGGCACTGTGGCAAGTCGGAGGCAAAAATATTTTGAGTCAAGGCCCTTCTTGGTATTCTTGCTACTTAAACTATTTCTTCCTTCACTTTCTCACAAGGCCTCACTTTGCTCTAGCCCACAAGTTTTCAGATAACTTTGGATACACCTTGATCCGGAAATAGAAATACTCTTTCACAGCCTAACATGGACTCGATAACTCCTAAAGTAATCACATCCCCCCAGCTTCATTCAGCAAACTTTACTGAATGCTTACTGCATGTTGGCTCACTGTATGCGTGCTTACTGCCATGCAATATACAGGCACTCCAACAGTTTAGGGTGTGGACTTGACAAAGATACCATGTTATTTAGGCTCTTTTACTTGGCAAGGTACAGAGGCATACTTAGGTTACTTGAGAAGATAGAAATTGTTAGAAAAACAGATGGAAAACTGTGGAGCTGCAAGAAGCCCCTTGTACGTGGCCTAGTCTCACAGAGAACTAGAGCATGGTGTAGTAATAGTATCTGAAGCTCTTACAGTGTGACAAGAGCTCTAGTCATCTGGGCATCGCCTCAGGTTTGTTTATCTAGTGAGTCCACAATTAGTGTGACTCAGCCATTCTCATCTCTTCACTTACTTTCCTTCCTTTTATAACTTTTCTCCACTTTATGTCTTCTCTTACCTCATTGCTTCTGCTTTAAGCCTTTACACATCATGCCTCTGAGTCTCTGATACTCTCTTCTATCTGTGGCTCACCTTTTGTGACTGTACTCAAAAGGTCCAAGAAAGAGGGTCTGTCCTAAGCATCTATTTCGGGCTAAGTTCTGAAATCAGTTTCCCCATGAGGATTCATAGGGCCTTCGGACCAGGCACCAACATCTGGTTTAACCAGAGGCATATTGATTGTCCTAAGTGTGACAACCTTTGACTTAGACCCTGGGATGCTGTAGAGTACCCATGAGAGATTTTCTTCTCTACTGATTTTAGCAATAGACCTCTCCCTGACCCAAAACAAAATGAACAGACTAGTCAGAACAGAATGACAGGTCACCACATACTTAGTGGTAATCTGGAGGAAAAAAAATATTAGAGGTTTAGTGTACTAAGCACTGAAAGCAACATGAAAAATAAGGAAGCAAAACTGTCTAAGCTACTAAAAAACAAAATCTCATTTAATTGAGACCTAAAAGGATTATTATGTGTTCCAAATGCACCTATGGACAAGATAATTGGGAGTTGCAATGATAGTTCATAAAAACCCAGAATACAAGAGCTGAGAAGTACATCATAGGCCACTTATCCAACCCACTTATTTCATATTGGAGAATGCCCAGTTAGTTGACCAGTTAATTAATTCACACAATTGGTGGTGATGCCCAGACTCATAAGCAATGTCCTATAAACCACCAGTTTATATTTCTGAGCTAATAATTAATTTCCATGCCTAAAGATGAAGTAGATCATATTCAATGCTCAAATAACTCTACTGATTATCCCAGTGAATGTGGATAAGGGCAAATAACAAAGTTGGGACAGAGCAGTTTAATGTATTCATACAAGATAATGTCTGTATTTTCAACAGCAGTAAAAGATGTAGTAAGATATAACAGAGAAAAGCAAAAAAGTAAGAACTTGGAATCTCAGATTCAATATTGTTCCTGCCATCAACTGGCTGTGTGGGCTTGGACTACTTCTATCAACTTTTTCTAGCTCAGTCTCTTCATCTGTCTAAAGAAAAATCAGGTCAGAGGGCCACTGAGGTCCCACATGCCCATGACATCTCTAGCACTGCCTCTTTTGGGAACGACAGTGCCTACCTTTCGGGCATAGGATAAGCCCAGTGGACCAAGAATGCCAAATCAGTTGATTGCTAATCAACAAAATTGAGAAACTGATAGAATGTTCTTAAAATTGTCTAAAGGCAAATGAACCAAGGAAGAATTTGGCCTTTCGTGGATTCTTGGCTTAGATTTGTTGCCATCTCCAAAAGTACCCAGAAAGGCATTGAAAATCATTACACTTCACGTAGGAAAACAAACAAATGCTGTAGTTCACCATATATGGAGACATTGAAACATTTAAGCATTGTTTTTCTTTCTAGTGAGCTGAAAATGGAAAAAACAAAATGAAATTCAGGTCAGAGAGAGTGTGTGTGTGTGTCTGTGTGTGTATTTGGGATTCATTAGCACATAGTAACATTTAAAACCATGGGACCAGAAGAGAACTAAGGCGAAGGGAAGTAGACAAGAAAATTGAAAGCCAGGTCATATGGTATCCCAACTTTCAGATGTCAGGCAGAAGTAAAAGAACCAGCTATAAAAACTGAGTAGAGTTCAGTGGGTTAGGAAGAAAATCAAGACTGTGTGATGTTTCCCCAGCTCTGAGCATGAAGTTAGTCAAAAAAGAGAGGCCATTCTCATCTGTGTTGCATACTGTTAACAGGTCAAGTAAAACGAGAATGAAGAAAAAGCCACTGGGTTTGACAATGATTTTTGGTGATTTTGACAAGATCAATTTCAGTGGCATCCTAGCAATTGAAGCCAGAATGAAGTTGGTTGAGATTGAATGGATTCAGTGCAATTCTAGTAAAAATTCAAATAAGATATTCCTTTAAAATCAGCAAACTGATTCTAAAATGCATTATGTTGTCTGGTGATCTACTACCTATACCCATCCTAAGGTACCATTGTGACACCACGTCAACACAGGGCCTCTCTGAAGAGCAGGTAGTTGGAACAGGCTGCAGCTGGGGAACTAAGGAATAAACTTTTTATTCTGGAACTTCTTGCTAAATGTCTTAGGACATTTTCACATCCATATACACACTCCTTCAACCCACCCAGGTGTGACACAGAGGTGGAGTGCAGAAATGAACACAGTGACCACACTAGAATTTTACATTGTGGTTGGTTCCTCCTCAGCTGCTGAAGGCTCTTCTTTGTCCTGTGAGAAAGAAACTTACCTTGTATCCTATCCTGTATATTCCTACTCTGGATACTTAGAATAGACTTTGGTTTTCATTTCTCCTCTTGATAAAGCTTCAGACTTTGAGTCAATCTTTCCTCTCAAAAAGTCAGACTTTTGCAAGCCAAAAGACCTCACTCTCAGGCTATTTTGTGTCCCTAGGGACTTAAAAAACTATTTTGAAATTCAAAAATCTAATCAATGACCTCTTTGTTCTATGCTGTATAAAATATAATACTTTCCTTTTCTATGATAAAAAGCCTTACATCCTATCTGTTTTTAATGGCTGTAAGGTTGAAAAAAAATCCTACTAAAAAAGAAAAATACAATGAGTTTAAAAACAAATATTATCCTGCTTTCCTCTTAACATGGAATTCCCTGCCCCTCAGGACACAAGGTCCCGTTCTATACACTTCTCGATAGTTTCCCAACTTATTTTGTATTCCAGCCACAACTGCTTCAGTACGTGTAATTCCCAAGAGCACCAGGCACTTGGATGGCGTCGTGTCCTTGCACATGTGGTTTCCTTCTGCCTGAAATGCCCTCTCTTAAGCCAGCCTCCTCACTTTGTAAGATTTTAAACTCTTATGCTGAGTTTAAGCTATTTCCTGTCACCTCCAAACCCACCTTTGTCTACCTTGTTTTGTGATGCTGGGGTTGGGACTCTGCAAACCACCTTTCTCTTTTGCCAGCAAAATTCCTTTTGGTTTTCCTCTCTGTGGGACACTAAAGAAAGACCAAAAGCATGAGAGGATGAAGGGACTCGTTCCTTTCTATTTGCTTGATGTTCTGTTCACGTTACCCCTCAATGACCCTGCATCCTGACAGCAGCAGCTGTTTCCAGTATCCGGCTTCTTGGCACTCTTATAACCAGGTTTCATTACCTTCCTCAGAAACACAAGCACCACTGGTTAATGTCCCCTTCCCTGAGGTCTAAGTCTTATGTCTTGGAGGTATGTCTTCAAGCTTCTAAATTCAGATAATACCAATCTCTTCCTTTTGCTTACTCAGACCTAGGGAAATGCAAAGTTACTACCTCTGTGAAACCTCAATGTGTCCATTGTGCCTTTTTAGTTCTCCAGACCTGGTTAGCCAATTTCCTTTATTAAATTTTCTTGGTTGAAATTTTTATTTATTTATTTTTTCCAGACTTATAGTTGTTCTCTGTTAAGACTATCTAAGCCATTGTGTCCACTCTCTGTCAAAGCATTTGTTTTTGTGCACCTTGTAGAGGGTTCCTTTGACGTGCTTATCACACTGTATTAGTATTTTTTTAGATGACAGTATCCTACCACTAGATTGTTAGGGATCAGTGATAGAGACATATTTTATTTATTTTTATATCACCTGTCTTCATCAAAGTGAATACAAACTCAGAAAGTGATCCTAAAATTAAATGAACAAACAAATAAATTAATGAGTATATAACTGTGAATGTATTCAGTGAATTAAAGAAAACATAACTATATACATAGATTAGTCATGTATTGTATCCAGTTTGAACTTAAAATGGCAACTCTTGGTGGTAGCCCACGCCTGTAATCCCAGCACTTTGGGAGGCCAGGGCAGGTGGATCATGAGGACAGGAGATCAAGACCATTCTGGCCAACATGGTGAAATGCCATCTGTACTAAATATAAAAAATTAACTGGGCATGGTGGTGCCTGCCTATAGTCCCAGCTACTTGGGAAGCTGAGGCAGGGGAATCACTTGAACCTGGGAGGCAGAGATTGCAGTGAGCCTAGATTGCACCGCTGCACTCCAGCATGGGCAACAGAGTGAGACTCTGCCTCAAAAAAAAAAAAAAAGACAACTCTTTATATACAAAATAAATTCCAAGACCCCTTTAATTTAGCCCCTGCATGCTTCTCTGTCTCCCCACTGCCTCTTTCATCCTAGTCATACTGAATGGCTTAGAGCTCCCAGAACACACCACCACACCTTTGTCTTCATCATAATTTCTTCCTGAAATGCTTATTCATGTCTAATTCCTCTAATATATTGCAAGCTATTTGAGATGCTCCTTTATTTCTATCACTCAGAAGAGTCCTGTAATATTGTAGATACTTAATGTGTAATTATTAAATAAGCACTTCCATATTGCTGCAGTTTCCATAATGATCCCTTTTGATCTTTGCATGCATTTTATGTAGATTATATGCCATGACTTACTTAATCACTACTTTATTATTGGATATTAAGATAGTTTCCAATGTTCACTACTATAATTAATGCAAGACAGCACTTTTTGTACAAGTAGCTTGTTTTCTCGTAAAGAGAGTTACTATTTTTTCTTTTTCTTAAAAGAAGGGGCCAGGCGCAGTGGCTCACACCTGTAATCCCAGCACTTTGAGAGGCCGAGGGGGGCACATCACGAGGTCAAGAAATCGAGACCATCCTGGCTTAACATGGTGAAACTCCGTCTCTACTAAAAATACAAAAATTAGCTGGGCATGGTGGTGCATGCCTGTAGTCCCAGCTACTCGGGAGGCTAGGCAGGAAAATCACTTGAACCTGGGAGACTGAGGTTGCAGTGAGCTGAGATCGTGCCATTGCATTCCAGCCTGGCGACAGAGTGAAACCCCATCTCAAAAAAAAAAAAAAAAAATAGAGTATGAGGTTTTTTTAAAAAAAAAAGAAAAGGAATTTTTATTTTTCTCAGTTGGTATCAGTGATGGTGGGCCTAAGTCTTAGGGGATACTTCTGAGGTCATCATGTTTTTAGAAGGCCAGTGACATCATCTGACTCACAATACTTTAAAATATTTCCATAATGACTTGCAAATTAAGATGCCAGTGTCCAAGTATTCCAGATGCAGTAGATCTATATGCCTGAACTTTCATTGTCTCCAACTTCTCTTTGAGTACACAGAGGTAGAATTCAAATAGGTGGCATTTGACTTTGGGAGTGGAGTGGTAGAGACTTGAGGAATAGAAATTAAAATAGAACTTAAATTACCATCATCAAATCATACCAAAGCTCTTTTTACTCTCTTCATTTGGAAACCTCTGGAAAATAAAGGAATAGCTTGATACATAAAACAGAAGCAATCATGAAGATTTGTCTAAGTAGAAGTAAGTTACTCTATTGCACTTTGTTTTCCTAATTGTTTTTCATTTGGTGATTGGAGATGTGTTTCCAACTATGACCTGAAGTGCAGCCCATTATCCTTTTCTATATAGTTTCAATAAGGTTTGGAATTTCCAAGTTGAAGAAGGGAGAGAGACAGATTTAAAAGAGAGAGAGAGCCATTATAAGGAGAGTGGTGTAAGCCTAAGATGAACTTCACTTTTAGCTTTGGGACATATATCCTTCTATACATGTGTCCTCATCTATAAATTGAGTAGAAGATCCCCAAAGACCTCTCTAACTCTGAATTTCCACGACTTTACATGTTTTAGTCCTAAAAAATACACAAACCTTAACTAAACTCAATTGAGATTTTGACTTTCCTGAGTCTCAAGAACAAACAGCATAGCCTAACTCCCTTGCAGGTGTAAGTCATCTTGCATTTCCCTTTCCAGATCAAACGAAAAATAACCCAAAGAATTTAACTGCTGTGACTTCTCAGGAAATCTTTCCCTACTTCATTCATTATGATTTGTATGTTGTCCTTCTTCCAAATCTATGTGGAATCTGACTTGAACTCATTTTGCACTCTTTGTTGACATAAACTTCTGAAATAAATCTCTTACAACCTGCAAAAGACAACTTTGCCCAATTTAATTTAGTGAAAATTAATGACTCCTCCTTGCAACTTATCAAGGCTGTTTTTAATTTTATATTGTTGCTGTTGTTTAACCTAGAGTTAAAGAATATCCACTTCAATTTGAAGAAGATACCCTAGGCCATTTGACATGCCTCTGGCTCAGTTTGCAGATAATAAAAGAACCACTGTCTCCCCTGCTCCTTCAGGTTCACCCACAATTTATCAGATGAAAAAGCTTTCATACAACTCCATGTTTCATATTCATTCAGCCAGCCAGTTTCTCCAATTTCCTCTCTAAAAGAACATGCAAGCTGTTTATAAAATGCCTCTATTTAGAAGTTCTCCTTAGGAGGCAAAAGGAAACCTCAAGCTTCTATTAAGTGTTGGCATTCTGCATCTTTGCTTTCAGACATTTGTGAGCAGTGATGAGAATACATAATATATTACTGTTTGAAAGGGGAAAGAGAAGGAGCAAAATGATGTTACTACCCCTACCAAAAGGGATCAGGGTACTTATCATGAACCTCTGCTAAAGAAAGGTGCTGTTCAAAGGCAATCAGCCCTCTTTTCTACTGATTCATTGGCTAGAAGCCAGGACTGCCAGGGTCCAATTTAACTAACTGAAAGGGATTATTTTGAAGGGGAAATGGAGGTCACTAATCAGGGCAGCCCTTATTTGGCCATCTCAGCACTTTAGAAATTATGTTAGACATCTGAAGCGACGAAAATCAAATGGGAATGTTCAGTAAGGGTAGTTAGTCACAATTAGGAAAGTAGATTTCCTCTATACTATTCTTCTTTGGATGAATTCAAGTGGAGAATGTTTCACAACGTCCAGCTGATATGATCAATGATCCAGTAAGTCATGACACAATGTAATGCAAATTTTTAATATAAGCCAGAATTTGTCATTTAGTTAGAATGCTGCTTAAAATCATCAGTGTTCTTTTATCATAATTATAGCCTCAGGTTAGTTGAAGGCAGCATTTCACTTTTTTGTAATCATGTTCAAGCAATTGTGCACTCCACAGTCAACCAACTTTTATTGAACCCCTACTATGTGCTAGTCTGATTCTGATTCAGAATCCTAATTCAGACCCCCTTTTTTAAAATGAAAAACTAAAAACTAAAATTGTATACTTTTAGGTTATTTTGTGTCAGTGATCTATTATTCTGTGGGCTGGCAGAGAGAAAATTACACAGGCAACATCTACTACTATTTCAGTTTTTAAAAAATTAGCTCTGGAGATACAGTCCTGAAAAAAAGAGAAAAGCTCCCTGTTCATGTGGAGGTGTCATTCTACAGAGCAAAGCATACAATAAACATGTAAATAAACAACTGAACAAAATAATTTTAGATGATTTTAAGTGATATGAAGAAAATAAAACAGGATGTTGTGATAGAGTGATAAAGTAAACCATAACTACTTTAGGATGGACATAGAACCACTGAGGAAGTAACATTTGTGCTTAGACTTAAATAATGAGCAAGACTCCATGGAAAGTCTGGGGGGAAAACCTGAGGAGCAGCAGGGGAAACACCAGGGAGAATAAGCTTGGTGTGTTCAGGGAATAGGGGGACAACATGACTGTGGGGCTGCAAGTTAGAAGAGACATACAAGGTGAGGTAGTAGAGATCGGTAGGAGCTAGATAATGCAAGTGCTATAGACCATTGGTAAAATACAACTGGGAAACATTGAGTGATTTCAAGCAAAAGATCAATATTATCTATGTTTTAAATTTATCATTCTGGCTGCCTTATGGGAGACAGATAGAAGCAAGAAGAGCAACTTCAAGTAAGTGAGGCAAGAGATTGGTGGCTTAATGTTGGCAATATCATGAGATAAGGTGGATCAATTTGAGATGTTTTGTAGGCAGAACCTGAAAACTTACTGAAGAATTAGATATAGGGTGAGGTAAAGGCAGGAAACCAGTAAAATGTTCAGATTTGGTGGTAATGTTTACTAAGACAGAAAACTGAATTCATGGTGCCAGGGAGGAATAGGTTTGAGATAAATGCAGGGATCAAGAATCCTTCTCTGCAGCTCTGTTACAAAGATGTCTGTTGGCTATCTGACTGGAGCTATGAAGATGTCTGTTGGCTATCTGACTGGAGATATGAAGATGTCTGTTGGATATCTGACTGGAGCTATGAAGATGTCTGTTGGATATCTGACTGGAGCTATGAAGATGTCTGTTGGATATCTGACTGGAGCTATGAAGATGTCTGTTGGATATCTGACTGGAGATATGAAGATGTCTGTTGGATATCTGACTGGAGAAATGAAGGCTTGAAGGCTGGAGAAATAAGAGTGGATGTGATTGGTGCGTAAAAGATATATAAAGCTATGGGAGAAGAGAAAAGCAAGCAGCAGGAGGAGGGAAATGAAGCATTCCAACATGTAGGGACCCAGGAGTTAGCTTAAGGAAGTCTCATCTGCTTTAACTCTTACATAAAAAACAATTCGACATTAATCAATCAGCTTTTATTTATTTTTATAGACAGAGTCTGGCTCTCTCACCTAGGCTGGAGTATAGTGGCATGACTATAACTGACTACAGGCTCGAATTCCTGGGCTCAAGTCATTTTCCCACCTCCTGAGTAGCTAGGACCACAGGTACATGCCACTATGCCTGGCTAATTTTTTTATTTTTGTTTTTGTAGAGATGAGGTCTCACGATGTTGCCCAGGCTGGTCTTGAACTCCTGGCCTCAAGTGATCCTCCTAATTTGACCTCGCAAGTGCTGGGATTACAGGTATGGGCTCAGTCAGCTTTTTTATTTTCTATTGTTCTGTTTCTTTGTCCCCACTTTACAAAACCCACTGTCCTATCATTGCCCAGGGTGAGCTCTTGTTCTATTTTTGTAGAATTGGAGGATGCCCAGAGTCATGAATTGAAAATAAGAGTCAATTAGATCTATAACTAAATTTGTGGCAATTTTGTTTTTGATGTGTGTAAAAAGCTTGGAAGTCACCATTCCCATCCCTACGAGAAAAAAGCTGGACAATAAATAGATGTAGCATTTAATGTACTCTAAATGGAGGCCAAACCCCAGGCATAAGATACATGAGAGAAGGACTCAAACATTGCCTAAACATGCTGAAAGCTGCAGCACTCTGGCATGTTAACTTTCTGCTGTGGTGAAAATAAAGATGAAAATCATTTCATCTGAGTTAGCAAATATTATGGAAAAATAAACGAATAGCTTTATTCCATGAGGGTGTTTATAACAAGTGACCGTCTCCGTATCACTGATGATGACCTCGTAAGCAGTTCTTCACTGAGACTGCGATTTGTCTCAGTATGGGGGTATCTGCATCCGGGGATGGGTTCAGAGAATTGTACAGCACACTCAAGATTTTGAGAGCCCTGTTCAGTAATACTGAGTCATTTCCCCAGGGCTTGTAGAAGTTAAAGATGGGGTGGGGATCTTACATATGGGTGTAAAATCTCTGGATTAGTTTTACAGATGGGATGGTTCAGTCTAATTAGTTCTTTGTAACCAAGCCCTTAGGAGTCTTCTACAGGGACTTCTCTCATGTCAGTATAAGTGAGCCATGTCAAAGCCAACTATTCCAGGTTGGTTGCCTGAGAGACGAGTATGGCATTTGGAGCCAGGCCCATCTGTATTCAAATCCCAGCTCTGCCATTTTCTCGCTGTATGTCCTGAGACAAGTTATCCAAGTAGTCCAACTTCCAGTTTCCTCATCTGGAAGTGTAAGATGATGACAACACTTCACAAGCTTGTTGTGAGATTCAATGAGGTGCCATATGCTGAGTGACTAGTGTCACTAGACTAGGTACCACGTGCCTAGTTCCTCAATGAGTAGGTAGGAGGTGCTTCATAAATTCTGGTCTCTTCTCTCTCTTTTAATCTCAATAGCCTGTGGCCAAACGCTACAACCTGTGATAACCCCAAGAAATCCTAACTGTGGGCCCCATTTGCTACATTATCTTTTGAACGCAAAAATTAAAGCTAAAATGTTGTACTTTTAGGTCATTGCCTGAGTCTGTGGTCCTTTTTACGAGCTGGCAGAGAGAAAATTGCCCACGCAATTTCATTGCTATTTCAGTTTGAGAAAGATTCTGTCAGTAAGCAGCATTCTTTCTAGGTTTGGTTCATTTCTTCAACATTGCTATGGTGCTAGTAACTTCAGTATTTAAATTCTAGAATACTCATTAAGAACAGAGAAACTTCGTATTAACTGCTTGCCAGATTTCTCTATTGCACACAGTACAGTAATTTGTCACAGAGACATTGTCATATTTTTACATAATTAATTCAACCAATATATCCTGAGACCCTGCTAAGTGTCCAACATGGTATAGACAGTAGAGTGACAAAGATACATAAAATAGACACAGTCTGTGCCCTCACTTTTACACATGCCAAGATTCACCAACCCATTCCACCGGCAGAAAAGTGACTTTCTTTCCCTGCTAAATTCCTAAGAGGTCTTTTACTCAGGCAAAAATGCAACTTGTTTGAGATTCCTAGAATTGCTTAGAAACATGAACTAAAGTCTATTGCTGTCTTTTCCCAGACAGCTTTCTCTTTAATCAAAGACTCGAACCTGCTTGATTTGTGTGTGCATGTTTTCAATCACAAAAATAATCCACACTTGTTTTAAAATGTATTAGTTTCCTTTAAAATGGAAGTTTATCCTTCTTTGCTAGAGAAGTTATTAACCGCTAGAATTTAATATCTACACTTGCAGACATTTTTCTAAGGAGATACAAGTACTTATTTCTGATACTCACCCTCATCCCCTATGCACACATAGTACTTGCTTTGTTTTTACCATGATAATATCATATTTACATACTACTCTATAACTTGATTTTTAACATAGCAATGCATTATGAATATGTTACTTTTTTAGTTTATTAATCTATCTACTTTATTAGTGGGCTGTATAATAGCCATGGAATAAATGAATCATAGTTTTTTCTAAACCATTCTTCTACTGATAGAACTTTAGATTGTTTCCAGTGTATTGCTATAGAAAATTTTTTAGTGAATACCCTGTACATATATTTTCACATTTGTGTGAGCTTGTCTATAGGATGGATTTCTACAAGCTGACAAGTAGAAGTGCTGCCTCAAAGGGTTTGTGCCTTTTAAACTCAGATAGTGTGAAATTGCCTTCAAGAAAGGCAATACCAATTTAGGTTCCCATTAGCACAATATGAGAATGCCCATTTCTTCCCTCTCTCTAATATTGAATATTATTATCAATCTTAATATTTGTCAACCTGAAAGGCAAAAAATGAGTTTTCATTTTATTTTTTAGAGATTAGGGTCTCACTCTGTCACCTATGCTGGAGTGCAGTGGTATGATCATAGCTTGCTTCAGCTTTGAACTCCTTCTGCCTCAAGGGATCCTCCCACCTCAGACTCCTGAGTAGCTAGAACTATAGGTGTGTGTCACCAAGTCTGGCCAATTTTTTTTTCTTTTGTTGTAGAGATGGGGTCTCACTATGTTGTCCAGGCTGATTTTTAACTCCTGGCCCTAAGTGATCCTCCCACCTCAGCTTCCCAAAGTACTGGGATTGTAGGTATGAGCCACCATTCCCAGCCTGGGATTTAATTTTAGTTTGTAGACTTCTGGTGTCCAATCTGACATATGTTAAACAAAAATTTTGGAGGCCATTGTTTTGGACTGAGCTCCCACATTAGTTTCCAGCAAACCAGACCAAATCGAATGGAGTCACTCATGCTAAATGCCACATAATCAAATTGAAATTTTACAGAAGCAGACATATCCCAAAATAGACCAGGTTTTCATAAAAACAGGAGACCCCAGTCTACCTGAGTCAGCTTAAGGAAAACTCATCTGCCTTAACTCTTACATAAAAAGTAATCTGACATTAACCTACCAGCTTTTAATCGTTTTTTTATTTTTTTTTAGACAGAGTCTGGCTCTCTCACCTAGGCTGGAGTATAGTGGCATGACTATAACTGACTACAGCCTCGAATTCCTGGGCTCAAGTCATCTTCCCACCTCCTGAGTAGCTAGGACCACAGGTACATGCCACTATGCCTGGCTAATTTTTTTATTTTTGTTTTTGTGGAGATGAAGTCTCACTATGTTGCCCAGGCTGGTCTTGAACTCCTGGCCTCAAGTGATCCTCCTGCCTTGGCCTCTCAAGTGCTGGGATTACAGGTATGGGCTCAGTCAGCTTTTTTATTTTCTATTGTTCTGTTTCTTTGTCCCCACTTTACAAAACCCACTGTCCTATCATTGCCCAAGGTGAGCTCTTGTTCTATTTTTGTAGAATTGGAGGATGCCCAGAGTCATGAATTGAAAATAAGAGTCAATTAGATCTATAACTAAATTTGTGGCAATTTTGTTTTTGATGTGTGTAAAAAGCTTGGAAGTCACCCTTCCCATCCCTATGAGAAAAAGCTAGACAAACTAAAAATCAATAACTTTTTTGGATCTATGAGAGAACTGAAGTTTCAGAGTAAACCGCACCCTGAGATCTGGAGACAGGTTCATCTAGAGAGATACAGCAGAAGCCACTGTAGTAAAAAGAGTGGCAACGCTTACTTCACCAGTAAATGTGAAGAATTACTAGAAGTCAAGTGTGGACTAATGTGATAGTGAGAACACTGAAGCCCCAATCATAGGGGTATTAAATACTTCTTGCCACAATTTTGAGGTCTTTCTCCTTCAGAATCCTACCAGTTTCTCAGGGTAAGAAGCTGAGAACCCCCCCCCCTTGTGGCCCTGGAAGGGCGATGGAAAGAGTAACAATAGTGTAACCCTCCGAGCTGCTTCTCTGTAACAAAAGCCCACTCTCCAAGGGTAAAGTAGTCTCCCCCCTTATCCATAGTTTTGCTTTTCATGATTTGTTACTTGTGGTATAGTATAGTATAAAGATATTTTCAGAGAGAAATCACATTCACATAACTTTCATTACAGTATATTGTTATGATTTTTCTATTATTAGTTATTGTTAATCTCTTACTGTACCTAATGCAGATATTAAACCTTATCACAGGTGTATATTTATAGGAAAAAACATAGCATATGTAGAGTTTAGTACTATTTGAGGTTTCAGGCATCCACTGGTGGTCTTGGAACATATCAGCCACAAATAAGTGGAGACTACTGTATGGGGCAATCCTGAAGCCTTATTCTACCTGGTGGAGTGGATTTTCACCCTACCTCACTCCCTAGACTTCCTGTCTAACCTAAAAGAAACAAAAGGAAAACCAAAACAAACATAGTAGGGCACTAGGACTAGAGTATAGTAGGAGAAGGAGGGGTTGGGTGATGTGGGGACCTCTATCAGGGAAAAGGGACAGAAATACTTATGAAGGCCACATGCCTGAGGCATAGGCCCACTGAAAGACAGAGACTTAATTAGAATATTATAGAACACCTCCTCTCCTTCATACTTTACCACCATATCAATATACCTTCAGTCGATTACAGCTGAAAGAACTTCAAGATCCAGACTCTGAGTAGCAATACAAACGGAGCCACAAAGGCAAGAGAGAGGACAAAAACAAGGACACTAGAGGAATTTGAAGCTTCTGGAACTTGCAGCTATAATAATCATTAAACACAGCCCAACTCCAGGTCAGATTAACATAAATCCTCACACAAAAAGCCTGTTTACTTCAGTACCTATCAGAAATACATAATATGTGGCTCTCAACAAAAAAATCACAAGGCATACTAAAAGATAAGAAAGGGACAGCCTGAAGGGACAGAGTGATCATCAGAACTAGAATCAGATATGACACAGATATTGGAATTATCATACAAGGAATTTAAAATTACTGATTTATATGTTATGGGCTCAAATGGAAAAATAACCAGCATGCAATACCAAATGCATAATGTCAGCAAAGAGATAGAAATTATTAATATAAGAAACAAAAGGAAATACTAGAAATGGAAAACTATAACAAAACTGGAGAATGTCTTCAACAGGTTTAGCTACTGGACATAGTTGAAGAAAGAATCAGGGCATTTGAACATAGTTTAAATAGAAATTTCCCAAATTGAAGCACAAAGAGGAAAAAGAATCTCAAACACCCAGAACATTGAAGAACTGTGGACAATATCAAAAGGGGTAACATATGCATAGTTTAAATACTGGAAGGATAAGATAAAAAATTATGATCAAATATTTGAAAAAAATATTTATTGGTAAATTAGATGATCAGACATATAAACTTCCTATTCAGGATAAAGTCAATGGCTTTTAAAAAGAGGTTGGGTAGTTCATCTATAAATTTCATGTATTCTCATCACATGTATTTGAATATCTGATCATTAAGTCTCTCATTACCTTGGTAGGAACAGCCTAGAGGATGTTCTTCAGTGAAAGCATTAATGGATTTTTTTCAACTCAAAGATGAGTAATCTGGTCAGGGAATGAGGTGTTGAGAGTGAAGGATATAGAAAACAGCAGTAATATAAGAGTACAGTCAGGCATGTGGCTCATGCCTATAATCCTAACACTTTGGGAGGCCGTGGCAGGCCTATCACTTGAGCCCTGGTGTTTGAGACCAGCCTGGGCAACATGGTGAAACCCACTCTCTACATAAAATACAAAAAATTGGCTGGACATTGTGGTGTGTGCCTGTAGTCCCAACTCCTCTGGAGGCTGAGGTAGGAGGATTGCTTGAGCCCAGGAGGCAGAAGTTGCAGTGAGCCAAGATAGCACCACTGCATTCCAGTGTGGGTGACAAAGGAATACTGTCTCAAAAGGAAAAAAAAAAAAAAGAATATAACTACCTCCAGAAATCAAGCATTCAGGCACAGGTTTTTTTTTTCTGTAAGATTTGTTTTATGCTGCAAATTCCTACATGAACTCATTAAATGGATATATATTTATCACAGGGAAAACAATATGATTATTAATAGAAGGATGACAGCTTAGTCTTGAGTGGTATGAGTCATGAAAAGAATGAGTTAAAAAAAAAAAAAAAAACAGTCAAAAGAGTCTCATTCACCAAGAGCTGAACCTTTCACAAAGTTTAGCTTTCATGACTTGAGGCATTTGTATAATTGTTATGATTTTCATGAGGCCTCCATGCAAATCTTCCAATTTTCCTAGACGAGAACTTCCAGCAGTTTCTTATCAGCCATGGCTGTTACATGAGTTCCCTCCCCTGAGTTACAACAATCTAGCCAGCACTGTGCTCAAAAGGGATTCTGAATCCTTTAGCATCTATCACCAGGTCCAGAGAGTTTCAAAAATGTTTGAAGTTGATGGTGCAATGGAGCATAACTTTCTGTTCAAAGAGCAGTATCTTCCAAATTAAATTGAGTAAGCCTCATTTCAAGCACACTTTTCCCTTGTTGCTAAATTTAAATCCATTTCTTCTCCCCACCAAATTTGGGATGAGCCACTTAGTGGATCTTCCCCCAAATACCAAATAGAGTTGCATCTTCTATGGCAGTTTAATGACTGAGCATTAAGAGCCAGAGTCTAAACTGAGTCCAGGATCGCACAAAATCTGCTCTATGTGCCTGCCTAGAGAACACAGCAGGGAATTTTCTGTCTTAAGTAGCTAGGCACACTGTGCATCTGAAATGAGAAGCATGCCTTAAAATGTTCACAGCATATTGCAGTCAAATGTTTCCTATCTTCTTCAGAAGATAAGCTGGAGCAGTTTTGTTTTCTCTGATTAAAAAAAATGTACAATAAAACATGATGGGGAGGAGAGACAAGTCAAACAAACAACTCCACATGATTCTTGTGCATGAGCCACTTTCACACAGGGCAATGTGTGTGCAAGGCTTTACTCTGCCATCTCACAAGGCAAGAAGATGACTCTGTAAAAGTCCCTGGAGTGAAGTGATAAGGGTGAGGCAAAGAGGGAGAAAAAAACTAAAATCAAGTCTTAATTTGGGACCATAAAGTGTACTTACACCAGTTCAGAAAAGCAGAGAATTCTTGCCCCTTTTTTATCTCCAAAGTTCTATTTATTTACCAGACCATGAAGAACCACAACCTATCCAAAATGAATTACAGAAAATCCAGTCTCAGCATTTATTTCTAAATAACACATCTAGTTATATTATGGAGAGTCATAAATAGCTTACATAACTAAAACTCCAGGCACTTAAAAACATGTGTGTAGCCTTCTTAAATCCAGGGAAACATTGAGAGCTATTTATTTTTGAATATGAGCATTATTTGGGTGGCAACCTTTGAAGGTTTTCTTTTACTGGTAAAAGACAATGGTATATCTTGCCCTGATGAAGGCAAACCCAAGACAGGCTTGTAAGGTAGAGTCAGAAAGACTCATTAGCCAAAACTTTTCCTTTTCAGAACCCAATTCATTTTTATCAAATGTCTTCTGAAGAAATTGCAATGTTCATCCTGAAATTTTCCTTTGCAGGAATCTGTTGCAAAGAGTGCACCCGATTCTAGATAATAGTTTCTCATTTGCGTGAGGGCTGCTGTCCTTTTGCATTTGCTTTCCTATTGATTTCCACAGATATATTTGTCCTTCTGTGAGTATGAGAGCCATAGCTCTGTTGTGACCCTTGGTAGTGAGTGTACATCTACATATAAGTGGTATAAAGCTTCCTGGCTCTGAAATATGTGTGAGCACACGGAGCTTTCTTTACTCTTTAATCTCAGGATCAGTGGATTTATTGGGATGGTGCTGACATAAAAAATGAAATGAAACATCTGTGTCTAACAGCTGCACAAAATTTGGATTCATGTAAACTGCTCTGACATCACACATTCTTCATGTGAGTTCCATGAGTAGTCTCCGTATGGTGCTAATACAATAACATGCCTACAAAGTCCCTCTGGTTTATGGTGTGATGAACTCCAGAACTGAGGAAATGAGCCAAGAAGCCTACACCATTTGCTGAATGGAGCTGGCTTTGGGTAATATCTTGTTCTCACTGAACTACTCAGTTTCACTAGGGATAAGAAGCCAGACTGGGCATGGTACCAACAATAAGCTTTATGTTGGGGATGTTGGTCACCACTTCTCTAACGTGGTAGGAGAGAAGTCTTACAATGATTTTTGCCTTACTCCATAGAAAAATAGATGTGGGATTGCAAACGGGTGATGGATGGGTAAGTGAAGCAAGTTTACCCCTTCTAGGCAGTCAGGAAAAGACAGGTAAAAAGAGAGAAAGAAAACGTACGTAATGTTTCAAAGCAGATCCTGGAAAGATACAGCAATCCTTTTCTGGGAGACTGGAGTCATGCCCAGGGTACATGGTAGCATTGATCAGATCAATGACACACCACACTGACCTACAGCTATAAACAAAAGCCACACATGTTCTCTTTCTTCTGCTAAAGACAGGGGCTGCAGGAATTTGGCAAATAGTTGTATTTGTTCTAACAGACTACACATGTAGACTAGAAAAAAAAAAATCTGTTCTTATTTAATTTTTTTAAAAAGACCCAAATCACTTGAATATCTATTGGCCAATTAACCATATAGAGGAAGACTTTTGAAAAATATCTAGCAGCAGCTCAGCTTTCCCTATTTGCTCAGCATAGCTGGATTACTTCCCTCACATCAGTTGCTAGGATCAGAAAGTACACACTGCAAGTGTAGCATTATAAACAAATTCATATGATATATTTTTCAGGTCCAATAAACATAAAATGCAATACTCATTTGCACGAGAGAATTACTAAGTGGATACATCAAGTTGGGGCCCCTTCATATTTTAAAGCGGCTTCTATTGGCTATGTGAAATAGTGTATCCTAGCTCTGTTGGACAATATAAATACACAAGCAGAAAGAGATCTATCAGAGCTGAATTTCAAGAAAGTTGAATGTGGAGACAGAGAATCTTGGGCACAGGTGTGATTTCCATGGTCTGAGGAAGAGCGAAAGGAAGGGAGAGAAAGGAAGTAGGGATAGGAGAAAAATCAGGAAAGTGATAAAATTCTCAAAGTCCTAGAAAGCATTTTCATATACAAAACATCCAGTATTACCTAGATAATGTTTTTCTCCAATGAAATATTTTTAATTTTCTTAAATTATTAGAAAGACAAAACTACATTAATAGAAAAAAATACTTCATAAAGAATTTTGTTAAAATTTACTCACTATAAAAATGAGAAACTCCTGTGATTTTAATGGACACTTAAGCAAAATATAAGTTAAGAGATAAGCTTAATAATGGAATCACCGTAGAGTGCATTTTAAAGCCAGTTTAAAAATTCTCCTTTATTGTGACAATCATGCTGTTCCTCTCCTCTATCATTATGGTCAATGCAGAGATGATTGTCAAAGAAAAGCAAACGGGTTTGTGAGGAATTCTAATCTTCTAATCTCCTGGGGCCCACTGGGGTGGCTTAGGTCCACCCCACTGCTGCTGAAATCAGTCTATTTTGGAGCTCTAGGCAGGTTCTAGAACCTTCTCTAATTACCCCAACTGGAATTAAACAAACTATACAGCGTTAATGAACTGTGTGGCCACATCTGCCTCTGCCAGACACGTTACAGCCCTGCTGCATGCTGTTAGGTTACCACACACTAATTATCTTTTGGGTTTTCTGCACATTCTTTTCCAAACAAGGCAGCCCTGCCAACTTGTCAACAGGGCATTTACTCTAAAAATGAAGTTACTTTATTTTTTTGCCTGAGAAGTCCTACAGTCACTTTCTTACAGACAGGAATGGAAGCGGGATTTTTTCTTTTTTTCTTTTTTTTAACTGCCTCTTTAAATTAAAGGAGAGGGGGACAAAAATCTCTGTAAGCTAATACATACCTTCTTTGGTGGTTGTAGTGCTGCAAGTTTTTCTGATTTAAACCAGAGGAGAAGAAATGTCACCATTCTCAGCTGGTAGGAAAAAAAAAAGTAGGTGGATGGTGTGAAATTTAAGCAGACTTGGGAAAGAACTAATCCACATGTGGAGTTCTCCACTGGAGATGTGTTTTGACAGCTCTCTGGTAATATCCTGTTTTGGTTTGCCCACTTCATGTTAATGCATGAGGCAGCATGTTATAGCTGAAACAGCAAGAGTTTTGAGATCAAGTGTCCCAGCCCTGACACATTTAGTTAGGCCAGCACTTAGTTCTCTGAGCTTCAGTTTCGTCATCTGACAATTGGAGATAAAGATACCTAACTCAGTGAGTTGCTGTGAGAAGTTAAATAACAATAAATATAGACGTGCTTTATATCACTACTTGCCACTTGCTATAGCTGTGTGACCAGATTACTTAAATCTCTGTGCCCTGGTTTCTTCATCTGTAAAATGACGGTAGTAGTAGTATCCTTGCCCCTCTGAGTTGTGCTAAGGATTGAATAAACTAAGATGTATAAAATGCTTAGGATAATGTTTAGCTCTAAATGTTTTTTGTAATTTCTATTTATCAGATGTTATACATGTTACTTTTCCAGATGTTCTTAACTTTATACTAACTTAAATAGAGCAAAACCTATAATTTGTAACTCAACTATTACTGAGTATTTTGTCCAAAGCACTAAGATAAGTTCTGTATCCAAATATAAATTAGGTGGATGATTATCTATTTTGGAAAAGAAAATAGCAAGGCATTGCTTCCATTCAACAATTCACTTTGACAGCACCCATTATTGTTTTCAACATAATGCAGAATATGAAGCATGAAACATATCCTCAAGGAATGTCTTAAATATATTTTTAATTCTAATATGAATACACAGTCATGGTAGAAAATTTTCAAAAATATTGTTAAGCAATAATAATATTGATGCTATAAAACTGAAATCACTACTACTGCACTCTGTGTCACCCCCAAGAGATACCTATGTCTTACAGTTTGGTTTAAGCTATTTTAAATCAATTTTTAATTTTTTCAATTGGTTGTATGTTTATATGTGTGTGTGTGTATGTGTGTAGGTGCATAAAATTGGAATCTAATGGCTTTTTAAAATTTAATAGATCAAAAACATTTTTCGACATCAGTATTCTCTCCCTTATTATATTTTAATTTTTATTTAGAAATAGTTTTGAAGTTAAGAAGAGTCTTAAAAACTAATACAGAGATACTTGGAGACTATGCAAAATCTTGTTTTTACTTAAATATTTGCCCATTCCTTTTAGCACCCTTGGAGGATTTAACCTGCAGGAATGGTTACTATGGGGTTTAACAGTACTTTTGTATTTCTCCCAGGCCTTCTATATTTATAATAACTGAGATTCTTTTCTAAAGAAGAGCTTTTCTTTTTTCCCACTTACATATTAATCATTTATTCATTTATTTATGGGATCATGGATATTTGATTTATTATTTTAGTTACAAACATTGTACTTTTATTATTTATTTTGTTGCTCAAATTGTTTCATGGGAACTTTTTCAGATTGGTTCCTACACATTTTTTGTTTGTTTGTTTGTTTTATTTTTTTAAACTTCCTTACATTGAAACACCACAAGATTGCCAGGCTTATATTTATTTCCATTGCACCAGCCCTAGAATCAGACAGTTCTTCAATGATTCCTGGTTCCTATTATTGGAGGACAGTATTTAGAAACCAGTATCATTAGAAGTTAAGTGCTCTCCTTTTAATATCATTGTTTCTAACCCCTTTCAATGAATACAGCTTGGAGATAATATGCAGATATATATCTGTGTGTGTGTGTATAAACACAGTTAAGTATATATACACACACACACACACACACACACACACACGCATAGATATATATCTGCATATTATCTCCAAGCTGTATTCAGTGAAAATTGTGTGTGTCTATATATATGTAGACACACACACACACAACACATATATATGATATAGACACTAACTCATGTACTAGCTATATCTATATATCTATTTCTGTAAAATTTCTATAAATAATTGTATGTATATGTATGTTTTCATTTTAAAATTTAAAATTTAATATATACAAAGGATAATACACCGTGGTCAAGTGGCATTGATCTAAAGAATGTGAGACTGGTTCAGCTTTTAAAAATCTAATCATTGTAAGCTATTAACAGATTACAAAAGAAAATAGATGCAGAAAATGCATCTGACAAAATTCCACATGTATTCATGATATGAACTTTCAGCAAAGTAGAAAGAAAAGAAAACTTGCAGCTGGGCGTGGTGGCTCATGCCTGTAATCTGAGCACTTTGGGAGGCCGAGGCAGGTGAATCACCTAAGGTCAGGAGTTTGAGACCACCTGGCCAACATGATGAAACCCTGTCTCTAATACAAATAAAAAAAAAATAGCTGGGTGTGGTGGCACACGCTTGTAATCCCAGCTACTCAGGAGGCTGAAACAGGAGAATCGCTAGAATTACTTCAACCTGGGAGGTGGAGGTTGAAGTGAGCCAAGATTGTGCCACTGCACTCCAGCCTGGATGACAAGAGCAAAACTCTGTCTCGAAAGAAGGAGGAAGGAAGGAAGGAAGGAAGGAGGGAAGGAGGGAAGGAGGGAAGGAGGGAGGGAGGGAGGGAAGGAAGGGAGAGAAAGAGAGAAAGAAAGAAAAGAAAAAAGAAAAGAGAGTGAGAGAAAGGAAGAAGGAAAGGAAGAGAAGGAAAACTTGCTTAAATTAATAAAAAATATCTACAAAAAGTCTACATCTAACATCACACTTAATGGTAAAAGATTGAAGACCTTTCCCCAGAGATGGAGAACAAGGCAAAGGTTTCTTCTTTTACAGTTTGCATTTATTATCAGCCTGGTAATGCTAGCCATTATAATAAGACAAGATATAGAAATAAAGGAAATGTCAGTTCTATTCACAGATTTCCTCCATAGATATTTCTGAACAACTTAACACAGAACTTCCTAGAACTAACAAATTAATTTAATAAAGTCTCAGGATATGAAGTCAATGCATACAAATCAATGATATTTCTATATAATAGCAGGAAAAATTGAATTCAAAATTAAAATAACAATACCATTTATAATAGCACAAAAAAATCACATAAATATAAATCTGAAACAAATTATGTGGAATCTGTATGATGAAAAGTACAAAACACTGAAGAAAAAAATCTGAGAAGATCCAAATAAGTGGAGAAATATACCACGTTCATAGATGAGAAGATTCAGTATTGTTAAGATAGATGTTAATTCTGCCCAATTTGTTATATTGATTCAGTGAAATTCCAATCAAAATTCCAGCAGCCTTTTATGTAGATGTTGACTGCTGGTTTAAACATTTATACAGAAAGGCAAGGAAACTAGACTTGCCAAAAATTTTTGAAAACAAATAATGTTGGAGGGCTCCTTACCTAATTTAAAGTGTTATTGTAATGCTACAGTAATCAAGACTGTGGTAATTCAGAAACAACAGACACATATATCAATGGAACAGAGAAGAGAAACCAGAAATAAACCCACATAAATACAGTCAACTGATTTTTGACAGCAATATGAATCCAATTCAATAGACAGAAGAAAGTCTCTTCAAATAAATGGCCTGGGAACAACTAAATGTCCACATTTTAATCTATCTGGGCTACCATAACAAAAATATCATAGACTGGGTGACTCATAAGCAATAGAAATTTATTGTTCACAGTTCTGGAAGCTGGAAATTCTAAGCTCAAAGTGTGGGAAAATTTACTGTCTAGGGAATGCCGGCTTTCTAGTTCATAGACAACCATTATCTTGCTATATCTTCACATGGCAGAAAGGCCAAGAAACTCTCTGGGGTCCCTTTTATAAGGACCCTCATTAACTAACCACCTCTCATAGCCTTATCTCCTAATACCATCACCTTGAGGGTTAGGATTTCAACTTGTACATTTTGGGAGAAACACACATTTAGACC
Source organism: Aotus nancymaae (assembly GCF_030222135.1). Lineage (NCBI taxonomy): Eukaryota > Metazoa > Chordata > Mammalia > Primates > Aotidae > Aotus > Aotus nancymaae. The sequence goes on along the minus strand of NW_026988431.1, from coordinate 49,627,379 downwards.
ATAGCAGTCAATATGCTGAAAAGACAAAAAAGAACCCCAGCCTTTATTTCACATCTCATATAAAATTAACTCAAAATGGATCATAGACCTAAACATAAAGCATAAAACCATAAAACGTTTTTGAGAAAAAACAGGAGAAAGTGAAGCTAGGCATGGTGGCTCATGCCTGTAATCCCAGCATTTTGGTAGGCCGAGGCAGGTGGATCACAAGGTTGGGAGTTCAAGACCAGTCTGGCCAACATGTGTATGACCTTGGGTTAGCCCACTCAGCAAAGGTCGACTTTGTAGTTCAGAAGACATCTGACTATGTTGGCAACTTTTTTTATTGTTATAATTGGGGTCTGTGTGTGTGTTTGTGTGTGTGTGTTTGCACATGCATACACACATGCACACTACAGGCATTGATTGGTAGAGGCCAGGAATACTACTAAACATCCTGCAATGCACGAGACACGCCCTCCACAACAAAGAATTATCTGGTCCAAAATGTCAGTTGTGCACCTGTTGAGAAATCCTGAGTTAGGAAAACAGTTTTTAGATATGACACCAAAAGCATGATTTATGAAAGAAAAATTGATAAACTATAGTAAAATTTAAAAATACTTTTGTTTTGCAAAAGCTTTGGCTCTTTGATTAAGAGAATAAAAAAGACAAGCCATACACTAGGAGAAAATATTTTAAAATCACATCTGTCAAAGGACTTATATCCGAAATAGATAAAGAACTCATAAACTCAACAACCAGAAAACGAAAACCAAATTTTTAAAAACAAAAAATTGAAACAAGAGTTTTTACCAAAGAACATATTTAGATGTAAAATAAGCATAATAGAAAATATTCATTAGTAATCATTAGGGAAATTCAAATTAAAACTACACCAAAAACCCACATCATGCCTATTTGAATAGCCATAATTTTAAAACCTGGCAATATGAAGTGCTGGTGAGAATGTTGAGGATTGGAATTCATATATATTGCTGGTAGGGATGCACAATGGTACATCCACGTTGGGAAACAGTTTGGCAGTTTCTTATAAAGTTAAACATATACCTACCATACAACCCAGCAATCTCATGCCTAGCTATGTATCCAAAACAAAATAAGAGATGTTCAAACTATAGGAGAGGAAAAAATAATTTTCTCCCTACTCTTCAAGTTCTTAGCTGGAACAAACTCCTATAACAAAAGGTAGATTAACAAGTGGAAAACAAACAAATTTAACAACATATGTAACTTACGTATATATGGGAGATACCCAGAGGAATAAGTAAATCACGAAGATATGGTTTTGAATTCAGGCTTAAGTACAATTGTCTACTGAAACAAAACAAAGAGGGAAGGATGTGAGGTAGGACAATCATAAGGAGATGCCCAGGAAAGCAGGATAACAAGGGTAAGGTTTCTTACACAGATTTAAGTCTGGTGCCTTCTCCGTTGTTAAGAGTCTCTACTAATGTAATGTCATCCTTCTCTTCATAGTACGTAGGGAGACACCCGTACAAATGGAGATTTCCTTTATAGACATAAATTTCCTTTATAATTCGTACTCTGTTTTCAGATCTTCTGTGTCTACAGTTTCTCAAAATGATTAGCACAAAACAATCCATATGCCAAGAAGGCATATTTCGAGGTGGCATATTCTGGTGTCCTACAATACAAAAACCTATAGGTAAATGTTTATAGCTGATTTAAAAACTGGAAACAACCTAGATGTACCACAAAGTGTGGTACATATGTGTAATAGAATGCCACCAGCAATAAACCTGAATGAACCATTGATTCACAAAACAACATAGAGAAATCTTACCTGCATTTGGACAGGCTGGACCGAGAATTGTTTGATTCTATTCATATAGCACTCTGGAAAAAGCAAAACTGTAGGGAGGAAAATAGATGAGTAGTTAGCAGATCAGGGGTTGGGGGTGGGTTGTCTATAAAGGAATAGCATAAGGAAACTTTGCAGTCATGGAATTATTATGTATAGAATTATAGTGATCCATAATACAATTCTGTGAATTTGCCAACACTGATAGAACTGTACCACAAGAAGTGAATTTTATTACATGTAAATTTAAAAAAACTCAACCTGGATAAAGAAAATGTGGCATATATACACCATGGAATACTATGCAGCCATAAAAAAATGAGATCATGCCCTTTGCAGGGACATGGATGAAGCTGGAAGACACAATTCTCAGCAGACTGACAAAGGAACAGAAAACTAAACACTGCATGTTCTCACTCATAAGTGGGAGCTGAACAATGAGAACAGGTGGACACAGGGAGGGGAACATCACACATTGGGACCTGTCAGGGGGTCAGGGCAAGGGAAGGGAGAGCATTAGGACAAATACCTAATGCATGTGGGGCTTAAAACCTAGATGACAGGTTGATAGGTGCAGCAAACCACCATGGCACATGTATACCTATGTAACACACCTGCACGTTCTGCACATGTATCCCAGAACTTAAATTAAAATTAAAATAACAACAAAAACACCTCAACCAGGATGTGGGAGAAAAGATGGAATACAGATTGTGATAAATGCATTTTCCTATGTTACAAATTAATCATAACTTCCCTGAAAGGGATGGGGAAGAAATAAGCTGACCTAAGTAAGGGCCAGCTAACTAAGGGGTTCCAGAAAACCCTTCAGCTCCCCTAACTTTGGAAAACAGCAGCAGACCTGCCCCAGTGAAACCTTGCCAGGCAACCCCCCATGGTCCCAGTCTCCAGGCTGGAAATTGTGGACAAAACCTTTAAGATGCTTCAACACCAGGTCTATTCTGTGTCCTCAGGCTTTAGGCCGACCCTAGTGCCTTCGGATTTTGAGCCTGTTGTTTGTTCTGACACTTCAGCTCTCAGATAAATTCCAGAATAATTTCTGAATTTGAAGTTAACTCGGTTACTTTCATTGTAAGTGTAAGAATGATGTCTCTTCTATCGCTCTACAGAGTGGAAGTCCTTTCCGTTTTTAATGGCTGAACTGTATTTCATTAAATGAATGTCTAATTTATTTAACCAATCCCAATCATTCAGTGTACTTTAGGCAATTTTCCACTTTTTGCTGTTATAAACAAAGTTAACTGACCCCTATAGGCATCATAGTCTGAGTTGCTATAAAGGAATACCTGAGGATGGGTAATTTATTAAAAAAACAAAAGTTTATTTGGCCCATGGTTCTGCAGGCTGTACAAGAATCATGGTGCCAGTATCTGCTTCTGTTGAGGACTTGAGGTTAAGGACTCATGGTGGAAGGCAAAGGGGAACTGGTGTGTGCAGAGATCGTATGGCAAGAGAGCCAGCAAGAGAGAGGGGATTAAGAGCATAGACTCTTCTTAACAACCAGCTCTTGTGAGAACTAACAGAGTGAAAATTCACTTATTATCATGAGGATGGCACCAAGCCATTCATGAGGGACCCACCCCCATGACCCAAACAGCTCCCACCAGGCCTCACTTCCAATGCTGAGGTTCAAATTTCAACATGAGGTTTGGAGGGATCAAACATTCAAACCATAGCAACAGGAGAAGACATTTCCTCGTGAGGAAGCAGTATAAATTGAAATACAACCTATAGAATTTATATAGACATTATGCAATCTGCAGAAGCACATGTTGGGACTGAAAAAGGACTGCACTAATGAATTCTATCCTAGATGTGTTTCTTATTCTCATTTTAGAATAAATGATACCCATATCAGATTATCTGCGTGATTAGCACAATGGCTGTGATTTAAAAATAGGAAGCCTACAGGTTGGCTGTTCCCTAATGCTGACTGCTATAGCCTATGTGCTCTACCCAACCCAGAAAGGGAGCCTCTCCTTCACCCAAACAAGGAGTTGTGTCAGTTTTTGGGTAAAAAGGAAGATGGATTTCAGCTGCCCTAAAGAAACAAAGGCTTCTCTCCCTCTTCCTCCTCTTTTTCCTTCTGTGAAATTTGCCTGATCTACTGGTAGGAGAGTCTGTCTTGAATCAAAAATGGGTTGGCCAGGCACGGTGGCTAACTCCTGTAATCCCAGCACTTTGGGATGCCGAGGGGGATGGATCACTTGAGGTCAAGATGAGCCTGGCCAACATGGTGAAACCCTGGCTCTACTAAAGATACAAAAATAAGCCGGGCGTTTTGACAGGTGCCTGTATTCCCAGCTACTTGGGAGGCTGAGGTGGGCCAATGGCTTGAACCCGGTAGACAGAGGTTGCAGTCAGCCAAGGTCACACCACGGCACTCCAGCCTGGGTGACAGAGCAAGACCCTGTCTCAAAAAAAAAGGGTTAACTGAATTACAACAGGAAACGTCTCCAGTAACAGCCCAGCTTGCTCCAGGTCCTAATGGGTTAAGAAAGCATCCCATCTCTTCTTTCTTCAACTCTGGATTTAACAGGTAGCTACTCTAAGGTGCCCTGGCAAAGTGATCTGTGCCTTGGGATTTCTGCTTTCAAGATAGCCTAAAGAAGAATGAATAGATGCTAAAGGAAGAAGCAGTAATCAGGAACTCGGTCTCTAAATGTAGCTAATTTCTATTTAATTGGCCAGTAACTACATTTAAAATAAACACTAGTTGGTCATCAAAAACAGGAGGTTAAAGGATAAGCAATTGTATAAGCCAGAGAGAATTACTAGGCCAAAACAAAGCTAGGGGAAGTGGAGAGACGTGCTGCTTCAGAGAAAACATGATTAGGAGAAGAGGAATTGTCGCTGCTGTGGGCCTCACAGATCTCATAAAGATTTATATCAGGTTTTATTTGTGTTTGTTAGTCATCAACGAAACTGATTTTAATCACCAGCTGCTCTTTAATTATCAAGCAGTCATTCCTTTATTACATAAAAATTAAAAACACATGTAAGGAGCAATTTTAAAACTATCAAACGAGATGCATTTGGCACATCCTTGTGCATCCCCAGAGAAAGAGGCAGAGATTGGACAGGTTTCCAGAAAACCCTTCAGCTCCCCAGGCATTTGCTGAACCCCTGGCTGCTGGCAGTATGGGCTTTCAGGCAACCACAGTGACTGCTCCCCTCCAGGGGAAGAATGTGGAATCCGTAGAGCTGGGTTGAGGCACATCCGCTGCCAAACTGTCTCCTGCGTTTGTAATCCCTGCTTTTCGGCACCACCCAAGATGTACTAATGCGCCATGTAAAGACTCACTCCTGTTTCCTGTGGGGTTCAGCAGTGAAAGAGGGTGTGGGAGGGGAAGGAAAGAGAAGGGGAAATGGTAAGAATGGTTTGAGTGGGATCCCTAGGCTGTGAGCAAGTTCTTCAAATTGAATTTTCCTTTGAGGCAGACATTTTCCAGTTAAACTTTAAATTCAAACCCTTGTCCTATTTATCTCCAAAATGCAGGCTATGTGTCTCCCTCCTAATTAGCATGAAATTATTTCTTCTTTTTCCTTCGTTAGAAATCAGGATTGATTTTTTTAAAGATAAAATTTGTGTTCCTGCTTAATTTTCAGATTCATTTGGAAGGAGTGCATTTTTATCAGAGGGACTGAAAAGCCTTTGAGAATCAGTTTAAAAAAGGAATGCTCCTGAGAGTCACGGTAAGTAGCACTTCTCATCAGACTAGCTGCCCAGGGCTGTTAAAGTGCTTTTTAAAAGGGGAACTAACAGGGCTGCTCAGCATTTACTGTTTTCTAAGAGCCTTAGCTAAATTAATCATAGCACACGCTAGCCCTGTAAGGTAAAATAATGATTCCTGGTATTTCCAAAGCAATCAGCCATCCACAAAGAGGGAGGTAATGTCCCTGAGAAGATGCTGAGGGAATCTCCACTCCCCTCCTGTCAGAGGCCAGCTTGTTTGTATCCAAGCAAGGACTTGGGTGAGCCAAGTTCTGTTAAAGTGGCCACAGGAATGAGTGGCCACCACACAAGTGAGGATGCTGGGGACAGTCCATCTGGGGCTCTGTGAATGCAAACTTGGTGGTGGAGGCGATCACATTATAAGTGGACAGGTGTGAGTCACAGGCCTCCTGCTCTGAGACTCAAACCCAGCTGAGGCTTGCCCAGGAGGAGCTGGCTTCATCCTGGGCCACCCACACACTGGCATGCCTCTGCACATGGAGGCCATTTCCAAAGCTGCATGAGCTATGGCATGGATTCCTAGTCACATCTGTACAGCCAGAGCAAAAGCCTGTAATTCCCATAGAATCCAGTTTTTTGAGTCAGAACTCCAGATAAGTGTTTGTTTTCAGGTCACATCATTTGATTGTAGGGAAAAGCCTGGGCTATCATGGAGGGAAGAGATTGGGTACTTTATTTGAAAAGTAAACCTGTGAACTGCTGTGGAGGAACAACAGCCTGCCTCTTATCTGGGGCCTTTCCAAGGAAAAGCAAAGGGGACCGCAGAAAGCTTCCTGGGAGACAGTTTAATTCTGAAAACAAAGCCGCACTTTCCCTCTTGTGTGTTGGATAGAGCTGTAAAACAACACAGTCAAAATACTCATTAGGGCCACATCAATGTCTGCCCAAAGTCAGGCCAGCATTCCCAGGAAACTGGGGGACTGTCGCAGTTGCACAGGTCACCCTCCTTTCTCCATTGTCCCACAGCAGAAGAGCATGTGCCATTCTACTAAAGGGGGCGGAATAATTTGACTGAAAACTGGGGGCCTGAGTTAGATGGTAAACAAGTTTGGAGTGGTGTTTTTTTTTTTTAGTTATGTTTGTTTTATATATTTAAGTGTTTTAAATATATTTTAAAAATTTAAAACAACCCAGAAATTCGCAACTTGAGGAGACAACAGTGACGAACATTTTATGGCATGTTTGGACACTTTAAAGATTATTTCAGGAACCTTAATGGTGATAAATGAGAGAAGGGACAACTTTTCTTAACAATAACATTTCAGCACCTGAGTACAGAGATCAAAACCAAGAGCTAGCATTTCAAATTCATATTGTGAAGCACCTACAAAAAGAATATTCTGTCAGCCTTCATAATGTGGAGAGTTCATCTTTTCATCTTATCAAATAAAAATATACCCAAATTATTGAATAGGCATTCAATTAGGAAAACAGGGTGGGGTGATGAAATGTTTCTCATTCAGCAAACTCTTTGCAGCTATTTCTAGTCAAAGATCCCTGTGGTCTAGGCTAGTGAGAGAAAAACGTGCCCTCTGCCCAGTGACAGAGGCTCACAGGGATCAGCTTTCACCAATGCAGGCAGGGGAACAAAGGGCAGGCTTCATTTGCCTGCATCCCACAGGCCCTTGTACAGGGGAGTTCCATTTCAGTGCCCATCATGTGGCCTCTGGGGCCAAAACGCTTTTTAATAATTCTGATTTTGAATATCAAATGGAAATGAAAAGTACATTTAGGAAGGAAGGGCTCTATCCTTATTGAAGAACGTGCTCTATGCAAACAGTTTGGGCAGGCTCTAGCTGTTGTAAAGCTGTGGTTCTCAGCTTTGGCAGCCCACTGCATCACCTCCTCTAAAAGATACTGATGCTTGCATTTCTCCTTCCTGTTCCCCTAAAGAAAGTAGAATTTAATTGCTCTAGGGTGTGGCCTGGGCATCAGGATTTTTTTTTTTGAGACAGTCTCACTTTGTTACCCAGGCGAGAGTGCAGTGTGCAACCTTGGCTCACTGCAGCTCAACCTCCCAGGTTCAAGCGATCCTCCTGCCTCAGCCCCATAAGTAGCTATGATTACAAGTACGTTCCACCACACCAGGCTAATTTTTGTATTTTTTGTAGAGATGAGATTTCACTATGTTGCCCAGGCTGTTCTTGTACTCCTGAGCTCAAGCCATCCATCCATCTCAGCCTCTCAAAGTGTTGGGATTACAGGCATAAGCCACAGTGCCTGGCCAGCATCAGGATTTTTAAAAGCTCCTCAAGTGCAGTCAAGGTTGAGAACAATTACTATAGAGTGATTTAATACAGCATTCAAGGCCTCTCATAATCTAGCCTCAGCCTAATTTTTCCTTCTCCCACCCCATCTCAGCCTGTACATAAGTCACAGAGACATTCTCACTGTTCCCTGAATGTACTTGGCTCATTTATATTTCCAGGCTTTCTTGCACACTTTGGGCACCTAAGGAAAGCTCAGCTCTAAAGTCTCTCCTTTTCTGTGAATCATTTCCTGTCAAGCCCACCTTCACTACTAAGTCATTCCTTGTTCCTTGATCGGATGGCAGAACACTTTGTGCATATCTCTACTGGAGCCCTTCTCACTTTACATTAAAGATATCTGTATATAGGTCAGCCCACTCCTCCCCAATAGCATGTGGACCCTTTGTAGTTTCAGCAGTAAGCACAGGGCTTGGTTTCTATGAATACTTATTGACTGAATGAATGAATGAATGCCAATCTTGTACATTGTTGATGTTTACCACATTGAACCCAGTTCTTAAACTAGGATCACTCAGGAGATTCCAAGTCAGTAATTTGAAGTGGAAGGTCTGTATCCTTCCTACTCAAAGTGTGGTCCATAAGTCAGCAGTGACTGTGTTATCTGGGAACTTGTTGCAAATGCAGAATATGTATTTTAACAAGATCCCTAGGCAATTCATATGCACATTACAGTTTGAGCTATATCTTTAACAAGCTCTCAGGTGATTCCTTTGTAGCCTGGCTGCTGACCCGCACTTGGTAACCACTGTTCTAGACCTTCATTTACTGAATGGAGTGGTCCCTATGTGATTGCCTACAGGTTTCTTCTAGTCTCCCTTTTTTCTTCCTAGTTAACAAAGCCCTAATTTTGTTTTTAACGGTGATCAGGACTTCACCCACCAGGCCTTTGCCTCAGGGAAACTTGACCCCACCTGTAGACCCTATATTGGGCCTGCTTAGTTCAAAGGCATATTCCATTCCCCTGGCCAGGGATTAGTTTAGGGGTAGACATGTGACAAAATTCAGGTCAATGAAACGTGAGTCTGCAGTGGCAATCTAGTAAAAGTGTCCTCTTCTCTAAGAGAAAGCCACAGGAGGGGAAAATAATCTCTTTTGCTCAGGACATTGTCCTGCCTAAACATGATGCCTTGGACAAGCTGCTTCCATCTTGCTACCTGCAACAGGAGGAAAGCCAACACTGAGGTGTCAGAGCAGAGGGATGGAAAGCACCTGGATCTTAGGACAATGTTGAGCTCTTTTGTCTCTTGACTTCTAGCTATGAGACGTAATTTTCTTACTGTTAAAGTCATTTCTGTTCTTGCACCCAAAAGCATTTGTTGATATACTGAATATAGTACATTTATTCGATCAATAAATGCCTGCCAAATACCCAAGTATGAATAATTGTAGTTTGTCTCGTGGCTATTCTTTCAAGTAAAAGTGATATTCTTTGACAAAAAAAGCTAGTTTAGCTTGTAACAAACAACTGCACAAGTTCTTTTCCTTGAGACAAGTATAATACTTTCATATGCAATAGATGTATGTGCTTTATGCATGTTTCCCATTTCATAACACAGAATATTAAAAACATGTATACTTCAGGGTTGAGATCTAATAAAATGAGTAGTTATCACAGCTTCATTGAGGACACTCAAACTGGCAGGGATTTTTTTTTTTTGAGTGCTATGAAATGCATGGCAGTAAGGAATATAATAAATATTAATGTAATTTGGTGCTACTGTCTTGAATTGTGCTAAGGTGTCAGCAGTTTTTGTCACCATTGCTTTGACATCATCAGTGCAGGTGACAATACAGTGAAAAAGGTAAACGGCATCTTGGTGTGATTATGGAAATAGATTGATCTAATGGACCACCTGAAGTAGCTTTGGCCTTCCCAGGGATCTTAGAGAACTGCTATAGTAGGTGATTACTTGGGAAATAAAATCTCTTAGGAGAAGTTATGGATACAAAATGGTTATTGCTGAGGCCTGGAAGAGACTGAATTATGTGCCATGTTATGGTTCTGACTCCTTTATTTGGGTCAGTCTCACTATTGCCTCAGTTATTGCCAGCACATGGGGCTGGTAACAGAGGGGTCCTAGGAGCATCCAGGTGCTGAGGTGCTTGTGAGGCCTTAGGCTGGAGGGCACAGGAAATGGGCTCACCCAGTGCTACCAGTTACAGACTCATTCACAAGACTGTGAATCCACAACTAAGTTCTTTATTTCCCTATTCAGCCTGTTAGGCAATTTATCTCGTACTCAGCTTAGAAACGTACTATTTAATGTAATCTGATTTCTGTTTATAATTCTTAAAATACTCCTATTAGTGAAGTTGTCTAAGTTCAGTTTTTTCTTGGGCTAAAATTTCTCCAATGCTGAATAATTATTAAATAATGAATGTGTTGTTTCACTCTGAGGGGCATCAAGATTCCCTCAAGCAGCACCTCCTTCCATTGCTTGCCAGCAACAAGCATTTTGGCAACACCACAAAGCACCAACTTTCGAGGTCTCACTGAGCCAGTCCTCGTTTCCAGGAAAGAAAACCCTGTTCTTGAGCCAGAATGAATGCTCTAAAGGCTGAGATTTTCTTTTCTCTTACTAGAGAGGGAAGAATGACAGTGGTTTACTTGGATTCCTATAGTGGGAAAGCCATCTAGAAATTCCAGCCAGATGGATATCTCTCACATGGAGATACTGTCCCTTGACTCATAAATGCACTGTGGAATTTGCCCTGGTGCCATCTGAAGGGTTTAAAAAAAAAGGATCCTATTCCTTACTAGCAGTGATGCTGATGGCTGAATCAAATTAGGGCAAAGGCTAGTCATGTTGCTTGCCTCCTATATTTACTGAGTTAATTTCTTAAAGCACAGAAGCAAGACAGACAATCCAAAAGACCGACATGAACTTGTTCTGCAGAATATAGTTTCTGTCTTACTGCATTGCTGGGAAAAAAAATTTGAGATCTGAGTGTGGCAAGGAAAGAGGTTCCCTAGGTCATCAGAGAAATGACTGAGTTTTAGCAAATTTTTTCTAATTTTTGACCTAAAATGTTCTTTCCTTTATGGCCTCCCTAAAGTTTTTATTTTATTTTGTTTTTGTTTTCTAATACAAGACAAACAACACAAAAAACACCTGCATCGCACATTCCTACCGCCACTTTTGTGCTCTGTGTTGGAAACACAGGAGATGTAATGATCTCCTTGGCTCTGGGCCTCTAAATCTTCATAGTGAATACACCAAACTCTATACCGCAGGACCAGTCCAAACCTTGGAAGGGAAAGAGGAGGAAACAGGGATTATAAACGTGCTGGGCAATTTTTTCCCATATCTGGGTCATTTTGCTTTTCTCTGTGTAAAATGCCTGGCCTTGGTGTTTTTGAGTGTGCATGTAAACTCAGACTTCGTAGTGAGGAACATACGGTCAAACCTGTACAGTATTCCAGGTGATTGGCCTTGTATAGCCCTACCCTTGCTGCTCCTTTTACCTTGACATTGAACATTTTCTCAGTACTTTAGCTCTTATTATTGTGTTGGTAGAATACCTTCTTCCCCTTAAGCATGGTTGTAGTACATTATTTCCGTGTTGTATTAGAAAAAGAGATGGACCAATAATTTGGGAGATTTTGCATGCTAGTTCTGCCATTAAATGGCCATAGATGCTGGAAAAGTCATGTTCCTGTTCTGGGCTTCATCTGTAAAATGGTGATTGGAGAGAGGGCTGAATTTCCAGTGGTCCATAGACCTGGTGATATGGTTTAGATGTTTGTCCCCTCCAAATCTCATGTTGCAATGTGATTCCCAGTGCTGAAGGTGGGGCCTAGTGGGGGGCGTTTGGATCACGGGGGCAGATCCCATATGAATGGCCTGGTGCCATGCCAACAGTAATGAGTGAGTTCTTGATCTATGATCTGTTAGTTCACATGAGAGCTGGTTGTTAAAAGAGCCCAGCACCTCCTCAACCTTTCCTTGCTTTCCTGTCTTGCCACATGATACACCTGCTCCCCCTTCGCCTTCTGCTATGAATATAAGCTTCCTGAGGCCCTCACCTGAAGCCAGTGCTGGCTCTGTGCTTCTTATACAGTCTTCAGAACTGTGAGCCCAGTAAGCTTCTTTTCTTAATAAATTATTCAGTCTCAGGTATTCATTTATAGCAATGCAAAATGGACTAACACAACTAGAGGCCAGAAATACATTTTTAGCAAGGTCTCCTTTCCGCTACCTTCTTCCACTGGCAATTTTAAGACAACAGTGCTGAGATAGACTTTTGGGAACCAAAACCCGGAGTCAATGAGTTCTAGGTCCTTGTCAATCCTAACGTTAGTTTTTTCCTCTCTTTCTCCAAATGTCAGGTTTTCTGCTATCCCACCACTTCCACTAGTTTGCACTTAATTTACTGAAGCTTCTGTGCTTTCTAGGTGGTTCCCTTGGCTTCACTCCCTATCTCTCCATGCGTATTCTAAACCTTCCAAAGCCTAAAAGACATGGGCATTTGGTAATTTTTAAAGTATCTTCTTCATTTATAAGAGTGAAATGGAAGCTCATAGAAGCCAGGTGATGGCAAGCGCTCACAGGTTGGATGAAAGGACAGCAAGTAGGTGAGGCAAAGCCCTGAATTCCTTAAGTAGCACATCCTAGTAACCACACGAAGAGGCTTCTGGTGCAAGGGAAGAAAAGATTGCTGCCAATTTCTAGGGAAGCTGCCCAGAACTGCTGCACACAGGTCCACTGAGGACCAACTTAGGTTTCTACTCCTGCAACCAAGAATGACAGGCTCCCACTTACATTGCTGGCCTACATGTTTGAAACCTTCAAGCACTCATGGAGTATAAACACTTACTCTCTGGCTGTGTGGTATTAGTGCTGCCTGTGACCAAAGGATGAAAGAAAGAAAATAAGTTTAAAAAGAAGCAATGAGAGAAGCCAGATGGCTATGCATCTATAGAAAAAGAGGGGAATCTTAGTGGTTCTAGGGGAAACAAAGATAACAAACTAGGAAAACAATTCAAGAACACACAGACCAAGTAGTAACGTACATGAAAGCACAGCATGAAAGAAGATCCCTTCATATAAAAGTTAAACATTGAGAAGACGATTTTATGTGGTAATTTAAAACTACTACCCCCGTGTATGTTTTCTCCAAGAGGGTAGGAAGGACTTATTTAAAACAGAAGCATTAGAAATAAGATTCGCCGATAAGATAACTGAAACAATATATAGACATTGAGACAAAATTCTGAGCATATTTTACCTATATATTAAGTCACTATAAAAAATTGTGACACTTTCAGTTAATATGTTTATCATTCTAAACCTACCATCAGATCACTCAAAGTTATAATATTGGTAAAGGAGTTGGCATCAAGAACTAAAGGAAAATAGCCTATCAGAAAGTCAACAGTGGCAGAACTGCTTAAATATATGGGACAGCATGATGACTTAAAATCTTAGGTCAATTAATCTATAACCTTGGAGAAAATTTTCCTACATTTTTGTGCCTCAACATTCTGATAAATATAATGGAACAATACTGTTTCATGGCTCTATTAGGAGAAAATGAACAATCTAAAATGCCACCACAATTCTAATTAAAATGTTACCTTGAATGCAGTGAGCAAAATCTCATCTTTAAGAACTAATAAAAGCTAGGTGCGGTGGCACACATCTGTGGTCCCAGCTACTTGGGAGGCTGAGGTAGGAGGATTGCTTAAGCCCAGGGATTTGAGGCTGCAGTGAGCTATAATCACACCACTGCACTCCAGCCTGGGCACAGAGTGAGTTCCCATCAATAAATAAATAAATAGGAAAAGGGAAAAAAAAGAGCCAATATATTTTTTTAAGAAAAAAAGCAAGTTTTCTGAAAGTTGGCCAGACCATAAGGAAAACGCCATTCAATTGTAAGGGAAAGGCTGATTCAGCTTTCAGCTCTGTATTTTCCTTTTAATAAAGAGAAGGCAGTCATATTTTATAATTTTTATTATGCATTCATTTTGGATGTTTTCCTTATGAATTATAAGTAAGCTTCAGAATTCAGTGAGTTTAAAGAAACCACATTTCCTTTATGGGCTATGTTGCTTATGATAATCTTTCACCTGTCATAGGAATGTTTGGCCTATTTAAAGGTTGCAGGTGTGTGAGAACAGATGGTATTGAGAATGGGGACATATTCAAGCTACAAAAAGACTGCCAAAAGCCAATTTGTGGTTAATGCTTTAGAGCAATGGTGCTTTTTTTCTCTTTCTTACTCATGTGTACATGGGGAGCAGGTACTCTATCAGAACCATGTCCTGGAGATTTAATTTTCTTTTCTGTTCTTTAGTAAGAGAAGTACAAGATACTTCTACCACCTTAGGATCAATGCAGCAAGCTTCCCTGAAATAGTAGGTATGCTGTGAGTTGTCCCTACTATCCTGTATAAAAAAGAAAGGAAGGAGAGAGAGAAAAAAAATGGAAAGACAGAGGAGCTGTTTTCCTCTTGGGTAGATGGAAACAGGGTTTGCATATCTAGGAGAGGATAGTGGTTTAGGTCAAGGGGAGGCAGTAAATGCTAGAATCTGGCCTGAGCTACCACTCCCATTGGCCTCCACAAACGTCTGCACACGAATTGATTGTTCAGGTCACTAAAAATGAGAGTACCTTGGCATTTAGCCTAATAATGTGTGAGGGCCAGATACTTGTGACACTGGAGAATCATCCATTCCCAAGAATCGCTGTGAACTACCAGCTGTGCCAGGCCTCCATGGCAGTGGGCCCAGCAGAGCACCTAGCCTCTTGCTTTGCCTCCTAGACCTCACCTTCAAGGTTTGCTTCACTAGGGAGACTCAACTGCTGTGGTATCTGTAATCCCAAGGGGTCAGGCCACTTTAGGCTGGAACTTCCTCCACTGCCCACCTGTGAGGCAAGAAAGAAAGCCAAGAGCTTTATCCTCAGGCCTGAGCTAGCATGCTGGGAGCCCGTACTATCCTAGCAAGGCAGCAGGGCAGTCATTGTTCCAATGTGAGGACCCCGGAACAGGGGTGACATTGCCTGAAAATCCAGAGAGCTACTCCTGGTGCTCAGATTTCTGTCCAGCTTCTGATCTTCAGACATGCCCCACCAAAGCCAGCTTCTGTCTACAGCCCTTCTGCCAGAAGCTCACCCAAGACCATAAGCAGCTTGCCAAATCCACACTTCCTGCCCAAGACAATAAGGAGGTAAGGTTGGTAGAATGAGTTTTTCTACTGCACTGGACCTTGTAAAGAAGAGGTGATAAATGCCTCCCATTCAATAGAGAGCTCTCAGAAACCAGGGTCAGAAACCGTTTACCTAGGACTTGCCTAAGCAACTGATTAGGCTTCCACAGGCAACCCCACTACTATCTCTACCACCTCACTGCTCCTTCTGTATGGAGAAGAACAGAAAGAAATCATCTAGGTCAATAGCCTTGGACAAAGTTTATAGTAGGAAGAGACTCTTTCCCTATTCCCCACTGTCCACTCTTACCCCAAGGCAAAAGAAATGGGGGAGGGGCTGCAAGAAGGGAAGAGTGACACCTCATTCCCCAGCTGGACATTTGCTTCAGCTATGGACTTGCAGGTCTCCCACTTTGCCTACCTGAGCAAGAGAAAGTGAACTGAACAGAGAAGGCAGCTGAGGCGTGGTTTGCACTTGGAGAAACAGGAGTCTTGAGCTGTCTTGTCAAGATCTACCCAAGAAGCCTGACCACTGGCATAGGGACCCAGAAGGCTGTGGGGTGTGCTGCCAGGGCGTTGCTGAGAAGTAGCAGAAAATGTCCTTTTAAGCTGGATCTTCCACATCATGGAATGGTGTGGTCCCTTCTTTCCTATTCCTTCCCACTCCAACACTTGGAGGATTTTAAAACTGAGAGAAGTAGGCCAGAGAGCATTCTGAATTAGATATGAGAGAAAGGTTTTTAGAGTGAACCAACCTCAATTTAGTGTTTGAAAGTGACAAGAGGAAAGGAATCTGTCTACAATGTGCTAAGGCAAAAAAATTTTGTTTTTTATTTGTTAGGAGCAAATCAGATTAGGAGATAGTAATTGAAAAAAGTAAAACCATTTTGTTTTTGCTCCACTGAGTTGGGACTGCCCAGTAAACAATTCCAGAATCATAAATAGCAATGGGCCTATGGAAGTGTGGATTACATATGCTGCCACATCCTTTCCCTCCCTGAGAGTCTGGGTTTGACTGTAGTTGTAGCAGAGTATCCATTTGAAAGAGAGTCACACCCATCATTGGGATTCAGTTATGTGTGGGTAAGTCTGGAGGATGGTAGGGTTAGTCAGTCCTGGGCTCCTGTCTGAGTCCTGTGGAGAAGATGGGAAGAGGTACCAAAATAACTGAAAAAGCCACTTTTGTTAAAATTGGGTAAAACATTGGTGTTAAAGCATTGCTCTCAAGTCACATTTATTTCATTGCAAATTCCCGTCAAGAGAAAGTTTCTTACTTGCCAACCACTGCATCTAAAGCTGTGCTGTTTAATGCAGAGGCCACTAGTCACATGTGGCTACCTAAATATAATTGAAAATTCAATTCTTAGATTACACTAGTCACATTTCAAATGCTTAGAAATCGCATGTGGCTACTGTTACTATATTGAAAGTGAAGATGCAAAACATTTCCGTCTTCACAAAAAATTCTATTAGGCAGCTCTGTGTTAAAGAAAATGCTATTAGTTCCAATGATGAAAGAGATCATGACCAAGATGGACTGGTGAGATATCATTTGGAATGTACATAATTACACATTCCAGACTTTATGGGCAAGTCAAAGGTTAAAGTGATAGAACAGAAAGAGGAAGAGAAGAAGTCCCGTTACTGTAGGGAACACGGTGAGCCTTGGGCTCACAAAAATCCATGAGGCCTGAACTCTGTTTTGGGAACTTGAGAGCTGCTATGGAGGAGGCTTTGGGGCCAGAGGACAGTCCAGTCACTGGGTAACTGATCCCTGGGGAAGTGGTGTCCAGACAGGGGACGGTGATCCTCAGAGAAGGTGATGGCACATGGTGGGAGGGATTTCACTGGGCAGTCTTCTTTTGAGAAGTGTCTGTTCATATCTTTTGCCCACTTTCTAATGTTTTTTTTTTCTTGTTAAGTTCATTATAGATTCTGAATATTAGACCTTTGTCAGATGAATAGTTTGTGAATATTTTTTTCCATTCTTTAGATTGTCTGTTTACTCCATTGATAGTTTCTTTTGCTGCACAGAAGCTCTTTAGTTTAATCAGGCCCGCTTGTGAATTTTTGCTTTTGTTGCAGTTGCTTTTGAGGATTTAGCCATATATTTTTTCCCAAGGCCAATGTGAAGAAGAGTATTTCCTAGATTTTTTCCTAGGATTCTTATAGTTTGAGGTCTTGCATTTAGTCAAAGATCAGATGGTTAGGTATGCAGCTTTATTTCTGGGTTCTCTTTTCTATTCCATTGGTCTATGTGTCTTTTTGTACCAATACCATGCTGTTTTAGTTATTGTAGATATAACTGTAGTATAGTTTGAAGTCAGGTCATGTGATGCCTCCGGCTTTGTTCTTTTTGCTTAGGATTGCTTGGGTTATTCAGTCATGTTTTTGGTTCCATGTGAATTTTAGAATAGCTTTTTTCTAATTCAGTGGAAAATGATACTGGTAGTTTGATAGGAATAACATTGATTCTGTAGATGATTGCTTTGGGCAGTATGGTCATTTTAACAATATTGATTCTTCCAATCCATGAGCAGTAATGTTTTTCCATTTGTTTATGTCATCTGTCATTTTTTTTTTCAGCAGTGTTTTGTGGTTCTTGTATAGATCTTTCACCTTCTTGGTTAGATATATTCCTAGGTATTTTATTTTTTTGTATGCCTGGGTATTGTAAATGAGATTACGTTCTTGATTTGGCTCTCAGCTTGAACATTATTGGTGTATAGAAATGCTACTGATTTTTGCACATTGGTTTTGTATCCTTAAACTTTACTGAAGTAATTCATCAGTTCCAGCAGCCTTTTGGTGGAGTCTTTAGAGTTTTCTAGGTAAAGAATCAGATTGTCAGCAAAGAGAGAGAGTTTGACTTCTGTTCCTACTTGGATGCCTTTTCTTTATTTCTTTTGTCTGATTGTTCTGGCTAGGACTTCTGGTGTCGTGATTCTTGCTGCTATTTATTTAACACTGATGGTGGGTAAGGCTCTGGGCTGAGCACTTTATATGTCATGTCTCATTCAATCCTGACAATAACCCTATAAAGTCAGGGCTGTTGTTTTCTCCATTTTTACAGATGGGAAAACTGAAGCTTAAGGGTGATATCAAGTTATTAAGAAACTGTTGAGTTATGTTTAACATCTGTTTAATGAAACAGGTTAGTAGATAACCTAGATTAGAAATGTTTCCTTCAAAAGTAGTTTACCAGAGACATTTTAGAGCTTAAAAGTATAAGTGGAAAGTTCACTTACAAAATCTGTCTTTTCCTGTGACCAAGCACAACAATGAACTGGCTTCAGGGTGCTTTCCAGGCCTAAGATTTTATATACATGGAGGCCTGAGCCTCTAAAGTCATATAACAATATAAATGGTTCTGAGGAGATTGTCTATTGGAACAACCACTGTCCCTGTCGGATGCCTTCAGGGCCCAGAAGGAGAAGACTGTGACAGCAGTTGGCCATACAGTCTCTTCTCAGAGTGATTGCTGATAGTGAAACACAGCATCTCTGTGCTGTGTCTGAGTCATTTCTTCAGCCAACCTAACTTGCTGGGTAGAAGGACACAAGATCCATTCCTACTTTGGGTGCCCAGAGACCTAAGCCACTCTCATCCCCTGTTTCAAAGTTAGACAGACACATGTAAGGAAGTCTTTCTTTGAAGAAAGCTGCCATCTTTGGACTTGAGGTCAGTGTAGACCTTATTCACTATCCCTCTGCCCTTGACTCAGCTGACTGAGAGAAGAAGCCATTGGCTTGAATGTTTTCTTAGCCTTGAGAAGCAAACAAATGGGGGGAAAAATGTGTGTTTTCATCTCTCACAGTGGTGTGTTAAAAAGCCCTCTGGATCCTTCTCAGTGGGAGTGTATATGGTATCAAAAAGGATAAACCTTTGTCAAAGACTCTCAGGAGTCACTGAGATGATGTAGTTTTCTTAGGTAGGGTATGTGTGTGTGTGTGTGTTTGTTCTTGCAGATTTTCACAACCCAATGCAGTCCCCTGAGACATGAAAAGAAGCTACAATACTCTATCCCTCCTTGCCAGTGTCTCCAAAGAGTTCAGCAATTTCATGGTTTTCTGGAACTCAGACCTACGATGTGAAATGCTTCTCTTTCCGACCCTTGGCAATTCTAATACATCCACTGTTCTTTCTGGCCTGGGACTGACCCTTGCATCCATTCAGCAGATACTACACTAGTCAAGAACAGGCAGTGAGGAAGAAAATTCAGATATCAAAATTGGCCTTTGAAAATAGAACTGATTACTTGGTTCAAATATTCCATAGAAATTGGGGGCATGATGCTCTCTTTCAATGAGATTTCTTTTATTTTCAGACTTTATAGTGTATAATCATCAAACATACACCCATAAGCATGTGGTGCTGGCTGGTCTTAGATGAAATTGCAAAGGAAAGGAGCTTGGATTTTCCACACCCTCTTTTTTTTTGCAACCTTTTATCACCTTTTAATAATTCCCCTGCAGGAGATGTTCCATGCTCTTAAGATGTCCTCTCTCAACAGGGGATAGCAACTATATAATGAATTAATTCAAAGGAAAGGAAATAGGACTGTGTTGTAATGTTCTATGCTGCCCAGAAGCAATACATTTTAAAAGACAACTTCTAAAGACACTTTGAAGAAGCAAGTTTCTTTTTTGGCTGTAGGGGAGGGAGGAATTCAAGACCCAACAATCAAGAAGAATTGGAGTATAGTCATTTCCTAAATTCTCCCCATGAGAATCACCTGAGGGTAAAACTTGGCTTTCCCCAGCCTTTCTCTTGACCTTTGCTCTTTAGGAGAGAGACCTAAATGTCTGTGTTGTTCTTGTGAGCAGCTGAGCTTGGAAATCACTGGTCTAAGTGATCACCTACTCTGCATTCACACAAAGCTAAATAGAGTTGTGGAAAGTTGTGCTTCTTATGGAAAAATCTGAGTTTGATTCTTGATTCTGTTACTAGACAAGTAGCTTGAGCTAATCATTTAGCTCCCATGAATGTCGCCTGTAAATTGGATCAATTAACCAATTTTTACAGGGTTGTTGTGAGGCTTAGAAATCATGCATATAAAAGCCTGGTACATGGAATATCCCCCAAGTGTTCAGTTAATAATTCTTTAACTTTCTCTTTTAAAAAGATGCGGTCTTGCTATATTGCCCAGGTTGGAGTGCAGTGGCTATTCACAGACACAATCATAGCACAGTACAGTCTTAAACTCCTGGCCTCAAATGGTCTTCCTACCTTAGCCTCCTAAATAGTTAGGACTACAGGTGCATGCCATTGTGCCCGGCCTGATAATTCTTAATAGTAGTTGAGTCAAATCAAGAAAATTGGATTTATATCATTTCAACTGGGTGTTCAGAGTCTTTAGAAGATTTTATTTAAGTGCTTTCAAACATATATAAAAATATAGAAAACAGCATAATAGCCCTCCTCATAGCTATTCCCTAGCTTCTCAATTATCAACACATTGCTCTGCCTTGGTGTAA
Source organism: Aotus nancymaae (assembly GCF_030222135.1). Lineage (NCBI taxonomy): Eukaryota > Metazoa > Chordata > Mammalia > Primates > Aotidae > Aotus > Aotus nancymaae. Next base: position 49,606,900 of record NW_026988431.1, on the reverse strand, counting down.
TTCTGTTTAATTTTTTTAAGTGGCAAGAAATATAAAATAACTTTTGTGGTAAGCTATGCTTAGTATTTTTTAAACCTTCTGAAAGATGATGCTACCTCTTTGGGGAAGGAAAAAAAAATACACTAGGAAAACTCAGTGTAAGTGAGCACTTATTCCTGACAAATGGATAAGCAGTAGTGACTTTTTCCCAGCCAAAGTTCTAACTGTACAAAATCCATCCCAATGCAATCCCATAGGTCTGCATGGTGTATCTACAAACAAGTCCACTGCCTGGGCCAGATAGCTCCTAACAGCTGTGGTAACATGCTATCCGTGGCATCATAAGGTTAACTCTAACAGATGTGTTTTCACAAAAAGCAAAGGAACCTTGCTGGTCTGAGCACAGGAACAGTGTGATACTGGAAAACCACATAGCAGAGTCACATCCAGCACATCCTTCTAGCCATTGCACATTGTGTGCAGAAACCTATGCATCCAAGAAGCTCCTATCAGAGTGAAGAAAGCACTGTGAGGCTGAAATCCTAGGCCTGATGTGTTGGGTCAAATCTTTGCCACTTGAAAGTAAGAAGGACATTCATTCATGACTTCTCCATTCCCAAAAGACCTTGCAGGTGTTAGCATGTTGACAAGGTGACATGTGGTCCTCGTGTTTGGCCATTTCTAAGGCTTGTTGTTCTTAAATCATCCCTCTGATATACTAACAACCCCAGCAAGAACTTGCAGCTCCCAATGTTTGCTTATTCATAAGTTAACCATTGAATAAAAAATGAGTCAGTTTCATAAAGAATAACCAGAGCCCAAACATGCAAAATATGAAAAGGAAGGGAAAAAAGACAACCACTAGTGTAGTTCAGAGTTCATCTCTGCTGACTGTTCAGCACTGAAACCAGGATTCATCATCATCTAGTTCTTATTCTATGAATCCAGGGCACCGCTCCTCTGGGATGTGTGTTGTTGGGAATGGTGTGTTGCAGCAGGTTCTGAGGCACCCACTGAAGTTTCAGGAAGTCTGGGATTGACAAAAAGAAGGCACGAGGGCTCCAGTCCATGGCAGCAGTGTTTAGTTTTGTTGTCTTGTTCTTACTCCCTGGAATTTGCCAGGAAACTTTGCAGCCAGACATCTTGTCCTGAGAAGGCTGTGTAGCACCTGGTCCCTCTGCCACGTACCTGCGCCTCTCAGGCGCTCTGAAGGGATGGCTTTCCCACAGTGAGGGCGATGAGGGCGGCTTACTGGGAAACTAACTCTGAGAACTACTGGCCACATACTCGCATTCCTGCCGGGTCACTTCCCTGCCTGCCTGCCCAGCTCCCTCTCTGAACGCTGATGATCCCCCAAACAGTGCCCTGTGACTGCAAAGTGATGGGACTAATCTCCCAGAGCCAGTCCTGGAATTCTGTCTTGTTCCTTTTCAGTCACGCTGGCCATGTGATGCACTCTGAACATCTTAGAGGACAGAGAGGCCAAAAAGGTGTCCATTTTTACTTCAACTTCTAAAACTTGTTAATCCTGGTTAGAAGAAGGGGAGAGAAGGAGTAAAGACAGGAAGAAAAGGAAGAAAAGGAATAAAGGGAGATGAGCATGGGTGGGCAGTTGGCTACTCGTCACAAGCAAGAGGTCTGGCTCCTAATTCATATTAGCTTAAACCCAAAACATTTCCTCCCTTGCTAGGATGCACTACCTTTCTTAGGATAAGCTTTTCATTATTTCTGAGGTGAGGAGGGATAACAAGTTGATTTTAAAAGTTTTCCTGTAAACTGTGGAAAGAAGAATCCTTAGCAATGCCACGTCTTGCCCTGACATTCTTCAAAGCTCTATACGTTTTAACCTTATGTTGAATTCACTTTTACAATTTTTGTTGCTATAATAACAACATAGCTTTCTTTCACTCCTTCAACGTTCAAGTTGCTTTATTCACTATAAATCATCCCATCAAAATATCTAGGTTGTTCCCAAGTGAAGAAAAACATTGGGCAAAATGGGGAACAGAAAATTTCACCATTAAATTCCACCTCTCCCCCAACTCTATCAGCAACGGCCAAGACCAAACCCAGGGCATCTTCCATGCCCTACTTAGCACAACAGACACCACCATGTCAAATTATTTGCTGGGGGCAATTCGGGCTTCCACCTGAAGAAACTGAATAAGTGCCCACAGCCGCTGGCTGCCCATGGCCTCTCAGAAAATAAATGCCTTCCAGGGTAACTTTCTGTTCCCTCTGTGTGAATGAAACTCACCAGTCCTGGAAACTGTTTACACACATTTGGTAGTCATTCCTCCCTTAAAGGGATCTGAATAAAGAGCCAGAGAAAAGGGCTCTTTCTATCCCAAAGCTTGCTGTTTCTCTCTCTCTCTCGGGCCACCTGACTCCCCTTAGCCTTGTGCCTTTGTACAGCTGGTGTTGACATCAGGTTAATTACACAGTCCTGTGTTTACACGTGGGTCTCCTGAAAGGCTAGCAGCAAGTTAGCTGTGCAGAGGCAAGTTGCAAAGCTCATTTCATTGACTTGCTCTTATGTCTGAAATGGACTTTTCCAATAGTGACTGGTGAATGATTCACAGGCATCCCTAGGAGACAAGCAAATAGCATCATCCCTACTTTGTCAACAAAGAAATGGGCCATGGTGGGAGCTGCTGATTCAGGGCTGCACAAGTATGTCAGCAACAGGGTCAAGTGCTATTCTTGGGGCTAGGCTCACAGTCATCTGCTCCTATCCTGGGTGGCTCTACTGCCTCTGGACAACATATACTCTGGGGGTATCTCACAAGCTTGACAGGGAGAAAACATTAATACACATATGAAAATGCAGCACTGGTTGAGTGCTAGCACCTTAGCTCTCTAAAGGTTCTAGCTCTGTATCAGAATGACTGTGGGCCACTTTCGTGCCATATGCAAATAAAGCTTCATGAGAGCAGGAAATTATGATGTTTTCTTGGCTGCTCTATCCCCAGTGCTTAGATCTGTACCTGGCTCAGGTCGGTAGGGACTCAGTAGTGCTAGATGAGTGATGAGTGACCCTTGGCTACATTCTGTTAGCCACTGGGGATAACAGCTAAGCCTTGCCTGGCTGGTACCCCTGTGAACCTTGCACTCCTCTTACCCACCTCGGTGAGAAAGAGTATTCAAATAGGCATTTAAACAGATGATCAGATCTTCTGTGATTTCTTCAGAGACACTCAATCACAAGCCTATTTATAGCCATTCATAGAATGGCCTCTATGCCACAGACAGTACAAATATATAGAAGTCAGATGATTTGTTCACACTCCCTCAGCTAGGACAAAAATCTCAGATCTCCTGATTTTATACCCCACATCAGATTTTTAAATATAGTTTTGCCTCAGAGTTAGGCTAGCTGTAGCCACGCTGGCTGTCCACAGGTCCTGGACTGAACAGTTATGTAGAAGGTTTAGAAACTACAGAGAAAGCCTTATCCTTAGCATTGTGCCCTCAGCCCTGGAAAGCTGAGTTGATACACAGGTTGCTATTAGATATTCAATTGAAGTACAGACATTGTGAAGACTAAGCCAGGGCTGGCAAAATGAGCATTTGTAAGGGGCAACTCAATTAGAGGGCATTTTGTTCCAGAAACAATCTTGGTGTTTCGCATGAGGGGGAATCTAACAGCACTCCCCATTTCACATGCTAGGAAGTATGTGTTTCTCTCTGCCTTTTCCTTCAGGAAACAAGTTTGTTGTAGGAAAATTCTTATTTCCTGGATAGAAAATCTAAGGCAGATAGATGAATGATAACTTGTATGGGACTGTATTGGGGAATCTTACGTAAGACGGAATTCTAGCATTACCTTTTTTCAAGCATTACCTCTTTTCAGAGTCTTGTGCATTTCTTAAATTCAAATGTGTAGTTCATTTTTCTGTGAAGGGAATTTTATAAAAGGACTAGGGAAAATGTACAATGTAAAGAAGAAGTATCAACCCTTTGGATCAACTTTGGTCCTTATATCTTAGATATCAGGTGATTCAAACAAACCCCAAATGCCTCTGGTCACCCCCAATTCTACATTGTCTTTTCTTCCCAGCTTTGGAGAGGGTACCTGCTCAAGTGCCCCGGTCTAGAGGGATCAGAACATGATACAGCCCTTAGAGTGAGGATCCTGTGTGACAGTCGGGCCCTTTTGCTAAGTGTTAAATGTTAATATTTGGAAGTTTCTACTTGTAGAGTGTGAGCCTGAGAAGAAACCACTTGGCAGACTCAGAGAAGTTCTCCTAAACCAAGTGCTGTTGGTTTGTCCCACACAGGATCACCCAGTCCCGCCACATTCTTCCACAAAGTCAGAAGTTCACGTAGATTGCTGGGCTCACTGAGATTACAGCAGAAAACAATGAGAGGCTACTAAGAATAAATTCCCTGGAGGTGGTACATCTGACCAGAAGAAGAGCCTCAGAGCTGACAAATGAGGCTGGCTTTAGACAGCTCAGGGATGGCTGCTTTCTCTTATGTCTTCAAGTCTGGATTACCATGCCCAGCAGTGTCTTCTCTATATGGATGATTAAGAACAGCAATCCAGCTGGAAGTGGGTGCCAGCTGGACCTTGAAGTCATGCTTTCATAGCACTTTATATAAGTTTAAGAAAACAGCAATTGTTCATATAAAGAATTGGGAAAGGTGGCCCAATGGCAATAAAGTGGGTCTGAAGTCCGAAAGCCACCGCTTGGCATGGCACTGATGCCTAAAAGCCTTGATGCAATTTTTACATAAAAAACTGAGCAGCAGATTCTCTCACTATTCTGAAAAATGCACATTTTTCAGCAATTCAGAGGAACCTGCTTCAGATATTTAATTAATCAAGACTGAGAAGTATTTTCCAGTGGGAAAACTCACATGACGTCTCCTCTATCTTTCAGGATATATAACGTCTAGAAAGCTCAAATGACATTTTCATGTCTTCCTGGTGCCAAGCCAGTGAATGGGTGGTGTGAAATGTTTATACCAACAGTCATTACTAAAGTTTCCCACAGGGCTGAATCGAATTAATTAGGCCTAGCTAAACCTGTCAGCCACACCCGGGACCCAGCTGAATAACCCTTACAGGATTTGGAAACACCCCTTCGACAAACACTCATTTATTACTACCTGCATTCTGTGAATCACTCTGCTGCAGCTACCGCCTGACTGAACTTCCTCAAAACATGGTGCTTCATTGACTAAAAGTCAAAGACTTCTGCTTTGCTTTTCATTTTAAAATGTTGTTCTTCAAACCACTTTACAAATATTAATGTATATTTCATTTTGACCCATAGTTTGCTCAGAACCAAGAATAATGAAGTTTATTTTTCTTCAGGCCCTAATCAAAGGACTGGATAGTTTCTACCAGCACCATTTGTTTTCCTTGAAATTGATGGGAACCTCTTTTTCCTCTCCAAAGCCTGTAGAATAGTCTCAGAATGCATTAGAAACTCTTCTGAGCCTGAAGCTTGTCTTTCTTGGAGGGCTCTGGAAAGTCATTCCAGAGCAAACTCATGTCTTTGGGTACCAACATTATCTTCGGACCCAGGGTTTCATTCAACACACATTTATTGAGTGTTGATTAGTGCCAGGGTACTGTTCAAAATATTGGGCAAACAATATGAATGCTTCCTGCTTTCAAAACAAGGCTTCTAGTGGTGGGTGGCTGGTAAGGGGAGAAAATGAGCAAATCAACAAAGAAGCAAAGTAATTGCTGACAGTGACAAGCAATATTAAGACAGCACAAAGGATAATGGCCTAGAGAGTGACTGGGGATGTGAGTGTTGAGTTGGTCCGGACGCTTTTCTGAGGGAGTAGCATTTGAGTTGAGATCTGAATAATAATATTATGCTAATTGCATCACATTTTGTTACATTTACTTTTCTGTTTTTAAAACAAATCCACAAGGATATAAAGTCAAGTAGAACAAAGAGACTGATTAGGAGACCATTGTCCTCTCATACTATTTTTTTTTTTTGGTAGGCAGACATATTCAGGGAATGCTGGTAAATTGGTTCAGTCTCTAAGGTGAGCAACACTGCATTCGCTATCCAAAATTAAAATGCACTATCCTCTGATCCAAACAATCCCACTTCTAGAAATTAAATCTAAAGAAAGAATGGTACATATGCAAGTTGGGGGTTGGTTAAGTAAAGTATGGAACATCCATATGAGAGGATACTTTTTAGCCGTTAAACAGAATGAGGTTGGACCCAAAATAAATTGTTAAGGGAAAAAGAGCAAGGTGCAAGAACTGTGTTTTGTTTAATATGCTATAATTTTGGGGAGGTTATATTAAAAAAATTGATAACAGTTTTTGTCTCAGCAGGGTTAGGGGAGAATTAGAATTAGAAGGACATCAAACAATACTTATAACCTCTATATGTTCTTCTGTAACTTTCACATTCTTTTACTTGTACATATATTGGCTATTTAAATAAACAGATGTTTTGCAAAATAAAGCATTGCAGTATAAATAGTCACAAATATTTTTTATCCAAAGTTCATTCCATGTGTACTTACACATCACAATTTTAACTGGAATAAATTTTAGATGTTAAAAGAGGGAAAGCTCCCATAGTCACCTTCTTGGCTGGCTCAATATATGGGCATTTCTCAGCCTGGGCTTATGTTTCCTAAACTCAATCTTACAAAGACCATTTCTCAGTAGGGTCTTTGTAAAATTGAGTGTAGAAAACATTTCAGGAAAGGCATTTTCTTTTAGGATAGATATCCTCTTTGGAAGACAGCGCACTCATTTCTGATCCATTGAAAGATTTGAATAACTAACCTGACCAAGGTTCAGATAGAGAACTGAAAAAGATGTTTTTTTAAAAAAAAAACACTTTCCAATGCATATATAATTTTTCCTCTTCTAAGGTGGGGGAGGCCTTGGTTGCTAAGAATGAACTTGCTCCAGCAGAAATGTTTTTCTCTGTTCTCACAGCTAATTTATGTTCTTAACCATTTATAATTATGGATTGAGAAGAGTCTTTAGCTACCAGTAAAATTTTAAGAAACACAATGGAAATCAAATGTTTTTTTAGATGTCTGTATTTTGTGCACAATCTCTATTGTTTCCTACAACGCTGTGCCAGGAAAGGACACCAAATAATACTTAGAACCTCTGCTTCTTGTGGAAATAAAATCTGTCTCCTGTTAAATAAAGCACTTATGCACATCCAAGTTTTATTTGAAAGAAAATTTGCCATTGATAAAATGAGGAGCCATGGGAATGACATTCAGTATCTATTTTGAAAATGCATTAAATACGTATCTAGTAGAATTGTGAGGAATTAAGTCACTTGTAGTCAAAATTTCCATTGGCTACAAGCTAGATGTAAGCATTCATAAAGGGGCCGAGCTTGGAGAACTGGCAGAGTGGCCTACAGTTTGAGTCCCAGTGGTGCTGCAGGAAGGAGAAATGGCTCATTACAAAAAGCCATGGTAACACCCCAGAGAGCAGCTGCATGTGGAGCTGTCAGAGAGCACAACCCGACCAAGAAAAGGCAAAGAGGACAGAAACTGCTTATCATCATGTGGGTAGAATCTTTGAACACAACATTCAAGAAATGATGCCATCAGTTGGTGGCAGAGTCTACCCACTCTGTGAAGTAGGGTACAGAGGAAAGGTATTTCTGAACACCAGCTCACTGGCCATTGGTCTTCCACTGCAGTACAAGCCCCAGAGAAAGCCAGAGTCAGTATTACAAGAGGCCTTTCCCAGCGCAGGCCTGTTATGTGTGGTGACAGGACCTGAGCATAGGGGAGGAAGTTATCACAAAGTGGGTCACTAGAGAGGGCTGGGCTAGCTCCTGATCAGGGTCCCTTGTCCTCATGATCAGGTTTCAGGGAAGGCTTTTGTTTTTGTGGACCTTAACAACACACACCCTCTAGTATTCTTGTGGGAGAGGGAAGGAAAGGGGTGCCATGTGGGCACTAGAGAGCAGAGATGGAGAGAGAAAAATCTGAGAGAGAGAGAGAGAATAATTCAGACAGAACTCTAGAACTCAAGACTCTGAAAGTACCTCCATTCCAAGGAGGGACTGCTCTGCTACAAGCAGCAAATATGCCTTGAGAGTCCTGGAGATCTGTGTGACAATTGTGAATAATCTTGAATTTTGACTTGTATTTTAGACCTTCTATTTTTGACGTCCTTCTTTGGAGTCACTCAGTTGGAATCAGATGACATTCCCTATGAAGCTTATTATTTCTCTAAGGTCAAAGTCTTTACTATTAATGATTTAATCTATTGACTTACAATTTCTTATAAGATAAATTGAGTTGGAAAGAACAGTAAAGATATGCCCCACTATTTTTAAGATGAGGAAACTGAGACCTAGAGGGATTAAGTGATTTGGTCAAAGCTCTCAGAAAAGCTGAGACTAGAATTCAAGCTTTCTTTAGGCAGAGTCCTTTGCTACTTGAAAAGTAACATTAATTTCCTGCTTTCACATTCTACTACATTTTGATTCATTTTGTTTCAAACTGTGTGGTCCATTTCCTTGTCTCAAAGAGAACAGAGTATGTTGATTCAGCAGGAATTTTCAGAGTGGGTCAGGGGTGGACTCTACAAGGACTCACAAAACTTAATATGATCAGAGGAATCTTAATTGACAAATAATGTCCAGATTTACAAATACCAGACACATGTAAACTGACTCCAGCTTAAAATTTTGAAATACAGAAGATAAGAGTTAACCTTTGTTTTCAGGGGAAGCCATGACTGTTTAAAAACAATGTGCCATTAGCTTGGTGATGTCTTGATTTGGTCTAGGATTCTGCACTTAATAATTGCAGACAATACTGATGTGGTGACAAGCAAAAAGAAATTTGGCATTTTTCAGTTCAGTAAGTCTAAACAAACCACATCATTTTACATCAAGTAGATCATGTTTTACTAGAATTTTCCAGTTTGGCGGTCTATCTTGATCAAATCGACTAAATTATTGCCACTGTGGCTAGCTGTGAAAGAACACAATTTAAAAAATCTGGTGCCTTATCTTATATCTTCTCAGGTAGCACATCTCCCAGAGATGGTGAAATACCCCATTCTGCCGGGTCAGAGTGATTTTCTCCCTCCTTCACTTGGGAGTGGGTCTGTGATGCACAGTGATACTTTGGCAGAGATAGACTGTATTTTTAGGTGTCTTAGTTAATCTTAAGTTAAACTTAGGTTAACCTTATTCCTTAAGACTGGGTCCCAAATTTTCTACACCTTGCTGTGGTCTCTGCAGTCATTTACTAAGGAAATATTATTTATTCAGTGTTTGACACACCTGGTTTCTAAAAAAGATACTGAAAATACAAATATACCCTTAAGGAGCTCACAGCATAATTGTAAAACATATCTTTAAATAAATAATGACAATGGGGTATGGTACTAGCATGACAAACCTTGTCTGGATGGTGATTAAAAAGTTTATCTAAGAGCCACAAGCCCTGTTCTGTTTCTTCATGCATTAGTTCATCTCTGAAACACTGAACTTCATCCTTAAAGACAGCTATCACATTGGTGCCTCACATCTGAAAGTTGGATAAAAGACGGTAAAGGTCCTGTGTACCTGTTCCTCCATTTTTACCTCAATGACCTGCTTTTGCAGGCAGATGTGCAGTAGCTTTAAGCCAGTATCTTGAAAGTGGGGTGGATATGATGATCGATGGAGATGAAAGACACAAATATAACATCTATTTACATTTATTTGTATCTTTAAAAATGTTTTTAAAAATGCTGTTTCCTCATATTTTAATACTTTCATTAGGGCTGTCTGTTGAATGAGCACATATCATGTACAGTAGGCATAGTACCCTCCAGAAAGAATGAGAAGTTCCCAGAACAGAGGGAGGTATCCACCCTTTTTTCCTTTTCAGGGTGTTGTAACATATTGCATTTTGTTTGTGCTTTGTTGAGTGGGTTTAGGATTATATCATTTAAATTAGGCGTCAGCACACTATGGTCCCTGAGCCAAATCTAGCCTGCTGCCTATCTTTGCAAATGAACTTTCACTGGAGCACAGCATGCTCATTCTTTTTGCATATTGTCTATCGCTGCTTTCAGACAATGGCAGAGTTTAGTAGTTGTGACAGAGACCATATGTCCCAGAAAACCCAAAATTTTTACTATCAAACCCATTACAGAAAACATTTGCCAAACCTTGTCCTAAATAGTTCCATTTTTGCAAAATGTTGTAAGACTGTTGGGGAGGTGGACGGTGAGAGTGGAAAGGAGAATTGTACCCATGAAAATCTTTATATGACACCTAGGTTATCTAATGACACTTTTATTTTATGAAAACACACATCTCAAAGTAGCTGACCTTTTTTTTTTTTTTTTTTTTGAGCCAGAGTTTTGCTTTTGTTGCCCAGGCTGGAGTACAGTGGCACGGTCTTAGTTCACTGCAACCTCCGCCTTCTGGTTTCAGGCAATTCTCCTGCCTCAGCCTCCTGAATAGCTGGATTACAGGTGCCCACCACCATGCCCAGCTAATAATTTTTGTATTTTTAGTAGAGACAGGGTTTCACCATGTTGGCTAGGCTGGTCTCAAACTCCTGACCTTGTGATCTGCCCGCCTCAGCCTCCCAAAGTGCTGGGATTACAGGCGTGAGCCACCAGGCCTGGCCTGACCTTTTTTTTCCTGTGATGACAAGTAGCTAACTCTAGTGACCTAGAAGATATTTTGGCGAAAAATAAAAAAAGACTCAACATTTAAACTGTCTTTTCAAGGTAAAAGGACATTTTTAAACAGTGAGTGAGAAAAACATGTAATTTAACAAGAAACCTACTATGAAAAATTTTGAAAAATAAAATTTTGATGTGTTTCCATTTTATCTAGTTTTGTTTCTTAAAAAGTATTATCACATGAAAGTGTTCACATCTGCATTCTTAGAAACACTTGGAAGCAGAATTTTCATTTAAAAGCTATCTAAATGAGGAGTTTCAGTAAAATTTGAAGAGATATATTAAAAATATAAAAATACACTTTTCTATTCGTTTGCAAGAACAACTGATTGACATCTAGAATTATGGATATTTGCTAGCTGATTTTCAACAGAAATTTTTGCTTAAGGAGATTAAGAATGAAAAATTAGTTTTATGATTTAGTAAGCTCAGCCAGTGATGGACTTCTTCCAATCAGACATATCTTTGTGATATCCTTTTTCCAGCTACTATTGTTAATATTTTTTAGTGAGAACAAAGGAATTATTTTGTGTACATTTAATAAATATAAAAATACTAACATTTCTTTTTAAAAATCTTTTATATTACTTATTAATCTATTTCTTAATTTATTTATATTCTTGTATTTTTTATAATGTATTCAATGTATTAGTGGAGAAAATACATATATTATTTATGAATATATAAATATACATACATTGAAGTGGATGCTCCCAAAGTTTTCAGTGATAGAAATGTATAGTGAAAAAATTTAGAGATCAATAATTTGGAGTGTGAACTTGGAATTTTAGTAGATTTAGGTTTAAATAGAACTCTGTCACTTATTGGCTACATTCTCTTGATTAAAATAATTTATTGTATGCCTTATTTTCTTAATGGTAAATTGAGATACGGTACATAAGGCACTTAATACAAAGTCTAGCACATAGTAAATGTTCTATAAATATCAGTAAATATAATTATTGTACCTATATACCTCCAAGTTCTCCAGCTTTCCAGCGTCACCCTTTTCTTTAATATTTCAATAAAATAATTAAACTCCTCCCATCCCACTTATTTTTCGGAAAATTAGTATATGTCCCTGATTTTAGTAGAAAGTGCTGAGTACACTCAGACTGCTATAAAAAATTACCATAAACTGGGAAATTGTAAACAACAGAATTATTTCTCACAGTTTGAGGTCTGGAAAGGTGTGCAGATTTGGTGAGGGCCCACTTCTTAGTGCATAAGACAAGTATCATCTCGCTGTGTTTTCACATGGCAGAAGGGATGAGGGAACTCTCTGGGGTCTCTTTTATAATAAGACACTAATCCCACTGAGTGCTCTGTCATCATGACCTAATCACCTCCCAAAGGCCCCACCTCCAAATACCATCATACTGGGGATTGATTTCAACATATGAATTTTGGGAAGACATAAACATTCAGCCTAGAGCAGTGCTTGAATTCTTTTCGTATGTTACATTTTTTCTGGTTGCCTAATGTCCCTCTCTTGGCTCAGTTCTCTATCACCTGCAGGTTTATCTATTCCTTATCTACATGACTCCAAGAGTAACTATTGTAAGACTTTCTTAAGGCTTGTGGATAACAGTTAAGAACTGGAAAGAATTTACAATTTAGGCATCAAACAGTGCTCTTCCTAAGTTCATGGATTGCTACCCATTGCTGGGAATGTCTTAGTAATTCTGTCCAGTGTTGAGCCTGGACTGTTTCCCTATTGTTGGTACTAGACTTTCCTTTCAGAAAACTTTCTGCCTTCTTAAATGTTTCCTGAATTCAAAGCCCAGCCCCCAGTTTCTCAGACTAGTGAAGGCTACTCTGTTATGCCAAGGCCCCGAGTACAGCTGCAGTCTGGGCACTAAACTTCTCTGGGGTGCCATTCACACTGACAGCTGAATAATGAATGCTCATTGGAGTTGTACAGTAAGATAGCCCTGCCTCTTTCCATCAAGAATAGGCTGTTTGCGAAAACCTCACTTTCAAAATCAAGAAGTCCATTAGCTAAGAGCATCCTAAATAGAAATGTCATTCACTGTAGGTCACTATCTCTCCCTAAACAATTAATAGAAGCATTTGACTCCAAAGTTATTAGACTGACTTATTAGGGAGAGATCAAGGTCAACATTTTTGTACTTCCCTTCTACAAGAGTCTCTATGCTGGAACTGGGGCAATAAAAGATTAAACCCCATTCTCAATCAAGTCCTATGTGTCTAGATTTCCTCCCCTTTTCACCACCACCACTGGCAATAGCAACAATACTATTATTACCCTCACCATCATCATGACCTGCATGATTGCCTTGACCATGAACATCACCTTCCCTCTACCACCATAACCATCTCAATCACCACTCTATACCTGACTCTTGAAAAACACAGGTTTAAATTGTGCAGGTTCACTTACATGTGGATTTTCTTACCAACCCCTCCTTCCTCCTCACCCTCCTCCTCAGCCTACTTAACGTAAAGATGATGAGGATGATCCACTTACACTTAATGAATAGTAAATATATTTTCTCCTTTTATAATTTTCTTCATAACATTTTCTTTTCTATGGCTTACTAGTTATTGTAAGACTACAGTATATAATACATATACAAAATATACATTAATCAACTTTACACTATCAGTAAGACTTCCAGTGAACAGTAGGCTATTAAGTTTTGGGGGAGTCAAAAGTTGTATGTAGATTTTCAACTGTGTGGGGGTAAGGGTTCATAACTCCCTTGTTTTTAAAGGGTCAACTGTATCACCATCACTACTATCATCAACATCACAATCGCCATCAACATGAAGGACCACTGTCATCACCCCAACAGTAATGATCACTATCACTATAGCCATCATTAGTTATTTGTTGGCGTTTCTGAGGCCCTGTGGCAATTGTCTGAAAAGTTGCCAAAGTTCTCTAAAGTTATCTTGGGAATTCTATAGGCATGTTTGCCAGCTGTCTGCTTCTGGCTTTTTCTGTGTGTGCTAGCCAGTTAGCCTTTCCCCCCACTTCTAGAGAAAAGGATAGAAAAAACTCATGTCCAAGTCCTGATCTCTTGCTTACACCCAGCCCAACTATAGGCTCTGACATTGGCATCTTCAGGTTTGGGATTGATCCTGAGCTGTATTAAGCACATTGGCAAGCTTCTGTAATATTGTTTCTACCCTTTTCATCCTATTGCTTCATTTTGTCTCCAGAGAAAACTCCCTGTTCTATTTCCTGAACCCTAGTGCCATCCAGACAACTCTAACTTGTGAAAAGGGGGGATGAGAATTATAAGGGACCCCTTGCCTTAATCAAGGTCCTTGGCTTCTTTAGGTCCTTGGCTATCCTGTGACAACAAACTCTAGTCAGAAAAGTTTTCTATCCACTTGGCACCCCAGTAAGAGATTGAACATCTTGGAGCCAGTTGGTTTCTCACCCTCCAGAAACGGGAGGTTTCTGTTGAACCAGAACAGCAGGGATGGATTGCCTTCACTTGGAGGATGTGTCAGTGCAATGGTGGAAGTCTTCCTGCAGTAGCTTTATGATCCATCGCTGCTCCCTGAGTGGAAAATATAAGCATTGTGGCATGCCTTCACAAACAACTTTGGCCATGAAGGCATAGCCTTCCTAAAGGCTTTCCATTTTCTTTTTGAACTGAGTATGATTTAATACAAAACAGAGAGGGAATGGAAATCGGATTTTAAAAAGTAGGCCGGACATGGTGGCTCATCCTTGTAATCTCAACACTTTGAGAGGCCAAGGTAGGAGGATTGCTTGAGCCCAGGAGTTGGAGACCAGCCTGGGCAACATAGTGAGCTCTCATCTTTACAAAATAAAGTTTGAAAATTAGCCTGGTGTGGTGGCACACAACTGTGGTTCTAGCTATTCAAGAGGCTGAAGTAGGAGGATCGCTTGACTCGGGAGGTCAAGGCTGCAGTAAGCCATGATCGTGCCACTGCACTCCAGACTGGGCAATAGAACAAGATTCCATCTCAAAAACAAAACTAAAAAGTAATAATGCTTTCCCTGTAGTTAGAAGCACTTCTATAGTAGAAACTAGAAGCAAAAAATTGAAACAGTACCTGAACATCTCAAGTAAATAAAAAACTAACTTTTGGTTTATCTGGATTGAATGAAAGTCGTATATAGTATAGGTGGAAGCAGGGTACAGTGACTTTAAGTACAAATTCCAGAACCAAACTGCTTGAGTTTAAACTTAGTTCCTCTGCTTATTATGTGACCTTGGTTAAGTTCCTTAACCTCTTGAGGCCTTAATTTGTCCATCTGTAAAATGGGAATAATAACAGTACCTACCTCACAAAGTTATGAGGCTTAAAATGATTGATGAATGAACAGTACTTAGAACAGTGTCTAGCACCTATGAGTTCTATTATCCCGAAAGTTGTTTGAGTTGTATGTCACTTGGCTTTTTCAGACAGTCATAGCAGTAATGTTCTTGTGAGCCCATTTCTGGAAAAGAAAGAGCCAAAGCATCTACTTTAGTATGAAAGGATCCTCTAGTTTTTCCATCACACACTCTGAGGGAGAGGGCCTCACAGGGCACAGGGTTCTTAACTTGCCATCTCTAAGAATCATCTAATATGCTTGTCAAAATTCAAGAGGTTTGAGAAAGGGTCCAGAATCTAGTTTTCACACTCCCAAGTGGTCATAAGGCTCAGGGAAGTTGTAAAATGTTACAATAGCATAGGAGTTGGCAAATTACAGCTTGTAGGCCAAACTGTACAGTGTTTTATTTTTTCCTTACAGACAGAAGCCCAGGGTGGTTCAGGTATGGGTGACCACTTGCTTAATGGATAACTCCTATTCCCTAGGGAGTGAATGTTGGTTAGTTCAAAGCATTCGTAATGAATCTGTCCCCCTTGCCAAGGATTTGTTTAGGCATGGTCTTGTGATGCAACCCAGGATAGTAAGACATAAATGGAAATCCACTAGAGTGTTACTGTAAGGTTTTTCTAACTCTTATAAGAAAAAAAAGGTATTTCACAAGGATCATCCCTTTCTATATTTGAATGTGGCAAATATGATGTGGTATGTGAAGCTAGAGCAGTCCTTGCAATCATGAGGGAAGAGCCAAGAGAATCACACAGAATCCTTGTAAATGTTGCACCTTTGAATTAATCAATCTTGAGTTAATGTGTTCTAGATTTCTGTTAGGAGAGATATAGAATTCATTATACTAATTATAATTTAAGATACTTTTATGTGTCTTTACTGAAACAATCTCATCACTCTGACCCTCTCCACAAGACTCTTCGGAGAAAGGTATAATAGAGAACAAAATTAAATAGATGTCCCATCCTTCAAAGCAAAGCATCAAAATGAGGTCTTCTGGTAAGAAGTCCTGATTATGAACAATAAAAAAGCTGGTTAAAGCTTGGATTATTCTTAATAGGGTTTGAGACCTTAACAACGTCTTTATGAAAGATAATATTCTTTATGAACAAGAGGCTGAAGAAAACTGTCTTGCTAAGCTTAAGAAAGCTACTTTATATTCTGGAGAAAGAAGAAACTTCCTGGGTTCTGAGCTAGTTAATAAATGCTTTTCTAACTAGCTTGGTACCCTTCACCATGTAAGAACAAAAGAACACCTAAAGGGCACTTGAATCTGCAAAGTAAATTTACTATTAGGTAACCTCAATGCTAAAATTTTCCATCCTACATCTTTTTCACTAACCAATTTGCCTCCTCCTCTATCTTCCACAAGAGATCTGTTTTACTGGGCTATGTAACTGTAGTGCTTGCCATTATTCAGTATTTAACTGCTCCTTTGAAGAAACCTTACTTTAAATGGGGTTTGTCTTTAGCATGTAGATAAACCACTTTTGAAAAGCTACTGGTAGTTTACTCTCTTGGAATTTCACATAACTTTTAACTTTTTCAACAGGCTTTGTAAATTTTTCACATTTGTAGAGCTCGTTTTAATTACTAATTTATATTGGAACAGTTCTCTGATTCTCCAATATCATTACTATTATTTTTGCTATTTGTATTAGTTTTCTATTGCAGCTATTATAAATTACCACTTAGCAACTTTAAACACAAATTTATACTTACAGTTCTGGAGGTCAGTCCCAAAATCAAGGTGTTGGCAGGGCTGCGCTCATTCTGGATGCTCTAGGGGAGAAGGTGTTTTCTTACATTTTCTAGCTCCTAAAGGCCATCTGCATTCCTTGGCTCATGGTCTCAACCTCCATCTTCAAAGTCAGCAGTGCAGAGCATCTTTCCATCTCTGACTTGTCTTCTTATAAGGACCCTTGTGATTACACTAGGCCCACTAGAAGATAATCTCAGAAGTCGAGATTCCTAATCAATAGTGCTTTTTTGCCATATAAAGTTACATATTGACAGGCTCTTGGGATTAGGCCCACCTTTGTGGGCCATTATTCAGCCTACCACACTGCTTACTATTCCTTATGCTGCTGCTACTACTGCTATTCTTACTACCACTCATTAAAATTTGATGGTATATCAAGAGCCAGGCACTCTTCCGTGTTACATTCTTTATCTCAGCCCACAAGCCACATACTCAAATTGTCCAAATAACTTTCTTGGACAGGCTTGTGTCTAAGCAGTTGCTTTCTGATAAATAAATGACACTAATTTATCACAAAATTGAGTAACAATGGCTCACAAAATCTGCATTCCCACTCCTATCTAGCACTGACTTTTATGTGCCTATGTTGTTAATAATTATAAATAACACTGCAAACTTGTAGCTTAGAAAATATAGTCATAAACCTATAGTAATGGATAGAAATTGGCATTTAGAAATCCAGATACATTTATGAGTGGTTGGAATTAATGCTTATAAATACTGGGTTCAATTAGCTTAGACCACTGAGAGTACAGGGAATAGTTAATTACACCCAGCTTAGAAACTATGACTTAAACCCTTGACCAAAATACTATAAAACACATAACCTTCAAGTGAGACCTTTGTCAAAAAAGGTTAATGCCCCAAATCTATCACTGCTGTTCAAAAAACAACTTATAAACTGATGTTTGCACAGTAATTTCATATTCTTATTGAAGAGTACATTATCATGTAGTTTGAGTAGCACCTGTTTAGTGTACTCTTGCCACTCAAATCTGTTAAATGAGATCTTTAATATACTGTGAAATACTTTGAAGAGCAGCTCTGATGTATCTAACATGAGGCCCACCAAATGACAATTTGGCAGCTAAGACTTGCTAAGCATTAGAAGGGTTAGAGGCTCTTGAACTGGGTTGAACCTATTAGCTATCTGATTTAAGGCTATTTTAAGATTGGATATAATTAAGGAGATGAGCCTAGTTAAAAAAGGAAATCATTTAAACATGAATATAGAAATAGTCTAGCCCAGTGGTGCTAGCCTGTTAATTATGAACACCAGTAGCATACAGGAATTATCATGAGGAACCCATAAATCCATTTAAGCACCAAATATATCTGTAGATTAAGTATATCCCACATATCAAATATAAATATATATATTTGTGATGAGTAATCCAAGTTTGATTTTTTAAAAATCATTGAGTTCCTGGTAGCTTTTGGTCATTCTGCATTCTATAAATCATTAATTAAGAATTATTATAAGAATCGATGAAATTGACATATTTAAAATGGCTGGGCACTGCTCCTCTAGCTTGAAGAATTTGGCAAGTGTTCATGAAACACTTCTACCACACAAACACTTCCATTCATGTAAGATTAAAGCTTCAAAAGAGCTGCCGTCTGACAGTTCTATATAGGAGTTAAGTCTCCCAAAAGATATGTGAAGAAGTGAGTTAAGCAATAAAATAAGGCCAACTAATTAATGCGATGAAATCTTTCAATAGCATCTTTTACTTTCTATAATGATAGCTTACTAAGATTAGAAAGCTAAAGAAGGTAAAAAGCAGTTTAATTTCCTTAACTTGACTGCAATAAGAGTACTTAAATCAATAAACTAGATGGGATTGTTTTTAAGAATATTTTTTATGGAAAGTGTATCTGGCTTTTAAGTACATGCTATATAAGTTGTATAGCACTTTACAAAAAATTTTTGCATTGTAGGGTTTTAAAGTTATAAAGTCTCATTTGTAGTCATTAAAAAAAAAAGTCAAAACAAGAAAGATGAGAAAACTAACCATGTGGAAGGTTAAGTGATTTGTTCAAGGCTGTATAGTTACAATAGAAGAGCTTAAGCTATTTTTTTAAAACCACATGGTAATAGCAACAACATACGTAGTATGGATTAGATTCTAGAAAAGTGCCATGTAGGATTTTCTAAAATGCATTTTGACTGTTAGATTCAAACTAAGGAAACCTAGAAACATCTTGCTGTAATCTTACTTTCCTTAAATGAAGGAGGAAAAAAACCTCTAATTTAAATTGACAGTATGGCATTGGGTTTCTATTTAGTCATTTTCAGACCTTATATAATAAAAATTCTTTAAAAGTATTTCGGGCCCTAGTGATTGTTTTTATAATCAAATAATTGTTTACTAAAACAAACAGGTTTGTAACAAGGTGCAGAGATGGGCATTAAGATTCATAATTCCGAGGATCCAATATTTATAAACTTTGCAAACATACAAAATCTTCCTGTCTATAGGATTACATGACTTTGGAATCTCAGGGAGTTTGTAGATTCTCTTTTCCTGGAAATCTTAACCAGTTTAAGAGCAAGTTCCAGCTTCTTGAAATGGTGTAAATTTCAGCTGTGCTGGTAGAAGTTAATGAATGCCATTTAGTATGTTTTAAATCCATAGAACCATTACAAAATTTAGACTGATTCTATAGTTATTACTTAGTTTAAACAACATACAATACCAAATCAGGAACTTAAAAATCATTACACTGGGGCTAAAAGCACTTTTAGAGATGCTTATGTATACTAATCAATCAGATGACTTTTTAAGTTAGCTGAAATCTAATGTGTTGAGAGCTGATAAGACTTCTACAAATCCTTTCCCTTTTTTTTTTTTTTTTTTTTTTTTGAGACAGGTTTTGCTTTGTTGCCCAGGCTGGAAGTGCTGTAGTGCAACCTCAGCTCACTGCAACCTCTGCTTCCTGGGCTCAAGCCTCAGCCTCCTGAGTAGCTGGGACCACAGACACACATTACCCCACCCAGCTAATTTCTGTATTTTTGTAGAGATGGAGTTTTGCCATGCTGCCCCGGCTGGTCTCAAACTCCTGAGCTCAAGCAATCTGCCTGCTTCAGCCTCCAAAAGTGATGGGTTTATAGGCATGAACCACCATGCCTGGCCATACAATTTCTTTTATATCTCCTTCACACCCAGTCAAGGGAACAACCTGCTTATGTTTTTCTCTGCAGCTGTCTGTTGATACGTTTCCCTTACGGGAAGAGTTTCAGATTTCAGGTTTTTAAGTATTTGCATATTTCCCAGTTGAGCATTCCTAATCTGAAAATCCAGAATCTGAAGTGTTCCAATGAGGATTTCCTTTTAGTACCATGTTTATGCTCAAAAAGTTTTAGAATTTGGAGCATTTCAGATTTTCCAATTAGAGACACTCAACCTATATAAAACTTGTCCCAGCCAGGTGAAGTGGCTGACACCTGTAATCCCGGCACTTTGAGAGGCCAAGGTGGGCAGATCACAAGGTCAAGAGATCAAGACCATCCTGGCCAACATGGTGAAACCCCATCTCCACTAAAAATACAAAAATTGGCTAGGCGTGGTGGCGTGCACCTGTAGTCCCAGCTACTCAGGAGGCTGATGCAGGAGAATCACTTGAACCCAGGAGGTGAAGGGTGCAGTGAGCTGTGATCGCACCACTGTACTCCAGCCTGGTGATAGAACGATACTCTGTCTTGAAAAACAAACAAAAAACTCGTCCCTTTCCTCCAAATATTACCTGCAAAATAAAATATCGACTGTTCTCTTGTAGACTGTTCTCTTGTGGATAGTGGACTGCTAGATAATGTACTTTCTGTAGATTCCCACCGCAGGAAAGTTTAAGCAGCAAGTTCTGTTTAGGTCTGTTCATTCAGTCACTTAATCATACATTTAACCAAGCAACCAACATTTACAGTCACCAACTATGTGTTAATTCAGTGATCTTAAATGGAACCGAAACAACAACAAAGTTTTAAAGAATTACCATAACTTTTATTTTTGCTTAGTTTTATTAAAAAAATAAATATGTCATAAAGCTTTCTTTTTCCTTAGGGAGAAAAAAAGGAACAAGTCTCATAAAACCAAATAAGCAATGGTAAGGTGTCTTAACATGAAAAAGATTAGGAGTCACTGGTTTACAAGTTATAATTGAATGAAAGAACTGTAACAGCCACAGTTGGCCATTTCATGCCAATGGCAGCGAACAACAGGATTAACTAGGGCAAAATAAATAACTGTGTGGAAGCCCTGATAAGTGCTTAATAAACAGACTGATTCACTGAGACATCAGTATAGATACATCTTGCTTTAAACAACACAGAAGTTCCTGAAAAGTTTTGTGTAAATGATATAACCACAAACATACCGAGAGAGCTTGGTAACTGAAAGAATTCCATGGTGAATTCTTTTATGAACAACCACTTTCACTTTTGTAAATCCAGGTATTTGCTTTCTATTAGGAGTATACTTAGTTGCTACCTCTCTGAACTGAGGAAGCAGCATATGCACCAGACAGTGCTCCAGCTGGGCCAACGGCACAGTTTCCAAGTTTGTGTTTCTATTAAGTAAGTAGTGTAAGTAAGGTACAGAGTCAGCCAGGGAACCCAGCTGTATCTGGCAAAGCAGGTGTAGGGGTGGGACTGCCATCTACCAATAATTTCACCAAATACTTTTGTGAATCTACTTTGTGCAAAACACAGTAATAAACCTTATCAATTCTGCTGCTAAAACTTTCAGTCATAAGCTAGGTCTGGAACCCCAAAAGAAAGTAATACTTCTAATCCTCAAAACTGGTTTTAACCAAATTAGCTGCCCAGCTCCTTCAAAGTGGAATGGATGATAATGAAAGAGACTGAGTTTTCCAAAGCTGAAGTTTAACAACACAAAAATCACCTTTCATATCACTAGTTAGTGAAAAATTTTGCTGGTGACAAAAATTTTTCAAATGGTTGTTTTCTTTTTGTTACTGTTTTTTTAACTTCCTCTAAACAGAACTCTGAATTCTTGGGCAAACTCTGCAGAAGTTAGTCACTGATGTTTTCTGGTTAGTTGTTATATTTCAGTTCTGCTGATAGAAATAAAATTTCTATCCACCCACCAGAATTTCATGAACTTATACTATACCAAAGCAGTGATGCTTTGGACAGAAAATATGCATGGTAGTACTATTTCCAGTCAGTTTTATCAGATGTAAATAAATAAACAGAATCCTCACTTTGCTCACAGCCTCCATTCCATTTGGCCAACTTCTACCAGACCCAAGCCACATTTAAATTAGGCTATTCAGTTTTTTAATTTAATGCTCCTAATAACATTGCTGTCTATATGTACAAGTGTGAATGAAAAGAGCATGTAATCTGTAGTCTTTTCCACACTGAGTACACTAACAATTAGTAAATAATTAAAGAGTAAGTGGTCATTTAAAAAAAAACTTAAAAAAAAAATTTCTAGCACTTTAAAAAATGGGTCTGAAAAGTGCCCTATTAATGTCCAATGCTGTTCCCCACCCAGTCCCACCCATTCAAAACCTGCTACAAATGCTGGATTGAGTTCATATCAAATAATTTAGCAGTACCAAGATTTTTCAAATGGAAACAGTGTTATTGACTTCTTCATATTGAATAACAAAATAAGGGTAACTCTGGTCATCATTAAAAATGACAAAAATCTGAGGCTCAAAGAAATTATCCACACAAGAGTCATAAAGGTCACTGGTAACACTGCCAGGATTGACTGGAGGGGGCCTTCTCATGCCATGACTGCCCATTGTGTATCTGCCAGTCAGCACTTTGGCCAGAAACATGAAATGGACTCCTTTGGAGGACTTCTTAGAAAAGTTATGAGAGTAGCTTGCCTTCTTTGCAAAATAACTGCCTTGTCCAAACATTGTAGCATGCTTTCCACAGACTCGAGGGTCAAAGTTGTGTTTGCAGATTCCATCTACCACATCCTGGGATGTTCCATGAAATAAATGTCTCTCATTTATTATCCTGTCACGGCCAAACATTTTCCTGTTCATATATTCCTTTTTCCTAATGCAAAGAGCAGACAGGGAATTCAGAAGGATGAAATACAAGTCAAAACAGGCATGATGTAGTCATAAACTTCTCTTTATGGTTTTAATGAAGAGGAAATATTAAACTAGTTATTATCAAGGGCAAAATGCCATCAAAGATCCTAATAAAAGTTTAAACTTATCTTTCCACTGAAGAAAAGCCCCTTTCCTTCTTTTGCCACCAATCATTTACTTGCTTTATCTTCCATCTTAAATCTATTAAGAGTTCTCCTATCTTTTCCTTCCTCAGGATGCCCTCCTTGCCTAATTCCTCCAACCTGAAGATCTCTTAGATTCTAAGATTCCTGAAATCTAAATGTATTCCCTCCCTTTGTACTACATTAGTTGGCTGACTTGAGAGACACCATAGTAAAGTGATTAAGAGCAAGGCCTCTGGTGCCAGACTGCCTGGGTTCAAATTTCAGCACCATATCTTAATAGCTGCATGACATACAGCAAGTAAGTTTCCTGTGACTCAGTTTCTTCTCTGCAAAATGCAAATTGTAATAATCCTACTCATGTCTGTTATGAGGATTATATGTCAGTTAATAGACGGAAAAATATGAACATAAATTGTATGCAAATGTTTACTATTATGTTCCTTATTTGACATTAACTACAATAAAGCTCTCTTGAACTTTTCACACATCTGACTCACCTTTTATATTTCTCCCAAAGAAACTGGTTTTGGACTCTCAATATCTGCAAAATTCTATATTTAAACTCAGGCACAGTCTTATGAAAAAGATTGTAAATGATCCGATAACTTTTATCCTCTGCAGAAACAGGCACTTGGATGAAGTCCTGAGATGGATGCATATAAACCCAAGTTTCAGGGTAAAAGTTTGCTGAAGTGACCCCATCTGGGCAGATAATTTGTGATGATGAAGCTGCTTCAAGAGGTGGAGGAGCTTGTGTGGGAACCCCACCAAGTGTCCTAAAATGAAAAGGAAGGAACATTAATGTAAAAACATTAAGAAATAAGTACATCTCACATTATAGGACTCTATATCAGTGTCTATTTAATATAATCTGTATAGCTTTAGTGCTTATTAAAAAAAAAATGCTATCAATTTAAGAAAAAAAAAGTCTTAAACACTGCCTGTACATGAATAGCCTAATATTAGCCTCCTCTGGGCCTCCTTCCTGTGGACAAAACTCCGAAATGTATAGCTACAAGGCAAACAGGCAAGAGCTGGTTCACAAATACCTTTACTTTTGAATCCTAGTCTCCTCTTTATTATCTATAGCTAAAGAAGCTTTGTTATATGTTTTCTTCAAAATGTGCTGATACTAAGCAGAAAAGATTTCATTACTAAAGGATATGTGGGTGGGAGACAAAGTAAGGCAGGCAGCAAGGAGGGAGCTTATAGGGAGAAAAAAAAAGCTACTTTAATTTCTGTATAAAAACAAAAATCATGGAGCAGGACCTGAACACTGATAAATATTTGACATTTGTTTCATTTTCCAATATCACATATAGAAACAAAACCACCAATACTATTCAACTTTTAGAGCTATGAGTGTGCTTAAGATGAAACTAATTACTATGAACTCTAGACACCAGAATGCATATCCGTGAGCCTTTAAATTCATGTCTATTACTTTGAACAATGATTTTAAATAAGCAGCAGCTTTGGTAAGTTACTTATTCCTGCCTGGTTAAATGCTTAAATTTAAATCACATTTCTTGGCCATTTTCAAAACGGAGGAAAAAAAAGTAGAGAGCAAGGAAATCCTGACCCTGAGACTTAGTTTCAGGGCCAGGTACTATAACACTCCTTGGCATATTCTGGTCACAAGGAAGTAATAATGTGTGCCAAAATGGATTAGGAAACTGAAGTTTTCATAAGAGCTTTGTGACACAGAGACTACAACTTTCTGTGAACATGTATCTCATCTCCAAAGAGCATAGCTGACCATCTCTCTCATCATAATCGTAGCCAATAAATATTATGCACCAGTCATTTTACATACAGTATCACTAATTGTCACAATAACCCTTAAGAAAACTTGGTTTTCCCCACTTTTCAAATGAAGAAACTGAGGTTTAGAGAGATTAAATAATTTGCCCGAGTATCGCTAGTAAAGAGCAAAGACAGGATTTGAATCTAGGCCGGGCCCATCAAGGTAGTTTCTAATCTCATACTCTTTTTAGTTCCATATATTTCACAAATTTTTTTTTCTTTTTTTTTTTTTTTAAACAAGGCTGCAAAGTGATAGACAAGATACCAGGACTCCAACCTGGTTTTGCCTGACTCTCACCACCAGCACCAGCACCAGCACCACTACATTATTATCATCATCACACAATCTTTTAAGGGATGACTTTAAAAAAACTAAAAGCTGTGGAATCATGACTGCTTTCTCTAGCCCCACCTTCTACAAGTGACTGTGCATTTAATTTAATGTGCCTCAGAGTCTCTTTGTGAGACAGAGTCCTGGATGGGTGGATCCAGGGCTTACTGAATCTCCGAGGTGCTTTTAAGTACAGGGGCAGATTTAAAGTGCTGCTGGTTTCTCCAACTGTCACAACAAAAGGCACAACAGTTCTTGTCTTCTGTAGCATTTTCTCAGAGCCCACACAGATTCCTTTGGATCCTCAGTACTGATACATTTTTCTGGTACACTGGTACATTTTTCACTGGTACACTTTCATGAAGAGAGGCCTCACTGCTTTAATCAGATTCTCAAAGATCTGTAACTCCTTAAAAAGCCATCACTATTCTGGAGGAATGGTTGGGAAGCAAACAATATAAGCCCCTTATTTTTATTTAATAGCTCTTCCCTCTATCCAGCTTTGCAAAGAAAAGGGTGAGTCCCCAGCCTACCAGGTTTTCTATTATTAACAGGGGTTGAAGTTAACAACAAAGGCTTTTGGTTTGAAGGAGAAAGGTAAGATTCTCTCCAAACACTCTGCCCAAGAGGTTTTAGACTGTCAGCCTGTACAGCAAACCTAACCCTAACAGAAGAGATTCTGCCCTTTTCTTTCTGATATCACTACTATGCACCCGTTCCTTAAAATGAAAGCTTCAAATATAGCTTTTCCTTTTTTGGGGGAGACGGAGATCTGTTATTACTAACATATGCTTGAAGATGAGCTGAGATAAATAATTCCTATCCATTCTGAGATATTAAATTGGATTATGTATATGGTAAACATCCATTCCAACCCACAGATGCTTACTTTTTAACAAGCCAACATCCTAACTGGCCTAAAACAAAAATATGCATATACACATCTGTCTGATGGGCTTCAAGACTCTAGTTGCCATGGGTTAAAAATATATATTCTAAGCACAGTTACAAATGTACCTTTATTTTCGGAGAATGATGAGTTTGTATTCACCTCATGGGTATTCCAAAGATATATGGCATGTGTCACCATACCACACCAGCCTTCTCTAGAGAGGCCAAGTCGAAGGGAATTGAGCTTCTATGCAAAGATCTCTGAAGAATGGATTTTCAGAATCAAAAGTCACCTTTTATAACTCTCCCTCCTTCCCCTTACCATTTTGAAGGATGTTTACTAAACCAATTTCAGCGATGAAATAAAAATTAATTCATTATCCTTTTGGGGTGAATTAAAGAAACTGCGTCAGACATTCTTATGACCATGATGTGATTGCATGGGATGGATGTTCTTTCAGCTGAAAGTACTGAACCCCCTAACCCTTAAATCTGAGCTTTGTTTGCTTATGCAGTCTTAGCTCAAGAATTCTAAGATTATTAAAGAATAAGCTCCTTTTTATCAGCCCCATTAAAAAGCAGGAGAGACCTTTTAAAAAATAGCTGAATTTGCAGGAAATTCATTAATTAATGTCAGTCTCCTACCCTACCCCTTCCACTCTTAGACATCTCTGATTCCCTGAGAATTGTGGCCTCTTTAACACCTATGTTTTTCTTTGACCCTTCGCATTTAATAACAACTTAAAAACCCAAGATCATGCCTGTAATCCCAGCCACTTGGGAGGCTGAGGCAGGAGGACTGCTTGAGGAAGGAATTCAGGATCAGCCTCAGCAACACAGTGAGACCTTGCTTCTACCAAAGAAAAAGAAAGAAAAAATAAGCTGGGCATGGCAGCATGTACCTGTAGTCCCAGCTACTTGGGAGGCTGAGGCAGGAGGATCACATGTAGTATTTTTACTGGTGAGAGGGTCTTGCCTTGATGATGGCCTGACTGATCAGGGTGGTGGTTGCTAAATTGGCAGTGGCAATTTATTAAACTAAGACAACAGTGAAGTTTGCCACATCAACTGACCCTTCCTTTCATGAAAGATTTCTCTGCTGCATGCAGTACCATTTGAAAGCATTTTACCCACAGTAGAACTTCTTTCAAAATTGTAGTCAATCCTCCCAAACCTTGTGGTTGCTTTATCAACTAAGTTGAGGTTATATTCTAAACCCTTTGTTACTATTTCAAAATTCTTTACAGCATCTTCACCATTAGATTTCATCTCAAGAAACCCCTTTCTTTGCTCATCCAAAAGAAGCACTCCTCCTGCATCCAAGTTTTATCATGAGATAGTAGCAATTCAGTCACATCTTCAGGCTACACTTCTAATTCTACCTCTCTTGTTATTGCCACCACATCTCCAGTGACTTCCTCCACTGAAGTCTTTAACCCCTCAAAATCATCCACATGGGCTGAAATAAACTTCTTCCAAATTTCTGTTAATGTTGGTATGTTGGCCCCCTCCCATGAATCATAATGTTCTTAATGGCATCTAAAATGGTAAATTCTTTCCAAAAGTTTTCCAATTTACTTTGCCCAGATCCATTAAAGGGATCTCTATGTATGGCAGCTATAGCCTTACAAAATGTACTGTTAAAATAGGAAGTCTTGAAAGTCAAAATTACTCCTTGATAAGTGGGCTGCAGAATGGATTTTGTACAGCAGGCATGAAAACACTAATCTCCTGTACATCTCCATCTGGGCTCTTGGGTGACCAGGTGCATTGTCAATGAACAGTAATAGTTTGAAATAAATCTTTTTTTCTTGAGCAGGTCCCAATAGTGGGCTTAAAATATTCAGCAAACTATGCTATCAACACATGTGCTGTCATCCAGGCTTTGTTTTTCCATTTACAGAGCACAGGCAGAATAGATTTAGCATAATTCTTAAGGGACTTAGGCTTCAACTTAAAGTCATCAGCTACGTGAGCCTCTAACAAGAGTCAGCCCCGTCCTTCGAAGCCAAGCATTGACTTCTCTCTACATGGAAGTCCTAGACGACATTGTCTTCTAATAGAAGGTTGTTTTGTCTACATTGAAAATCTCTAATTCAGCCACCTTCATCAATGTTCTCAGCTAGATTTCTGGATAACTTGCTACAGCTTCTACATTAACACTGCTTCACCTTGCACTTTTGTATTATGGAGATATCCTCTTAAACCTCATGAACCAACCTCTACTAGGTTTAAACTTTTCTTCTGCAGCTTCCTCACCTCTCTCAGCCTTGATAGAACTGAAAAAAGTTATGGCCTTGCTCCAGATTAGGCTTTGGCTTAAGGGAATGTTGTGGCTGGTTAGATCTTTTATCCAGACCACTAAAACTTTCTCTATATTAGCAAGGCAGCTATTTTACTTTTCTATAATTTGTCTGCTTACTACAGTAGCATGTTTAATTTCCTTCAAGAACTTTTCCTTTGTATTCACAACTTGTCTAATTTTAAGGCACAAGAGGCCTACCTTTTGGCTTATCTCAGCTTTTGACATGCCTTCCTCACTAAGCTTAATCATTTCAGGCTTTTGACTTAGAGAGGTGTAACTCTTTCTTTCACTTGAACACTTAGCATCCATT
Organism: Aotus nancymaae; assembly: GCF_030222135.1. Lineage (NCBI taxonomy): Eukaryota > Metazoa > Chordata > Mammalia > Primates > Aotidae > Aotus > Aotus nancymaae. The sequence goes on along the minus strand of NW_026988431.1, from coordinate 49,578,296 downwards.
GTAACGTTGTTAACTGGCCTAATTTCAATATTGTTTTGTCTCAGCAAATAGGGAGGCCCAAGTGGGGAGAGAGAGATAGGAAAATGACCAGTCCACGGAGCAGTCAGAACACACATTTATCAATTAAGTTTTCCGTCTTATATGGGTGCCGTTCTTAGCACCCCAAAACAACTGTAACAGTAACATCAAAGATCACTGGTTAGATCACAATAATGGATATAATAATAATGGAAAATTTAAAATATTGCAAGAATTACCGAAATGTGACTCAGAGATATAAAGTAAGCACATGCTGTTGAAAAAATAGCATCCACTGACTTGCTTGACCTAGGGCTGCCACAGACCTTTGATTTGGAAAGAACACAATTATCTGTGAAGTACAATAAAGGGAAGCACAATAAAACAAGATATGCCTGTATAATGAAGACATATTTATGGCATTAATTGTATTGCTGCTTATGTTATTTTAATAGTTCATACTTTTATAAAACAAGCCTAAGTTTCAAAAAAAAAAAAAAAAACATAAAAAGAGGAGGAGGGCATATTCCATGATTACTTATCTTGGGATCAAAACAGAAGCATTTTCACCACTCACTAAAACTTTCCAACAATGCAGAACTTGCATTCTTACCCTCACACAGAAGCTATATCTTGCTTGATTGGCTCAGCATGCCAAGCTGCTGGTCTCACTAATGAGTTCTACTCTCTCGCCAGGAGGACAATATATTCCTAACTACTGGACACTGACACTATCTCCAGCTGTGCTAATAAAATCACAGAAATGGCATTTTTACTAGTTCTAATTTTTTAAGAAACTCTACAAGGTAAAATTTTTAAAACTGGCGCTTAGAAGAAAGTATACACTTAACCCAATCCAATATACGTTTCTAAAATCAGTCTTATTACAAATTTCTTTTGGATACTGATCATTTCAGGGATTTTTAGTTTGTTTTTAATGTTCCTCGTGCAATCACAGGATTAGAATCACTAAGATTCTGTCATAACAACTTAGGGAAAACAGTTTGAGCTAAAATAAAAACAGTAGGAATATAAAAACAGTATGTTTACCTCAAAGATCAGCACAAAAAAACCATCCATTAGACAACCTCTAAAGTTCATAAAACCAAGTAAACCTATATCATTTTCAAAATCAGGCTCTAAAAACAGCATATCTGACTGGAGTAGATAATGATTTCCCTAGAGATACTAATTATCAAAGATGGCTATGCGAATGGTAATGTGCCCACCTTTGGGTATCTGTAAAGATATGCCACTGGGTTATCTGGAGATGAAAGGAAGAAACTAGATCTTGCCAAAATGGAAGAAAAGCTCATCTACAATTCAGAAGAGTGTGTTCAGTCCTAACCTTATATTAAACTATATTCTTAGTATGACAAGTAATTTTAGTGAGTATCATAGGAAGAGGTGCCTTACCTAGACAGTAAGAATGTAAATTATTTTAAAGGTGAATTTTTCCCATTCAAATTCACTCAAGGAAAAAGTATGGAGAAATCACCTTGTAGGACTCTCCTCACTTGCCCTGGCAGTTTGGCTAAGCTGTCCTATAACACAGAAGGGTCTCATCTTGGAAGTAGTTCCATGAAAGAAGTTTCACAGAAGGAAAACCTCAATCTTCCATTGAGGAGATAAATGCAAGTTCTGTGCCTCATTCCAGACACAATTATATTTAATTGTGGAAAAATGTTAACGCTAAAAAATCCAATAAGATACTCATTCTTTTAGTGTTGGGTCAATTGTAAGTTATTTGTACTCAATTTCTTGAGGAATTAAAACTCCAACGAGTAATTTGGAATTTCACATTCTAGGGGTACTAACCAAGGCAAACTTTTAATTTAAAGTATTTTTCTCTCTAGTATTCAGGAGTGCATTTCCATAAAATGAGAGTAAAGACGAGACTTGATACTGGACACTTACTGTAAATATGGAAGCAGTATAAAACAGGAGCGGAAGAGGGGTCTCCTTTTTATTTCTCTCCTGAAGAATGAATTGTGGAGGATGTAGTGGTTATTCCACATCATAAATCGAACTTCTTTCAGACCCCGAGAGTTGGCTTCTTCAATCAATCGAATGACAGACTATGGAGGAAAAAACAGAAGGTAACAACAAAAAAAGGAAAGTTAATAAATAATCATGGTTAAAAATGAAAATTTAACGAAAGGCAAAAGTTAACCTCACAGGAATTTCAATAAAGTACAGTGAGTCAAATTAATTCCCTTTAAATGCTAAGAGACTCTTTTTTTCCTTCCAAGTATGCAGGGCGGAAAGATACTCCCTGTTCATAAGGCATGGATTTTCACCTTACGAAACATGTGGGCCCAGGGAACCATTTTATTCTATTTTGAGCCTTAATAAGATCATAGAAGGTTTTGGTTAAGGGAGTTTTCAAAAGAGGAAGTAAAGATAGTGATGTTTGCCAGTCTCAGTGGCTCACGCCTGTGAGTGACTTGTGAACCACTCCCAACACTTTGGGAGGCAGAGGAAGGAGGATTGTTTGAGGCCAGGAGTTCAAGACCAGATTAGGAAACATGGCAAGATCCTGTCTCCACAAAAAATAAAAACTAAAAATTAGCTAAGTACAGTGGCATATACCTGTAGTCCCAGCTATTTAGGAGGCTGAGGCAGGAGTACTGCTTGAGCCCAGGAGTTTGAGATTATAGTGAGCTATGATTGTGCCACTGTATTCCAGCCTGGGCAACAGAGCAAGAGCTAGCTCTAAAAATAAATAAATAAATTTTGAAAAGGTGCTGGTGTATAAAGTTCAAGCTTCAAGCTCCAAACACAAAAAACTTCTCAGAGAAAAAAACACAGGAATGGTCCAAATATTCTCAGAGTACATTTTAAACAACTTTGTACTCTTATTTGGAAGGTAGATACTAGTGATCTGGATCTTAAGCTTACTTAATTTAATATTGTGTTTTATAATAATTAACATACTAGGTTTTCTTCTTTTGCTATTGTCTTAAAAAATCAAAGTGAAGGTAGATAAATTGTTCCCTCCTTTTGTAATGCTGGAAATGAACTTAATCAAATTGAAAAAGTCAGATTTTTGGAATGTGAAATTAATCTCAAGTCCATTTGAGGGTATTAAAATGACTCAGAATTGTCATTCAGAAGCAAAGTAAACCATCGTCATTTTAAAATCTTGCTTTGAGACTGAAGGGCTATTTTCACTATCTCAGACTAAGGATGTTAATGCACATAGAAGAAAATTTTAAATAACTTATTTCCCTGACCACAGCTTAATAAACATTTTCAAGTACTTCTTCCAGAGACATAAGAGTGATTGTTTCCACTGGGCTTCTAAAATGCTAAGTATAATACTTAATCCAATCTCCATAAGCCCAGGAGCCAGATATAATCAAAAGTTATACCAATTCTCATCTTGTGAAAATTACTCCATAGGTGGCAACAGGTCAAAGTACTTCATCTCTATAATGTAAGATTCTGTGGAAAGAATTTTACTTAGCTAATAGTGGTATGCTATCTTTGGATTTCAAATTAATGGAAAGAAATAAATTTTAAGAAAAATAAAAAGTTTTCTTGTATCAATGAGACTCAATTTTATATTCATAAGCTCTTTGATTATATTCATAGTTCTGCCTAGTCATTGTTGTAAAGAAAGAATAAAAGAATAGAAGAAAAAAATTAAATGTGAAAAATGTACTTGTCAAGAAAGAACCTGTAAATACCTCAGGATACTCTCTCCATCCAAAGTGGTCCCTACAGAAGAATTTCCAGACTGTGTGGTAAATAGAGTTGACATTGCTAGAGGGTGGTGTGGACAGCCTTCGTAGTTGGTCAAATTCAGTTGTTTCATACACGTTCATGGCATTCAAATCTGCCCAAAATTCTTGTCCTCTTAAAAAAAAAACCCAAAAACCTGTTAATATATTTGTAAAACAAAAATATCTAAACATCTCATTGAACATTAAAAATATATAGCATAGCCTGTTGTAGAATTCTCAAGACTTGCTTCACTTGGAGTAAAAGAATATTTACTGCTGGTTGTTTCCAAAGCATCCATTTCCTATATGCCCTTTCTAATCAAGACCAAAATTTCTAGGCCATGGAATTATAGTAAGATTGATTTAACCCCACAGCACCACTGGCCTAAACCAATCAAAATAAGCCCATCTTCCACTCTACAGTGGGCTGGCCTCAGCCAATCAGGGAGTCAGTTTTACTATGAAGGTATGTAGAAACTAAACATAGACAAAAGAAAATTTCTCTTGAAGCTTGACCTTTTTTTCAGAGGCCATCAGTTTACTTGAGCCAACATAGGAATATACAGTATTGCCTGATCAAAGACAGGATAAAAGAAAGGAAAAATAAAATTACTCCAGATAAAGCCAGTACTAATCCACCCAACATCAATATTATCTTTTATCCTGTGGGTAGAAAAATATTGGCAAAACATGAAGAAAAAAATAGTTTGGATTATTATGAGGTTTAGCTTTGAGAATATTTTGATCATCTTGTTATATGGTCCACTGCTGCTGACTTTACAAATGTCTCCATACTGTTAGAAGGGAAGTCCCACTATATGAATCAGACTCATTTAATAAATTAATTTATAAAGGGTGGTCCAATAAAAACATTTGTGTTTCCTTTTTTATAGAACTTCATGAAACATTTGAACCAGTATTACAAGTAACTGGCATAATGGTCATTGTACTCCTCTCTCTTCTCTCTTTTTTGTATATGTTTGAAAGTTACTTGAAGAAAATATAAAAAATTAAATATATGATAACAGCATAGTTATTGCAGCATAGTGTACCACAGATTTCTAAATGGATGTCTACAACACAGGAAATACTCAAGATCTAGTGGCATTCAGAAAGACTGGTACATGTGAGGTCTAGGTGTTGAGACAGATTTTCCCTATAATTAACTTATTTCCTGGCTGTAAATTAGGATTTTGAAAAGGGTCATTAAATTTGATCTATGGTTGCCCACTGCACTCCAGCCTGGGCAAAAAGAGTGAAACTCTGTCTTAAAAAAAAGAGTTTGATCTATGGGTTTTGTTAGCTAGCACATTTTCCAAAATCTGCTCTTGGAATACTTGTTTTAAAAACGATTAATAGGTATGCTGTGCACAAAAGATTCTGCAGTCAAATATTTGAAAAACTAATTATACAAAGCTTAATAATTTACTTTTGGCAGTCTCTCCTCAGTCCCTTTAATATGCTAAGGTAGATACCGAAGTACGGTGATGAAGGCTATAAAAATCCTTCTAAACCTATGACAATGTCCCTCTCTCCCTTTCCCCCAAGAATATCTAGTAACATCTCTCAATACAACCTTGGCAAACATCAGGAAAAGAAAAAATCTACTTTCCACCCTCTATCCCAATGTTCACAATTTATGAATCAGGTTCTGCTCTGAATAAAAAAAACAAAAAACTCAGGCTATATAGCCAATTGATGATACCAAAAAGCATGGAACTTGTAAAAAGCAGTATATTCCTTTAAAATTCCTAAAGATCTTCCCAATAAATCCCAAATTTCTTGCTTAGAAAGAATACTAACTAGTTGGATGTGGTCTCAAAAACAACATATCATTTTAATTAAGCATGAAATAAGGCAATAAAATGTAGTTTAAAATAGTATTTGGCCACTGTTTTAAAATGACTTATGGTAAATAGGAATATTTAATTCAAATAGAAAAATCTTTCCGGAAAATCCTAAAAAATCAAACAAACAAAACTCCTGAAAACTGGAACTCCTATGTCTAAATTAAACTTTGTATCAAGTTGCCTTAAGCAATATTCATTAACTTTAGAAGAATCTGATATTATGATTAGAAAGTGAGATAAAAATCTTTCTCCCTGTTAAGACTGTTTTAAGTTTCTAAACATATTTTTCCACCTTTAAGCTTCACCCAGCAACTTTTCCCAATTATGAGATACAAATCCTCAGTATTTCCTTTAAGGAGTTCTTAGAACAGCAGTCATTATGTTAACATGCATTATAATATAAACACCCAATGCTTTTTGCTGTTTAGTGTCAGATTTTATTCTGGACATCACTCTAGCAATTTCTGTGTAAGGCTGTATTACTGAGACTTCATAGATAACGATTTGCATAAGAAAGACATTTACGACTGCAGCTTTTGCTACATTCTCTGTGCATGTCAGCCCTTTGGGCATTATGATGTTTCTATGACAAATCCTAATTTGCTACAATCTACTGTTCTTTGGACTGATGTATCAAAGTACTGTTTAAGCTCTATTTGGTTTTCAATATGCTTTTTCTAAACTTGACAGAGACAAAATCGCAAATTTGAAAAACATTAAATTGTCTTTTTATAAGATTAATTTTACCAGCTGCTCTCCCTTAAACAGGGAATGCTTTAAAAATCTAAACCCAAGAGGTTTTTTCCTCTACAATCTGCATCAGTATAAATGTGTGCAATATGGATGCCAAATGTTCAACAGCCACCACACTCTTCTTTATCAAACTATTGTTTCTTATTATTGGAAAGCAGTTATGAGTCATCTGTGTGTGATAATCATGATGGTAGACTCTACTGGGCAATACACAAAGAATTAAATAGATATAGCTCTGTCTTCCAGGGACTTTAAGAGAGGAATAACTAACAACATGTAAGCCAAAGAAGCAGTACATCTGCCTATCTAAACTCATCAGTGGCAAGTACATTCAGGAAATAAGAGGACAAAGAATAGACATGCAGCAATATGAGAGAAGAGATGGTTACTGGCATCCAGTAACGGAAAAAGGTCAGGAAAATTAAGAGGTTTTACTCTATCAATCTAAGATAGCTTTCGACAAGAAAAAGAATTTTAGGAGCAGTTTAAATAACAGGAAATATCACTGGTAAGTAGAGTTGTGTGCAAGAACAAGGAAAAAGGGGTCTCTAAGCACTTTGCTTCTTGAAAGATGGGTGGAGACAGGATCGGTACAAGTAGTTGGAAAAGGAGACCTTCTAAACAGGGGTATCTGAGAGATGAGGAAATGTGAACCTATAAATTCCTGTAAGTGGGTAACAAGCAATGTGAGAGATGTCAGGCAATGAACTTAGGATGTTTTAAGTCCAGGGTCTCATAGCCTTAAGATATAAGGGTAGGAATTTACAGTATTGAGCAGATGAAGTTAGAGTCAAAGCATTAAATACAGGATATTGGAAAACTGAGCAGTAAATACAGAATGTTAGAAACTGAGCAAGAGAGACAGTGCTAAAGATTGGGGGTGTCTTCGTAAAAGCAAGGTGCAATAATCCTTGGAGATGAGAACCCCATCTGGCCTAAAAGGCATCTCTACTGACAGATGGCCAAAAAAAGAGTGTGAGTGATAGCCACTGTACAGTAGGATTTCTATCTTGCTACCTGTATCACATGGCTAAATTCATCAGTATTATGTTATATAATATACAGCCCTATCATGAACCAGAAAGAAAAACAAACAAACATGTGAACAGATTGCTGATTTTTGCTATTAACAGAAGAATGAACTTGAACCGCTGAAATATTAACAATTCTGTTTTTGCATGTTTCACCAACACACCACCACACATACAACTATAAGAATCCATATGCAACACTAATTTAAAATGCTGAAAAGGACGCCCATTCTCATAATTTAGATGCTTTATAACAGTGGTTTTCCTCTTCAACAAATATCTACACATACCAATTAAGCCAACATTTTCAACATACGTTACCAATGCATAGAACACCAAAACCCACACTGTCAGAAAGTATGCCGCACACATCATTTCTTTTAAGTGTACTAATATTTTAGTATTTAAGATCCTAAAAAGAAAGTAGAAAGGACCTATGACATGAACAATAAACAGAGTTGGGATGAAAACCAGAACTAAAATAGAAAAAGATGCTAAATGAAATAGAAATGAGTAAAAACACAGCTTCTTTCTCAGATAAATAGCGCTTGAGTTTATACATTTAAGAGATCCATGAAGAGTGTAACCATTTTAGGCTATTTCTCTATTTATAAAGTGTTTGTAACCAAGAAGAAAAAGAGACAGTATTTTAAAAAGCAAAGTAATTGAAAGTAGACACATTAATTAGGTACTGGGCTCTGCTTTGGCCATAAGAAAATGAAAAAGGCAAAATGCCACAGAGCACCAATCTAGTAGGGAAAGCAAACCCTGTGGCATAGTGTGAAATGTGGCACAAAGGTGGTCAGAGGCAGATAGCCTACCTCTGCTGGGAAAGTTGTCAAGAAAAGTGGTCACGGGAGTTGTCCCAGAGTGGATAAAATGTGAGCCAAGTCTAGCTACCAGGCAAACAGTGGCAAGTGGGACACCACATGCAGAGTGACTCCATGTGAAGAAGCTAACCAAGCAAGACACACAAGAATAGTGTGCAAGAGGCACACCCAGTTCATGTGGGAGGTCAAGGTATATGTATCTATGAGAGATAAGGGATAAAACTGGACTGGATAAGTTGGCTAGGGCCAGATAATGAAGAGCTTTGTTTATGGGTTAAGAAGTTAGGACTTGATTCTACGGGCAGTAGGAAACACCAGTGAATTTTCAACAGGGTCCAGATTTGTCTTTATAAAGGTCACTCCAATTGTAGTGGTATAGAAGAATGATTTCTTCTATAAATAAGAATTATTTATTTTTGGCAGTGGACAGATAGAGAAAACCATTCATCTGCTAAATATTAGGATATTCGTCTATATTATTTTATGAACAGCCATCTATAGCTATTAGAACTGCACATGAGACATATGATGACAGAGGACTAAGGAGGCAATGTAGGGATGATATGAGGTATTTAAGAGTTAGAATTTAACTGCATGAAGGATAATTACATGTGGGGCAGAAGAGAGTGAGAAGAGACTAGGATGTCCCATGTTTCTGGTCTGGGTGATTGGATAATGGTGCTATTAGCAAGAAATGACAAGACATACCGCATATTTAAGTGGGAAGGTAACAGAAATAAAACACAGACTAGACGTTGGCATAGGATGACTAAATACAAAGTTTTCTGAACCCTACACTTTGTACAGTTTTAACCAGCTCAGTTAGACTTCAGAACCTTGGCTTTCTGCCTGTAAGAGTTAACTGGTTTCTACAAGGATAAGCCTGTGACCTCAAATTAATTAATACCCACCCTAATCAGGTAGACTGACCACATACAATTAGTGGGCCCTTTTATTACTATGATGTAAAGTGAAAATGTCTCCCAAAACTGAGGGTCATAATGATAGAAGGATAAAGATTAAATGCAATTTAATTTATTGAGAGTATTGAGGTTCTGCTACTGGCTTGAGACAGTTATGACAGATGAGATATGTTTGTTGCTGCTAAAACAATTTTACAGGTGAACAAAATATAGCTGGCTTTTGATACTAGGCTTTGATAGTTCCAGGAACTCATTTAGCAATGCTGGAATATCTGGTAGCTTATATCCCATCAAATATGTTACAAGGTGATGAGAATCAAAGCCATGGCATACACAATACCAACATGTTTTGTGAAAACAGTGTGTAGAAAAGTATGTATTCAGAACTGTGTATTCAGAAAACTGAATAAAACTGAATAAAAATGATACCAAAACTATCATTTATTCTGTTGCTAATTAAGATTTTTGCTAACACTGTCTCAAATAAAGTAGTACAGGGCTGTTGGGGGTGGGGCAATAAAACTTACTTATGAATACTTACATCCAAAGCAACATCTTTTAATATTCACCAGAGATTAAATTTCTTTTTCTTTCTTTCACTTTTTTTTTTTTTTTTTGAGATACAGTCTCCTGTCACTCGGGCTGGAGTGCAGTGTCGCCATCTAGGCTCACTGCCACCTTGACCTCCCTTGCTTAAACTATTCTCCCACCTCAGTGTCCTGAGTAGCTGTGACTATAGGCATACTCCACCCACATTCTGCTGATTTTTGTATTTTTCTGTAGAGACAGGGTTTTGCCAGGTTACCCAGGCTGGTCTCAAGCGATCATTCTGCCTTGGCCTTCCAAAATGCTAGGATTACAGGCATGAGCTACTGTGCCCAGCCTCAGAGGTTAAATTCTACATTTAATTACACTATGACACTATAAAACTATTAACATAAAACTCGGATCATGGATTTATCTAAATGCCTCAAATGATTTTTGAGTAGGTAAAAGTGTTCCCCACCTTAAGATACAAAGCATTTCTCAGGATCAATTCTTTAAGAAGTGATCATTAGGCAAAATTCTATGTTGCTGCTCCCTTGGTACCTCCTGAGACATCTTGGAAATTCTTGCTTCCAAGAAGGCAGCAAGTTAGTGAGAATAATGATGTCTGAATTCACATTTATCTGTGTGCAAACTGATTCACAAATTGGTAGACATCTATAGTCTTAAAAGTCATTCTAGGCCAGGTGTGGTGGTTCACGCCTGTAATGCCAGCACTTTGGGAGGCCAAGGCAGGTGGATCATGAGGTCAGGAAATTGAGACCATCCTGGATAACACCGTGAAACCCCGCCTCTACTAAAAATACAAAAAATTAGCCGGGCGTGGTGGCACACGCCTGTGGTCCCAGCTACTCAGGAGGCTGAGGCAGGAGAATCACTTGGACCCGGGAGGCAGAGGTTGTGGTGAGCTGAGATCACACCATTGCACTCCAACCTGGGCAACAGAGTGAGACTTGGTCTCAAACAAAAAAAAAGTCATTCTAGATGTGAACCCCGTGAAATGAAAAAGAGAGGATAAGAGATAGGAGAAGAAAGAGGCAGGCAAATTTCCTAAATGAAAAGATAATATGTTTTTAAGCTTTTCAACTGTATATTCTCTAAAAGCATATGGGGAACTAAACAAACATAACACAGCTTATTCTCAAAACACACTGATACTAAGACATGACCATTTGAATATATATAGATGTTTGTTAAACCCCTAATAAATAATACTATACAATGAAGTCCACTGGTCCCAATGCACCCACTAAAAGCAAATTACAATATCTACTGAAGGAAAAGAACCTACTAAAATATTCTTATGCTGACTTTGTTGTTTGTTTTTTATTACAAAACTATAGATCAAAGCAATGAACACAAAAAGACTTTCCAGCAAGATATGGATAAGTCTAAAATCTTTCATAAATAAAAATTATACTTATGAGATCAGAAGATCTCACTGCTATTTATAGTGGTGCGGGATTAAATTTTTGCACCCAGCAGGTACCAGAAATGTCATAAAAGCCTTAACTTTTATTCAAGATCAGCCACATGTCCTGGGATCACAGAAGGTACTATACGTGAGACATACTTCTCAACCATGGCCTGTTAAGAAAGTGAAACTTAATTTCTGTAAGAATAGCTGGTATAGAAAGCACAGGCTAGTTTTTAAAATAGTAGCATGCTTTATACTACCTTAAATTATGCAATCACTGATTTTTATAAAGAAGAGTAGACACCACCTCTGTTAAGAAAAATATTTTTAAAACTGAGAGGTTTCTATCTTATCTCAAAGTAAACAATAAAAAACGTCTCCCATGTATTCAAAGCACAAATACTGGTTAATTCAATATTTTGGATATAGAATTTGACATCCTTTAAAAAGGGATTAAATAAATTTATCAAATTTTTCTACATAAATGTAAAATAATACTATAAATGATAAAATTACTTAAAAATAAGTTGCTTTCAAATAATCTCAATTCAGCACTCATTTACACATAAATGAAATACTAGTTATTGTTATCATAGAAATATTTTCTAATAATGCCTAGTAAGATATAAACTATTAGCTAATTTATTTCTGCTTTGACTTTTAAATTACAAATGATCCCCACAAAAAGGTTTTTATTCAGAATTTCCTATTTAGCTTTTTTCCCCAATTAGTCCAGATGAACTAATCAATGAATTAGAAATATACTCATTGATGACTTATTATGTATTTGATGCTAAGAACCCAGAGATGAGTAAGCAGTTTTCATTAGACTAGAGATCTGAATGCATACAAGCAAACTATATAGAGAATTCATTACTCTGATAGTTCTTTAAACAAATTGCTGAAGAAAAAGACTTCCTATAGAAAAGACGAAGTCTTTTCATTGTCTAGGTTTTATAAACTATGATAACAATACCTTTCAATTTAGTCTTAAATTGTTAACTTTTTCTGAGGGAGTTGGATTCTACAAAGCCAAATTTCTCTGATAGATTCAATTTTATAAATTAGTTAAGACAGTCGAAATTATTTCTGAGTAACAAATTTGTAGAACACTTTACATAATGCTTCTGATGTCTGCCAGCATTTGGATAATCCAAATGTCAGAAAGCAAGCAAGCAAAGTTCCTTTCTGTTTCACACACTTTACCCCGATTCTGTTTCACATACTCTGCCCAGAATCAAGGATGTCTTTCTTTTGTTAGGATGAATAATTAAACTTAGAAGGCAAACCCAGTGTTTCTCCTGTGCTAATTTTTACTCTCTAAATGCCTGGAAGTGAAAGAGCTAAGCCAGGTGACAGTCAGAAACCAAAGACCAACCACATCAGGAAATTATTTAGAGTATTTTGTGCCGTTTGCCCTCTCTACAACCTGATCAGCTGAAGGAACGGTGAAATCACAGGGTGCATGCAAGATTCTGAAAGCACATGCACTACTGCAAGCAAAGTTCACCCTTTGGTCCCCACCCTTGCCATTCTTCACTGACTATTCAAGTGCTGGTGAAAATTTAGTCCAAAGATGATCATCCAAACTCTCTGGCTATGTCATATAAGTGGGACAATTTAAGAATCCTCCAATTAATTCAAAAAGAAAAAAAAAGCTAATGTAATGAACAGAAATTCTTGTAAGTGTCGCCTAAACATATTTTCAAATGATTACAAGAAGTACTATGTTTCGTCATAAGATTATTCACAAATCCTTCCTTATACTTGGAAGCAACAACACCAAAACAGAGGACTTCAATTTGCACAAAGAATACAAATTTGCTGAACTCTTCCTCAGACAACTTAGTTATGGGAGATTCTCAATACACTCCTTACACAACTTTTTGTGGTACACATACTTGAAAGTCACTGGTTTCTGTAGAAGGTCAAAAGGAATAGTAGCTCTAGCATTCTCACTTTTGTAAGAGCTTATCCTTTCATTGTGATGACCATGTAAAGGTTCTTCACTGGTCAAGTGGGTGTTACCAGTAAGTAAACAGCATAGAGCAAGAAAGATCCCGGAGACAGACACATTTTGTTGTGTGGAAATAGCAAATAGGAATGCTTAGTTAAGTCTCTTCTATGCTTGCCTTAGTAACAGTGACTAGCTAGGTCAGCAAGGGAAAACTGGAAGTTTCAAAAATGATAATCTGAAGTTTATTAATGTCATCAACTTCTAAAATTTGAGATCCTAAATACAGAATTGATTATATTTAGCTTAAGTCTGCAATACTGTCCTCTTCACACATTGAATATAAATCTTCACAAACATAATTTATCTTACATAAAATCCTTAATTTTCAAAAATTTCAAAATGTATTCCAAAACCTACCACTTGTAACTTCAAATTCCCTGTTAACAAGGAATTATCTATATTAAAAATTTAAAGCTTTCAATTACTGTTTCAGGGATCGGGCTGGTTTAGGTTTAACGGTTGAAGGAAGAAATTTTAAATTGGGATGAGTTTGTGTACAGTATAATTCTCAGTCCCTAGAAAGCACTGTCATAAACAATATATAAATATAAAAATAAGCCCTATTTAGTTTTGTTAAAGAAATTCCTTCATATCTAAAATGTGGCTTGTCTGCTCCTAGAAATGGTGAACTTCAGAAGTATTTTATTCCTTGTACAGTTTGTGTTTAAGGTATTACAAAGTAAAGGAAAAACCAAGATCTCAGGCTATCACCTATTTCAAACCCAGAATGAAACAAAATGGCTCAACCTTCAGCACTGTGATATCTTTCAAAGATATAAAATCTCTCAAACTGACTTTAAGACCCCAATCTTACTATGAAAAAGAAATTCTACTACTTTTACAACATGAGTTTCTTTCAAAACTTTGACAGTGTCCAATTTGAACTAGCCATACAAGTTGTACCAAAATAATTACCTTGCAATTTAAAATATATTTGTTTTTTCCTTTGCAAAAAATGATATATAGATGTACTAAGTTTTCCTTCCACAAAAAGGCAACTGCAACTCACAAATTGGAGACTGATAATTATTAAAGGTTGTTGACCAAGGTTAAGAGGACTTAAGGTCCTTATTTAAATGCAGTCTAGAATCATCACCATCAGACAAAGGATACAGAATCTGGCCGTCTCGAATCAGGAAATAATAAATAAAAATAAAAGAGACCATAGGAAGAAAGTCATAATCTCAAATGGTTGTATTTCTGTAGCATTCCTTGAGTAGTCAAGGTTTGTAAGGACTACATACTGCTTTACCCTTTAGGAATAGCACCCAAACCCAGAATAAAACTGAGTATCACTGACCATGATTAGAAATACACAGAAGAACTTATCAAGTTTATCTTTGCTTTATGGTAGATTGTAAATCTATGATCTAGAAATTCTAGCAATAGGAAATAGATTTACAGGGATACAATAGAGTTACCAGTCAAAAGTAGCATTTTTTTGCATGCCCACTATGTCACTTTGTGCAGAATAAAGCTTTAAAAGCTGAATAGAGTTACTACTACAAATTTAGCACCCCAAATCTGAAAATCAGAAATGCTTCAAACCCAAAACTTTCTGAACACCCAGATGATACCCAAATGCTCACTGGAGCATTTCAGATTTCAGATGCTTAACCGGGGTACTACACAAATATTCCAAAATCTAAAATCTGAAACACTTTTGGTCTCCAAGAATTTTGGGTAAGGGATATTCAACTCGTATTCCTTTTTTCTTACTTACAATAAAAAGTAAGAGCTTTGGATTCAACTTAATGATAAAACACATACTGTATCATGTCATATTTTTAGGGAATGCCACATAACCTTATAAGCTATTTCCTCTAACTGATTTAAAAGTTATAAATCTTTTTGGCAAGCTTCATTTTCATTACCATAAATACATCAGGAAAAGAATGACCCCACCTGAAGCCAGGTGACAGCTGCTTCAAAAAGTCTAATCTGCTTGATGAAAAACCAGAAAGGGAATAAATGAATGATTGCTACTGATTCCCATGATAGCTCTACACACATCCAGTAACTCCTCTGGATTAGTATAGATAGAAGCCAATTAGTTTTATTTCATATGTAAATAGTAGCATAAAGAAGTACAAAAAATAATTCATTGGATTGCTTTATCCTAAAGCACAAGACACACATTTTCAAAGTCACTTCAAACACAGTTCTTGCTTATGGAGCTCTCTCTTTCTCTTAGGCAGGAATTTTTTAAAATAAATTTAAACTCATCCAGCTGTGTATATTCAAGAAATACCAAAAAGTCACAAGGCATAGTAAGTTTCAGCTGTTCTCCTCTCTCCAGTGTTATCAATAACACATAATGAGTTAGTTCATACATCATCACAGCTGTGCATGCCAGCGCTAACTTGGCTAATTTAACTACTCCGGTAAAGTTCAGTCAGGAGCTTGCTCAAGTTTAGCTAATTCGCTATGCAAGTCATACAGGGACTATAACAGTATATGTTTTTTATGATCATTAATATACATTTCTCTTTATACAGAGTTTCTGTGAAGTCATCTAATGGTACTGTCCCTTGGGCAGATTTTAAAAATAAAGACTTCCAAGGGCAATTAGCAATCAAAATCACTCAGCAACTATAACTGACAACACTCTAGCCTTAAGCCTTAAAGCAAGTAAAACTCTCTCTTTTATCAATAAGCATTAATCCCAAAAGAAAAAAACCCTGTCCTCTGAAAAAAATTAATAGTGGATTCAGGGTTTGCAACTTTCCTCTTCTTCTGCACCCCTACTCTCTTTCAATAAATTCAGAATTAGAAAAATCATTAATCATATGTGCACCTGCAGGCAGCCTCCAAAATAAGGTTTGCAGTGTCCCCCTTCTTGATGGGTGAAGAAAATTGTTCTGGCACTATTTAAAATGAATATAATATGAAACTAATGGTGATCTTGTCTGCTAAAGAGAGATTTGCACAACCTCCATAATTTCAATTACCCACAACAATACTCCACACAGTGTGCAAGGCTCTTTTAAAACTGCTTAGTTCTGCCATCCCATGTCATCGTCTACTAAGGATGAGTGCCTGCACTGTTCGAGACTGTGTTTTCTTAATTGAAAACACAACACTCAATGTTATTTTCTCAACTGCATATTTGGAATTTGGAAATTCTCCAAGGCTCATCTCATGTGCAAAAAAGAAGCCTTAGCATCTATATCTGGGAAGTTCATACACACTAGTATTCAGTTGATGTTGGTAATAAACATTTGTAGATGTACAAAAGAATGGAAGCAAAGTGGGATTAATAATTTCATTTCAAGGAATCAAATAAGCATATATTATTGAAAGCCTTTTTTAATGTGTTTTTAGTATCTAAGCATCTTGACTAAAAAGTTAGAAAGGTCCTGTGAACTTATCTAGCTAGTTAACTTCCTTTCCAATTTCATTCCTGAGAACAAAATGAACACTACACATCTAATTTAGATTTAGGCATTAAATCCAATACATTTGCAAAGCAAAATAAACAATTTTATCTGTACAGTTTGAAACTATGAACTTTTGTCTCTGCTAGAGACCCAGAATTATGAACTTTCCTTAAGTATCACACAATTAAGATGTTATGGATATAGAAAATAATGATTTACCAAGCCACATAAACTACTGAAAACGGTGGGATAAACAACTGCCATTCATTATTCCTTACTTCTGAATCCAAAGGCTGCTGGTTCCAACTTGGACATATACACAGCTGAACACACACTTCCTGGTTATGTGCAATCTGCACAGATAGACCAGCTTTACAGGCCTGACCACAGAGATTAATAGCTTTAGCCAAATAATGTGGTAACCATGTGAACCTGGGCTGCTCCAGCTTGTTTGTGAATCTCTCAGCAAGGCTCAACATGCCGTTATCTGCATCTTGTTGCCAGGAAACACAACATCGCTTTGGAATACAAGGAAAACCAGGTTGCAATGACCACAGGTCAACTTCCCAAAAGCCTAACTTTTGACACTTAGCTATCTACTATACTACAACATTTCTTCCTGTAATCTTCAGAGAACTTCACTTTACTAGTAATTTAACAGTTAATACTTTTTGCTATTTTCCCAGGATAGGACCACTTATTACCACTAACAATGTAGTAGGAGCAATGGTAATTATAATAATTCACTCATACTTTTCTTCTCCCAAATATCAGATAAACATTAGTTTACTTCACTAAAACTGATTCAGAAATCAAGCACCCATTGCAACTACCTCATAATACAACAATGCATGCTTATGGGCCCATATCTGTGTCTATTCTTAAGTAAAATAATCTTACCAAAGGGAAAAAAAATACCCATATGCTCCTGACTTAAGAATTCCTGGATTTTCTGGGATCAAAATGATTGTCTTGCCTTGTTCTCATGGTAACAGAATGTCATGTGTTGGCCAGTAATCCTGCTAGTTTCTTCCTGACCAATTCAAACAGATAGAAACTTAATGTACCAAGATGCTGAAGTACTCAGCAGACTGGAAATTTGCTTCATGAGGGTGAAGTGAGAGACACTGTTCTGCAGAGTTTTGCAATCTAGAGATAGAAGGATTAGAGTGGCTTTGAGAGTATATAAAATTAATTACCCTTGACATAGCAATTAGAATTCCTAGCTCATGGGCAACAGAGATTTTGGACAATACCTTATTAAAAAGATTTTTAAGATACAATGGAAAAACATTTTTATTTCGTCCAATGCTGGCTTAAAAAATAAGTTAAAAGTACTTAGCTTAGCTGTATTATAAGATTTTCACTACCGAAGCAAGGTATAATCTTGAGTGTAATATATTATCGAGATAATACATTTATAGTCAGGCAAACTATACTCTTGATATGACCTGTTTTATCTCATTGGGTCTTCTATGTAATACTTTGGAATTTGGGCATTATACTGTTTCTCTTCTTGTTCTACACTTCCCTTTTGAAACACAAGATGTTCTAGTGTCATGATAATTAAGTTGCTAAAAAGACACATGGATTTATGCACTATATAACTGAAATAGTAAAATTATTAAAAGATAACCATTTACCCATTACTGAATGGGAACAAGATAAATTTAAAAAAAAAGAGAGAGAGAGAGACAGAGACCAAGTTTCTGTAATGCCAACAATGCTCTAGTACCAGTCAGAATTCAGCAGGTTGACATGAGGACTACCAGAATCAGACAACTTGGAAATGCTTTACTGCCACCATTTGCTGACTCTCTAGTTACTTGGGTAGTGTAAACCAATGTATCTGTTGGTTTACAAAGATGACTCTTACAGAAGATTTTTCTCCTGGATTTCTGGGATGGTATATTCAGTGTATTCCCCCTCCCAATATGGGTCATGCATCTCAGTACTACACCAGGCCACTCATTATCTATGAAGCTGTTAGGTTGCCCTCATGGCCTTCCTAGTCAGGGAGCATGGACAGAAGTGCTCTTATCTCCCTTTTAATTTTAATCCTTACTCTTGGTCATATACAAATAGCTATTAACACCATACACTTTAACTCCTTCTATGCTATGGGAGAAATAACTTAGAGACACAAAGATTAATGCTTATTATATAGCTATTTTTGCACTAGCAACTTTATATGAGGTAACTATCATTTTCTTCATTTTAAAGTTTAAAGAAGAATTCAGATGTGGAAATATCAGTTCCCTGCCAGTGAATACTGCTTAGACATCTATACTAAAAGAACTGAGCTATGTATATAACACATCTTGCATACTAAGACCCAAGGATTATTGTTTGAGTAATAAACATACCTATTAACATAAATTCGTCCCTTCAATGATTGTTAAAGGACTCTTCCAGGTTTTAAAAAAATACCCTAAATTGTGGAAAATTTTATTTTATCTATAATAGAAACTTAACAGTAAAAGCTTCAAGGAAACTAATAAAAGATCCAGAAGTATGGGAGGAACTTCTGAATCATTCACAGGAAAGATGTTTATACCATTCAAAATGAAGAGGGCCACAAACACCTCTTGACAATACTATTTTTCTTTAAAAAATAAGAGCTACTCAATATGCAGAGCTTTAAAATTAGATAAATTAGGTGTTAATTATTTATGTTATAGTAAGATTCGCCAGACTTTCTTTCAAAAGCCAGCTTTCCTTGTATGATTAAAGCAGTATTTTATTCACAATATTCAATGTATATGCAATTTCTCATTCACACACGTTGAACTGAGTGGCATATGAACTGTTCAAATCATAAAACCTTCATTGTCTGGTTGAGTTAATAGCCTGCATTCACCCACCATGAAAAATCAGGATAGCATAGTCAAAAGAATAATAGTGGAAAAAAAGAAAACCTGTTACTACTGAAAGAAACCACCCTACTAAGCTTGTAGCTTCTTTACCTTCTCTACAGCATTTAACAACAGTTCTACAAGTTGTTATAAATACATACCCATACTTCATTCTCATTCTATCATTTTCTGGGTTACAGTAAAATCTTTCCAAGTGCTCCTGAGAATCATTGAATACACTCTGCCACTTTTGAGTAGTTGTCCTTTTGATCTGCCAATGATACGGCAAGACGGTGTGGTGCTTTAAACAATCCCTGCCATAAATACAAGTGCCTTGCAGAAAGTCCATGCAAATTTCAATTCCGTTCTCTTGGTGAGTATGGTACTGTAACTGGTTCACCAGCTCAAACACGAGGTCAAGGGAAGCCTCTTCACTTTTGTCCTGGAAGAGCTCAGTACTCAGCTTATCACTGGTGTCCAAAATATACTGGATTGTAAAACTGTTATCTTGGAAAACCCCTGGAACGTAATCTATTACTTTGTCTAAGCAGTCGGGACTAGTAGGAACATCACTTGAAACTGGGTGCAAGAGATCAGTCTGAAAGTGCCCTGGTGTTGAATCTGCCACTGTCCCACTGATGGTTTCTGGTGGAAAGCTGTGATCTTGGATTGGAACCACTTGTTCTGGAGCATCAGCGGAAGGATGGGCTTCTGGTATCTGGTCCCCAACATTTGTCCTATCAGGAATCAGAACAGACATATTGTTTTCTGCTGGTGGGCATGATGAATTGATTTCCATGGCTTTTTTCATCATAGGTTCATGTAAGCTGTTCTCATCTGTACTCTGGTTCCTAGATCTAAAAACCCCATCAAGTGAGCCAGATTCTAGAAGAGTGTTTAATATTGGCCTCAAAGACCTCAGGGTTCCAGTCCCCAATCTTTTCTGATCCTTTTTCTTAAAACAAGTCTTCAATGGAGTGATCTTCTCAGAGAGTCTCATTTGGCATGAAAAGTCATCAGGAGGAGACGGAGGCTGCACTACACAGTCTGGCTCAGGTTCGGTGGTTTCCATTTCCATGATGTGGATTAGCTCCAACTGCTCCTCAGAGTCTAAAAATCCTGTGAGGAAAGGAAGGAAGATGATCATTTACAAACTGACAGTAACTGGATTTCATTCATTCATTAAAATGTTTTGTTTTTGTCCCGACTACCTCAAACCATTCCACTTATACTATATTTAGTTTTTACAGGTCAATTTTAAATTTTATTGAGAAATTAAGGCCCCAAAGCACCCAAGGCTATTCAAAAGCACAAAGCAGGTAAAAGTAGAAGAGTCTTTCAATAGGCCATTGACATGCATTTGTGGACTTAATACACAAGAGTTTGCAATTCTGCTGGGGTATGACTTTTTATTGTAAGGCTAGAGTGGGGTGAGAAATGGGAGGTAGAAACAACTGTCTAGATGATGAAAGCAGGGAAACCACATCTCCACTCAGCTTTGCAGTTCTCTTTACAGTTGTTTATGTATTACCTATCTCATGAGTTGACAAAAAGTTTCTTTAAAAGTTCATCAAATGAAAGATAAACTTCAAACTGAAATAGTGAGTGAATTTAAGTGTGTAAGGATATACACAACAAACAGGGGCTCTCAATTGAAATGTTATATGGGAGAAAGCCAGGAGTCTGTTAAGCATTTCTATATTCAGAAAATTCTATAATATACTACCCAAAAATGTTAAGAGTCTACTTTTGCAACCCCCAAAAGCATGACCACTACTGATGGAGTACCAGGGTGTGTTTAGTAAGAGAAGCCACATCAGCAACAAACACTGCACACTGTGTCAGAAAACAAGCACAACTTGGTAACACAGAAAAAGTTTCCTAGTTCTTGTCTTCAGAAAAGTTACATATATACATTTTTAAAAAGGCAAATGATGGCATGTTATTGAAAAATAGAACAATATTAACACACGCCAAATTTCAGATTCCTAATCAATTACTGAAAGAGACGAAAAAGTCTTATCTTCCAAGAATCAGAGCCCTTGAAAAAAACTGAATTTGAAAACATTTACCGAGATTGTGCCAAGTGAGAAAGAAATAGTGATGAGCAATTAATCCTCTTCTCTCTTGTCCAACAGACTGAAAGAGATCTGTGACGCAAGAGCCCATGACTTAATCAAATATGCATCCTAGGTGCCCAGTAAAGTGCCTACCACAATGCGCACAGCTGGTGTTTCATATACATTTTGTTGGCTGAATTAGTTAAGAAAAGCACATATTAAATGCTTAGTTCTTTGTTGTTGGTCAACAAAAGATAAAATTGAGTCCCCCAAAAATGAATATTAAAAATCTATTTGGAGAGTCATAATCTATGTGTAAGAAGTGCATCAAATTCAGAAAAGTAAAATACAAAGCATAGTTTATAACGAAGTGTTAAGTGTACATGATAAGTACAAAAGGAAAAGGCAGAAAAAGGAGAGTTCATTGTGAGCTGGCATTGTTAGGGAAAGCTTCACGAAGAAGGAGGGATCTGACATGAGACATAAATCAACTGGAAAGCAGCCAAGCTAGGCGTTATTATTCATCATTCGGTGCTATTGCCTCAAGGCACAATTGGCACAGATTGTGGTATTCCCTCTCCACCATACCAAACTGGCCTGTGCTTTCCCCACGCGCACTCACTCTGACCACTCCTATCAAACCCAATCAAGGCAAAATAGACACTAAATCGGTTTCATTTATATGCGTGTCTGCGCGTACACACGCAAGCAAGCGCGCAACTTTGCCTGTTACTGCCCTTCATCAAACTAGGAAACAAAACTGGGCGGGCAGAGAACTGGAGGAGTGGCTGGAGGGAGGAAGCGACTAGAACCTAGTTCCTCAATTAGTTTTCGTAACAGAAAAATAAAGATGAGGACACATCCTCCGGTCTCCAGCGGCAGGCGACACACCGCGACACCCCTCACCTCCTGACGCCGGGGTTCTCCGGCACTCCCGGCTGACTGCCATTCGCAAAGAAACCGCCGCTCCTAAGCCTGCCCGCCAGCCGCCGCGCGACACCCCGGCGCCGACCGAGCCCGGGTCCGAGCGACGCCTCCTGCCGGCCGCGGCGGTTTGCTCAGCTCCTGGTCCCGGGCCGCGCCAACTCCGCGCAGCGCAGCTGAGGCGCCGCCCGGCTCTGCAATTCTGGGTGTTCCCGGGCGTCCCCGCCCCTGCCTTCCCCTCAGCAGGCGTCGGGGCGCCCCCAACCCCTGTCCAGCCTCCTCCTGACCGACGACCCGCCCCGGCCTCCCTGCATCCCAGAAACCACTCGCGGCACCTTTCCCTTTAATTCTTCTTTACCTCCTCAGCCCACCTCCCGAGGAGGTCCAACGGGTCTTGAGGGCTCGCAAAACTGAGCCGCGAATCGCGGGGGAAACGCGGCTGACGCTTCCCGCGGCGGCTGGGAGGAAGGCAAAGACTTGTGCGCTTTCAAAGTTAACGCGAAAATAGCTTCCAAACTTCTGGGCTGCAGCCCGAAACGCGGGGTAGCGGGAAGGCTCCTGCAGCCGCTGTGCCCTCCCCCCGGGTCTGGGAAGGGCTCCTCCGCGTCTCAGAGCACCCGGGGTCGGCCCGCAGGAAAGACCACATAGACGCACCCCGCCCTGACGAACTGGGAAGGGGCAGGCGCCGGCGACCCCAACTAAATCCTTCAGCGCCTCGGTCTGATGTATACACCTGCCAGAGGCTCCAAGTGCCTAATAAGTGTAAACCAATTCCATCCTGATGCTGAGAGGATCCGAGTGAATTCGGTACAAAGGGCAGTCTCAAAATCAACCACCCCGATCCGCGACAGTCCAGCACACTCCTGGCGAGGGGCCGGGGCCGCAAGGCCGGCGCTCGCATTCCCCGCTGGCGTCCCTCAGCCCCTCAGCGCCCACCCGGAGCCCTTTACCTGAACGAGAGTCTGAGAGCACGGACGACTGGAGCCGAGTCGAAAGCAGCGTCCGCGCCAGGGGTCAGCGCCGAGGGCGGGAGCCGGCGTCTAGGGATCACAGAGCGGCGACGCGGCAAGCCGCGCACGGGCCATTCCGCCGCCGCGAACGCAGAGAGCCTCGACCGCGCTCTGAGTCCAGCCAGCTCGCCTGTCACCTCGATCTCTGCTTCTAGGGCTTCCGGTCGCCGCCTCCCGACGGCCCCGTCGCGGAGGCGGAGCCTGGGCGGTCGGAGGGGGATGGGGTGGGGTGAGGATGCCGGGCGCTCAGTGGGTGCCGGGAAGAAGACCCGCCCCCTGCACGCGCGTGCGCGCTCGTTCGAGGAGGGGCTTGCTGGCTGTGTGTGGTGAACTCGTGCTCCCGCGAGGGGGCGTGTCCTTTCTCTGGCCCGCAGGGTCCCTGCGGGTCCGTGTCTACTCGCGGCTGTGAGGAAGGAAAACGCGTGCTGCGTGGGGCGGGCTCCACCTGCCTGTGGACAGATAGAGGGTCACTTTGTTCCGAAGAGATCCAGGCACTCGAGGGAGGATGTGAAACGGAACAACCTGTTTCGGTGCGGTTGGCTTTGTTTATTTGCCTCCTCCCCAGACGCCTCCAGCCCCTGATGCCGGCGCACCCTGTGAGGAAGCAAACGGCAGCCTCCGCCGCCGCCGCCGCCGCCACCAGACGAGGTCGCTTGCCCCGCGCGGGACAGGCCGGACGGGCTGCGCACCTGCGGGGGCCGACTGTTTCATGGGCCTCGTACGCCACCTTGCAGAAGGGAAACCTAGCTCGGAGGTTTTGACGTTGGAAGCGCATTTACTTGTGTTTTAAAGCCCACAAATGCCGTAGTGACTAATTTATTCTTTCAGCAAATGTCTGTCAGAGTGCCTGTTACGTGCCAGGCATGTAGCCTGGACTTCGTTTTTGTCCTCGTGGAGCTTGCAGAGCACCGTGTACTCACCTCTGAAATACACACCACATACGGAATGGCCATATTTTCTGGGCTGTAAAATATTTTGAATTGTGACTCCATGTATTGAATCGATTTTCAGTGGTGAGAGAAGAAACAATACATACATTGAGTTCATATAATCCATATATATGAAAAAAAGTGCTGGTAATTCCAGACATGGAAGTCAGTAAAACTAGGAGCTAAGAGGTAATAATCATAGACGTTATGATTCTAAGCCTTTGTTAAACTGTTCTAAACCAGACTAGGTAAGCACACCAGCAAAGAATAGATTAAGGGTGTTACCTTTTCAGCAGCTTATTTCAAATTGCATCAAGGCAGGGCCATTAAACTAAAGTGAGAATGATATGGGCGGAATTCAGAGGACAATAGGTGAAAGGTGAAAATCTTTACTTTTAAAATCTTATTGAGACAAGATCTTGGTCTGTGTCTACTCGTACATAGATTGGCTAGAAGCTAATATTTGAGTTTACCATAAGTTCGCTTTCTGTTTTTCTCGTTTGTTCTGTTTCTTTACTGTCCTTTTAATAGATTATTTTTAATTCCACTCTTTTCCAACAATTAGGTTATTTGTTATACATTCTTTATACTTTTAGTAGTATTTCAGTTATTTATTGCTGTGTTCAAACCACCCCCAAAATACAATGACTTAAAACAATGGCTCTTTTATTTGCTCATGATTCTGAATTCTCTGGCTCGGGAATTCAGTCAGAGTATAGTACAGGTGGCTCATTTCTGCTCCATGATGTCTGGGGCCTGGCTGGAATGGCTCAAATAGGGTCATAAGTCTTGGGACTTGAGGATGGACGTGGAGTCTCATAACAAAAATGAACGTGAACATGATGTGGAAAATATGGAGATGGAAGCCACAAGCTAAGGATGCTGGAACACAAAGAAGGCTGTTAGCTACATGCCTTGGTTTTTCTCTTCATGGCTTCTCCATATGACTAATTTAGACTTCCTCGCAGCATCATAGTTTTAGAGTTGCAAGAGTGGACATTCCAAAAAGACAAGCCTCAATGTGCAAGCCTTTACCTTTATCATGCTTACTAATGTGTCACTGGCCAAAGCAAGTCACATGGCCAAGCTCAGCATCAGTGTGGGAAGGAACTACACAAGATTGTGAATATTGGGAGGTGTGACATTTTAGTAGTTACTTAGATTAGGGACAGACCACCTTAATCCAATCAAAGAATAATTAAAAGTTACTTCCAGGGTATAACCCAGTTCCAACTTAAAATCTTTCCTCCTTAGGTCCTGAACTCAAAATTTTTACTCATCCAATCCCACACCCACTCTCCTTGAGGCAGTTGAAAACTCGGGCTTTTTTCCCAACCTCTCTCCACTATTGCTTTCTGAATGTTAATTGCCTCAAAGGGAAAAACGACACCAAATTCTGGACTCAAAATCTTGGATTTAGGCTCCTCAGACTGCTGAAGTTCTACTGCTCCAGAAAAGGTATCCTCTACAATCTCTACTTCAGATGTGACCCATCTTTTTTTGAAGGAGGGGTGATAATGTGCCTAGCTGAAAAATTCATTTCCCTGTATCCCATGCAGTTATGGATGGCCATGGGATACACTTCTAGACACATGCTTGAGATTTCTAGAAAAGCATTTCCTTTCCTAATATAGAGTCACCCATTTCTTTTGTTCTTTCTTCTAGAATAACATAATGGAGATGAAATTTCTTGACAAAAATGAAGGTGAGTATGACTTGGAAAATATAAAGATAGAAGCCATAAGCTAAGGATGCTGGGGCAGAAAGATAGAAGGAACTTGACTCACTCATGACCTCTTGAAATTGCTGCAGCTGTCCTAGACTGGCTGCCTCTAGATTTAATGTGTTTAAAAAATAAATCCCAATTTGTTAAACTGTTATCTATTATGTATAGATGAACACCTTCTTAGCTAATTCATAAACTGTATCTCCTAAGTAATCTTCCTGCTTCTAGGCTCTACCAGTTAGATACTAATGTAAGTAGGCCAGGCACAGTGGCTCATGCCTGTAATCCCAGCACTTTGGGAGGCTGAGGTGGGTGGACCATGAGGTCAGGAGATCAAGATCATCCTGGCTAACACAGTAAAACCTTGTCTCTACTAAAAATACAAAAAAGTAGCTGGGCATGGTGGCATGTGCCTATAATCTTAGCTACTTGGGAGGCTGAGGCAGGAGAATCACTTGAACCCAGGAGGTTGCAGTGAGCAAGATTGCACCACTGCGCTCCAGCCTGGATGACAGAGCGAGACTCCATCTCAAAAAAAAAAAAAAAAAAGTAATGTGAGTTAGTATGTCAGAAATACAAGAACTGTCACAAAGCAATACAACTCCTGTAACATTTCCTGCTAATTCCATAAATATATCAAACTATTGTAAGATTAATAAACATATTAATTAAAGAAAACCAGGAAGTAGAAAGAAGAAATAATGATGCCCATAGTTGAACCTTCTAAAGTCTCACTTTGACCAAGCAGTGGCTCATACCTGTAATTCCAACACTTCAGGAGGTTAAGGCAGGAGGATCAGTTGAGGGCAGGAGTTCAAGAGCAGCCTGTCCAACATGGTGAGACCCCCATCTCTATGAAAAAGTTTTTAATTAGCTGGGCACGGTGGCATGAGCCTCTAGTCCCTGCTACTTGGAAGCTGAGGTCTGAGGATTGCTTAAGCCCAGGAGGTCAAGGCTGCAGTGAGCTACGATCACACCATTGCACTCCAGCCTGGGCAACAGAACAGGACCTGGTCTCTAAATCTCATTTTAACACTTTGATATAGTTACAATCTGTATTATTTTTTCAAGGTATTTTTCTATATTATTTTACCTAACATGTCATAAACAGCTTTCCATGTTAATATAGTCTTTTAAACAAATAGCTGTTTAATATGCCAAGTAATTATAATATTTTTTGCTTATCTAGTTCATTCTCGTTGCACGTGTCAATTTACTTTTTTTCATCATAACTTATTTACTACATATCTATTACATTCCAGTAACTGGACTAAATATTATAAGTACACATAGATGAATAAGATGTGGCTCCTCCCAGAGCACTCTTCAAAACTACAGAAGACACAAGTATATACCATATATATATATGGCATATGTATGTATATATATTTTATATGTGACTGTAAGCTATTTAATTATCTTTACTTTTATTAATTTCTTTTTTTTTTTTTTTTTGAGACAGGGTCCCGCTCTGTCCCCCAGGCTGGAGTGTAGTGGCGTGATCTCGACTCACTGCAACCTCCACCTCCAGGTTCAATTCCCCTGCCTCAGCCACCTGAGTAGCTTGGATTACAGGCACAGGCCACCACGCTCAGCTGATTTTCGTATTTTTAGTTGAGATGTGGTTTTGCCGTGTTGGCTAGGCTGGTCTCAAACTCCTGGCTTCAAGCAATCCACCTGCCTGGGCCTGCCCAAAGTGCCAAGACTACAGGCATGAGCCACCATGCCTGGCCAAATTATCTTTAAATATGCTTAAAGAATGGAAATATCTTAATTTCCAATTCCTTTTATTGATAATTTCTTTTATCTACTGAATTTGCCTTCAGCATGACTGAGCAGTTATCAGTAGAGTACTTACAATGAACACTTTATTAATATAAAAGCCATTCCTTCTTACTTGAATTTCAAGTGACCCAAGGCCTCCAGTTTTCATTTTCATTAACAGTAAGTGCTATCAAAATGTAAATATCAATATTCTGTTGCTTTCTGTTTTCATAATTGTTAGTTAATTTCCTAACATCCTTCTTGTGGAAAGAATCATTTTTGGTTACCACATAAGGGAACAGTGAATAACATGACTCACAGCAGAATGAAAAACCTGAGATTTGAAAACAAAGGCTCTGTCTTTTAGCTTTGCTATACTAAAAGACAGTATTCCCCGTGCTATACAAGGGAAATACAGCCAACTTGCATAAATGACAGACTAACAACTCCTTATCTAAGAGGACTAAGTCAAAGCTATAATGTTTTCTATGAGTGTACATGTAATTTATTCTTTAACTCAAAAGTGCATATGTGCATGTATCTCATATATCTAAAGTGAAAAAGGCTGGATCTAGTGGCTCACA
Source organism: Aotus nancymaae (assembly GCF_030222135.1). Classification (NCBI taxonomy): domain Eukaryota; kingdom Metazoa; phylum Chordata; class Mammalia; order Primates; family Aotidae; genus Aotus; species Aotus nancymaae. The sequence continues at coordinate 49,549,951 of NW_026988431.1, read as the reverse complement.
CCTATAATCCCAGTGCTTTGAGAGGCCAAGGAAGGAGAATTACTTGAGGCTAGGAGTTTGTGACCAGCCTGGAAAACATAGTGGGACCCCATCTCTACCAAAATTTTTTAAAAAGAAATTAGCCAGGGATGGTGCATGCACCTATAATCCCAGCTATTAGGCAGTTGAGGCAGGAGGATCACATAAGCCAAGGAGGTTGCAGTGAGCCATGGTCGCATTACTGCAATCCAGCCTGGGCAACAGAGCAAGACCTTGTCTCAATAAATAAATAAATAAATCATCGCATTACTGCAATCCAGCCTAGGCAACAAAGCAAGACCCTGTCTAAGTAAGTAAATAAATAAAATGAAACTATTATTATCTAGGCAACTGAATTACTGTTGTTTTTAAACATATAAAATTTATTATTAAAAATACTATCTTGATGTAATTATAATGAACCAACTCCTGGAACTTACCCAAAGGAAGATTTCCTATTTCCCTGAGGAGTTCTGTTCCTGTGGGATTCTACAAGATGAGATTTGGATTGTAATTTATTTCAACTGGGTTTTAAATATGATGTTCATGGGAGAAGATTAGAAAGTGCTGCTAGGGAATATGTTGAGCAGCAAAGTAGGGGAGTTGACAAACATGAATTAATGATTTAAAGGTAACCTCTAAGGTAGGTTGGTTTAGAGCCTGTCATGAACATGCTTTGATAAGTGTAAACTTAAAATTCATATTTTGAATTTTATTTTGATAGAAAATGCACCTTGCAGATCATTTCCAAGTCTTAAAAATATTTCTCAGTTATAATTTCCTCCCTCCTGAAACTCACATTTTTCTCTGCCTCTAATGAGGTGCCTCTGTCTGGGAAAGGTGAGGATTACAAGGCCTAGTAGAAAATGAAACAGATCAAGTATGAATAGGACAAGATCTAAAATGCTTAAAGAATATCACAAAGTATTCTGATTGTCTAAGATTTGCAGTTGTAAATTGCCTAATCATCTGCTTGACTGTTTTGTTTTCACAAGATCCTTAACAGTCAAGTTTTCTCTTCAGTTCCTTCAGTTTTGGACCTGTTGAGTAATTCTCACAACACGTACTCAAAGTACTGTCTGATCTAACTGGCTTTAGGTCTATATAAGATGATTTCCTCAGAGAAGTCCCCAGATGTTTTCCTGAACATTCAGTCAATTGATTCAACGCACATTTATCTGGCAGTAGTTGTGCAATGGTGACTAAGACAGTCTCCACTCGTCAGTTTCTTATAAGGAAGTGTGTGAACTGACTGCCCAGAATCACTTGGGAAAGCCTGCTACAGATTCCCCAGTCCTACCCTAGTCCTCCTAAATCTCAGAGAACAGGTCAGGAGAATTTGCACTTTGAAGAAATTCTCTAGGCACTACTGCTTTAAGAACTTGTAGTCTTCTAAAACACTTGCGGGTGGGGAGGACGTGGCTTCGGGGTGTGGCCAAGTAGGAAAACACACACACTAGCCTAGCCAGTAAGTGCCATAATAGAGATACACATGCAAGGCCAAATACAGTTAGCCCTCAGCATCTGCACACTCCACATCCATGGATTCAACCAACCATAGCTCAAAAATATTTAGGAAATAAAACAAAAAAATAATATGAATAAAAGTACAATATAACAACTATTTACATAGCATTTTATTAAGTAGTATAAGTAACCCAGAGATGATTTGAAGTATATAGGAGAACATGTGTAGGGTATATGCAAATACTACACCATTTTCTATAGGGGACTTGAGCATCCATGGATTTTGGTATCCTGAGGGTTCCTGAAACCATGTCCCTGAGAATACTGAGGGACAACTGCATAGAGAGGGTGAATTAAGCCTAACTATATTGTCAGAGAAGAGGATTACCACAGCAGATTTCTTACAGTAGCTAGAAGTATTATTGTTTAGAATGTTAAGAGACTCAGTTATTTTTCACTTGGGGTACATCTAAAATCAAAAACATTTTAAACCTCTACTTTAAAAAAAAGTGAATTCCCAACTAAAATTAAAGATGTTGATAATCATGTGCAGAGATCATCCGAGTTAACAGCAGTTCTACTAGTATGAATTTATCCTAAGGATATAATTAGAGCTTACGTGCATGGGTTTGGTTACAAATCTCTTCTCTACAGCAAATAAATTGTGACAGAGTGCTCATTTTCATCCAGCCCCAGACACAGTTCTTTGTGGGAAAGCTTTCCTTTCCCCACTTCTTAGACATTCAAAGACATTCTGGGCCATGAAGAGTTCCCATTTTTGCTATTTAGGCACTGTAAAGCCAATACTCTGTTTTTATAGTAAAGAAGGTTTTTGTTTTTTTGGTTTTTTTCCCCCAGCACAGTAATAGAATTTAGGAATTGAATTCCTTAATAGCCCTGGCTGGCCTCACTGTGCAGGCTCCTGTACACAGCATACATTTTCATGTTGATGTCCAAATTCAGTATGTTGATTTTGGCAGACTGGACATCCTAGCCATTCACTAAAGAGAGATCATTCTGATGCTCACCTGCCTTTCATCTCTGACTCCTCCACTAGGCAGATAGTTCCTGGGTTTTTAAACTGGCCTGCACATAAGAATCATTTAAACCACTTTAAATATACATATATATTTATATATAAAAATAATATGTATTTGTAATATACATACTTCTATATTTGTATTTATATATTTATTATTTATATATATAATACAAATATATATATTTAAATTTCATGGACCCTGTGCATTGAATAGGGACTATGTTGTATTTGTCTTCTCCTCTTTGGTTCCCGGTAGAGCACCGGACGTATATCAGGTAATCAATGACTTCATTTATTCATTCAACATATATTCTTGAGCATTTGTGTTCTAGGTACTTCTAAGTGCTAGAATTACAGCAGAGAATAAAATAAATGGTCAACTGTTGTCAACATTCTAATGAGAGGAAGACAGACAAGTGGCATCAGGTAGTGATGAAAGCTGTAAAGATAGAAACTAAGACATGGTAATGGTAGGACAACCACATACTTTATCAAAAAAGGACACTTTGAGAATAATTATTCACAATTATGTCAATATATTACAGATGAAATCAGGAGCTTCATTGATAAACCAAGATGTGTGGTCACTCTACATAATGTATTAGAGAGTGCTATAGAAAAGGAAATGAAGTGTTTTTAAAAAATATGATGTGCTGCTCCTAGAAGACCTCCCCCAAAGGAAAACGTTTAACCAGAAGCCTGAGGAAAATGAAGGCCTAAGTCACATGGCTATTAGGGAAAGAGCATTCAAGGTAGATGGAATAGCATGTACAGGGACAAGCTTGGAATGTTAGAGGGAAATCACAGAAGCCAGTTTGATAGGAGTGGAATGAACAAGAGTACTGCTGATGAGGTCAAAAAAATAACCAGAGGCCAGATTTCATAAGTTCTTTTAGGCTAGGCTCATGGTAAGGGCCTAAGACAGATTTTACCCTGAGACAGAAGTCTATGTAATTTACATTTTAAAAGGATCACTCTGGTGTTACGTGGAGAGGAGCCTTGTAGGATGGAAAGAGTGAACACAGGAAGATTAGTTAATAGAGCAGGCAAGAGACTGTGGTGACTTGGATCATGATAATGGAGAGAGGTGGTTAGATTCTGGACACATGCTGAGAGTAAAGCTGAGAGGATATGGTGCATGAGCGAAACTGAAGTGCCAGATATGACTCCTCAGTTTTTGGCTTGAGCAACTAGAAGAATGGAGCTGTCCTTCACTTAGATGGTGAAGATTGTGGAAGAACAGGTTTTGGGGAACAGGGAGAAATAACAATGTAGTTTTGGACTTATTAAGATTGAGATATATTAGTTATTTAAGTGGGAAAGTTAGTAGGAAATTACATAATTAAGTCTAAAGTTTAAAGGAGATATTGGAGCCACTTGCTACCATATCTAAGAAAGTCCCCATTGCTAAATTTACGTAGCAAATATGTTTATTCCTCCATTTTACATGTGAGTTAATTAGGAGGTCTTAAAAGTGTGTTTTGTAAAAGAGGAGCAGTGGGCCATATTCTGCATTTGCAGAGGAGGGAGATTTATTTTCACAAAGTCTGGAAGTGAGGTGTTGCCCAGTAGTGTGTCCACTCATATCATATTTCTTCGGCAGAGGGAAACTGTAATCCCTATAAACATAAGCTAATTTAAAGTTCCCATTACCCAATTGTTACCTGATGACCCCATTTTGGGAAGTTGGCTAAGAAATGACTTTGAGGCCAAAGAAATGAAACAGTTGATATGTGTATGTTATATGACTTAAGAAAGAAAAATAGCCAGACCAAGCATATGAAAATTAAAAATCAATACAGGCTCATGCAAGTTTCTAGTAATGTAAGCTTAAGTTTGGGCTTAAAACAAAAACTTACAGTATCAGTTAGCATTCCCATTATTTATTGGCTTCTTGCCTACAGACTTTAAAGAAGCAGCTGTCTTTTATTTTCAAATGCAAAACAGATGGAAATTTATGGTACCAGGGAAATTTATATTAAGCCAAATAAAATACTTGCAGCATTATGTACTGTATGCAACATTTTTACTTCACCACCTGCCTGAGATTCTTTGATTTTTATTTTTCACTTTCTGAAGAGTTAGCTAAATTAGAAATCAAGTCTCTGAATGGCTTTTTCTCAATTATCAGTGTGTTTACATTGAAACCAAGGTAACCTTTTGGTTTGAAAGTTTTGCAAAGTTACCAAAAAAACAATATTACTTTGGTTAAAAATAACTCTCTATTGAAATGAAATAAATGTGAGCATTAGATAAATGGAAACCAAAACTTTTTATCAGACCTCAAAGTTGAAAGACAGGAAATGTTAGCTGCATTGACAGAACCCTAGGTACAGACCTATTGGTGAAAATAAATAGTATGGTTACACAGATAAGTGACCCAGAAAAGAACTTGTTGGTTGATGTAATTTTTATTTATTTCCCCATTTTGTTGAATGCCTGCTACAAGTAGTTGCTGGGCACGCAATGGTGAAAAAAATGAACATGATCTCTGCCTTCATGTTTCATATGGAAGAAGACATATTAACTCAAATAACCACTCAAATCAACTTACAAGCATAAACTTTAATAAGTGCTTTAAAAGAAACCTTTCCTGGTGAAGAAACATCTGGTTGAGCGCTGATGATTGAGTAAGCATGAACTAGATCAAAAGGATATGGGTGGGAGCAGCTAATGGTGATCGGGAGACAGAATGGTGAGTGCAAAGTCAGAATTGTGAAGCTGTGGCATGCAAAAGAGAGCCACTGTGTCTGCAAAATAGAAAGTGAGAAAGAGAGTGGGTGGAGATTACTTGAGAATGTTGACCTTCGGCCCTCCTAATTAAGAATCCTAAAGAAAAATGGGTGTCATTGAAGTGCTTTAATTAGGAAAATGACATGATCATATTTTCATTTTTAAAAGTAAAGCTGTAATGAGGGGAACTTTTACTTACAGTAGTGAATTAGGCAATTCGGCTAACACTCTTACCAAGAAAAACCACAAAAGTCAGACAAAATATTTTGAAAATTACTCTGAGAGTTAACATGACAACATCTGGAATATCTGGGAGAAGGAAACTCAGAGAGGTGAGTAGAGCATTTAGGACCACTCTTGTGAAGAGGAGTCTGAGAAGCTGAATAGAAATTTTGACAGACCAACAAGGATAGGGGAATAAAACTGAAGTTCAAGGAAGGTCAAGGGGAGCGATGCAAGGTTTTGGGTTGGAACCCAAAGGACTACATGAGAGTGAGGGTAAACCAGAAATAGGCCAACCTTCCCAGAGGGTTGAACCATCCCCCTTCAGATTTTCTCAGGCCTTCCAATTGGATTGAATTAAGGTGATGTAGGATTGCTACTGGCCTTAATCTCTTACCAGAAGCACATATAAGCACTCCTTGAAGAAAGATAACATTCTTCTTGGTCTCAAATTATCTTTACAATGATCCAAATACAATATCTAGCACTCAATAAAAAGTAACCAAGAAAGCATTCACAGACTGATGGAAGAAGTCAAAGAACAAAGAAGCCAAATTGAAGGTCCTCCTACTGGCCAAAATAGGGCAATTTGAATGATAAAAAGAATAATGATGGTTATTCATTATAAAATTGTGAATAAAAAGGAAATCCATGAGTCTATAAAAATATTTTTAAAAAATAGTTTTTTAAAAAAAGTCTGGGGGTCTGATGTAGTGGGTGGTTCATGCCTGTAATCCCTGCACTTTGGAAAGCTGAGTCAGGTAGATCATTTGGGGCTGGGAGTTTGAGACCAGCCTGGCCAACATGGTGAATCCCTGTCTCTGTTAAAACACAAAAATTAGCTGGGCATAGTGGCACACACCTATAATTCCAGCCAGTCGGGAGGCTGAGACAGGAGAATCGCTTGAATCTGGGAGGTGGTGGTTGCAGTAAGCCAAGATCACAGCCATTGCAAAACAAGAAAGGAAATAAGAGGGAAGATGGAGGGGGTACAAAAGAAGAGGGGAAGCTTTTCTTTATAGAAGAATGCTAGTTAATAAATGTGGACAGGTTAATAGAATTGGAAAATCACCGTTTTGCAATCACCAAAGTAATAATAATGGTATATGAGGAAACTGAAGAGCCAGGGATGGCTTTTCATTGACAATGAAAGGATTATCAATGGATGCTAATGCCACTAGGTGAGAGATTGGAAAATGGTCATAGTTTCCAAGTATCTCCTTACACATTTTCATTAGTAACACTAAGAGATAATCTGACAATAGAGAAATCCAACAAACATCACCTTAACCAAATGATCAAACTTAAAAATGAATACTGATAGGACTAATGAACATTACGTGCTTTCTGATATTAATGAATAAAGGAGGACAAACTATCATCTATGTAGTACTGTTGCCAAAATATTTAATTGAAACCTAAGCATTAGATAAAGGCGCCAGGCTGGAGTTCAGTGGTGCGATCTCAGATCTCAGCTTACTGCAATCTCCGCCTCCCGGGTTCAAGCAATTCTCCTGCCTCAGCCTACCAGGTAACTGGGACGACATGTGCACGCCACCACGCCCAGCTAATTGTTTTTTGTATTTTTTAGTAGAGACGGGGTTTCACCATGTTGGCCAGGATGGTCTCGATCTCTTGACCTTGTGATCCACACGCCTCGGCCTCCCAAAGTGCTGGGATTACAGGCTTGAGCCACCGTGCCTGGCCCAGAACTCTTTAAAAACTATCAACGTCATGAGAGAAAAAAAGGAACTATTCTAGATGAAAGGAAACTGAAGGCTATGCCTAAACCTAATATAGATACGGGATGTTGGGAGGTTTTAAAATGCTATAAAGGATATTATTTAGGCAATTGAAGAAATTTGCATATGTACTGAATAGTAGATATATTGTGGTATCAATGTTAAATTTTTGCATGTGATAAGAGTTATTATGATCATGAAGGAGAATATCATTATTCTTAAAAGAGATACATGTTGAAATGTGTAGGAGATGAAACATCATTTTATACATAGAGGACTTTCAAATGGTACTATAATATCTGTATCTATACACATGCAGTCTTCACTTTGCAGGACTGTAAAAATATTTGGTAGTACAGGATTATAAAAATGACCATGCAAGCTGAAACTACAAAGTGATCTTAATAATCACTGGGGAAAATTACAATTGTTCGGTCACCTTTAAAAATGTTTGTCAAAACATTAAGAGCACTCTATGATCAGTCGTAAATGCAGAAAAATGTAAAAAAAAAATAGCAAAACTAATTTGTATTTAGTGCACTATAATTTAAAACATTAGAAATATTGAGGATTAAATATTTCTTTGTTAAAACTTACCAAAGGCCAGGTGTGGTGGCTCACACCTGTAATCCCAGCACTTTGGGAGGACAAGGCGGGCAGTTTGCTTGAGCTCAGAAGTTTGAAACCAACCTGGGCAACCTGGTGAAATCCTGTGTCTCTAAAAATATTACAAAAATTAGCCAGGCATGGTGGTGTGAACCTATAGTCCCAGCTACTCAGAAGGTTGAAGTGGGAAAACGGCTTGCACCCAGGAGGCAGAGGTTGCAGTGACCCATGATTATGCCACTGCATTCTGGCCTGGGTGACAGACTAACACCCTGTCTCAAAAACAAGCAAACAAACAACAACAAAAAACTTATGACGAGTAGTTTGAACAGTGCTGCTGCTTCTGATTATATAATTTATCTTATTGATGAAACATCTTTTCTCTACTTTCACAAATCATTCCTTTCTAAGTTTGGATTCGCTTACATTATTTTATCCTTTGCATTTTCAGTGTTGTGAAATATTTCCAAAGAGATTTTCTAATTCTATCAATCTACCTACTTTTTGTGAATTTTTTTGCCAATGTCACTTCCTCTGGTACATCTTCATGCTTTTTTGTCACAGCCACTTCCTTCATTAACGTTGATAATTTTACCTTTACTAAGTTTCCCTGACTGCATATCTAGAGTCTTTTTAATAATCACAGTGTCAACATTGCCATCACCAACTATCTTTTCTATAACTCTATGTTTGATTTGAATTTCACTTCCAGGGTTACTACTTTTCATGTTTTTCCTTCATTTTCATTTCTCTTGGTCAATTTCCTCTTTTTAATACCTATTTTTATAAAATATTATGTGAGTTTATCACTGGGAGACAAGGAGGTAACACAATTTTATGCTTTGCTGTCTGTGCATGAACTAAAAAACAGATGTACAGTGATCAACTGCTGACAGATTTTGAAAGCAGTGAATGATTGGTTGCTGTCACTGATCATGATACACATTTGTTAATTACATAGTGATTGGCAGATTGAAATCCTTGCAGTGAAGTTTGCACTTTGTGTACTGAAATTTGAATCATGTCATTGGATAACTGCCTTTGTTTGTATATGTATATGTATATGTATGTGCATATATATATATATAGTTGTGTGTGTGAATCTAGATAAAGGATATATAGGTAGCCCATGGTATTATTCTTGCAGCTTTTCTGTCACTTTCAAATTTTATCTCAATAAAAGTCAAGGGTGACAGGGTGGGAAGGAAGCAGATTATAAGGCAATAAGACAATGCAACAGAAAATCTAGAGAAACAATAGGCAATAAAACAGGCTAACAGGGAATCCAGAGACTTAGAAAAAGCTATAGAATCAAACCGCCTGGGTTTGAATCTCACTTTAATTACTAGCCATGTGATCTTAGACAAGTTATGGAATATCTCTGAACTTGTTTTCTCTTAAAAACTAGGGCCAAAAGAATACCTACTTTATAAGGTAATATGAGTGGTTAAATAAGTTTCATATATGAACTAATTCTAATTATAAATGAAAAGATGTGTTAAGATGGGGAGGCTTTACTATCTTTAGATACTGATAAGAATCCAGAAGAGAGAGGTTGAAGCTAGGAGAAGAGATAGTTAATGGTGTAGGCTCCTTAAGAAGGTAGGAGGGGATGAGAGCCAAACAAGAAACAGAGGAGTTGGTCTTGCACTAAACAAAGGGCTCTAATAAACAGGAGGGAAAGAGAATAGGATGGGTACAGGTGTAGGCTGCATAGTAAATTTGCTAGGAAGAAGATGTTATTTAATTTTTGTAGTCTCCAAGAAATAAAAGTTGAGGTATTTTCTGAGAGTGAACAGCACAGTAGGAGATTAGAGGTTGAAGAGAATGTGGAAGACTTGAAATGGCCCTTGCAGAGAATAAGAGAGCCAGCTGGCCAAAGAACCATAACAGCCTTGTTGGCAGTGTGGAGGTCCCAGAGTTACTGACTTTAAAATTATAGTTCTATCGGCCTGCCCTTTTGTGTTTCTTCATTCAGCTGCCAGTGCCTCAGCTGCCTTGGGGCAAGCATGGAGAGTGTGGGCTGTTGAGTTCATCCAGGATTGAGGTTTTTCCAGATGGATGTGAGAAAAAGATAGTCAAGATAATTTATGGTATTGGCAAGGAAATTACTGAAAGTACGGACCATGAAATCTAACCTGGGAGAGAATTAATAGCAGGAGAGGGCTAGTAATGAGAGAGAAAATAGAGGGGACCATGAATTAAGAAGGATCTCCTTGAGGTCATTGTAGCAGTCCTAGTGAGAAGTGTTTAATAAGCAAGCTAATCATTTCCTAAATTAGGGAGCAATGTGCTATGTGAAAAGAATGTTCAGTTGGGGCTCTATCTCTTTTAGTTTTGGCTGAGACCCTAAAACCTTAAGGGAAAACAATAGGTGCCAAAGTGAGGAGCTATATCACTAAGGGATATTTGCAAAGGGAGGATCAGTGTGGTTTTGTGACCCTTAATTCCTTAACCATCTGTAATGTTTACAAATACTGAAGTTGAGAAATTAAGAGATATGTTTTCTTTGGAGAATTGTTGGAGTGCCTTGGGTGTTTCTTCCCCTTTCTCCTGGGGGAAGGCAGAGGTGTTCCTGTCTCCTTAGCTCAAATAAGGATACTTTATTGAAACAATCTGAAGAGGTTTAAATATGCCTCTGGAGTCTGAAGAGCATTAAGGACTGGTAAGAGTAGCTCTGTGCAAATCATCCAGGTTAGAGAAAGCAGGGAGGAAAGGGGAAAAGTGGGCAGGGGCATTTGGAACAAACTGCACATCCACTAGCAGTGAGGCAAGCGTGGGTGACTGTTTCTCCTGAGCCAGATGTGGGCCTGTGGAGAAGCTGGCCTGAAGCTACCTCAGATTCCAAAACTGGCTGGGGGACTATGTGACTACGGGGAAGGGAGTGGCCACCAGATGGCCAGGGGCTGAGGAGAGAATTTTAGGGGGCCAGCCTGAGGAGAGACATTGCCCTCACAATGGGAGCACAGTAGGATGTTCCAAGGGGAGCATCTCCCTAAAATTCACAAAAATACCCAGTGAAGGAAAGAGTGAGCAACAGGATTCTGCCATACCAGAGGCTGCCATTGGGTGACTGTGTCTGTGCCTACCAAGTAGGACCTTGATGACCTCTCCTCCCTTTTCTTGATCCAATCCCAAAGGACACAGAGGTAGCTTAACTGGGGGGTAAGAAGGTGGGTGTTGGCGGACAGAGAGAAAGGAGAGGGAAGAGGCAGCCATCTGTATTCTCATCCCTTCTCCTTACCCCACAGGTTTTTCAGTCTACTGCAGTAAGAAGATGGGGGTAGGGAGGCTCAAATTTTATGAGTGTGATTCAAATTTTATTGAACATTTTAATTACAGAACTGAGACCATTCTTGTGACTGAGAATTATCAGAAGAATTTTTATGACCTGAAAGAAGCCAGGAAAGTAAGTCTGCCCTAGGGACAAGGAACACAAACAAACAAGAAACAACTAGCCTATAGAAGAGTTGGAAAAGGGTGATTGATATGGTTTAGCTCTGTGTCCCGCCCACATTTCATGTTCAATTGCAATCCCCAATGTTGGTGGTGGGGCCTGGTGGGAGGTGATTGGATCATGGGGGTGGTTTCTCATGAATGGTTTAGCACAACCTCCCTTGATGCTATCCTTAAGATAGTGAGTTCTTGTGAGATCTGATTGTTTAAAAGTGTGTAGCACCTCCCCACTCTTGTTCCTGTTCTTACTATGTGAAATGTCTGCTCTCACTTTGCCTTCCTCCATGACTAGAAGCTTCCTGAGGCCTCCCTAGAAGCTACTATGCTACCTGTACAGTATGCAGAACTGTAAGCCAGTCAACTTCTTTTCTTTATAAATTACTCAATCTCTGGTATTTCTTTATAGTAATGCAAGATTTAACTAATACAGTGATTTAGAGGAAAAAAAAACGTGTTATCATTCTGCTCTATAAAATTCAGTTCATTCACTATCATACTGGTTACATCAGATTAGTAAAATAATGATAACAAGGTCCAGAGTGTGGCTGTAGAAGTAGATGACTCTGATGGAATGGACTAGATCATTGAGGGTGAAGAAGTCAAGGTATAAGAGGGCTTGATGATGGCTGGGTCATCTTTGTAGATAATAAATTATTCCATGATGCTGGCAAAGGTTGGGGTTGAAAGATTGCAAGCCCAAGGCCAGTGTTCCTTAAACTTTGGAGTGTATTAGAATCCACCTAGGGAGCCATTAGAAGATAGAGGGGCCCAGGCTTTTTGAAGTAGGATAGGGCCTGGGCTTCTGTATGTTTTCACCAAGATCTCAGATAATAGGAAATATACAACAAAAATTTGAGAACCTCTACCCAATATTTAGTTGTGAGAAGTAACTAATCAATAAGTACATAACCATATCTACCCAAAGAAAGGAAGAGAGAGGGCAATTTAGCCAAATAGCAGGAGTATCCAGGAAGCAATTTTTTCTTTTTGTTAACTGACAGTAAAGAAGTAGTAGTCTGAGAACAGTAATAGGGACAACTAGCCTCCCAACCCATTATCTATAACTATTCTTTTTCATTTTTTTTTCTTTTTGTGAATATGAATGTTATGGATTACACTGTATCTCCCCCAGAAAAGATCTATTGAAGTCCTAACATTTAGTACCTCAGAATATGACCTTATTTGGAAATAGGGTCATGATAATTTGGAAATGTATGTAATCACTTAAGATGGGCCCCTAACCCAATGTAATTGGCATCCTTATAAGAAGATGGCCACATGCAGACACAGAGACATACAGCAAGAATGCCATGTGATAATGAAGGCAGAGATTAGAGTTATGCAGCTGTCAACCAAGGAAGGCCAAAACCATGGGAAGCTATGAAGGGAGAAAGAAGGATTCCTCGACAGGTTTAAGAGGAACCATGGCCCTGCTGACACCTTGATTTTGGACTTCTGTCTTCCACAACTGAGACAGCAAATTGTTTTAAGCCACCCAGTTTGTGATGCTTTGTTACAGCAGCCCTGAAAAACTAACACAATAAAATTGAGATATTCCTTTCTTGGTGTGCCATCAATCATCTCCCCTACATTCTGCCCATCCTGTGTTCTTGTCCCCATTGCAATGAACTTACAGCCTCTCTCAGGACAGAGAAATCATGTTTGAGTCAGTGGATGCCATTAGAACAACAAGAAAAAGAAAAGTTTACTGCTTCCCAACATCCTTAAGCTAAAAACACAATGCACTTTATATGTTCTTGTTGGAGTAGTCAGCCCCACGCTAGTGTCTGCATTTATTATTGATAAATGAGTCAGTTCATATGAGACTGGTAGCTTATTTGAGTAGGTGTATGCTAAAGTTATTTTGAAAAAAGGAAAATAAGCCTATAAATATACTTGAATGCTACTTTCATGAGAAAGCACTTCTCATGAAGAATCTTTATTAAACCAGTTTTCACGAAAGTGCTGAGAAAACTCAGCAGTCATATATAATAGTTTCCACTTTCAAAAGTCTGCCCACCTCCTTTGACTTTCATAACTTCTCTCCTCTCCCTAATATTGAAGGAAAGTCTTGGGCCACAGATGGCCCAACAGACTACACTAACTGATCCCAGGAAATATTAAGTTTCTAATTTATTTAGCAAAGGCTGCAGAAACCAAGCAGAAGTGAGCTGCCATTTAGAGCAAGAACAGAGAAACACAGCACACCCCATTCCAACATCCAGTGGTTCCCTAAGAGGGTGCATAGCTGCCTCTGACCCATCAGATCAAAACATACTGTGGTCCAGAAATGCTACTTGTAGAAATTTAGCTTGCAGAAAAAAAGCCAAAGGGCAAGGTAAGGGACTGAGGTAGCTTATAGATTCTAGAGAGAAGATAGAGCCAGTAGTTGCTAGCTGAGCAGAGTAGACCAGGACTTATGCCTGGAAAAGGGGTTTTGTGTCAGATCTTCCTTTTTATGTCAGGACCTTGAGCATGGACTGTAGGAGCAGACAGGGTAATGTCAAAAGGGCATCTGGAGTAGAGATTCTTATCCCAACTTGGGCTGCACAACGATGATTTTCAAGCTCTCTCTCGAGTCATAATCCAGCCTTCTGTAAAATATTTTCACTTGGATACTCTGCAGCTACCTGAATGAATCTCATCATACCTGAAAACTTAGTTCATATCTCGCCTTCATCTCCTTCCCCCGAAACTGTCTCCTTCTCTTGAATTTTATTTTTATGTACTCTCCAAAACTCCCAAAGAGAGTTGTCTGCTTGTACTGTCTCAAAATGTTTTACTTCTCCCATGTTCTCTGATCTAACTTCAGCATCCTAGATATTCCTGAAACTCCCTGGTTAAAGCCCCCAGTGGCCCTGGTAGCATGAAATTGAATAGTCTCTTTGCTTGTCCTCATGCTCATTGCTCAACAGCTGCATACTCCTCAGCTGACCATTCTCCTCTGTTGACCTCTAGTATGTTACACATCTAGTTTCCCTTCTACTTTGGCTGTTTCTGGAGTCTTCTTCTCTTCAACTTCTAAAATACGGAGTTCTCTGACATTTTTTAAAATACCATTAATATATGCTGATAAATCACATTTCTAATAGGCTCCAGACCTGCAAATGTAATTAGTAACTCAACCTCTCTCTCTGTCTCTCTTTCTATCTCTCTCTCTCTTGATGTCTCTCAGGCATCTCAAACATAACATAGTCTCCATCAAACTCCTGATTCCCTTGAAAGCCGCCCAGCTTTGTCAATCCCGTCTTTCCAGCTCAGTAAATGGTATTTCATTTCATTCAGGTCAGAAACCTCTCCCTTTCCCTTGTCTCCCACATCTATTTCATCTGTGAGTTCTGTGGTTCCTGTTATCACAATAAATCTCAAATATGTTTACTTCTCTTTACTCTCCTTTCACCACTTCGATTTAAACCAACACCTGGACTCTGGAAATGGCCTCCAAACTCATTTCTCTGATATACTTCCTGACATCTTCAGTCCAACTCTGCCCCAGTATCTTCACTGAGAACAGCCAGAGAGTAAACATTTAAGAACTTGCTGTGGCCCACAAGGCCATGCATGATTTGGCTTTTGCTAGTCTCTCCAAGCTCATCTCATTCCGTTCTCTTCTTCACCCACAGAGCTTAAACCTGATGTCCTTTCAGTTCCTGGGGCTAGCCCCGCTCTTTCCTGCTTCAAGCTTTTGCGTAAATTGTTCCCTTTTCCTTGAACACTCTATGCCTACTCCGTATATATATCTCCTTTGCCTAACTACACTTAATAACTTAACATTTTGTACAGCAATTTATGCATAGTAGGCTCTCAGTAAGTATTTGTTGAATGAGTGCAACGAATGGATCTGACAGGAAAATTCTACAATAACCCATTGGTCAGTGAGGAGGTCAAAGGGAAACCACTCATGAAGTACCAGAAACTGCCTGTTAGAAAAACAGAATGTTCTTATAGATATCTAAGACCATACTCCTTTTCCTTAAAGATTCTATGATTTCATAGGGCAGATTAAAAAATAATCCAATTATTGAAAGAACAATATGTAGTATGAGACAATGTAAATACTTTCAGCAGAAGTTAAGATCTAAATCATAAATAAATAATAAATACTGACAGCATCAGTACAGAATACAATTAATTGCCAAATGATTAGTACAGGCTCATGGTTTCCAACATTTTCATCACTAAGGAGTTGTTCATTATGCTTTTCCCACGAGAACCTCATATTTTTGAAAACATTTGCCTACTAAACAAAATACATTTACCATGCGATAATTATTTTTCACTTTAAATCATATGTAATCCCCAATTAGACATTTATAATCCCTAATTAGGGCATTTGATCAACATAACCATGCAAGCCAAAAGCAAGATCAGGTACTTTTGTTTTAATGTCAATAAAATTTTTACTGAGCTTTTTGAAATATTTAAAATATCTTGCCAACCCCCACCTTGTATTTCATTCAAAGCTTTAGCCTGTGTATTTTGTAAAGAAAATAATACATATGGTTCATTTACCATATGTACCTTTTTTTTCTTCATGAAAGTCTCCCTATGTGTTTTTGCAGATTAGTAACTAAAAGTGAATTGGTTTCCTTGAGAAAGAGAAATTTTTCCTTCAGGGAGAGAAACTTCTATCATAGTGGTATTTTGAAAATGAGTTAATTGAGGTTTTGATAGTCTACCTGAGCCAAGATATATAGCAGACATCACCATGGATTCTAACGTGCTTCCTCTTTTCTCTACTTGTCATGTAGCAGTAAACAGAGAAATGAAGAGAAATAAATGAACAAAACTCTCCTTTTTAGTGAAACTATTGGATATCTTTTTATCCTGCCTTAATGGTAGGAAATAACACTACACACTAGTCCAAACTAATTTAAACACTAAAGCTCTTTGTTCTTCCTTTGAACATGTATATGTAATTTTAATCATTTTAGGCAGCATGGATTCTCAAGAAGTAATTTTCATCAAGAAAAAAGAATATGTAAATATTTTATATACATAAGATGAACACTCATCCATATGCTTTAAATGGGTCTGAAATAATCAAACTAATGATATTTTTCAAGCTGCCACTTTGAGAACATTTTCTAAACACTGATCATTATTAACAAAATCAGTGTTTCTGTAGAGGTATTCAAGATATGCAGGCAAATCATGTTACGTAAGTTCTGCAGATGAAGGGTGTTAATCATAGTTATTGAGCAACTTAACACCAGAACTCAAGATATTTCAATTCATAATTTTGCTAACAGGTGCAGAATCTTCTATATTTTTATAGCTTTTGTGTAGGAAGCAAGCTATAGTGGAGTTGGTGGCAATTTTATCTTACTAGACAAATGCTTGATAGATCAAGCATTCTTGGTACTTAATGTGTCTCACGATAGATCCCAATTTCACTTCTTTTTCCTGTTGAGATGTTCACAAATATCCCCCATCTTAAAACTTTAAAGAACTTTACAAATGAATGTCATTTTCCTACACATTTTAGCCATAGACAAGATGAAACAAGTGTATTGACTATTCTGAGGTTATAAACTCTGCAAAGCTGTAATACAAAGTTGTAGGGTTTTTTTTCCCATTAGGTATATATAAACTTTTTATTTCGTTATGACAAAATATCTATAACAAAATGTGCCATTTTAATCACTTTAAGTATACAATTCAGTGGCATTAGTAACATTCACAGTGTTATGCAATCATCACCACTATTTCCTAAACCTTTCCATTACCCCAAACAGAAACTCTATCACCAGGTACATTTTTTATGAAATATGTTGAATAAATGTTTATTCATTAAGAAATAATTCATCCACAAAACAAATTTCAAGTATCTACCATGTGTGTAACCCTCTGCTAGAAACTAGAGATGAGCAATGTGAACAATGTGAGATTAAAAGAATAAACAATGGAGAGAGTGGCCCATTTTCAGATACTGGTGCCTCTGGAAGCCAGTTGACCAACTAAAACACCAGTAACAATATTAACACTTACTGTCTAAGCACTTTAGTTATATTAATTCATTTAATTTTTACAACAAGCCCATGAGGCAGGTACTATTATTATTATCCTGATGATACAAGTGATGAAATTGTGGCAAAGCAAGGTTAAGTAACTTCTCAAGGTCACATAGCTAATAACAGTTGGACCTGGGTTTCCAATCCAGGCTGACAGACTCAGAGTATGTATACTTAACCACTGTGTGAAACTAAAAAAAAAATTTTTAACTGAGGTATAACTGACATACAATAAAATGCATCCAATTTAAGCTATGGTTCAATGAATTTTAACAAGTGACTACAACTGTGCTATAACCACAATAAAAAGCACATTTTCTTCACCTTAAAATGTTCCCTTGTACCCTTTTGCAGTCCATGCCGCCTGACCCACAACCCTTAGTTTTAGGCAACCACTAAATTGCTTAACTATAGATTAGATAGATTTTCCTTCCTAGAATTTCATGTAAATTCATTCATACAGTACTCTTTTTTTTTTTCCATCTAGCTTCTTTTGCTCAGTATACTTTTTTTTTAGATCATTGATGTTGTTGCATGTGTTAGTAGTTTCTTTTAATAACTGAGTACTATACTACTGTATGTATAGGTCTCAATTTGTTTATCAGTTCATCTGTTGATGAACCCTTGGGTTGTTTGCATCTTTGACTACTATGAATAAAGCTGCCGTAAGCATTCATGTATGAATATATGCAGTTGTATGTTTTATTTTGTATAAACACCTATAAATGAGATTGGTGGGTTATATAGTAAGCGTGTGTTTAACTTTTTAAGAAACTGCAAAATTATTTTCCAAAGGAGTTGTAGTGTTTTATGGTCCCACCAGCAACGTATGAGAGTTCTGATGATCCATGTCCTTGCCAACAGTGAGTATTTCAGTCTTCTTAATTTTGGCCTTTCTAATGTCTAATGAATATGTAGTGGTGACACATTGTGGTTTTAATTTGTACTTCCTTGAAGATAAATAGTGAGCGGCTTTTCTTGTGTTTACACAAAATTCGTATATCTTATTTTCAAATCATTTGCTCCTTGTTTCGTTAGATTATTTTATCTTCTTAGTGAGTTGACTACTTACTATTGAGAGTTTTTAAAAATATATTCTGTATATCAGTCTTTTGTCAAGCATGTATTTTGCAAATATGTTCTCCCAGTTTGTGGCTTGTCTGCTCATTTCCTTAATTTTGTCTTTTTGAGAACAGAGGGTTTTCATTTTATGAAGTCCAATTTATCATTCCTTAACTATTTGTCCTTATTTTTGTTCTAAGAAACTTTTGCCTATCCCAAGTTCACAAAGATCTTCTCCCATGTTTTCTCATCTAGTCTTTTACGATTAAGTATGTGGTTAGTTGTAGACTTTCACAAATGTCCTTACAATGTTAAGGAAGTTCCCTTCTGTTCTTGATATGCTGAGAGACTCATAAATGAAGCATTTATGAAATGCTTTTTCTGTATCCATTGAGATGATCATATAGTGTTTTCCTTTTTTTCTGTTAATGTGGTGAATTACATTGATCACATTTGAATTTCAAATCAACCTCATTTTCCTGAGATTTCACTGGATAATGATACAGTATCCTTTTAAATACTGCTGGATATGATTTGCTAATATCTACTGAAGATTTTCAAATCTATGTTCATGAGAAATATTTGTCAGTGGTTTCCTTTTTTTGTAATGTCTTTATCAGGTTTTGATATCACAGTAGTGGTGGCATCACAAAATGGGTTGGGAAATTTGCCCCCTCAATTTTGTAAAGAATTGATACCATTTTTTCCTTAAGTGTTTGTTGAAATTCACCACTTAAAGCCATCTGGACCTGCAGTAAAACCCGGATTAGAACTTCAATTTCTTTAATAAATGTGAAGTTAATAAGGTTTTTATTTCTTCTTGAATCAGGTTTGGTTATTTATGTCTTTGAAGGAATTTGTTCATTTCATTTAAGTTGTCAAATTTATTGTCAGAGGTGTTCATATTCCATTCTTATGCTTTTAATATTTATAGAATCTGTAGTAATGTTCCCTCTTTAACTCCTAATGTTGGTATTTTTTTAAAATTTTTGATCAGTCTAGCTGGAGACTTAACAGTTTTATTGATCTTTTCAAAGAACCAGCTTTTGATTTCACTGATTTTTATCTTTTGTTTGTGTTCTATTTTATTGATTTCTCCTCTTATCCTTATTATTTTCTTCTTTCTGCTTACTTTGTTTTAATTCCTCTTTTTCTCATTCATTAAGTTGAAGGCTTTGATTGTTGATTTCAGACCTTTCTTTTTTTCTAATATAAGCGTGTAGAGCTATAAATCTCCCTCTAAGCACTGCTTTTGCTGTATCACATAAATTTTTATATGTCATATTTTCATTTTTTATTCTTTTCAAGATGTTTCCTAATTTCTCTTGTGTTTCTTCTCTGCTGCATAAATTATTTAGAAGTGTGTAGTGTAATTTCAAAATAATTAGGAGTTCTTCAGATACCTATTTTTGATTCCTAATTAAATTCCCTTGTGGTCAGATAATATACTCTGAATGATTTCAATTTATTGACACTTGTTTAATGGCTCAGAATATGGTCTATCTTGATGACTGTTCTGTGTGTATTTAAAGAGAATGTGTATTCTGCTGTTGTTTGGTAGAGTAGACAACAAATGTCAATTAGATCAAGTTGGTTGGTAGCATTGTTCAATTCTCTGTCTTTACTGATTTTTTGTCTACTGGTTCTATCAATTATTAAGAGAGAAATATTGAAACCTCTGACTATAATTGTTGATTTATCTATTTTTCCTCACAGTTCTATTAGTTTTCACTTCATGTATTTTGAAGCTATGTTATTAGGTGTCATTAAGGCCATACTCTCCAGCTGGAAAGAAGTCAAATGACTTCCAGGCCTATGAGAACACTGTGAATTGTTTGGTTTACAACTCCCCAGTCATTTTGTAATGAAGTTTCTTTGGAATTTCCCCCTATGTCTTCATGATGACTTACTCAGCAATGATCTCAAGGGCAGCCCTACCCCTACTCAATTTTCTGAAGCTTTCTTTTTTTAAAAAATAGAATTCTCCCTCCTGCAACTCTGCTATTCCAATTCCAGCTGTTTCCACCTTCTGAATTTCTAATCTCTTCAACTTGGCAAGACTGCCACACTCTGCTTGGCCATGCCACACCATCATATGAAAAGTGTCCTAAGCAGAAAACTAGTAGTATTGCAGGGCTCATCTCATTTTTCTCCCTTCTCTCAGGGCTCAGAGCACTGAACTACCTGTTGTTGTTCGATTACTACAAACAATTGTTCATACATTTTGCTTAGAGTGGGAAGGTATGTCTAGATCCAGTTACTCTATTGTGATTAGAAACAGAAGTCAGTAACTTTTGAAAAGAGGCCAAAGTACTGCAATATTCACAAATTATATCTTACACAAACTAAGGAGAATTTTAAAAGGAGCAAATCCACTGAAAAATACTGGAAATATTTAGATTTTAAGAGTTTCAGGAACCGTGAAAAATAGTTTAACTAGTACCCCTGACATCAAGGGTTGATTATTCTGTTTGAATTAAGCCAGAGCTAGTATTCCTAAGGACTCTAAAGGTTCTGGCCGGCTTTTAGGACTTCAGCAAATAGTGCTTATTTATTCATTCATAAATAATACATTTACATATATTTCACATTAATTATGACCCATTTCATAACTTAGTATGTATTCATTCTTCTTTCTCCAGGGATAATAGATGTAAAGCAGAAATATATTCCATGTTATATATTTGCATTATGCGAATGTTCAGAAAAAGCAGTCAAACTTTCATACATTAGTTACAGATAAATAATAGAATCTTCAGGAACTCTCTTTTCTTTCCTATGCCTGTTAAATATGACTTCTTCCCAGGGCTGGTCCTACCACCACGTGGAATAAAACTCTTCAAAGCTTCTGACCTACTTCTTTACTAAATTTTTACTTCATCCCATGAGACAGAGTTAGAATTTATAGTAGCAGAATTAAAAAGGAGAAAATAGAATAATCACAAACAATATTAGCATAGAATATTAAGTGCTTTCAATATGCCATATATTGTGTTCATTAGACAGTATAGCCTAGGTTTGCTGTAATAGCAAGCAATCCCCAAAGCTCAGTGACTTATGACTTATAACAACAGAGGTTTCTTTCTTGCTATTTTAGATCTTCATTGTATGTTGGCTCTGACTTTAGTCTGTATTTTCTTTACTATGAGACTTTGAGGAATGGAGCAACAGCTGCCTGGAACATTGCAGGTCATTATGGTAGAGGCAAAAGAGAAATACAGCAAATGGCATACTAGCTCTTAAATCTTATTCCCCAAAATGTCCTGTATTACCTCTATTCATATTTCTTTGGTTAAGTCAAGTATCATGACCTAGGCTGACATCAGTGGGATTGGGAAGTCTAATGCTCTCCAAGGGAGGAACATCAAGTATTTGTGAACAATAAAGTAGTCTACCATACTGTGCTAAGCACTCAAATATTTTCTTCTTTTGTCTTCATACCAGCCTTCTAGAAAGTACTATTATTGTTCCATTTTACAGATGATAAACTAAGGCTCAGAGAGTAACCTGGAAAAAGTCAAACAATATGAAATGGTAGGGCCTGGACCCAGATTGTCTGACCCTAGTATAATTGTGTTATACTGCCATCAAAAGAGAAAAGAAAAAAAAAAACAAAAGTTGGGAACGAATGAGCAGAAAGAAGAGAAAGGAAGCAAGACATTAAAAATAATTGCAAGCTACTTCCTAAGGAAGTAAGATGCAGTGATAAGAAAGGGATAAGGAGAAGTAAATGGGAAAGATGAGAGAAAGGAAAAAGTTCTCTTACCTCATTGATTTCCAGTCTTCCTGCATATGTCCATCCTGCACCACATGCCTTTATCTTATGCCATCCCGAGAAAGCCCAGCTCCTGTCTCTCCACATTCCAAAGGCTCTAACCGCATGACCTACCTGGAAGTTCCCCAAAGTACTAGTCTATTTTAATTGATTGTTCCTTCTATACTGTGCAAGAAAAATGAGCTAACCGTATAAATTTAGCATTGACAAAAACATTTCTATTCTTCATACCTGGTGTATTATAAAAATGCAAACACTTGATATTTTTCTATTGTTGTCTTTGGAAACATGCATATCAGTGATTTGTATCTGCCCTTTGAACAAAAACCAGTATCCAAAGTTTTCTGACACAATTCTGTGAGAACTGAAGGTGAATATAGCTCATTAACATAAACTTTAGAATTACAATAAAGAGGAAAAGGAAACTGGAAAATATCACTAGCATTAATGAAAAAACTTAAAATCGATGTTCTGTAAAATACCCATACAAAATGAGCTGGGGAAAGAGATGCTTCTTCCAAGAGGAAATAACCAGTAAACAAATACGTGGAAAGGAGTTCAACCTCACTAGTGGTTAAAAAAAAAAAAAAACTGCAAATTAAGACAAAAGCGAGGACTATTTATACTTATTAAAGGGGCACACAGCTCTTTAAATGTCACTACTTGATCATGAGTTGTTTCTTCAGTGAAATTTTTATACTCTGAAAGTATTGGTGATACTCCTTGTAGAGAATTATGTGTAACATATAACAAGGTTGTATGGGTTAAGTCAAGTCCCTGAGCTTGTCCCAGCATTCTAGCAGGGGTACTGCAGTGGCTGGATACATTGCTGATGGAGAAATGTCTATCTCAGATGGAAAAGGTGGGAGGTTGTGGGTGGAAACTTCAGAGTCCCTCTGTCACTAGAGGAAATAAAAGCCTTCTCATATCCAGGCTTTTGACTTTTGATCCTACCTCTTAGAATGGATTCTGAACAAGTAATCCATAAGGGGAAAAAAACCCAAATAAACAAAGATTCACTGCATGATTTCTTCCAGAAAATGTTACGAAATGTATGTTGGACAACAGGAAAATAATTTAAAAGATGACATAGATATTAAAATGTAAATTACAAGGACTACAGAGCAACACAAAACATGCTTCTGAAATTGTATTAATGGAAAATGGCAGAATACACTCACTGTGATTATCCACAATGGCTAAAAAAGAACAAGGTCAAACAAAAAGTTGGATCTGCTAAGGTGACAGCATTATAGGCAAAAGTTTTCTCTCATTTATTTAGATTTATTGTGTAATACAGATAGAATTTTTATGTAATAACAATTCTATTTTCAGGGTAAAAGAGAAATAGGGTATCTTGACCCTTTCCTACTCTTCATTGGAGGCTGCAGAATTTCATTAAAATGCAAAACCCCAAATCATACTCATTTTTGATATCTTCTGATAAATATATTATTAGAAGCTCACTCTAAATTTGAATTGGTCAGTCTTTTTTATAAGATGGTTTATGTTTAGATAAATAGTTCTTACATTAATCCAATTAACTTGGAAGATTGTAGGCAGGAATATACACCAATCGTAGTGTCTACTTGTTAAATTTTAAAAATTACAGAACAAAGCATAGTAGAAACTGGCATTTTAAAATTATGATATTCACATTTAAAAAACACTCCATATATTTTTGTTTTCAACTATATTTCAAGTAATGACTCGCTACATTTCAAACAGTGATGTTTCCACACTTCTGGATGCTCTTGTAGTGTTTTTATGGTACTTTTTTCAGATTAACAATTGTACCCATTGCATTATTTTTAGAGATGCTTCACCTGGAAGGGGGTCTGGGGACTGAAGAAAAAAATATTCAGCATATTATTTGGAAATATAACCAAACTACTGTTTAAAACAAATCCATCCTATGTATCCTCACTATTCTGAAACACTCTCTTACCCTTAGCACTGTATCTATCTCATCAACAGCAAAAATAGAAAAGCCAGGCACAGTCTCCTAAACTGGGGGGATGGCAGAGTAGAGCAAGGGAGGAGGAGGAAGAGAAGCCATAACTTCTTGTGGCTGTCCTGGCTAAGGAAAGTTAGATTTCAACAGCAGCCTTCAAATGAGTTGTAGGCTCACTGATGGATGGGGATGGGTTAACGTGAGGAAAGTATTTTCTGCTCTGGGCCCCTACACTCAACAGGGGAATGGGAAAAGAGTTATGTGCCCCCTAGTACCTTGGAGAACAGCTTTCTTAGTTTTTCACTTACTGAGCTTGAGGCAAATTTTCAAGATAGATGAAGATCTAGTTCCTCCTCTCTGTTCAGTGGCTGTTCCTACCCTCAGAGGTAGCTGTGCAGAAACTACACGAGTGTGTATATGTGCAGGCACGCATGTGTTTGCATGGAAGGTGGGAGTGGTAGCAGAGGCAGGGGAATGAGGAAGGAGAGGAAAATCTCAGAGAGAATAATGAGGCTGTTGAATGTGGGAGCCCAGGGCAGAAAATATTCTGGTGCTTGAGAGAGAACAGGAAGGAGTGTGTATTTGTGTGTTTCTTTTCTTAGATCCTTTCATTCAGGAGGCATCTCCCTGGAGACTGAGGAAATCGTAGGAGTCCCCTGGGGTACTGTCAGCGCTACTTGCTGAGTTTCTGGAGAAAGAGTGAAATACTAGGTAAAGGAAATGCCTCCAGCTGGCTTCCAAGCAGAGGCAGTACTGGGAAGAAAGAATAGGGAGGTGAGAAGGACCTCTGCCCTGAATGAATTGGAGACAATTCCAGATGTGCTCCCTCCCCACACTCCCAGCCTCACTGTGATAGCACTCGTCAGGAAGGACAGTTGGATTGTCCTGTGGCTCCCTGCAGCTCTAGGTTAGCAGGAGGGACGCTCCTCACAGTATGCTCTCACCTTCCTTGCTCTGGCCATAACCACTAAGCCCCCTAGCTTCAAAAAAGGGCCATTCCTGTGACAACTGCTAAGTTTGGGGAATGGTTGGAGGGCTGACACTTCCCTCCCAAGGACTTCAGAAGCCCTGTGCTCTGCCAAAGACTCTCCCTGGCCCTTCCGTCCATTCTCCCAAAAGGACTGCCTGTCAGAGGCTTAGAAACAGCAGCCACTAGGGCAGAGGAAGCCTGTGAGTTTGAAAGGACACACCACACATTTGCAACAGCCTTCTTTGCTACTCTTTTTCATTGCAAATGTGAAGTAATCCATCTGCACTCTTGCTTCTGTGGTCCTATTTATATCATTGTTTCTAGAGAAAGTGTGCTCTATGTTGCAAAAAGCAAAACCCTGATAAACAAACATCTGAAACACAGACTCTTTAAAGAATAATGTCTTATAGCCTCTAGAAATGCCACCTATTTACTAAAACAAACATGTCTCATGAATCCTATGCCAGGTTTGGAAACACTGTCCATGCTTTCATAAACTGGGTCACTGCGGCTGGTGCGCTGGGATGTACAATGACAGGGCAGGAAGTGCCCTTGAATTACATAGTGAGACATTTCCTACCTCTCTAATTCTCTCTCCTTCTGATTACAACAAGGAGGTTGTTTCAGTTTGGAGCTAATGGATTTGAACACCTTTTCAACACTTACTTGTTACTATTATTATTGTTTTAACAGGCCATATGTTCAGAGCTTTTTGTCAGGTTTCTGGCTAGAATTTAATTTGTTTGCCTTGTTTTTGTTGCATTTATTTTTATAATTAACTTCTGTTCATGGCCATTGATATTGATCTTCCCTTTATGTTGTGATTGTGTATTTTAAAAATAAACTTAAGTCAGACATGAAAGTTCTGTTTGAAGAAAGAAATAGTTACAATGTTGTGCAACATGGCAAAAGCATGTTCAAAAATTTGGGAAGCCCACCTTTCACATATTATAGAGCACCTTGATAAAGAGAATTACTGAAAGCAAACAGTGCTTCTTGCTATCCATAGGGAACAACTAGGGTTTTTTAAAAAATTGTTTTTGATTTATCATGACCAATTATTGCTGTAAAATGTAATAAAAATGAATTACTACAAACATTATCATGTGCTTGGGTTTAAGGATAATGTCAAGTTGCTATAAAAGTTATTAAATCTTACTTTCTGTTTCTGCACTTACCTTGCCACAGAATTCTTACAACCCCCCATCGACCAGTATCCCATCACACTTATTTATTTATTTATTTATTTATTGAGATGGAGTCTCGCTCTGTCTCCCAGGCTGGAGTGCAGTGATGCCATCTTGGCTTAGTGCCACCTCTGCCTCCCGGGTTCAAGTGATTCTCATGCCTCAGCCTCCTGAATAGATGGGACAATTACAGGTGCACTCCACCACACCCGGCTAATTTTTTTGTATGTTTAGTAGAGATGGGGTTTCACCATGTTGACCAGGCTGGTCTTGAACTCCTGACCTCAGGTGATCCTCTTGCCTTGGCCTCCCAAAGTGCTTGGATTACAGGTGTGAGCCACTGCTCCTGGCCCCATCACACTTTGGAAGTAGAAGGTGAGTTCTGCCTAAGCAAAATCAAGCAGGTTATCCTAAAAATAGTTCAGAGGAAATACTGGCCTACCCAGGTTGAGAAAGCCCTTCACAGTGGTTTTATTTTTAGTGGCATCTAGATATTCTTTCATTTATCCAAAAGAGGGTATCTACTATGTGCAAGGCATTACACAAAACTCCGGGAGGCAGGGGTTGAGAAGAGTAGAAAAGGATGACTATAACAAGAGATAAGTTAAAAATAAATAAATAATAACCCCAGGAAGCTTATAATGTATTACCGAAGACAGAATATATATTACAAAGCAATTGATTGTTAGGAACCATGAGTAAGAGTCTAAATATAATAGAAATGTAATGTAATAGAATCAGTACTTAGTCTGTGCCAATCCATGCACTTTCCTGTTCTCTAATGCCTCAGAGAGATATCCTCAAGGCAGGTGGGTGAGGTGGGCACTGCTGTCCCTGGATCAAGCAAGTGGAGGATGGTCATTAGCCAAAGGGCTAGAATCCTTCTGAGAGAGGCCTTTAACAATCCGTCATAGCAATAATCCAATCTAGGAAGTTTAGTTTTTTATTTTCCACAAGGCCATCATGAAGACAAGCAGGAGTGTGAGAATTTGTTAGCCATAATTTGTAAATGTAAATTAACAAGTCTGCATTTCTACAATTCTTTTGTTTGCCTGGATTGTCTCTGACTGCAGCTTTATCTTAGTGAACAGATCTGCCCATTCCACCCAACTGGGAAATCCCCCTGCCTCTTCCCAGTATTGAGTAGACCTGGGGCTACACGTGGCTAAGTGCAAAATGGAAGACAAGCCACTAGACCTTAGAAATAGTGGATGAGGACCCGGTCGTGGTGACTCACACCTGTAATCCCAGCAGTCTGGGAGGCCAAGATGGGCAAATCACCTAAGGTCAGGAGTTTGAGACCAGCCTGGCCAACATGGTGAAATCCTCACCTGTACAAAAATACAAAAATTAGCCGGTGTGATGGCGGTTGCCTGTAGTCCCAGAATTGCTTGCCTCAGCCTCCCCAATAGCTGGGACTACAGGCAACCTGGGAGGTGGAGGTTGCAGTGACCTGAGGTCATGCCACTGCACTCCAGCCTGGGCAACAGAGCAAAACTCCATCTCAAAAAAGAAAAAAGAATAAAAAGAAAGAAACAATGTATGAGTTGAAGTCTAGGGAATAATAGAACTATTGAAAATGTTCCCATTTTAAAGGAACCTTCTATGTGCAGCTGGAAGTACTATTTGGGTTATGGGACAAAAAGAAGATGTAAATTCATGATTTTATAATTTGGTAAAAGGTATTAAAATATTCACAGGAAAGGCTAATAAAATGCACATGAAATTCAAAAATACAAAGAGATGACAAGGTCAGTTGCCAGATTCATTTATTCATTACCCAAAATATTTATTGAATGCCTACTATTTGCTAGGTGCTGTTTCAGTGCTACAGATCAACAAAAACAAACAAATGAACGAACAAATTCCTGCTCATGTAGTGTGGGAGACAGATAAAACCAAGTTAATTGAATACATAGCATGTTAGATGTTGACAACTGCAATAGCTTTGATACCATCTAACAAGAGAGAAAAATTTTTAAAAAGTATATGGAATGTAAGGGACTACACATGAAGGAGAAAGGGAAATTAGTGTTTAATAGGAGGACCTGGGAAAGTCTTGCTAAGAAGGTACCACTTAAGTAAAGATGTGATGGAGTTGAGGGAGTGAGCCATGATGATATCTGAGGAAGAGCCTGTGGGCAGAAGGAATAGCAAGTCCAGAGGCCTGAGACAGGATCATGCCAAAAAGATTGCAGGAAGGAGAAAGAAAGTAAGAAAGGAAGGAAGGGAGGGAGTGAAGGAGGGAGGGAGGAAAAGTCCTTCACAGTGGTTTTTTTTGTTAGTGGCATGTAAACATTCTTTCATTTATTCTTTCATCTCTTCAAAGAAAGAGAGGAAAGAAAGAGAAGAAAAGAGAAGAAAGAAAAGAAAGAAAGAGGAAGGAAGGAAGGGAGAAAAGAAAGAAAGAACCAAACGAACAAACAGGACAGAATGATTGGAGCACAATAAATAAGAGAGAGGGCTGTAGGAAATGAGGTCAGAGAAGCTATCAGAAATCAGAAGATGTGCGAAAGACTTTGTTGGCCATTGTAGTGACTTCGGCTTTCTGTGGAGTGAGATGAGTAGTAACCATCAGGGGATTTGGAGCAGCAAAGTGACAGTGTGCTGACTTGCATTTTAAGAGGATCACTCTGGCTGCTGGCGTGAGAATGGACCATAGAGGATCAAGTGTAAAAAAGTAGGAAGGGCTATTAGGAGGGTAATGCCATAAGCTAGGTGAGAGATAAGGAAGCTTGGACCAGAATCACAGCAGTAGAAGTAATGAGAAGTGGCGAAACTCTGGATATATTTTGAAACTAAAAGCTGAGAGCATGAAAAACTGAGGCAACATGAGTGATGCCAACCCCACATGAATTTTGCTGTTTCTACTCCCAGGCTATCAGTAAGCCTATAAGCATCTGCACCAGACTCTAGCACAAAATAGACACTCAATAAATATTTATTGGATGAGGGAATGGGCTCTGCCAGAAGAAGAAAAGACTTTGGGTGGAGAGATTTGGGGATATGAAGGGAAGCTAGAGCTCAGGTTTGGCTGTGCTAAGTTTGAGATCATTATTAGCATCAAGTGAATAGGCAGTTTGATTTCTAGGTTAGAAGTTTAGTGAAAGATTAGACCTCTATAAATTTGGGAATCATCAGTATTGGGATAGCATTAAATGCCATGCAATTAGATGAGATCACCAAGAGAGTTAATGCAAAAGAAATGAGAAGAGGTTGAAGGACTGAGACCTGGGACACTTCAACATTTAGATGTTGTAGAGATGAGAAAGCAACAGCAAAGACAACAGAGGAAGCTAAAAGCAAGGTAGGAGACAAAGCAGCTGAGTGTGGTATTCTGGAAACCTAATGATCAACTCTGTTAATGCTGCTCAAGAGCCAAATAAGATGAAGGCTAAGAATTGGCCACTGGATTTAGCAGTGTAGTAGGGCCTGGAGATTTTGACAAGTGCAATATGGGTGGAGGGATGGGAGCAAAAGTCTGATTAGAGTAGGCTCTACACAGAGGGAGAAAGTCAGGGCTAGTGGAGGAAGAGGAAATGGGAAGAGAGGAATTGGAGGCAACTATCACAGAAAACTCTTTTGAGTTTTGATATAAAAGAAAGGAGATACATGAAGGAAGCAGTAGAATCAAGACGGATTTTTTTTTTGTTTACTCTAAGTTTTATAGGCCAATGAGAAAGATCTAAGTTGATGAGAAAAATCTAGTAGAAAGAAAAAAACTGATGATGCAGGACAAAGGAGAATTGTTGAAGAACTGTTCTTCAGTAGGTGAGAAGCAATAGGATCAAATGCACACTTAGATCTTTGTTAGAATCATCCACAGTAATGAAAGAGGGCAGAGTTTGGATGCATGTGCTGGTAGGCGGTAGATGCGTTGGTGGGAACTTGTAGAGATTCTTTTCTGATTGGTTTCATTTCCTCAGTGAAAATGAAAGGTTATCAGCCTAGCCTGGGGATGAAGTTTTGAAGAGAGAAAGAAGGGTATGAAATACTTATCTAGAAGAGTAGAAGTTTGAATGGATCAGGGAAATGGAACATGCTTCTCGGGCCATATAAAAGACACTACATAGGTTTATGATTATAAATTTATATTATGCTCTACAGTTTACAATTGTGTTATTTTATCTGAAGTCTACCTGGGGTAGGACAAAAATTATTGGCTCCAACTTGTAGATGAGAAAATTGATTCTCTGAAAGATGCAGGTCCTTGCCAAGGTCACCTAACTGGTTAGCAGGGAGCAGTGTGACCCAGTTCCTGTAACACTTGGCTTAGTTATTTCACTCTCTGTGTTGGCCAGGGGCTATGAGTACTATGAGAGCAGAGATAAAAGATTACTCAGGGTCAGAGTTGCCTGAGGAAGCTTTGTGGAGGAAGTAAAGGGACTAGAAGGAGCCAGGACTTCCAGGTGAAGACCAACAAAGAATGCATGCCAGGTTGAACAGCAACAGTGAAAAAAACTTGTAAGGAGGGTTTGATAGACAGTGAATAAACCAATTTGGTTGCTAGAGAGGGCAGAATTCCAGACAGGTGTCTTTGAGGCTGGATCCAGCCTGCAGATATAATTTATTTGCTCTGCACCTTACTTTTTGTTTTGAGCCAACATTTAAAAACTCAGAAAATTTTGCCTAAAAATTTGTATTTCTAGGTTCTGTTGAATAAAGAAAACATCTGGCAACCTTTGGCCCAAATTTCTTTATAGCAGCAGCCACCTCTCGCCTTTAAACAGGACTCATGCTCTCCCATTTGCCACAGTCCCTGCTACTCCTTACTGTTTATATAGGACCCATATTATTCACTTCTGTTATCTTCCCAGCCCTGCTTGGCATTTGAGTCTTAGCCCTATTTTATGAATTCTATGGCTTAAAAGGTAGATTGTAGTCAAACTTGAGTTCCAAGTTGGTCTTCCTCCTATAGGAAAAAGAGAGCCCTTAATAATTTTTTTTTTTTTTTAGACAGAGTCTCATTTACTGTGTTGCCCAGGCTAGAATGCAGGGGCGTGATCTTGGCTCACTGCAACCTCTGCCTCCCAGGTTCAAGTGATCCTCCTGCCTCAACCTCCCAAGTAGCTGGGATTACAGGCACCCACCACCATGTCTGGCTAATTTTTGTATTTTTAGTAGAGACTGGGTTTTACCATGTTGGCCAGGTTGGTCTCAAACTCCTGACCTCAAGAGATCTACCCGCCTCAGCCTCCCAAAATTCTGGGATTACAGGCATGAGCCACCGCACCCAGACCCATTTTTGAGGAGGGAAGCCGAAGCTTAAAATAGCTCTTTCAAAATGATTCTGAAAAAATATTCTGATTTTTGTTTGAGGCTGGGAATGAGGATAGGAAAGTAAAGGCAAGGGGTTCAAACCTCATTGCCTGGTGCTATGGTCTGAA
Source organism: Aotus nancymaae (assembly GCF_030222135.1). Lineage (NCBI taxonomy): Eukaryota > Metazoa > Chordata > Mammalia > Primates > Aotidae > Aotus > Aotus nancymaae. The sequence goes on along the minus strand of NW_026988431.1, from coordinate 49,518,316 downwards.
TGTATGTCCCCCAAATTCTTATGAAACTTAATCACCAATGTGATAGTATTAAGAGGTGGGGCCTTTAGGAAGTGATTAAGTCATGAGGACAGAGGCCTTGTGAATAGATTAACAACCTTATAAAAGAGCTTGGAGGAAACACTGTAGGCCCTTTTGCACTTATGTCTTCCATTATGCAAGGACAGAGTGTTTGTCCCCTCAGGAAGCAGCAGAGTTCAAGGCACCATCTTGGAAGCAGAGACCTGGCCCTCACCAGACACCTAACCTACTAGTGCCTTAATCTTGGACTTCCAAGCCTCCTTGAAATAGCATAAATAGAATAAATTGCTATTCTTTATAAATTACCCCATCTTGGGTATTTTGTTAGAGCTGCACAAACAGACTATAAAACACCTGGGGAAATAGGAGCTAGGAGCTGGCTGCAGCCTGTGGAATTGGTGGGCTTGGCCCATGTGGCTTCTAGACATTAAGATCAGGGTTGGCAGTTTTGGGCAGTGCAGGGGTGAACAGGGAACCAAACCTGGACTGGAAATGCATGGTCATCAGTGAGGTTAGGTTAGCCGGCTCAGAGCCTGGAGGAGATCCTTGAAGCAGAGATATAGGAAAAGGGGCCTCGAATAGGATCCTACAACAGGAAAGTTACCAACAAAGAGGTCAAAATGGTTCTTTACCATGTAGGTAAAGGCTGGACCAGGAACATGGTTGTGGCAATGGAAACAGTGGGAGAGATGGAGCCATTTAAAAGAAGGATTCAATAGGAACTTTGTGACTAATTGAAAGGGGGACTAAAGAAGGAAGGAAAAAACAACTCTAAGGCTTCTAACTTAGGGGTCAAGAAAATAGTGGTGCCATTGATCACTAGAAAAGTGAAGAGGAGAATGAAGGTTTTAAGTATATGAGTTGTAAGTTGCCTTAAGAATGCCCAGGAAGCATTGGAAGGAGAGTTTCTAGAGAAGTCTAGGCTGAAAGTAAATATTAGGATATCATCTGCACAGAGGGAAGAGATGAAGATGAAGGAAAGGCAGAGGGAGGGGAGTAGAGGAAGGAGCTGAAGAGTGAGGAGTGAATCTTTAGGCACGTTTATACTTAAGAATCCCATGAAAGCATCAGAGATATAATAGAAGAATTTAGCTCCATGCTGATCAAAGGGAAAGACGTGGTGCTAAGTTAGATCAAATTCTGCAAAGACTAAAGAGAATGAGGACTGAAAAACAAAGGCAGAGCCAGAGGAAAGTGTTTGCTAGAGAGAAGAGCTACAATTTATTCATTTGACAAATATTTATTGAGAACTTAGCCCTTATCCAGGCCCCGAACAAACCGAGTTGGGCAGAGTGGATATCTATCCTCAGGGATCTTACATTCTACTGGAGAACACAGACAGACATAATACAAGTGACAATTGTGGCCAACTCTGTGAAGAAAAATGAAGCAGGGCAAGTGGGTAGAGAGGGACCAGAGGATTCAGAAAGGCCTTTCTGAGGAGGTGACATTTAAAAAGAACTCTAAAGGAAGTGAGGGAGTTGGCCATGCAAATATCTGGGGGAGAGCATTCCAGGCAGAGGGGAAAGCAAGGGCAAGGCTTGAGTCTGGCACATGCTTAGTGGGTGTGAAAACAGCAGAAAGGCCAACGTGACTGCAGAGCAGGAGTAAAGAGGGATACAGGGGCCAGATTATTGAAGACCATGTGGGTCATGCTAAGGACTTCAGATGTTAATCTAAGTATGAGATGCCTGTTGGAGGGCTGAAACCAGGCGGTGATATAGTGTTATTTATGCTGTAACAGAACTGGATGTTTGTTTCTGGCTGTCTGTGACTTGGAGAGGCTGTAGGGAGAGGGCATGAGTATGAGCAGGAAAAAAGGCTCTGACAGTAGCTGAGATGAGAGATGGCAGTTTGGAGCAGGAGGAGTGGTGGTTTGGAGCAGGAGAAGTAGCCAGATGATGCTAGGAGATGAAGCCATCACAGAGGGAGATCTTGCAGATCCTATAAAGAGGGGGAGGAGAGAAACTTCCATGAACAAATAAAATCTACATTCCGGGGCTGTTTAGAAGTTCTGAGGTGCAAAGAAGCCAAGGTACCATAGCCTTCATTCCAACCACTTTTGTTTGTTTTTGTGTTGCAGATCTCCATGGAATGGCTGTTAATATTAGTGGAAGGTAAATAGGCCAATGTTCAAAAAAAAAGCTCTCTCAGGGAGGAAACTTGATTGTATGCCTTTGGTTAACAGCAAGAAAACACTGACCTCTCCCGACCTCAGGTATAGGTCTAGAGTGGAGGGCTTATCTCATCCTAAGAGTTTTAAGAATAACACCTTATGACATCCTCCTTCTTAGCCCAGACTCCATGGTTTCTTGGACTCTGGAAGGTGAGGTGTTAGGGAACCCCTATGGCCCATCACTCTCTTGTCCATCCCTCTAGTTAGTTTAGTCCATCTGGCTCTCAGGTCTGCACACTGGCACTAAGTCAAAATTCTCAAAGTACTGCTCGGAGCATGTCAGGCCTCTTCTCAAAAACCATCAGGAGTCATTCTTATTTACCAAGTTGAAGTAAGTGCTGCTTCTGTTTGGCCCCCTCGTACCTTTGGGTCCTGTCGGCCTCCTCCTTATTCCAAGACCTAGTCAAAATGTCACTGTTTGCTTTTCTCCAAACACATATCCTCTTTCCCCACCTCAGTGCCTTTGCTCCTACTATCCTCTAATCCTTCCCTGCCTGGTAAAAATCTACCTACCATTCAAAACCCGATTCTGATACCACTGTTGCCATGAAGTCTTTTGAATGTGATCATCCTCCTTGAAATCCTTTCACAACTTAAGCTATTCTCAGGGTACTTGCTAGATTGTTTGGCGGGGGGCTTATGTTATCTGTGTGCTTTGTCTGATTCTCTGCTCTCTCCCCACATTTGACTGATACTTCAAGGGCATAACACCTTTTTTCCTCTTGTTTGTATCAACTGAGGGCCTTAGCACAAGGTCTTGAATTTATCAGGCAGTCAACAAATACTGAACTGGATTGCTTTTCAGATGAGACAAACAAGAATTCTGAAAGAAGTTAGAATGTGGGAAGAGAGACTTGTGAGCAAGCGGTCACAAATGTTGGAATGTACTGTGAGGATAAACAGAGGGGCAGCCAGTAGGATGAGTGCAGGCATGGTAGGCAGCCAATCATGTGGGCCTAGGAGTGAAGGAGCTGCAGGCCTGAAGCCAGGACTGCAAGGCCTCCCTCCCACATGTGACCTGCTGCCTGGACAAGCCACCCTAAGAGTCCCACAGACCATATGAGTTATGGGTGCTGCTTTCACTTGAGACAATTCACTCTCCTCCCATAAGCTCTTTCAGGTGGCTTGGGAAGCCCCTGTTACCAGTCTTTTTTTTTTTTTTTTTTTTTTTTTGAGACGGAGTTTCACTCTTGTTGCCCAGGCAGGAGTGCAAAGGTGCAATCTCGGCTCACTGCAACCTCCACCTCCCGGGTTCCAGCGATTCTCCTGCCTCAGCCTCCCAAGTAACTGGTATTACAGATATGCTCCACCACGCCAGGCTAATTTTGTATTTTTAGTAGAGACAGGGTTTCCCCATGTTGATCAGGCTGGTCTCGAACTCCTGACCTCAGGTGATCCACTTGCCTTGGCCTCCCAAAGTCCGTCATTTTTATATGACAGCTGCATGGGCAGAACAGCTGGCCTTCTTCACTCTATTAATGTGAGTGTCTACTCCTAGCTATAAAGGTCTCAGTCCACCATGCCAGTGCCCAGCTTCCTCTCTTTCATTTATTCTGATTCTCTTTAACTGTTTATCATCATGCAATTACCCCAAATCTGTGACCTGCACCTAACCATCAAAATAACTTGGCTCAATAGACTTCAAATTCCCAAACAGATATTTTGGCTGTTAGAGCATGAAAGGATCTCAACAGTTACTGAATTCAGCTGCCCCCAGCTAGACTGAAAAGCAGAATTAGCTGTGTAACTTCTCTGTGCCCCACATCTGCAAATTCTGATTTAGTAGGCTGTGGTGGGCCTCTGTTCTAGTCCATTTGTGTTGTTATAAAGGAATACCTGAGGCTGGGCAATTTACAAAGAAAAGAAGTTTATTTGGCTCACAGTTCTGCAGGCTGTACAAGAAGCATGGCACCAGCATCTGCTTCTGGTGATGGCTTCAGCTGCTTCCACTCATGGTGGAAGGGGAAGAGGAGCTGGTGTGTGCAGAGGTCACATAGCCAGAGAGGAAGCAAGGCAGAGTTTGGGAGGAGGTGCCAGGCTCTTTTTAACAACCAAGTGTCATGGTAACTAATAGAGCAAGAATTCACTCATTACCTCAACAACTGGCACCAAGCCATTCATGAAAGATCTGCCCCTATGACCCAAACACCTCCTATTAGGCCCCCACCTCCAACATTGGGGATCGAATTTCAACAAGAGGTTTGTAGGGGTCAAATATCTAAACCACAGCAGGCCCGGAATCTGAATTTTAACATGCCTTCTAATTGGTTCTCACAGAGCCTGTGTCCCCCTGACATAATCCCCTCACTCATCTCATAGATGAGGCCTCTGAGACAGAGCATTTGATTGCCTGGTTCAAGGTCATGCTGCTGGTGTTAATAACAACCAACACTGTCTTCACACTTCACAGGGTACATTATTTCATGTGATTCTCCAATAACTTGCAAGGCTAGTATTAAAGGATCATCCCCATTTTACAAAGGAAGAAAGGAGGTGCAGAGTAGGCAAATGAGTTGCTTCAGGCCTCACTGTTAATGAACGAACTAGGACTCATGTTCAGATTTCATAAGCCTCAATCCTGCCATCTTTTCACTAAAAAATAAGGGTCCCGAGCCCAAATAGGTGTTGGTGGATGGGGCTGGGTGAGGAGGACATTTCAAACCAAATTTCACACAGTTCTGGCTCCGTATTGCTTGCCGTCACCTAAAATAGATGAGTAGTATTCAAAGGCATACATCAACTTAATGCGAGGTTTACAAGCTTTATAATGATTGATTGAAACTTTTAAACAGATTTTTAATTATGAAAGTGTTCAGATACACAAAATAAGAACAATTAGAATAATCCTATTTGCCCTAAAAGTATTCTATTCTTTTTTGCCTTATTAGGGCAATAGAATAATCCTGTTTACTCTAATAGAAAATCCCTATTTATCCAACATCCAGATTCAATAACAATCATAATTTTGCTACATTTGCTTTATCTGGCCTTCTTTATTATTTTTCTTTGCTGAAGTTCTTAAATTGAAATATTTTAAAACAAACTCCAGTCATTGTGTTGTTTCTTCTCTTCATACTTCAGGATGCATCTTGTAGCTATACCTGACCTTTGTGTTTAAAGGAGTGTGACTTTGCAAGCAGAGCCCCCTCCACCCACCCTATACTAGGAGCACAGCATATCTGCCTGGGTGCCCTAGCAGGCACCTGTGTGTTGCACTCTGGCACTAGGTGTAGGTTCTCAATCATCCTGGCTGGAAAACACATTTTGAGCTTCTTCTAAACCCTCTGACTATTCGGGGGTTGATTTAATTCAGTTCCAGCTTGTCAGTTGCTGCTGAGTGCTACCTTGCCTGCTTTAACGACTGTCAGGAAAGGAGGTAGAGAAGCTGCCTCCTGGAAAGTTATTCAATTCCTGGTTCACCAATAGAACTGTAACTAACTCCCTCCCCATGATAAGATGCAGGACATCTATTCCTGCTGCCATAGACCTGAGGCACAATCATAGATAAAGGAGTCAGAGTGTCTAGCATACATCAGGCAGAAAAGAGTGGTTATTATTTTTTGGCAAGCATGTGTGAAATATCTGCTGGGGTATTCACCAGTCACATTAATATGAAAGTTGTTCTAATGCCACCTTTGCAGAAGTAAGGAGGCATGATGAGGAAAACGTCATATATTTCACTTTGTTCAGACTCTCCTCCTGCTACATACCACCAGCTATTCCCATCAGTACTAATAAAATCAAAAGCTAGAGCCCTAAAATCTGGAGTTAAACAGGTCTACAGCTTTTATCCTGGCCTTTGGCACTGCTTCAACCAAAGCCATGTGTGGACTTCCCTTTGTCTGCCTGGCCAGCACCCCTACCTCCCTGCCAACCCCAGTAAGGCATTCTTAGGAAGCTCTTGAATTACGGTCCACAGAGATTCTTCAGCATTCATTGTGCTGACACACCAACCAACATAGGCTGGACACAGGAGCCACAACTTTGGGTTAAGTTACCCACACTTCTATTTCTGGGAGACTGTAGCATATATGTGTGCTAAAATGCTTTTGGAAAACAAGAGTTACCAAGCTCAACACATTTTTACCAACACCTACTAGTTTCCACTTTTAATTCAAGTAACCAATACTTAATTATTTAGTAGCTATGTGAGGACTGCAGTCCTGGATTCTGCCATCAACATGCTGATATCTGACACCTATTGACTCGCCTAATTAAATTCTTCTCTCACAGGATCACATTCCTGTTTTTATGTGGGTGAACAGGGACTGAGACAAATCAGTGCTGTAGTTATTTTTCAACTTAGGAGGAAATTGTCATTTGACACCTAGATGCATAACTCAAATTGAAAATAAACTACATATATCATCATTTATAGAATATAGGCTATGTCTTTATGATACAGGGACCACCACTGAAAAATAATTCAGTTGGAACAATCAGTGAATTTTTGTAAAGGAATATTTGGCTGGGGTTGCCACCATGTCATGACCAATGACAGGCACCACCTGTTAAATCTACCTTATTTGAATCAGGGTAGAGACTAGGAAGAGGCCAAATGAGGTGGCTAGGACACAAAATTTAAGAAGGCATCTGCTCTCCGGTCATGCAACTGTTGACCCTATGCTTGCACAACTCTGAGAATGAGTGCCTCCTTAAATGTTGCACCCTAGGCTCTTTATTTGCCTCACCCTAATCTCAGCCATGCTGTGGACTGGGGTCAGCTGAGGGCATACTAATCACCTTGTTAAGTGACAGAGTCTCCCAGTTCAAATTCGAGAGATTCAGATTAACTGGAGTGAGGTCCATGAATCACTTAAAATAAGCTTCCTCAGGTAATCCTGATAGTCATCCAGGTTTAGAATCAGTGATGAAGTGTTTTTAATACCACAATTAGAAGACTACCTTCCCTGAAATTTAGTGTTACTAGCTCCAAGTGAAAGCATTGGGTTCAATTCTATTTTCTCCATGTAAAATGTACTTGGAGATTTGACTCTTATAAAGATTTTGTTCAGGTGCAAGTAACATAAAATTCTACTGACAATGGCTTAAACAAATAAGGTTTGTTGTTTTTTTTTTAATAACCAAAAGTCTGCAGGTAGGTTACTGCTGGTATTGGGCCTCATTTCTGTGATTTTCTTGAACTTTCCTCAAGTGTGTTTTGCTCATGGTCCCAAAATGGCAGCAGAGGCTTCACAGATTACCTACCCCCAACACTGTAAGGAAAGAAGAAGCAGAAGTGCATGGCCAGCCATGTGTGTTCCCTCGTGCCAAGAAAGGAAAGTTTGTCCCAGAAACCACCTCTTCTCCATAGAACTCTACTGGATGGCAATGGCTTGAACTGGGTCACACAACCACCTGTTGTTGAAGGAAGGGTGGGAAATCAGGGAACAGGCTTATCATAATGGGCTTAGACTAGTGCTTTGGAAACTCTAGCAAGTATTGAAATCCCTTGGAGGGCTTGTTAAAACACAAATTGCTGGGCTCCACCCCCAAAGATGCTGATTCAGTAGGCCTGGGTTAGGATCTGAGAATTTCTATTATTTAAATCTCTCAGTTGGTGTGGATGCTTCTGGACTTTAAAAAACACTTTGAGAATCACTGACCTCTGCCAATGGCCCTCAACCCTGGCAGTGCATTAAAAACACTGGAGAGCATTTTTAAAGACACCATTTCCCGGTCCCACCCCTAGATGTTCTGATTTAATGTGTTGGTGGAGTCCAGGCTTCCTTATAGTCAAAGTTCTTTAGGTGATTCTAATGGTAGCAGAACTGGAAGCCACTGTTTTAGGCCAGTCATGATTTCTTTTTTGTGATGATTATCAAGGTTCTATTAGCAAAGAGAAAGAGAAGGGAGTAAGAGGCTGCAGCAGGTTCAGATAGTGGTTTCCAAACTTGCTGCACTTTTGCAGCACTTGGGAATCTTTTTAAAAATCCCCACTTTAGTACATACCCCAGGCACTTAAATCAAAATCTCTGGGGGTGGGACAGAGGTATCAATAGTTTTTGAAGCTCCTCAGGTGATTCTAATGTGCAGGCAAGTCTGGGAACTCCTAGGTTAAAAGAAGATTGCTGCAAAGATGATTATATTTGAAAAATATTTAAAAGGAAGGTGTGAAGGGATGTTATTAATATTTGGATTGTAAATGAGAAACCTAAAGATTAATTTAATTATGCGAGTATGCAAGATAATTTTATAAAGATTGCTGTTGTCCCTCTGAACTGAAGAACAGCGAGGAGGAAATGGGATCAACCTGGTCGGAACCTTTGGGTTAGATGCAAAAAGAAATTTTCTAGCTGAAAATTGTTGAAATGAAATGTAGTATGGTAAGAATGTGGTTGTGCAATCCTGTCATTGAAGAGCTATAAAAATAGTATAGATTCTCACCTGTTTAGAATGTTTTAATGTCATTCTTTCTGAAGGTGAAGAGGTGGATGAAATGACCTATCTAGTGTTCTTCTTTGAGAATTTCCTCTTTTACTCCTCTTCTTCTCATTTCACATCTCAACTTAAAAGGCAGACCTCTGCATTAGCAATTCAAAGAAAACATAACCTTTGCCCACCTATCTGCTCGAATGGGTAAAATATCTGGCAGCTAGTAATAGGTTGAGACGCCGCTAGCTCACACTGCTTAGATCTCTAAAAGGCTATTTTGAGCTGCTGGATGACAAATATACTGCCAAATAGAGAGGGCCATCCTCATTTGTTTTGAATAGGTTCCTGTGTTTAAAATGTAAATGCTGTACTTAAGGATGATTCGCCGCTGTGTCTGGGTCCTGCTACATGCGTGCACACACACAAAACCAAAATAGCTGTTTTCATGCCACATATGAATGGCATGTAAATAAATACAGCTATAATTAAAATGTGTTCTTTGTACATGAAAATGTCACTGGCTGTTGTGAGTAGGACATGTCCTCTGAGTTGTCTTTGTCTTTTGCAAGACTGATAATGAATCTTCCCTGGTCACATGTAACCTTATTACCAATAACATTCACTAGTTCAACTGCTGAGATTTCAATGGCACAGGAAAAAATAAGAGCCCATCATGGAGCAAAGCAACACTCAGTGGATCTTATCCACACTAATTGTATCTTAGGCTGAAGATCCTGTGATAGAGTTAAGGAAAATATTTCGAAGTGTTTTCCCCTCTTTAGTCCAGTGGTTCCCAAACTTTTGCTGCAAATCAGAATCACTGTGGGGGCTTTTAAATATGCTGATACCTAGGTTCTCTATCATACCAACTAAATCAGAATGATTGGATGTGGAAGCCAGGCATCATTAGTTTGTAAGATCCCGGGTGACTCTAATGTGCAGCAGAGTTTGAGAGCCATTGCCTTAGTCACCTTCATTATGAGATCTAAAAATCTCTCATAGAAAGAATTTCTCTTAGGTCTGGTGGTCAAAAGTAGATATAAGGATTAGGTAAATTTTCCTCCCTGCTAAGTGTGACAGAGATTAATTATTCTTGACTGTTTAGTCCTCCTGATTCCTCCAACATAAGAGAATGTCTAATCTTTAGCTGCCTACATAGCCACACAGAATAAACACTACTTTTCCCAGACTTCCTTGTAGGAGGACATGGCAGTATGTTTCAATTCTGACCCATGGGATTAAGTGGAAGTGGTGCATATTCCTGACAATCATTAAAAGGAAAGTATGTATTCTTCCACCCTTCCACCTTTCTAGCTAGAAAGCAGACATAATAGATGAAGCTCCAACAGGCAATTGGTCAATGAGAAGACTTTAGAAGAATGGAAGCCACACAAAACAAAGAAGTAGAAGGAGTCTGGTTCCCCACACCAAGCTTGATACCAGCTCTAGAATGACTATTCTGGGCTTCTTAATAGGGAAGAAAAAGAAACTAGTTTATGGCATTATGTCTGTTCATTACAGCTGAACTTTATTCTAATAGACTCAATGGTTCTGAAACTTTGGTATATATCAGAAATGCCTACAAAGCAAATGAAGCATATTCAAGTAGGTGATTCTAATACCTAACCAAGTTTGAAAACAACTATACTAGATATCCCTAGGAGCTAGAGAAAACACATGGTGAGGGTAAACTTTGAACTTGAAAAGTAATGAGTGATTAGAATTACTTTGGAAAAATGATTCTACTAAATAAAATATTCAGCAGTACAGTATAGTGGCTAAAGACTTTGGTTCGGGAGACAAACAGAACTAAGCTTAATCCTGGCCTTGCCACCTACCAGCCATAAGTAACTAAACTTCTAAACTGTTTTATTCATTTATAAAATGTTAGGTTCTAACTGAAGTCCGAGGGAAGTCAGTGGGCAAGTGGTGAATAGCTGGAAAAATACTCAAGGAATCGTAGACAATTTTGACATGGCTTTACTCTATCTCTGGGCATGAGCAAGTTATATGTACAGTGTTAGCAGGATAATTATACATTTTACAGACAATAGTGGCTCCAAGCTAATCATGAGCTCATGTGGGTGATCACCTAATGCACCTCACGTGGCGTGGTTACATAATGTCCGGGATAATCTGCACTCCAAACCTGATGAGTTATACTGCCCTGGAAGGGTGCTTCAGTCTACTCCTGACTAAAGCACAGCCATTACCCTTACACTCTATTCCCTAGGCTGAGGGCACCCTCCAAGAGCAGGGACATGTGCCCATAGGGCAGAGCCCTGAATCCATAACAATAACATAATAACAATACAGAGGGCAACAGCTCACTACTAGGATCCCAGCTATGCTACCTATGACTGTTAGGGCCAAGTGTAGGCCAGAGCCTAGGAGTCCCCACTATTTCTGCAGAAGGTCATCATAAGGCTCTGGACAACCTTAATCTGTGAGACCAGTTGCAGGGCTACTGTTGTGTTCTGCCGATTGTCAGGGACATTGGTACTCAGTGTACTCTGCTGCTCCAAGTAGGTGCCCTACTCTGCCAAAGTGGATGTCTGTGCTGTCCCAGTATGGGGGTCATTACCCATGAATGCACCCATCTCACTATTGGGTAAGTCATCCACATGATGACTGCAGCCCATCCTTTCAATTCTCACAAGCCTGAAGGACAGTATACAGCTGCTAGCTGTTTCTCTATAAGGGAATACTGGAGCTCAGCTCCCTTCCGTAGTTGGAACCAAAAACCTACCGGCATTCTCAAGCACTCTGTGCACTGCCACATGCCCCAACAGAAACCATCTGTGGTCACATGCACATCCAGCTCAAATGGGTGCTGCAGGTCAACTACCCACAGGGCTTGTGCCTGCTGAATAGCCCGCTTGGCTGCCAGGAAGGCAGTCTCAGCTGCATCATCCCAACCCCAGGTAACTCCCTTCTTTGTTAACCAATGCAACAGTTTTATTATTTGAGCTAAAAGGGGCACAAGTGCCTGCCAATATCCCAGGACACCCACAAAATTCTGCAGCTTTTTCACTGTTGTGGGCCAGGGATATGCCTGAATCTTATCAATCATAGCTTCTGGGATGGCCTTTGTCTTACCCGACCAGAAAACTCCCAAGAAATTGGCAGCTAATCCAGGCCTTTGGGCCTTGGATTCATTGACAGCCCAACTGCATGCTGCTAAATGTTGCTGCAAGAGGGGTGCCACCACTTCTAACTCTGCAAGAGAATCAGAGGTTAACATAACATAATCAATATAACGGAATAGGTGGACTCCTTCTGGACATTGCCAGGTACCTAAATCCATTGCAACTAGACCATGACATATGGTGGGGCTATGCACATAGCCTTGCAGCAACACTCTAAAAGTTCATTGTTGCCCACCCCACATGAAGGCAAACTGTTCCTGCTTCTCTGGAGTGATGTCTATTGGAAAAAATGCAGTGACCAAGTCCACTACATAGTGGTACTGTCCCAGTTCTGTGGTCAAACGGTCCGTCAAATCCATGATTAATGATGTAGCTGCGTGCAAAGGGGGTATTACTTATTCAGTTCCCAATAGTCCACCATCATCCAACAAGTTCCATGAGGCCTTCTAACTGCCCACACTGGAGAACTGTAGGGGCTGTGGGTACCACACACTATCTGCACCTCCTCCAGCTTTTTAATTGTCTCAGTTATCTCTGTATGTCCAGCCAACAAACAGTATTGATGGGTGGAAGTAACCTGTCAGGGTTGTGGCAGGACTTGAGGCTGGTGATGTACATGTCCGTGCAGCACCGGCTTCACCACATGCACCTGGAGTCTGAATTCCCTGGCCGTGGTTTGTAATGCCAGGCCATGTAAAATGTCCATCCCCAGAATATATTCTGGTATGAGAGAGAAATACACAGTATATAAATGGGGAGCCAAAGGTGCAGAGATACAGGTTTCACTTACACTGACCAGCCTCCATATCCATCAGTGTAAGCAGGTTAGCCCAGAGACTTACCTGGGTTCCCATAAACAAAGCTGCAATCTGTGCCAGTATCCACCAGTGTCAGCACTCACTGTATACTGGTGGGGGACCAGTGGATCACTAATTCCACATGTGGCCGCCAGTTGTCTGGTGTCTCCCAAGCTGGGCACCTCAGCCAGTTCCCTAATCAAACAGAAAAGGCTCCACATTTCTACCTGGCTACAGCAAGTAATCTTTGAGCTGAAGTGAAGTGCCCGGATGGGACTGGGTCATGCAGCAATGTCCTTCTCCCCTTTGGGCATTTTCTGGAATTGCTGCTCCAGAGACAACTGTCTCCACAAAGTTAAGAGCAATTGGACTGCTTATTGATTTTGTCTCTTTCAATCCTGGCCAAAATCAAATCTATCCACATCTGTGAGCATGTCACTTGTTAGGGCCCCCTTTTCTCCCATGGGGGTGCCATGTGGGCCTACTCCTGACTAAAGCACAGTCATTCCCTTATACTCAGTAACAATACTTATTCCATGATATATTGTGAGAATTAAATGAGATAATCCAAGATAATGCTTAGTATAGTTACTGCCACATAGTAAAAGTTCAGTAAGTGTTGGCTTTAAAAATTTAGTGTAGAATTTATGATGTGGCTTTTTAATTCCATTTTAGCCCCTGACTCTGCTTTATCTAATATGGTAGCCACTAACCACATATATCACCACTTCACACTTATTTGGACAGCTATAATAATAATAAAAATTATGATGATGATGATAAATAATTTAAAAATAATAGCTGTTGGCAAGGATGTGGAGAAATTGGAATCTGTATACATTGCTGGTAGGAATGTAAAATGATGTGGACACTTGGAAAACAGTTTGGCAGTTACTCAAAATGTTAAACGTAAGTTATTACATGAGCCAGCATTCTTCTAGGCATATACAAAAAGAAATGAAAACATGTTCACACCAAGAACTTGTATTCAAGTGTTTATAGCTTCATTATTCATAATAGCCAAAAAGTGGACAAAACCCAAAGGTCCATCAACTGATGAAAAGGTAAACAAAACGTTCTATCTAATGGAATATTATTTGGCAATTTAAAGGAGGTTTGATGCATGCTACAATGTGAATGAACCTTGAAAACATTATGCTAAGTGAAATAAGCCAATCACAAAAGACCACATATTATATGATTCAATTTATATGAAATCCCCAGAATAAAAAATTCCATAGAGACAGAAAGTAGATTAGGGCTGGGGGGTAGGAAGAATGGAAACGGCTGCTAATAAGTATGGCATTTCCTTGTGTGAAGAAAAAGTTTCTAAAATTAGGTAGTGGTGATGGTTGCGCAACTTGAAAACACTAAAAACCATTGAATTCTATCTACATTTTAAATGGTTGAATTTTATGGTATGTGAGTTATAGCTCAATAATGCTGTTAAGAACAAAACATAGCCCCTCACTCCTGACCAAAAAAAGAAGGAAACTAGTTTTGTAGCAAAAATAGGGGAAATATAAAATTTACCAAGCAACTTCATATAAAGGAAAGAACACTAAGAGTCAAGACCTAGATTTTAGGCTTGCAGTCATTACTCACTAACAGCAAGGGCTAGGGCAAGTCTCTTAAGTCTATTTTCAGCTTCCTTATTTATTAAAGAATGAGGGTTCCATTTCTAAAGTTTAGTGGTCATGGTGTTTTTCCTGTTGACCTGATAGAGGAGTAGTTGCATCAGACTCTCAAGGAGGTTCATGATCCAACACAGTTAAGAGCTGCTGCCTCTGACTTCGGTACTCTATTTAGTGGCAAAAATCTGATGAAATTCCTGTAGAAGGTCCACTTTGCCATGCCAATGAAGCACTTCTTATTGCATTGAAATTGAGGAGCTGAACTGTATATTCTTGGAATCCTGCAGAGAGACAGGGGATTATGTTTTGACTCAGTTTTGCCTGAAGCATTTAGTTCAGTGTGTGTCCTTCCCTTGCAGACCAATGTGGGTGTGAGGGAGAGAAATAAAGCACTCAAGTTCCCTTTGCTCAAAATTATCTTCCTTGCATCATAGTAAGAACAAAACAAAACAAAATGATCGGGTACAGACTCATCTCAAGATGAAGAACATCAATGTAGTAAAAGAAGGAACATTTGTTCCAACTCGCATCTCACTGATGGGGCAATTGAGAACAGAAGATTTAAATGACTGGCATGCAATCCTATTATCATTATAACTGGTACTAGACCCTTGTCTATAGACTCTAATTCCTTGTCCTAATGTAATACATTTTCTAGTTAAATTTCACAGAGTGGGAGAGGGAAGATTGAGCCTCATATACACTACAGTTTAGTTTAAGTAAACAATCTGTATAGTAAAGCTATAATACTTAGTGAATTAAATCTCAATATGCCTTTACCTGAAAGAACTACTTCAATCACATATAAGGATAATGTTTCCAAACTCTTTTCTTGAAAGGTTGGCATGCCTCCTGCCTTAGAACTTGGTCCTGTTTTCTCCTTTAGGGTCACTTTCTTGATGACCTTATGCTGTCCCATCACTTTAATACTCATCTGTCTTCACAACTCATATCAAGAAGCCCTACTGACTTGACCTTCAAACTATCCAGAATCCAGCTACTTCTTGCCACTGTCATTGCCTCCATACTGATCCAAGCCACCATCATCTCTCCCTCCTGGATTACTGCCAGGGCCCCCAACAATTCTTGTGCTCTGCCCTTGCTTCTCTTAAGTCTGATCCCAATATAGTAGGCAAAGCAATGTTTTGAAATGTAAATCAGATTATATCACAACTCTGCCCCAAGCTTTCATGACTCCTTATAAAAATCAAAATTCGTAAAGTGGCCTCCAAGACCTTGCATGATCCTCTCACCTCTCTCGTTCATTCTGCTCCTGCCATGATGGTTTCCTTGCTATTTCTTGAGCAGGTCAGGCCCATTTACCACAGAGCCTTGTTCTAACTGGTTCTTCTGCCAGAAAATATGTTTCTGTGGGGATAAGTCTTGAAACATATGCAAATTTTCTGAATCCTCATTAAGAAATCACAAATACAGAATTATATGCCAGGCCTGGAAGGGGCCCCTGCAAGTTAGGGACCTTGAAATGTAAATTTCACTAACTCCAATAGTAAATCTGCCTATTTTCTTCCTTCAAATGTCTGCTTGGCTGACTCCTTCCCTCCTTCACAGCTTTGTTCTCATCTTTCCTTGTCAGTGAGGCCTGCTATGACCTCTCTGTACAATTCTGCAACTTGTTCCTTCATGCCTTTTCTTCCCTCATGGCACTTAGCATCTTCTAACATACTATATTACTAACTTAGTTGTTATCTTTACTGTTTCCCCCACCACTACCTTGCTAGAATATAAGTTCCAGGATCCCCAGTCCCTCAAATAGTCCTGGGCTAAAGTAGATGTTCAATAAACATTTGTAGAAGGAATTAATTTATATTTCCTCAATGCTATTTTAAAAGTATAATAATTGAGGCTGGGTGCACTGGCTCACATCTGTAATCCCAGCAATTTTGAAGGCTAAGGTGGGAGGATTGCTTGAGCACAGAAGTTCAAGACCAGCCTTGGCTGCCTAGGGAGACCCAGTCTCTACACAAACTTGAAAAATTAGCCCAGCATGGTGGCACACGCCTGTGGTCTCAACAACCTGGGAAGCTCAAGTGGGAAGACTGCTTGAGCCCAGGAGGTTGAGGCAGCAATGAGCTATGATCATATCATTGCACTCCAGCTTAGGTGACAGAGTAAGACCCTGTCTCTAAAAATACATAAAATAAAATAAATAAATAAAATCAAGTGGAACTCCTAGGTCAGGCGTGTGCTAGATTCTCAGTCATTGTCTTGGAAATTAAAATTTAATTTTAAAGAGCCATCATTGCTACTGTAGCATCTAGCATGTGTCAAACTCTTTTTTATATTCTCTTAACAATCTAGTAAAGTAGGCACTATTCCCATTCTTTAGATGACAGAACTGAGTTTAAGTCTATTATCCAAGGTCACATAGCTAGAAAAAAACAAAATGAAAATTAAACCCTGGTATGTTGGATTCCAAAGCCTGTGATCTTTCCATTTTGCTGGCAGCAAGTGACATTTATGCCCCAGTTTCTTTCTGGCATGGCTGAGGGAGGTAATAGAGAAATCATATGAATTTGGGATTAACACCCAGCTCCAATACATCCTTGCTTTGGAACCCTGGGAAAGTTTCTTAACCTCTGAGCTTTAGTTATCTCATCTATAAAATGGGCCTCACAGTGCTAACTTTAAAGGATAGATAAAATAACTTAAACAAGATAGTGCTTAATATCATGGCTTTTAAAAGTACTTGATAAGTATTCCCTTCAAAAGAGTTTATAATTAAAGTACACATAGACACACACAGTTTCATAAATAGCATTTGGAGGAGGGTGCTAGCCAGTTGCTATGGGGAAGCCAGTGGCAGGGATGCAGAGCTTTTCTGATGCCAACACACAGAGGCTTGGCTCAAGAGAACATTGTAGGAGTAGGGCAGAGAAGATGATGTTGTAAACCACAAGGGAATGAAAGGGACACTCTTGAAATTACATTTTGTTCTTACCTCCTACAAGTTGGCTTGCTCACATCTTTCCGTAAGACCCTAGAGCAGGCCTTTTTTCAACACTTCACTCAGTGAGTGTCACAGGATACTTGAAGTTTCCTGGAATTGAGTCATCCCATGCAATTTCAAATATTTTAAGTGCTAAATGAAAGGAAAATCTCCAACCTCTTTATAGTTCTACCTCGGTTCTTTAGGAACAATAGATGAGGAAAGACAGCCTCACGGTGTGAGGTGATGGGAAGGAGGTTGAGCCAAAGGCTAGAAGGGCTCACAGGTGAGGCACAACCAACTAGTCCCTTTGCTGAGGGCCCAGGGCTTGCTTCATACACCACAGGGGGGCCCGCGTTTCACACAGATCCTGGCATGAAGCAGGCATTACTGATTCACATTATTTTATTTTCATCTTAAAAAGGGATATTTTGGATATTCTTTCAATAATCAATTTGACCTTATTATTTAATCCTAATTTATCTGAAATCCATCATAAAAGAAAAACTTAAATGCCTATGAACCTGTTACCCTTATGTGGCAACAACTTAAAATATAGATTTCATAAGGACTCTGCCTGTGTTTCTAATTATATGTGGCATACTAGATCTTCTAGCTCAAAATAAAGGGTTCTGATATTGAGGAGAGTGGAACAAAGAAGATACATGTCAGGATTAAGTCTAGATGTAAGTAGTAGAGACCTGAAAAACAGTAACTTCCACAAGATAGAACTTTATTTTTCTTTCACTTAAATCTTTAGATACTCAGTCCAAGAGTAGCATGGCACTCCATGGTCATCTGGGACTAGAACTCCTTCCAGCTTTCTGTATCTGCCATTTGTATTCCAGTTGATTTATGAAAATATATCATCTAATATATAATAGCTTAAAATATAATATAAAAATAATATTTGGATATTATGCTTAAGGGCTTAAAACATCAGGTTTTAAAATGAAATCTTTTAACATAATGTATATTAATTAAAGCCCACATAATTGGGAGTGCTCCTTTGTACACACAAAAGCCCTCTCTGTCATTAAAAAACAACAACAAGTATTCTTTCCCCCATTTCACACATGAAGAAACTGAAGCTCAGAGTGGCTAAATAATTACCTTCTGTCCCACAGTGGGTCACAGAGCTGGCATTCAAAGTAAACTCTCCCCTTCTTTCTACAGTTCTATTTTGAAGTAATGTAAGACTATAGTTCTACTTCTAGGAGGGGGCTTCAGGCTATTCTGGATCAACAGCAGCTAGGACGCCAAAGCTCAGATAAACTATCTTTTGCTCTGGCTAGAACTGAGGTACCCTGGCTAATTGCCTCTTGGGTGAGAACTTCAAGAACTCCTCATAGGAGTGACAGAAATGAATGCCACATTTGTATTGTTTTCTACCAATTTGTTTTAATTGGAAAATTAATACAAAGACATAATTAAACATTCAATAAAAATTTAGAAAGTACAAAGAGTCTGTAAAAAGTAAATTCTTAATTTCCCTTCCACTTCAGACACCTGCAGTTTCCCTCTGCAGAGGCAACCAGTGTAAATAATTTCTTATGCCTCTTTCTGGAAACATTCCACCCAAATGCTAAGACATTCATGGCCATGTGTACATACTACTTCTTTTTAAACTTTTCACTATATGCTCTTTTGCTATTTGGATTTTTTTTTAACCATGAGTGTAGATTACTTTTCAAAAACAAGTAGATACTTTTGCCCAGTTCATTCAGTTGGGTAACAAGGCATCTTTCAAACTCTGTTCCTGGAATCATAACCTGAAATTGTTTGTGGAGATAGCCTCGGCACATCTGGAATCACACCACAGCTTTCTGAACTGCTTGTTGATAATGCCAGTCCAAAACTACAGGTCCTGTAATTGAGGAAGTTTTGCCCGAATGTGCCTTCGAGGCAGTTTACCTGTGATTATGCAGCCTTTTCTCTCTGGGGTACCGTATTCTCAGAACACAGTTGGGTCACTGATGGAGGCTGGGAGAGGAGAGCTCTGATTCACTGCAAGATTTCAGAACTTTCTGAGGTGAGTTCCCTTAAGCTCTGTTGTAATAAGAGATGTGCAATAACTTCGGAAAGTGTGAAGCCCTGGAGCCAGACTTGAATATCAGAAAGCTGAGAAATTCCTATTGAGGAATCAGTAGGAGAACTCTTAGAATTATCAAGAAGGTTGAGAAAAATGGCTGGTCGTAAGAGAGTCTTGTAGGAATTTGCAGTTGCCTGGATAGTAGCAATAACCAGTTAAACCAGTGTTTCCCACACTTTGGGCATTAATATACTACCTTCATCATTTTTACTATATCCAAGTACCATTTGCACTATCATTTACTTATTATTTTTCTTTCAGTAGCCTCATTCTTATTTAAATTAAATGTATTAATTATCCACATAGTAGCCAGGGTGATCTAAAAATGTAAGTCAGATCATATCACCTAATACTCAGTACTCTAGTAGCTTTATGTCTGATTTAGTATAAAAATTGTCTGCAAAGCTGTAGGTGATCTGACCCTCAGAGTTCACTTCTCACCCTGTCTCCTCTATTCACCCGCTCCATAGCTTAGCTTCATCCACAATGACCTCCTTGCTCTTTCCCCTACATGCCAGGCTCCTTTCCATTATGAAGTCTTTACATTTTGAGGTGGTTCTCCCCAGAATGCTTCTTCTCCAGATATCTCCATGTCTTGCTACTTTAATACATTCAGGTTTCTACTCAGATCTCCCTCAGAGAGGTCGATCTGACCAACCTGCCCAAAAGGGTGCTTGCTTGTCATTACATGCTTCTTACCTTCTTACTTTCTTTACTTTCCTTCTTAGCATTTATCACCACTCAAAATATTATACAATTATTAATTTCTTTAATTATTCTCTGTCTGTCCTAACTAGAATATAAGCTCCAGATAATTAGGGGCTTTACTTCTTTAGCTGTTATATTCCCGGAATCTAGAATTGTGCCTGGCACATAGTAAGTGTTTAATACATAATTGTTGAATGCATGGACAGATAGATACCTGGAACTGACTTGATTGCCTAGAAACAGTTCCTATTTTTTAATAAGGAAGACCTCACCAGTAAATCAGATGAATGGATTTATTAGTCAATAAAAGTTATAGAAAAAGCTGACCATCCCTTTTTTGGGAAAAACATGAATATAGATACTCACTGTATAACTAGTTAAATAAATGTGTACCCTGATAGACTAAAATGTGGATAATTTAGAGCAAATAATTTTTGAAAACCCTAGAATTATAACTAAATTTTCTTCTGGTTCTAATTAAGAAGAACTTTCTAATTTAAAAAAAGTGGAAAAGTATATTAAAAGATCAGTACATTTAAATTCACAAACACTTAATTTCTTTAGGATATTTATTTTATTAGGTATTATTTGCTTTTCTTGCATTCTCAGAAAAATGCAAATTAAAGTCATAATGAAATACCACTACATACTATTAGAATAGCTTAAAAATCCAAATAAATGACAATGATAAAACCCCAAATGAAAAGCAACACTGGCAATACCAAGGAGACAGCAAAGATGTAGAAAAACTGAAGCTTTCATACAATCCTGGTGGGCATGCAAAATGGTAGAGCCATTTTGGAAAATAGTTTGCCCAGTTTCTTTTCTTTTTCTTTCTTTCTTTCTTTCTTTTTTTTTGAGATGGAGCTTCACTCTTGTTGCCCAGGCTGGGGTTCAGTGGCGCGATCTTGGCTTAATGCAACATCTGCCTGGGTTCAAGCGAGTCTCCTGCCTCAGCCTCTTGAATAACTAGGATTATAGGCAACCCACCACCACTCCAGGCTAATTTTTTTTTGGTATTTTTAGTAGAGACGGGGTTTTGCCATGTTGGCCAGGCTGGTCTCAAACTCCTGACCTCAGGTGATCTGCCTGCCTCGAAGTCCCAAAGTGCTCGGATTATAGGCGTGAGCCACCGCACCCAGCCAGTTTCTTTCTTTCTTTCTTTCTTTTAATAGTTTGACAGTTTCATGTGAAGTTAAATATACACTTGCCATGCAATCTAGTAATCCCAATAGATTTTTACCAAGAGAAATAAAAGTTTGTATGCCAGTACTTGTATGCAAATATTTATAATGGCTTTATTCATTATTGAAAAAAAACTAGAAATAACCCAAATGTCCTTCAACTAGTATATGCATGAACAAAATGTGGGATTCCATGCAATAGAATACTACTCAGCAATAAAAAAGGAACAAAGTGCTGACATACACAATGACATGGATGTTTCTCTCAAACGCTTTATGCTGACTGAAAGTAGCCGATTCAAAAAGCTCTATTCTATATGTTCAATTTATATGACATTCTGGAAAAGACAAAACTATAGGGACAGAAAACAGATGGGTAGTTGCCAGGGGCTGGAGGTGGGATAAAGGTTGACTATAAACGAGCATGGGGAAAATTTTTGGAAGCGACGGCGTATTCTATATTTTGATTGTGATGCTAGTTACCCAGCTTTATACATTTTTTGAAAATGCATAGAACTTTATACTGAAAGGGATGAATTTTCCTGTATGTAAGGTATACCACAATAAACTTGATTTTAAAAAATAAAACTTAAAGGTAAGCAAACTGGAAATGTGTTTAAAACAAGCATGACGAAGTATTCATATTTTTAATACATAAACTATATAAGAATCATAAGACAAGCAGCAGTTGTTAAATAACAAGTCTACATCAGAAGATTAAGAAGTGTTCACACATTTTGTCTCAGTAATTTCACCTCTGGGAATCTATCCTAAGAAGATAAAGCAAGTTGTGAGAATAGTTTTATGTAAGAAGATAGTGGAACAAATTATTTATAGTAATAAAGTTTGGAACAAACTAAGTATCGGCATTAAGGTAACAGACAAATTATAGTTTATTCATATGAAGACATAGCATAAGGTAATCATTGAGAAAGTTTTTGAAAAAAATTTTAATGATACAAAAAATGCTTATGAAATAATGTTAAAAATGAAGAGTAGTATAAAATGTGTAATCTCAATTGTCTTAAAAGTATTGACAAGCTGGGTGCGGTGGCTCATGCCTGTAATCCCAGCACTTTGGGAGGCCGAGGCAGGTGGATCACCTGGAGTTCAGGACCAGCCTAGCCAACATGGCAAAACCCTGTCTCTACTAAAAAATACAAAAATTAGCCAGGCGTGGTGTCAGGCCCCTGTAATCCCAGCTGCTCAGGAGGCTGGGGCAGGGAGAATTGCTTTAACCCTGGAGGTGGAAGTCATGCCACTGTACTCCAGCCTGGGTGACACAGTCTCAGAGAAAAAAAAAAGTACCGATACATAAAAAATTCAAGAAGACAGTTTGTTAACATGCTGATTATAGTTGTTTGTGGTAACTGATTTAGTATTTCTTTCTTATTGGCTTCTATTTCGTCTTTAAAATACCCTTAAATGTTATTATGAAAGAAGCAAAGTAAAGTTAAGAGGACTCAGCAGATATCCCTGACTTTGGGTTAACATTTTGGAAATTGACTACGTTTTTGGTTTTTGTCTTCAAAAACTATAAGCTCTAACAGTTTGAAATAAATACAATGCCATTAATGTTTGGAATATATTCGTTTTTCTTAGAAGTTAAATTATGGTTCTGTTTACACTCCGTAGTTAAAGTTTAAAACTTTTGAATATGAGACTTAAGGCTCTAAAACTGCACTAATACGGTACTCACTAGACACATTCATGGGCTATTGAGAACTTGAAATGTGACCAGTCCTAATTGAGAGGTGCTGTAAGTAAGACACACCAGATTTTTGAAAACTTCTAATGGAAAATTGTAGAATACATTGTTAATAATCTTTATTTGAATACACACGGTGGCGCGTGCCTGTAATCCCAGCTACTCAGGAGGCTGAGGCAGGAGAATTGCCTGAACCCAGGAGGCGGAGGTTGCGGTGAGCCGAGATCGCGCCATTGCACTCCAGCCTGGGTATCAAGAGCGAAACTCCGTCTCAAAAAAAAAAAAAAAAAAAAAAAAATGATGAGTTCTTGGATGAATCTGGAAACCATCATTCTCAGCAAACTGACACAAGAACAGAAAGCCAAACACCGTATGTTCTCACTCATAGGTGGGTGTTGAACAACGAGAACACGTGGACTCAGGGAGAGGAACATCACACACTGGGGGCAGTTGGAGCAGGTAGGGGAGAGACAGTTGGGGGTGGGAAGGGAGGGGAGGGAGGGGAGGGATAACATGGGGAGAAATGCCAGATATAGTATGCACCTAAAGTAAAATAAATAAATTTTTAAAAAATGGCATGTATATAGGATAAATAAAATGTATTATTTAAATTAATTTTACTTTTTTTTTTTAAACTTTTTCCATGCAGTTACATTAATCAGGGCAGCATGCAACAGAAACCACATTAGGTACTTCAACCAAATAGGTATTTCTCTTTCTCATGTGTCTAGAGGTGGGCAGTCCTGGACTGGAATGACAGCTTCCCAACATCATCAACCTCCAGACTCTTTCTGCCTTTCCCATTTCACTACCTTTGATGTGGGGCTTTTCTCTTCACGGTCACTTTACAGTCAAAGAATGGCTACTCCACTTCCAGCCATATGTCTGCATTTTAGGTAGAGGAAGAAAACTAAAGTAACAAGGAGGAAGAGAGACATCTATAGTAAAGCAAAAATTTCCAGAAATCTTCTGCAGACTTTCACTTGTATCTCATTGGCTTGTATTATGATGTCAAATGATATCTCGGTTTGCAAAAGAGAGTAAAATATAGTTATTTCTGTTTTTCCTGTTGCATTGTTACTGTTGTTGTTTGTTGCTCTTTTTGTTGGCTTTGGTTTTTGTTTTTCCTTTTGTTTTGCTGGACACATTGCTGCAAGGATATATTAGTAAGAAAAGGGGTTTCTGTTAGTGCCTGCCCACAACTTCTTTGATTTTCTTAGTCAAAATTTATTTCACTGGATGGTGCTGGATACACATTGAAAATTGTTACAATTTTTGTTTCCCCTTTCCCAGCTTCCAGAGGGACTTTATTTTTCCCATAAACATAATTTTTCTTCTAGCAAAGAACAAAATAGTTTATCTCACTTTGCATTTTCTTAATTACTGTCACATTTCAGTCTTGCCTCTAGGGCCTTCTCATTCATTGTACACAATGCCTAAAGTCTAAGAGCTTTTCAGGGCCTGAATATTTCAGACATGAAAATAATATGTTGGTTTCTAACTACACGAAGGAAACAGTGGTATCAAAAATCATTAAATATTTAGTTAAATATCTCTACAAAGTATACTTAATATATCAACTGTTAAAGCTAGTATTCATAAAATGTTATGTTTGAAATATATTTGTAGATTATGATCTCACTTTCCTGAGTATGCGTGATGATTACATACAAGTCACAGCTAACCAGAAATTCAATGATTTATTCCTAGCGTGTGGACGTTACTATTGCCTCTCTACTTCCTTTCCAGCCAGATTATTGCTCCAAACCTTTTATAGTACCTTTAATTCCAAGTGAATGAGTGAATTGGGAATGGACATGTTTAAACCATTCAGGTTCATGAAATATGAGTAGAAGTGTACTGGTCCCTTTTAGATGTAAATAAGAAAGGATTTTATCCTTATTGCTGCTGGCAGTCATCTATCTCAGCATTATAAAGCTTCCTAGACTTAGGAAAAAGCCCACACTATGGTGTGCAGAGCAAAGAAACCAAAAAGAAAAAGAACCTGGGCCTTGGAAAGATCAGTCCACTGAATCAATAACCCTGAAGTCTGTCCTTTCTCTGGACTTTCGGTTATGTGTGCTAGTAAAGCTTAATGTTCTCTTTAGTGCAACCTCATTAAAATAAATCACATATTTAAGGTTTAAGAATAGCCCAGATTTCATAATCTCATCCTCTAGTTTTTTTGAAGGAAACTGAAGCTCACAGATTCAAGTAATTTACCAAGCATTGCTGTGTTAATTTGCCAGGGCTGCTTTTACAAAGCACCAAAAACTGGGTGGCTTAGACAGCAAATATTTATTTTCTGACAGTTCTGGAGACTAGAAGTCCAAGATTAAGGTGTCAGCAGGTTTGGTTTCTTTTGAGGCATCTCACCTTAGCTTGCAGACAGCATACTTGTTGCTGTGTTCTCACATGGTTTCTCCTCTGTGTGCACAAGTCCTTGGACTTTTTCTGTGTGTCCAAATTTCCTCTTCTTATAAGGACACCAATAAGATTGAATTAGGGTCCACCCTAATGACTTCATTTTAACTTAATCACTTTTTAAAAGCTTTGTTTCCAAATATTGTCACATTGTGAGTCACTGGGAGTTAGGGATTCAATTTATGAACTTTGTTGTGACACAATTCAGCCCATATGAATTACACTGTGTTTTTTTTTTCTTTAACCACAATGCTAGAGCTCAGTTTAGAACCCAAATTTCCTGATTCCCAGCTGTACTTTATTACCACAATGAAAAGAATACTGAATTTCTGCATAATAGCTGTATGGAGTATAATAAAATTTTTAGCAGTAAAAAAGTAGCATTTATAAAGGCGTGGAGGTGGGAGTTCATGAGCAGCAGTGCTAGAAAGAATGTGGAAACTTCAAAAAACCTGACTGAGGTTATAACTCTAGAAGCCAATTACATAGAAAGGGAAATTTTATTTTATGATCCAGAAACAATTGAGCATATCTGTGCTATTCAATAATAGAAGACTGGCTGGGCAAATCATGATGTATCTGCTTGCATGAAATACTATGCAGCCTTAAAAATAATGAAATTGAATACATTTCTTAACATGAAAAGGTAAGTGTAATAAAATTGGGGAAAGACAGTCTCTTCAATAAGTGGTGCTGGGAAAACGGTATATCCACATGCAAAAAAATAAAGTTAGATTCTTACCTTATACCATATATAAAAATTAACTCAAAATAGATTAAAGAACAAAATTTAACACCTACAGCTATGAAACTCTGTAGGGGGGAAACCCTGCAAGAGCCAAGGCAAGGACCTGAAGCCTCAGCATGTTCTCATATAAACATAGACTCAGAAAAGAATTAAAGATATAGTTACATAGTTATTCCTATATATCATCATATATAATCACATAACCATATATAATCACAAATATATATACATATATAATCATATAATCTTTAATCTTACTAATTAGTCTCAGGTCAAGAAGTATGGGACTGAAGTGGCATTAAAAAAGAGGTGACCCTAAGGCAAGATGCTCTAAATTCTCTGTCACTCCAGCATAAGGGCTGCTGGAGGATACCTTGTCTATGTGACAGTGTCAGTGCTGTGAAAGCGCCCGCTATTTAGCCAGCTAGGGAAGGAGATGTCCAAGATGGCCGAGATGTCTCCTTCCCCGGAGGAGTGAGGAGAAAACTCCACTTCTCCAAGCTCTTGTGGTAGGCCTGACGGCTGTCAGGGAGACCCACAGACATCCAGGGACTTAATTGTCTTTATGTGGTGCTGTGCTTCAGCGGTCACATTCCATGGCTATTTTCAAGTCCTACTTCTGCACCTGGTTCCTCCTTTCCTTAGAAGATAAGAATTAGTAATAGTAACATAAATCTTAGTGACCTTGCTATTTCTTTGCAAGTATGAAAAAAGTGCTGACACCTTAGGTTTTCTCCTCACCTCAGCTTCTTCAAAGTATTGGGCCCCAATCTCCAAGACACATGATTTACCTGACCCTATCATTGATCACCATTACCTCGTTCTACCTGCCCTTCCCTCTGCTTTGTACTCAATACAAATCAGAGTGTCCAGGCACTCGGGGCCACTGCTGGTCTCCACGCTTTTGGGTAGCCATGGACCCCTGGGCCCAAACTCTCTTTTCTCTATCTCAGTGTATATTGTATCTTTATTTCTAATTTCTCATCTCCACACCAGCAGGGAGGGACTCACCGGACCCTATAGGGCTGGACCGTATAAAACTTCTAGAAGAAAACATAAGGAAATGCTTTGGAACATTGAATTTAGCAATGATTTCATGGCTATGATACCAAAAGCACAGGCAACAGAAGCAAAAGTAGACAAGCGGGACTACATCAAACCTGAAAACTTCTTCACATCAAAGGAAACAGTCAACAGAGTGAAAAGGCATCCTGTGGAATGGGAGAAGATATTTGCAAATTATATACTTAATAAGGAGTTAATATCTGTAGTATATAAGGAACTTCTATAACTCAATAACCAAAACACAAACAAGCTGATTTTTTAAATGAGCAGAAGACTTGAATAGACAATTCTCCAAAGACAATGTACAAGTGGCTAACATATGAAAAGATGCACAGCATCACTAATCATAAGAGATAACTCAAAACCATAATTACATATCACCTCATATCCATTAGAATGACCAGTATCTGAAGAACAGAAAATAACAAATGTTGGCAAGAATACAGAGAAATTGGAATCCTTGCACACCGTTGGTGGGAATGTAAAATGGTTCAACCACTATAAAAACGATATGGAGGTTCTTCAAAAAATTAAAAATAGAATTGCCTTATGACCCAGCAATCTCACTTCTGGGTATATATCCAAAAGAATTCAAAGCAAGATTTTGAGGAGATATTTGCACATCCAGATTTGTCACAGCATTATTCACGATAGCCAAGTGGTGAAAGCAACCCAAGTGTCTACCAACAGATGAATAAGGAAAATGTATAACAGTGTATACATCTAATGGAATATTACGCTGTCTTAAGAAGGAAATCCTGTCACATGCTACAACATGAATGAACCTTGAGGACATTATGTTAAGTGAAATAAACCAGTCACAGAAGGACAAATACTGCATGATTCCACTCGGATAAAGAGTCTAAAATAGTCAAAATTGAACAGAAAGTTGAAAGGCAGTTACCAAAGGCAGAGGGGCCAGGGGATTAATGTTTAATAGGGGATACAGTTTCACTTTTGCAAGATGGAAAAGTCCTAGAGATCTTCGCACGACAATGTAAATATGCTTAGCACTACTGAACTATACACTGAAAAATGGTTAGGATGGTAAATTTAAAGTTATGAGTCTTCTACCACAATAAAATTATTTTTAAGATAGATTACACAACTATGGTATGTTCTGGTTTAAAATCATATATATATATATATGTACGGATGCAGTTACTGGCGGTTTACACCTGAAACTATTAGTACTAGATATTTATGAAGAATTTTTTGCTTCTTTTTTTAAATTTAAATAAATCTGGAAAATGCGTGTGTTGAATACTGAGAAAAGTCTCCATATTTAGGGGTAAAATGTGGGGACTTTTTTTGGCCAACGAAGCCAGCAGCAAACAGCAGGAAAGCAGACAAATTTTAGACACAAACACAGCACCAGCCTCTGCCCTGGGCCTCCCCCTCCATTCATTCAGATCCCTTAGAGCTTTCCTTAGGGCTTGGCCCTCTGCGTGCTCCCTCCCTTTAGCGCCTTGTGGGGAAAGTTCCTTTTATTTTCTTTCTTCCACCTTTTCCAGCCGCTGTGGAGAGCGGCGCTTTGGCACTTGAGCGCGCGCAGAGCGCCTGCGCTCGGGGCCCCCATAGCTTCTGGGCACACGCACCCCGGGCCGGCAGGCCAGCTCCCCATCGCGCTGGTGAAATGGTTCGTCCCCAGTCACGAGCTGTTTGGGTTGTTGGGAAATGTCTTTTCCTTGTCTGCACTTCACCCTGAGCACGTACCCTGGCTTCTGGTAATAGCCTTATAATCGCACGTTCGGCACGTCCGGTGTACCGACCACTCCGGGAAAAGGAGCGGCAGGGAAACTAGGCTAGGAGCGGCCTAATCCAGGCACCGGGTGGTCCTTCGGAGAGGGCCCTGACCTTTGGAGAAGTCTGAAGCTTGCTGAATTGTTTAATGACCATTTTACGCTCACTTTTGTCATGCAGAGCCCGGGCTGAAAAGCTAGTCATTACATTACAGTGTGGTCGAAGAGCGGTATGGCGTGGATCTGAGCTTTCCTGATCTCCTGGTCCCTCTCGGAGCCCTCGTCCCCAGCCTCTCCAGCCCTTAGCAGAGGAGAGAAGTGACAGGGTGGTGGGAGGGGCTGAGGCCCATTACCACTGAGTGTGACTTGGAAACTGTACAGGAGAGCTGCTCCCTGGTGTACATTTTCCCCCCACTGGTTTAGGATAAAGCAGGAGTCTCCAGAAGGGAAAATACATGGTGTTTTTTTTTTTTTTTTTCCTTCTCTTGGGCCTTGGAAACCAAGTGATAAAATAACAGTAATGCGAATGAAACTCTCCCTGAAACACTAATAAGTTTAATACTGATTGCAGATTCTAGGATAAGTCTCCCTTTCGGTGCCTCCAGCTGTTACCATTTTGCTTACAGAGACGTGAGATAAAGGGAGACAATGAAATAGATTAAGTAGGTTATTGTGGGGGGAAAGTCTACTTTCTAATGCACTTTCAGTTGTTTTTAGTCTCTTGATTATACCCAATGTTGACTGATACTGGAATCTCGTTTCCATGATTGGACACGGTTACAGCTTACCTCAATTATTTATTAAGAATTGCAAGGTAAATGTCAGATCAGTAGTACAGAAATTAAGTACAGATTTGCTGTTAGGCAGTTTTGCTTTTATTGGTTAACAGTACAGTGAGCAGTAAAGAAAAAGATTGCTTGAAGCATAATTATGCAAATGGAAGATGTTGCTATATGTTTCAAATGGATTCTTTGTAGAAAAATTTATAGTCATCTACAGTAAATAATTAATTTCCAGTCTACTTGGCTAGGAACTTCATCAAATGAAGATGATGAAATCAGCACAAATTTATTGAGTGACACCTCTGTGTGGGATACTATTCTGATCACCTTCTATTCACCACATTATTGAAAGAGGGATTCCCAACCCTAAATAGTATGAGATGGTGGAACATCCAGCACCCAAGACTGGACAGATGAGATTGATGGCAGTTTATGACTCACAGCCTAGGGGAGGACACAGCACACTATCCAGGGTCACTCAGGGTTACACTGAGAAGTAGAGTGGACAAGCAAGGCCTATGGGAGGCAAGGTTTCTAGCAACACAGGCTGGGGTAACCCCTGGTTCCCACTAGAGGATGACTGGCTTATTTTAATTTCACAGACTGTCAGGGAAGTAGACCCCTTAGGTTGAAGACCAGGTAGGGTACAGCTGGTTTAGCTAATAGGGAAACTAGCCAGTTGAGGAGTCTTTCCCACTGGGAAGGGTATATCTGGCAAGAGCAGAACTCACACTTAGGCTTTGGGGGCTCCATGAAGCTCAAAGATGTCAAGGCAGCACAGAAAACTTTAGGCCTTAAATTCCAAAAGAAGAGTAAGACGTAGTTCTTGACTGTAAAGAGCTTGAATTCTCTAGGCTAGGGTGGAAGTGGGGATTGAAAGCCTGGGGGTGTCAAACTATTATACATGGTTCTGACTGTAAATGCAGGAGGATTTCTCAGCATATAGAGGAAAGTAGGTATAGTAACAGCAGCAGACAGTCTTCACAGAAAACATGGTGCATGGTTAGAACTTCAAGGGTGGGTAGGATACATGGTTGTGGGGAGTCAAGTTGGGAGGCGAAAGAAAGCATTTTAGAAACGGAACAAGATGAGACCCGTCTTGCTGATGTTTAAAGACTGGTCAATTCATTTATTCAACATATACTTTTTAAGGGCCTGCTTGGGGCACAGGCCTTCCAGGTGCACAGGCACAGAGTAAGAAAGAAACTCTAAGGACAGCATGTGCCTTGCCAGTTGGGCTCTTTGGTCCTAATTGGTGGTGAACTGTGTGGCAGTGGCAGCCAGGAAGGTGTTTAGCTGGGGCCTACCATTCACTGGTGTCCTCAAATGTGGACTTGGGGAAGGTGTTTGGCTGGGGCCTACCATTCACTGGTGGCCTCAAACATGGGCTTTGGATGTAATCTCCAATGAGGTGGAACAACCCTAGGAATATACCAGTGGGATATAAATTATTCAATTTGTCATTGTAATTGTTGTAAACACCCAAAATATACCACAATCTTACAGACTTTTCAGCTTTTATTTTTTAATAAAAATTTGTAATTGTTGTAAATACCCAAAATATACCACAATGTTAACAGATTTTTCAGCTTTTATTTTTTAATATACCAGGACCCTTAAAAAATGGAAGTGGCCCTGGTGCCCCTTAACTTCTGGGAAGCCCTGCTAGCCAGACTGCTCCCCATCCTGCTAGAATCTGGTTGGCTCTTCTGGGCTCACCTCTGGACTCTCTCTTCTCAGGTCTGCACCGAACATTCCCATCTTTGCACTTCTGGAGCACTTTGGGCTTGTTCTCTCCTGTGGAGCATTTTGTACTTAATGATCCTGCCAACTGAACTACCCAACTTGTATAGGCAGCCACAATCAGAAAAAGAAGCTTTAAAAGTACTGAAAGGAGCATTATGTTCTTTCCAGTACAGGGTACTCATTTTCAGGTTGTCCAGTACAAGTGTGTACCCCCAAAGATATTTATTGGAGACATGTTTCACCTCTTGTACTTGGCAACCAAAGCACAATAATGCATACCAAAATGTTCTTCGGTTTGTTTTAATTTTATATCCCAAATGGGCTGAGAGAAGAGAAAGGGGTGTTCTTTGGCTCCAGAAATTCATTGTAACTTAACTTTATCTTCTCCAATAAATTACTATGTACTATGTGTTACTTATTTGTAATATATCAAATAGTTTAGCTGGTAAAATGTAAAGAGAAAAAAAACCTCACCATATGTTTAAAGTCAATAATAACAACAAAAAAAAAAACTTTAAAAAAAAAAGGGAGGAGAAAAAAAAAGTTTGCTAGTTACAATGATCCCAGTTGACAACAACTAAGTCCAAAGGTTATAATATAAATAGTTGAAATTCTCATGGCAAGGAATGAACTTGCCCCCAAATAAATGGCTGTACAGATGAGCCCAAAGTGTTCCCACACAAGCAAATTAATAGTTTGGTTTTCTGGGAGTAGATGTGCATAAACATCACATTAACTATTCTGAGAACTGTCTGCAGATTTTAAAGACAACTGTGACCACTTTCATGATGACCCCATGGATGATGATGTTCTCAGATCTGGACATCAGGAAATCTTTAAGTATGTACTAAATCAGAAGGAAATCATGCTGACCCTAAAAGGGATTATGAATTTAGTTGACACTTTAGTAGGAAAATGAAATATCCTGTTAATGACTCACTAAAGCATATAATGTTCTGGAACAGGGAATCACTGTAGTGTACTTTTTTGAAAGAAGTGTAACATTTCAGATGTGCTCTTTGAGACTGGAGTTATTTGGGAAATGAGTGCATGAAAATCATAAGACTGAGACAAATCACCACTTACACCCTGAAGAAATTCTGACTTCATCTGTAGACTGTGGTTTTCTTTGGAAACCTGAGTTGCTTTTGAACCATAATGTATGCTTAAGACCTATCAAGTAGCTCTGACATGAGGTTTTAGGAGACACAAACCTTAGACATAGCACAAAAATATGAGCTTAGAGGATACTATACAGTAAAGTAACGTGGGAATTGCTGAAACCCTAGAGTCAGCTCTGGATCTATTGGCACTGCTTCTTTGCTCCTGATTGGCTGAAAGAGCTTTTGATCTGGTGGATTCTTGTGCCTAGGTCTACTCCACCTAGGTCTAGGAAATACCCTGGGGTCCGTCTTCTCTCTCACTCATAAAGATTGTACTATCTGGAGTCTAAGGCAGTTATATGTAAAAGGAATTACATAAACATAATGCACATGTAACTTCATTTTGTTTTGCATTCTGTATTTTGCATAACTTTGTTTTACATTCAAACTTCTTTGACATTTAACCTGAAAGGAAGTCACAATTTACGAGGTCCACCTCAAGGCCAGGACTGGGATGAGGTTAGTAAGGTACTCACCTTAGACACACAATTTAAGGAAATACAAAAAATACTCAGTAATTAATATAAAAAATATTAGTCCACATAACAACATCTTGGTCAATGATGAGACACATGTAAAATATGAAGATATTTTGAATATATTTATCAGTTGGTGGTCCCATAAGATTGTAGTGGAAGTGAAAATTCTTATCACCTAGGGACATTGTAGCTGTCACAATGTCCTAGTGCAACAAATTATTCATGTATTTGTGGTGATGCTGGTGTAAACAAACTCACTGCACTGCCAGTCATATAAAAGTATAGCAATACAATCATGTACAGGATTTAATACCTGATAAAGATAATAAACAACCATGTGACTGGTTTATATATTTACTACACTATGCTTTTTATCCTTATTTTAGAGTGTACTCCTTCTACTTATCAAAAAAAAGTTAGCTGTGAAATGGCCTCAAGCAGGTCCTCTAGGAAGTATTCTAGAAGGAGGCATTGTTATCATAGGAGATGACAGCTTAATGTGTGTTATTGCCCCTGAAAACCTTCCAGTGGGGTAAGATGTGGAGGTGGAAGGTAGTGATATTGATGGTCCTGATCCTGTGTAGATTAAGGCTAATGAGTATGTCTGTGTCTTAGTTTTTAACAAAAAAAAGTTTAAAAGCTTTTTAAAAGCTTTTAAACATAGGAAAAAAAAGCTTATGGGATAAAGAAAATGATAAAAAAAAAAAGATAAAAAAGAAAATGTTTTTGTACAGTTGTACAATGTGTTGTGTTTTAAGCTGTGTTATTACAAATACACCTAAAAGTTTTTTAAAATTAAAAGTTCATAAAGTAGAAAAGTAACAGCTAGCTAAGGTCAATTTATTATTGAAGAGAGAAAACTTATAGAATAAATTTAGTGTAGCCCAAGTGTTCAGTTTTTGCAAACTCTATAATAGTGCACAGTAATGTCCTAGGCTTTCACATTTACTCTTCATTCACTCACTGACTTACCCACAGTGACTTCCAGTCCTGAAAGTTCCATTCATGATAAGTGCCCTATGCAGGTATACTATTTTTTATCTTTTATACCACGTTTTTACTGTACCTTTTGTATGCTTAGATATGTGTAGATATACAACACCATGTGTTACAACTGCCTATAGTACTCAATACAGTAATATAATGTATAGGTTTCTACCTAGGAGGAATAGGTTGTACCATATAACCTGGGTGTGTAGTAGGCTATACCATTTAGGTTTGTGTAAGTACATTCTATGATGTTTGCACAATGACAAAATCACCTAGTAATGCATTTCTTAGATCATATCCCCATCATTAAGCAATCCATGAGTGTATTTTAATGCAATGTTCTAAAATACCAAATTGGCAAACCATGGCTCACAGGTCAGTTGCCTATTTTTGTAAATAAAGTTTTATTGGAACCAGGGCCAGGATTAGGGTGACGCAAATGAGACAAGGTCATGCAAATGCAGGGTTAGATCCTGTTACTTAAATTTTTATAGTTTGTTCATCATTGAATTTTTTGCATTAATTTTGTTTTTTAAAAATCATCTTATATATCTAAATTGCCTTCCAACCTTCCTCCCATTCTCATCAATCTAGGCAGTGACCAAGTCATCCTAGTTTAACAGCATCAATTAGTGGCTAGTGCACAAAGCTGAACCCACCCCACCAATTTTTTTATCTTAGTGATGTGATCAAGTTCAACATTGTTCTCTTGTTATCCTGTGTTTCCCAGTGCATGCACACACATACATACACACACACAATTTTTTTTTTTGAGACAGTGTCTCGGTCTGTCACCCAACCTGGAATGCAGTGGTTCAATTGTAGTTCACTACAGACTCAATCTCTCAGGCTCAAGCAATCCTCCTACCTG
Source organism: Aotus nancymaae (assembly GCF_030222135.1). Lineage (NCBI taxonomy): Eukaryota > Metazoa > Chordata > Mammalia > Primates > Aotidae > Aotus > Aotus nancymaae. Next base: position 49,483,497 of record NW_026988431.1, on the reverse strand, counting down.
AGCTTCCTGAGCAGCTGGAACTACAGGTGCGCACCACCATGCCTGATTTTTTTTTTAATATTTAGTAGAAATGAGATCTTGCTATGTTGCTCAGGTTGGTCTCACACTCCTGAGCTCAAGCAGTCCTCTCACCTCAACCTTCCAAAACGCTGGGATTACAGGCATGAGTCACTGCACCTGGCCATTTTTTTAAAATTAGAGACTTACATATATGCTGGAATGTGTTGATATTAAATCTAAATATCCTACTTCATTTAATGGTCTGTAAGTGGATACTTTAGTGTTGATGAGTAATACAAGAGCATACCTGAAGTAGCTTACAGAAAAGAGCCCGAGTCACTGACATATCATTCTCCTATGTGTATGTCTTCAAAATGTATAAATAGGTATACTTTAAACAGTTTTATATTTAAAATGTTTATTAAATAAATGGAAACAGCTCAAAACAAATACAAAAAATAAAAAGACCTGTAGCTATTATCTAGGTATATTAAAAATTATCTATGCCCAGTTCTGTTTTTCAAAATGTTAATTTTTAAGTGAGCAATATTTAATATGGAAAATTGCTTGGATTTTGACAGCATGTCTGACTGAGAGTATGCAAATTGTACACAGTCCCCATGGAAATGACCTTGTGACCCTTGCATTTTATTTAGGTCAGTGTGGCCAGCAGTAACCACCTTGCCCTCCTCCATGCAAACGCTGTGAGGAAAGGAAGAAGACTGTGACTATGACAGGGGTTGGGGGTTGGGAAGTGTGAGAAGCCGAGAAAGGCAAGAAGCCAGAAAAGCCTGCCCTGGGGAGCATGAAGGCTCTGTGAGCCTGCGTGGTGAAAAACAGTTCTAAATTGTCAGCGTGCCAAGTGTGGCAAGGTGAATACATGTAGCCACCTCCTGCTGCTGCCCCAACTTCATGGGGGGAACGTTTTCTATTCAAAGAAAGTGCACACTCACCAAATTGATAGCAATATAATTAGTTTTTTCCAAGAAGAGGAATTTTAGGGTGATCTTGTCTCCCTACTTTCTGCCTTGCCCCAGCTCCAGGGCTCTCTCTATACAGAACAATGCTGAATGAGCTTTCAACATTTGAAATCGATCCTGCCACTTCTTCACTAGACCCCTGGGCTTTCAAAATGAAGTCCAACCTTCTTAGCCTGGCATTCAAATCCTATTGTGAGATGATTCTTGCCTTTAGTGCTGGCCTCAAATCTCAAGGTGATTTCAGCTTGACAGTCTTCTATGTAATTTTTATTTCATTTTATTTTTTACTGAGGTATAATATACATAATGTACACTAATCAACAGAGTACAGCCTTATGATACTTACACATGTATGAATCTATATGTAACCACACTCAGATCAATGCATAAAACATTTTCTCTACTCCATAAATTGCTCTGCTGTCCTTCCTGGTCTGTACATGCTCCACCTACCATTCCGGGTTTTCCCTGTTCTTAAACTTTATATAAATAAAATTATATAATATGTATTATTTTATGCCTGCTTCCTTCAACATCAGTGCTTGTGAAATTCATCCAATTTGTATGTATATTTAGTTTATTCTTTCTTGCTTGCTGAGTTAGTAGGTCACTGTGTGAGTGTATCATAATTTATCAGTTTTCTCACTTCTTCTTCTTATTTTTCCCTTGGCACTCAGCGTTGTAGAAGGTTTGAATGCAAAGGCATGAGGAGGCCTAGCCACTGCCCTGGAGGCACTTTCCTGAGGCCTCAGGGGACTGTCACCTGGGGCAGAGTCTGACCTTCAGCCCCATAGCCTCAGCAGCCTGGACTGTGAGCTCATGAAGGGGGACCTGGTACAACCACGTTCTTAGAACTCAGAAAATCAGCACTCATTCATTTATTTATAGTGAGAAATACGACTGTCATATATTCAGGTAAACACATTTCATATATTTTTAAAACAGTTCTGTAATATTTATGTGGTCTTTCTTGCAAGGAACTATGAACACATTTAAATAATGAGCTGCTGCAACATTCTGGTAAATAGACTGTTGGAATTTACAAACGAAGAATTTGGGACAAAAGAAAGAACTAAATGTTCTCAAGGCAAACTTGTAAGGAAAAAAAACATCAGCTTTAACCATATCTCTGCTTTTTTTTAATCCCAATTCCAGAAGGCAGGGCAGCCAACTGGTTAAGGCTACAGACTGGGGTCAGAGGCCTGGCTTCAAATACATGCTCTGCCACCACCTCTGTGACCTTAGGCAAGTTTCAGTGCCTCCCCATGCTGCAGCTGTGCCACCTGTAAGAATAGGATGATAACAGTAGTTAAGTGAACTGAGAGGCAGAGTGATTTGAAAAATGCTGGCATGTAGCAAGCAATTTAAAAAATGCCAGCTACTATTATTGTCTTGGGCTCCATAAGCTGTCACTTTCCTCATTATCAGAAAATTAGATCACATTTAGGCATTACTAACTACCAAGGCCTCAGCTTGAAGTCATAATGATAAAACCATCACTTTTAAATTCCTGAGGGACGAGGTATTTCTAGAGGAGAGTCTGTGTTGGCAATACTCAACACATATACTTTCCCCCCTTTTTAAAAAAATTATTTTTCCATAAGTTATTGGGGTACAGGTGATATTAGGTTACATGAGTAAGTTCTTTAGGGGTGATTTGTGAGATTTTGGTGCACTCATCATTTGAGCAATATACACTGCACCCTATTTGTAGTCTTTTATTCTTTCCCCCCCCCCACACACACTTCCTCTTAAATCCCCACAGTCCATTGTTTCATTCTTATGCCTTTGTGTCCTTATAGCTTAGCTCTCATATATCAGTGAGAACATATGATGTTTGGTTTTCCATTCCTGAGTTACTTCACTTAGAATAATAGTCTCCAATCTCATCCAGGTCACTGCAAATTCTGTTAATTCATTCCTTTTTATGGATGAGTAGTATTCCATCATTTATATACACCACAGTTTCTTTATCCACTCATCGATTGATGAGCATTTGAGTTGGTTCCACAATTTAGCAATTGTGAATTGTGCTGCTGTAAACATATGTGTGCAAGTATCTTTTCTGTATAATGACTTCTTTTCCTCAGGGCAGATACCCAGTAGTGGGATTGCCTGATCAAATGGTAGTTCTACTTTTAGTTCTTTAAGGAACCTTCACACTGTTTTCCATAGTGGCTGTATTAGTTTACATTCCCACCATCAGTGGAGAAGTGTTCCCTAATCACCACATCTATGCCAACATCTCCTGTTTTTTGATTTTTTAATTATGGCCATTCTTGCAGGGGTAAGGTAGAATCACACTGTGGTTTTGATTTGCATTTCCCTAATCATTAGTGATATTGAGCATTTCTTCATATGTTTGTTGGTCATTTCTATATCTTCTTTTGAGAATTGTCTATTCATGTCCTTAGTCCACCTTTTTATGGGCTCTTTTTTTCTTTCTGATTTGTTTGAGTTCTTTGTAGATTCTGGCTATCAGTCCTTTGTCAGATGTATAGATTGTAAAGATTTTTCCCACTCTGTGGGTTGTCAGTTTACTCTCTGTTGGCAGCTCCTTTTGCTGTGCAAAACCTCTTTAGTTTAATTAAGTCCCAACTATTTATCTTTGTTTTTATTACATTTATTTTTGGGTTCTTGGTAATGAAATCCTTGCTAAGCCAATGTCTAGAAGGGTTTTTCCAATGTTATCTTCTAGAATTTTTATAGTTTCAGGTCTTAGATTTAAGTACTTAATCCATCTTGAGTTGATTTTTATATGAGATGAGAGATAAGGATCCAGTTTCATTCTCCTACATGTGGCTAGCCAATTATCCCAGCACCATTTGTTGAAAAGGGTGTCCTCTCCCCACTTTATGTTTTTGTTTTCTTTGTCGAAGATCACTTGGCTGTATTTGGGCTTATTTCTGGGTTCTTTATTTTGTTTCATTACTCTCTGTGCCATTTATACTAGTACCATGCTCAACACATATATTTTTGATGGCAACTATAAGGATATTAGAAAAATAAGACCAAATATCAGAGCATCCCAAGATGTTAGAATGTTTTAAATAAATATATTGTATTAGGGACACTGGTTTATCTGTTTTGTTTTGGCTTTTTAGAATATGATTCTAGAAAAGCAAGGAAGGTGAAGCATTATTAAAGCTAAAGACTCTCTGGGATGTTGCTAAGGAAAGTCAGAAATCCAGGGCTACTAATTAAAGTTAATTTTACTTATTGTCCATAAATTAGGTCCTAATGAGATGAGAAACTGCAGTGAAATAGTTAAAGAATGAAAACATTTTCTCTGAATAAAAAGAAAAGCCAGGGAGGCTTTACCCTCTCAAGTCTTTTTTTCTCTTTAGCTACAGTTGGATAAAAAGGAAGCAGCTCTGAGAACTGGGAGATAGAAAATACAAACAAAACCATTCATGTAATTAGCTTATACAGTCTAGGCAAGGTGAATGGAACACCTGTGAATAATAGAGAATGAAGTCTTTGTAAGCTCTATTTAACGATAAGCCACTCAGGGGCATTTTAGCTCAAGACCAGTTCAAAAGTAAAGGACAAGTGTCTGGCAAAGGATTTTTATTCCAAGCCAGAGTGATATGAATATGAAAAGTTAAAGATAAATGTCAGAAGAACCAAATGATGTCTTTAATTATTTCTAGATTTCAAAAGTTATTCTTAAAGAATAACTTGTTGATAAATGTGTTCACATTCCACTCTTTTAATTAAGATAATTATTTTTAGGTAACAGAGTGAGAGAAAGGAATGACAGAGAGAAAGAGAGCAGTGGAAGGAGGCAGCAGAGAGAAATGAAAGACATGTACAGGAAGTCTGAGTATTTCAGTGTGTTCTGGATATTGGTCCTTTGTCTGATTTCATTACCAAGAACCCCAAAATAAGTGTAATAAAAACAAAGATAAATAGTTGGGACTTAATTAAACTAAAGAGCTTTTGCACAGCAAAAGGAGCTGCCAACAGAGAGTAAACTGACAACCCACAGAGTGGGAAAAATCTTTACAATCTATACACCTGACAAAGGACTGATATCCAGAAATGATTTTCAAAAATATGAGACCCGATAGGACTTCCTGGAAAAAGCAAATTCCAGGCTGCCAGTCCTTGGTAAGATGCTATGTTAAATATAGTGAAAAGGTTGGGTACAGGGACTCCTGGAATCAGAGATCATAGTCTTGGGACTCCCTAATTAAACCTGCCTGAAAACCCATTTCTGTGAATCTACACTGGGTTTTAAAATGTTTTAAAACACTATCGAAAAAGATGCTGTCATATTAAAAAATCTAGTTTCTGGCTTTCCTCACAAACACCAATATTCTGGCAACCTTGGGCCAGCGTTCTTGCCTACTAAGAGTTGGCCATACCTGAGTAGTGACAATTCATTCCTTTGCAGTTCAGCACAGTCCCAGTTTGGTCTGCCCTATCCAGCTGTGCTATTACTGTTTCAAAGCAAAATATATCTGGCTGTTTGTAGAAGGAATGAAACTGATGGGAATATTGTGGAATCTCTTTGGGATTAGGAATATGACATAATGGACAGGTCTTTGCTCCACCTATAAGGTGGCATCAGTCACTTTTCACATAGCTATCAAGGTACATATATTTGGATAACCACCTCCAGACTGAACTTCTCCAGGACAGGGGATTCAGTCTCATTCATTATCATGTTCCCTGTTAAGCACAGTGCATAACATACAGTTGGTACTTAATAAATATTTATTGAATGAATAACAGATTAGAGGACTACAATGTTCTCCACCTCTAAATCAAGCATGAGAAAGTATCTGCTTTTAAAAAAAGTATCTCAGTTTTCTGGATATCATCTCCCTCCACCATATACCTGTATACTAGCCATTCATTCTGCTGACCCTTTTGGACCTGGGGAGTTCAAGTCCTACTACTAGCAAACTGGACAGGATAATCACTGAGCCACCTCTGGACTCCCAACACTTCATGTGATCCTCACAGGAACTGGGCCAAGAGTATACCAACTAACGAGCAGCTGCATGACATGGGGGAACACAGGGGATTTATCACTTGCATATCTGAACAACACAGAGTATTTAAAATCCGGACACATTGGCTTCCACAAACTCAATGAATAATTCTTATGTGAACCAGCTGCTTTTAATTTACTTTGTTAAAAGAAAACTGTTTTTCATTGTTCCAACACATAGTTGTTTGGACAGATCTTTCTTAGGATAATGATGAGGAGAGCAAAGTTTGGCTGTTCATAAACTCTACTTATAAACTAGAGATTCCAAAGTTGGCAGCTTCCAGGGCAGGCAGGTAATGGACATGAGTGAAGCCTGCTGGGAAAGTGAAGAAGGAAAGCTGCTCCTTGCTGCAATGGAAGCTATTGCAGGAGTATGGGCCCACTGTTGCCAGGTCTTCCAATTTTTCCGGAAAATCCGGATGCCCAGATTTATAAGGATATTTCCCAATTAAAACAAAACAAAACAGGACAGATTGAGCCCAAGCCCTTAGGTTTTTGAAATCTACTATTTAGCCAGGTAGGGCATAACATTCCTTCATGAAAGCTTTTATGGAAGGCACCTTGGTGGCCTGTGACTAGCAATAGAAGACTCCCTTCTCTTCCCCCTACCACACCACAAAGAGCCTTGGAACTCTCTGAAAAGAAACCATTGGTTTTACTTTTTTTACTTGGATTTATTCTTAATTAGGCATTTTGGAATCTTTACAAAAATATATATATATATAAATGTAAAGTGTTTAACTCACAGATTACCCATGTGAAAATGAATTAGTAGTATTAACTAGAGACAACAACAAAACTCCCTGCAGGCAGCTGAAACTGTTCTGTGCATTAACATATATATGTTTATGTGTGTGTGTGTATATGTCTATTTTTACTTGTTTAAAGAATGCTATTTTATCCAAATTGGACTTTAGTAGGATTTTTTTTTTCCTTCATTATAACCATGGGATAGAAATGCATCCCTTACCCAGAGCTATTTTGTTTTGAATGTGGGGGAAATGGGAGAACTTCAGGCTTTGATCCTTAGACCAGATTACTTTCTGTCTCACACTGAGGTCACAGACAGGACATGTGAATGGAACAAATGCTGAGAACTTGCACTGGCCAAAATCAAGGCAGTAGTTCAGGCCCCTCTAGCTCAATTTCTTTTACAGTAATAATGAAAATAAAGACAAGGATATTATCATTTCCTTGCTGCGTGTGCATCTTGCTTTGTGGGAGGAAAAAAAAAAGTTGTGGCTAAAAGTCAAAGCCAATTCTGATTTTCAAATTTTCATTTGTAAACTGGAGATATTAATAACGACCTTCCAGGATTGCTGTGAATACTGCCAAGTTTGATTGACATCTATAAAGCACCTATATACATATGTAGAGAGTACCTAGTGCCTAGCAGAAATCATACGGTAGCAGGTAGCATTATTGTTATTACTTTATACTTTCATTTATGGTTTATAATCAGGTGTAGTTCAGGATCAGCAGTATCAGTATTCCCTGAGTACTTTTTAAAAATACAGTGCCTCAGAGCCCTTTCCAGGTCTGCCGACTCAAAATCTCCATTGTAGCAAGATTTGAGGTGATTTGTGTGCCCAGTCAACCTGGACATGCACTACTTTATAAAGTGTATTTTGTACTTAGAACTTTTCACATTTTAAATGTCTTTAAACGGTGTTCTAAAACTTGAATTATTTTATGCCACCTATACAAGATTTTCTATATCTGTGTTTCATCTGCACTATTATTAATAGATATTTTGAATAGTCTCAGCATTTTGGGAGGTTGAGACAGGCAGATCACCTGAGGTCAGGAGTTTGAGACCAGCCTGGCCAACATGGTGAAACCCCGTCTCTACTAAAAATACAAAATTAGCTAGGCATGGTGGTAGGTGCCTGTAATCCCAGCTACTTGGGAGGCTGAGGCAGAGAGAATCTCTTGAACCCAGGAGGCAGAGGTTGCAGTGAGCCGAGACTGTGCCACTGCACTCCAGCCTGTGTGACAGAGTGAGCCTCCATCAAAAAAAAAAAAAAAGAATAGTCTTAATTAAAAAAAAAAAAAAAAAAGACCTTAGCCTGCTCCTAAAAATGATATCATGGGTTTTATATCCTAGCTATATTCATATAATATAGCTATATTCTATATTCATTTGAAGTAAATAATGGCCTGTTAAGTTAAAAATGTCCTCCATATTATACCCCTAAAATCATCCTAGGTATCACTGTGACACACACGTTGTCTTTCAAGCAACATTTTCCCAGGGGCTCACTATTTACAAGTAGATTGTTTTAAGTGGTTTAATAAAGCAAAGACTCTTTTTCCAATCTGAATAATCACTCCTTGGTTTTTCGTTTTTATGAATTCAAACCAAGGCCATATGATGTGACAGAAAAGATGTTATCAGTCTGATAAACCAAAGATACCACTTTTTAGCATGTATCTGGGCCAGATTCCTTCCACCCTTCTTAACTTCTATCAGCTTCTATTGAACAACCACTGTATGCCAGCCCTTGTGCTTAGCATGGAAGACAGAGTTGAGGACGATGGTGCCCCTTCCCTAGGATCTTACCATCTGGTTGGTTGTGGTAGCACAGGAAAATGTGACAAAGCTGATGGTAAAGGAACCCTTAGGACATCGTGGGGGCACAAAGCAGGGTACCTGCCCCAGGCAGGAGTTTAAGCAAGGCTTCCTGGCAAGAAGTAAGGTCTCAGCTCAAACCCAAAGGATTGACAAGGGAAAGATTCAAGGAGCCATGCTCAAAAGGGCATGGGCAAAGCTGCAGACCAAGAAACAGTAAGGCACATCTCCCAGAGTTTCAGTTTCTTCAATTGTGATATGAAACAGGAAGTATACTTACCACATTAGGTAATTTAGAATAAAAACCCCAGGGCTTGTGTTTATATGAGAGAATTATATTTGCACATTCACATATACACAAAGACAGAGGCAGTGACAAGCAATAGCTATAGTTCCACTTGCAGATATATACCTAAGAAAAATAAAAACATAGGCCCACATAAAAATTTTTACACAAGTGTTCATAGCATCATTATTCACAATAGTAAAAAGTGGAAACAAATCAAATGCCCATGAACTGATAAATTAAATGAGGTATATCTACACAATGTAATATTATTGGGCAATGAAAAGAAACGAAGTATTGATATGTGCTAAAATATGAAGTAACTTTGAAATGCCATGCTAAGTGAAAGAAGCCAGAAACAAAAGGACACATATGTGATTTCATTTATATGAAATGTCCAGAATAAGCAATCTGTATTCTATAGATTCTTATAGATCCATAAATCTATAGAGACACAAAGTAGGTTAATGGTTGCCTATGGCTGGAAGTGGGATGGGAAAGGGTGATTATTAATGGGTACTGGTTTTGTTTTTGGGGTGGTAAAATGTTCTAAAGTTGTTTTTGGTGATGATTGTACAATTCTCTCAATATACTAAAAACTTTTGAGTTGTAGACCATAAATGTTTGAATTGAATGGTATGTGAATTATATCTCAATAACACTTTTTTTAAGTGATAGCTAACACTTTCATAGCACAACCTAGGCATAGTTCTAAGTGTTGCATATATGTTAACTTATTAATTCTTATAATATCCAGTGATATAGGTACCATGATGATCCCCAGAAAAGACTGCCCAGGGCCACGTGGCCAGTAAGTGGTAGGGCTGTGATGCAAACCAGGGAAGCTGGTTTTGGCACACACTCACTTAATTTGCAACCTACACTGTCCTAGCTTGGGAACAATCAAAAGCTTCAGTTTTAGTTTCAGATAAACCTGGTTTCTGATCTCATCCCCGCTGCTTATCAGCCAAGTGATCCTGGGCAGGCTACTGAACTCAGTTTTCTCATATGTTCAATGGAGATAATAATAGTGCATACCTCACAGGATTGGTGTTTAGCACAGGGACTATCTATAGTAAGCTGTTAACAACTATGAGGTCCTTCTTTATGCAGAGTTGTTACTGGTTTGAGAACTGAAAAGCACTACCTAAAAGCAGCAGGCAGCCTAATACTAGGCAACTTGAAGAGTCAGCTTATTATTTCTGCAAGGACAAGATCTTTTTTCTATATGAAAATGGCCTACTAAAGTAGTGGTCTGGCATGCTACCTTTTACATAACATAACATAACTTAAAGTCTTAAATGAGGATAAAAATAATTTGCTACATGCACTAAGCATTTGAAATGTTGAAGATCTGCATTTTATTGCATGAAAATAAGCAGAAGTGTGGGATGGAGAAAGAAATGTGTCACTTCCCCAGCACTGGCCTGCAAGGACAGAATGACCTTACACAAGAAGAAAAATGCCAGTGATTTCCAAACTAATCTCATTTTAAATTTCTTGATTTTTCATTTCATTATGTAGAGATATATTTATTCTTCAAAGGAAAGAACAAAAAACCCAATGGCAAACTCATACTGCACAGTGCTACAGAGTTCGTTTGCAAGACAGGGAAGCAAGTCAAAGTCCATTGCAGTTCTCTGCCCCCAATGTTTTTTTGAGCACAGTTTGTGGCAAGAATTTTTTAAATTTTGTTTTGGAGTTGGCATAGTTTTCTTCGGTATGATTCAGTCTCTTCTTTCATTTCCTATAATTTTCCTCCTAACATTCAATGGACCTACTCTGAAATTTCCACCCCATGGAAAAATTACCAGCATTTATTCTGCTGTTTAGGTCACCTTTGAGTCCTCCTTTTCTCCCCCATGGTCAGTGGGTAGGTACATTTGCTAGGCTTTCTCCAAAATATATCTTACATCTTTTCGCTTCTCTCTAACTCCTTTGCCACTATTTATCCAAGCCACTAACATCTACTGACAGGACTACTGCAATAGTTTTCTAAATGTTCCCTCTACTCCCACTATATTTCCCTACAGCCAATTCTTCATGGAGCAACCAGAGGTATCTCTAAAAATATAAATAAGATCAAACTTCTGCCTAAAACCATCAATGGTCTAAATTCAACTATATGATCAGAATATTTAAAAGGTGTTCAACATCATTAATCATCACAGAAAGTAAATTTAAAGCTACAATGAAATACTACAGATTGAGTAGCCCTCATCCAAAATGCTTGGGACTAGACGTATTTTGGATTTCAGACTTTTTTGAATTTGGAATCTTTGTACATACATAATAAAATATTTTGGGATGAGACCAAGTCTAAACACAATGTTTATTTATGTATTTTTAACAATTTTGTGCATATAACATACACATATCCTGACAATAAATTTATACAATATTTTAAACAATTTTATGTATGAAACAAAGTTTGTGTGCATTGAAAGCAAAGGTGTACATCAAAAAGCAAAGGTGTCACTATCTTGGCCACCCATGTGGACAATCTGTGGTTGTTTGGCATCACCGTCATTCCTGACTGAATTTTTATGCTAACAATAAGGAATCATTTTCTAACACTTATTCACACATAATCACTTAACTGTAAAATATATGACATAATATTAATACAGTGAAAAAATAATGTGGTTTACAGAAACCAGGTAGCACAGTAGCATCATCAGAATAGCTGTATTGGCTGTTAAACAACAGCAACAACAAACAATGGCAGGCTTTCAGTCTCTACCTATGACGTTGTAGAGACTGAAGCATCTCTACAACAAAAGGTGGTTTTTTTTTAAAGGTGAGAGGAAACATCAGAAGCACTTGAGGGACCAGGAAGTGGGTCATGTATGGATGAGGATGCTTTCTGCTAAATGGCTTTTAAAAATACTTCCCCCAGAGTCATCTGCCTCATTAACTATGGTTTTTGTGTTAGAAGTCTGATTTTATAAACTGACTTTAATTCTTATTCTGTTATGAATGCACACTGCTCTAGCCCTTCAATAAGCCCATCATACATTTTTTACCATGTCTTCTATAGGTGATTTTTCTGCAGTGTTTTCCACTTGTTGTGTCATGTCAGTGCTCAAAAAGTTTTGGATTTTGGAGCATTTTGGATTTTGAATGTTTGGATTATGGATGGTCAATTAGGGATGCTGTACTATGCACCCACCAAAATAGCTAAATTTTTAAGAATTAAAAAGACTGACAATACTAAATATTGCTGAGAATGTAAAGAAACCAGAACTTTCATGCACTGCTAGTAAAAAGACAGATAAAATATGTTTGGAAAATTGTTTGGCTGTATCTAATAAAGCTAAATATATGCAATTCTACTCCTGGGACTATACCCGAATAAATGAGTGTCCATGTCCATCAAAAGATGCTCAACACTATTTACACTAGCTTTATTTATAATAGATAAACGTCAGCAACAGTCTAAATGTCTACTAACCATACAATAGATAAATGGTGGTATATTCATACAACAAAATAGAACAAGTAATAAAAAATAATGAACTACTTGGCACATCCCGTAACATGGATGAATCTCCCAATTAAGCAAGAAAAGAAGTAGAAAAGTCTGTACTGCATGATTCTATTTACTTATGTTCAAGAATAGACAAAACTAATCTGCATTGACAGAAGGCCAATTATTGATTACTGGGACGTTACCTTTGCTAGGGACTGCGGACGGGGTGGTTAGGTTAACAAGTGGCATGAGGTAATTTTCTGAGGTTTGGAAATGTTCTGTATCTTGAACTGGGCTGGATAGTTGTTTCATGAGTAGAGAGAGAGAGAGAGAGAAAGAGAGAGAGAGAGTGTGTGTGTGTATGTGACTGTGTGTACACTTTTTGTGCACACTATAATTATGAATGTTTTTCTTCAATTATAAAAAGTCAATGGCATCCTAATGCACTTACAATTGACTGTATACACCATATCATGGTCTGGCACCTGCCTTCCTTTCCTTATCTCACACTTTATTCCTCCTTGTTCTTTCTGCTTTTACTGGACAGCCCGGGCCTTCTAGTTTTCCCTTACATATGCCACTCCCTAGCCGTTATTCTGCTTTAATTTCTTCATAGCCCCTTCTATCATTTGAAATGATCTTATTTGATTACTTATTTACTTCCTGCTTTCTTACTCTGGAATGTCAGCCTCATAAGAGTAGTGTCCTTGTCTATCTTATCCACTCTCTTTTCCCAGCACACAGAATAAGACAATTGTAAGACTCAGATATTTGTTCCATAAATTGATTCTTAACAGTATCTCAGATGAAAATATAACTATTGTGGCCATTTTGTAAATATCTTACCTGACAAATTTATTATTTTATTTATATTTATTTAATGTAATAAATGTCTATCAAATGTTCACTACAAAGGTATTGATTTGGCTAGTATTGTCTGGGGTACAACAAAGGAGAATTGAAAATACAGCAGACAGAAGTAGTAATTTAGGACTGTGTCCTATAGCTGGTCTGGGAGTGGAGGAAGGTCATTGCTTCATGTGAGACTGAGGGGAAATATGGGTGGGGATATAGATAAATTTAAGGTGGAGGAAGTGGAAAATGTTGCGTTCTTACTTGATGGTTTCTATTTCCTCTGAAGTAGGAAGTAGGATCACGTGCTAAAACAGAGAATGCAGGAGTAGGTTAGAAGGCTTGAGAATCTTCAGTGCTTTCTTGTTCTTGATGCATATGTGCACCTCTCCCAGACTGAAGGTTTGCAGGATGGTGCAGTGGCAAGGCAAGGAGTGAGGGAGCTAGGCGGTCTTTGTAAGTTGTGGAAGAAATGATATGCACAATGGGGACTCGAGAATGGGAGTGAAAGGCTATGAAGCCAGGAAGAATTCAGAGAAAGAAGAGATAAAAAAGGCTATTGTAACATCCAGATCCAGATGATGGAGTGGTCATACAGAGGGAGGCTCCACTGTATGATTCTTCTCAAGCACAGACAAAAACATTTTAAACCAAAGTCTAGACAATAATAACATGAGCATTTGGGGAAAATTATGAGTCAGAAGGGAAGTTACATTGTTCTGTCTTGTCCAGGAATAGGCTAGATATATGGATTAACTATTAACTTTGTTAAAAATATATAAACCTAAGTCTGTTAAAACCACTAAATGATTAGAAATAGAATGTTTAATTTCTAAACTTATTGAAGAAAAAGAAAAGGAATTAGGAAAACTTGATAATTCAAAAGAAGACAAAAAAGGAGGGAAAAAGAACTTCATAAATGGAAAATATGAAATGTCAGAGATAAATTATTAGATTTAAACTCACCTATTAAAGGATAAGACTTTTAGATAGGCTTTTCAAAAATGCAGGTATGTATCTTTTATAAGTCATATACCTCCAATAAAATAGCACGGAAAGATTACAAATAAAGGGATGAAAAAAGACATACCAGAAAATTAGTAACAACAACAACAACAAAGCTATACTAGCAATACTAGTACTAGATAAAAAGGAATATTAAATTAGAAGTATTTCTGGGAACCAAGATCTTATACAGACAATAAAACTGCTCTCCAAGACAGTAGGACAACCATAAATTGGTTTACTCTTAACAACAAATTTGTTGTTGTGGAAGGTTTGGTGGAGGACTGGGAAATTGACTCATTCAATACAACACAGCCTTCTGTTTACCATGGAAAAGGCTACATTTCTCAGTTTCCCTTGTATCTAGATTCTTCACATGACCAAGCTTCTGCCAAACAGAGATTTGGAAGATGAAAGCAACTACTGTGAGGTGGTGGCCACAGGTCCTTCTGGTGGCCGGAAGGGCAGTAGAGGTGCTCAGTTCTCCAACGACAGTTAATGCAAGAGTTCTCTAATTCTGGTGCTAGTTTTGAAGTGGCTAAGTGGCAGGCAGTGGCTGGCCATGGGGTTTCTACATGATTTTGGATGTTTCTCTTGGCTAGGTTGCTCACAGTTCGGGTAATACCCAAGCTTGCCTCCCTAGCTTCCCAGAAATTCTGTAAACTACCTTGGATCCTGTAATAATCCTGTTCTGCTTAAACAAGCTGGAGTGTATCACAATATGACAGGATATGAGCTGTGCTAGAAGTAAGCTTCGAGCACTATAAGCATATGTGGGATTCTAAAACTCTGACTCAGGGCAGGTATAGAATCCTAGTAGGCTTCTTAGAGCAGGTGATAGCTGCAATATGAGCTGAAGTGTGAGTTGGAATTAGCCAGGTTGAGGCAGAAAGACTAGGAAGGCTTAGAGAAAGAACGAACGACATGTGCAAATGTGGAGCCCAGCAGAACACTAATTAGTTCAGGATATCCCTAACACAAGATGAGAGGTACAGAGTGATAGAGTGATGAAAAAGGAGGCTGTAGCAGTGGCAGGGGTAATTCACGGATGGCCCTGCATGCCAATTTGTAAAATGCAACTGTTGTTTTTCTTGTTTGCTCAGCACCTTGGCTTCTTCTCTTCTCATCTGCTCCCCTCTTTCTTCTCCGATACACACACATTTCCTTTGGGAAGCTACTGCTTCTCCACTCCAACAGGTGATCGTGACGAGCCTGTCAATCATGGTACCCTCATCCCTGACGACAGGGAAGGTCTCTTGTTCTAGATCTAACCATTCTGGGTAGCCATTCCTATAAGCATGGTGATTGGTCTAAGGTGGGCCTGTGAGTCAATCCTGACCTGTCAGAGTCCTTCCTGGGGATTTTTAGAACTTAGGATTGGCTCACAGAGTTGCGGATTCTGGTAGTCATTATCTGCCCTAATCTTCCCTTAACCTCCAAGGAGAAAGTCTGTCAGTGATGGAAGAGAATTATGCAAAGTAGCAAAAAGTAACAATAAGAAATGGAAGAGGTGATATGAGAGAGAGAGAGTGATTTTAGCAAGGACAAGTCTCAGGATCTAGGCCTTCATATGGCTACTCCAGTTCCTGTAGTCTTTATGTCGTGCTGATCAAAGTCTATTTATAATCAAGTTGCTCATAGAATTTGTTTATGCATATTTTAGTAAACATTTCTCCTGCTCCTCTTTCCACTCTTCTTTTGTTCATTTTTGGTTATTGTATAATAGTCCATTGAATTTAAATACCTCTATCTAACTATTAGGTTATTTCCAGTATGTCAAACATTGTTGGTTCAGATTTGGACAGAAGATGAGAAGATGTGGCATAGTGTTTGTCAGCTTCAGGGAATGGCATAAAAAAAGGAATGGAGGTGAGAAAGTACACAGCATAGTTAAGGATTAACAAATAATCCTTTTTGGCTATAGTTGAAGAATAGCGGGAACAGAAATAGCTGTAAAAATAGAGTCTCTGCGGCATAGTGTACTAATGATAGGGTAGCTGAAGATGAAAAAAGGTGTGCAAATTCGTGCTATATTTATTGCTAAAAAAATAAGGAAGTTGTCATGGACCAAATCACGGGGCAGCCACACGGAAACTCTAGCATGCTGTTCTAAGAGCTACAAATTACAAGTGTTGGGAAGATTTACTATAACTAATCATCTGACTCAGCATTGTGAGGACTTCCTTTCACGCATTCAGTTGATTTTCTGTAGTTCGAAGGAGTTCTCAAATTCTGGTGCTAGTGTCCAAGTGGCAAAGTGGCAGTGGCTGGTCATGGGGTTTCTGCAGGATGTTGGATGTTTCTCCTGGCTAGGTGGTTCACAGTCCAGGTAATCCCCAAGCTTGGTTTAAAACTACAGAAAATCAACTGAATACACTAAAGGAAGATTTGAGAAAATGAAGAATAGTTGACCAGGTGAAAAGACTAAATTTTATACAGCTTTCAATTATTAAATTGATAGATGTGGTTGCAGTGTTTGTAGCAGGGTGTGGGTAGGGTGCTTTTTCCCTACTCCTCTGGTTTTCATGAGGAGAGATTTTCCTGGTCTCTTGTCCCAAATTTTGTAAGAATATAACCTATCATAATAAAGAAGGCATCAAAATCTATGTGGTAAAGCATTATTTGGTAAATGATACTGAAACAATTGAATACATGTTTAGAA